>NC_136071.1:387596075-388796075 GCF_964261635.1 Lissotriton helveticus
CCTCACTCTATCGCCCTCACTCTATCGCCCTCACTCTATCGCCCTCACTCTATCGCCCTCACTCTATCGCCCTCACTCTATCGCCCTCACTCTATCGCCCTCACTCTATCGCTCTCACTCTATCGCTCTCACTCTATCGCCTTTACAGTGGTGCTGCAGAGTGGTGCTGTACAGTGGTGCTGCAGAGTGGTGATGTACAGTGGTGCTGCTGAGTGGTGCTTTAGATTGGTGCTGTAAAGGGGCACTGTAGAGTGGTGGTTTATATTGGTGCTTTAAATGGGTGCTGCAGAGTGGTGGTTTATATTGGTGCTGTAAAGGGGTGCTGCAGAGTGGTGGTTTAGATTGGTACTGTAGAGTGGTGCTGCAGAGTGGTGTTGTAAAGGGGAACTGCAGAGTGGTGCTGCACAGTGGTGCTGCAGAGTGGTGCTGTACAGTGGTGCTGCAGAGTGGTGGTTTAGATTGGTGCTGTAAAGGGGTACTGTAAAGTGGTGCTGCAGAGTGGTGCTGTACAGTGGTGCTGCAGAGTGCTGCTGTACAGTGATGCTGCAGAGTGGTGCTGTACAGTGGTGCTGCTGAGTGGAGCTTTAGACTGGTGCTGTAAAGGGGCACTGTAGAGTGGTGCTGCAGAGTGGTGCTGCAGAGTGGTTCTGCAGAGTGGTTCTGCAGAGTGGTTCTGCAGAGTATTTCTGTAGAGTGGTACTGCATAGTGGTGGCTTATATTGGAGCTGTAGAGTGGTGCTGTAGAGTGGTGCTGCAGAGTGGTGCTGCAGAGTGGTGCTGCAGAGTGGTGCTGCAGAGTGGTGCTGCAGGGTGGTAATTTGTGGGCCTACTGTGTGTAATGAAAGGACCCACATCTACAAAAATGTCTGTTAAGTTTCAGCGTGTCTTTTTCTATCTATCTATCTATCTATCTATCTATCTATCTATCTATCTATCTATCTATCTATCTATCTAGCCATCTATCGCCCTCACTCTATCTATCTAGCCATCTATCGCCCTCACTCTATCTATCTAGCCATCTATCGCCCTCACTCTATCTATCTAGCCATCTATCGCCCTCACTCTATCTATCTCCCTCACTCTATCTATCTCCCTCACTCTATCTGTCTATCTATCTATCTATCTCCCTCACTCTATCTATCTATCGCTCTCACTCTATCTGTCTACCATCGCCCTCACTCTGTCTATCTATCACCATCACTCCATCTATCTATCGCCCTGACTCTATCTATCTATCTATCGCCCTGACTCTATCTATCTATCTATCGCCCTCACTCTATCTATCTATCTATCGCCCTCACTCTATCTATCTATCTATCGCCCTCACTCTATCTATCTATCTATCGCCCTCACTCTATCTATCTATCTATCGCCCGCACTCTATCGCCCGCACTCTATCGCCCGCACTCTATCGCCCGCACTCTATCGCCCGCACTCTATCGCCCGCACTCTATCGCCCGCACTCTATCTCCCTCACTCTATCTCCCTCACTCTATCTATCTATCTTTCTATCGCCCTCACTCTATCCCCCTCACTCTATCTATCTATCTCCCTCACTCTATCTATCTATCACCTTCTATCTATCTATTGCCCTCACTCTATCCATCGCCCTCACTCTATCTATCGCCCTCACTCTATCTATCTATCGCTCTCACTATCTATTTATCTATCTATCTATCTATCGCCCTCACTATCTATCAATCTATCTATCGCCCTCACTCTATTTATCTATCGTCCTCTATCTAGCGCCCTCACTCTATCTAGCCATCTATCTCCCTCACTCTATCTATCGCCCTCACTCTATCGCCCTCACTCTATCGCCCTCACTCTATCTGTCTATCGCCCTCACTCTATCTGTCTATCGCCCTCCCTCTATCTGTCTATCTATCGCCCTCACTCTGTCTATCTATCGCCCTCACTCTGTCTATCTATCTATTGCCCTCACTCTATCGCCCTCACTCTAACTATCTATCTATCTATCTATCGCCCTCACTCTATCTATCGCCCTCTATCTTTCTATCTATCGCCCTCTATCAATCGCCCTCACTCTATCTATCGCCCTCACTCTATCTATCGCCCTCACTCTATCGCCCTCTATCTATCTAGCCATCTATCTCCCTCACTCCATCTATCTATCTATCTATCTATCTATCTATCTATCTATCTATCTCTCTATCTATCTCCCTCACTCTATCTATCGCCCTCACTGTCTATCGCCCTCACTCTATCTATCTATCGCCCTCACTCTATCTATCTATCGCTCTCACTATCTATTTATCTATCTATCTATCTATCGCCCTCACTATCTATCAATCTATCTATCGCCCTCACTCTATTTATCTATCGTCCTCTATCTAGCGCCCTCACTCTATCTAGCCATCTATCTCCCTCACTCTATCTATCGCCCTCACTCTATCGCCCTCACTCTATCTGTCTATCGCCCTCACTCTATCTGTCTATCGCCCTCCCTCTGTCTATCTATCGCCCTCACTCTGTCTATCTATCGCCCTCACTCTGTCTATCTATCTATTGCCCTCACTCTATCGCCCTCACTCTAACTATCTATCTATCTATCTATCGCCCTCACTCTATCTATCACCCTCTATCTTTCTATCTATCGCCCTCTATCTATTGCCCTCACTCTATCTATCTATTGCCCTCACTCTATCTATCGCTCTCACTCTATCTATCTAGCACCCTCTATCTATCTATTGCCCTCACTCTATCTATTGCCCTCACTCTATCTATTGCCCTCACTCTATCTATTGCCCTCACTCTATCTATTGCCCTCACTCTATCTATTGCCCTCACTCTATCTATTGCCCTCACTCTATCTATCTATCTATCTATCGCTCTCACTCTATCTATCGCCCTCACTCTAGAGCCTCACTCTATCTATCGCCCTCACTCTATCTATCGCCCTCACTCTATCTATCGCCCTCTATCTATCTATCGCCCTCACTCTATCTAGCCATCTATCTCCTTCACTCTATCTATCTATCTCCCTCACTGTAGGAGAGTAGGGTCTGCTTTCCTATGGTCACCCCACTTTTTGCTTTTTGCTTCACTGGTTTTCGACTTAATGTGGCTGTGGGCCTGCTAATCAGACCCACAGCCTGCTGTTCTCTCTCTAAATTCACAACCATGTACTTTAGGTACATCACCAATGGGGATTGGTTCACCTTATGAGCCCCTGTACAGTGTACTATAGACACCCAGGGCATAGGTGCATCCAAGGCCTACCAGGGGCTGCAGCATATCTTTTGCCACCCCTGGGTGGCCATCCAAACTGACACAACTGGCTGAACACTCAGCTGGGGCAAAGTCACTCCTATGGCAGGCCTTAACAATCCTGGAGGCAGAGTGCTTGGTTTTATGTGAGATGGTGCTCTAGCATGAGCTGAGCCTGTCTGCAACTTTTGGAACCATGTCCTTATAGCTGTTCCAGGGTATTGCCATACCATATGCTCTTAAGTGGATTATAATCCTCGCGGTTATTGCTAACTTTGGTTTGGCTTTATCAAAACATGTCGTGTAAGGTGTCATATACTTTGGAATACTACCCCCTCGTCAGTTCTGGCGACGGGGGTAGCATTCCACCCTTCTAGAGGGAGAAGACATGTTACTTTACTTAAACGCGGTTAATACTAACCAGAGTCTCAGCATCACAAAATGGATGCTGCTGCCACAGACACAAGTCTGGCCTCTTGCTGCTTACCGAAAGTCCGGCAGGGGAGGTCTGGACAAAAGGTTTCCTGTCACAGGGAGGTGCTAACACCACCCCAGACAGGAGATAGTGGATTGAGGCAGGGAGGGCTGAGTGAAACTAGACACTGCCTGGGGCACACAAGGTGTCCCATGCATAGCCCAGTTCAAACCGGTGCTGGGGCACTCCAGCCCCAGCTCTGGCACGAAACTGGACAAAGGGAAAGGGGTGTAACCACCCCCTTCCTGGGTCCCACCCATAGGAAGGACCTAGCAGGTAATCCAGCCCCTTGATTTGGAATAAAGGTAGGAGCTGTGTCCATAGACTTTAGATAATCCTGACTGAAACTTTGATACATAACTCTGGACCCTTCGACATCCTACTCGACGTAGAAGACTGAAGAATCTCCCTTGTGGTCAAGGAGTGACCACCCTGTGCAAGCAGGCACCATCAAGCGCTCAACGGTTTGCTTTGTTGCAGTTCCCGCCGGAGCTCGAGCAACAGAGATCGACAAGAACCGGATTCCCTGACATCCAACAGCCCGATCCACAGCCACAGCAAAGCTGAGACCCGTGGAGGCGACGTGAGACGTGGGACCGGCCATCTTGGAAAGCCTGTGAAGTGCTTCCCGTGCAGCTCCCGAGGCATCCTCGAAGCTGTGCATTGGGGACTGAGAAACCCCAGCCCCGAGCAGCTTTTGCACCGAAGATCACCTCTCCACACTCACCGAGTGCTGCGTGGGGCCCTTTTGCATTTTCCTGCTCGACGCGTCTGTCCGGTCACTTGCCCGTTGGCTAGTGGCCTCTGTGACGACGAACCTTCGAATTTACAACGCTGGTCTGGTTGCTCCAGACTGGCCCTTGCTCCCCTGAAAAGGAGCAGCCCATCAGATCTTGCTGATCTGATCCAGAAGCCATCTTCGATTCCTGCGTGGGTTGCATTTGCCAAGGCCTGTGGACTCTAATCCGGAAGCCGACACTGCCGACAGTGAGAGCCTTCGTGGGACAGTCCGTGTCTGATTCCTGGTCATTGTCGATGCCCCCGGGTCCACGTGGCAGCGGAGACAAGCTTCACGACAACTACCTGATTGCGCCCGACATCGCCTGGTTCCTTCCTGGTTCCATCCTGGTCACTGGCTAGTGACCCAGACTCTGTCCCCTCTGCTTTCAGGTACTCTACATCTTCAATCCACCCCTGGATCCAACCGGACTCTTCTCTCCTGGCCGCCTCCAGCATCTTTACCTCCAGGCTCCAAAGAACTCCACGAAGAAACCCGACGCACTTTGACACCTATGCATCCGCTTCCTGTGGGTGAGATAACGCGAGTACTCCGGTGCTCCTGTAGTGGTTTACACCTCTAGTGTCCTAGTTTTAAGTGGCTAAGTTCTAGTCCAGTCGGAAGACTCCTAGATCTGCAACTTTTTAACTTTTACGTGCCATTGACTTTGCATTGGTGCACGCGTGTGCATTTAGACACTGCACCCGCATCCTGTGGGCCACTCCCGTCCTAACTTCAGTTAGTCCAGTGTAGCCCCAGCGATTCTCAAGGCCCTAGGCCTTACCATTGTTCGTGACGTGGTTCTTATACCACTATTTTAGTATATGGTTTTAGGGGCCACCAGGGCCTATCCATAATTGTGCAACTTTTGTATGTTATATGAAGTTCTTTGTTTAACGCTTGTGCTTCTGTCCTCATAAAGAGTACAGGGGATTATTCTAGTAATAATACATATATTTTATAATATATAACTTGTGTGGTGTCCTTTCATTTGGTATTAAAGGGATTACATATGGTAAAACAGCTGGCTTCACATGCCCTCTTGAGTTAAGCCTAAGACTGCTTATGTCCATGCTACCCCTAGGATAGCTTGTCTATAAGGTTGACTTACAACCAATCACCATAATGGTTGTTTGGACTGGTACAAGGTGCTCACTAGAATAGTGATCATCATACACCAGGCCAACTTCTCACATTGGTGTGCAGCGGTTGGGATTTGAGCTTGCTGTTTTACCAATTGTAATCTTTTATCAATATCATTTGAAAGATCACATCAAGTACCATAGGTACATATAAACAAAGCTTTAAATACTTAAGTTCTACTGAACATAGTAGTTGTAGACCAAAGGGCTTAGCACACCCTGACTACAACTCACTAGCAAGGTTCAAGTAGGTAAACACATAGTGTAGGTAGGTGCATACACCCACACCTCATTAGTCCTGTCTGGCACAGGTGAACAGTCCAGTTCCCTACCTGTGGAAAATGACCCTACAAGGGCACCCTCCAGCTATGAAAAACTCAGCTTCAGAGAATTGAGTGCCTTGTGTACCTCAAGGAGGCTGAAAAAGGGTCATAACCCTACCATCCCAATCCTGATACATGTCCTAGAGACAGCTGATCTTGAGAAGTCTTCTACAGACCCCTCAGGTAATACAGGAGAAGGAATCACCCCCATAGATGATGAGACCATCACCCTAGAAGTTGAGGCTGAGGAGGTAGATGAGGATGTTGATTCAGATGAGGGGGGAGATAGTCAGGTTCAAGTCAGGAGGCTTAGCCAGACTAACCTAAGCTTACATGGGAATGGAGAGGTGTCCCACCTTTCCAGGCCTAATAGTAGACTTCTCCCTGGCAATAGAAGAGAAAGATCCCCTTCCAGGGAGTCTCTCCTTTCTAATGCCTCAAGGGTTTCCCAAAGGGGAATGACTTCCCCCCAGAGAAAAGAGCATGAGGCTAGGATGAGAGCTGTCCAACTTCGGATAGAGAAAGAGGAAACAGCCCTGGCCCAAGCTAAACTTGCTTTAGCAAGGGAAAGAAAATTGTGTGGATTAGATTCCACTGGTGGCAGCAATATCACTAAGGATAAAGACAGGTCCTATGAATATAAGAACATGAGTAAGATTGTGCACCCCCTACAAAGATGGGGATGACATCCACAAATGGATGACTGCTCTGGAGAGAGCCTGCATGGTACAGCAGGTTCCCCAAGATCAGTGGGCAGCAATCGTGTGGCTTTCCTTTTCAGAAAAAGGAAGAGATAAGTTTCTCACTGTTAGCCCTGGGGATGCTAAAACTACACTGTCCTGAAGAGTGCTCTTATTGATGGGTTTGGCCTAACCACTGAGCAATACAGGTTGTTGTTCAGAGATACCCAAAAAGCTCAGACTCAGGACTGGACTGATTTTGTTGATTGTGCCACTAAGGCTCTGGAAGGTTGGTTACTGGGAAGTAAAGTTACAGACTATACAGGATTGTACAATCTAATAATGAGAGAACAGATCCTTAATAATTGCCAGAACAAGTTGTTGCATCAACACCTGATTGACTCAGATCCGACCTCTCCCCAAGAATTGGGAAAGAAGGCAGACAAATGGGTCAGAACCGGGGTTAAGCAGAAACCCCAGAACCATGGAGGTGATCAGAAAAAGGCAGACCAGAAGGGTGGAGATCAAAAACAAAAAGACCAGAAGTCTTCTTCAGGCCCCCAAAATACTTCTAATGAGGGGGGTCCCAAACTGGAGAGAAAAAGAAGAAGAATGATGGCCCAAAGAAACCTTGGTGCAATACCTGTAAATCAGTTTCACACTGAGGTAGTGAATGCACTAAGAAAGGTATAGCCCCTACCACTGCAGCCCCTAAGGCACCTGCACCCCCTAGTACAGTCAGCAGTGGTAGTACACAACCCAAGGCTATAGTGGGGTTAACCACGGGTACTGAGATGGATTCTGGCCTAGTCAGGATCCCTACTTAGGCTGTTCTGATCCGTGATGTGGACATGGCTATGTCCACTACTATGAGTCCCAATACTTTGGGCAAGTACAGGCAGACACCTTTAATAAATGAAAAAGTGGCTCAGGCCTACAGGGACACATGTGCCAGTGTCACCATGGTGACACCTAACTTTGTGGACCCTGGACAAATTGTACTGGGTGATAATTACCTAGTGACCAATGCTAGCAATGTCACTACTACACATAGTGTGGCAGTTGTCAATTTCTCCTGGGGAGGGGTAACTGGCCTCAAAAGAGTTGTGGTAAGTGCAGACCTCCCAGTTGAATGTATTTTGGGCAATGATCTAGAGGATTCAGTATGGTCAGAAGTGGAGTATAGGACTCATGCAGAGATGCTAGGTATTTAAGCACATGTCCTTGCTGTAACCAGGTCCCAGGCCAAGAAGTGCCTGCCTGAACCTGTGCTGGATCTTGAAACTATAGACCAGACACAACCCAAGAGAAAGAGCAAGAGCAAGAGGGTTAAGGCAGTGCCTTCCACCTTGCCACAGGTTGAGGATCAGCCCTCTCAGGAGGATGATTCTGTGATCCAAGAGGAGACTGTCCTGGAAGAGCTTGAACCTGATCAGGTTGAGTTTCTGGGGACAGGGGGATCCTCAAGGGCAGATCTGGGGCAGGCTCAGTTAACTTGTCATTCTCTTGAACCCCTCAGACAGCAGGCTGCTGCTGAGGCTGCTGTGAATGCTCAAGGTACCCATAACGTATATTGGGATGATGGGCTCCTTTATTCAGAGGCTAGAGACCCCAAGCCTGGTGCTACCAGGAGGTTGGGTATACCTCTGTAATTTAGGGGCTTCCTTCTAACCTTGGCCCATGAAATTCCTCTAGCAGGACACTTATGCCAGAACCAGACTTGGGACAGGCAGTCCCTCACTTTCACTGGCCTCATATGTCACAAGATACCAAGGAGTTTTGTCGCTCCTGTGAAACCTGCCAAGCCAGTGGCAAGTCAAGTGGAACCACAAAGGCCCCCCTTATATCACTACCTGTGGTAGGGGTACCCTTTGAGAGAGTTGGGATAGACATTGTTGGACCAATGGATCCCCAAATAGCATCTGGGCACAGAATTATACTGGTGGTAGTGGATCATGCCACCAGGTATCCAGAGGCAATTACCCTGAGGACCACAACAGCTCCTGTTATGGCAAGGGCCCTACTTGGAGTTTTCTCCAGAGTGGGCTTTCCAAAGGAGGTACTTTCAGACAGAGGTACCAACTTCATGTCTGGTTATTTGAAAGCAATGTGGAAAGAGTGTGGTCTTAACTATAAGTTCACCACACCCTACCATCCACAGTGCAATGGGCTTGTTGAAAGGTTCAACAAGACCCTAAAAGGGATGATAAAAGGGTTACCGGAAAAGCTTAGGCGAAGATGGGACATCCTTTTACCCTGCCTTCTGTTTGCTTACAGAGAGGTCCCACAAAAGGGGGTTGGCTACAGACCTTTTGAGCTTTTGTTTGGGCACCCTGTAAGAGGACGCCTGTGTCTTGTGAAAGAAGGATGGGAGTTATCTCTCAAAAAGCCTAAACTTGACATAGTGGACTATGTACTTGGTCTCCGCTCCAGGATGGCTGAATACATGGAGAAGGCTTCCAAAAACCGTGAGGCCAGCCAAGAACTCCAGAAAGCTTGGCATGACCAAAAGGCTGTGCTGACTGAGTACCAGCCAGGACAGAATGTGTAGGTGTTGGAGCCAGTGGCCCATGCAGCTATCCAAGACAAATGGTCTGGACCCCACACCATAATTGAGAAAAAGGGAGAGGTCACCTACTTGGTGGACCTTGGCACCCCTAGGAGCCCCCACAGGGTGCACCATGTCAACAGATTGAAGGCATATGTGGACAAGGCAGACATGGGCTTGCTCATGGCTACAGATGGGGACCAGGAGGAAGAGAGTGACCCTCTCCTAGACCTATAATAATAATAATAATACTTTTATTTGATTTATAAAAAAATCATAAAAGGGTGGGTCTTACCACCATACAAACAACATGTGCATCGTATAGTCAGCATAAAAACAACATTAAAACAAGAGAAGTTATAAGTTTAAAAAACAAAGAAAGAAAAAAAAAAAAAAAAAAAAAAACATAATCTTAGCAAACTTACACAAGTATACAGTCGCAGTGTGAAATTATAAGAATGTGGCTGAGGGAAGGTATGACTATCTCATTGGAACTACGAAACAACAGATGATTGGTCTAGAAAGAAGTACAAATGCTTAGGGGAAATAAATGAGTTTGATGGAGGGTGCACTTTTTGACTCAGAATAGAGAACACTGCCTGGAAAAGTGAAAATAAAAGGATGTCCGTTAGGAAGGGAAGTGGGGGTCCAGGGGCAGCCGTGGTGAGACCGGTTGACCAAGGTCATCTTTAATTACTGCCTTGTTTTCTAGCTCTTCTGCAGCATGAGCCAAAAATGTTATAGTTTTGCAGGCTAGTTGTATCCGGGACCCGCTGAGGCATTCTATCACAGCCGCCCTGCAAGTTCTCACCTGGGCTTCTCTTAAAAGTGGTAGCAAAATCGTTTTCCTAAGTTTTTGCAGAGCCGGGCATATGCATATTAAATGCAATAAAGACTCTATGGCGTTGCCACAGAGACGACAGGCAGAAGTTAACTAGGTCTGTTGCCATTTGGGGGTGAGGTCTTTACTCGAGAAGCATCCCAGCCCCAGAAGGCTTATTTTCCTCTTATAATAGTCCCTGAAACAATCTTGCAAGTATGGCTGAGGTTTCAGATGTTTGTAAGTTGGCAACACAATCCAGGCATGGCTTTTTCCAGCCACTATGGCTTTGTCCAGTTACAGTGATGCTTGTTTGATGGCTTTGTTGGTGAGGCGTTTAAAAGCGTTGTATGATATAAGTGAAAGCCAGGCTTCTTCCAACTTTAATGAAGCAAGCGCTTGCCTAAGGGATTTGTGTGTTGAATTAGAGGACCCGGCTTGTTTTTCGACCTCCAGCCAACAGAGATGGGAAAGGGTGTTATCTTCAGCGTCCCTCATGCGCCAGTAGTATTTAGCCAGAGCACCTTGTCTTGCCGGAGTCTGATCGGTTAGTCCGTATTCCAAACGTATTTGGGCTTGTGAGATATGTCTCGGGATCGAGAAGAGGTTTTTAAACAGTCTGGATTGGGCAAGATTTAGCACTGTGGAGTCCCTGTTTGCCATCATTTCCGAGCCATATGTGAGCGATGGCAAAAATTTGGCAGCTACGATCTTTAGCATATGGCCGGTAGAACTAACACTTAGATGCTTTTGTATAGTTTTAAACGCGAATTGAAGCTGTTTGGCTTTTGACTTCCCCAGTTCTAAGTGGTGGTTGTACTTTAATTGATGGTCAAGTGAAATGCCCAAATATTTGTATTTGTCCACCTGTGTTAATATAGAGGAATTTATCCTCCATACAAATTATGTTTTTTTCTTTCGGAAGCTGGAGAAGCATAAGATATTTGATTTTTTGAGGTTTATAGTTAATTGAGCATTGGTGATGTATAACGCGAGTTTGGAAATCAAACGTTGTAGGCCGATCGGGGTTTTTGAGAGGAGCACAATGTCGTCTGCATATTGTAGACTAACTATGGCTGTTTGGCCCAGTTTTGGTGGATCTCCCTGGATTGTACGTAGCTCACTTTCTAGGTCTGCGGTATAGATGTTGAACAGGCTGGGGGCCAACACGCTGCCTTGTTTTAGGCCGTTCAGAGTTATGAATTTCTTAGTTAGACATCAGCCATCTCCTTTTTTTATTTGAACCCAGGTGTGCGAGTATAGCTCTATTATTGCTCCCTGTAGCTTTGGCGGCGCGCCCCAGGCTTTCATTTTGGCCCAAAGTTTGGATCTAGGCACTTTATCGAAAGCCGCTGTCAAATCTAAAAAACAGGTGTAAAGCGTGGAGGAATTATCGATTGCCTTTTTGGCCAGGAGGGTTAGCGCGGATAGATTTGTGAGAGTGCCCGTTCCAGCCCTAAAGCCTGTTTGTGTCGGAGGAATTAGCCCTTTGCTACTGACCCAGGATTCCAGTTCTACCAAAAGATTTGATGCATAGATCTTAGCCTCTGCATCTATTAAGGCTATTAGCCTATAATTATTTGGATCTGAGCGGGCCCTGATTTGTGTATCGGGTGTAAAATGCTGCCCCTCCAGGAGTCCGGAATTTTCCCGGTACTTAGGCTGTGACAAAACAAGGGAGATAGTTGGCTGGCCCAAAACTTTTGATCTTGCCTAAATAGGGCATTGGGGAGGCCATTTGGACCAGGGGCTCCATCTGCTCTCAAGTTTTTTATAGTGTTCAATACCTGCGTCGTTGTGATTTGATTGATTACTCCTGTGTGCTCCAGTGTCAGTGGGTTGCGGATGACTATGGGTTCGGGGGACTTTGATTCTGCCATTATACTCGGGCTTTGGGTTGCAGTGGGCTCAGATAGTCGTGCCGGTGTGTTATCGATGGATGTATCGTGCGTGAAGTTATATAGTGAGTTGATGTGGCTGCACCAGAGCTGGTCAGTCATATCTGAGTTAAACTGCCGATGTTTGCCGTTGATCATGAAATTAATTTTTGCCCAAAAGTCTTTGGGATTCCGCTGTTTGCACTCTAGTTTTTCCATATGCTTTCGCTTGGCCATTTTGGCTCTCGTTTTAGCTCTTTTTTTAAGGATTCTATTTTTGCAGGGTTTCTTGTGATAGTTGAGAATCCTTTTTACGTTGAGCCCTGAGATAAGCGTTCATTTGCTTTTTTAATAAGCGTAGTTTTGGAGTGAACCATTTCCCTCCTCCGTTTCTTATTGTTTTTTGTCCTCTGCGTTTGCTTTGGTATTTCTTGTTTATACCCACCACGAAGGATTCCCATGTCTTTACAATGTCTTTTGACGTGGCAGGTGGTGACAACAATGAGTGGCATGTCTCCATTAAATTGGAAATGTTCTCTTCGTTCCAATTTAGCCTTTGCAGGTTGAAAAGTTGGGTGTTCAAAGATAAAGGCTGCGCTTGCTCGGACTTAGTTGGCAGAGTTGTTAATACGAAGGTCTGTGGGTAGTGATCGCTTTCTCCCCGTGTCTGGATGTGGAAATCTTTGATATAAGTGAATAGGTCGGGGTCAACCAGAGTATAGTCTATTGTTGAACATGAAGTCTTGCTGACCCTCGTTAGGGCGGCTGGTTTGTCCATGTGGCCCCTTCCGTTTAGAGTGTACAAGTGGAGGGCTTCCAGTTCTATAGCGCATTTCCTCCCCATTGCGCTTTTCCTACTTTGATTGCCCTGTCTCGGATCGATGTGAGTAGGGAGAGTTCCCTCATCGCCCTGCAGTAAATTCATGTTGAAATCTCCGGTTATAAGGATGTTATCACTCGGGTAGGTGGATTTTAGTGTGTTAATTGCTGTGAGTAGTTGTTTTATACTTTTCCCTTTGTGTTTTCCACCGGGGCGCATGTATACGTTTACAATCAGTAAACCCATAATGGGCGAGATATCAATTTTGATGCATTGCATCCATGTGGAGTGTAGTTCAATGCAGCTAGATGACCAAAGGAAGTCAGTAGATATGAAGATAGATAGGCCACCCTTTGCATTGCCGAGACGTGCCTCCTTATGTGCTGGTGTGAAGAATTCTTTGTATCCCACCAGCGGTGTGTTTTTGTCAGCCATGTTTCCTGAAACGAGATTAGTTTGTACTGGGTGATGAATTCTATGAAGTCATCTTCCTCCAGCTTTGTGTTTAGTCCATTGACATTCCACAAACAGATCTTGCAGCCCTGCTCTTTGCCTGTTGTTCGTCTTCTGTTGGCTCATTCCAGGGTCCTTTTGGTTAAAGCCAGGGATGCTTGATGGTGCCTTTCGGATGTAGCTGCGTCCTGATGGGCGAAAGTAATTGTAATTTGCCTGTGAGAATGATCTTCATCTTCGATGCGGCTTCTTTGAGCTGGCCCTTTGGCGTTTTTTAGAAGACTTCGTTTAGGGCTTTCTTTCTGCAACGGCCTGGGGTATCGTGCAGGCTCCACCTTTTTTATTTCAATGCCCCATAAGGCAAAGTCCTCCCTTTGTGTCAGGATTAGTTCGGTATCGGTATGTTTAGTCCACGTTGTTATCGTGGATTCATGGCCTAGTTTGAAAGGGTTTGGTTTAAACTCGATTGATGCCAAGTCTCATGATTGTAGGTGTCGGAGGCCAGGTAATGCTTCTAAGAGTTTTAAAATGGACCCTCTATTCAGTATGTCGTGAGGCCCTCTCGGGCTATATTGCAGAATTAGCTCGATTTTATTACTTGGGGTGTGCCAGTTTTGATATTTTGGGCGTCTTCTCTCTTCGGGATTTGACAAGGCTGTTCCTGCCCGTTCTGCCTCTAGCTCTAACGTGGGCCGGTTAGATGTGTTCACGCTGCTTGTTGCCTCCTTACTGTTTGAGGCCGGGACAGATGGTGCTTGAATTTCTACACTCAGCATGTCTCTTGTATTTTTTGCCTTACTCTTGACGGGTGAATCTGCGTCTGCTTGCCCGTCGTTTGGTGGTGCTTGCATTAGTTGGGAGCTAGCTTTTGGTTGAAAACCTTGCTCAGTCTCTGCATTTTGAGCCAAGTCTGAACTTGGTGGAATGCATTCTGCGTTCTCCCCTTGACGGTTGAAAATGCTATACACTTTCCTTACGTTCTGGATTGAACTCATACGTTCTATAGGATCTTTTGCAATAGTAGTTGCCTTTGGTGGAGGATTTGTTATTGAAAGTAGCCCTGGCTCTGATGTTGTATTGTTTTGAAGTGGGGCAGCCTCTGGCTGCTGTGTAACTTCTTTGCCGTTGGAATTTTTGTATGTTGTTAGGGACTGTGGTTGTGGCGCCCCTCGAGTCTGTGATTTAAATTTTCTTGCTTTTCTCAGGCGCTTTCTTTCTCTCTTTGTGAGAGTGGATGCCTGTTCAGATTGGTTGGGGCCTGTTACCTTGATTGGTGGTGGTACCTGAGTTAGAAAAGCTTCCTCTCGAATGGCGACTGGATTTTGGTCGTCTGAGGTTGCCTTGGTTGTTGGTGGTACCTGAGTTAGCAAAGCTTCCTCTCGAATGGCGACTGGGTTTTGGTCATCTGAGGTTACTGGCGTGGGAGTGTCGTTGGTGGAGAGAGGGGAGGATCTGTCTTGGGGTTCCGTGCTTTCCTCACCACTGCCATCATCGTCTGTTGGCCAGCCAGTTTCCTTTTTAACTTCTTGTTGGACGTTTGCTTGGTTTTATTTCCTTTGATGAATCCCTGATGGCCCCCAGTATTTGCGTCATCAGACTGGGTACGGTAGCCAGTTTGTCTATTATTTGAGAGCAATGACAAGTGTAAAAAGAAGAGTCCTTATTAAGTTGCACCTTCGTAATCATACGGTTTAAGTCCTGTAAATTAGATTCAATCTCCTGGACATGAAGAGCCAAGAGGTTGAGAAGGTTGACTTGCGTGTCTAATTTGTCTGCGTGGTAGGACATGGCCACACCTATGGTTTCTATTGTCTTTAATAGTTGTGGCCATATTGTGACTGTTTGAGTGCTCTCGATGATTTCCCCCTGGGTCTGACTGAGTATAAATGAGGAGTCAAGATGTTTGGAAGGATCGATTTGGGTTTGGTGCTCACACGGGTAGGCACTCCTTCTCAATGTCCTTTTTAAGATGCAGTCTTCATTACCAGGACTTGAATCAAAAAGTGCGGGGAGCTGGCAGGTGCTTCGTTTGGGCTTTGCATTATCATTTGCTGGAACGTTATCTTCTTGTGACTTCGAATTTCTACTGATTTTGATATCTTCGATCACGTCAGTTGCTGGTCCTGCAGAGAGGAAGCTGTAGTTTCCCTCCTTTTTGTCTGATTCCAGCGTGAGGTGACCACTCGTTAAACTAGTGGAACTCACCGTTGGCGGTGTGGGCTGCTTTTGGGTGCAGTTTTGGTTTTGAGGTAAGCCTTCCTCTGTTGT
The DNA here is from genome assembly GCF_964261635.1 of Lissotriton helveticus. NCBI lineage: Eukaryota > Metazoa > Chordata > Amphibia > Caudata > Salamandridae > Lissotriton > Lissotriton helveticus. The sequence continues at coordinate 387,611,491 of NC_136071.1, forward strand.
TTCAGGGATCGTTATCTGGGTCGATCGTGGGCTTTGCCCCAAGAAGACCGAGCCGTTGCTCGCTTCATTGCTTGCGCCTGAAGCCCGATGGACTAAAGCGCAGGTCGATGTAGTGTGGAAAGCTTGTTGAGCCTTGGAAGGTGGATACGACGAGAGACGGCCCGGGCCTTTGACCTGTTGGTTGTTGGTCGGGTCTTCTGACCCAGGAGGGCCTGATCCCCCGCCCCCAGAGACCCTTCTTATTTTGATGCTGGGGGCATTGCAGGGCTCACTGTGACACCTTGAATTAGGTGGAGACGATGGTGATTTAGTGCCCTTATTCATTGTCTCCGTAAAGGCCTTATGTTGGTTGCTGTAAGAATTGGAGCTGACGTTGTCTTGTGGGAATTCCATTCCACTCCCGGTGGGAAGTCTTTGGCAAACTTTAAGGAAGTCAGTAATTAAAGCACGTTTGCTTGCTTTGGGACACAAGGCTTGAACATTTTGGGCAGGAAAAGGCGTTGCGTCCCAGACCTGTTATCCCAAAACCCTGAAGATGGTTCAGTGGATGGAGTAGCCTTGGCAGGCAGCCTCTCTGACCAGCAGCAATGGGAATGCAGACAGGTTCTGCAGGCTCACAGACATATGTTTTCATTAACACCCAGTCAAACTATCTGGTGCACCCATGAGGTGGACACTGGTGACAGTATGCCTGTGAAGAATAAAATCTACAGGCAACCTGACTATGTCAGGGATTGTATAAAGACTGAAGTGCAGAAAATGCTTGAACTTGGAGTAATTGAGCCTTCAGAGAGCCCCTGGGCCAGCCCAGTAGTCCTTGTACCAAAACCTAACACACAAGATGGAAAGAGAGAGATGAGGTTATGTGTGGACTATAGAGGTCTCAATGCTGTCACTAGGACAGATGCTCACCCCATTCCAAGAGCAGATGAGCTCATTGATAGATTGGCTTCTGCCAAATTTCTGAGCACATTTGATTTGACAGCTGGCTATTGGCAAACCAGGTTAGCTGAGGAGTCCAAGGCCAAAACAGCTTTCTCAACCCCTGGAGGCCATTATCAGTTTGTGGTGATGCCCTTTGGTTTGAAGAATGCACCTGCCACTTTCCAAATGTTGGTGAACCAAGTCCTTTCTGGGTTGGATGACTTTTGTGCAGCTTATCTTGATGATATTGCTGTCTTAAGCTCCACCTGGGAGGATCACCTGATCCACCTGAAGAAGGTTTTAGAGGCCCTGCAAAAGGCAGGCCTGACTAACAAGGCCACAAAGTGCCAGATAGGGCAGAGTAAGGTTGTGTACCTGGGCCACCTTGTAGCTGGGGGTCAGGTTCAACCATTGGAGAGCAAGATCCAGGCCATACAGGACTGGGCTCCTCCAACCACCCAGACACAGGTCAGAGCTTTCTTGGGCCTGTCTGGGTACTACAGAAAATGTGTAAAGAACTATGGGTCCATTGTGACACCACTAAATGATCTGACATTCAAGAAGATGCCAAAAAAGGTTCAGTGGACAGTTAGCTGTCAAAGGGCATTTGATGACCTGAAAAAGGCCATGTGCTCTGCACCTATCTTAAAGAGTCCTGACTACTCCAAAGAGTTCATTGTCCAAACAGATGCTTCTGAGTTGGGGGTGGGAGCTGTGCTTTCACAACTTAATGTAGATGGTCAAGACCCGCCCATTGCTTTTATTAGCAGAAGGCTGACCCCTAGAGAGAAACATTGGTCAGCTATTGAGAGGGAGGCCTTTGCTGTGGTTTGGGCCCTGAAGAAGTTGAGACCATACTTGTTTGGCACTCACTTCAAGATTCAGACAGACCATAAGCCCCTCTTGTGGCTAAATCAGATGAAGGGTGAAAATCCCAAACTGCTCAGGTGGTCCATTTCCCTACAGGGGATGAACTTTACAGTGGAGCACAGACCAGGGACTGACCATGGCAATGCAGATGGTCTCTCCAGGTATTCCCACTTAGAACATGAAGACTTATCTGGTCAAGGTTAAGTTTAATGTCCCTGCGTTTGGGGGGGGGGGGTTATGTAGGAGAGTAGGGTCTGCTTTCCTATGGTCACCCCACTTTTTGCTTTTTGCTTCACTGGTTTTCGACTTAATGTGGCTGTGGGCCTGCTAATCAGACCCACAGCCTGCTGTTCTCTCTCTAAATTCACAACCATGTACTTTAGGTACATCACCAATGGGGATTGGGTCACCTTATGAGTCCCTGTACAGTGTACTATAGGTACCCAGGGCATAGGTGCATCCAAGGCCTACCAGGGGCTGCAGCATATCTTTTGCTACCCCTGGATGGCCATCCAAACTGACACAACTGGCTGAACACTCAGCTGTGGCAATGTCGTGTAATCACCCCTTGCTTAGATATAGTATACCTATGTCTAAACCTATATCTGGACACATATACACCTATAAGTCACTCCTATCGCAGGCCTTAACAATCCTGGAGGCAGAGTGCTTGGTTTTATGGGAGATGGTGTTCTAGCATGAGCTGAGCCTGTCTGCAGCTTTCGGAACCATGTCCTTATAGCTGTTCCAGGGTATTGCCATACTATGCTCTTAAGTGCATTATAATCCTCGCGGTTATTGCTAACTTTGGTTTGGCTTTATCAAAACATGTTGTGTAAGGTGTCATACACTTTGGAATACTACCCCCTCGCCAGTTCTGCCGACGGGGGTAGCATTCCACCCTTCTAGAGGGAGAAGACATGTTACTTTACTTAAACGCGGTTAAAACTAACCAGAGCCTCAGCATCACAAAATGGATGCTGCTGCCACAGACACGAGTCTGGCCTCCTGCTGCTGACCGAAACTCCGGCAGGGGAGGCCTGGACAAAAGGTTTCCTGTCACAGGGAGGTGCTAACACCACCCCAGACAGGAGATAGTGGATTGAGGCAGGGAGGGCTGAGTGAAACTAGACACTGCCTGGGGCACACAAGGTGTCCCATGCATAGCCCAGTTCAAACCGGTGCTGGGGCACTCCAGCCCCAGCTCTGGCACGAAACTGGACAAAGGGAAAGGGGTGTAACCACCCCCTTCCTCGGTCCCACCCGTAGGAGGGACCTAGCAGGTAATCCAGCCCCTTGATTTGGAATAAAGGTAGGAGCTGTGTCCATACACTTTAGATAATCCTGACTGAAACTTTGATTCACAACTCTGGACCCTTTGACATCCTACTCGACGTAGAAGACTGAAGAATCTCCCTTGTGGTCAAGGAGTGACCACCCTGTGCAAGCAGGCACCATCAAGCGCTCAATGGTTTGCTTTGTTGCAGCTCCCGCCGGAGCTCGAGTGACAGAGATCGACAAAAACCGGATTCCCAGACATCCAACAGCCCGATCCACAGCCACAGCAAAGCTGAGACCCGTGGAGGCGACGTGAGACGTGGGACCGGCCATCTTGGAAAGCCTGCGAAGTGCTTCCCGTGCAGCTCCCGAGGCACCCTCGAAGCTGTGCATTGGGGACTGAGAAGCCCCAGCCCCGATCAGCTTTTGCACCAAGGATCACCTCTCCACACTCACCGAGTGCTGCGTGGGGCCCTTTTGCATTTTCCTGCTCGACGCGTCTGTCCGGTCACTTGCCCGTTGGCTAGTGGCCTCTGTGACGACGAACCTTCGAATTTACAACGCTGGTCTGGTTGCTCCAGACTGGCCCTTGCTCCCCTGAAAAGGAGCAGCCCATCAGATCTTGCTGATCTGATCCAGAAGCCATCTTAGATTCCTGCGTGGGTTGCATTTGCCAAGGCCTGTTGACTCCAATCCGGAAGCCGACACCGCAGACAGCGAGAGCCTTCGTGGGACCGTCCGTGTCCGACTCCTGGTCATTGTCGATGCCCCCGGGTCCACGTGGCAGCGGAGACAAGCTTCTCGACAACTACCTAATTGCGCCCGACATCGCCTGGTTCCTTCCTGGTTCGATCCTTGTCACTGGCTGGTGACCCAGACTCTGACACACTGCTTTCAGGTACTCTACATCTTCGATCCACCCTTGGATCCAACCGGACTCTTCTCTCCTGGCCGCCTGCAGCATCTTTACCTCCAGGCTCCATAGAACTCCACAAAGAAACCCGACGCACTTTGACACCTATGCACCCGCTTCCTGTGGGTGAGGTAACGCGAGTACTCCGGTGCTCCTGTAGTGGTTTACACCTCTATTGTCCTAGTTTTAAGTCGCTAAGTTCTAGTCCAGTCGGAAGACTCCTAAATCTGCAACTTTGTAACTTTTACGCACCATTGACTTTGCATTGGTGCACGCGTGTGCATTTAGACACTGCACCCGCATCCTGTGGGCCGCTCCCGTCCTAACTTCAGTTAGTCCCGTGTAGCCCCAGCGATTCTCAAGGCCCTAGGCCTTACCATTGTTCGTGACGTGGTTCTTATACCACTATTTTAGTATATGGTTTTAGGGGCCACCAGGGCCTATCCATAATTGTGCAACTTTTGTAGGTTATATGAAGTTCTTTGTTTAACGCTTGTGCTTCTGTCCTCATAAAGAGTACAGGGGATTATTCTAGTAATAAATACATATATTTTATAATATATAACTTGTGTGGTGTCCTTTCATTTGGTATTAAAGGGATTGCATTTGGTAAAACAGCTGGCTTCACATGCCCTCTTGAGTTAAGCCTAAGATTGCTTATGTCCATGCTACCCCTAGGATAGCTTGTCTTTAAGGTTGACTTACAACCAATCACCATAAGGGTTGTTTGGACTGGTATAAGGTGCTCACTAGAATATTGAACATCATACACCAGGCCAACTTCTCACACTCACTCTATCTATCTATCGCCCTCACTCTATCTATCTATCGCACTCACTCTATCTATCGCCCTCACTCTATCTATCTATCGCTCTCATTCTATCTATCTATCTCCCTCACTCGATCTATCTATCTGTCGCCCTCTATCTAGCGCCCTATTCTATCCATCTATCTCCCTCACTCTATCTATCTATCGCCCTCACTCAATCTATCGCCCTCACTCTGTCTATCGCACTCAATCTATCGCCATCACTCACTCTATCTGTCTATCTATCTATCGCCCTCACTCACTCTGTCTATCTATCTATCGCCCTCCCTCGATCTATCTATCGCCCTCCCTCTATCTATCTATCGCCCTCCCTCTATCTATCTATCGCCCTCCCTCTATCTATCTATCGCCCTCCCTCTATCTATCTATCGTCCTCCCTCTATCTATCTATCGCCCTCCCTCTATCTATCGCCCTCCCTCGATCTATCTATTGCCCTCACTCTATCTATCAATCTCCCGCACTCCATCTCTCTACCACACTCACTCTATCTATCCATCCCATCACCACAACATCACTCAGCACCACCACAGCATCACTCAGGGGCACCACAACATCACTATGCGCTACTAGAGCTTAACTGAACGCTACAGCATCACTCGTCGCCACCACATCACTCAGCGCCACTACAGCATCAATCTGTGCAACTATTCAACAACTGGTTCAAATATGTTCTCTTAATGTTTCAAGCTTAATTACAAATGTCACAAAAATGTTAATATTTCACTTCTGTTCTTGGATTTTCGTCACAATAAAATACACTGAACATAATCTTCACAAAAGTTATTTACAAAAGTTTAAGCTATTGCCATTATAAATTACAATAACTTTTATTTAAATATTAATTATTTTAAAAAATTAAAAGCCATTGGTATTTGTAATATCAATACATCTAAGTCACGTAAATGCAATATGTGTTTTATTACAAATGCTATAGGTGTCACATTTGCGAAAGTTAGAACTATTGGCATTGTAAATGACAAAGCTATTAATTTAGCTATTTTCAAAACCAACACATAAATAAAAAAATTGTCATTTACAATACCAATAGCTCAAACTTTCCTAATGCGAGACCTATTGCATTGCAAATGCTTGTTTTGAATGCCCCGAAGCAGCAAATGACTGGCTTTATACCACTCTGCCTTCCCGCTGACTGGACAATCTAGATCAGCCGTCGCGACATCTGCAGACTCAGACAAACAAGCCTGGATCCCATCGCATTAGAGAATCGCGAACAACAAAAACAAAACCATGACCGGAGGAGGCCCTGCTGGAACCGGAGTCGGAGCTGGAGGGGGCTACCTCTATGCGTGAACTCGAACAGGTCACGTCCCAGGAACACTCTGATGATAACATGATGAAGTCGGACTCTGAGAGCAATGACATCCTGTTCCCCTCCATTACCCCGCAAATTGTAAAGGATATGTTTGGCTGATATTAAGGGATCGATCTCTGTGGTTCTCCCACATCTATGGCCTAGAACTAACATAATTAATGTTTCTTTCCCCATGTATCTGCTCAATTTAGTTTATTATAAGGCCCCGTCAAACGTGTGGCTCTGTTTGTAACTGTAAAGTCATGCTCTGTATAGGTTCTACCTCCTTGCAGTTATTCTGTATAGATATTAAGGTTGGATTTCTGTGGATCTTCCACATTTATGGACCTCAACTAACCTGCTGAAGGGGAGTATACATAATTTATGTTTCTCTTCCCAGGTTCCGCTTATAGGGTCCCGCCATGAAGCCGGGCACTGTTTGCTACTGTACAGACATGCTCAGTATAGGACTCACCCCCCCCCCTGCAGTTACTGCATGGTATAACCGTTTGGAATTAGTGAGTATTAGTATATGTTTGGACCAACATAGTTCGCCTGTCGGTCCTAGTATTGGGTGCTTTTTATGGAGGGGTTTTTGGTTCCTTGTCCACCTTATGTCCCTTACTGTATAGGATGCACTGTGCTTCCCTGAGGCACTCTTTTAAATCCGGCAGCTACAAAATGGTTGTGTTAGGTAAATATAAAATATTGACATGGAATGTGCGGGGAATGGGGTTAGTTCACAAACGCCACCGAATTTATGCTCAATTGAATAGGCGTAAAGTCCAAATAGCTTTTATTCAAAAAACACATTTAACTACCTCAGAAGTCACCAAAATGCGGAAAAAATGGAAAGGACAAATCTTTAACACCTCCTATTCTGCTTTTGCGAGAGGGTCGCTTATTTGGATTAAGAGTTGGAGACCCTTTGTGTTGGAAGAACAGGGGATAGACTTGGCAGGGCGATATGTCCTTTTGCAGGGTAAACTAGATGGTATCCCGATAGTCATTGGAAGTGTATATGCCCGAATTACAAGCAGAATACTTACCTCAATGAGGTGCTAATGGACTGGGTGGTATGTCCCTGGGTCATTGGCTGGGACTTTAATTATGTTTTGGATGTACACTTGGACGGTTCTCATCCCCTGGTTCGGGGAGCAGTAACCACCAAAAATGCTGACTTTTTATATGCTTGGGCCAGGGGTTGGACGCACTCCGGCTGATTCATCACATGAAGACATAGCAACTTTTTTGAATGACCTAACATTCCCTAAGTTGATTGCAGATGCCCAATCAGAATTGGAGGCTCCTATCACTAAAACAGATATTACTGAAGCCATTATAGATCTTCCTAGAACTAAGAGCCCGGGCCTGGATGGCTTACCGGCTGAATTTTACTTGGCATACGCAGAGAAACTGACCCCGCACCTGGGGAATCTCTACAAGACAGCGCAGGAGAAGAGCAGTCTTCCAATAACCACCATGTAGGCATTGGTTGCTTCCCTCCACAAGCCATGGACCCCCGGGACATGTCAGGCTATCGCCCCCTCTCATTATTATGTACAGAGCATAAAAAACGTAGTAAAATATTAGCTAAACGCCTCCTCCTCTACCTCCCGAAACATATCTACATTGATCAGTGTGACTTTATACCGGGTGGCAGCACATGCCTAAATATAAGACGCCTTCACTATATTACGGAAACTGCAGCGGTCCATTCCCGCACAGCTGGGTGCATCTCTCTTGACATGCAACAAGACTTTGACACGCTTGATTGGACTTACATGTTGACTTCAATGGAAAAAATTGGCATCCCACGAGGTTATTTGAGATGGGTGGAGCTATTATATACTGCCCCCACGGCCCGGCCAGGACTGGCTCACACATATTTTCTGTTTATTCCATAACCAGGGGTACTCAACAGGGATGCCCCTATCGCCATTGCGGTTTTGGAATTGGAACCACTACTTATTCAGCTCCGCAAAGAGGCCATAGACTTGAGAATTTCAATAAATAACACACCGCACATAGTGTCTGCATATTCCGATGACATTATTCTTTATCTAAAAGACCTTACTATAAATCTGAACCCAGTGTCGACTATATTTAAACATTTTGAACAGATATCAGGCCTGTCCAAAACGCTAACAAACATATGGTTATTATATGTGCCATAAAGACTCCCCAGACCCGATCGCTTTTGGTGACGTAACAACGACGACTGCCCCAGATACTTTTAAGTATCTGGGTATACAAATATATAGAGCTTCCAGTGGCCTAATTGATGGCAACTTGCTGAAGGCAATAAGATCACTTCGGATGCAAGTTTCTTTTTGGACTTCTCTACCACTGTCCGTGATGGGCAGAGTAGCCATCTCTAAAATGGTGATGCTTCCCTGCCTCTTATATTTGTTACTAATATACCGGTTATAATTCCACCTCATACCTTTCGCACGCTTGATACGCTTTTGTCAGAGCTTATTTCGGGTAAGGGACGTAGGAGAGTGGGCCTTGCAAAGTTACAGCTGCGACCTGAAGAGGGAGTACTGGGTGCACAAGAATTCCAGGCATATTGGATAGCCAGTCAACTGCAGTGGTTGTCCTATTGGCTTGCGGGGCAACATATTCAGGAAATTGGCTATACACCACACCTTCTTAACCAGGGCAGCCTCTACACTGTACTTCTGCCACATGCTAAGATTGCACTCACAGTTCCCCCTTTGCTTAAGACAGCATTAATGTACTGGAGGAAGACGCTTCAATACACAAAAAGGGCCTCCCATATTCTCCCAATATCCCCCTGCTCGGTATACCCCTTACAAATGGATTAATTTTGAAAAGAGCCATATCCCCATGGGCACAAGAAGGGGTATAGATGGGTTGAACACTGTTCATAAAGGGCACACTAGGAGAACATGACAATTTCATCCGTACTCAAGGGGTTCCCTCGACACGGTTTCTCCTTCATGCCACTATTTCTCATTATGTCAAACTCTGTTGGTACCCTAATGGGATCGAACCCCCTAAGCATGAACTAGTATACACAATTTAGCTAATGGGAGAGGGATGCCACCTTACCCGCTGGCTCTATAGGGGGTATCCGGGCACACTCAGGAATATGAATGGCTCCACTCCGAACTAAATGGTTCCTAGAGTTGGGATGCCAAATTTACATATATCCAATACATGATACTGCACAGAGCGTATCTCACACAGCACCGCCTTAATTGTATATACCCCACCGCACAACTTTCCTGCCCTAGATGCAAGGAGGCGGATGCGGATTTGATTCATATGTTGTGGGGGTGTCCTCGTTTACAAGTATACTTGCACACAATCAGTTATAGAGTGCAGTGCTGTGTGTCGATTTAGGTACCGTATATAGGTTTCCCGATTAATGCCCTTATATAGGCACAATTCACATTACCCTTATTTAGGCATAGAAATCCAACCCTTATTTAGGCATTACCCATGCTAACCAAATACAGGCATGGTCACCTACATCCGTCCATCAACGTCACAGCGAGTTCTTGGAAAACCAGACTCTTAAGCCTTTAGGACTTCCCCTGCTTGGATTATTGATTTCTCCAAGAACTCATTTATTATGCATGAACATCTATTTTATGGGTTCATTCATGACGTTCCTCTGCCCGACTTTTACATCAATACTGGCATTCCTAAACACCTTCAAGGTATAAATATACCTTCACTTGCCTTGACTAGTCACAGCTACATACTTGCACGGCTCGCCACGGCAAGTTCAGAAGGAATTCGAAGCCCCGCCTGACGCACTGACCAGACGCTGTCATCCTCCTCACAGAGAATCCAGCTCCACTCTTTCCGACTCCCCTTGCAGGGTGTAAGGGATCAAGACCCGCAAAGAGATTGCAACCTCTCTCATTCTAAGGTATGGAGCAGACTAGAACCTAGAGGGACCTTTGGCAAATCTTGGCAACACCAATCTTAACTATAGCTAAACTCTACTATAGAAAAACAGCACCTACTTCTTACCTTTTACTACACTTAGGTTAGGTACACTGGGGTAGAACTAGCTAGAAGCACCAGACAAGTATTCACATTTTAGCCTGTGTTATTTCTGTATGTATTTTATGAATATATGTCATAGCTACAAACCATGCTATTGCAGTATTATTTTATCTTACTGCTAACTCTGAACGTATTATACTTCGCATTTTGGGCCAGATGTAAGTGTCCAAATACCCGTCGGAAACGGCCAAAAATACCGATTTTCGGCCATTTCCGACCGGCATTTGGACATTGGTATGTAGGGGCATGTAAAATTACAGAATCGGTAATTTTACCGATTCTGTAATTTTACCGATTCGGTAAGATACCGAATTGGTAAAATTTCCGATTCTGTAATTTCAGATGTAGGTAGCACTGTTTTCAGTGCTACAAGAGTTTAAGAATTCTTAATTTACCACCAACTAGTAGTTGGTGGTAAATTAAGAAAACCATTTAAAAAGCATGTTTTTTGCTTTTTAAACAGTGCCATGTTGCAGACATACATGCCCTAAGGGCATGTATGTCAGCAACATGTGCACCCATGCACAATTGAGGGGTGCAACAGGGTGTCAAAGTGACACCCTGCCACCCTTCAATATTTCCCACAATTACCGAATCGGTATTTACCGATTCGGTAATTGACATTGATTCCTATGGGCCTCAAGGCCCATAGGAAACAATGGCAGTTACAGACTCGGTAAATACCGATTCATTAATTACCGAATCATCCCGATTCGGTAATTAATTTGGTAAATATACCTACATCCCGATTGCCAGTTCTTAAATACCGAATCGGTATGATTCGGTATTTAAGAATCGGTAATCGGGGATTACCTACATCTGGCTCTTTGTCTTACTATTGTAGCAGTTCATATCTCTTGCACGAGAAAGAAGACTGTTCAATAAACCCCTTTTATTGAAACACCCATCTATCTATTTCTGTGTAACTTTGTAGAAACGAAGCATGCACGATTGACTGAATGAAACTATTATCTATTATCTATTGTTTCTATGATTCTGAGACTGTTCCGATTCTAAAGGGAAAAAAAGTTTTCATGTTTATGCGGTTGTCAGAAACTAATCACTTCTTGTTCATTCGAGGAGTTTCTAGTGACCTCCGAGTTAGCTGGCACACACAAGTAATTAAGTTTAATGTACTCAATAGAGGCATACTGACCTCAGTCCTATGCCACAACTGTAGTGTATATTATTCCAATGCGCAGAGCCTATCAGGGATATAGGAACTACACTACAGGGCACCCAACGGTTTGGTAAGGCACTAATTTAACGCTATATACTGAAGTAACTCAGTCGTGCTTTTCAAAGAGACCCCTACTCATAATACTCCATAAGACGTCTGGAGTGGGTAGGGATAATATCTGCCATAGTTGAGAAGGACGAAAATCCTATGAATTAGCTGTTTGGTTTGTTCAAAGTTGAAGGATACAGTGTTCCAAAATATTGTGCACCTTATCTTTGTTCCCTTGAAAATTGCTCTTCATTAAACAATGTCTAATAACAAGACTAACACCGAAACCGGTGGAGCTGTAACCGACCAAGTCGAAGCAGCTTTTAATTATACAGGTTTTAACTAAACTGATGAGAATGCGATAATCATCGCTCCAAATTTAAGGAAAGCCATCACTCTAAAACTTATAAAACATGGCCTAACACCATGAGGTGGTAGAACAGTTTTTGTGATAGAAGCATTTGAATCTCACCAGAGGTATTCTACTCATGGATAGTATTGCCTGAATCACATCCAGTAACAAAAATGTTTTACTTCTACAAAGAAGATGATCCACCAGAGGAATATATTCCTTTCGAGGACATTAAAATTCCTCTCACATACCAGGAGCATGATCTCTGGTTTAAAGGCGCCCTAAAACATTTAAATCACATTACCAGGCTAGGTCCACTAGGTAGACCAGGAGCAACATGGCCGATTTTAGCCGGTTACACACCTGACCCTGACATCAAATCAATGTCAGACAAGGAATTACTTAATAACACACAAAAGTTAATAGAATTATCCAGTTAAACCACAACTGTCTGAAAGTCCTGATAATGCCTTTACTAAAAACAGCCCTACCTCTTCTAAAAAAGAAGTGGGAAAATAGCAAACAACATTCCAAAGAGAAACATTCTCATTCCTGAGGTAGGTCTCCTCAAAAGGAGCCCTCTGAAATGAGGTATAACCTCAGGAATAGGGATAATTTGAGATAGGTATCAAGATACTGATACACATTCCTCTCGTACCTTTCAGATATTGTCACAGACATCCGAAAGAAGAGGACGGTCAGATCAAAAAGAAGAACGCGTGAAGTCCAAAGACGTTCAGAAAAAGAAAACAAAACTTCAATTCTCCAAAAAGAAGGTAGCAGGTCTGAAGATCAGACATGCCGAGGATTCTGAGAACACAACTCAAGAACGGAGCATGGGCTCAGACAATGCTGGACAGTGCAGCAGAAGTAACAATAGCTCGCCAGAACCTGAAGGGACTTCTGAAGACAGTGGACTTGAATGAAGACATTCAAGTTGAGACCTTAGACACCAGGGTTAGTTCTCCACATAGGTTATATGAAATAACACTCCGGATGGAGGGAGACATACCAAGAAAAGTGAAAGCACTCTTTTGGGAGCATCTTTCAAAGGGTTATGATATACTTCTAGCAGAACGGGACTGGCCACCAGAATTTGTCAGGGAGTGCCCACATGGCGAAGACATCATTACGCCAGCCTTCTCCAACCATGTTCCAATACATTTAAAATATACGTGTGCCAGGAAATGGGTAGTTGCCCAAGCCCCAGCATTATATAAAAATCATCATAAGATCGAGTTAAAAATCAACCGACTGCACAAATGCAGTACCCAATTAATCAAGAAGCTCAAAAACAGGTCAGGGAGATCTTAGATCAACTTGAATACCAGGGGGTGATTGAAACATACACCTCATCAATGAACAATCCTTTGTTTCCTGTCTCCAAACCAGAAAATACATATCGTCTAGTTTTGGATTACAGACACCTAAACTCTTGTTGTAAAACATTTGCAGTGCAAAATGCACATAGTACAGCACTAATGAATAACATTGTGCGTAAAAAATATAAAACCACATTAGATATTTCTAACGGTTTCTTTTGTCAAAGCATTGCACCTTAAAGTAGGTATTTGACAGCGTTCTCAATAATGAGGACCCAACGTCACTTCTGTAGACTCCCTCAAGGGTTCAAGAACAGCCGGGGTTATTCTCAGCAAGGGTAACAGAGTTATTACAAATTTATGACGATGAGGCATTGTCATATGTCGATGATATCTTTCTGACAGACGATGACCTGGATAGGCACTTGAACAGGGTGAATACCATTATACTGGGTTTCGCCTCCGAGGGTTACAAATTCAATTTCAAGAAATCAAGAATTGCCCATCTCAATGTCCTTTTCCTAGGATATGATCTTTCAAGTGAAGGCAAAAGCCTGGCAGCCAACTTTTTAGAAAAATGTGCGCTGCTCCAGCCAGCAAAACGCTGAAAAACTTACAGTCGATTCTAGGTTTCCTGAATTTTGGAAGAACCTACATTCTAAACTACGCAGAAAGGGTTAAACCTCTCTACGAATTAATCAAACATGATTTCAAAATCACAACTGGACACAATAGCACAGAGAAATTTTGTGTTCACTTCAAACTGACATGTTAGCAACAAAACACTTACAAACATGCGTAAACGTACGCATTTAGTGATTGGAATCATTCCGAGTCAATGCGGATTCACCTACTTAACTTTTAACGAAGGTGAAAAAGTACCAATTGCATACAAATCACATTTGTACACACAAGCAGAAATGAAATTTACTTCTACAGAAATAATTCTGACAGCAGTACAAACCGCTGTAGCAAAAGAAAGAGCCCTAGTACAGGGGAAACGCATTATGGTCGTGACCCCTGTACCAGCCTTGGAGGCAGTTACAAAAGCAAGCATTCCAAATGCAAAAGCTTTACATCCGAGATGGATACAATGGGTTAATTCTCTTGCTGCAACTGATGTTGAATATGTTTTTGATCCTTATTTGAAAACACAAGCATTCCTGCAATACGAACACGAATGTCCTCTGCCTACTGAAATTCGCCCTCTTGACCAGTATGAATTTATAATTTATACTGACAGATCTGCACAACGCGCTACAAGGGGTAAGCAAGCTTACAGTGCAGCATGCGCGATCGTTAAAGGTTGCATTCGCGATGGTAAATTCAGAACAATGGTTACAAAAATGCAATCTCTAGGAGATTGTACAGCTCAGCGAGCTGAACCTCAAGGATTCAAAATGACACTTGAAAATACGAATCGCGAATTCCCCACACTGATTGTGTGCGATTCTTTTTACTGTGTTCAATCTTACAATGAATATTTACAGAACTGGCTTCAAAATGGTTTCAAAGGTGCAAAAGGTGGCACAATCAAGCATAAAACGCTTTGGGAACAAGTAGTTTAGGTGCGAAACACTCATGTGATACACACGCTGAGTCATCAACATGAGGGCGTTCACCTTGAAGGGAATTCATTGACTGATGAAGCCGCGAAGGGGGCTGTGCAAACGGCTTTCGTAGCTGCAATGACTTGTTCAAAAACGAGAATAGACAGAGAAACAATACTGACTGTCAATGCTTCAAGCAAAGGCAGCGGTGCAGCGTTACCTAAAAAGTTTCCACTCGTATATAATTGATCCGAACAATGCAGGGTGGCTTTTCTTCCAATAAAGGCGCAGGGGGTCAGCATAGTACTTTTGGGTTTTTTCTACAAGCCTGATAGAGTTCCACAATCATGTGTGAGGGTTCTTGACGGTCCTTTGTCACATTCTGGATATTCTATACCAGTTAAAAACTTTTACGAGCCACTTTGTTATCTAGATTCGTTGACTGACTATCTACTCCCACCCCTACACAGTGCGATATCACAGTGGTCACTAGAAATAGCTCGTGTGTGGGACCCTCCGAGGGGCAAATTGACAGTTTGGAGCCTCATCCCGAAGCTTCTAATATAGTTTCTAATTGTCCATCTGGTACAACTTATGGTAGTTTAGATACTATTTTGCCCAGGATAAAAGAGATATCTGTCAGTGCAAGAATTAATCCAACCACCACGGGAGTGTTGTTCACTCGTAGAAAAGATTTACCTGACATTAACATCATCTCTTGGAATATTGCTGGGCTCCGTGAAAAGGTTACAAACCCAGTATGGGTTGGATATACAGAAAAAACAGATATCATCTGCCTTCTGGAAACTTGGGTGTTGGAACCTGTTAACATTCAGGGCTATATGACTTTTAATACTCCGGCAGTAAGAGGTTTAGGAGGTAGGCCCAAGGGAGGACTGTGTACTCATGTATCCAACTCATTATGTATGGACAGGATTTTAACTAAAGGGGGGGGATTGCTACCATCAGATCGTTCAATTTTCAGTAACAAGCACAAAAAGAATCCTCATGGTGAATTTGTATAATAATGTTCCTGTAGAGAATATGGGGGCTGAGTTCTCTCGCATTGCTGAGACTCTGGATGCTATTTGCACCCTGACTACTGTGGACTCTACTATTTTATGGCTGGGGGATTTCAATTGTGCATTATGTAGACCATTGCGTCAAAAAATCTGTGGGTGACCGATGGATCAGGGAGTCTCTAATTGTCATTTTATACATTCTAAGCTGGGCGACCATCTTAATGATTTGATGTCTCATTATGATTTGGGTTTCGCTAATGACTTAGTTCCTTCTCCTGTTCCTATGTCGGTGACTTTTAATGGAAGAGGTTTATCCTCTATTATTGATTTCATTTTGGTTTCATTCACATTTGCCCCTAGTCTGCTATCTTTTGATACAGGGACTGTGGTTTTGAGTGATCATTACCCGCTTTGCCTTAAGTTGCACTTGCAAGCCTTTGTGCCTGTGAGAAATAAAAATGTCAAAAGTATGGCGGGCATACTGGAATTGAATTGAACCAATGGTTATGCTATTCGCTGGTCGAATGCTGAACCCGAGGTATTGACCAAGCGGCTAACCTCTACCCATAAAGCTGCCCTCGATATCTGCCTCACTAAGTCCTCTTTTAATGAGATAACTAATGAGGTTAAAAAGCTACTGTCCGTCCAAGGTGGTTCTGCCCCTAAAACAACTGGTTGGTTTGACAGTGCTTGCTCTAAAGCGTATTCCAGTCTTAAACTGGAACTCCATAAACAACCCAGATCCCAACGGGAGGTAATGAGGGCAAGAGCCACTTATAGGAAGGCAATAGCTGATAGAAAGAGATCACTGAGGGAAGAAGTGTGGGGGGAGCTACATGAGGCCGTACAAAAAAAGGACTCTGCGGCCTTCTGGAAAATCCTAAGAACTCCACCCTTGATAGGGGACGGAGACCTACCATTGAATTGGCCATCTCAGAAAAGGACTAGATAACCCATTATTCTGCTCTATATAATAGTCCATCTTTTAATGAGTATCCACTTCCGCAGTCCCAGTGTACATACAAGGGCAACCTTCATGTTACGCTGGATGAAACAATATTAGCCCTTGAGCGCAGTGAGGGGGGCAAAGCCCCTGGTCCCGATGGGGTTCCAGTTGACCTGTTTAAGTCAAATGTTATGTTATGGGCCCCTCTTTTAACGCAGCTGATTAATGCTAGTGACAGTTCCGCCAACCCTAAGACTTGGTAGGAATTTATCATTGTGCCAATCTTCAAGAAGGGAGATCGTCAAGATCCTGATGCTACAAACCAATCTCCCTTCTTGACACTATGGTAAAGGTGGTTGTTCGAGTCATCCTGCAACGGCTACAGGACTGGGCAACTGAATCCAATGTTCTATCTGATCTGCATGCAGTATGGGTTCCGGGAGGGCCTGGGTACCCTTAATCAAAGTTTTAACCTGGCTATGATAGTCGGGAAATACACACTAGCAAAAAATGGGAAATTATACCTAGTCTTCGTTGACTTGACTGCAGCTTTTGATTCTGTTATCCATGCGCATTGATCTTGGGGTGGATCATGGTCTAATCGCTTTCCTGCACCGTTTTTATGAGAGAACTTCAGCTAGCGTTAGATTTGGGACAAAGGGGCAATGCACTTCGGGATTTCCTGTTAGAAGAGGGGTGCGCCAGAGCTGCGTGCTGGCCCCCTTTCTTTTTAAATTATATATAAATGGTATGGCCAACGCACTTCTTAAGGGGGGGGCTCAGATTTTCCGCAAGTTGGTGGGAGAGGAATCCCTGCTCTCCTCTACGCCGACGATGCGGTCCTCATGGCGCGCACAGGCAATGGCCTACAAAAAGCCTAGACCAGTTTTAGTGCTTTTATGGGTGACCTGGGATTAAAAATAAATCTTTCTAAGACCTTCACAATGAATTGTGTATCTGGGTCCCGGAGCACTACTGGTGGAGACATTTTTCTGGAGGGAAGCAAGATAGCTAATACAAGGACCTTTTCATATCTTGGTGTCCTTTTTCGCTACAACGATACTTGGACTCAAACAATCGCCGAGAACAAATTGTCCTTTATTACATCCATTAGTGCATTGACCACCTTTACCAAAAGATTAGGTAGGAGACCCCCCAGGGAGCTTATGCATAAATACAATTCTCAGTGTGTATCGGCTGCGGCATATGGGGCTGGGGTTTGGGGCATTTCTAATCCCTCTTCCCTGCAAACAGTAGAAAATCTCATTCTTCGTTATATTCTTGGTGTTCCACCTGGTACGTCTTCTTTTGTTTGCCATGAGGATTTGGGTCTTTCATATATCACGGATCTTATTAAACTCGAGCCCATCCTCTTTTGGCACAGGATTTGGTCTAGCGAACAGACTCAATTAAATCGTGAGATCTTGTACGATTGCATGAAGCTAGATGGAGCATTGAAAATTCCTTGGCTCAGGTACATATTCCAGTTTGCCAAAGACCTTGGCCATCCTGAGAATTATTTAAAACCGAACTCAATGACCCAAATGTCAAGGAAATCTCTGAAGAAAGATTGTTTGGATATATTAGGATCTGCGAGATTAGCGGTTGAAGCCCCAAAACCCACAGTCATTTACCATCAGCGAAGGCTTACAACCTTCGACATGGAACCGTACCTAAATTTTGTTTCTACAGACCATGACAGAATGTTATTAATGAGATTCTGATTAGGAATAGTCCATAGAATTTTTACTATTCCGCTAATGAATGACTGGTCAAGAGAACTCCCTCGGTGTATGTGTGACTTACATCGGAACAGTCTACCATTCACTTACTCTTCTTCTGTAAATTTTTTAATGAATTAAGGAAATTCTGGATACTTCCCATTTTAAGTTCCTTTGACCTAAGGCAATGTCGTCCAGCCCTCGTGCGATTGCAATATTGAATTTGTGGCTTGGAGGGTTTCTAGCTTTTTGAAGAAAGCTGTGTGGCTGAGGAAAAGTATGTTTTTTAACCCTGACGGGCTTTTTCCTTTTTAAACCCTTTTTGTATAAATATTTTAAAATGTATAGTTTTATCATTCTCCCTAGATCTGTATTTTTATACTGTGATTTATTTATTCTATAGACTTTGATGTTTGCTTTTATGATTATATGTATATGATCGAATAAAGCTTGATTTGATTTGATACGAACAATGTTCCATTTGCTCGAATTCCTGGAGTGGAGGATAGGGTAATACCAAACATGGAACATAGATTAGGACTAATCCTAGCAGCACATGAATGGATCGCCTCTGCTCATGCAATTGTTTCCGCCACAGTATCCTTATAAAAACATAGATACTGGTAGCCCGGAATTAGGAAACAGACCAGAAACTATGTTTTGGACTGTGAAATATGCCAGGAGAGGAAAGTCTCTACTGTGAAACGTCCTGCGCAGACGCCCCTATTAATTTCAGATAAACCATTAGCGTGTGTTTACCTGGACCACTGCGGTCCCTTACAAAGGGATGGTAACTATAAATAATCATGGTCGCAGTGAATTCGTGTTCAAGGTTCCTATGGATGTGGCCTCAGCGCTCGGCTGTCGCTCGTACAGTTATAAAAGATTTACGAGTCTTTATCGGCACATACGCAATAGGCACACTGCACTCTGACCAGGGCCCTGCGTTTAGCTTTTGAGCTGACAAAGAAGCCATGGCCAGTTTGGGCGTAGTATTGCGGTATTCTTGTCCATTCAATCCTGAGGGAAATTCTGTTGTGGAAAGAAAAAACTGGGACATAAAGCAGTCTATAACAGCAAGGGTATTAGGTTCGGGTGATGAGTGGGTCAAACATCTTTATGGGGTCCAACGCTCATTAAATAATTTGCCAAGAAGTTCTCTAGAGGGTGTCACCCTGTATGAGGTCCTATTTGGGACTAGAATGTTGGTACAGGATCTCGACATAAAAGGCACAATGGTGGAAAATAAGCAATTTGATATCAAAGATCGTTTGGCTGTTTTACAGGACTTAAAAGAACTAAGCTCGAAACAAAGCAACGTGTTCCTGAAGCCAACCACCACTGGGGAAACACCAGCTGTCCCAGCAAGGCCAGTCTGGATCCCAAAGCTTGGGGATCTAATCAGAGAAAAGATCGCAGACAAGAAGGAATTTGGGCCTTCTTACAGACAACCAGTACCTGTCCTAGCAATCCACGGATCAAGAACAGTACTTTTGCCGCCCCTTGCTGGTAAAAGGAGAAAAGATTTGTGTCCATCGACCTGATCAAACCACACTATGTGGCCGATACTAAGCAGTAGGCCAAGTGGACCCCAACAATGTAGCAGACGCACTTCTCAAGCTACAATCCAAGAGGTTCCAACTGAAAGACTCATCACCTTTAAAGATTCTACATACAGTGAGAAATGAAGGACTAAGCAACAATGCTATGGAACTTGTTCCTTATGAGACCCAAATAACAGTTTGTCCTGATACTTAGGTGTAACAAGTGATCAATTGGGTCCAGCGATTTCAACGAATCCTGATGCAATTCCAACCATTGACAGAACTGCCTCTGGCTATTTCATTAACTTTGATATGTTTTCTGAGGATCCCAGCGAACCTGAAACGACGTCAGCTCAAAGAACTTTCAAAGAACAAGCAACAGACTTTTTTCATCTCCTGAACAAGACTTATCTGGTTTCACCATGGATTGAACTATGGATTGTTTTGGGAATATTTTTCTTTCTGCTTTGGCTAGCTTTGGTAATGACTATGGGTATGCTTATAAATGGAAGATATATTCAAATGGACACAGCAGGTAAAAGAGTTAACTTATTTCTGCAGTCACACAAATCATCCCATCATGAAGCAAGAGACTTGTCAGCAGTGAACATCACAGCCGTTCCTATACCAGATGGTATAGTTTGGGACAAAACCGAATATGACATTTTTGGCCCGTCTGAACTTTTGAAGATTCTCCACTTATTTAAAATTTCATAAAGTGACTTTATTACTTCTAGTACCTTTTCTGATGATTGGGACTTGAAGTCTGTTAATAACATGATGTCTGATCTAGAAATGTCTGCAGCATTCTCAAATCATATTACGAGGGTTCATCAGACTATGAACAGCAATATTGTTATACCTATTATGGTCATCATTTCTTGCACAAAACTGCATCACATAGAAATGTATTTATGTATAACCAATGGGAACATTGTCCTACACCTCCAAAGGGTAGCTTCAAAACTTTTGCAAATAAGTTTCCATATTTTTCAGGGTTCAACTTGTCAAATCCAGAAACGTTTTACTTTAAAAATGTGAACAAGACAGGAATGAAAAATATGGTAACAAATACAAAACAGATTTATTCTGCAGCCTTTATTGGCCAACTGTCTAGACAGGGTTTTGACTTTTGGAAATACAACATTGACACAAAATCTGTCTGGGGTACAAAAGATTGGCAAGTGCAGGGGGTAGAAGCTTTGTTTAGAGCCTGCATCACCCCTGAGCAAATAATGTTTTTGAATGACACTGTGCAACAAACGTCTTGCCTTGGGATAGCCAAGATCAAAGACATGAACACTCCATCCATACCTACACCTGCAAGTAATAGCACTGCATAGGGGGAGGTCGACGTACATACTATTTTGCATCACAACAGAACAGATCCTGAATGGAAAAAATGGTTGCTCTGGCCCACAAACAACTGTCAAGATCGTTTCCTGAGCAAAACACAGGGTTTCACTATCAATAGGCCAGACCCACGATATATTCAACGACAGCATCCAGGGGTTGTAACAACATACAGTGTAGGGAAACTTTGACTTGATTGGATACAGAAAGCCACACTACAGGATGTGAAACAACACTTAACTTTACTTCAAGAAGGCGCAGACCTTAGGGAATTCTCGCTAGGTCCAAGGAAACCACGTCAAAAACATTTCCTATATGCCGGTATCTACACTGCTTATAATGAAATATGGAAGGTTACCCAAGCAGAAACTGCAGAAAGAATACGAGAAATTGATCGTATTCATTTAGAGAAATCTCTTGCTGTAGTAGACAATGGGTTAACTACTCTGTCGTCCAGGATATATTCATTGGACAGCATTGGACATTTATCCTATGTCTGATTATGCTTTGTAACAAATGTAACTTGAAATCTGTAATTCACTGATTCTTATGTAAAGCGCTCTGATACCTACGGGTCTAGCCAGCGCTATATATAAAACTCAATAAATAAAATAAATAAAAAATAAAAAAAATTGTATCCTCTGCCATAGACATTATGGAACAAGACTTGGTCATGTTGCAACATGGTCAGTCTCAATTGCGTTCTATTCTGCTATTAGGCTGGACGCTACAAATCCTGCGGGCAGGCTCTGTGCCTTGGCATTTAATCAACACTACGCCACTGTTTTCAGAATTCAATCTCACTGATAAACAGATCAAACTGGCACAAAGGGGAGCAGACTATGCAGTGCTGAGCATTGAAAAACTGGAAAAATTACCATTCACAGTGGCATAAAAACCAGCTACTGAGTGGATCATACATGGTAAAATTACTCTGCCTGTTACAACTTTCCATTTTCAGTATTGCCTAAAACATATACCAGCGGGCAAATATGAAAGGTTGGGTAAAGAATACATCAAGACATCCTGGGATTTACCTTAAACACACAGATGTTGGAGTGGGGGGCGTGAAGTGTTTCTTAGTGGTACAAACTGGGAAAAAGCACTAAGCGATTCTCTCCTATGTCAGGGTATTAATTTACACGGGTGTGTAATGGTTCCACTACAACTTATCCTGCCACCTGCAAGGTTCTCCAGCTGCAGTGATTAATCCAATTTTTGGACAACTTTCGAATGGACGTTACATCATGTTGAAAGCTCACAGCTGCTGTGGCATGCTGCCTGGTATTCCATATCTAGTAACGGTTATATCCAGGGTCACTTGCTGTATGCAAGTCTTGTTCCCCCAAATAGAGACAGCCAGGGAGTCGCCTTTATGGCCTTCACTGAACATTTCTTCTATAAGAATTGATACTCTAAGCAGAATGAAAGCCATTCTTTTGCAACAAACAGTGCCTCTGACCTCGGCCAAAGAAACCTTTGATCTACTAGTCGCAAAGACTTAAGCCGAGATACATGCCCTTTTGAATACAAACGGCCCTATACATTTCTCAGAAATGTTGGGACGTATCTTAAACATGTCTGATACGAGCGGTATTGTACATGTATTTAAGAACGTGTGTTCAGGACTGTTAGCACCTTTTCAAGCAGTCCTCGGAATCATTCCAAACTTCGTGCACGCTGTGTTTGGCGGACTGCTGCTACTTTTAGCACTCATTGCAGGGATCCTGTTTTTATTCCTACTGCTACGATATGGCAAGCCAATTCACCAGCTACACCCAAATCACCGTGGAGAAAGCACTACTGGAGATGAAGTGTCGTGAGCGCATCGTCCAAATTTTGGGTTTACCTTGTCTACGAGAATTAACCACCACATGGTTTCTGTCATTCAGACCAATCTGGCAAGATTGCATCTTACCTGTTCTACGCTGTCTGCTTTGCAGTGAAGAATGCGTGCTAGACATCGGTCTAACACTCCCATAAGTCATGCCAACGGATATCGATACTCTGCTGGACCCGGTAACAGCCCATGCTGTGTGTTGTCCCCAGCGGCTACCAATCCTGATGACGGCATTTATTGAGATCTCACAGTCGCAAATTGCTGCTGCTGAGGTACGAGAGGAAACAACAGGCATGCATGTAACATCAGACACGAACATTGCTGAAGGCGATGGTTCACATATATGTGCGGTTAATCTTCTAAACGAGGTATGCCAACTCTCACCTACAACGGTAGATGACTTTTTGTCTGCAGAAATAGAAGATTTGATGTTTTCTCAAAGCCCACACACTCATTTATGATTTGGCACAGAGTGTACCGAGACACTCTGAATTTGGCCTTCATTTTTCAAAACAGAGACTAACTTTGGAAAAAATTTCTATGAATATTTTTTTTCTTCTAAATTTGAATTTTTCTTTTTTATGGCACAGTAATGTGCTTATAGTAGACCTATTCATAGAGAACAGAATTCTTTGAAACACTTCCAGCGACAATATGTCACCTTGTCAACAACTAATTGATTTATGTAACATGACATGAAATGGTTTCGGCACCTTTTTTCTTCTGAATTTATGAGCCATTTCATAATAATGTATATACTCATGTTCATTCATTTAGCATTCAATGTCAACTTATGCTTAGAATGAAACATTGCTTTGATATGTACAGCACCGTAGCATTTTATGCATAGCAAACGTTTTAAATGTTTTTTTAGCAATATGTTTTAGACATGTTTTAGCAAATCACGCGAAACTCTATTTTAGATATATTTAAATGTTTAGGATTTAGTAATGTCGTTCATAAGAAACTGGAGTGGGTGTTGTGTGTCGATTTAGATACCGTATATAGGTTTCCTGATTTATGCCCTAATATAGGCACAATTCACATTGCCCTTATTTAGGCATAGAAGTCCAACCCTTATTTAGGCATTACCCATGCTAACCAAATACAGGCATGGTCACCTACATCCGTCCATCAAAGTCACAACGAGTTCTTGGAAAACCAGACTCTTAAGCCTTTAGGACTTCCCCTGCTTGGATTATTGATTTCTCCAAGAACTCATTTATTATGCATGAACATCTATTCCTTGAGGGTTCATTCATGTTGTTCCGCTGCCTGACTTTTACGCTCGCACTGGCATTCCTAAACACCTTCAAGGTATAAATATACCTTCACTTGCCATGGCAAGTCACGGCTGCATACTTGCACGGCTCGCCACTGCAAGTTTGGAAGGAATTTGAGTCCCCGCCTGACGCACTGACCAGACGCTGTCACCCTCCTCGCAGAGAATCCAGCTCCAGTGTTTCTGACTCCCCTTGCGGGGTGTTAGAGATCGAGACCTGGAAAGAGATTCCAACCTCTCTCATTCTAAGGTATGGAGCAGACTAGAACTCAGAGGGACTTTTGGCAAATCTTGGCAACACCAAACCTAACTATAGCTAAACTATACTATAGAAAAACAGCACCTACTTCTTACCTCGTACTACACTTAGGTTAGGTACACTGGGGTAGAACTAGCTAGAAGCACCAGACGAGTATTCACATTTTAGCCTGTGTTATTTATGTATGTATTTTATGAATATATGTCATAGCTACAAACCATGCTATTGCAGTATTATTTTCTTACTGCTAACGCTGTACGCATTATACTCCACATTCTGTCTTACGATTGTAGCAGTTCATATCTCTTGCACGAGAAATAAGGCTGTTCAATAAACCCCTTTTGTTGAAACGCCCGTCTATCTATTTCTGTGTAACTCTGCAGAAACTAAGCATGCAAGATTGACTGAGTGAAAATGTTATCTATTGTTTCCACGATTCTGAGACTGTTCTGATTCTAAAGGGAAACAAAGTTGTCATGTTTATGCGGTTGTCAGAAACTAATCCCTTCTTGTTCATTCAAGAAGTTTCTAGTGACCTCCGAGTTAGCTGGCACACACAAGTGATTAAGTTTAATGTACTCGATAGAGGCATACGGACCTCAGTCCTATGCCACAACTATAGTGTATATTATTCCAATGCGCAGAGCCTATCAGGGATATAGGAACTACACTACAGCAGGAGATCACTGGTACGGCTGTTTGGCCGGCGGTAGACAGTTGTCTGCTGGGTCTACATAAATGCCCCAAGCGGCAGAAGGTTCAGTATAGATTTGCTGATTTGGCCATACTCATAGCGAAACAAGCCATCACAATGAGACGGAAGTCTGCTTCTCCCCCTACACTACTTTCCTGGCAAACCGAAATGACCAGATGGGGTACTGCAGAGAGTGCAATT
This sequence comes from Lissotriton helveticus, assembly GCF_964261635.1. Taxonomy (NCBI): domain Eukaryota; kingdom Metazoa; phylum Chordata; class Amphibia; order Caudata; family Salamandridae; genus Lissotriton; species Lissotriton helveticus. Next base: position 387,636,979 of record NC_136071.1, read on the forward strand.
ATTAGGCAAGAAGAATTTAGTGGCCTGTGTAAGATTCCTATCTCTATGGAATGGGACTAAATGCTGGAAAAACTCAAAGCCATAGATTCACTGACTCCTCTGGCATCTCTGATTGGGCCCGCTCGCCCACATCTCCCAGATTCCCATCAGTCAATCAGATCGAACCTGAATAGCACCATATTTTTCCATGTCCTTTATTGCCTGGGGGTACAGAAGTGCATATGTTTTATATTGTTTTGCCTCAATTAAGTGAGTACAATCTCCACACATGTTTCGTGGTATAATAGTGGACCAAAGAACTGTGTTTGGGGGTGGGGGGGGGGGTAGTTTTAGTTTTGATTTTCTTGTGTTAGTATTGTACTATATAGATAATAACGGGGTTTTCTAATATCCGAATCCTCATATATCGATAGGATTTTGTATCACTCAGAACTAATGTGTCTGCATATTCTTTTTATTGTTAAAACATGGGCAGAATCACCGGTATTCATGATTGCTACCCATCTTATTTCTATTTTTATTGTCCACTGTATCACATGAGACATATGTGTTCTGTCAAGTATAAAAAACTCAATAAAATTATGTTTAAAAAAAGTCTTGCGGAGGAAGCTGAGAATTTCATTGAATGACCACTTGAATGACCAATGGATGTGCCTTGGATGGGTCATAGCAAGATGTAGGGTTGGTGCAACCTTGGTTCAGAACTGGAGTCTGCAGCAGTGCCAGCACGGGAGGGACTGGTGTGGAACTTGGAGGTTGAGTAGAAGCCTGGGCCAGTGCTGGTGGAGAGCCCTGCTAGTGGAAGTCCAATTAAAGGTCCCTAATGACTCTGTGGAGTTCGAAGATGCACCAAATAGAGCCAGCAGTGTCTGAAAGATCTGCAGCATGGCTGTCTTGAAGGCCACAGTTTGCTGCTGGGTTTATGATGGCAGCAAATGTATGGCGCACCAGGACCAACTGTAGTACCGAATCTGATTTGGAAGGCACTGCAGTTGAGGAACTCTAGCCTTGTTTTAAGTGGCAGGATTGGGTCGTGTCTGTCTAGGGTTTCTTGTGCTTATAGCGCGATTTCGACCTACCTGAAGACTTTCAGAGTGTGAACTGGACCTCGCAAGGGAACAGCCCCTGCTATGATGTCTATTCTACAGGTGAGGAATCTGTGTTGAAAAGTATCCATATGAAGAACAATGTAGTTGTCTTCCGTAACCCCTTCTAATGGATACTCTAACCACAGATTCCTTAGTGGCTTTTTCCCCGTTTTGTGGAGTGGACAGCTGCACAGTGTTACAAGGTCTCAACTTAGTTTTCGGCACACTGTCACCTACAATGATCTGTGCCTAAGGGCACGGAAGGACAAAGATGATGTAACTGATGTCAGCACCCTGGGATGCAGCCTATATGTAACCCCACTCCTTAACTTTCGGGGAAGTAAGAGTTTGCAAGAGCCACAGGGTCGTCTACTTGTCTGCATACAGGAGCTATTGCTAGGAGAATTTCTCAAATCCAGTCTGGCACCTCAGATATTCTAACAGTGATGAATCTAGACAGAGTTACCAAAGTAAGTAACTTATTTTTGTTTGTTCTGGGACAGCAGGTGCTGCACTGAATAGATATACCTGAACGTAGGGCTACAAGAAAGTAGCAAAATACCACCACCAACGAGATCATTTATTTAGCCAGTGTCTGGCACCTCGTTTTCATTCTACATTGTTTAGAACCAGAGCCTGATTACAACACATGATAGAGCCAAACGTAATCAAAGTTCTTCAGAATGTTCACAGCCTAGTGGTAGAAAATATCAATCCATGTAATAAGATTGTAGCACCTTACAACATAAGCACTATGAATATTTCTGGGGCATGAGTGTTTGGGGCATGAGTGTTTAAGGCATTTCTCAGGCGCAAAAGCTGCTATGACCCTCTTTATAAGTCTGGCCTTAGCTAAGACCTTTCATTTTACTAAAAGTATATGTATAATATAGTTACTTATATGGGCTTTCAGTCAGCCCTCGTCGTCCATTGGTCTGTTATTGTGTCAATTCACCTTTTTGTTCTACCCACTATAGCAGACTTCAGGTGGCAATGGGTTAGCCCACTTAAGCCACTGGCTAACTTCACTGTGTGCATTCTACTATTTCACAAGGAAAGAATATACACACACAAAGTAGTTCCTTTCAGTGCCAGGAAGTACTATCGCAGTGTGTGCTTTCTGGGACCCAAAACAGTATTTTGATTTCAGTCAAGTTTTTTAAACTGATTAGGGCACAGCAGCTTCCCCAACAATTAAGTTTTACAAAAACCACGACAAAACAATTGCTGATAAAGCCAAATGGCTGGCGGACAATTTGAGACGTACTGGATTTGTCTATGCTTGCTTGAATTCTTCTATATTTTTTGTTGTTACAAAAAAGGTCTATAAGTTTTGTAAGAGAAGACTCTGCTTGAACAGTGGCAGTGTCTTCTGTCGAACTGCAGGCACTCTGGGCTAAAAACACCTACGATCTCCTGTGAAAACTATTAATCAAGGTCCAAACAAGAACATATTGCATCCCACAAGAAGTGTAAGAGTACTCCAGGCCCTGAGACATTTGTGGCAAACAGTTACTGACCATCAACCAATAGCTGCCTAATTACTTGAAAACCAGAGGCTTGGCTAATGCTTCAAATGAAGACATTTTTACGTGGGGTATTGATGATAAAGGAGTAAACAAATGCATTCGTTCACAGTTCTTATTTATATTTATTGCAGAATTAGTAACTCTTCTAACTGAGCAGCAAGAAGCAGATGAGATCATAAGAAGTTTGTCAGTGTTTATGCAGAAGAATGCTGATGACATGAGAAGCTTTCACTGGAGAGAAAGGTAGATAAACTAAACATAGGATCAGGCATCTATGCATTCCATATGTACCTATTTACAATTTTCGAGTGGAGATGTACTTGAGGCAGGTAAAGGAGGGTAGACAGTCTAGTCTGCATGGGCTTGTTTTTTTCCAAATTAAGTAAGTGGATTTGGACATTGGCCTTGAACTCAGTGAGGGAGGTGCCATAGTGTTGTTTATGAGAGCATGTCAGTTAAGAGGACAAAGTAGCTTTAGAGATTTTAATAGGGAATGGGTGCCCGGATGTCGCTAGTCTCTAGCCTCAAAGTAAATTGGTGCAAATCATGTATCTTCCTCTTACTCCCAGGATATGAGTTGCCCCTTCAAATGGAGCATGACTCCATATTGAGAGGTGGAGCAGTCACATTTCAATATCTGGGTATTATTATATACTATTACCCCACAGATTTCCAGGAATGAAACTTGGATAGAGCAGTTTAGGCCCTCCGCAGCCACTTTACCCTTTGGTCTTCCCGTCCCCTTTTCCTCATGGGTCTTGTAGCAATGGTAAAGATGGTGGCACTACCTTGTTTATTATATTGTTTTGCAAATGTTCCTTTGCATAGTCTTCATTTGTTCTTTAGAGACTGTGGTAAATTACTTACTGAATTGATTTGGGGGGCAGGAAGATGTTGCGTACCTTTGTCAACTTTGAAACTATCTGTTGGAGTAGGCGGCCTTTCTCTCCTGGATTTTGAGCTGTATTATTTGGAGCCTAGCTACAATGGGTATCTTGATGGTTAGCAGGCTATTTCATTCTTGAAACAGGACTTGGTTTCACTAATTTTAGGGATGGCTTATTATATTATTCATTGTTTCCTTCTAAATACTCCCTGTAACATTCCCATAGGCTGTTTCGAGTGGCTTTATCCTGTCTTAATCAAACAAGAGTGTTTAGCGAGGCAGCATCGCCTTATGCTCCAGCTGTCTAACGTTTTTTACAAATAATTGCAGGCAGCTGAAGGTTCTTTACCGTGTTTTACAATCCTTTATGGGGAGTATTTTGAACAAGCGCGGTGTGCGCACACTGCAAGGAATGTGAGGTATGCAGCTGGCCCCCGTCCATGCTGCTGCTCACTCCAGAGCTCCCTAGGCCAGGGGAAAGAGAAGGCGGGACATGCACCCGCTTTTGGCCAATTAGGTGCTGTCTTTCTTAGAAAGACGCACGCAAAGGCTAATAGCGTGCTAGCAAAAAAAAAAGCACAAAAAAAAAAAAACACATGCACGAGCGTGTGGTCCGAGTTGAAAGGCCTTACTAGAAGCCTCGCAGAACAACACATGCAGGCTGGCTCAGCCTAGACCTAAAAATGAAACTTCAACGTTTCATTTTCTGTTTTTAAACGCATCCTGATTTTTTTCTTTTTAAGGAAAAAGGGTTGCATTTTTTTTTAAAGATTGTTTTATTAAAAAGCAATTAGACATTCTGGGTTGCTGACCACACCAGGCTGCCATCGCTGTGAGGTCTATCATTCCTAATGGGTGGCAAACTGTGACATACCTCGTTAAAATTCAGGAGGTAGGTCGATTGTGATCCACTAGGAATCACTATTTGAAAGATGAAAGTTTTCTTTCAACAAGAATTGAGATTTCCTAATTGCAAATTGGTAGTAACCTCAATTAGGAGATTTCAACTGTAGATTTCTGTACTGATGCCACCTTCCTGCCATGTGCTTTGCTCCATGAATTATGTAATCCAAATAGCCTTAACATTTTGCACACTCAGCTCACGCACGCAACCTGGGAGTCATTCTGGACTCAGCACTGTCAATGACCGAGCAAGTGAACGCCTTCTCCTCCTCCTGCTTCAACACCCTGCGCATGCTCCACAAGATCTATAGATGCATCCCCACCGGTACAAGAAGGACAGTCACCCAGGTCCTCGTCAGCAGCAGACTGGACTACGGCAACGCTCTCTACGCAGGAACATCAGCCAAACTCCAGAAACTACTACAACGCATACAGAACGCCTCTGCATTCCTCATCCTCGTCATCCCCCGCTACAGCCACATCACAGCCCACCTGAAAGACCTACTCTGGCTCCCCGTCAACAAGAGAATCACCTTCAAGCTCCTCACCCACGCTCACAAAGCTCTCCACAACACCGGACCAGCTTACCTCAACGAACGACTCACATGCTACACCCCGAACCGCCAGCTTCGCTCCGCTGACCTCGCCCCCGTCCCCCGCATCCGTTGAGCGACCACCGGCGGCAGATCATTCTCCCAACTCGCCGCAAAAACCTGAAACACCCTCCCTATCCGCCTACCACAGACCCAGGACCTGCTGGCCTTCAGGAGACTACTCAACACCTGGCTGATCGAGCAGTAGCAGCACCCCCCCGCCCCCAGCGTCTTGACCCCCTCACGGTTAGTTGTGCACTCTACAAATGTACTGATTGATTGATATTAACCATTGCAGCAGAATTTGTAAGTGTAAAATTAAATATGTTCAAATGTTCTAGAGAATGATATGGCACTGAAAATAATTTATTTGGTCAGCCGCTGGTAAGTCTGCAGAACTCAAGTTGCCCCATGTCATGGGATAGCATACAACAACTGAAAAAGCCACTTTTCCATGCCATGGCCTACACATGGGAGGGGGTGTAGGCTTGTAATCTTCATTAGTTGACGCTGAACAACAACACTAAATTGTTTCCAGACAGGGCTTTTTATTTTAAAGAGGGAAGTACATTTATTTCACACACGCACTACTAAATACTGTGAATTTAATTACAAATATATACATTCAGATAGATGGGCGTACTTTGGTGACAATATCATGTCATAATACACCCCAATGGGTCCTAAACACCATAATCAGAATGTTCCCCCACCTAAACCACACCTAACCTCCCACTATAACAGAGTTTCATCATACATAAGGCAGGCTTACTGGCTTTGTCAGTCAAGGGATCACCACATCAATATAAATCAGTCCTATTGGCTTTGTCAGGGAGTCACCACATTAATAACAATAATCATGCTACACTTCAGCCCTATAACACCATATCATCACTATTAAAATCAATCTCCGAAAAAGTCGTTCAAGTTCATAATGATTACAAACATGTATGCCAGTCTTCTTTAACTTGTTTCAGGTCACAAAATGCAGCCATAAAACCAAGTTTTGGAGTCCCCGCACTCAAGGGCACAAGAGCAACAACTCCAGCTCAAAAAGTGCTTTTTTAAAACAGCGTACACCCAAACAGAGGCCTACAACTCAATATGCCATGAGACTTGGGGCAACGTTTAAATATACTTCCTGCAGCCAGCTTGACACTTTGTGAATCAGTTGAAGATAACCCTGCCATCCGGGAGCAAACACAAGGAAAGAAAAACATGTGAACGGCCCAGCGAAGGGCTTCTTCAAGGAGTAATTAATTAGCCGGTCCGCCTGCTGTTTTCATAAGCTTCTCACAGCCACTCTCCACTTTCTTCTTGCTTTTTTATTTTTTAATTTTGGTGCCCCTGTCCCACCCAGGGTACCCACTGACTTTGTTAAGGGAGCTGTTTGGGGATCCCCAATAGGCCTTGAAAAATCTACTCAGCCACTCGCTATGGCGAGTCAGATTTTATCAGATCGATCTATTTGTAGCGCCTACTGGCCCGTTCTGGCAAGTGAACTTGAGCTGGAAAGAAACAGGTTTTCTGTTCATTCAGGACGTGAATGAGCAATAGAGATGCATATAAATATTGTTTCTATCTTGACATGTGCAGTGTCTTTTCAAGGACAGAGGTCAAATGTCTCTCATTTTGCAAATTGCTGCCCATCTTATCCTGGAAAATGGTGTCTACTTTTCCTTACTACAGTTAGTGGATTTTGTCAAGTGAGCTGTCCGACATCCATGGTGAAACAAAAGGCTGTAGGATGTCAGTGTTTTTTCTAACTCACATAGAAATTGCTTATGATTAATAGTGCAAATATTTCAAAATATATTAGGAATTACGAAAGCACTTTTCTGTAATTCAGACGTGTGATGCAAACAAAGATTTAAATAGGGGAAAAACAAATGACAACACTTTATTTTGTGATGTGCAAATGAAAAATATTTGCAGAGATTAGATTTCAAAACCTTATTTGTATACAATGTATAGTTTTATCAGTAAAAGGGAATGTCAGTCGAAACTTTTGCGGCTATTTCAATGGAAAATGTGTTGATAGCGAAGGACAGTGTGCTACCACTTCATGCTTTAGTTATGTATTTATTGAAAGTAGTAGATTTTAAACATAATTTGAGAAACATTACTGCACCGCCCTGATGACAATGCTGTTAACCTACTAAGAGTCAAGTCAGGGGTCATGTGTATCCTATAAGTGGCTAGATTTTTATTATATATGGAGCAAATGTTTAAACTAATAAATCAAACAACATGGTTTTTTTGGACAGCAGACATGCTAAAACTTACATATTTGAAGGTACTCTCATATGCAATAACGAAGAAAACGGTAGCTTAGTGAATTAAAATATTTGCACAGGATCACATCATTTTAAATCAGTTTATGAGTCAAGAGCATTACAGTTAGGTTGAGTAGTCAAGCTAGTTATCGAATGCAGATTTTCTCCATACCCCTTCCTTTACCAGGAACTGAGTCAATAACTGATAGTTGCTCCTTTTGTGTGGTCAGGCCTATGTTTTCTATATTGGAGAGCACAGTAGTTAACTTAGAATACATCCACACAAGGACCACTACAGTATTTGTAGTCCTATGTGTCATCAACAATACCCTTAGAGCAGTACTTACCAGCAATGCAAAAATACAACAGTTCATTGCTGGATATGGCAAACATTTACTCAGCCACGCCACAATTTGGGGGTCAAAGAGTGGACCAGAAAGGGCGTGGGGTTACGATGGGGCAGTCAACTAATATTTTTTTAACTCTGACCCAACGTAATTAGCAATAAGAACAAATGTGACCGTAAATTTAATCTTGCTCATTTAATTGGTCACAGACTGCAATTCAAAATATCTTAATTTGAATTGAATTTCAATTTGATTTGGATTTCTAAAGCGCGTAGCTACCCGTGGGCGTCCCAGCGCTGTGACTCGTCAGACTAAATCCAGGGCGGGGTGATTCAGGGGAACAGCCAGGTTTTCAATAGCTTACGGAAGACTAATAGATTAGTTTCTCTCCGGATGTTGAGAGGTAGGGCATTCCATAATTTAGGGGCATTGTATGAGAAAAGACGCCCCCCTGACCGCGCTCTTTTGATTCTGGGGACACTAGCCAAGGAGAGGATGTTGGATCTCAGCTGTCTACTGGCTTTATATGTTACTGGCTTTATATGTTTGACGTGGGGTCTCAAGATAGGGGGGCCCTTGCCATGAGGATTTTGTGGGTAATGCAGAGGGTTTTAAAGGTGATTCTTTCCTGAATTGGCAGCCAGTGTAGTGAATTGAGAGCGGGTTTTGCAGAGCATCTAAGTTTAGTACCAGTAAGCAGTCTGGCTGCTGCGTTCTGGACCTGTTGGAGTTTATTGATGACCAGTTTTGGAGCGCCCAGGTATAAGGTGTTTCCATAATCCAGTCTTGATATAATAAGGCCCTGAATGAAAAGTTTCCAGGTATGAGGGGGACAATTTTGCGTGCAGTGCGCATGAGGCCAAAACATATTTCAGCGGTTTTCCTGGCTTGTGTCTTAAAGTTAAGGTCCTAGTCAGGCCAGATACCTAGGCTTTTTATTTCTTTTTTTGGAGTGGGGGGTATTCTCATGCAGGGTGGCCACAGAAACTTAGTGGGGGGTTTAGAAGGATTGCCCAACAGTAGAATCTCTGACTTCTCCCCATTGAGTTTGAGGAGAGATTCGCTCATCCATTTTGAGATGTTCTTGAGGCACGCAGCTAGGTTTTCCTGACATTGGGCAGACTTGTTTGGAGAGACAACAAGTTGAGTGTCATCGGCATACATAACTACCTTCATGCCAAAAGGTGTCACTTTTTCCTACAGAGGTGACATATACACGTTAAAAAGTGTGGGGCTCAGGGAGGAGCCCTGGGGGACCCCACACTGAAGGGGCAGCGCTCTGGAGTGGGCGTGTCCGTCCGCGACCTCAAAGGTTCTGTGCTCTAAAAAAGATTTGAGCCAGGCCAGAGCAAGGCCAGTGACTCCAGCCCTACTTAGCCGGTGGACAAGGATGGCATGGTCCACCGTGTCGAATGCGGCGCTAAGGTCCAGGAGGATCACTGCCACTGATCCCCCTGCGTCCAAGATGGATCTCGCCTCTTCGACCACTGCTATGAGGGCGATGTCGATGCCCTGCCCTGGCCTAAATCCTGTCTGGGAGAAGCGCAGGAGACCGTTAGATTCAAGGAAGGTGGAGAGCTGTTGATTAACAAACTTCTCTGCAACCTTGCTGATTCCGGGTAAGAGTGATTTTGGTCGACAGTTGGCCAGATCTGAGGGGTCGAGGTGAGATTTTTTTAGCAATGCTCTGACAGTGGCCCTTTTCCAGTTGGGAGGGACAATGCCTTGACCAAGGGAGGAGTTTATTAGATTAGTGAAGAGAGGGGTCACAGTGGGAGTTACCAGTTTTAGTTTATTAATGGGTGCAGGGTCTGTCGGTGATCCACTCTTGATTGAATTTAAAATTGTGACAAATGTCTCTTTAGTTAACTGGGAAAAGGAATCAAGGCAAGGAGTGTCTGGTGCGGGGACAAAGGAAGGAAAGTCTGGGGAGTGGTTGGGGGTCTGGAGTGTTTTTAGGATTGTGAGAATCTTGGTAGAGAATAACTCTGCTAGCTGATTACATCTTAGGCCTGAGGGATCGGTGGTCGGTTGTGGGTCTGGGACTTTTATCAATGATCTGATGATGCGGTATGTTTCCCTTGTGGAGTTGGCAGCGGCTTGGATTTTTCCTTCGAAGAAGGCGGCTTGGGTGTTTTTTAGGCTGACTTTCTACAATCTCATGGCTGATTTATATTCTCCTTTACCCTTGGTGGACCAATCCTTCCTCCATAGACGTTCAAGCTTTTTACATTGTTTCCTTAGATCACGCAACTCTGGCGTGAACCACGGGGATTCAAATGTACCATTTTTGTTGGGGCAAGGTTTTTTTGGCAGGACTAGGTCTAGGGATTTTTCGATCCAGATGGAAAGTTGCTGGTCAGCTAGGACGGGATCTAAATCGAGGGCTGGTGTTGTGGCTTCAACTTTATATGTCCAATCTTCCATATCTAGTTTCGACCATGGGTGAGAAGGGGGGCAAGGGGGAGTCTGCCTGGGGCTTTGGTGTGAATTTGGCACTTAAAAGGGATTAGACAGTGGTCTGACCAGGGGATGGGAAGGGGCTCGTCTGTGCCTAATTCGGGGATGTTCGAGAAGATGGGGTCCAAAAGATGACCTTTAGCATGAGTAGGCCGATGATTTTTCAAGTGAAGGTTATAGGAGGCAAGATCTAACATTAAGTCTCCAGTCACTTTGTCTATTGGATCATCAAAGTGAATATTTAGATCTCCCAATATAGTAAAATTGGGGGACACAGGCGTAGGAGGTGGTGGCTTCCAACAAGGAGCTACAAAATTGTCCTTGTACTCCTGGAGGGCGGTAGATAAGGATGCCCGTGAGAGATTTTAACGGGGAGAGTTGGATGGAGAAGTGTATATTTTCACAGTCCTGAACTGGACTGTCTATAAACCGGCAGGACAGATGGTTTTTGTAAATAATCGCGACTCCCCCTCCTATTCCAGAGGGTCTGTCATGTCTTTGGATTAGGTAGCCTGGCGGAAGGGCTAAAACTATATCCGGTTCTGATGCGGAGGATAACCAGGTCTCTGTCAAAAACAGAGCCTCTAGCTCAGAGTCTTGAAGAAGCAGATTTATTTCTATATCGTGTTTGGGTAGGGACCTACAGTTAAGTAGAGCCATCTTAACCCAGTGTTTCTTTGGTGTAATAGATGGTGCTAGGGTATATGAACAATAGGAGCAGTTTTTTTGTCGCTCTTCCAGGGAGAGCGAGTGAAGACATGGTGTGGAGGTGATTTTTCTAAGCTGGAGGAGGGTTTCTCGTGCATAGATGGTGGGGGCTGTGGAGGGTGGCATAGAGGGTCTAGGCCCCTGGCCCGGTCTGGCCAGACGGGCTCGCCTTCGGCGCTCCCGCTGCGCTCGTGCGCTGCACGTCCTGTAGGGTGTGGCCATTTATGCAAGTGATTGGTGGGAGGGGCGAGCAACTAGTCTGCCGACCCACTCCTCAGCCAAGATGGCGGCCACCCACCTGACAGCAGCACCTACTCGGCTGCGGCGGTGGAATGAGGCTTGAGGGGCACGTGAGGGTAAGTGCAAGCACAGGACACACTAGGAATTTCACAAATTCAAATTAAAAATTTCGATTCTGATTTTAAAATACACAAACAGTGTCACCTCCCCGGCTTCAGCCTCAGGGATGTCTATCTGGCAAGTCTTTGCGCGTGCGGATCAGCGCGGCTTTATACGAGTGATTGGCAGGAGGGGCGAGCAACTAGTCTGCCGACCCACTCCTCAGCCAAGATGGCGGCCACCCACCTGACAGCAGCACCTACTCGGCTGCGGCGGTGGAATGAGGCGCATGGGGCTTGTGAGGCTAAGTGCAAGCACAGGACACACTAGGAATTTCACAAATTCAATTTAAAAATTACGATTCTGATTTTAAAATACACAAACAGGGTCACCTCCCGGCTTCCGCCTCAGGGATGTCTATCTGGCAAGTCTTTGCGCGTGCGGATCAGCGCGGCTTTATGCGAGTGATTGCGGGAGGGGCGAGCAACTAGTCTGCCGACCCACTCCTCAGCCAAGATGGCGGTCAACCACCTGACAGCAGCACCTACTCGGCTGCGGCGGTGGAATGAGGTGCGTGGGGCATGTGAGGGTAAGTGCAAGCACAGGACACACTAGGAATTTCACAAATTCAATTTAAAAATTACGATTCTGATTTTAAAATACACAAACAGTGTCACCTCCCCGGCTTCGGCCTCAGGGATGTCTATCTGGCAAGTCTGGTTAAGCTAGGGCACCAGCTGCAAATACCTTTTTGTACTCATCAACTTCTAGGGGACTATAATAGTAGGATAACCTGGAAGGTAATGCACTTACTTCTGGAGAGGTTTATGTGCTGACCAGTCAAAATTCGGATTCACCACAAGATAGCATAGATGGTTAATGAGCCTGCTGTAAAGCACACCATGTAACATGCAAGTCACTGATTTATATATTGTATGTAGATAGCTCAGTGGGTTAATGCTTTTGTTGCACATACATCTGTGTTGCCTCTAAGCCACACTTTACAAGTAATTTTAATAAAGCATAATGAGTTATGAACCTGACTCGAGTAGTTGCCTGCAAAATGCAAGAACTTTATTAAGTTTTTTCCCTCAGGCTTTTATTATTCTAACGTTGCTAAAATAGCTCCTTTGGCTAACGATAAAGGCTTAGTACAGGCAACCCTAGTCACTGCATTCTGCAGACGCCACTCGTTTCAAATCCGTACTTGAACTACTTCCTTAACAGGCCATCTTAATGTAATGTATATCTGTATGGATAATATGCTATTTTTACAACTTATAACCCATATTGACTTCTGCAACATTCCCTGTATATTGACTAACTTTTTGTTGCATGATTTATTGCAACAATATAATATCTGTGTAACCTAAAGCGCTTGGACACACTATATTGGGGTAATTAGTGAAGTGGAAGAAATTAAAGAAACAAAAATAAATTAGTAAATGCTTTAGCTTTGGTTATTGACGTAAGTACTCATGTAGACATATACCTCTTACATTCTTACCATTCACGTACATCTCTTACATATAGCATATTTCACTGTGACCGGCCCAGATCTGGTTTAATAATAGCTGCTGGAATCAGAATGCAGCAGGATTTCCTCATTTTCTGCAGGGCAACTTCTAAAAATGTTACACAAAAGGGTAAACCCGGAATCACTGGGACCTGGGTACTCAACAGTATATAAAGGGGTGGTCCCAGTGAGTATAACATCAAAAAGTGTTGACAAAAGGACAAATTGATAAACAAAAACTTAAGAAAAAGAGATCAGAACACAATTTAACGATCAGTGTTATTTAATCACACTGACACTGATCATAGGATATTCAAAAGAAACCAATGAACATTAAATACATCACTGCCAAAATTGAAGTGCCCAGGGAAAGGGGTAGCGATGGGAAAGGTTGTGATTCTGGTGGGGTAGTGGGATGGAAAAGAGAGTGCAAATCACTTGTAATACAAGCACATATTAATCGTGTGCCGAAAGATACAAATCAAAAATCACATTAAAAATTAAAGTACATTGAATCTGTACTAGTCTGCCATGTAACATATAATAGCTCAGTAATTCAAGTACTGTAGGCAAGACTGGCATTGGGCAGTTGTCGACGTTTCGACCCCCTTCAAGATGTAGGCCACATCGGGAGCCTTACAATGGGGGGTCTTCCTCAGGACAGTGTGTGGGTGGAGTGGGGTTTCGGGGCACCGTCAATGGTAAACAAAGGACTTCTCACAAATCAATGGTGGGAACCGGCATGGCGTCAGCGGCTCATGACATCGGAGGAGTGAGAAAGCACTCAATACTGGGTTGTGACAACTCCTATCCAAACGAATCCAAAAGGACAGGTGGGTTGGAAAACAAATCCAAAAGTCAACAAGCTTCAAAACCCCGAATAAATCAGGGGACCGGCGAAACTCATGTCACAACCCAGTATTGAGTGCTTTCTCACTCCTCCGATGTCATGAGCCGCCGACGCCATGCCTGTTCCCACCATTGATTTGTGAGAAGTCCTTGGTTTATGTGGTAAATGAAGGATGCACAGTCCACTGTGTAAGTTAAGATCCTTTATTGCAAGTTCCTTCCAAGACAGGTAGACAGGTCAAGATCAGAAGTAAACCCCACCAGGAGCCAGCTGTTAGCAGCTCAGCCTGAGATGACCAACTGCCACAGTAAGTTAGAGAGAGGCACTGTGAGCCAGAGGGACACCCAGGCATTCTATGATTTCACAGATATCATAGTACAGTCTATCCAGAGAAGAACAGTATAGAGGACATTTACTACACATCCTCTTCCCTTATGGAATAAGAACAGAATAAAGAAACGATAGGCAAAATACCTCAAATGCATCATCAGCAGGAAAGTACAAAATAGAGATGAACCAAAAGTAATAATGTACGACATGAGATGACATTAGCATGAGGTATGATTAGCAGAGAAATGAACAAAGAAAACTACATTGTGTCACTATATGCCTCATCCCCCTCCCTTAACGAAACAGCACGGTTTAGACAAAAACAAGACAAACAGCTAAGTTAGCTGGTAACACTCATAACCTCCCCACGCATGGGTACACCACAGGGTAAACACCCTAGAAGCAAAAGAAAATGAGTGTAGTCTGTGAGAGACACAATAGGGGGTAAGATTCACTTAAGATAATCCAAGAGAGCACACTCCTTCCACAAGAATTCACCAAAAACAAAACAAATTACCCCTGATAAAGATATGGCGACACTAAACGTATGACAAATTCACAGCTCAAAATCTTACTAATAAGAAACCCTGGCAAGGAGTTGCAAGAAGGTAGACTTCGACCAGAACATAGTGCACAAACAATCTCACCAAAAGCAGGGAACAGCGCAGAGAATGGACTACTCGCAAACACTCAACCTCCCCTGAAAAGGGTACACCGCAGGACAATAATGCTGGAAACAAAAGTGGGCATGGACTACCCGCAAATAATCAACCTCCCCTAAAAAGGGTACACCGCAGGGTAAGGACAATAACCCTGGGACAAAAGATGGGCCTGTACTACCTGCAAACACTCAAACTCAAAGCGTACACCACAGGACAGTGATCCTGGGAAGAAAAATGGGGCATGGACTACCCGCAAATACCCAACCTCCCCTGAAAAAGGGTACACCGCAGGGTTAGGACAATAACCCTGGGACAAAAATGGGGCATGGACTACCCGCAAATACCCAACCTCCCCTGAAAAAGGGTACACCGCAGGGTAAGGACAATAACCCTGGGACAAAAATGGGGCATGGACTACCCGCAAATACCCAACCTCCCCAGAAAAGGGTAGACCGCAGGACAGTAGTTCTGGTAACAAAAATGGAGCATGGACTACCCGCAAACACTCAACCTCCCCTGAAAAGGGTACACCGCAGGATAGTAACCCTGGAAACAAAAATGGGGCATGGACTACCCGCAAACACCACTACATGGGGCATGGACTACCCGCAAACACACAATCTCCCCTGAGTAGGGTACAACACAGGATAATAAAAATGGGAAGAAAAAAAATGGGACATAGACTATCCGCAAACACCACTACATGGGTAATGGACTACTCGCAAACACCACTTCACGGGGCATAGACTACCCACACAGACACCACCTCCCCTAGATAGGGTACACTTCAGGATACCAACCTTGGAAGAAAAAAAATGGATGAGCATTGACTACCCAACAACGCCAAACTACAACATCCCCAACACGCTTTACATGAGAGAAGCACAAATTTCCCATAATAAAAAAACACACCACTTTCCAGAACAAGACTATGTTAAATAATATGTAGTGGTAAATTAACTGCTACACAATAGATAAATAACACTAGCTCCGGTGAGCGATTTCTCACCCGGGATCCTCGTAGATTGCTTCAGGTAGTGACAAGCATCGAAAGTACAACACAACGTAGTTAAGAGTTGACAATTGTTGAATACTCGCAGTGTTCATGTAATGAGCAGAACCATCACAATGAAAAGTCACGTAATCCATCCATTCTTTGATGAGATACATTTCCGGTCTTTCGTCTGTTTGACTGGCACCACAGGAGAAGATAGAGCAGCCCGGGAGACAGAGAGTAATGCACCAGACGCAGTCATACAGATTGCCCTGACTTGCGCACAGACTCCATGCAAAATGGCAGCAAGCTGTCACGACCGCGCCGGAAGGTTCACAGTAAAGGCGGGCTGACAAACGTCATAGCAAATAAATGGGACCCCCTCTAAAATATTCTTTCGGCCAGGGAAAAGAGAGGACAGTATCAACAATAACAAGAGAAATTCCCCTATGGCCCTACATTTTCATATTTGATATTGTTCAAATACATTCATAATGGGAAAAAACTTCCAAATCAACACAGATACTATAATTTTAAATCTTTTTCCTTATTTTATTTATTTTTTCAAAAAGGCTTATTTTCTTCTTTTTTGTTAAATATTTTCATCATATCATAAATATACTTTTAGTTTTATCAACACTTTAAAAAATAATCCATTATTCACATGTCTAGGATCAGACAAATTGTTTACATAGACCCTGATAACCACACACCAAACAGCAAACACTCCGACTCATACATACCACATCACATACTCAACTCAACATACAATACATCCACTCCTTTCTGCGATTGAGGTAGTCCAGATGGTACAAGTGACTTAATACGCCAGGTCAACGCGTTTCGGTGGGTTAATACCACCTTCCTCAGGACCAACAGAATTAATCTTCTTGTACTTGTGGATACAGGGTATCTGCAATATTAAATACATAATCATGTATCTGAGTCTACTAACTACACAAAAAGGACAGTGAAATATATACAAAACAGTCTATTGCTTCAAAGGTTACTTTTGATTACCCAAAGGTACAGCGTGCACCTACACATCCCTCTGCTGAGAAAGAGAGTCACACTAATGTCTGACTAATGCAACTCGCTACTCAGCAAGAACACGCCAGTGCACATGTGTCTTCAAGCAATCAAATGTGGCCTTGCAGCAGAAACAAGCTGTGGCAGAGGTGCAAAGGTCATAGGAGAAAGATACCAGCACCACAAGACCAGTAAGGTTGACAGCGTAGAGATTGTGTGCGCGCAAGGGCTCGTGGCTTCTTTAGAAATATGGCGGTTCAACTGCCATGAGGAAAGACTTTCATTGAGTGCATAAAATAAACAAAGGTGCCACCCACTGACCGGAAAGATGCAGTCTCGCTTTCTTCCCACTCTGGATAGTGTCTTCAGTTCACTCGCCATCGAACACAATAAAAAAAACTCAGCGTCTGCCTCTCAGCAACTCGTGTACATGCGATGCTTCAAATTCCAACTTAGATGGCTCCGAAGTAAAAGCCAGAGGACAGAGACAGGCAGGGTAGTCACCAACACATATATATGCGAAACCTCTCACCAGACAAGAAGTTCTCCCACAAGGTGCAGGGCAGAGTAGACATTCCACATAGGATTCTTCAGAAGTCAGCACTTGCTTCCTCACGCAGGCTCAATGAAGTCCGTTAATGGATATTAACGTTGGATCCAGAAACACTAGAAGAGTACTGACGCTTCTCAATGTAAGTTAAGGCCAGATGAACAAGACAAACACCGCAGGCCTTAGAGAACAACGTAGGTGAAAAGACTAATTCAGACAGCATGAGTGTGACAGCAAGCTCATAAGTAACAAGAGCCCAGACTGCAGACATCCAAATAAAGACACACACGCAGGGTTCAGGCTGTCGAGATGGAACAGGACACTGGTGGGGTAAGCTGGGCGTTACCTTTTAAGAATGTCTTTAGTTCCTTTTCATGAAGTAGCTTCCTTAGTACACACGCAGGTTCATCCTCTTTAAAATGTCGCCCAACTGTGGTAAATGAAGGATGCACAGTCCACTGTGTAAGTTAAGATCCTTTATTGCAAGTTCCTTCCAAGACAGGTAGACAGGTCAAGATCAGAAGTAAACCCCACCAGGAGCCAGCTGTTAGCAGCTCAGCCTGAGATGACCAACTGCCACAGTAAGTTAGAGAGAGGCACTGTGAGCCAGAGGGACACCCAGGCATTCTATGATGTCACAGATATCATAGTACAGTCTATCCAGAGAAGAACAGTGGAGAGGACATTTACTACAGTTTACCATTGACGGTGCCCCGAAACCCCACTCCACCCACACACTGTCCTGAGGAAGACCCCCCATTGTAAGGCTCCCGATGTGGCCTACATCTTGAAGGGGGTCGAAACGTCAACAACTGCCCAATGCCAGTCTTGCATACAGTACTTGAATTACTGAGCTATTATATGTTACATGCAGACTAGTACAGATTCAATGTACTTTAATTTTTAATGTGGTTTTTGATTTGTATCTTTCGGCACACGATTAACATGTGCTTGTATTACATGTGATTTGCACTCTTTTCCATCCCACTACCCCACCAGAATCACAACCTTTCCCATCCCTACCCCTTCCCCTGGGCACTGCAACTTCTAAAAATATCCGGGAAAGTTTTAACTGAGCCAAAATATTTCAGGAACGGAGTTAAAATAATTAACAAGACCCCTGAAGTACTCTTATCAAAAGTTGCACTTTCCCTAAATATCTACGATGACATTCAGAATAACATATTTGCTTCTCTGTTTCAGCCAAACCCTCTGCTGCTGTACGGACGAACCGGAAGGTATGAAACTCAAATCTGCGATATGTACCCAAAACGGAGGTAATGTTTGCCAAGCCCTACAGCAAAGGCGAAGCCGACATGGTGACTGACTAGCCCAATGGGTCGACAAACATCCACTGCCAAGGTACATGTCACTTGAAGGGCCGTTTGTTTATAGGCAGAGTTAAGTGGAAAGGCAACGATAGCAGCACTTCATATGCTGATATATTAAAGTAAAGCAGTTCCTTGCTGGTTAGGTGTAGCTCTAAGGTGCACCCTGCCGTACTTCATTTGAAACAGGTGAAAGGGTCGTGGAGCTAACCGGGAGAGAGAGGAGAGACCGGAAAGATGTTTCCATTGTGGAAATCCACCAATCTTGACTAGCACTAAGCAGGCAAGAGTAAAAGCTGCCATCAAGAGAAGTACATCCTCTACTTACACACACCGTCGGTGCCTTCAACATCATACTTGCTCTCCGTAATTAATCATTTAGGGTTGACGTTTTGGTTATTATGTTTCCACTTCCGGGTAACATGATGACCAATCCCGCGTCTGAACATTTTCTAAGCGTGTCTAGGAAGGAGAGGGTTCGTAGCACGTAAGGTGGCGTAGGATTGGAGCACTGGCATCGCATCAACCAGGCTTTGTACCCTGCACGACGTTCGAAGGTGCTCATTGGCTGCAGAGTCAGGCCGGTGTCTTTCGGTGTATAAGTACCTTTCCAGCCACTCCTCCCATTTGTGAAATCCGCTTGATCATATCTAGTCTTTTGTATTATATACTTTAGGGATAAGACTGTAACGGATGTGCCGGCCGTCTTCGCCTGTATAAGTTTTAATACGGCCACACGCAATTCTCGATGGAAGGGTTGAGGGGAGGGCAATGGGATGCTTTTAATTGGCAGTTGAGAGCATGCTCGAGTCCGGGTGGTGGGATGATCTGTCCTGGTCACAATTATCCGCGACGGGCATTAGGTCGAGTCACTAGGACCAGCTCTACTGGTTGCTACTTAGTAATTCTGTGCACTATTTTAGCGTTTGTCTGTGGCGATGACGACCACTCGGGGCGCAGCCAAAGCCAGGAAGTCAGCGGCGTCATCTCTCCAAGGCACTGGGGCTTCCTGCCCCTTCGCTTTCAAACTAGTGATTTCACAAGAGAGTCAACAAGTATTCTGTATGACTCTCTAAGCGGCTTCGATGTTCTTGTTTATTAAATTGCATATGTTATTTATCCTTCTTTTTGCAGTTATTGATAACGTGTTTTTTTGGATGAAATTTAATAATTATAGAGCCATGGCTGACAAATTTTCAGTATGCTCCGCTTTTAGATTCCATTAATCTATTTCTATTTTTAAGCGAGTCCTAGAATCATTTGCGATACAAAAGGGGATGATGGACGGAGCGCTTGAGCAAATCAAACACTCACCCCCAGTCAACTGATCTGGGTTTAATCCATCACCATTCTTTAGCCCACTCAGCCACCCCATTTCATTTATGGCTATATGCAAATCAGTCTGACCCTGTGCCTCATGGGAACAGTCCAGCCCAAACTGCCAAGCCATGTTTTCCATGGACCGGAAACAAGTATCCTGGGACCGGTTTCGGATTCATAATCCTCATCAGCCAGGCTATCTTGAATCCAGTGGCCAAGTGAGCAAGGGACTCACGTCTGAGCATACCCTGCCACACTTAGGGCGAACAAAGCGATACAAAAGGGGATGATGGACGGAGCGCTTGAGCAAATCGAACACTCACCCCCAGTCAACTGATCTGGGTTTAATCCATCACCATTCTTTAGCCCACTCAGCCACCCCATTTCAGACATGGCTATATGCAAATCAGTCTGACCCTGTGCCTCATGGGAACAGTCCAGCCCGAACTGCCAAGCCATGTCTTCCATGGACCGGAAACAAGTATCCTGGGACCGGTTTCGGATTCATAATCCTCATCAGCCCGGCTATCTTGAATCCAGTGACCAAGTGAGCAAGGGACTCACGTCTGAGCATACCCTGCCACACTTAGGGCGAACAAAGTGCCATAAGTGTGGCAGGGTATGCTCAGACGTGAGTCCCTTGCTCACCTTGCCACTGGATTCAAGCAAGCCGGGCTGAAGACAGCTGGATTGCCAGAAACCGGTCCTCGGAAGCTTGTTTCCGGTACAGGGAAGACATGGCTTGGCAGTTCGGGCTGGACTGTTCCCATGAGGAACAGGGTCAGACTGATTTGCATATAGCCATGTCTGAACTGGGGTGGCAGAGTGGGCTAAAGAACGGTGATGGATTAAACCCAGATCTTTTGACTGGGTGTGAGTGTTTGATTGATTCAGATGCTCCATCCATCACCACCCCCTTTTGTACCGCTTTTGGCCGCCATAAGTGTGGCAGGGTATGCTCAGACGTGAGTCCCTTGCTCTCTTTGCCACTGGATTCAAGCAAGCTGGGCTGAAGACGCCTGGAATGCCAGAAACCGGTCCTCGGAAGCTTGTTTCCGGTCCAGGGAAGACATGGCTTGGCAGTTCGGGCTGGACTGTTCCCATGAGGCACAGGGTCAGACTGATTTGCATATAGCCATGTCTGAACTGGGGTGGCAGAGTGGGCTAAAGAACGGTGATGGATTAAACCCAGATCTTTTGACTGGGTGTGAGTGTTTGATTGATTCGGATGCTCCGTCCATCACCACCCCCTTTTGTACCGCTTTTGGCCGCCATAAATGTGGCAGGGTATGCTCAGACGTGAGTTCCTTGCTCACTTTGCCACTGGATTCAAGCAAGCCGGCCTGAAGACGGCTGGAATGCCAGAAACCGGGCCTCGGAAGCTTGTTTCCGGTCCAGGGAAGACATGGCTTGGCAGTTCGGGCTGGACTGTTCCCATGAGGCACAGGGTCAGACTGATTTGCATATAGCCATGTCTGAACTGGGGTAGCAGAGTGGGCTAAAGAACGGTGATGGATTAAACCCAGATCTTTTGACTGGGTGTGAGTGTTTGATTGATTCAGATGCTCCGCCCATCACCACCCCCTTTTGTACCGCTTTTGGCCGCCATAAGTGTGGCAGGGTATGCTCAGACGTGAGTTCCTTGCACACTTTGCCACTGGATTCAAGCAAGCCGGCCTGAAGACGGCTGGAATGCCAGAAACCGGGCCTCGGAAGCTTGTTTCCGGTCCAGGGAAGACATGGCTTGGCAGTTCGGGCTGGACTGTTCCCATGAGGCACAGGGTCAGACTGATTTGCATATAGCCATGTCTGAACTGGGGTGGCAGAGTGGGCTAAAGAACGGTGATGGATTAAACCCAGATCTTTTGACTGGGTGTGAGTGTTTGATTGATTCAGATGCTCCGTCCATCACCACCCCCTTTTGTACCGCTTTTGGCCGCCATAAGTGTGGCAGGGTATGCTCAGACGTGAGTCTCTTGCTCACTTTGCCACTGGATTCAAGCAAGCCGGGCTGAAGACGGCTGGAATTCCAGAAACCGGTCCTCGGAAGCTTGTTTCCGGTCCAGGGAAGACATGGCTTGGCAGTTCGGGCTGCACTGTTCCCATGAGGCACAGGGTCAAACTGATTTGCATATAGCCATGTCTGAACTGGGGTGGAAGAGTGGGCAAAAGAACGGTGATGGATTAAACCCAGATCTTTTGACTGGGTGTGAGTGTTTGATTGATTCAGATGCTCCGTCGATCACCACCCCCTTTTGTACCGCTTTTGGCCGCCATAAGTGTGGCAGGGTATGCTCAGACGTGAGTCCCTTGCTCACTTTGCCACTGGATTCAAGCAAGCCGGACTGAAGACGGCTGGAATGCCAGAAACCGGTCCTCGGAAGTTGTTTCCGGTCCGGGGAAGACATGGCTTGGCAGTTCGGGCTGGACTGTTCCCATGAGGCACAGGGTCAGACTGATTTGCATATAGCCATGTATGAACTGGGATGGCAGAGTGGGCTAAAGAACGGTGATGGATTAAACCCAGATCTTTTGACTGGGTGTGAGTGTTTGATTGATTCAGATGCTCCGTCCATCACCAACCCCTTTTGTACCGCTTTTGGCCGCCATAAGTGTGGCAGGGTATGCTCAGACGTGAGTCCCTTGCTCACTTTGCCACTGGATTCAAGCAAGCCGGGCTGAAGACGGCTGGAATGCCAGAAACCGGTCCTCGGAAGCTTGTTTCCGGTCCAGGGAAGACATGGCTTGGCAGTTCGGGCTGGACTGTTCCCATGAGGCACAGGGTCAGACTGATTTGCATATAGCCATGTCTGAACTGGGGTGGCAGAGTGGGCTAAAGAACGGTGATGGATTAAACCCAGATCTTTTGACTGGGTGTGAGTGTTTGATTGATTCAGATGCTCCGTCCATCACCACCCCCTTTTGTACCGCTTTTGGCCGCCATAAGTGTGGCAGGGTATGCTCAGACGTGAGTTCCTTGCTCACTTTGCCACTGGATTCAAGCAAGCCGGCCTGAAGACGGCTGGAATGCCAGAAACCGGGCCTCGGAAGCTTGTTTCCGGTCCAGGGAAGACATGGCTTGGCAGTTCGGGCTGGACTGTTCCCATGAGGCACAGGGTCAGACTGATTTGCATATAGCCATGTCTGAACTGGGGTAGCAGAGTGGGCTAAAGAACGGTGATGGATTAAACCCAGATCTTTTGACTGGGTGTGAGTGTTTGATTGATTCAGATGCTCCGCCCATCACCACCCCCTTTTGTACCGCTTTTGGCCGCCATAAGTGTGGCAGGGTATGCTCAGACGTGAGTTCCTTGCTCACTTTGCCACTGGATTCAAGCAAGCCGGCCTGAAGACGGCTGGAATGCCAGAAACCGGGCCTCGGAAGCTTGTTTCCGATCCAGGGAAGACATGGCTTGGCAGTTCGGGCTGGACTGTTCCCATGAGGCACAGGGTCAGACTGATTTGCATATAGCCATGTCTGAACTGGGGTGGCAGAGTGGGCTAAAGAACGGTGATGGATTAAACCCAGATCTTTTGACTGGGTGTGAGTGTTTGATTGATTCAGATGCTCCGTCCATCACCACCCCCTTTTGTACCGCTTTTGGCCGCCATAAGTGTGGCAGGGTATGCTCAGACGTGAGTCTCTTGCTCACTTTGCCACTGGATTCAAGCAAGCCGGGCTGAAGACGGCTGGAATGCCAGAAACCGGTCCTCGGAAGCTTGTTTCCGGTCCAGGGAAGACATGGCTTGGCAGTTCGGGCTGCACTGTTCCCATGAGGCACAGGGTCAAACTGATTTGCATATAGCCATGTCTGAACTGGGGTGGAAGAGTGGGCAAAAGAACGGTGATGGATTAAACCCAGATCTTTTGACTGGGTGTGAGTGTTTGATTGATTCAGATGCTCCGTCCATCACCACTCCCTTTTGTACCGCTTTTGGCCGCCATAAGTGTGGCAGGGTATGCTCAGACGTGAGTCCCTTGCTCACTTTGCCACTGGATTCAAGCAAGCCGGACTGAAGACGGCTGGAATGCCAGAAACCGGTCCTCGGAAGCTTGTTTCCGGTCCGGGGAAGACATGGCTTGGCAGTTCGGGCTGGACTGTTCCCATGAGGCACAGGGTCAGACTGATTTGCATATAGCCATGTATGAACTGGGATGGCAGAGTGGGCTAAAGAACGGTGATGGATTAAACCCAGATCTTTTGACTGGGTGTGAGTGTTTGATTGATTCAGATGCTCCGTCCATCACCAACCCCTTTTGTACCGCTTTTGGCCGCCATAAGTGTGGCAGGGTATGCTCAGACGTGAGTCCCTTGCTCACTTTGCCACTGGATTCAAGCAAGCCGGGCTGAAGACGGCTGGAATGCCAGAAACCGGTCCTCGGAAGCTTGTTTCCGGTCCAGGGAAGACATGGCTTGGCAGTTCGGGCTGGACTGTTCCCATGAGGCACAGGGTCAGACTGGTTTGCATATAGCCATGTCTGAACTGGGGTGGCAGAGTGGGCTAAAGAAAGGTGATGGATTAAACCCAGATCTTTTGACTGGGTGTGAGTGTTTGATTGATTCAGATGCTCCGTCCATCACCACCCCCTTTTGTACCGCTTTTGGCCGCCATAAGTGTGGCAGGGTATGCTCAGACGTGAGTCCCTTGCTCACTTTGCCACTGGATTCAAGCAAGCTGGGCTGAAGACGGCTGGAATGCCAGAAACCGGTCCTCGGAAGCTTGTTTCCGGTCCAGGGAAGAGAAGACATGGCTTGGCAGTTCGGGCTGGACTGTTCCCATGAGGCACAGGGTCAGACTGATTTGCATATAGCCATGTCTGAACTGGGGTGGCAGAGTGGGCTAAAGAACGGTGATGGATTAAACCCAGATCTTTTGACTGGGTGTGAGTGTTTGATTGATTCAGATGCTCCGTCCATCACCACCCCCTTTTGTACCGCTTTTGGCTGCCATAAGTGTGGCAGGGTATGCTCAGACGTGAGTCCCTTGCTCACTTTGCCACTGGATTCAAGCAAGCCGGGCTGAAGACCGCTGGAATGCCAGAAACCGGTCCTCGGAAGCTTGTTTCCGGTCCAGGGAAGACATGGCATGGCAGTTCGGGCTGAACTGTTCCCATGAGGCACAGGGTCAGACTGATTTGCATATAGCCATGTCTGAACTGGGGTGGCAGAGTGGGCTAAAGAACGGTGATGGATTAAACCCAGAACTTTTGACTGGGTGTGAGTGTTTGATTGATTCAGATGCTCCGTCCATCACCACCCCCTTTTGTGCGGCTTTTGGCGGCCATAAGTGTGGCAGGGTATGCTCAGACGTGAGTCCCTTGCTCACTTTGCCACTGGATTCAAGCAAGCCGGGCTGAAGACGGCTGGAATGCCAGAAACCGGTCCTCGGAAGCTTGTTTCCGGTCCAGGGAAGACATGGCTTGGCAGTTCGGGCTGGACTGTTCCCATGAGGCACAGGGTCAGAATGATTTGCATATAGCCATGTCTGAACTGGGGTGGCAGAGTGGGCTAAAGAACGGTGATGGATTAAACCCAGATCTTTTGACTGGGTGTGAGTGATTGATTGATTCAGATGCTCCGTCCGTCACCACCCCCTTTTTTACCGCTTTTGGCCGCCATAAGTGTGGCAGGGTATGCTCAGACGTGAGTCCCTTGCTCACTTTGCCACTGGATTCAAGCAAGCCGGGCTGAAGACGGCTAGAATGCCAGAAACCGGTCCTCGGAAGCTTGTTTCCGGTCCAGGGAAGACATGGCTTGGCAGTTCGGGCTGGACTGTTCCCATGAGGCACAGGGTCAGACTGATTTGCATATAGCCATGTCTGAACTGGGGTGGCAGAGTGGGCTAAAGAACGGTGATGGATTAAACCCAGATCTTTTGACTGGGTGTGAGTGTTTGATTGATTCAGATGCTCCGTCCATCACCACCCCCTTTTGTACCGCTAGAATCATTTGCGGTAAAAATATCAAATGTAACCCTTTACCATCTTGTAATAGGAGAAGTGAAGAGAGGACGCAATGCCGGTACCTGGTACTGTGACTGACAGCCGTGTAGAAATTCCTGTGAGTGGACAACTGAAGTAAAGAGGCTGCAGACATTCGTATGCTGATAACTTCTTTATTCCGACAACCCCTCAGCGTAGCGTAGCTCAGGCAAGCAAAGTATCAGGCAAAAGAATCAACAATCAAACTAATGGCAATATATACAGAGAACACATCATTGTTCTGATTCTTAATTCCGAAGAATCTGAACAATTATAATAAAGAATAACAAGTGAATACATCACAGGTGAATACATATGAAAACGCAATACTACTCAACCTCCTTCTTACAGAAACAAAAAAATAAAAAGAACAACAAAGGAAGGAGAATGTAAAAACAAGTTGAAATTATCATTCACATACATAGTCTTCTAGACGCTTAGGTTTAACAATGTTTCTACCAAAGGTACTAACTCTATTCTCATACGATTCTCAATGACTGGATTCATAGGAAATTTCAGTCGGACAAGATTCAAAGCAAACTTCAGTTGGAAGACCCTCAATAAGGGGACCATCCCTTCTCTGAACACAAATTTCTGACTCAGGATGAATGTTTTTTCTGGAATCAATAGGCGCGCAATCATGTACGTTTTTAACCAGTGCTTAATTTGTAAAATATGAAGTGCAGGTGCTCAACTGTTTGTCGGAGGTCACACCCCCTTCTCCCGGCTCCACCCACTCCCTTCACTAGCCCCACCCACTTCCTCTATTGACTCCACCCACACCCTCAGCTGGCACACAAGCCATAAACCGTGAAAATATCACACATGTCCTCAGGCCAGAATGCATGGAATAAGCACCCATGCCATAAACTTTAGAAATGTCACACAAAAGCAAGCACCCAAGCCATAAACTGTGGTAATGTCACACTTAAGCCCTCGGGCCAGAAAGCATGGAAATGTCAGACATAAGCGTTCAGGCCCGAAAGCATGCCATAATCTGTCACACATAAGCATCCAGGACAGGGCTAGGCCAAAAACTGTGGAAATGTCACATAAACATCCATGATCCAGGCCAGAAACCGTTGAAATGTCACATATAGGCATCAAGCCGGGGTGTGTTGTTAAATTACAGCCACAACCAGTGCTTAATTTGTTAAAACATAAGGGACCCTTTTCGGGAGGCCATTGCAGCTTGCACCACGCATTTTCCCTCCCTGACAGTACTGCTAATAGCAGTACCAAAACAACTAGTACACATCACTCACCTAGAAGTGTGACAGATCAGACTATTTCAAGTCACTTAAAGCTATAAAAATTGTGTGAGCAGTAGATATTATTCATATATATTGTATATTAAATTATTCAACATCTGTTGCTGTGCTTAACTCAAAATTAGACAGACAGCGCCACCAGGTGCCAGACTTTCATAGGTACTGGAATACAGGTGTTGAGAATTAAGTACCGGTACGGAGTACCGGAAAACACCAGCTGAAATTAAGCGCTGGGTGCTGCCCTTACTGCACTGCTTAATTTGTGCCAGTACTAGCAGGTGGTGGTAACAAGCCCTCGTTTTTGAAGACTTGGACTTATTGTTCAACAACAGACTAACTTTCAGTCAGAGCAGGAGAAAGAAAGGTGAAAAAGATTGAATGGCGGAAGAGAAGGGTAGGGAAACAGAGACACAGGGAGAAAGCCGGCTTGAAAAAGAACACACAAGAGAGAAAATTGTGTAGAGTGAAGAAAGAGCCATGATGAGGTGGAATCAAGACCAGACAGCCTCCGTAGTTTGCAACACTGGCATTCAGAAGTTCTTCCAATGATCTCGAAAGACAGACTTTGGGTCCCTGCATTTCTTTTTTTCACACATTAAGCCCTAACTGGCAACAAGGCCTCATCCTCTCACTTTCAGGTTTCCATTACCAGCTGAGCTTGGGACCAGAATACAAGAGGGTTTAATAGGTCAAGGGCATTGTGCTCAATTTTTAAGGTCATTAATGAGACACTTCTCCTGACATATAAACAATATTTACAGTTCTTCAGAAGCAGGAAAGAAATCTGGGCCTCGCAGGTCAGTCGGGCAAAGAGGGCTTCTGGCTGAAAACAATCCTAGTGGACAACGCCTCAGTGTGTTTCTAGAATTGATCGAAGTTTGGCTGAAGCCTGTAGCTTCGGCCGTCTATGGCTAGAACTGGCGATGGCTGCTGCCTTTTACCCTCTGCCTCCACACCACCTGCCAGAGCCCCACAGTCTATCGCCTGCCACCAGAGCCCTCGTGTATAGCTGCCAAGGTTTTAGATTGCTATGTGTGAGTTTTCTATAATTTCAGAGCAATTATGAGTGACATTTCAAAGACTATGAGTGACAGTTTCTCGTTAGCAAAATAAAGCAATGACGGCTAGGGAAACATCAGAAATTGCACCCATTTGCGCTACAAGAAACTCTAGGAATCCGTTATTAGCATTACGTTAAAAGGATGATGTAATCGTGGGCTGTCGGCGGACTGGAAAAGCAGGCGAGGAGGCCGGATATAGTGGGCAATAGTGGTCTTTTATTGTACTCTTAACAGTCTTAATACACGAGATGGAACACTGTGGGCTGTGAAGTCTTCTCCGGTCGCCTCTTGAAGGAAAGGGGTTCCAGCGGTGTCCTGTGTCTTGGGTGTAGACTTCCGTCGTTCACTGGGAAGGCTCCTCGGAGGGCAGTAAGAGAATAGAAAGGAGCCGTTAGTACACCGGACTAGAGGCCTGATACCGCATACCGTAACCCGGAGTGTAAAGGTAGAAAGGATCGTGAGGAAGGGGGGGGGGCGTAGGAAGCGGTAAAGAGGAAGGGTGCTCGGAAGGGTTTTGTGAAGGGGGAGGGTATAAGTTCTCTGTACAGTGCTCAGTGTTTGTGCGCTATATACAAGGTGGGTTTTCTCTCAAAGTGGACGTGTCTATGGGAGAGGGAATATTTACAGGGGGGAGGACTTGCTATATACACAGTGCACCTAACGTGCTAAAGGAAGAAAGCTGGTACTCACGCGCTCCGCCGTAACTCTCCTCCGAGTTACGGCCGCTCTTCAGCCACCTCCGTGGGACTCCACCAGTCTTCCGACCACTCCTCAGCTTCTCCACTCCCGTCTTCTCCTTCCGCCTCCACGCCAGCCGAAATCTCCTGCCACGATACTCCGACGCCGGTTGTGTCTCGTCTTCCGTCTTTTCTGTGTCCGGTCGGCAGCCGGGAGGTGGGACTTCCGGGGTCGGGGAAAGGTCCTTCCGGTCCGTGTTCTTCTCTGATTGGGTCCTGACCCGGAGAGGGAGGCGGGTGTTCCGTTGTCAGGGACGCGGTGACGGTTGTTTCGGTTTGTTGGTCGGGCGGAGGGCGGCACTTCCTCACCGCATCCTGGAAGGGAGAGCAGAGGAGGGGTGATGTTCGTGCTGGGGTAAGTAGGGGGCTCGCGGCCCGCGGGGAAACGTCACATTCCCTTCCCCTAGCTGTCCTTCTAGTACGGGGGGTGGACAAAGGGTGGCGTGAGAGGAAGTCCGCATTGCCCTGGTCTACCCCTTTCCGATGTGCCGTTGTGAAACGGTAAGGCTGGAGCGACAAAAACCAACGGAGGACCCGGTCATTGTGTCCTTTGTTCCGGGCCATCCACTCCAGGGGTGCATGATCAGTATAAATGGTAAATTCCCGACCCTCCAAGTAATAACGGAGACTCTCTACCGCCCACTTGATAGCCAAGGCTTCCTTCTCCACCACGGCATAGTTCTTTTCTCGAGGGAATAGTTTCCTACTGAGGTATAGGATGGGTTTTTCGTTCCCGAAGGGGTCTGTTTGGGATAGCACCGCCCCTAGTCCTTGTTCAGAGGCATCAGTCTGGAGCAAGAAGTGTTGGGAGTAATCAGGACTCACCAACACAGGACTTGACGTCAGGGCGTTTTTCAAGTCATTAAAGGCATGCCACATTAAAGGCGATGGAGTCCGGAGTACGGACTCTGTTTTAGTGGTTTTTTTCAACAGGTCGGTGAGAGGCGCTGCTCTTTGTGAGAAGTTCGGTACGAACCGTCGATAATAACCCAAGAAGCCTAAAAACGCCCGAAGATCTCTTTTTGTCCGAGGAAAAGGGATGGATTGGATGGCTTCGGTCTTGTTTTTCTGGGGTCTGATCAAACCCTCCCCCAGGAGATATCCTAGATACTTGACCGTCTGGGCTGCTAGGGTGGTTTTTGCAGGGTTTATCGTGAAACCATAAGACCCTAGTGAAGCGACGACCTTAGAAAGGTGATCCAGGTGTTGTGTCCAGTCGTCACTGTAAATGACAATATCATCCAGATAAGCGCCCGCATACAAGGTGTGTGGTCGCAGGATGTGGTTCATTGCCCGTTGGAATGTCGCGGGTGCGCCATGTAGGCCGAAAGGGAGTACCAAGAACTGGTACAATCCTTCGGGGGTGGAAAACGCCGTCTTCTTTCTGTCCTCCTCCCTGAGGGGGATTTGCCAGTACCCCTTGCAGAGGTCTAGCGTGGAGATATATCTGGCCTTCCCTATGCGTTCGACCATCTCGTCGACGCGGGGTAAGGGATATGTGTCGAAGGAAGATATCTTGTTGACTTCACGGAAGTCGATACAAAACCTGACGGACCCGTCAGGTTTGGGTACAAGGACGATTGGGGAGTTCCAATCGCTCACTGAGGGTTCTATTATGCCCATCTCCAGCATTTTTTCGTTTTCCCTTTTTATGATGGCTCGGCGGGCTTCGGGGACTCTATAGGGTCGTTGCCGGACCACCTTCCCAGGTACCGTTTGTATGGCGTGTTCTGTGATGGTGGTATGGCCGGGGGCGGAGGAAAACACCTGTCGTAACGGATACAGGACTTCCTGGAGGTTATGTCTCTGCGACATGGGTAAGTCAGGATCAATGCAGGGGGTAAAGGAGAGGGGGCCACCAGGGAGAGAGGTAGACAGGACGGGACGAGGGCCCTCCCATTTCTTTAGAAGGTTCACGTGGTATATTTGTGTGGTACCACGTGTGGGGTCCAGCTCTATCTCGTAAGTGACAGGGGTCACCTGGCGAAGGATGGCGTATGGACCCTGCCACTGCCCGAGAAGCTTTTGGTCCGAGGAAAGCATCATCAGTAGAACCCAATCCCCTATGGCAAAGACCCTCGGTTTCGTACCCTTGTCGTACTGTCCCTTCTGTTTGTCTTGGGCGTTTTCTAAGTTTTGGCGGACGATGTCCCGTAGGAAGGACAAGTGTGTTTTGAGGTTGTCCGCATATTCGGGGAGGGGACGGGTACGGTCGGGTTCTGCCTCCCATGCTTCTTGAGCCATGTCCAAGAAGGTACGCGGGGGTCGGCCATACAGCAATTCGTAGGGTGAGTAACCTGTGCTGCTCTGGGGGGCACAACGTATAGCGAACAACGCCAGGGGTAGCATATCCTCCCACTTTTTTGCTTCCAACCCCAGCAGTTTTTTTAAGGTCTGTTTCAGCGTGGCGTTGTATCTCTCAACCAGCCCATCGGTTTGCGGATGGTAGGCTGAGGTCCTGATCTGTTTAATCCCTAGTTGGGAGCAGACTTGCCTCATCAGAGCCGAGACAAAGGGTGTGCCCTGATCGGTCAGGATCTCCCGGGGAAACCCTACCCTGGAAAACACTGAAACGAGGGCCCTGGCGATATTCTGTGTTGTGGGTTGGCGGAGGGGTAGGGCTTCAGGGAAGCGTGTGGCATAGTCCACGATGACTAGGGCATAACGGCAGCCGCTTCGGGAAGGCAACAGGGGCCCTATAATGTCCATCCCTACTCTACTGAACGGGACATCAATAACTGGAAGGGGCCTTAGGGGTGCCCTGGGGGGTCGATACCTGCTGTTTTTTTGGCATACTGGGCACTCCCTACAATACGTCTTGACGTTTTGGTAAACCCCGGGCCAATAAAACTTGTCTAGGATCATTTGACTGGTTTTTTCGTCGCCAAAATGACCCCCCAGGAGGTGGCTATGGGCAAGGTACAGGACTTTTTCTCGAAAGGGACCCAGGATCAGGAGTTGGGGTTTTTGTTGGGGCCCTCCCTTGCGGTACAACAACCCCTGTTTCTTGAAGAAGTGGGGACCTACGGTCAGGGGATCCTCGTTGTCTAATGCTTTGTCCCACGCCTCCTGTAGAACAGGGTCTTCTCTCTGTGCTGCCCTGAAGTCCCTGTCGGTCTGCCAGGGATGGTCGTCTGGGACCACCGGGAAGACGCCGATGTGCTCTCTCTTTTCCTTCTTCTTCTGTGCTTTTGTTTTCGGGGTTCTGGGTTCCTTCGTGAAGGCGGACACGCCCTGAGGAAATGGTGCTTCTTCCCACCATCGGGTCAGGGAATCGGTTGTGTCCTGCAGAAGACTAGGCAGGCCGGAATAGTCACTTCCAAGGATGGCCTGTTCTGGTAGGGCTGGTACTAGGCCTACTGTGAGGGTGGTTCCGGGATCCTTAGGGTGACTGACATGTACTTGGGTGGTGGGATATCGTTTCGTATCGCCATGGACACATTGAATGGCGACCATACCAGACGGAGGACTCACAGGGTGGTGCATGTCCTGAGGTCTGAGCACGCTCTGTCGACAGCCCGTGTCTGCCAGAACCATGAGTGTTTGTCCATCAATGTTCACCGGACAATGGAATGGGGGAGGTGTCGCACCAGGTGTCGAGCATACATAGTTGCGGGCGAGGCCGACATCCATCGGCTCTTCTTTGTGGGGGCACACTCGAGCAATGTGACCGAAGCCCCCACAGCTGTAACATTGGGGACCTGGGTTGGGAGGTCGCGGCAACAGAGGGGCGGGATACATGGGGAGCGGCTCCGGTCTTCGTGGTAGTGGTGGGCGTGGCGGCCGGACGGCCGCTGAGGGATGTGCTTTATGTGAGTGGTCCTCTCTTCCACGTTGCACCTCCTGGGCGCGACTATAGGCACTTGTGATTTCCACAGCGGCCTCGAGAGTAAGACGAGCATGTTGTCGTACCCATCGCTGAGTGGCGGGGTACAAAGACGTTAAGAACTGTTCGAGGTATATCTTCTCGAGGATCTCCTCCTTAGTGGAAGCTTCGGGTCTCAGCCAGCGATTGGTCAGGTCTTTGATCCGAAACGACAGGGCTCTGGGGGTCTCTTGGGGTCCTTCTTTGGCCTGGCGGAGTCGTACTCGATAGGTTTCGTCGTCTATGCCCAGCCGCTCAAGTATACACTTCTTGATGTCGGCGTATGGAGTGTTGCCCTGTATGTTCGCTTGTTGATAAGCTGATTGTAGGTCGCAGGTCAGCAAGGGACCTAGATAATGGCCCCACCGGTCGACGGGCCATGTGGCGGCCTGTGCTAGCCGTTCGAAGTTTGTAAAGAAGAAGTCCGGGTCCTCCCCGGGCACGTACTTCTGGAGGACCACGGACGGTAGGGAGGTCAGGGGCCTCTGATGACCCAGTACATCGGTCAATTTGCCCATGGCTTGCTCGTGCGTGTCCCCCTGTCCCTTCAACACATCGTGGAGTTGACCCCGGTCATCCTCAGCGGTCTTCAGGAACTGTTCCATCATTTTACCCATTTGTTCCTGGGTTTCGGCCATCTTCTTTATCACGGCCTCCATACCTCCAGGTAATCCCACTTCTGACACCAGATGTAATCGTGGGCTGTCGGCGGACTGGAAAAGCAGGCGAGGAGGCCGGATATAGTGGGCAATAGTGGTCTTTTATTGTACTCTTAACAGTCTTAATACACAAGATGGAACACTGTGGGCTGTGAAGTCTTCTCCGGTCGCCTCTTGAAGGAAAGGGGTTCCAGCGGTGTCCTGTGTCTTGGGTGTAGACTTCCGTCGTTCACTGGGAAGGCTCCTCGGAGGGCAGTAAGAGAATAGAAAGGAGCCGTTAGTACACCGGACTAGAGGCCTGATACCGCATACCGTAACCCGGAGTGTAAAGGTAGAAAGGATCGTGAGGAAGGGGGGGGGGCGTAGGAAGCGGTAAAGAGGAAGGGTGCTCGGAAGGGTTTTGTGAAGGGGGAGGGTATAAGTTCTCTGTACAGTGCTCAGTGTTTGTGCGCTATATACAAGGTGGGTTTTCTCTCAAAGTGGACGTGTCTATGGGAGAGGGAATATTTACAGGGGGGAGGACTTGCTATATACACAGTGCACCTAACGTGCTAAAGGAAGAAAGCTGGTACTCACGCGCTCCGCCGTAACTCTCCTCCGAGTTACGGCCGCTCTTCAGCCACCTCCGTGGGACTCCACCAGTCTTCCGACCACTCCTCAGCTTCTCCACTCCCGTCTTCTCCTTCCGCCTCCACGCCAGCCGAAATCTCCTGCCACGATACTCCGACGCCGGTTGTGTCTCGTCTTCCGTCTTTTCTGTGTCCGGTCGGCAGCCGGGAGGTGGGACTTCCGGGGTCGGGGAAAGGTCCTTCCGGTCCGTGTTCTTCTCTGATTGGGTCCTGACCCAGAGAGGGAGGCGGGTGTTCCGTTGTCAGGGACGCGGTGACGGTTGTTTTGGTTTGTTGGTCGGGCGGAGGGCGGCACTTCCTCACCGCATCCTGGAAGGGAGAGCAGAGGAGGGGTGATGTTCGTGCTAGGGTAAGAAGGGGGCTCGCGGCCCGCGGGGAAACGTCACAGATAATTATTATTATATGCAGCCTCCTCTTTGCATCACTTTTGAATTCAGCTCACAGAGGCTGCTCACTTCCACCTAGCCTTTCAGCCTCTGATTAAATTTATTTGTATAGCATATACTAGCGCACAGGCTACCAACAAGCACTGTGGAAGCTTGTATTACAATCACAGCTTCCATTCAAAATCTCTGGAATTTGATAATTATTCATCCGACTCCAGGTCGATTTGGCAGTGGCATCACAAGGCGGCTACGGCCACTACCTTACTTTACATGCAGTCACAGTGTGTGTGTGTGTCATGTCATGTGTCAATTAACTTAAGTTACCGGTCGGTTCGGGCTGGGCGGACAGGGTCACGCACACACACACTGACTGCACAGCCTGCAGGCTGCCGCTGCAGCCTTACTTAGGCTAACTGATTAGGCCTGCTGCTGCCACCCACACTTTACACAGGCCCTGCCTCACTTGGTGGCTGGTGCCGTGTGGTTACTGGCGAAAACCTTTGATACATCTTGTGAGAAGTTGGCCTGATATGTGATGTCCACTATTCTAGTGGGCACCATGTATCAGTCCAAACAACCCTTATGGTGATGGTTGTAAAGTCAACCTTATAGACCAGCTATCCTAGTGGTAGCATGGACAAAGCAGTCTTAGGCTAAAACTTCAGAGATCATGTGAAGCCAGCTGTTTTACCATATGTAACCCCTTTAATACCAAATGAAAGGACACCACACAGGTTATATATAAAATATATGTGTATTTAGTACTAACACAACCCGTCTGAGCTCTTTATGAGGTCAGAGGCCAAAGCACATAACAAGTTACTTAATTATCATACAATAAGTTGCACAAAATACAGTCAAGCCCTAGGGGCCTTGCAAACCATATACTAAAATAGTGATATAAGAACCACGTCACGAACAGGGAGTAGGCCTAGGGCCTAGGGAATCGCTGGGGCTATGCTGGACTACCAAAGGTTAGGAAGAAGGAGGCCCACGGGAAGCGTGTGCAGTGTCTAAACACACACGCGAGTTACCATAGGGATACAATGGGAACGTAAAAGTTAGAAACTAGTTGATTTAGGACACTTCCGGATGGACTAGGAGAAAGCCACTTAAAACTAGGACACTTGGATAGTTAATACCCACAGGAGCACCGGAGTACTCGCATTACCTCACCCAGGGAAGCCGGGTGCATAGGTGTCTTTTGGTGTCGGGTTTCGTCGCTGAATCCTATGGAGACCTGTAAAAAGATGCTGCAGGCGACCAGGAGAGAAGTGTCTGGTTGGATTCAAGGGTGGATCGAGGATGAAGAGTACCTGAAAGCAGAGGGGACAGAGTCTGGGTCACTAGCCAGTGACCAGGAAGGAACCAGGAAGGAACCAGGTGATGTTGTGAAGCAATCAGGTGATGTCGTGAAGCTTGTCTCTGCAGCCACGAGGTCCAGGAAGCGTCGACGACAACCAGGCGCTGGAATAGAGCTGTCCCACAATGGATCTAGATGTCTGCGGTGTCGGGACCCCGATTGGTCCCAACAGGCCTTGGCAAATAGAACCCACGCAGGAATCGAATATTGGCTTCGAGTCAGACCAGCAGCGTCTGGGGCGCTTCTCCTTTTCAGGGAAGCAGGAGCAAGCCTGGAGCAACCAGGCAAGCGGTGTACATTTGATGGATCGCCTTCAGAGGGGCCACTAGCCAACGGGCAAGTGACCTGAAAGGCGCGTCGAGCTCAAAAGCAACAGCAGGCCCCACGCGGCACTCGTGGAGTGTGGAGGGCAGTGCGTCGGTGCAAATGTGGCTTGGGACTGGAGCTTCTCAATCCCCAATACACAACTTCGAGGGTGCATCAGGAGCTGCACAGTTAGCAATAAGCAGGTTTTCCAGGGTGTTCGGTCCCACGTCTCTCGTCGCCACCACGGGTCTCAGCTTTGCTGTGGATGTGGCTCGGGGTCAGAGAAGTCAGGAAGTCCAGTTCCTGTCTAGCTCTGTGCTCGGGCTCCGGCGGGAGCGTCTACAAAGCAAACTGGCAAATCACTGGTGGTGCCTGTTTGCACAGGGTGGTCACTCCTTGACCACAAGGGAGATTCTTCAGTCTTCTAGTTGCAGTAGAATGTCGAAGGTCCAGAGTTTCGTTTCAAGTTTCTGTTCAGGATAATCTAAAGTCTCTAGACTCCGCTCCTAGCTTTATACTGATTAAAGGGGCTGGATTACCTGCTAGGTCCGTCCTATGGGTGGGACCAGGGAAGGAGGTGGTTACACCCCTTTCCCTTTGTCCAGTTTCGCGCAAGCGTTGGGGCTGGAGTGCCCCAGCAACTGATTTGAACCGGGCTATGCATGGAGCACCTTGTGTGCCCCAGGCAGTGTCTCATTTCATTCAGCCCTCCCTGCCCCAATACACTATGGCCTGTCTGGGGTGGTGCTAGCACCTCCCAAGACAGGAAACCTATTGTCCAGGCCTCCCTCGCTGGAAGGACTCCCAGTAGCAGGAGGTCAGACTTGTGTCTGTGGCAACAGCATCCATTTTGTGATGCAGAGGCTCTGGTTAACTTTAACCAGGATTAATAGAAACAACATGTCTTCTCCCTCTACAAGGGTGGAATGCTACCCCCGTCACCAGAACTGGCGAGGGGTTAGTATTCCAAAGCGTATGACACCTTATACGACATGTTTTGATAAAGCCAAACCAAAGTTAGCATTAACCGTCAGGATTATAATGCACTTAAGAGTATATGGTATGGCTATATCATAGAACAGCTATAAGGACATGGTTCCGAAAGCTGCAGACAGGCTCAGCTCATGCTAGAGCACCATCTCACATAAAACCAAGCACTCTGCCTTCAGGATTGTTAATGCCTGCCATAGGAGTGACTTATAGGTATATATGTGTCTATATGTAATGGTAGGTATAGGGATACTATACCTAAGCAAGGGGTGATTACACGACCTTGCCCCAGCTGAGTGATCAGCCAGTTGTGTCAATGTAGATGGCCAGCCAGGGGTGGCATAATACATGCTGCAGCCCGTGGTAGTCCTTGGATGCACCTATGCCCTGGGTACCTATGGTACACTATACAGGGGCTCATAAGGTGACCCAATATCCAATTGGAGATGTACCTAAAGTACATGGAGTCCATTTTACAGTGACAGCAGATAGCCTGGGGCCCTGATTAGCAGGATCCCAGGCCACTAAGTCGAAAACCAGCTAAACACTAGGCAAAAAGTTGGGGTAACCATATAGTCAGATAGCCACCTTCTTACACATCTGGCCTGAAATCTGCACTGGTATGATTGCAGTCTGTGCTGGGAGAAATGGGTTGCCGTGGTACAGAGTCGTGGCTGCCATTAATGCAGCAGGTGCAGTGACACCGGGACACAGAGTGCGCGAAGAACCAACTGCAGCCAAATTGCGGTTGTTGTTTACTGGCAATTCTGATAGGGGGTGGGTGCATGCTCCATATTTAAACTCGAGTCATTTGGTACCTTCGCGAGGCCACTGCACAGAGACAAGCCACTGTGAATGAAAATGAGTGAACCGCAGCACGGACCGCTACCTCCGCGTGCCTACTGCTTCTTGCTACACTTTCCACTACTGGCCCAGCGCCTCGGGACAAACTTTCAGTCTGAGTCTCAAAAAACAAACTATAAATACGTTCCTCTCTGCGTGGGGCCTCCTTTCAGTGCCTGTATTTTCCGGTGTCTATTTCGGGGCTCGAATTGATCTGATTTTGAGAGAGAGTGGAACAATGTGTGACTCCGGAGGGAGGTGCTCACACTTGTTAAGGAAATCCCCGGAGCCGCCGGCATGCTGTCAGTTTCTGCCGCCCACTGCCGGTGGGAGAACAGACCTGAAATCACGAGCTTGCAGCCCCCTCTGCTGTAGCGATCCGCACACAGCCGCTTCCGCTGCCACACAGCCCCATCTGGTGTCATGATCCCCACACACCTTCACCGCTGCAGCCGTACACACATCCCCTCACCCTCGCTGTTGTAGCCCACACGACCCAACAAGTTGCCACGATCCACACCGCGGACATCCAAGACCCCTCTTTGGCACTGATTCGAACAGCTTTCTCCTCCTCTCCCTGTTTCTGAGGGATGCTCTGAGCCTCGCTGAGTCTGTCTGCACAAAGTGGGCGTGCAGCAGTGTTATTGTTCAGGTAGCTGCCACCTGGCACTGTAGACCGGTTCAAACAGCGAGCTTGTGAATGACAACCTGACAGCTGTGCGCGGTGTGATCGCGGGGGCTTTGCCTCAGGGCCGCAGATGTTTTTCTTCTGACTTTCCTGAGAAGGTACCTGCTGAAGTTGATATACTGATGACTCCATAATCAACAGAGCCCGTTTAAACCTTGGCTCCCAGCGCCCTCACAGCAGGGCAACAGTTTAATCCCATACATATCATTGCCTGTCGCGCTCAACCCCCTTCTTGCAAAAGTTAGCAGTGCTTCAAAACAGGCTAGCTGCATCAATGACGGAAGGGTGTGGCATGAGGCACCTATGTCAGTTTTATAAGAAAATATATGTGCTTTTAAAAACTATATTAATAGTTAGAGTTGTGTGTATGGTTGCAGCAGAGGGTCCTGATTGGTGCCTTTCTTATGGTGATAAACTTGTGTATGGTGTTACACCCAGATCCCAGTGTGGAACTAAATAGAACAATGCCCGGTTGAAGTTTGTTTGCCACCAGGCTCTCTTACCCCCCCCACATCCCGGAAACACACATGCGCATCATATTTCAACACAGAGAGGTTGCAAGCAGCACTGGCCAGAGTCATACCGCCGGCCACTACTAGTAGTAGAGTACTCACTCACTCACTGCTGGTGGCTACGCTAGCCTACGCCGGGCTACTCCTCAGGCTCAACAACAAGTCGCCAATGCAGCACGTGACGTCGCACTTGCACCGCAACAACGTCGTCCTGGCTGGCAGCTTCTTGCTGCTGGCTTACTTTCAGTTTCACACTTACACTGACTTACTTTCACTTAGCGACGCTGGTGAACGGTTCTTTGAATCTTGTACTGAATGGCCATGTTCTGTTAGGAAGTTCCTGACTCGGTAGTGAGAGGTGAGAGGCGGCCGGGTATGCGGTGGTCACTGCTGCTCTACCGTGTAAGTGCTGCTGTTAGACGTACTGGCTTGGATGTTGTAACTTGTTG
Organism: Lissotriton helveticus; assembly: GCF_964261635.1. Classification (NCBI taxonomy): domain Eukaryota; kingdom Metazoa; phylum Chordata; class Amphibia; order Caudata; family Salamandridae; genus Lissotriton; species Lissotriton helveticus. The sequence goes on from NC_136071.1 coordinate 387,676,429, forward strand.
AAGTACTTGTTGACTTCATTTGACTCCGCTTCATAACTCAGTCACACACCACATGAGTCACACTAGTTACTCTTCTGAATCATGCACTGCAGCGGCTCGGTGTTGCCGGCCCAGTGGGTGGGACACTGATTGTTGGGCAGGGCTTTGGTCTTCTGTGGGGCTCAGGGCTCTGAGTGTGCGTCCCGTATGGCCAGCCGGAGAAGTGTCTCCCGTCATCCGCTGTGGTGTCATCTCACCCGACCTGCCACCCTTTCTGCATTCGCTTATTTTGGTGGCCTCATTCTCTATCGCTCCGGCCATTATCGTACAAGGAAGCCAGCGCTCTCCCGTTTGTTTCCCCGCTATTTGCCATCCTTGTGATACCATGGTCGAGATCTTCTGCTGTCCCGCATATTAATCCTATGAAGAAGTCAGATTGGAAATATTGAAATAACCATCTCCCTTGCACCATTAAACTCCTGACATTTGAATCTGGGACCAGAACTTGAATCTCTTTACCCCGTGGACATCCAATTCCCTGAAGCCTACTCGCTATGCTAATCTCTATGGTGAATTGGGTCTATAGCTACCTAGCGAGCAGGGAACCACAGCTCATCTAACTTCCCACTTCAATTTTAAGAAAACCTTCTCTCCCCTGTGGCCCTCCCTCCCACCACCTCACCTCTGCCCTGATGAAGGTGTAGCCTGTGCCGGGCTATATACCGAAACGCGCGTCGGCGTCTGTTCCACTCTAGGAACCTACTAAACCGTCTGGGACTCCATGTCATCTGTCCCCTATCCATCCTATGCATCTGTGGCTATCGTGTGAAGTGTTGCATGATGTGTGAATGATTGTGTCTGTGTGTTGGTGGCATGTGTCGTGGGAGTATGGGCTATGAATAGGAATTAATCCCCCTTTTCTAATATTTTATCATTGTATATGTATAATTGTCCTTTTTGAACATGTTTGTTAATATTACTAAAATATAAAATGAAAATGCAAAAAATTAATTCCTAATAAATAGGTTTGACAATATTTATGTGTTTATTCATTCTAGAGATATCCACCTTGGGTTCAGAGTGTAATATAAAGTGTTTCGGACCTCTTGTAGGCCTCCTTTCTAAAATGACAGGGCAGGTGCCCTTCCTTGTTTGATTCTTAAGTATTTTTTGTGACTTTTTCTACACATTCACATTCACTACAAGATCTCACAAATTCTTCTGTTTCTAAGTCAATTTTAGGCCACCAATATAATGATTTGACACCTTTCTTAGTACGTGTAATGCCACTATGGCCTTCATGACACAAATAAATGATCTTGTTCCTTAGAGTACTTGAAGGTGTAATTTTATCTCTTCTTACAACAAACATGCCATCAACACCCAATTTGTTCCTAACTTACCAAAATGCTTTCATTTCCCCAAGAAGCCCATATTTGACAGAGCCCCAACCATCTTGAATTTTAATTTTGACAAGTTTGAGAATATCATTGTTTTCTAGTGCTTGTTCCCTTTCCACTCTTTGTAAACCTTTCTCTTCATTCATAGAAAAAATACTAGCAACACAAATATCATTCCAGGGATTAGAATCAATTTCCCTGAGTGTCAAGGATAATATACTTAAAAAATCTGCAGTGCCATTTTTATTCCAGGCACATACTGTATGTCATAGATAAAATCTTGAATACGTATAGAAAGCCTAGCAATTCTAGCTGATGCTCTAGATAATCTATCTGAAGTAAGTAATTGTGTTAAAGGTTTATGATCCGTGCATGCCGTAAATCTCGTCCCCACAAAAATTTAAGAAAGTGTTTAGAGCCCAGACACAGGCCAAAATTTCCCTTTCAATGACGGAGTACTTCTGTTCTGTAGGGGACAATGACCCACTTTATTCCTTTTGTCCTCGCAAGCATTTCGTTGATACGTGGGAGGGGGAATTTGTCAACGAGAATGTTTTTGTTTAGCTCTCTGAGGTCTACGCATAGCCTCACCTTGCCGTTGGGCTTTTGCGCTACCACTAAGGGCGACAACCACTCTGCACTTTCAATTGCTTCAATTACTCCTCCTTTCTCCAATCTGTCCAACTCCTCTTGCACGGCCTCTCTGCAGCGAAAGGGAATGTTACGGACCTTGTGGCACACGGGCGTGGCTCCTTCCTTCAGTCGTATCATGTGCTTGAATTTGGCCAACTCTCCAATCCTCCCGCAGAACACTTGGGGGTATTTTCTTTTCCACGCTTCTCCTTCTTGTCCTTCCTCCGTGTCCATCAACAACACTTTCTCTATTCCTCCAGGATTCAGTTGGATCCCTAGTGCACCTTGATCTTTCCACCCCAGCACCGAGGGTCCTTTTTCCGCCACATACAGCTTACAATTTGCTCGCCGTCCTCTAAATTCGAATGGTAACGGGCAGTACCCCAACATGGGTATTCTTTGTCCTGTGTAGGTGACTGGTCTCAGATCCATTGGCCATGGTTCTTCCTTTACTTCTCTCAAGAACTTCTCTTCCCACACCTTTCTCTGTACTATCGTGATGGGAGCTCCGGAGTCGGCTACGATGTCGACCTTCACGCCTCCTATGCTCATGTTGAGTATTGGTTTGCTGGACCCCTTGCAGTCCAAGTCCAGGACTTGGTCGACTATGTATAAGACTTCTTCCAAGTACTCTTCTTCAGCTTGTGCCTCTTCCTCCTCTGGGGTGCCCTGGTCTATATATTTGACTGCCGCCCCTCTGGGCTTCCGCCTGCACACTTTTTCATAATGTCCAAACACGTTACAGAACGCACATCTCGCTCTAAAGGCTGGACACACTTTGTCATTTCCTAGGTGTGATGTGCTTCCACACCTGTAGCAACTTGTCCGTCTCTCTCCACTCGCCTTCTGCAAAGCACTCGCGTTCTGCTGCCCTCGCTTGGTGTATTGGTATCTAGGTGGTCTTGTTGCTTGGTTTTGTCTCCCTTGTTGTGCACCATCACTCTGCACACTGTTTGTGTGCTCCCTGCTTCTTTTCTGGCTGCTTGCGCACATCTTTTAGATAGCTCAGCTTTCTTGACCAAGGCCCAAACTTCCTTGAGAGGTGCGTCGCCATTCACCCACAGCTTCTCTTGTACTGTCGTGTTGGACGTATGCATGATAATTTGATCTCTTACCAGTTCGTCGTGCAGGTTTCCAAATTTGCAGGTTAGGGCTAGTTTTTGTAGCGCCGTGACATATTCATCTATGGTCTCTCCGTTTTCCTGCTTTCTCTGGAAGAAATTGCTCCGATCTATGGCCACACATACCACTGGCCTGTAGTGCGTGTCCAAGTCCTCAATCGCATGCCGGAACACATCTGTGTCTGTCGGATCTTTCGTGACTTTTACCAAATTGTCAAACACCCTTAAGCCCTATGGTCCGAGATTGTGCAGGAGAATTTTCCTCCTCCTCCTCTGGCTGGTGTGTTCTGCATCGCTCTCTTCTTCCAAAGCTTCCAAGTAATTCAGGAAGTATCTCTTCCAGTCCTCCCAGGGCATCGTGGGTTCTCCCCTCTTTGGGAGGAAGGGCATCATGTTTGTGAGGGGTGGACGGTGTCGCCATTTTTTCGTTCCCCCTCGGGGCCTCCTATGCGGGAACGGTGCGGTTGGGCGGGCTGCCTGGTGCTTGCCTTGCGTCTGTGTCGTCCCCTTGGACTTGTCCGCTATTTGCACCTCCTGCTGCACCCCTGGCATCCAGGGTTGCTTGCTGACCAGCCCCGTCCCCTCTGCTCGGCTCCTCACCCTATGCTAGCCGATCCGCCAGCTTTTTGCAACGGTGAGTCGGTGGTAGGTGTACTTGCGTGTATGCACCTCCTTCCCCCCTTGCTTTCTGGGTTGGGCTTCGCCACTGGCCCCCCGGGTGCCCTTCGCGCTTGTCACATGCTTTTGTTCCTTGGTGCTGCCCTCTTTTCCGGCGTGGCCACCACTGTTTCTTCTGGTAGTTCCACACAGTGCCTACCCGGCTGGTGTGAGGCTGTGTAGGCTCTGCAGCTTGCCGGACCCACGCGTCTTTTTCTGCTCTCTGCCGTGCTCCAAAGTTGTTCCTGGTGTCACTGTTGTGGCTTGTACCCCCTTCGATGATTTATTTGTGTAATTTTTGGGCTCTCTTCGGCGTATTTCCTCCTTTATGCTTCGTTTTGTTTTTATTCCGTTATTTTTTTCACCACGCCGTGTCCCGCCTCGTCGCCATTGTAAGAGGGTCCTTCGTTATCTAAATAAGGACACGGAGCCACAAGTGCCTTCAAGAAGGTTTATTAACAGGAGCGCCGGAGCAGCGCGCTTTCCCTCGATCCGGCTCGGCGCCTAACAAAATGGCCGCCTTCCGGATCCGGTAAAACCCTTCCGGTTCCTGTCTTCGCCTCGGAAGACTAGACCGTCACTACAATAAGGATTGTTTTTGGCCGCGGCCCGCTCAGCATACTGCGCAGCTGCAGGGAGCTAATCATCAGCCGAAGACAGAAGCAGGCAGCGTGTTGCGCAACAGGCCTCCCTCGCAGATCAATTAAGGCGGTCCCGGTAAGTAATAACTTTCACTTTTTAACAGGATTCTAATAATCATGACATGTGTACTTGTTTGTGCTCAGTATTATATTTCTCTAAAGCATTGACATGGCTCATTATGTTAATTTTTTTTTTACAGTGTGTGGGGCCCACAACTGCAGTTCATCCTCCGCTGCTGCTGGCTTTTCACTTTTTCAGCAAAATAAATCTTTTTTTAAAGTTTAAAGCCAGCAGCAGTAGAGGAAGTGCTGCAGCTTTGTGTGTAGTCTTTTCACAGTTCCATGGTACAGGCGCTATGGTGCCTCGAGGGCCTAGTTGGCAATATATTGAAACACAGAAATTAAATACGTTTGTTTTTTAAATTCTCTCGGGAGGGACGCATTTCCTTCCCCTTTAAACCGATGTATTTTCAGGGGAAATCACGAGCACCTTCTCCCTCTCTATCCCATCTCTGCCCTCTGGAAAGTTGTTCCTGCCTGTCCTGGAAACTGCCCTGTATGTGAGGTGTGACCCCTGCTGCTAAGGGTGCCCGTAGAAGCAGATCTCAGGTGTGAAACCTCCTTCCATTGTGTCCCACCCAGCGGGGGGGTTTGAGGTGGGGGGGGGGGTGAGGGCCGGAAACAAGGGGCTACCCTTTGGGAAAATCCCACTGCCCCTTGAGTGACAGCGACTAGACATGCCCCCTTCGTGGACACTGCACATAAAGAGCTGCCGTGCCCGGGTGTGGAGTGAGATACCAGCGGTGACTGACCCGGGCGCACTCCAGCTGCCCCAGCTTGACGGGCTCCAGATTCACCCACGCTCCGGGATCACTCAGGATTCAGCCATTCTACGGACTTACTCAGGGTCCAGACTATCTGCAGATTCAGCACAGACTCATTGTGGATTCAGTCCAGACTCACTTCGGATTCAGCCCATACTTCGGACTCACTGCGGATTCTGCCCAGACTCAATCCAGATTTACTCCAGCCGCAGGATGCCGGAGCCAGGGAAGGCACCAGAGCCCCTTCACTATTCCATTGGGATCCTGTCCATCTCTGCAGGTAGGACCCATACTGCCACTTACGTCATTTTTGATGCCTTTATATAGCACTAAAATCCGATTGAGGCAGGCAAGCGTTTTGTGAATGGAGAGTCCTGGGCTCTGTTTAGATGAGGTGTTGGGAAATCATATTAGTGTTGAGTTGGTGCAGGGTGAGCTTCACATTGTCACACAATCAAGCTGGGATATCATGTTAATTATTACATGAGAAGCAGGCATGAGAGGGCTTAAGAGCCGGTGGAAAGGTAGAGGAATACGGATTGTGAGGGGCATCAATGCCCCACTCTGCATCTCCAGCAGAAACCCCATCAGCAAGATCCAGCTAGGACTTGAAATGTGTAGCCTGAAGTGTGGTGCTTTTGATATGGACAGTGGTACCTTGCTCCTAGTCTTCAGGCCTCTCTTACTGAATGTGACTCCTCCATCTCTAAGGTGCAGACTCAGACTCTGACTGTGATACTCTCCTGTCTTTGTAATCTGATACTGACTGTGATACCCTCCTGGTCTGCAGGCCTTTCATATAGATTGTGTGTGATGATACCTTCATACTCTGCAGGGACTCTGAAGGGGACTCTTATTGCATCCCAGTCTGCTGTGTTTTAGTTCCATGACCATCCTCTTGTAACATGCTCAGGTACAGACTCCCAGACGCTTCTATAGTGAGGTGCACCCACCATAGCACAGAGGATGTCTGATAGTAGCAAAACACTGTACTTCACTTACTTCACAGTACAGCGTCACCCCTAAACCGATGATCTCTAAATAGTGTGAATTTTCTTTTAGGATTGTTGAGCATATTTAACAGAATAGTACCTTTAGCTTGAAAGCACATGTTGGCTGCCTCCAGAAAATGTCATTTTGTGCTTTTTTAAAAATCAATTAAATTGAAGAGGTGTGGATTTTGCTGAGAAAATGGTGAATACATTTACGCAATTTCTATTATCCTTATCTTGGCTGTCTCATGTATACATTGCACTAAGAAACGATCATTTTCTGCAGCATGTAAAATAAAACAGTAGCCAGTAGAGAAGCTTGCAGTAAACATCTAAAACAACCCTTTAAAGTTTGCTCAAGGTTGCCTCTTTCCTTTACAAAGTGTGCATTGTGAGAAGTTGGCCTGGTATATGATGTCCACTATTCTAGTGGGCACCTTGCACCAATCCAAACGACCCTTATTGATGGTAGGTTATAAAGTCAACCTTATAGAAAGCTATCCTTAGTGGTAGCTGTGGAGAGCAGCCTTCAGGCTAAGACTTGGAGACGAGTTAAGCAAGTTGTTTTACCATTTATAATCCCTTGAGTACCAAATGAAAGCACACCACACAAGGTATATATCAAATATATATGTATTTATTCTAAACACAACCCCTCTGCACTCTTTATGAGGTCAGAGGTAAAAGTACAATACAAGGAACTGAATTAGCATACAATAAGTTGCACAGTATACGTTTTGCCCTAGGGGCCTCACAAACCATATACTAAAACGGTGGTATAAGAACCACGTGAGGAATAGAAAGCAGGCCTAGGGCCTGGGGAATCGCTGGGGCTTCTAGGAACAACCAAGGGTTAGGATGTAGGAGGCCAAAGGGAGACGCGTGCAGTGTCTAAACACAGCAGCGGGTTACCATTGACTTTCTATGGAGAACAAACAAGTTACAATTTTAAAGATAAAGGGTACAAGGAGGTGAACTGCGATGGAACCCTTTTAGACTAGGACACTTGAAGATTCAATACCCACGGGAGCACCAGAGTACTCGTGTTACCTCACCCAGGGAAGCCGGGTGCATAGGTGTCTTTTCGTGTCGGGTTTCGTCGTCGATTCCAATGGAAAGCTGCTTCAGGCGACCAGAGGAAAAGTGTCCGGGTGGATCCAAGGGTGGATCGGAGATGTGAAGAACCTGAAAGCAGTGGAGACAGAGTCTGGGCCACTAGCCAGTGACCAGGGCGGCGATAGAAAGATGCCACCGGATGTCGGGTGATTTCAGTTGAAAAAGTGAAGTTTGTCTCTTCAGCCACGAGGACCGGGAGGCGTCGACGATCACCAGGCGCTGGATTCGAGCTGTCCCACGAAGGATCTAGTTGACTGCGGTGTCGGAATCTGGATTGGACCCAACAAACCTTGGCAAATGCAATCCACGCAAGATGTCGAGATTGGCTTCGGTGCAGACCAGCAAGGTCTGGGGCGCTTCTCCTTTGCAGGGAAGCTGGAGCAAGCCTGGAGCAACCAGGAAGGCAAAGTAGTTTCAAGATTGGTCTCCCTGGGGGCTCACTAGCCATCGGACTAGGAACCTCGAAGGCGCGTCGAGCTGAAATACACAAAGCGGGCCCACGGGACACTCGTGGAGTGTGGGCCTCTGAGCTTTGGTGCAAACGGTGCTCGGGGCTGGTCTTCAAGCACCACAAAGCACAACTTCGGGATAGCTCGGGAAGTCGATGCAGGTAGCAAAATGCAGGATGTCCAGGAGTTCCGGTCCCACGTCTCTCGTGTCCGCCACAAGTCTCAGCTTTGCTGGGAGCGAAGGTCTGGGTCAGAGATGTCTGGAAGTCCGTGTCTTGTGTCGCAGATTCTTCAGGGTCCGGCGGGAGCTTCAAAATTGCAGACCGGCAAACATGCTGTTGGATCCTGTTTGAACAGGGTGGTCACTCCTTGTCCACAAGGGAGATTTCTTCCGTCTTCCAGTCGAAATTGAATGTCGAAGGTCCAGGATATATGTTGCAGAGTTTCATCCTGGGTAATCTAAAGTCCTAAAGACTGGGGTTCTATACTTATAGTAAGTTTAGGGGTTGGACTAACTCTAAGGTCCCTCCTATGGGTGGACCTGGAGAGGGGGTGGTTACACCCCCTTCCCTTTGCCAGTTTCGGGCCAGAGCTGGGGCTGAGTGCCCCAGCAACCGGTTTGAACTGGGAAATGCATGGAGCACCTTGTGTGCCCCGGGCAGTGTCTGAAAAGCATTTACTGAATGCAACCCACCCTGCCCCAATACACTAAAGCCTGTCTGGGGAGGTGCCTGGACAAGAAACCTATTGTCCAGGCCTCCCCTGCCGGAGTTTCGCCCATCAGCAGAAGGGCAGACTCCTGTCTGTGGCAGCAGCATCCATTTTGTGATGCTGGGGCTCTGTTTAACTTTAACCGGGTTTAACAGTAACTACATGTCTTCTCCCTCTAGAAGGGTGGAATGGTAACCCGCCGCCAGGACTGGCGGCGGGGGGGGGGGGGCAGTAGTATTCCAAAGTGTTTGAAACCTTACACAACATTTTTTTATAAAGCTAAACCAAAGTTAGCATTAACTGAGAGGATTATAATGCACTTAAGAGTATATGGTATGGCTATATCATAGAACAGCTATAAGGAGATAGTTCCGAAAGCTGCAGAGGGGCTCAGCTCATGCTAGGGCACCCTCTGACACAAAACCAAGCACTCTGCCTTCAGGATTGTCAAGGCCTGCCATAGGAGTGACTTGTAGGTTACTATGTGTCTATATATAAGGTAGATATAGATATACTATATCTAAATAAGGGGTGATTACACCGCCTTACCCAGGCTGTAAGTACAGACCTGTGGTGTCAGTTTGGAAGGCTAACCAGGGGTGGCACAATACATGCTGCAGCCCCTGGTAGGCCTAGGGTGCACCTATGCCCTGGGTACCTATGGTACACTATACAGGGGCTCACAAGGGTGACCCAGTAACCAATCTGGGATGTACCTAAAGTACATGGTATCAATTTAGAGAGAGAACAGCTAGGCTGTTGGCCTGATTAGCAGGATCACAGCCATACTAAAGTCGAAAAACCAGAGAATCACAGCAAAAAAGTGAGGGTAACCATAGGAAGCAGACCCTACTCTCCTACATGCATGTAACATTCACTTGAGAGGTTTGGAATGCTACAATACTTGCAACGCGCACACATTTCAAAGGTATGCATCTGATAGGTTTTGCATTTCCCGCCCCTCAATTCACTTAACATGATGACGTATAAATTAGCATAGTGTGTCTAACCGAAGGATGTGTTGCATATGTATTTAGGACTAATTGGTTATTTTCATGTTCCAGTTAGCAATCTCTTAGCTTAGCTTCTGTGCCGCCATCTTGGGAACTTGTCCCCGTGGCCAGACTGCAATGCCCCCTCCCTCATGAGCAGAAAATCCCAGGTCTCAGCATTTCTTGCTTTTAGTTAGTATTTGCAGAAAACTAATAACGAAATGTGTTTCTTTGCTATCAGTATTGTTCCCATGCCTGGGAGGAGCGGAACCTCGGCTTCGTGGCCTTGGGGGTGATAACAGAGCCATCCTCCCGCAGGTGCAGCTGCTTCGTGTGTGCACCCATTGTTCACCATTTCTCCAGTCCTGTACTTTTCCATTAGGGGCGTGACTAATGTTACTGTAACGGGGTATAATGTATTGTCGTTTTGAGAACAGTCAGTCCTCGCGGCGCACTCTCTGGAGTGAAGTCCTGACGGGACCTCTCTATAGAGAAACTAATGGCCTAATAAATGTTTTCTAATTCTTCTCCACTGTCTGGCTGACTTATTTTATGGGAATGATATATGAGTGAGGTAAGTTCGCTCAGGTGGTTTTGAGCCACGCTTATTAGATGGCGCCCGAACAGGGACCCCGCGATAAGGATATTTCTTGCCCGTTGGTGGGTTGTAGAAGGCCGGGGACCGTCTGGTTGGCATAGTGGGTCTGGGTACCCATTTGCTGCCGGGCTTGATTCTCGCAGCGCTGTCCCACCCTGCTGATCGGTAGAGGTCCCGGCTTATGATCCTACGCCAGGGTCCGGAAGGCGGAACTTTGAGAGCTGACCGTGTTGGTCTAAGCAGCCGGCGGTGGAGAATAGTGGATGTCGGGTTCCGCGAACAGGAGGCGAGTGGTCCGACTAATGATTGAAGGAGTTAGGGTGCTCCGAGGGGCTGGGGGGCCCCGGGGAACTCAGAGTGCATGAGACGCTCTGACAGACTGTTTGTGGTTTGGTGGAGGTTCAGGGGGACGCCTGATGTTCCTATGTTGCAGGGCATCTGGCCGGGCGGTGCTCGGACGGAGTTGCAGTTGATCTTGGTAGAACCCTGGGAAAGGACCCAAGCCTAACCCGATAGGGGGGGGGGGTTTGCTGGAAGGGTCCCAGGTCTTCCGGGGTGAATCCGTGCAGTGGTCCTTAGTACCGCCCATGTGGTTGACCTGTCCTCTGGCCTCCGGAACAGTTTCTGCACTGTTCAGTGTTCATTAAGTCTGCGGTAGGGTCTGGTTCCCCAGGACTTGGTCGACGGGCCTTGTCCCATTGTGGTAACACGTGTTTGGTATGGTGATTCGATGTATGCCCATAGGAAATATGTGTGTGTAAGGACATGAGTAGTTGTTTGTGGACATAGCTGTTTTGTCCTTTCTGTGTCTGGGTGCATGTGAGTTTTCTTGGCGGTCTCTGATTGAGTGAGCAAGATGCCGCGTTTCAGTAAGTTGCGATGTTGTGGGTGTTGTTGTCGTTCAACTGATGCCAGATTGGACGAGAGTCAGCCTGCTCCTGTAGAAGGCTCTCCCAATTTTGAGATGTATGTGAAATATGGACATACCCCGATTTTGTTTAATAATTTATGGCATCGGTACACCAAGGGTAATGTGGATTTGCAATGGCCGTTGACCAGTTCATTCGATGCAGCTAAGATAGATTACTTGCAGGAGAGATTGTTTGCTAGGCGCAGTCGTCAGAGCATGTTCGATTCCCTAGGGATGTGGCAGAAAGAGGTTCGGCGGAGACAGATGAGAGATGAGAAGATAGCCCAGAAGAAAGCTACCCAGTCGATGGTACAGAAAGTGAGAGCCTATAATAAAGCGGAGACCGAGGCAGGGATTGAGCGCGCAGATAGGCTTCATAGGTTGCAAACAGATAAGAGTTATGTGGTAATAGCTGAGGAGAAGGATGAGATAGAAGACCTTTTGGATGCCCGACCCCCGCCCCCTTAAGCACCGCAATCGATATATCCCACGTTATCTACTTCTCCGACTGTTCTGTCTGCTTCTGATTCTTCACAGGCACCCTCTTCCACTGACCCTTCCGCTATACTAGCCTCCACTTCCAGTGTTTTGAAGGGTGTTGAAGCGGCATTGACTTCTGTAACCTCGCCCCTCGTTTCTCTATTGCCGGCGGGAACTCAAGTTCTGTCTGCCCCCCTTGTGGCTACTCCGCTATCTGCGCCTGCGATACCTACGGCTTCGGCGAGTGTTACCCCTCAGACTATACCTAAGACTCCGACTCGGGGTTGAGGGGGATTGAATGGGCGTATGATATTTGACCATGTACGTAAATTACTTACGCGTTCTAATGTGGGTATGGAAGAGAAATAGATTGTGGCCAATCAAGCATGTCAATGGGCTCAGAATGCCATGTATACAATGGAGGATATTTGGTCTACGATGAAAGATTACGAACCTTTGATACAGCAGCATGCTTTGTGGCATATGTCCCTGACGTTGATAGGGTTGTGGGAGCAGTGCCACGGGCACCTGGCGCACCAGATTATCTATGATATTAGAGACAGAGCTTACAGGGCCAATACTAGTTTGGGAGAGGTTTATGGAAATCTGCGTACATTGGTTGGCTACAGAGATGAATTACAGTCTACGGGTCCCTCTACGTTTGGGGCACACCCCATGCGCGAGGTTCACCCCGTCTTTCACCCTGAAATACCTGAATTGGTGGATCCAGTGACAAACGCGGTGACAAGGGCACGGGTAGAGGCACGCTTTCAAGAGCAATGGGTTTATGTCCCCTGGAAGAGGAGTGAGGTGTTGGCACTGAAGGGACAGTTACCTGACTCTAGAAAGAATCCGACTGCTTACTATAAGGAATTGACTGAGGCAGCTACTTCAACGGTCATGACATTTGCAGACATAGAGTTATTCTTTAGATTATTGGTTCCAGTGGATGTATGGAGACAAGTGAGTGGTACTGATCACGCAGACGAGCTGGGGGGCACATGGCAGGAGTTTAAGGATTGGGATAAAGAGAGGAAGCCGGGGGATAAACCGAGACAGGAGATTTTAGCTCTGCCTGGACATATCATTAAGTACATGCATTCCCTTCTCCCACCGAAGAAAGTGGATTGGGATAAGTTGACTGCATGCCGTCAGAAGAAAGAGGAGGGTGTGTCTGACTTCTTTACTCGCTTTGAGGAGGCATTCCTGGATTTCAGTGGTCAGGATTTGTCACAGAATGGCGGTGCGGCTTTTTGTGAACAGATTTGTGCATAATTTGTTACCAGAAATATCGGCTTGGTTGCAGGCTTCTGAGATTACGTGGACGACGTCCACCCCTTCTGGCATTTTGAGTATGGCTCAGTACTATGAGCATAGGGAGAATGAGAGTAAAGATAAAGCAGAGAAGAAAGCAAAGGACCTGAAAACGAGAGTGTTGTTGCAGCAAGTAGCCAGAGGACGGGGACGGGGACGTGTGTCCCCGCCCACCGCGGCCGGGCAAGGTGGAGTTGGATATGGACGTGGAGGAAGGCAGAGTTCGGCATTAGGGGAAAATCAGCGTAGTAATTGTAAAAAGGAGGGTCACTGGTGGCAGGAGTGTCCGGAGCTGCGGGATGCATACAGAGGACGGGGCAGAGGTAGAGGTCGTGGGGAAGTACGTAGGGATGACTGGCAACCTAGTGAGAGTCGGCGGACAGGTGGGAACTACTTTGATGGAGACAGGGACAGACAGCATTACCAAGGAGATTGTGACTGGGAGCGGGACAGACAGTATTATCAAGATGAATATGATGTAGACGAAGTGACGGGTTTTTCTCACAATTAGGACAGCGTAGGGCAGAGTAAGGGACCAGTGTCATTGCAGGTAGATCAGCGATGGCCCTATGTCACTGCGGACTTGCTGGGGTCGACCAAGAAGTTTTTAGTGGATACGGGAGCTATGAAGAGTTCCGTGGCACGTTATCTGGTCCCTGGGGTGGCTCTGTCTGGCCAGAATAACATCTTCGTTGGGTTTTCAGGTACACCGGTGATTAGCCCCATTTCTAAACCACTCACTCTTACGATTGGTCCTTTTACTGTTGATTCCCCGTTCCTTCTTACGTCTCATTGTGGTGAAAATCTTTTAGGTCTAGATTTGTTGAAGAGATTGCATGCTACGATTTACTGTTCACCGGATTGTGTTTATGTTACCTTGGGTCCCTCTGTTGCACCAGCTCAGCAATGCTTTTCTAAGGACGAACCTCTCCCACCAGACCTCAAAGAGGTGCCAGATGCTTTGTGGGCAAGTGGTGACACTGATGTGGGTAAATTGAATATTGCACCCGTCTCCATTAAGGTCGAGCAGGGAGCTTGTTTACCGCGTATTCCCCAGTATAAGATTTCACAGGAGGGTGAAAAGGCTCTCTTACAGCTCATTCACGATTTGATACAATCTGGAGTGGTGGAGGAGACGGCTTCCAATGTATGCAATTGTCCTATTCTTCCAATTCTTAAGAAGCCTTCCGCTGATGCTAGTTGTGATCAACAAGATGTTTATCGATTTGTAATCAATTTGAGGCAAATTAATAAGGTAGTTGAGCCCCAATACCCGGTAGTTTCTGATATAATTACAATTTTGACAATGATTCCTCCCACGGCCAAGTATTTTTCCGTTTTGGACCTCAAGAACGCATTTTTCAGTATCCCTCTTCATCCTGATAGCCGCCATCTTTTCGGATTCTCGTTGTCTGGCCGTAGCTTCCGATTTTGTAGAATTCCCCAGGGCTATACTGAGAGCCCTAGTATTTACAGTCAAGCATTGAAAACTCAATTGGATGATATGGAACTCCCTGCGGGTAATGTGTTGTTGCAATATGTAGATGATTTGTTGATTGCATCTGACACGGCGGAAGGTTGTAAGGAGGCCACTGTCCGACTTTTACATCATTTGGCGCGTAATGGGCATAAGGTGTCACTCTCTAAGTTTCAGTATTGTCGACAGGAGGTTACCTACTTAGGTCATCTCCTATCGAAGGAGGGGAGGAGGCTGACGCCGGAGCGTGTTATGGTGATAACTAACATGTCTGTTACTAAGACCCAACGAGAGGTGCGCGCGTTCTTGGGCATAACATCGTATTGTCGCCAGTGGATCCCTAACTATGCTTTACTAACCAAGCCCCTTCTTCATTTGACTACCAAGTAGGTGCATGAGCCCTTGCCTTGGACCCCCGCATGCCAGGAAGCTTTTGAGTTGTTGAAAACTGCTCTGTGTTCTGCACCTGTACTTGGCACACCTGATTACCAGAAGCCTTTTGTGCTTTATGTGCATGAGGCGGACGGTTGCGCGCTCTCAGTGTTAACCCAGTGTTTCGGGGGAAAGCAGAGACCCTGTGCGTATTTTTCCGCTACACTTGACAATGTGGCAAGAGCGTTGCTGAGCTGTCTTAGTGCCACAGCGGCTGCTGCGGTGTCTATTAGACAGTCGGCGGGGCTCGTCCTTGGCACTGATCTCACAGTGATGGTACCGCACGCTGTGGACACTCTATTGAATAAGACACAGACAAAGCATTTAACTAGTGCTCGTCTCAGGGGTTATGAGTTGACATTGTTTGCCCCTCATATTACAATTAGAAGATGTGCCACTCTGAATCCAGCCACGCTACTACCCCTCCCTTCGGATCAAAAGGACAATGAGGTCCATTATTGTTTGTTTTGGACTGAGGAAGAAACGAAGGGAAGGATAGATTTGACAGACATTCCCCTATTGAGCCCCAAGGGGAAATAATATGTCGATGGCTCATGTTTTAAACTTCCAGATGGCACTACGACTGCAGCCTATGCCATAACAACATTGCAGAAGGTTGTGGAGACATCTAGGGCCCCTTACCAGTCAGCACAAGCTGTGGAGTTGTTAGCCTTGTTACGGGCGAGTGAATTGAGTGAGGGACTGGAGGTGAATATTTATACTGACAGCCAATACGCCTTCGGCGTGGCTCATAGCTATGGACGACTGTGGGCAGAAAGTTTTTTTTTGACATTGCATGGACAGAGGATACAGCATGGCCCATTGATACTACGATTGTTAACAGCATTAACACTTCCCAAAAGACTGGCTGTGATCAAATGTAGTGCACACAAAGCAGTGGTGGATGATGTGGGCCGGGGTAATGCATTTGCAGATCAGACAGCTAAGGAAACTGCTAAGACAAAACTCCCACGTATGTTTGTGGCAGGACCGGCTAGGTGGGTACCAGACAATGACATGTTTATGAGTACGGTGGAAAGTGTACGGGATATTCAGACATGGGCAACAGAGGACGAGTTGAAGATATGGAGGGAGAGTGTGGGGCGACTGGACTCGGATGATTGTTGGATAGACTTATCAGACAAACGAAGGTGGTTGCTCCCTGACACATATGTTCTTCCTGTGGTCACAATGGCTCACGGACCGGCACATGTTAGTGCAAAAGGGATTTGTAAATTACTGGACCCAGTATGGCGTAATGACAATATCTCTAGGGTGGCGACACATTTAGTACAACACTGCATGGTCTGTTTGCGATACAATCCTGGGAGGGGGACACCTGTTCTTCCAGGTAATTTTGCACCCCCTTCTTTCCCTTTTGAGGTGATCCAGATGGATTATATCGAGATGGAGAGGGTCAATAATTTCAAGTATGTCTTGGTGGTGGTGTGTTCTTTTAGTAGATGGGTGGAGACCTTCCCAAAGAAAGAATGCACAGCTATGGCAACAGCAAAGGTTTTGATTAAGGAATATTTCTCTAAATACAGATTGCCTCGGGTGATCTGGAGTGACAACGGGACACACTTTAATGCCCGATTGATGAAACTGATATGTAAGGGACTGCAAATTCAGCAGAAATTTCATGCAGCATGACATCCCCAATCTGCAGTCTTGGTAGAGAGATATAATGTGACTTTGAAGCTAAAGATGGCTAAGATCCAAGAGAGTACAGGGCTGCTATGGCCAGACGCACTCCCTTTCTACTCGGGTGACGATGAACTCCACGACAGGTATCTCCCCGTATGAGGTGGTCTTTGGTCGCCCAGCCAATGTTTGGGGTGTCCCGATGCCTAAATGTTTTGCTGATATTGAATATCCTCTGTTGATAGACTACTTTTTATTCATTTTATTTTATTTAATGCATTTTTATAAAGCGCGGACTTTACCCGAAGGTGTCAGAGCACTGTACAATAGAACCCATTACGTTACATGAGAGAGCTGTTGCAGGAATAGAGCAAACAAAAATAGCATGAACAGACTGTAAAAGCAAAAGTAAGAATAAATATGACACATTTTACAATGACTAAAGAACTTCCTGGCGAACAATAGCAGGCCATAGAATCAAAACAACGCAGGCAAAAGGAACACAATTTCAAACACAGCAAGCACAGGATGTATAAGCAAAAATATAAACATATGTGACAAATTTACAATGACTAAAGAACTTCCTGGCAGGGTCTGAGAAGGAGGGAATTAGTTCTGAAAGTTTCTTTGGAATAAAAGAGATTTGAGACCTGCTTTGAAGATCTGGTTGGAGGTGATGGCACGGAGCGAAGGAGGAAGCGAGTTCCAGGTTCTCACCGCATTACCTGAGAACGATTGTGCCAACAGTTTTTCTCTTTTGAAGGAGGGGGGTTCAAGAAGGAACTTTTCCGCATTCCGAGAAGGTCTTGAGCCTCCAGACAGTTTGAGTTTATTCACCAGATAGCGAGGGGAGGAAGAGTGCAAAGCTTTGTGGGTGATGCACGCTGTTTTGTAGATAGCTCTAGCCTCGATGGGAAGCCATCGGAGAGAAGACAGGATAGGAGTGATGTGTCCACTTCGTTTGGACCCTGAAATGAAGGGAGCTGCTGAATGGAGGACGGATTTGAGGGGGGAGAGGTGAAATTTGGGATGGCCAGTCAGAAGAGAATTACAATAGTCAGGTCTAGAGAGAACTAGCGATTGGACCAAGGTTGTTAGGTCATTCTCCGGGAAGAACTGACGAATCCCCCATAAAAGTCGCAGTTGATAACATGCGCTCTTGGCCATGGAGTTGATGTGTGAGATGAGGTTGAGTCTTTTGTCAAGTATGACACCTAAGGATTTAGCGCAATCCACAATGATGGGTTTACTGTTGAGTAGATTTGATTGATCCATCCAGGCTTGAAGAGGAGGTGGAGAGAGAGAGCTAGATATGAGGAGGAATTCCGTTTTGGAGGGATTGAGAATGAGTTGGTGAATTGGCATCCAGTTGTGAATAGTGTTGAGAGTAGAGCTGAGTAGTGAGAGATCATGAGGGGAAGACACCTTGAGGTAGATTTGGGTGTCATCCGCATAGAGATGGTAGAGGATTCCAGATTTGCTTAGAAGGTTCCCTAATGGTTCCAGACAGAGATTGAACAGAGTGGGAGCAAGGATAGAACCTTGAGGGATGCCTTGACCAACCACCAGTGGAGACGAGAGACTATTTGCAATCTTGATCATTTGGGATCTGTCTGTGAGGAAAGAGGCAAACCATTTGAGTACAGTGCCTTCCACGCCCATTTTCTGTTGAAGAATGTTAAGGAGGGTGTTGTGATTAACAGTGTCAAAAGCTGCAGAGTGGTCAAGAAGGATCAGAAGGCACGATTCCCCTGAATCAAGAATATGCAGCGCGTCATCGATCACTTGCAGCAGGGCTGTTTCAGTGCTGCAGTTTTGAATATAGCCTGACTGGAACATGTCGAGGAGATTATTGTCCATAATGTGTTGGGACAGTTGTTTTTCTGTGATCTTCGAAAGAAAAGGGAGATTGGTGATGGGGCGGAAGTTATTGAGGTCATTTGCATCTGCAGAGGTTTTTTTTAGAAGGGGGGTAACCTGTCCTGTTTTGAGGACACTTGGGAGGGATCCTTGACTGAGGAAGCGATTGACTAGCCTGGTCCAATAGGAGAGAGTGTTAGTCAAGAAATCAATGGCGATGCCACTGGGAATGGGGTCAGAGGAATGGTTGGAAGGTTTGGTTTTGTGGATGCATTTGAGGAGATCAACCTCTGAGATGGCGGCAAAGTTCTGCCAGTGACTAAGGATTTTCGCTCCTCAATGGGGTGGGGTGGGTGACCTGTTCCACCAGAGATTTTACCTTTTGATCGAAGAATATAGCGAACTCAGTTGCATTCTTTGATGCATCCTCTAGATTGATGGTTTGGGGAGAACAATTTGGGTTTTTGATGAGGTCGAAAAGTTTTTTGGGTCTGTTTTTAGCTGAATCGAGGAGGGATCTGAAGTGTGATGTTTTTTCCTGGAAGATGTGGTTGTGGTATATCGATCTTGCTGAACATAAAGGAGAGAGGTTGGGGTGGATGGAGATTGTCTCCAGTGCTTCTCTAAAATTCTAAGGTTTTTCCTTTCGTCATAGAGAGCTTTGTTGAACCAAGGAGGTGATGGGGTGAGTCTTTTCCTTTTGCTTTGGAGTGGAGCAACCTTGCCGATTTCGACTGCGAGTATTGAGAGGCAAAGGGGAGTGAGATTGTTGACATCCGTATTGGGGTCTAGACTAGGAAGAGACTGCATAGCAGAATCACATAGAGTCTCAAGATCAATGATTTTTGTGTTGCGGAACCACGTAGAGGCTCTTTTGGGTTGGCCGAGAGTTAAAATGAGAGAGAGGTGAAAACAGAAGGGAATGAGGAAATGGTCAGACCAGTCCACATGGATGGGTGAAGCAGTAGTAATCTGGTCTGATTTGGAAATCACAAGATCCAGAATTGAGCCCTTGTCATGTATAATTTCCGAGCAGTGTGGTGCAAGATCATTAGCGGAAAGAAAGGTTGCAAGCTTGTTGACAACCGAGTCTTCCAAAGAGCCCCAGTGGAGATTGAAATCACCTAGGAAGATTTGCTTGTCGCTCTGTGAATATTGGTCACTAATGAAGTTAATGAACTCCTCCATGAAGGAAGAACAGTTTCCAGGCGGGTGGTAGATGGTTTGGAACCTGAAGGGTGTGCCATGATGAACTTGGAATTCAAAGGTGCGAAAGGGGGTAGTGGGAGAGGCTTTGATATGGAGGGTGTTTCTGAAGATAATCGCAACATCTCCCCCGATCTTGCCTGGTCTGTCGTGTCTGAGAATAGAGTAGTCAGTAGGTAACAAAAGATCAAATGAAGTGTGAGAGGAGTCATTAAACCAGGTCTCAGTGAGAAAGAGCATGTCGAGATTGTGGTGAGTGATGGTGTCGGAGATTTCCAGTTTGTGTTTGGTTGCAGATCTGCAGTTATGGAGCATACAGTGTAGCTCTGACGTAACTGTTTTGGTGATGTGAGTGTCTGGACTGATGAGGGGGATAGGGATTAGATTCTTGAATGAGGGTGCCCCTTGAGGGGGAGGCTGGTAAGTTCTGACGGAAGAGATGGTCTGAATGGCAAATTGAGTAGAGTTGTTAGGAGAGGCGAGTGTAGGGGACATGACATTGATGGTCTTGTAGATAGCCAATAGGTTGGTAATGTCTGTGGAGGATAGATTGTGGTTGGCTCTATTGGGGCGCGGGAGCAAGGAACTGAAGAGAGAGGGTGCAGGCCAGGTACCATGGGTAATGAAAGGTGCATGTAGGGGTAAAGGCACCAGGCAGAGTGGGGGGGGGGGGGTTGGTCAAAATGAACCGGAGGGGCCTGGACATTCCATCCAACCTGGTGACTGGGTATTGGTTCGTCGATATCAACGGAAGTCCTACTTGGAGCCAAGGTGGAGCGAGCCTCGTTTGGTGTTATTGGCAACGCGTACCGCACCCAGGATCCAGGGCCACAAGTCGTGGACGCGTGTCAGTCACGTGAAGAAGGTTCCACTTCCATTGCCCTATGATGCGTGGGTGAGGGAGGGCGTCGCTGATCAGGAAAGTGAAACAGTTCCTCGGTATGTGCCCTTCTCTGATGCTCAGTTGAGGGGTGAGGAGCTAGCTGAGAACAAAGAGAGGCTGACCCCAGTTGAGAGAGACAAACCCTCTCGAGATCAAATTGATTCGACATCAGTGGATAAGTCCCTTGCCGTTGACCCCCTCATTTTGTTCACAGATCCAGAGATGCGAGGGAGCACTCGCTATAATTTGCAGCCCAGAAAAGGAGAACAGTGCACTGGAAGAGGGGCTGAGCGAGGGAAATAGGGAAGGACTAAAGTGAGAGAAGTAGGGAAGGACTACAGATTGAGCCCTGGTGCACTAGTCGAGACATTGTTACGAGAACATTAGCTTGTCTGGGCCCAGATTAAGTGCTCCTCTGAGTTGTGAAGCTGTGCAACTCCGACGTGGGAGTTAGAGTACGAACAATAGGAGCCTGCCTGTGAGGACACAGGGAGAAGATCCCCTCTGGTTGGCCTCAGTGTGAACTGATCCTCTCTTTTAGTTTATTTTTGGACTTATAGCTAGGTGAGTATGTACCCCTTTGGTCGTCCCATTCCTGAGGAGGAGCAGCCCTTTGCGGCTCCTCGCAGAGCTGAACCTGATTCACCTTGGTCATCATTATCCAGGAATGTAAAAATAGTTGTTATAGTAGTGATCGTCATTGTATTCCTAGTGGTTCTTGGGATTCTATTTTTCCTTGATGAGAAGTACCCGGTTCACCAATTCATGCCTACCACTACCCCGACACCTGAACATAATGTGGTTACTTTAGACTATCGAGAAGAATCATTGCATAAGGGCTACCAGGATAATGTTTTTATCAAGACATTACATCATGCTCATGCTGTATACAATGTTACTGACTGTTGGGTTTGTGGGTTATTGCCTTCAGCGGTATACAAAAAGGATAGATTGCTGGCGCTTCCATTGTCTTATGTGAATGGTTGTGTATATGGTACACCCTGATCAGTTTGGTGAAATTCTTCCAGCAACCTGATTTCTTGCAGCCCCGACTCATCAATAGTGGATCCACCCTGACAATGCGAGTACGCCCTATACACCAATCCCCTTCTGGACCGTTTCTTAATGGCGGACGTTTTGACCAGACTTTTGTAGACACATGTTACAGAAAGGTGGGACGGTATACTGCACTGAATGACACAGATCGCGTTAGGGAGAGTTTTCGGCAGTTGAACTCTTCTTTAATTTTCCGACATCCTCTGCCGGGGAATAGCAGCATACATCCCTTAGTCCCTATTGCTGTGGTGGGTCCTCAGTCCCCATTCTGCATTCTAGGAAGGGGACCTATAAAGGTTGGTAACAGTTCTTGCAATGTGACCTCTTCAATCCGATTGTCCATTAGCCCCTCTTTAGTCCCTCAACCGCATATCTATTTTGTCTGTGCTGAGAATGGATACTTCTGGTTACCTGAGGGGTGGGGGGGGGGGGGTGTCTGCCATTTAGCGTATCTTCTACCCCCAGTTTATGTGGCTACATCTGACTACCATAAGACACATCGTTGGCCCCCAGTGATTCCCAGACAGAGTAGGAGGAGGGAACTTCAAGCAGATGACGTTGACTAGACTGATACTTCTTTACAACAATGGACGGACATTTCCCGGGGTTTGTTGCCATTTTGGAGTCCCATGTTCAATAGTAGAGCTATTAGAAGACTATCTAGGATTATGGAGAAGGCGGAAAATACAGAGGCTGACATTGTGACCAACATGACCATTGAGATGCAGGCTATGAGACTTTCCACTTTACAAAATCGTATGGTTCTTGACGTCATCCTGGCTGATAGGGGTAGAGCCTGCCGCGTCATAGGGACCTCCTGTTGTGTTTACATACCTGACTCTGCTCCCACTGTTTATTTGGCTGTACAAAAACTCCATCGATTGGCTGCTGAGTTACATCAGGACACTGGCACCTGGTCATTGAGCGGGTGGCTCTGGGGTGTTTTCACATCCTGGGGTTGGAAGATCTTGATGGGGGTAGTGGGAGTTTTGGGAATTGTCGTGACCTGCTGTTTTTGTGTTTATTGCCTGCCTTCTTGTTGCTCGCTTTGCGCCAGTACCATGACCTCCTCACAATCTCAATCTCGACAATATCCAGTTTTGAATAATGTGATACTCAAAGAGATTCAATCACTTATGGCTATTGATGAAAGCGTTTTTGAGGATTGAGAATATTATTAGCCAGTTGCTTTCCCCATAGTTATTGTAAAGGCACTCCTTTTGGCCAATAAAGGCTGCGCTCATGTTAGCCACACAATGCTAAAAGGAGGTCTGATAGGTTTTGCATTTCCCGCCCTTCAATTCACTTAACATGATGACGTATAAATTAGCATAGTGTGTCTAACTGAAGGATGTGTTGCATATGTATTTAGGACAATCGGTTATTTTCGTGTTCCAGTTAGCAATCTCTTAGCTTAGCTTCTGTGCCGCCATCTTGGGAACATGTCCCCGCGGCCAGACTGCAATGCCCCCTCCCTCATGGGCAGAAAATCCCTGGTCTCAGCATTTCTCGCTTTTAGTTAGTATTTGCAGAAAACTAATAACGAAATGTGTTTCTTTGCAATCAGTAATGTTCCCATGCCCGGGAGGAGCGGAGCCTCGGCTTCGTGGCCTTGGGGGTGATAACAGAGCCATCCTCCCGCAGGTGCAGCTGCTTCGTGTGTGCACCCATTGTTCACCATTTCTCCAGTCCTGTACTTTTCCATTAGGGGCGTGACTAATGTTACTGTAACGGGGTATAATGTATTGTCGTTTTGAGAACAGTCAGTCCTCTCGGCTCACTCTCTGGAGTGAAGTCCTGACGGGACCTCTCTATAGAGAAACTAATGGCCTAATAAATGTTTTCTAATTCTTCTCCACTGTCTGGCTGACTTATTTTATGGGAATGATATATGAGTGAGGTAAGTTCGCTCAGGTGGTGTTGAGCCACGCTTATCACATCTCTGGGGTATGTATTGAGTGCATGAATCTTATATAGTTTTGATATGCTTCTGATCATTACTGACTCAGAGTGACCCAGTGACAGAAATACGCTCCAGGCTGCAGTGGCACTTGGACCCGGGGTGAAGGGGCAACTGATAGAGGCTCATTTGTCATACTTGCACTGGTAACCTTTGCACCATTGTAATGGAACTGATAGCTTCTCCACTTGTTAGCTGCCATAGTGGGGTTGTCAGTACACTGTTAGCTGTCTTTATATGTTTCAGCTGTATATCTCAAGGAAAGTAGGTCTCAATACAGATTGTTTAACTTCCCGTCCATTCTGTGAGATTTATCTGTGTGTGTGTCGGATGACACTATAAGTTGCCTCTTCCTGATTTCATACAATGCTCAATCCACCATGCACTTGCCCAAAACTTTCAGCCCTGTTCTACAGATTTAGTTATAAGAGTAATCTAGATAGTTCCTGTTAACCTTCTTTACCTTTTATTTCAGGAAATGCTTTGCTGGGTCTGGCTCATCAGTGGGCTACTATATCCGCTCCCGGAATCTGTGTTTGATGTTGGTCGTAAATTTAAATAATGGTGTGGCACTCAGTCTTTCATCTTTCTGAGGTCAATAAAATTAGTGCCATTGAGTTGGATAACAACATTTTATATTTGGTGTTAATGCCCCCTCTGTTGAGTATGTGCTTTACAAACATACATGGTGTGATAAGGCTCAGAAATGTAATATAAGATTTTGTTTTTCAATTTCTTTGCAATATAACATTGTCATTATTCCCTCTGTCCCACCTTGACCCAGTACTTTTCATACTTGCATCCATTCCCATGACCTCCTTTCTTTCCACTGTCCCATCTTTTTCCTTTTTTTTTTATCTCTCAGCACTTCCAGCCATCCCTTCTTTCTTCTTTCCATTCTTGCTTCCCCATGCTGTTAAGAGAACCCCTACGACTTGAATTGAACAGACTGGAGGAGAATAGAATAATAGAGCGCATTGAAAGCTCTGAGTGGTTGGCCCCCATTGTTGTAGTGGCTAAAGGGGGGGGGAAAGGCATCCGCCTCTGTGTTGATCTCAGGGATTTAAATGCTAACATCTGGGTGGATAGACACCCTCTCCCCAACATAAATGAAATGTTGATGGCCATTCAAGGTACAAAGTTTTTCTCAGTTTCAGATCTGTCCTCGGCTTACCACCAGGTTGGTCTCCATCCTGAATCTAAACACCTCACGTCCTTTATAACCCCTTTTGGAGCATACCAGTTCTCAAGATTACCTTTTGGGCTCGCTTCGGCGGCCGCTGTCTTTCAGCGTATTATGCAAAACATGCTGCATGGTCTCGAAAAAGTAATCTGCTTTCAGGATGACATCTTACTCTATGGTGCAAATGAAAGTGAGCACAACAGAATCTTGGAGGGTGTACTGTCTAGTAACAAAAACATACAGGAGATATAAAGTCCAAAAAATATTTGTGTGTAATGTACTATTCTTAAAGCTAAACGGAGAAATGGGACACACCAGAAACACATGTGGCTGAAAAACTCCCATCAGACCACCATTATGGCGGAGTATCGTCACGTGGGATACGGATGGTAAATCCAATCTTACCCAACCCAGCAGGTGATGGTATAATGATGGATTCAAAGATTACCCTCTAGCCACAATGTATTTCAATGTGGTGGTGATGGTGTATATAGTGAAAAAGTGATAAGTAAAACTAACTACTGTAACAGAAAATATGTTTAATAGGCACCGTTACAGTGTTAGGATTAAAATGACGCGACATAGTGTGAAAATATGACTGTGTACAGGCGTGGTGCAGAATGGTCGACATGTTTCAGCTGAGGATGAACTATATCCAGCTTTCTTCAGGGCCGTGATGTTGAGTACACTGCAGAAATCAGTGAAATCAGATAAGTAAATAGTGAAGCAAGCAAAATATCAAGTAAGGAATAATCCTACCAGAAACTTGGATCCCCAATGTTGTCTGGTGGAAAAACGAGTAGATTATCCTTCCCTGTAGGAAAAGTTATACACCAAATGTGTGATATTGACATGTGTTACCATTCATCACAAAATAGCAAAAAAAGAAAAGTACAAACAACACAATTTACAGAACAGAGCAAAAAAGTCTCATTCTCTTCTCAGAGGCTAAAGTCCTCCTGAATTTGCTAAATATTAATTATTGTCATATTACAGTATGGTACTCACCCAGCTTTGTGTGGGAAGTCACCTCACCTCGCCCGGCACCCGCTCGGGAAAAATGAGGCCCCGCTCTGTTAAAAAACATGGAAGAAAAATAGAATATATCCATCGCAATACACATTCATTGCGATATAGTTCTACAACTTCCAGAATATTTTAACAATCCCCAGTTGTTTCCGAAATGGACACCCTCCCCTCAGACCATTGACCCGAAAAAGCCTGCTCCAGAATTGAGATAGTTAAGCAAACCCAATTGTTAAGATAGTATAAAAAGGTATGCTGGCAAGCTCTAGCTGAAGAGAGGACTCATTAATTTTAAAATGAGTGGTTGTGAATAAGCACTAATCATAGCAGCAGTGCTCAAAAGAAATTATCAGATGGATGAAAACCCCATTGTGCTCACCTCTCCGTCGGTACCCCTCGCCTGCTTCCAAGTGGGAGTGGAGGTACCGAACAGGGAGAGGGCACGCCTATTTATGCAGGAGATAAATGTCAACACCTGTTGAAAATCAGTGTTGCAAAGCCGGCGAAGTGCCGATGTTAATTGTGCATCCTCATAGTAGGGCTAACTGATCACAATAGCATGCACGCGAGTGTAGAGATGCCAGCGGTAATGACTCGCGCATGCGCAGTAGGAATCGTTCCCCGCGCATACGCAGAGACTCGCCGTATTAAAGAACCGATAATGCTACTACATCGCGCATGCGCAATAGGAGTGATTACCTATACATGCGCGAGGACCAGCCGAGATAAAATATCCCCGCAAATAGCCAACAATTTGTGTACTGCCTATAAGGGGAGTGCTCATAACGTAAAATAAATCAGGGAGAACGATAAATAGTCCTGATTTATTGAGATTCATTACAATGTGCTCCGGCAGACAGGAGTACAAAATGCACCAATTGTATGTCACTTTCAAGTTTGATTTAATGAAACACCAATGGTACAGTGGGCACACTAACCTAATAAATGCAAGGAAAGTGAGTGGTCAACAACGGATGTAATGGTGTATTTACATCAAATAAGGCCACATTTAATCATATTAAAACATGACATTCTATATATCAAATGAAGATAATGAAACTGCTCTATGCGATGGAATGTCAGTAGTCGCACTCACAACAGTATATAGCACTACATCTTATAGTGACCCACCAACGCAAACGGTGCCTTATCTCAAAAGGACCTGACTGGTTTTAAGGCTACACCAATATGTCTGGAAAGATCTAACTAGACCTGAGCTGGTAAGTTACTTATAACGAGATCCAAGGTATAGCATCGTTGAGTCCCATACTGTCACTTTTGGGGGAAAAAATCCACTTCTGTTCCTTAGTGAATAGGAATCTCGAAATGTCACTGATGTGAGGTGGGATGAACGGCTGTTCTAAAACCACCCATCTCATATCTTCTGCTGTGTGCTTGCAGGTCAGAAAATGATCGGTCAAGCGTGTGGATTGTCTCTGGCAACGAATAGTACTCTTATGCTCGCCAATCCTTTAGAGCAACTTTGTTGCGGGTCGATATTCAGAATCAGGGTCGGGCCCCCTGTTTTCTTTATTAGCTCACCCCAGTTGATTTCTCAGACGACGCCCTACCTCACGGACCATGGCTGACTTTCCTGGTCTAGCATTTGATGACGAAATGCTGAACTCCATCTTAGCTGAGAACCCTTGTATTCTGGACTCTATACCAGAAACTGCAAGTGCAGTAAAGGCTGATTGTTTATCCCTACTCAATTTAAAAAAGACTCATTCTCGTACTGCTGTCCATGGACTTATAATGGCAGAATATTTACGAGGTAAATGTGCCCCGACAGGCTTGATTGTTACGAATGCACCAAGGCTCTTCTTAACCGATAAAGACTTTCTGCGTGACTGGTCACTGATAGCGTGGCGGTGCACGCGAGACTGGCTGATTCTGATTATTAGTTCAGCCAAAAGAATAGCAGACACTTTGCTTATCGAGATTCAGACACTGGAAGGCCAAATCAAAACCACTTGCAGCACACTTTTTAAGAAACGTCTGGATGAGACCAATAAAACGAATAAAGATTATAGGGACAACATCCTCTCCACAAAAGTAGATAAGTTTAAGAAAGACCTGGCACGTTTTTCCATGGTTAAAATCTACCCATACACCAGTGACAGTTATGCGGCACCTGGATTCAATAGTAAAGGTAAAAGATATGGGTCTAACTACTCTACCTCTGGATCGGATTCTAGCGATTCAGATACCACCGATACCACCGGCGGTCCACCCCGAGGAGGGGGTCAACATTCCTTCAAGAGAGGTGGCCGGCAGAGAGGGGGTATGCAGGGTAATTACCCAGGCAATTTTTACAATCCTACTCCATGGTGGCCTCCTGGTCCCTGGGGTTTTCAACCTCCTCCCTTTACTCAGCACATGAATCCCTACACTCAACATCCACAGTTCTTCCCTGACCCGTCTTTTTTAGGACGTGGCCGCGGAAAGAACCGCGGCAAGAGAAGAGGACAACAAACTGTACAGTGGCAGACAGACCCTACGTTCCCCAACACGCGGAGCAGAAAGGCTGCATTACAGAGCACCAGCGCGGAGGCGAGCGGAACCTAACGGTCAATTTAAGCTCGCGCATTCTCACTCCAACTGAACATCTTGTCTTGGAGAAAGGCCTCGGGTTCGTTCCCACGAATAGAGGCGATCCATTCCAAATGCGGGTAGAACTTGAAAAGTTCTTCAGGAAGGTACGCCTTTACTTCTTCTTTAAAGATAAGAATGCCCCTGACACAATTGCAGATGAAATATCTGTTAACACAGGGCTACGCCCGAAATCTACTTTCACTCCCCTAGCTCACCAAGTTCCATCACAGGTTACGACTTTTGAAACAGCTGTCACATATGACATCATGAGGTTACATGAGGAAGTTCCCCATTGTTTTCACAATCTCTCAAAGCAAGAGAAGATTGCCCTTACAAACCTGTCCAAGGACTCGTCCATAACAATTAAACCATCTGACAAGGGTGGGGCCACGGTTGTACTGGACACGGACCAATACCGACAAGAATGTCTCAGACAATTAAACAACATCCATAATTACCGCCGATTGTCTGAAGACCCGACAGGGCGGCTACTCACAATTATCAAGACTTTGGTGGATGAGGGCAGTGCGGAAGGCTGGATAACACCTCAGGATGCCAGGTTCCTGGTAGCTAATCATCCAGTGGTACCTGGTTTCTACTGCCTTCCCAAAATCCATAAAGCCACTAGACCACCGCCAGGGCGTCCGATCATCTCAGGGATCGGGTCACTGTTGGAGCCTCTTTCCACTTTTGTGGATTTCTTTCTCAGACCTTTGGTAAGAGAAATGCCTACTTATCTACAGGACACAGCTGATGTCCTGAGATTGCTACCTGAATTGGAGTTCAACGTCGAGACAGACCTTCTGGTTAGTTTCGACGTGGAGTCCCTCTACACCTGTATACCACAAGAAGAAACCTTAGAGACTGTCAGACAATTATTGTCTTCGCGAGATCTTGACAGCATTACCCCTGTGAGCTTCATCCTTGAATGTGCTAGAATAGCCATGATGGAGAACTTCTTCAAATTTGAAGATCAGCTCTTTTTACAGATCTCCGGGACGTCTATGGGGAGTATTTTTGCCCCGAGCCTCGCCAATCTCTATGTTCATCAATTTGAGCAAGAGCATGTACTCAACCATAGCAACCCATTTCTACATCAAGTGTTGCTATGGAAGAGATACATTGATGATATCCTGGTGATATGGCGAGGCTCTAAAACAGAGATCCAGTTATTTCATCAATGGCTCAACACTCGTAACCAGTACCTTAAATTCACGGTTGAGAGTAGTAGTGAGAACCTTGCCTTCCTGGACTTGCTAATTTTTCCAGAAGCAGGTAGGCTCCAAAGTGAGCTCTACACGAAACCCATGGCTAGGAACTCCCTCCTCGCATACAGCAGTCACCACCCTCGCTCATTACGAGCCAATTTACCGGTGGGTCAGTTCCTCCGAGTGAGAAAAAACTTTTCCTCGAAGGAACTTTTTGACAAACATGCCAGCACTTTGTCTAAGCAATTACTGGATAGACAATATCCTAAACATTCAGTAAGAAGGGCTTGGAAACGTGCATCGAACAATAACCGGGATGCGCTGCTTGAAAAGAGACCTACCAAACCTACATTAGAGAGACTGACTTTTGTAAGCACATTCAATGTCCATTCCAATAGTGTCCAGAAGACAATACGCAGACACTGGAACATTCTCAATATTACAGACACTACCATACCTCTACCACTGTTCTCCTTCAAAAGAGCGCCCAGCTTGCGCGATAGTCTGGTTCATACCAGACCTAGAATCCTAGAGAGAGACAGACCAGCCACATTATGGGACCTTCCGCCAGTTCAGGGTCACTATCCATGTGGTTCTTGTAGTGCCTGTCCACAGGCATTAAAAACTGACAGAGTTGATCTAGGTACAGGCAGGATTTGGCTCTTAAAGAAACCTACGAATTGTAACTCGGAAAGAGTCATTTACATGGTAACCTGCCCTTGCTCTTTGCGGTACATTGGGTATACTACCCGAAAAATTAAATTGAGGATTGGCGAGCATAAGAGTACTATTCGTTGCCAGAGACAATCCACACGCTTGACCGATCATTTTCTGACCTGCAAGCACACAGCAGAAGATATGAGATGGGTGGTTTTAGAACAGCCGTTCATCCCACCTCACATCAGTGACATTTCGAGATTCCTATTCACTAAGGAACAGAAGTGGATTTTTTCCCTCAAAAGTGACAGTATGGGACTCAACGATGCTATACCTTGGATCTCGTTATAAGTAACTTACCAGCTCAGGTCTAGTTAGATCTTTCCAGACATATTGGTGTAGCCTTAAAACCAGTCAGGTCCTTTTGAGATAAGGCACCGTTTGCGTTGGTGGGTCACTATAAGATGTAGTGCTATATACTGTTGTGAGTGCGACTACTGACATTCCATCGCATAGAGCAGTTTCATTATCTTCATTTGATATATAGAATGTCATGTTTTAATATGATTAAATGTGGCCTTATTTGATGTAAATACACCATTACATCCGTTGTTGACCACTCACTTTCCTTGCATTTATTAGGTTAGTGTGCCCACTGTACCATTGGTGTTTCATTACATCAAACTTGAAAGTGACATACAATTGGTGCATTTTGTACTCCTGTCTGCCGGAGCACATTGTAATGAGTCTCAATAAATCAGGACTATTTATCGTTCTCCCTGATTTATTTTACATTATGAGCACTCCCCTTAGAGGCAGTACACAAATTGTTGGCTATTTGCGGGGATATTTTATCTCGGCTGGTCCTCGCGCATGTATAGGTAATCACTCCTATTGCGCATGCGCGATGTAGTAGCATTATCGGTTCTTTAATACGGCGAGTCTCTGCGTATGCGCGGGGAACGATTCCTACTGCGCATGCGCGAGTCATTACCGCTGGCATCTCTACACTCGCGCGCATGCTATTGTGATCAGTTAGCCCTACTACGAGGATGCGCAATTAACATCGGCACTTCGCCGGCTTTGCAACACTGATTTTCAACAGGTGTTGACATTTATCTCCTGCATAAATAGGCGTGCCCTCTCCCTGTTCGGTACCTCCACTCCCACTTGGAAGCAGGCGAGGGGTACCGACGGAGAGGTGAGCACAATGGGTTTTTCATCCATCTGATAATTTCTTTTGAGCACTGCTGCTATGATTAGTGCTTTTTCACTACCACTCATTTTAAAATTAATGAGTCCTCTCTTCAGCTAGAGCTTGCCAGCATACCTTTTTATACTATCTTAACAATTGGGTTTGCTTAACTATCTCAATTCTGGAGCAGGCTTTTTCAGGTCAATGGTCTGAGGGGAGGGTGTCCATTTCGGAAACAACTGGGGATTGTTAAAATATTCTGGAAGTTGAAGAACTATATCGCAATGAATGTGTATTGCGATGGATATATTCTATTTTTCTTCCATGTTTTTTAACAGAGCGGGGCCTCATTTTTCCCGAGCGGGTGCCGGGCGAGGCGAGGTGACTTCCCACACAAAGCTGGGTGAGTACCATACTGTAATATGACAATAATTAATATTTAGCAAATTCAGGAGGACTTTAGCCTCTGAGAAGAGAATGAGACTTTTTTGCTCTGTTCTGTAAGTTGTGTTGTTTGTACTTTTCTTTTTTTGCTATTTTGTGATGAATGGTAACACATGTCAATATCACACATTTGGTGTATAACTTTTCCTACAGGGAAGGATAATCTACTCGTTTTTCCACCAGACAACATTGGGGAACCAAGTTTCTGGTAGGATTATTCCTTACTTGATATTTTGCTTGCTTCACTATTTACTTATCTGATTTCACTGATTTCTGCAGTGTACTCAACACCACGGTCCTGAAGAAAGCTGGATATAGTTCATCCTCAGCTGAAACATGTCGACCATTCTGCACCACGCCTGTACATAGTCATATTTTCACACTATGTAGCGTCATTTTAATCCTAACACTGTAACGGTGCCTATTAAACATATTTTCTGTTACAGTAGTTAGTTTTACTTATCACTTTTTCACTATATACACCATCACCACCACATTGAAATACATTGTGGCTAGAGGGTAATCTTTGAATCCATCATTATACCATCACCTGCTGGGTTGGGTAAGATTGGATTTACCATCCGTATCCCACGTGACGATACTCCGCCATAATGGTGGTCTGATGGGAGTTTTTCAGCCACATGTGTTTCTGGTGTGTCCCATTTCTCCGTTTAGCTTTAAGAATAGTACATTACACACAAATATTTTTTGGAATTTATATCTCCTGTATGTTTTTGTTACTAGCCGGGTTATGAGATATCTAGGTCGTTAAACTAACCCTTAGACCCCCCTCCACCCCTTCTTTTTTCAGGGTGTACTGTCTAAACTCAGCAAAGCTGGTGTAACGACTCAGAAGGACAAATGCAAAATTGGTGTGGAGACGGTGGTGTATTTGGGGCACACGATCTCAAGTGAAGGTATCAGACCCAAGGCCAGCCTGGTAGACGCTGTCATATTTGCACCTGCTCCCTTGAACAAAGACGAACTGAAATCCTTTTTGGGCCTGGTTGAGTATATGTCGAAATTTGTGAAGAACTTCGCCGATCAAGTTCAACCTCTCAGAGAATTACTCAAACAGGGTACCAAATTCGAATGGAGCATGGAACATCAGCAAACATTTCAACGCATTAAAGAAGCTATTTCGGAAGCCCCAATCCTGCACACTTTTGATACAAATGCTAAGACCACTGGGGCCTCTTTGACTCAAATGGTGAATGGAGAAGAAAAAGTGATAGCTTTCGCATCAAGAACTTTGAAGACAGCGGAAATTAATTACTCCACATTCGAAAAAGAAGCACTTGCTTGCTACTGGGCTATTCACCATTTCAAGTACTTCTTGTGGGGTATTCCATTCTGTTTGAAAACAGATCACAAACCATTGATCCCGTTATTTGTTTCCAAACTTTTAGAGAACACCACCCCACGCATCTCCAAGTGGGTTTTAGGACTGCAAGGGTTCAACTATACCATTGTGCATGTTCCTGGCTCAAAAAATTCCTTGGCGGATTGCCTGTCGCGTATGCCATTATTGGAAAATGAACCTGAAGGAAACTTGGAGGAGGAAACCATCCTGGCAATAGACATACCGGCCATCAAGAAAATCAAATGGGAGAAATCTCTACAGGAAGATGATGTTTTACGCAAATTGAAAGACATGATTGTGAATGGTTGGCCAGAGAAGAAAAGTGAAATACCAGTGGAGCTTCAGGAGTTTTGGAGCGTGAAGGATGAGTTGTCCATAATTGAAGACCTTGTCTGGAGAGGGAATAAAATAATTCCTCCTACTGGAATGAGAGATCGCATCATACAGATAGGACATGAAGTTCATCCCGGACGAAGCTTGACCAAAAGCAAAATTCGACAAAGCTATTGGTTCCCAAAAATGGACACTCTAATTGAAGAGCTAGTAAAAGAATGTATTGAGTGTGGGGCCAGTGACAAATCCAAGAATGTCCGTAAGGCTCCTCTAATTCCAGTCACGGTGCCCACAAAACCCTGGGACAAACTGGGGGTGGACATTATTGGTCCTTTGAATCATTTGAGTCCTTCCCAGAAATGTATGTTCGTCCTGATAGATTACCATTCCCACTGGATAACAACTAAGTTTGTTCCTTCCATTTCAACAATCCATCTCATCGAGTTTCTCAAGGAGACCTTTTCAAAAGAGGGCATTCCCAGTGAGTTGATAACGGACAATGGTGTACAATTCACTTTGGAGGAGATGAGGGTTTTCCTAAACAGTTTAGCCATTGTGCACATCAAATCTCCACTGTACTCCCCTAAATCCAATGGGTTACTGGAAAGGGCTAATAGAATGCTTAAGGACACTATTCAATTGGCCATAACGACCAAGGGATCAGTTGAGGACAGCCTAAGGAAAATGTTGTGGTAATTTCACATCACTCCAATTTCAGTGTCTGGTGTCTCCCCGTTTACTTCCCTTAAAGGCAGGAACCCAGGTTCTAAACTTACTCCAAACTGGTTGAATGGAGGGTCCCCGGTGTGGGTAGACAGGGACATTGTTTCAGGGAAAGTGAAAGAAAATCAAGTCAAGTATAAAAATTATTATGACACCAAATGGGGCATAATTAACAGAGAGTGGATGGTTGGAGATTGGGTGGTAGTCAAAAAACCTACACTGTTAAAGTCCAAACCTTCTGCTTTCTCCAGACCCCTTAAAATCAGAAAGGTCCATGGTAATTCTGTTGAGTTAGATTATGGTAATTTATGGAGTATGGACAGGTTGGCTCGTTGCACTAATGTTAATGTTTCTGAACTGCCGAGCAATGATGACGATGGAGTTGTGTTGGAAGATTCCACTATGGGAAGGATCGCACTTCAACGTAGGTGTCCAGCATGGCAAGCTGACTACAGTATGTAATGCTTTCATACAATTTTAATGCTTGTACCTGTTTCCACTCATGTGCTCTCCATCCTCTCCAGATTCTGCATATTTTGTTTTGTTCATCTTTCAACACATGTGTTGGGTGTAACCCTTTTGCAAGGCCCCCCTTGTTTGGGCCTTTGCTTTTCCTCTATGCCCACATCCTTGGTTATGCTTGCCTAAAGCTTTCACTTTGTGATGTTCCTGGTACAGAGGGAGGTGTGTTATAACTTGGTATGCTCTCTCCTTTCCCCCCTCCCCCCCTTCCCTGTTGGTTCGACCTACCGTGGAATGTTGGAGTGAAGCCTGCCTTGGAATGTTGGTAGCTTCACTCGTGTGGCTGGCACAGAAGAATCCGGTATGAAATAAACTCCTTTCCACCTCACATCTTGTGGAGTATTTCTTAAAACTGGTGTTTTCGGTCGTGTTGCTCCACCATGGCCTTCGGGCCGTGAGCAGGGCGCTCCACGAGCCTCACCGTTGTCTCCTAGTTCCACCTGAAGGTTAAGTTGTCGACTCTTTTCCTTGCTTGCAAGGCTTTCATCCCCGTGGGTCCTGCAGACGCGCAACTGTGGATCTGTCTCCCGTGCGGGACTTGCTGCCACCAGAGTCCCTTGAGGCCTCTGCTTCCTGGGTTGCCACGGGCTGGTGTGAGGTGGTCAGTGCCTCAGCTTCCGGAGGCCTGAGCAGTCTCGCCATCTAATCTTCCGTTCAACCCCAGAGGTAGATGTCGCCAACAGTCTTGCTTGCTCTCTTCTGCGATCGCCATGTGGATGGATGGCTCGTAGGTAGATGTCCTTGGTCTGCGCTGCCGGTGCTCTTGCCAGGCTGTGTT
Organism: Lissotriton helveticus; assembly: GCF_964261635.1. Taxonomy (NCBI): domain Eukaryota; kingdom Metazoa; phylum Chordata; class Amphibia; order Caudata; family Salamandridae; genus Lissotriton; species Lissotriton helveticus. The sequence goes on from NC_136071.1 coordinate 387,711,791, forward strand.
CACCAATGCACTCAGATGTTCCAGTGCCGGTCAACTTTCTTCTTTCCGCAGGGGCGGCTTCTTCTTGCAGTGGCCGCGTGCCACTCTGATTTCTCCTTCCTTGTTTCTCAGTGGCGGTGGCCACTCTGATCTTTCTTCCTTCTTCTTGAAAAGGCAGTGTGCCACTCTGATTTCTTCTTCCTTCTTCTTTCTTCTGTCAGTGGCGGTGGCCACTTCCCTTCTTCTCGCGACGTAACCTGGCCCGATCTTCTCCATCTTTTCTGGCCAGGCTTCCCCGCACAGTGAGCGCACTCTGCACGTGTCTTCCTGGTCTTGTCCTAGTCCTAGGACACTGTCTTCTTGTCACTTAAATCCCAGGGTTAGCTTTGCGACCTTCACTTCCTCTTTCAGTCGCCTCCATTAATTGTGAAGTTGAAGTTCGTTGGTCCATGTTCGCGGACCGCGCCTTGGCTGAACTTCTTGGACCTCGTGCTGGTCCCTTCTGCCGATGTCCGGCAGGTAGGCTTCGTGGTGCGACCATCTGGCTGGTCGACTTCTTGGTGCGGCCATCTGGCGGGTCTGCTTCGTGCTTTGTGACCAGGCTGAGTGGTCAGGTTGCTCTTGTGTTGAGTCTTCAATGCTGCGGGTTGTCTGCGCAACCATTTTCCTTTCATCGCAGTTGGATTGCTTGGGTGCACATCTGGGTGCGCTCTTCGTGTGTTCCTTGTGACTTGCTGCTTTGGGCTAGTGCTGTCTGCACAGCTGCGCATTTGTGTCATGCGGCTTCGCACTTCCTGGTGCCGGGTTCCAGAACCATCGTCAGTTTGTGTGGGGGTGCTCCTACTTTCGCCGTACTGTTGCAGCGATGGCCTGTGGCCACCGGGCATCGCTGTACTCTCTTCCGGCATGGCGTAGGTGCTTCTGGAGTGTTGCTTTTGGAGGGTTGCGTCACCACTCCGTTGACGTTCTTCTGGTCTTGCTTCTTCTGTTCGTCGCTGGTTGCGATCCTTGTGAGCTTCTCTGGGTGCACTTGCTGTGTGCTTTTGAATGTCTTCTGGGGAGGTCTTGCACTCCTGTTCCTGGGGTGTTCTTTTGCGATTCTTGAGTGTTTTTGCGATGTCTTGGTGGCGTTCAGGCGTGGGGGCGTCCTTGCGCTTGGTCAGACTTTCCTTGTGTGCCTGCTAGGTAGGTTCTTTCTTTCCATTGGCAGGTGCTCTTGGTTCTCGTGAGACGTTGCTGCCTCACTCTGGCACCTTCGCGCGCTGTCCTGTGGTGTTAGCGTGTCGCTGTGCAGCGCCACCTTCTGGCTGCGTAGTGCTCTCGCTGCTCTTCTACTTTCTGGGAACAATGGCAGTCTGTATTGTCCCAGTGCACTTGCCTAGTTCCCATGGCCCTGTTCAGTGTCTATTGGGTTGCCTTGTGCTTGTTTGTGTTACACTTTGCTGCAGTACCAGGGAAGGAGATTTTAACATGCACTGGGATAAGGTTCATAAAGATGGCCCATCTCGCTGCCTAGAGAATACCATGTCCTCCCTGGGGATTAGTCAACTTGTGGATGGACCCACGCATGTTAAGGGGCACATCCTAGACCTCATTTGGACATCGGATCCTAGGGTCAAACTTGGGGATATCCTGCCTTGTGTCTGGTCGGACCACTATTTGGTGAATTGTGAGATCCCGTTTGAAAGTCATGTGTCCCAAAATCCCCCTAAATTAAAAAAAGTCCGGCAGTGGACTAAAGTGGACTCTCAATCCTTGACCTGTAGTCTACCTAACCGCGTCCAAACCTTTGTTTTAAAGGGGGATTTGGAGTAGGACTATAAAGAGCTAATGCAGAATCTGAGTCAGGCAATAGACCAGATAGCCCCGGAGAAAGTACAAAGGGTGAAAGGAATAATAAAAGGTGCCCCGTGGTTTACCCCGCTTCTAAGAGACCATAAAAAGAAACTCCGGTGCCTAGAAAGGACCTGGAGGAGAACTAAAGAGGGAACAGATAGGGAACAATACAGAACCTCACTGAAGATATACAAGAAACTGATTATGACAACAAAAGCAGACTTCTATGAATCCCGTATTAGTCAGGCGGAAAATATTCAAAAGGAAACATTTAAAATTCTTACCGAACTGACCAAAAAACCAGATACATCGGAAATAACAATAACGGCCGATAGTTTCCAAAACTTCTTTTTTGAGAAGGTGGAAACTATCCTCTTGGAGATCAAGGCCAAGGCCATGAAAGACCCTTGTCCGTTACAAGAAGTTCAGTCTTCTACTGAAGGATATCTTGTGAAATTTCCTGAATTAGATCCGCTAAGCCTGGAGCAGATCATGAATAATATTAAGTCAGGCTCCGCAGCAGACCCGTGTCCCCCCAAGGTCTTTAGCCTTGCTCGCCCCATTCTGGAAAATCATATTATTTCCATTCTCAACAGCTCAATGGTGACTGGCCATTTACCATCAAGTCTTAAGGAGGCACGGGTGAGACCCTTGCTTAAAAAGCCTGGAGCTGACCCGACCATCTTAAAAAATTATAGGCCAATATCCCAGCTGCCATATCTGTCCAAGATTCTAGAGCAACATGTGCTGAAATCCTTTTCCTCGTTCCTGGAATCATACCATCTTCTCCAGGAGCGTCAGGCGGGTTTCCGGGCACACCACAGCACTGAGTTGGTGATGCTTGCTGTGCTGGATGATCTGAGGGGTATGGCTGACAGTAAAAAACCAAGCGCCCTGATACTTTTAGATCTATCAGCGGCGTTTGATACTGTTGGCCACTCCCTGCTATTGGATAGATTGGCTGCTTTTGGGATAAGGGGTCAGGCCCATCAATGGCTCCAATCTTTCTTGACTGGTAGGACCCAGAGGATTCAACTGGGGGATGCCATTTCGAAAGCAGGGGTGATAGAGTGCGGAGTCCCTCAGGGATCCGCATTGTCCCCACTACTTTTTAACCTGTACCTCCAGCCGTTGATTGCTTCCCTAGCTGTCATGGGTTGCCGTGTATTTAACTATGCTGACGACACCCAGCTATTGCTAAGTATCGATAATACAATCTCAGCACAAACCAGTGCTCAGAACATCCTCAGACATACAGTTGGCTGGATGACGGCCAATCAGCTGAAAATAAATCCGGATAAAACGGAGGTACTGGTGGTCTCTACTCTAGCATCACCTTGGAGTGACCTCTACTGGCCTAAAGACCTAGGGCCGTCACCGATACCCAGTGATAAGGTGAAAAGCCTTGGAATTAAAATCGACAATGAGCTGTCAATGGCCAGCCAGATCTCCTCAGTAGTGGGGATGTGCACTGGCCTGATTCGACAGCTGAGAAAGCTGGCCCCTTTTCTCTCGTGTTCCGTACTTCGGATGGTAGTTTCTGCCACTATCATTTCGAGGTTGGATTACGGGAACGCTCTTTATCTAGGCTTACCCAAAATTCTGACTAACAGACTACAGGTGGTCCTAAATGATGCAGCACGCCTGATCTTCAAGCTACCCAGAAGATCACATGCTACTGCTCTACTCCTCAAGTTACATTGGCTCCCCATTGAACAGAGGGTAGAGTTTAAGAGCCTGTGTACAGCCCACAAGGCCATCTATGGGCTGGCTCCTGCATACATCAAAGAGCGCCTGAAGGTATATACCCCCGGACGGGCTTTGCGGTCCGCAGACTCTCAGCTTCTAGTCCGCCCCTGCTATAAGTTAAAAACTAAAGGAGGGAGGTCTTTCTCGGTTCTGGCTCCGCAGATATGGAACAACTTACCAGAAACTCTTCGGAAAGAAGCGAATCTACTGCGCTTTAGAAAGCTGTTAAAAACTTTCTTGTTTAGGGAGGCCTTCGACCCAGCTAAATAGATTAAATCTCTGGTCCCTGGACCCTAGTCCACTTTCTTTCCTATGAATCTTTGTTGTTGGTTTGTTTTCCAAGCGCCTTGAGACCTGTTGGTGAGTTGGCGCTATAAAAGACCAAGTTAACAATAACAATAACAATAACAAGGGCATTAGGTGGCGGGGGAGCTCCTTGGCAGGCACTAGCAGTCTTCCCTTTTGTTATGAGCCTTCCTTTTCTATGGCCGGTGCTGGTTTCTCAAAGCAGTTGGGGGAGTGGGGCACCAGGCTAAGTGCCTTTCACTGCCTTTTTCTTCCTTGCAGGCCCGGGTGTACTCGCTACCACTTGGAGGGAAGGGTTCTTGGGGGCAGAGAAGCTTGAGGGCAGCCCGAGGCAGTCGCGGTGGTCAGCCTCCTTACAGCTGGTTTCTCACTTTCCCCCCCATTGTGCTGCGGCATGGGCAAACGCTGGTAAAGGCACGTTTTAAACAGCCACAGGCTGGACGCTGCCTTCTTTCTCTTGCACCCCGCCGCCTCAGCTTCAGTCCCCACACGCTGCACGGCGGGGAGGGGTGTCGGTGTCAGCTGGTCTCCGGGCCATTCTCTGTCTCGGCCGCGCATACACAGATCAGCGGTGGGGCGAGGCAGGCGGCCACGGCTTGATGGTTTCCTTGATGCGGGTGGGCTCCGCTTTGATTATTTGTACCCCCTCTTCTTCGCCCTCTCCTACCGCGGAGGCCACACACTGTTCATAGAGCTGCGCTCGCGGGGAGAGGGGGTCGCTGGTGGTAATCTGCGGGTGGGCTCTGCTTTAATAGTCTAGGCGCCCGGCAGCTCTCCTCACGCTGCGGGCGCTCTCCTTTGAAGTTATTCGCCCCGCCGCCGCACTTCACACACGCTGCGCGACAGGGGACGCTGCGGGCAGGCCGCGGGTGGGCTCCGCTGGCCTCACTTCACCGGGGGGCCAGTAGCCTGCGTCGCTCGCACTTTGGGGCAAAGTTAATGTTCATAGCGGGTGGGCTCCGCTTTATATGTGTTGCTGGCGGCCCTAGCTGGCGACCGCCTTTAGTACCGTTGTGAGCGTCGCGGGTGGGCTCCGCTTTCGGTGCCGGTCATCTGCATGGGCCTACCTTCGACCAACGGGCCACTGTTGCCATGCGGGTAGGCTCCGCGAAGGCTTCAACATAGATGGGCCCAGTCGCGGCCGACGCGGGTGGGCTCCGGTCGGTCCGCTCTTTTCATGGTGGGGAGTCTCTGTCCTGCGGCTGACGCGGGTGGGCTCCGGTCGGCCCGCTCTTCACTTCGGGGCACCGCCACGGCAGGGCGGACCACAGCAGGCCTGAGAGGTGCGGGGTGGGCTCCCGGTCACCTTCTCATTTCCCTTCAGGCTCGGGACTCAACACACGCCCCGCGGGCCTCTCGCGGATGGCTCCTTTCCTAGGGGGTGTGCCTTTGCTGCTGGCAGCTCTCTCTCCCCCTTTTCCTCGAATTTTTGTTTAGCTGGCACGCGTGGGCACAGCTAAAGCCTCGTCGCCATTATAGGGTCGGGCCCTAGGCCCTCATGCTAATAATCACTGAGACACGGACACACTGGATACTGGGTGCAACTGGCCCAGAGCACCTGCGCTCGGCCACTTTTATTAGAGCTGTGTCACCTGACCAGTGACATCAGTGGTGGGTGGGTGTTTAGTGTAATTAGATTGTTAGCACTAGATTGCTAACTGACTCTGGGGCACTGCACTATTCATCGGTTTGAGGGGTGCTGTAAAAATGCACTAAAGCCCAATGTAATTGTAACTGAAAATCTCGTTCAACTTTTTTTTGATCTTCAAAAAAGGGTCTCCTCCTTCTGGTGTTGCTTTACCCCTAGATCATCGCAGCATCGATTTACACAGGGTTCCCACAAATAATGCTTCGTCTTAGTTGGGGGTACGGGGGGGGGTTTAGGCCTGGGACATACCAGGGTAAAACGCTAGAAGGTTAAAAAAGAAAAGAACACAGCGTTTTACTAAGTGTAGGTACCGAAAAATTAAGGTTCCCAAGCACTCTGGAAGAATCTGCTCCCGTTATTTAGCCTACCAATGCAGAGGTGTTGAAGAATTCCCCCTCATGCCTAAGTTTGGAATCTGTTTCCCAGAATTTCATAAAACTTTAGAAGTACCCACTCAAAATTGCCATTGACAGGACAAGTGATTAGCTCCTGTTTTAGGGGAAACTGCACGTAAAAATCAGGGTGGTATCAAAGTGGAATATGGGAAAGAGGGCATTGGGTGTGGGTTTGAGGTTGCTGCTACTTCAAGCACTGAAGAAGACCGGAGGGCAGCCTAAGTGGTGGAGAGGGTCCCTGGGGTGGACCTTCACCAGTTGTTTACCAGGGGAATTTTCTACTAGTATAACCATTGTCTGTTAGACCCCTTAATGGAGAGGCTCCACTGTTTTTTTCATCGACTCAGCCACCTAATTTGGGTAATGGGTCAAAATTTGGTAATAATGATGTCAGGGTCTAGACTTTAAAACTCTCTCCAATTCCCAGAATTTTGTTTCCCTGTTTGATAATGAATTGGGCCCACTGAACAGTAGCTATATTTTGCAGCTCTTACTAGAAATCAAGGCACTGAGTCTGATAACAAGTAGAGATATTGACAGTGTGAATTTGGATACTTCTGCTCCTTTTCCAAGTTCAAGGGTTACTTTTAACTCTATGATTGTTGTAATGTTGATTTTAAGCAATGTGGATTACTTTGGGGAAAGAGGTATTGATGTTTTCCATACAGCACCTATTTTTATTTATTTTAGATTCTTTTATAGCGCTGGAATTCGATCTCCGAAGAGATATCTCCTCGCTTTGTTCTATCCGATAATAAAGCTAGACAGTAGAATCTGAGAGGTAGTTAGTCGACTCACATGAACTATAGAGTGGTAAACAAATATGTTTTTAAGCATTTCCTAAATGCAGGCAGATTGGGATTGAGTCTGAGGGTGAGCGGCAGGGAATTCCAGAGGGTAGGGCCCCTATAGGATAAGGCTCTACCTCCTTGTCTCTCTCTTTTAATTCTAGGGATAGAGAGTAGGGCTTGGTGTTTTGAACGTAGGGAACGACCTGGTTGGTAGGGCTTAAAAACGTCTGTGAGATATCTGGGGCCGGTACCAAACAAGCATTTGTGGATGGTGCAGCAAATCTTGAATTTCACTCTCTGGCGAATGGGGAGCCAGTGTAGTTTATTTAATAGGGGACGGGAGGGGGACCTAGCTGGAACATTTAAGATCAATCTAGCAGCCGTATTCTGGGCTACTTGTAGTCTCCCCAGTTGTTCCTCGGTGGCAGATATAAGTAGCCCATTGCAGTAATCTAACCTGCTGATTACCAGGGTTTGTACCAGTGTTCTTCTATGGTGGTCTGCTAGGTAGGGAAAGACTCTTCTAAGTAGGCCAATCACCCTCATGCAGGTTCCTGTAACCTGTGTGGCATGATCTTTAAATACTAGGGATTGGTCCAATTTGACGCCCAGGTTCTTTACATTTTCTTTAGGGCATGGAGCCGTACCTAGTTCAGAAGGCCACCACTCAGGGGACCAGAGAAGCGGAGCATTGCCGAAGAGCATGACCTCCGTCTTGCCCACATTGCACTGTAGGCAATTGGAGGTCATCCATCCGGCAATAGCTCTCATTCCAGCAGCAAATTAGCTTTTCACCTCAGATGTCATGTTCTGGAAGGGAAATAGAAGCTGAGTATCATCAGCGTAGGATATTGGTGTGAACCCATGTTCTCTCACAATATTCGCCAGGGGGGCCACATATACATTAAACAATGTAGGGCTCAGGCATGAGCCCTGTGGGACCTCCTTTGTGAGCTCCCTGTAGATGGAATTATGGGAGCCCATGCGAACACATTGTGAGCGGCCTGAAATAAAACTTTGTAGCCATGATAGGGCCACTCCACCCACTCCCACCCTCTCTAGACGACTGATGAGAATGTCATGGGACACCATGTCGAAGGTAGCGGACAAATCCAATAGCACCAGAATCATTGAGCCTCCCCTATCTTGTGCCATCCTGATGGTGTTGGTCACAGAGAGGAGGGCTGATTCTGTGCTATGGTTTGGTCTGAACCCAGATTGTGAAGGGTCCAGACCGTCCGCTGCCTCGATGAATTTCGACAGGTGGAAGTTGACATGTCTCTCAGTCATCTTACTCAGGTGGGGCAGGAAGGATATTGGGCGGAGGTTGTTAAGATTTGACCATGGTAGCGTGGTGTTTTTTCGAACCGGGTTCACAACTGCCTTTTTCCAATCATTAGGAATCTTACCCTCCTTGAGGGAGAGATTAATCAATGATGTAAAGCTCGGGGCTAGTAAGCTTCCCAAGGAGACCATCATCTTAGCAGGTATCATGTCTGTTGGGGAGCCAGATTTTATTAGATTAAGTAGGGTGGTAACTTCTATTAAACTGATCTCTGGGATTGTGGTCAAGGTGATCCTGTTGTTGTCAATCTTAGCTAATTTAGAGCTGGGCGGGCACATTATATCTCCATTATTTACTACCTTGGTGATTTTGTCATAGATTAAATTGATCTTATTCTCAAAGAATATAGAGGCATCATCACACAAGGTTTGGCTGAAGTCGTCCGAACTTTCGCAGGCTATGGGCTTAACGAATGTTTGCAGGATTTTATAGAGTTCTCTTGTAGAGTTTCCTGCCTCTGTTATTTTTTTCTCCAGTCTGTGTTTTCTTGCTTTTTTTACATTTTTAAAATAATTAGATTGTGCCTCTAGGTAGAGCATTTTACTAGTTGAAGTATGAATTTTTCTCCATTTTTTCTCCAGACTTCTACATTTTTGCTTCTCAGCTCTTAATTCTTCTGTATACCATGCTTCTTGCTTAGTTTTAGGTCCCTGCTTCTGTAGTTCTAGTGGAGCCAATAAGTCAATAGCTTCCAGGAGTGCTTTCTGAAATTTAGCAAGACCTTGTTCAATATCATCTTCTATCAGGAGCATGGGTTCTATCCATACTTTTGCTAATTTTTCTGGGGTTATTTTATGCCACTTCCGCTTCCATATTGCAGGGAGACGTTTTTTGTTGTTGTGGTGGATAAGAACCAAGTAGATTAAAATTTAACATATAATGATCTGACCAACTAATAATTGTGGAGGGATGGCAGTTTATTTTCGGGCAATTAGTTAAGATTAGATCGAGTGCATGGCCACCCAGATGAGTCGGGCCCTTGTTCTGTACTTGGAGTCCTAAGCTGGAGAGATCACCTAATAGAGACTTACTATCAGGATGATGTGGAAGATCTGTGTGAATATTAAAATCTCCGAGGAGAATGAAATCTTCATGGACTCTAAAATAAGGGGCTAGTAGTTCCATAAGCGTTAAAGAAAAATCAGAGCATGGACCGGGGGGGCGATATACCAATGCTCCTTTCCATTGTGATTTCAGGGAGAGGGAAAATCTAAAGATCATTATTTCCATCTGAGCATTGCATTGTTGATCAAGTATTGAGACTTTTAAGCTTTCTTTGTAAACCACTGCCACACCACCCCCGACTTTGGACGTTCGTTCTAAATGCAGAATCTTGTATCCAACAGGGACTCCTAGCGTAATTGTAGGGGTGGTGTGAGGTTTAAGCCAAGTCTCAGTAAGAAAGCAGATTTCTGGTTTATCTGTGTCTATGAGATCCCATAGATGTTGATGATGTTTAGGTAAAGAACGTATGTTCAATAAAAAACACTTAAGTCCCGGATAGTTATTGTTAGTGGCTAAATTAGCATTAGGTATGTAGGCTTCATAGGGCAAAGTGGATGTCCGATGAGGATGCCCGACCGCGTCTATAATGACGGTATCATGTGGGCTGTCTTTTGTTGAGCATATATGGACAGTTTGATAGCTACAGTTTATGCAAGAAAATGGGCCCTCACAGTTCGACCAAGAATCAGATATGCACGTGGCAGTAGTGCTCGAAGCTAAACTGAGAAGTTTATCTTTAGTGTATGAAATAATGGGTCTACCTGAGTGTCTAGGGCACCGGGTGTTGGCGTCATGTCCCTTAGTCCCGTCCTGGCGCAGACGGGCTTTTCTTCGGCGCTTCTTAGGCGCGCTCGAAGGCGCCCTCTGCGCGCAACCGCTGCGCGCTTGGTAGTAAGGCGTTGCTAAATAGCCCCGATGACGGTGACGCCTAGAGCGCTGACCTCCGCTCTAGCGGAAGTGGAATTTTGGTGTGCCTGGCTCTTACCTGTCCGCCCTCCGCTCTACGGCTATAATTGCCGAGTCGGACCGGGGCGGGCAGGCTACAATATCGAGCCCAGGCGATGCGGGGGAGAGTGATAGGAAATATGTGTGCAGAAATAGGTACAAGTTAAAATAAGGATTATAAATCAATCCTAATATAAACGATTATTAAAATCAATCGCAATATTTTTAAAAATGCCAAGAGTTTAAAAGATATTTCCTAGCTCCTCGCAGCCCTCGCAATCAGGGTACACAGACAGTCTAGCGTCTTACTTTCTCATCAGGCGAACAGCGGGTCTGGGAGACACTGCCACCGCCTCCCTACCTAAGCTTGATAACTTAAGTTTGGATGCACAGGTGCCTTCTCTGGGTCTAGATTGTAGTAGGGGGGCTGCAAATTTGAAGGATATTACAATCTCTTTTGGTAGAGACATGGGAAGGAGAGGATTCAGCGTGGTGGGAAAGGAGGACCTGTGGGCAAGGTAGTCTGAAACAAGTGGAGAGTTAGCTACCTGGAGTTAGGTAGCGGACACTTGAATGCCGCAAAAAGTAATACAAAACTTCCAATGTTGCAGACGTAGCCTTTTAGGAAGGATTCTCTTCTGGAACATGGTGGGCATTGGTCAGTCAAATTTAAAATTACATTTCATAAAACGTTTTAGTCCATTGACGGTGTGCTTGCAGGACACTTAGATATGTTCTGAGTTTAAATGAGAAAACTGCTTTGTTTACTCCTGCATAGCAAAACCTTCTGTTAAAGGCCACGCTGGTGGAGGTATAGCCATTTTACTAAGTAGCAATATAAACTGGAACCTTAAGGTGTACGTTCACTCCTCAAACCTTTGCCTTTGTCTAAAGTCAGCTTTGTCCAGTGAGACAGGAGGGTTGTAGTCATCCTTCCAGTTGGTAAATATGTATATTCACGCTGGTAGGACCTATGATGCCTTACTCGATTCTATGCTGTCTTTTGTGCAGAATATTAGTGTTCAGGAAGATTGTCCTTTAATCATCATTGTAGGACACTTTAATGCTAAAATGTCGATTTTTGCCTGTATAACCTTTAGAAATCCTGAGTTGGATGAGATATGGAGTAACCTGGAGGGTATTCTTTCCAGAAATGTTAGATCAGATCAGCGCTGCTTACAACTTCTTGCAAACCTGAGTACTAATGAACGTATTGCTCTAAAAGATAGGTTTCCAGAGGATTCCCGGCTTCTTATACCTTTTTTCTCCTCGAGAGCAATCATCATTTGATTATATGGTAGTATTTGCACAATTTGAGGTAAAGAGGATGGACTTAATTGATCATCCTATTCTCTCCGTGGTCATTGATCTGGAGTTTAAGGTGCTTGACTCCAGGAAAGCAGGGCTGGACTGGCCATAGCGGGCATCGGGCGTTTCCCCGATCGGCCGCCAGGGTGGGGCCGGTTTCGGTTTGGACCCCTGGGGGGGCGTTTTTGTCACCAGGGGTCAGCAATATCGGCCCCCTGTAACAAAATCGGCCAAAACTGGCATTCGCAAACAGCTCGGCTGCACCCCACCTCCCTTCAGAGGGGGGGGCTGCCGAGAAGTTTGCCAGGGCCGGTTTTGGTTCCCAGTCCGGCCCTGTAGGAAAGATACTATAATCTATAACAAAACAATTGTGTGCAATTTTTAGTCTAATAAGAATATATTGAATTTGGCCTCCTAAGTTAAAACAGTGTGTACAGACCCTTCCGATACCTCATTGGATAATCCTATCTCCTTTTTCGTTCCCTTAAGAATAATGGTAGAAATAATGTTAAAAACTCTGTATCAGTTATAAAGGTTACTAGTGACATCAATTCCTTGGCAAGGAAACCATTTCTGTCACCGTTGATATTGAAGCAAAGAGAAATTTATCGGCTGAAGTGAGTAAGAGCTAAATTGAATGCGTCTGAACAGCGGGAGGAGGAGGAATGGAAATTGATTAAATTGAGGGAAACTGGTTCCACTTGTGATTTGTGCAAATATTTGGCTTTAATAGCTGAGGTAATTTCAATATCCGATGTAGAGTGAACGCAGTACATTTTGCAGCTCTGCGCCTGTGACTCTAGCAGCAGTGGCCTGTTGAAGTTTTATGTTGCGGCTGATTCATTAGATATGTATGGTCCGCCTTCATGTGAGTAGACAGAGGACTTTATTAAGGGCGCAAGGTCCTTAGGAGCGATGGGCCCTGATGAACTTCTGATATCTCTCATCAAACAGGAAGTTCCTGCATGGGCTTTTTGTTTGTGTCCTTTGGTTAAAATTGTTACCTGACTGGGGTCATTCCGGGTTCATGGAAGGACAATGGCCTTTATTGGTGTATCCACAGTGTTCGACAGGGTCGACCTTGGGACGCTGTGGAGGAAGCTTTTAGCTTTGGGGATCCTTGTTCACCACTTAAGGCTAATCATTTCCTTGCATTCTTCTACTCTGACCAAGTTCTTGATGGGAGGGAATCGGTGTCTGTCCAGTAAAGTGGAAAAACATAATGGTTTGAAGCAAGGATGCCTGGTTGCACCCCTCCTCTTTTCTCTCTGCACCCATAATTTACCATATAGATTTGGACAGATTAAAGGGGAGCCACCAAAATTAAAATTAATTAATGTCGGGTGTCTACTCTATGCTGAAGATGTTGTTTTATTAGTTTTAACTGACAGGATTACAGAAACTCCTTGCTGTGCTAGAAAAATATGCAGAGGAACATTTTAAAAATATATATATTTCTAAGAGCAAAGTTATGATTTTTAGGTTTCAGAGGTGTAGAGTCAGGAAAGATCTATGTTGGTTTTTGGGGAATGATAAGTTGGAAATGGTGAAGTGTTAGACCTGGCACCATTGGTGTGGGTCTTCCTTCTATTTTTTGCTGTTGCCTCCTGTGTTTTTGCTATATGTTTTGCTGGTCTAGATGCTTTGGGCATTGTGCCACTGCTATTCAGTGCCACAGTGCAAGTGATCCCTATTGTAAAGTATTGTATTGTATTGGATTAGTGACTCCATGATTGGTTCATTTGATTTACTTGTCAGACCCTATTACAGTGCATCATGGGTACCCCGGGCCTGTAAATCAAATGCTGCTGGTGGGCTTGCAGCACTGGTTGTGCCACCCACAGAAGCAGCTTGTAAAGTGTGTCTCAGGTCTGCCATTGCAGAGCCTGTGTGCAGTCTGGTACTGCCATGTTGACTGGGCAAGTGCACCCACTTGCTAATCCCTGAATCTTCCCTTTTCTACAAATTAGTCACCCCTAAGATAGGCCCAAGAGCAGGGCACATTGTATTTAAAAGGTAGGACATGCCCTGATGTGTGTAGCATGTCCTAATAGTGAATTACAGCCAATCTCGTTTTTCACTATTGCAAGGCTACTTGTTCCCCATAGGCCAGAATGAGCAGTTTGATTAAACCATCCTATAATCCTAACAGACTCAGGGAACTAGGTAGAAATTAGACTTTAGTATGCCTGAAGTCAGAATGATAAAATACATCTTTTAGTGAAGTTGGTTTTAACATTCTGTGTTTGAAAATACCACTTTTAGAAAGTAGGTGTTTTCCTGCCTAACTATCCAAGCCTGCTTCTGCTAGGTGGTGTATTCCTTGTCCAGTTTGTGAGTGACAGGGGCTGGGGGATTCCAGGAGACAGGGTGAGTCAGCACAGTGCTGAATAGACCCATCTGCATGTAGAGTGGTGGGAGGGAACCACCTGGGGACCTGAATAGGGCTGTGCCTGCCTTCAACAATGCTGGCTCCACCTCCTGTGGTGTCTGATGACCCTGACCCACGCTTTCAAAGGAAAGAAGGAGTCTTATAAATTAAGTGCTCCAGGACAGACTAGAAGTGGTTTGGACTAGGTACAGACACTCTCTGCCTTCAGAGACCAAGGATTTTGGTGTATAAAAGAGGGGACCCAGACCCCAGAACTTTAGATCTATACTGGGAATCAAGACAAATCTTTGCCAAGGAGAAGAACCAAGGAAGCTGTAAGGAGGAGTATGCCATGTGCTGTGCTGTTGGGGTTGGCCTGCAGTGGTTACTTTATTTGCCAAGGAAAGGAGAAAAGAAACTTTGTGTGTTCTTTTGCAATCTTGAAGAAGAATCTCCAAGGGTTTGAACTGAGCTTGCCTCCTGCCTGAAGTCTTAGTGATACAAGACTTCACCCCCATCTCCCCTGAATTCCCTTACTGTGGAATTCTGCCTGCAGAGAGGTGCCTACTGTGTTTTGGGCCCACTGAAGAGACTGCGAGTCGCTGGTAGCTGGAAGCGCGATGCAACGAGGAGAAGCGTGTAGCCGCCGCAGCAGTTGCTGCTGCATCGCCAAAGAAGGGTGACGCCGCTGCAGCTGTTCACTGTTGCATTATCGATGAAGCGCGTCGCATCACCGGAGAAGCGTGTCGCCACTGCAGAGGTCGCTGTTGCATCACCGGAGAAGCATGTCGCAGGGCCTGTCGCGGCTCAGAAGTTACTGAGTTCACCACACGGTCGTCGGGCGTGCACGTATCACATCCAATGTTGTCGCATCGCGGCGCCATTTTATCGCATCGCATCGAGGCGCCATCTTTTCGCATCGCACCGGATCCCAGTAAGAAACCGACACATCTCCTCCTCTCTGGTAAGGAACCGACGCATCACCTCCCCTGCGCTGCAGTAAGGAACCAGCGCATCACCTCCCCCGAAGCAATGAACCTGAAGCATCACCTTCCCTGCGACCCTTTGTTTGTATTGCGTTACGCATCCAAGGTACTTTGAGAGTAAAGTGTCGCATTTACCATCTAAGTTGAACTGAACTATTTTCTACCATTTTGAAGCCTATTTTTGATTACAGTATTGTGGATTTTGACCTTTGGCCTTGTGTTAAGTCTAGTAAAGATTATTAATTTTTCTAAACTGGTGTGGTGTCCATTTGTAGTGTTTTCACTGTATTACTGTATGTGTTCACAAATACTTACCACACTGCCTCTGAGATAAGCCTGTCTGTTCGTGCCAAGCTACCAAGGGGGTGAGCAGGGGTTATTTTAAAAGTGTACCCCCTTACCCTGACTAGAAGCAAGGGTCCCTATTTGGTCAACGGTACCTACCTCTGCCAACTAGAGACCCCCAGTTCTAACATGAAGGATTACCCCTTTTTAGCTAGACTTTTTTCTAGTAACTGCTTTAGGCCTTAAGCTAAGAACATATTTTGTCACTGTAGAAGCATGGTACTGCCTCACTTCTTCATCTATCCTCAGAATGTATAAATGCTGCTCATGTTCTTTCGGTCTATATGATTATAATAATGCCCTCACTGAGTCATGCCTATGAACTAATGGCGGAGAGGCATTAGTCCTGTTTTGAGAAAGTCAAAGGGCGAATTGCTCTTGAATGCGGACTTCTCTCCAGTAGTGATTCAGAAGCTATCCGTGATACACTAAAGCATGGAATATTATGTAGTATGAAGGGAATAAGTGCCCTTTTTCAAATTATTCGAAAGCTTTGGGTATGTTTGGAAGTGGTCAGAATGAGGTGGTGCCTCTCCCTAAGCCTTTTTTGAAATTGTCGATTAAAAAATCTATTTATCAAGTCTGTCGCAATAGGGATATTTTGCTTTGTGCATACTTTGCCAGAAATGAAACTGTAATAGAGAGCAGTATTTGGAAAAAAACTCAACCCTATGTCACATGGAACGTACCTACCTCATGGGTATGTAGAACAATACTATTATTAAGGCTGAATTTGCTTCCGCTGCGAGTTGTCACTGAATCCTGAGAAAGTATACCAAGGGGTGAGAGAATTTGTAATCTTTGTTTAAACTTTGTCCAGGATATAAATCAAATGATATTTGTTTGTCCCTTTTTGCATTCACTGCATCACCAATTGCTAGTACCACTTTTTATGAAGTATAGCCTTACCTCTGCAGCGGGAGATCGTCAATTTGTATTTGCCCCATAACTGAATATAATTGCACAATAATTTTGTAAACACTTTTAAAAAACATTTACATGTGTATACACATTGTAATTCTCAGTTAAGTGTGTATCTGCTTTAGGCCTTGTATCTGCTCAGAAAGGGTAATAAAAGCTTCATGCACCCTCCCCTTGAAATTGCATTTTACTTATGACTTAAGCCGGATGTTTGATATATGTGAGACGTGCTGGGTATAGTATTGCCTCCTAGCATCACCCCCTGTGACTTTGTAGCATCCTATTAGTATTGTAGCACTAACTAGTATGTTCTCCAGACTAGTATAAATTTTATTGGCATTGTATTACAATGTTTAATTGAATTATTTCTTGTATTTATGCTGTAAAAGAGATTTGGTGCACCTTAATAAGGAAATAGCAACTTCAGAATTCGACAGCAGGAGTAATGCTTCGGTGCTGCGCTGCTCAGCCCATTTTCGTAAAGCAACCATTCCGGTAACGTCTTAAAACAAGAACGTTTATGAACCAATAACTTTGTTGCAGTCGATATCTCTTTGCTTGAGTAAGGAATGTATAATTTACAGTCTGTTATCAGTTGAAGACGACAGGCTCTCATAGTAGTGAATGAGGAATGTGTATGCAGGTGGTAGGGTGTGGAGGGGCTAATATTGTCAGTCACTTAAGTTAATGTTTCGTGTGATTAACACGGGGATGGGAGCATATACATAGCAAAATGTAACGTTCTAGTTGTTTATCCTGAGCTCCGGCCACGGCCGGAAGTGCGTGCACCCATGTATCACCTTCTGGCCAGGCGTGGCCAGAAGGGTATAAATAAATGGGCCGGAGTCGCTCGAGACTTCCGGTCCAACTAACGGAGCATGGTGTCTGTGTCCCCTTATTTGATTATCCACTGCTACCTCGCAACGTGGTCCCCTACACTGGCGACGAGGATGGGATCACATTATTACCCCCAGTAAACAAGCTGACTGAGGTACCTGGAGGCGGACTGTAGCCTCAACAGAAGCGGAGAAGACTGGTGCGGAGCCAAGCACCCGAGCGACACACCACACACCAGGACAAGAGGCCTGACGACACCGCCAGCCGCACCGGTGAGCAGCGTGAGTCCCGAGCTGCGTGGGAACACCGGCGCGGCAAGCGGAAACGAAGCGCGAACACCGGCGGCCTGCCTGCGCACTGGGAAGGCCCGAGGACTGCGTGGAGACAGGCGCGCATGCGCGGAAGGAGCCGGAGGCTCGGCAGAAGCCTTGGAGAACAGCTCAAGCAAGCGCGAGTGCCAGCAGCAGAGGGAAAGGCAAAGTTAACCCCGCGGCTGCCTGGAAAGCAGCTTACTAAGCTTTTGAACAGTATAAGAAAGCCCCACATAACAAGAGAGACACAACACACACTAGAAGTGAGACCAAAGAATAAAGTAAGCACGAGCCAAGCCAAGAGTGAAAAAAAAACACGTAACAAGCACTGGCAAAACCAAGAAGCAGAACCATAAAACAGTCATGTGAGCAAATCACAAGCACCAAGAGACACAAGAAAAGGCACCACAATGTCAAACCAGCCAGGTGCTGCGGGAGGAAACCAACAGCAGCAAGCAGCGCCACAACAAGCAGCACAGCAGCAGGCGGTGCCCCCGGCACAACCAGTAATGCCACCAGCCCATTCACAAATTCAGGCTCTACCACCGTTTAGTGAGCTGATCGATCCGGCAACAGCAGCGCCGAGATGGGCAGTGTGGGTTGGACAACTAAACAACTATTTTGTGGCCACCCGAGAAACAGATAATGAAGTCAAGCGGTCACTACTGCTGCACTTCGGAGGGACTGAGATCTATAAACTTTTCACTCTCCTCCCTAACACTGGAAACGCCAATGACTATGACGCCGCAGTGTGAGCAGTCAATGCACATTTCGACCCTCAGCTCAACCCGCACTACGAGAGGTTCAAATTCCGTCAGTCAAGACAAAGAGAAGGCGAGACGATGGACGCATTTCACGCTCGATTGAGAGAACTGGCAAGCACATGTACCGTGGATGACCAAACAAAGGAAGTCACCGCGCAACTCATTCAAGGCTGCCGAAACAAAACTCTGAGAACCCTAATATTGCGTCAGCCACGCATCATGCTGGCTGAAATACTCATACTTGCTCGATCGCATGAACTGTCTGATGCTCGGTCCACTGCGATGGAAGCTGCCCTAAATCCCCAAGTAGAGGTAGGGACCAGCATAAAGACAGAAAGAATAGACGCTGTCCGCACCCCGAGTAGGGGTGGGCGGGGAAGATGGCCGACAAGAACTCCAAGACGACTGCCATGTGGCTACTGCGGACGGGACGAGCACAACCAAGATGGCTGCCCGGCGCGAGGAAAAACTTGCTCAAAATGCGGAGTGCCAAACCATTTTGCAAGCGTATGCCGAGGGGGATTCTGTGGGAGAAACCAGCCCGGAAGAAAGACCGCGACAGGAGCAGTCAGACAACTAAGCCTAGAAGACTCACAGCAAGCACGACCCACAATGTCCAGACAGCAACACCACGCACGCCTGGACGATTCCTCCACTGAGGATGATGAATGATGCTATTTCGTGTCCTTCACAAAAGATTTAAAGAGAAGGCGGAGACCACAGCCAAAATGCCAAATCCTGATTGATGGCTCAGCAGTCACAGGAGTGATAGACACCGGCGCAACAGTGAATGTAATGGGCATACAACACTTCAAGAGCCTCAATCCTAGGCCGCAGCTGACGCCATCCAAAGTCAGAATACTAACATATGGCAGCCAAACACCACTTCCCCTATGAGGAAAAATGCTGGTACAAGTCAAGACAGAAGATCGTGAGGTAACAAGGACGTTCCACGTAATTGACAAAGAAGCTGACCTTCTAGTCGGAGGCCACACGGCAGAAGACCTCAACCTCATTGCATTCGCCAATGCCGTCAAAACACTCCAGACTGAAGACATCCTACAGCTATTCCCGTCCCTATTCAAAGGACTAGGTACAATCAAGCGACAGCCAGTCAAGCTACATATTGACAAAGCCATCCAACCCATAGCTCTGAAACATTTAAGAATCCCGTTTCACCTAAGAACTGCAGTCGAACAAGAGCTGGCTGAGTTAGAAAAACAAGGAGTCATAGAAAAGGTGACTGGCCCAACACCGTGGGTATCGCCCATGGTGATAGCAGAGAAGCCCCGGCAGCCAGGGAAGATAAGAATTTGCATCGACATGCGAATGCGCAATAAGGCGATAAAACGTGAAAGAGACATCACACCCACTGCCGATGACATATTAACAGACTTGAATGGAGCTCAGTGGTTCTCGAAACTAGACCTGAATGCTGGGTACCACCAACTAAGGCTAGCTGAAGAGAGCAGATATATAACAACTTTCTCGACTCACCTAGGACTCCGGAGGTACAAAAGGTTAAACTTCGGAATATCATCAGCAGCTGAAATATTCCAAAACACAATAAAGGAAATACTGTCTGGCTTGCAAGGAGTGCAAAACGTCAGTGATGACATCTTAATACACTCCAAAACCAGCGAGGAACACCATCAGCGACTGAGATCAACACTTAGAAGACTGGCCGAACACGGGGTAACTTTGCACAAAGACAAGTGTAAATTCTTCCAGAAATCAATAGAATTCTTGGGTTACGTCTTTAACTCGGAGGGAGTTCAAGTTGACCCCAGAAAGTCGCAAGCTATCAAACACGCCCCAGCCCCAACCACAGCTTCGGACGTGAGAAGTTTCTTAGGCATGGCACAATACTGCACAAGATTCATACCAAACCTAGCCACCATTGCTGAACCTCTACGGAACCTAACCAAAAAGGAAAATCTGTGGAGGTGGACAGACACCGAAGAAGAAGCATTCGCCAAAATCAAATCCGCACTGCTGGATAGGACCACCATGGCCTACTTCGACACCGCCAAGCACACAGAAATATTGGTTGACGCCAGCCCAGTCGGACTAGGAGCCCTCCTTACACAGGAAACTGAACCAGGAGTGTGGGCACAGCTAGCATTCGCAAGCAAGGCACTCACCGCCACCGAAGCGAGATACTCTCAAATAGAAAGGGAAGCCCTAGCTGTGAAATGGGCCTGTAACCACTTTCACCTCTACATAACTGGACATCCATTTAGGATGGTGACAGATCACCAACCACTCATACCATTGTTCAAGGGTACGGCACCACACCCACCGCCGCGAATCGAAAGATGGGCCATTCAAATACAACAATATCAAATGGATCTCGTATATCGGCCTGGAGCGAAGAACCCGGCGGATTTCCTGTCGCGACACCCAGCCACGGATGCCACAACAGGTGAAGAACCTGATAAACATACAGAAGAATTTGTGAACATGGTGTCACAGAGGGCTTGTCCCCGAGCCCTGTCGGCAGAGATAATTGTAGCACAATATGCCAATGATGTAGTCCTGAAGCGAGTGACAAGTGCTGTACACACAGGGTCGTGGGAAGGCTTCCTGCGAGATGTACAAGGGTGGAGTGAAGAGGACCGTCTGCGCCTCAATCAATTCTGGAAAATACACAATGAAATCAGCATGGCAGAAAACTGACTCATCCTGCGGGGATCGAGAGTCGTAATCCCTATAACACTGCAGGACCAGGCGACAACGTTAGCCCACGAAGGACACCAGGGCACTCGGAGGATGAAAGCCAGGATGCGAGAGAAGGTGTGGTTTCCCAACCTGGAGAGAAGCGTCGATGCTGTAGTGCAGAATTGCCAAGCGTGTCAACTAACAAGTGGAGCAGAAGCCCCTGCACCGATCATCACTGAAGATCCTGCACCATCGCCGTGGTCATGGGTCAGCCTGGACTTTGGTAGCTTTCCAGATGGGAGAGTTACGGTAGTGTTGGTAGACAGCTACACGAAGTACCCTATAGTGGAAATAGCCCAATCAACAAGCTTCACGAACATACAACCGATCCTAAGCAAAACATTTGCCATGTTTGGAATTTCGCGCCAACTTAAAACAGACAACGGACCTCCTTTTCAAGGAAGCGAGTTCAAGGAGTTCCTGCAAGGGTTAGGAGTGCACCATCGTCGCATAACACCACAATGGCCTCAAGCCAATGGAGAGGTGGAGCGGTTCATGAGGACCATCAACAAAGTTTTGAGAATATCTGCAGTAGAGGGAACCAATCCTGAGGACGCACTCCAACGCTTCCTTCGGGAGTACAGAAGCACTCCGCACAGCACAACCCAGTGGTCCCCCTGGTCTCTCATGTTCTCAGGACCAAGACATGACCTGCTCCCGATGGCAGGGAACTGGATGCCCGATCCGTACATCCCAGAAAACACACATGTCCGACGGAAGAAGACCAACAACAAGGCAAGCAAGAAAAGGAGAGCCCAAAACAGAACACTGATCCCAGGAGACTCCGTGCTCATTCGAGCTTGAAGGCCAGGAGGAAAATTCCGAACACCCTACGAAGTCGAGCCATGTACAATTAAAACAACCACGGGCACCACTGTGACCGCACAACGCAATGGAGAAGAAGTAACAAGGAACGTCTCATGGTTCTAGCGAATACCATCGACACCCGTCAGCGCAGAGGACCAGAGTGAGACATTAGAAAGGCACAATATCTCCAGTGAGCCAGAAGAGCTCCCACACCCTAGCCCGGTGACAACCTGTCCAGCTGCAGTTTCAGACTCTCCAAAATCACCACCCGGAACCTATCCAGAGAACACACCAGTGAGAGGACGACGCCAATACAACTTGAGGCCTAACCCCAGGCCTAACCAGAGACTCTCAGATTTTGCATGTTAATTGAACTTTTTCAAAAGACTGACTTGGGAAGGAATGTAACGTTCTAGTTGTTTATCCTGAGCTCCGGCCACGGCCGGAAGTGCGTGCACCCATGTATCCCCTTCTGGCCAGGCGTGGCCAGAAGGGTATAAATAAATGGGCCGGAGTCGCTCGAGACTTCCGGTCCAACTAACGGAGCATGGTGTCTGTGTCCCCTTATTTGATTATCCACTGCTACCTCGCAAAGTGGTCCCCAACACAAAGCAAATGCCTCATTCTGTGCCTTATCTGGGTGATAAACCTGTGACTTAGCACGAAACATAGAACATACAGTGAATGTTAACGTTGTATTGTATACTCTTTCGTAAGTGTATAAAGCTGTCAGTTAAATTTCCATTGTAATGCTTTTTTCTTCAAGGTGCTAAAACTAGCCATGCCCATCCAAGTTTGCATGCTGTTCCTCACCTCATGCACACTAACAATATACATGTGTGTACTTAACAATGACTGCAATGATTATATTATAGACCCTGTTGTTAGCAATTGATAGTCAACAACCAGCTGCTGGCTCGATATCTTCAGACATGATGTGGTGTTATCGCACCATCTGGTGGACAAAGACAAAAACAGCCTCCCTTTGCAACACAGTGAAAAATAATCGTAACAAGTCGAATGAGGAGATATGGCCGTTTCTGTGCCTGATGTAGTGAGGTACCCCATCCCATTTTATGCATTTATTAATTGCGTTGTTTGATATTGCGCAAAACGATATTTTAGCCACTCCCAACCTTCTTTAGATAATAACCACTTAGGTGTGAATGACTTATTGACCGTAAAATGGAAAGCACTGCAAGGCTTCAACTCTAGTCCAAAATTCCAGCGCCACCGAGGGGTGACCCGGTGTTGCCATTCCTTTCCAAGATATAATAGACAGTGCTTGTACCTCCAACAGTTCATACACTAATAACGCACAGGCAACACAGTGAATCCCCCCGGGCATCCCTCGTAGTATCTAACCTAATACCCCAGAAGAAAAATCTCTCAATATCTTTCAGTAACACATGGTACAGCTACACAACCCATGCTACTCCATGCTTCCGTCCCACCTCTCCCCCAGCCTAGTCACCTAAGACTTCAATCTGGACTTGTCACTTAATGACTCCTCAGTGTCTGTTTCCCGATCACCTATGCACCCTTCTCACTTCTTCTTGCATTTTACTGTAGTCTCATTTAACAATCATCCGAACATTTTCCCCTCACACCACACCATCTGTCTCCCCCCCTACCTCTTCCTCTTTAGCCCCACTTTCTTCCTACCACATCTCTCTTTTTCCTTTTCCCTCATGCAACTTACCTTCTCCCCATCACATATTTTTCTGATTCTGTCGCTTTTTTCTGATGTTGCTCATTACTGCACCACACCAGCCCCATGATCGATGGATGGGGTCCAGGGGCGCAACTAGACCTGTACTTCGGGAAGGGGTGGGAGGTTACTAACACTCTCAGTCAGGCCCGGCTCGAGAGCTGGTAGCAGCCATTACGGCAGTCTTTTTTGGCACTCTCCTCCCCATATCCTCCTTCTCCATGAATTGCCTCACTACCACTCTCCAACAGTGCACCTCATCTCTCCATAGCCTCTCTCTGACGTACATTTCATTTTTTATAGTGCTTCATAGTTCACTCACACTTGGGGGCTGATTAGGATGGTGGTCTGACTTTCATCCTACCGCCATCGTAAATGGGACCGTCCGACACGCTGTCGGCAGCCTCACCAGAGGCATTAGGATGCTAATGCCACCACGGCGATCACAATGCCTATCTTTTGCGTTGCGGCGGGTGCTGCTGGATGTAGCACATGCCGCAATGCAAAAAGGGGACACTTTACATATCCCTGCATGTGGTGCCTGCCACATGGTGCAGGTATATGTAGGGGGCTAGTTAGGTGCCCCCCAAAACCCACAACTTATTGCCAGTGGGACAGGAGAGCCCACTACGGACCCACAAAGTACTTTCCGCCTGCCTTTTCATGGCCAGGTAACTGCAATGAAAAGGTGGGCGGAAAGGGACATCATAATCTATACGGTATTGCCTGGTAGGCACCGCCCCATTGTAGGGATTGGATATCCTTCCGACGCACCAGTGAGCTCAAGGAGCCTGTCGTATGCGTGGCAATCGGTCTTTCCGACCACCAAACATCCGCCCGCCATGGTGATCTTCATGGTACATGTGCTTTGCAGCAGGCACATTAACCCACCATGCTACTTTACAATGAGCTAGAGTTATCTTGATATTTTTTTTTGCCTGAAAACGACTTGATGCACAAGGACTTTTTTTTGTTAAATACCCACTCAACTGCAAGCTCAAAAATTTAAATAAAAAACATTATAATTTATAACGCCAGTAGCTTTAATTTTTACAAACACAAGATCTATTGTATTGCAATGCTTGTTTACTTTTGTTAGTCAAGTTATTTTAACACTTTCGTGTTGGTATTCAACACAATCACATATGTTTCTCTCATTCGATGGAGCTCCACAAGAAGTTCTGTTTTCAGAATGTGTAGACAGAGCTTGCTTGTTGCCATTTAGCTTTAGATTTTGCCCAGACTGGTGGTCGTGAACAGTAAAAAATAATAAAATAAATTGTGTTCGCTACCACTACATACTTAGTACAGTTTTTTAGGTTTCGCCTTGGCAGCGCTTGCTCTGTCTCTGCGAGACATGCTGCTGACAGGTTAGGACATGAAGCTCCGTCCACTTTCCAACCATCTTTTTAATTGGCTCTTGTCCCTGTCCTATGTAAATTGTGGCTTTTTATTTGCCAACAGGCTTATTAGTCCCTCCTTGGTACTGCCTTGCTTTTTCTTGTAACCTCCCACGAGGACACCCCCTGTTACACATGTTGCTACTCGGCAGGCTTTAACTAAAGCCTCCGAGCACTATTTACTTAAATAGAGTTGTCATACCTGCTGTTGCAGGCAGGACACGCTGTCCCTATGAGCTTTTAATTTTTTTTAGATTTATTTAATGCAGTATGCCTGGCAAGATTAATGGAGGCCACATTTTATTTTTGTTTTTTGGTGACCGAACCTGGTTGCATATCTTTCATTTTATGTTTATTTGTTTTATTTTTACAATGATGTCACCGTGCTCCAGCTTTGAACATCTAAATCTAAAAAGCATGGTTGCCATGATTGCTTTAAAAGTAAACAAACTGAAAAAAATGTGCATTTCTTTAATATTTGTGCACGTTTGAAGCAATTGCGGCATCCGTGCTTTAGCTTAAGATGTTCAAAGCTAAAGGGCGGGTGCCGGGGTTGTAACAAAAGTAAATAAATAGAAGGAAAAGCATGTGGCTGCCATTTTTTCCTCCATTTATTTACACAGAACTACATACTGCACCACTGTTGTGTTCAGTTTACCAGAAACTTTAAGATGACCAGAATTATCTGAAGGTTAAGATAACAACACAGTACCTCCGCACAGTATCTGTGACCAATACTGTTACATTTCACCCTACTTGTTATTTTTTATTACCACTTCTTAACATTCTTAGCTTTTTTATAAAATTTACGTATGGATCATACCTACCATTTTTATACAGAATCTTTCTTACAGGAAAGTTAATGAAGTAATGCATAAATATAAAAATTCAGCACTGTTAGCTGGCAGGTGTGGCACGGAAAAGATGACCTTTGACTTAAATACTGTTATTTCCAAAATGTTTCCAAGATATTTTCCTTTTTGTAATATGGTTAATAAATAAAGTTTGTTTATTCAACTCTGTTAGAAATTGGAATTTCTGGTTGGCTGAGGCTTCTGCCAAAGCCAGGCAGAAACCACCACTCTAGTCAATCAATCAATCAATCAATCAAGACATTTATAGAGCGCACTACTCACCCGTAGGGTCTCAAGGCGCTAGGAGGGGGGGGTGCCGTTACTGCTCGAATAGCCAGGTCTTGAGCTTCTTCCTGAAGGAGAGGTGGTCTTGGGTCAGGCGCAGGTCGGTCGGGAGGGAGTTCCAGGTCTTGGCGGCCAGGTAGGAGAAGGACCTTCCTCCTGTTGTCGCTCTCCGGATGCGGGGGACGGCGGCGAGGGCGTGGCTGGTTGATCTGAGGTGGCGCTTGGGGGCGTAGAAGTTGATTCGGTTGTTGAGGTAGGTCGGGCCTTGGTCGTGTAGGGCTTTGTGTGCGTGGGTGAGGAGACGGAAGGTGATTCTTTTGTTGACGGGGAGCCAGTGCAGGTCTCTCAGATGTCCGGAGATGTGGCTGTTTCGTGGGATGTCGAGGATGAGTCTGGCTGAGGCGTTCTGGATCCGTTGGAGTCTCTTCTGGAGCTTGGCGGTGGTTCCGGCGTAGAGGGCGTTGCCGTAGTCCAGTCGGCTGGTGACGAGGGCCTGGGTGACAGTCTTCCTGGTCTCGGTGGGGATCCACCAGAAGATCTTCCGTAGCATGCGCAGGATGTTGAAGCATGACGAGGAGACGGCGTTGACTTGTCTGGTCATGGAGAGGGAGGAGTCCAGGATGAAGCCCAGGTTGCGTGCGTGGTCCGTCGGTTTGGGTGCGGTGCCCAGGGCGGGGGGCCACCAGGAGTCGTCCCAGGCGGAGGGCGAGGAGCCCAGGATGAGGACCTACGTCTTGTCTGAGTTCAGTTTCAGGCGGCTGATCGTCATCCAATCGGCTACATCTCTCATCCCTTCGTGCAGGTTGGCTCTGGCGGCGGCGGGGTCGTTGGTCAGGGAGAGGATCAGCTGGGTGTCGTCGGCGTAGGAGATTATGTTGAGGTTGTGTTGGCGTGCGATGGCCGCGAGGGGGCTCATGTAGACGTTGAAGAGGGTGGGACTCAACGAGGATCCTTGAGGGACGCCGCAGATGACTTCGGTGGCCTCTGACTTGTACGGTGGTAGGCGGACTCTCTGTGTTCTTCCGTCGAGGAAGGAGGTGATCCATTCCAGTGCCTTCTCCTGGATTCCGATGTTGCCGAGGCGTTGCACTAGGGTGCGGTGGCAGACAGTGTCGAACGCCGCGGAGAGGTCCAGGAGGATGAGGGCCGCTGTTTCTCCGTTGTCCATCAGGGTTCGGATGTCATCGGTGGCGGCGATGAGGGCGGTCTCGGTGCTGTGGTTGGCTCGGAAGCCAGACTGTGAGGGGTCGAGGGATCCATTTGTCTCGAGGAAGGCGGCCAGCTGTTTGTTGACGGTCTTTTCGATGACTTTGGCCGGAAACGGGAGGAGTGAGATGGGACGGTAATTCTTGAGTTCGGTGGGGTCCGCTGTTGGTTTCTTGAGTAGAGCGCTGAGTTCGGCGTGCTTCCAGCTCTCAGGGAAGGTGGCGGTGTCGAAGGAGGTGTTGATAATGTCCCGCAAGTGGGGTGCGATGACAACGTCGGCTTTGTTGAAGACGTGGTGAGGGCAGGGGTCGGTCGGCGATCCGGAGTGGACGGAGTTCATTGTGCGGACGGTGTCTTCGGTGCTGATTGGAGTCCAGGCGCGGAGGGTGGCGGTGGGTGGCGTTGCTGCGGCTGTGGCGTGCGTCGGTTGGATGCTGAAGCTGTTGTGTATGTCCGCGATCTTGTTGTGGAAGTAGGAGGCGAGGGAGTTGCAGAGGTCTTGCGATGGGGTGATGTCGTTGTTTCCGGCGTTGGGGTTGGAGAGCTCTTTCACGATGTTGAAGAGTTCCTTGCAGTTGTGTGCGTTGTTGTCCAGCCGGTCCTTGTATGCATTTTTCTTGGTGGCGCGGATCAGTTGGTGGTGTTCCCGGGTGGCGAGCTTGAGGGTGGTCATGTTGTCCATTGTTGGTTCCCTTCTCCAGACTTTCTCGAGGGCTCGGCAGTTCTTCTTGGAGCTCTTGAGTTCGTCGGTGAACCATGGGGCTTTTCTGCTGCCGGGTCTGCTGGGCGGGGTCATCAGAGGGGCGAGTTCGTCCGCGCAGTTGCTGATCCACTTCGTGAGGTTGTCGGCGGCCTGGCTGGGGTTTGCTGAGCCGGCCGGAGGGTGCTGGGTCAGGGAGGCGGTGAGCTGGTCAGCTGTGATCTTGTTCCAGCTTCTTCGGGCAACCTGTTGCTGGTGGTGGTGGGTCGTCGTTCTTTTGAAGGTGAAGTGGACGCAGCTGTGGTCTGTCCAGTGGAGTCCTGTTGCGTGGGTGAAGGCGATGTCTTTGCTGGATGAGAAGACAACGTCGAGTGTGTGTCCGGCGAGGTGGGTGGGGGTGGACACCATCTGCTTGAGTCCGAGGTTGGCGAGGTTGTCAAGCAGGGTGGTGGTGTTACGGTCGCTGTTGTTCTCCAGGTGGAAGTTGAGGTCCCCCAGGAGGATGTAGTCGGCGGAGGGGAGGGCATGCGGGCTGATGAAGTCGGCGATGTCCTCGCTGAATCGTGTGCGTGGTCCCGGGGGTCGGTAGATGAGAGTGCCTCTGAGGGTGGTCTTCGGGTCGGTGTGGATCTGGAAGTGCAGGTGTTCGGCGGTGGTTAGGGTGTCGTCGGTGTTGGTCGTGACGCGGATGGTGTCCCTGTGGATGACGGCGATGCCTCCTCCCACCTGGTTGGCGGTGCGGTCCCTCCGGGTGATCTTGTAGCCCTCTGGGACGGCGATGGCGATGTCGGGTGCTGAGGAGGCGTTCATCCAGGTCTCCGTGAGGAAGGCGATGTCAGGGGCTGTGGTGTCGAGGAGGTTCCAGAGTTCAACGGCGTGTCTGTGGACGGAGCGGGTGTTGAGCAGGATGCACTTGAGGTGGTTGCTGTTGGTGTTCGGCTTGGCGGGTGCTGGTGCAGGGTAGTTCCGGATGCAGGTGAATTTGCAGGCGTGGCAGCTGAAGGGTCCGTGGGTGTGCTTCGGCGTCGCTCGGTGGCATCCCGGGATGGCGCCGGTATTGAGTGCGATGATTTCGGCGGCGTTGTAGGTTAGTCGGGTCGGCTTCCGTCGGTGGGGGCCAGGGGTCCTGGCACTGGGCGCGGTCCAGGTGCGGACGGGCGCAGACGGGCTTACCTTTGGCGCGCCTTCGGCGCACAATCGGCGCGCCCGCTGCGCGTGACCGCTGCGTGTTCGCACGGTCGCCATATATGGCCAAGTGCGCGGGGGGGCGGAGCAGCTGGGAGGCGGGAGCGGGGAGGGTACAGAAGGAAAAAAGGGGCGGGGTTAGCGGCGGTGGCGGGAAGCGGGGAGGGAGGGCGAAGGGCGGCAGGACAACAGGCAAGCAGGAAGGAAATTACAGGAACTCAGATAAAAAATAAGAAAACAGGCAATGTAGAGAGACAAAACAATACAAAAACAACAAAAAACCACAGGGACAAGTCAGGCGGTCACGGACCACGCTGCTCGTTGGCAGGGGGCGTGGTCACGCGGCGGCAACGAGACAGACCGGCAAGGGGGCAAGGGGGCACACGCAGCAGCTGGTGGCCGTGCGGCGCGGGGGTGTCCTAGAACTAGGTCACACTCACCTGCGTCGCACGGTCGCCATATATGGCCAAGTGCGCGGGGGGCGGAGCAGCTGGGAGGCAGGAGCGGGGAGGGTACAGAAGGAAAAAAGGGGCGGGGTTAGCGGCGGTGGCGGGAAGCGGGGAGGGAGGGCGAAGGGCGGCAGGACAACAGGCAAGCAGGAAGGAAATTACAGGAACTCAGATAAAAAATAAGAAAACAGGCAATGTAGAGAGACAAAACAATACAAAAACAACAAAAAACCACAGGGACAAGTCAGGCGGTCACGGACCACGCCGCTCGTCGGCAGGGGGCGTGGTCACGCGGCGACAACGAGACAGACCGGCAAGGGGGCAAGGGGGCACACGCAGCAGCTGGTGGCCGTGCGGCGCGGGGGTGTCCTAGAACTAGGTCACACTCACCTGCGTCGCACGGTCGCCATATATGGCCAAGTGCGCGGGGGGGCGGAGCAGCTGGGAGGCGGGAGCGGGGAGGGTACAGAAGGAAAAAAGGGGCGGGGTTAGCGGCGGTGGCGGGAAGCGGGGAGGGAGGGCGAAGGGCGGCAGGACAACAGGCAAGCAGGAAGGAAATTACAGGAACTCAGATAAAAAATAAGAAAACAGGCAATGTAGAGAGACAAAACAATACAAAAACAACAAAAAACCACAGGGACAAGTCAGGCGGTCACGGACCACGCCGCTCGTCGGCAGGGGGCGTGGTCACGCGGCGGCAACGAGACAGACCGGCAAGGGGGCAAGGGGGCACACGCAGCAGCTGGTGGCCGTGCGGCGCGGGGGTGTCCTAGAACTAGTCAGGGCAAAGAAGTTACCCTTATAAACAACAAAGGACTCCTCCTTAAGGACACACGTTTCTTTATATACGTGACATCCTGGGATTGCCAATTTTCTTTCATTCCCTATTTATATGAATTTCATTTATTCATATATGTCACAGTGTCCAATTTATAAATAAGACACCAGATGTCAACTGCCACCTACACACCCCACTTTCCATGCAATGGAAAATGTGAGGAGAGGGAGAGAGCACCTCACGGAAGAACCGCCACAAGGGGTTGCTGGCTAGTGATTACCAGTTTACCCACTTATCATCATTGGTAACTCTCTCTCACTCGTGAAAGGAAGGGAAAAGAAAAGGAAGTGAAATCAACAGATAATTTCACTATTCAGGAGGCATAAATAATAACTCCCACTCGTACACAAATCAACACAAATTTGCTGAGTTTTGTGGTGCAGCCAGTTGCCGCTGCGGTACAGCGCAAACGCAAGTTCTATCCTCACCGCTGATCACCAATGTTAGAAATGGGAATTTCTGGTTGGCTGAGGCTTGTGCCAAAGCCAGGCAGAAACCACCACTCTAGTCAGGGCAAGGAAGTTACCCGCCAAGATAACCCCTGCTCACCCCCTTGGTAGCTTGGCACGAGCAGTCAGGCTTATCTCAGAGGCGATGTGTAAAGCGTTTGCGCGCGCACCCAGCAACAACACCCAAGGCCCACCACAAAGGTAACTCCACACAAGGGTATATATAAAAAATAGTCTTTGTATTATACCACAAACATTAGATAATAAACATATACTTTACAAGGTGCCATGGGCACGGGCTGAATGTAGAGGGGATTATTTACATGGGACAGGGCAACCTGGACCGCTGTCAGGAGTAATCACTTTTAGCACGTAGAACATATCATAACTGTAGTACCAAAATTAGCACATGTGGCACACAACCAGTACTCACTGGTAACCGGTAAACACCACCTACGTAATCCTAAAACACCTTAGGTAAATATCACGCAGGGCACCATGACCTCACTAGCGTCACTCTTCTAGGGCAAACAACCTCCTAGGCATAAAAACACATATTTAGAGGCATGGGCAAAATCATTGCATCAATCACATTAGGCAGGTGCGCCAAAGCATTATAAAACTGACCCCAGGCCAACCTGGCCTCTCGGGGGCTCACACGCCCTCTGTCCAGAAAATTCAGGGCAGGCTGGCAGGCAGCCAAAGGAGAACTGCTCCAGAGATCCCAGCCTAAACATGGCAGCTGCCCACTAAGTGCTGGGCAGCTGAAATCACCAATGGGGCAAAACACGTGGGAGCCTCATGGGCTCGAAACACACATTGGGGCCAGAACCAACGCGGGAGCCTCCTGGGCTCAGAATGTCCAGAGTGCCCCCTGAGCCGCGTGGGCTCTGTATCAATAAAATGCCCCCAGATCAGCGTTGGAGCATGCAGGCTCTAAATATACAACTGCTCCTTTTGGTGGAGCCTCTCTGGCTCTCTCACGTTGGAGTCCCCCTTCTGGGGACTCGAAATCGCCAAAATGCCCCCTGAGCCTCGTGGGTTCTAAATAAACAATGCCCGTCGTTGGAGCCTCGCGGGGGCTCGAGAACAAGTGCCCCACAACGTTGGAGTGGTCCGCTCACCTGGGGGGGACCACTCGGTATCTGCCTTGCTGGAGCGGCCCGCTAGCAAGTGTGGCCGCTCAATGCCCACTCACCGGGCTCTGTCAGGTGTGGGCGGCCGTCTCCGCTGGGCTCTGGTCTGGCGGTCACTGGGGAAGGCGCACACGGGGCTCTCCCTCCAGACGGGATCCCCAGGATTCCTCCAGCGATGCCGGTCACCACGGGGCTCTCTCTCAGTCCTGGAAGCCCCGTAGGAGGCCCCGGCTGCGGGCTTCTTCCTTCTCTTTTCCTCACCGGAGCGCGGGGTGGGCTCCCGTCAGCTTCCGGTTGTTGGCAGAAACTCTTCTGGGTCGTCGCAGGCAGCGCGGCGGCCCGGAGGGGGGTGGGGGGACAGCTCGCGGCGGCAATCCGGGGTGGGCTCCCGGTTAACGAGGCAGTCCCTGGCGGGGTGGCCACCCGTCAGGGCTTAAAAGAAAATACAAATGTGCGGGATAGCGCCCGCGCCGAAATCGGTTCCTCAGGCGGACAAAATGCAGGGTGGGCACCTGCGCTGAATTAACAAACGAGGGAGGGATCTCTCTCCCTCCCCAGCAGCGCAACGCTGCCTCGAACCTTCAAGACCCAATCCAGCACTCCCAGGTGCTGCAGGGAGAAATCAAGCGCTTCCAGGCGCTATAGGGCAAAGTTCAGGCCCAAGGTCCCTAAAGACAAGCAAAAAGTCCTTCAGGAGGTTGGGGGTAGGGCAGGGCTGGGCCCAGGGGCCAGCTCACAGGGTCTCCTAGGCAGGGAGGCAATCCTCAGTGGCGGTCCTCCTGGCGCCCAGCAGCAGCAGCAGGCCCCCCCCTCAGCTTGGATCAGGAAGAGAACATTTTGTAAGAGGTCACAGCCTCTTTTTATACACTAAATCCCTTTGTCTTTGTGTGCAGGGTGGGGGGAAAACCAGTCGCAGCTGGTTTTGGAGCACTCTGATGTGCTCAGTGTTGGGTTTCAAGGGGGCCTGGTTCCTTCTGTCTAGTTCCCCGTTAGCGGTTTTTCTTAAAAGTGGCAAGTGCATATGCGAATTTATGGACGCTCCCTAGAGCTCGCTTTAAAAGGGGGCTGCCAACAGGAAACAGGTGCTTGGTTTCTTTATTGGTCCCTTGCCGTGTGTTTCCTGTTCCTGTGGTTCTACCTTGTTTCCCTTCCTTCAAGCTCCTTTCCAGCGGTCTTTTCTAGTGCTGGGTTTTGATCCCCTTTTTCCCCTGCTCCCTTGTTTTCCTATTTCCTTGGGCATTTTAGAACCCTTTATTGGGGACCTGTTTTTGATCTTCGGTGATGTTCTGGGATTCGCGGCTGCGTTTCCTTTGAGTTTTAACGTCCCGTTATTATCCCTTTTTTGCATCCAAACCATCTTGTTATACGCTGTGTTTGGGTGGTTTCACGAAGGAGCTGAATAACGGCCGTTTTTGTGCTACCTTCGTGTTCTTTTTTAGATTCCAGGTTTTTTTTGGGTGTCTTTCGTATTCCCTTTGATACCATTTTTCCCCTGTCCTTTTTTTGTCCTAAGAATTATGAATAACACCCCCTTAGTCATTCTCCGTGTTTCCCGAGGGGGCTTGGTTGGTCTGGGGTTACGCAAGAAACAACCAATACGATTGCAGTGGAAGAATTTCTGTTTCGTATCAAGCCACTCCCGTTTGTTATCTGGGGTAAGCAGGGAGGTCGGTGGTTCGTGTGTGTACTTGGCACTGGTAATAGTAGTAGGGGTGTGTTTAATCTTGTCTCCTTCTTTCATTTTAGCGGTCTCGTCTGTGTCAAGCTGTCAGCTGCCAAGAAGCCAGAGGAGACGAGTTGTGTTCCCCAAGACCTTGGGTTCCCTTGTTTTGTTACCCACCTTCTTCCGGTGTCGTGTTCTCCACCATCCGTTTTGATTGCGGGTGTTGGGGGTCACGGTGAGGGTAGAGGATTGGGACGTTCTTCTGAGGTACTGGGTTTTTAAGAACTGGCACAGAATCGGTAACCCAGCGGTGTCAGGGTACACCCAGAGACCTCGGGTTCTTCCTGATCCAGACCACAGAAACTCAGAGTCTTCTAGGTGAAGTCAAAGATTAGTTTATTGGCTGCAACCAAGGTAACAAGTGTCCTAGAAGTACAACACGGGGAAGTATATTCTCAGGAGACTTCAGGCAAACATTCTTCGAATTCGTAGTATGTCATTTACAGTTATTGGTTTACAAAAGAAAAGCAGAGTCATGATGACATGTACATATTTCACATATTTCACATCGTGCTGCCTACAACAAATCACCCGGCAAGGCCCAACATTTCATCAGATATCGGTGGACCCCCAATAAAAACAGGCACCTCCCCACCATAAAATAAGTGAAGCAAAAGAGTAGAGACAGATGGGAGCAAGATACGGCAGGTGTGCGCGCTGAAATGGTTTTATGGCCTGTTGAGCCCTGATGCTATCTTGTTCGGCCACTGGGAGGGGAACTGACCTAACGAGTTCGGCCTGGGGCAATGGTTCCAACTTGCACAGTTCATGGAAAAGTCGATTAAGGAGTATGTGTCCTTGTGGAATTGAATTCAACTGGATTAAGGCCTATGTAAAGGGCAACACATTAATGGAAGCCAAGGGTTCAGAACACAAATGACGATTTCGAGGTGAAATCGTCACTCGAGTATGCTGAAAATATATGTACATGATGTACTCATCATTCTCGGTCTTTTGATACCAAATTCGTCATGTTTCGACGAAGTTTTAATTCTCGAGTCCAGAACGATTACATGAATCCAGAATCTTCAGAACCACAAACCCTCCTTTTGCCCTTACATAGGCAATTAATCTATCCTCATGTTAATCTGAGTCCAGATCTATATTCCTAAAGTCATTGAGATGTTGCTGTAACATCATTCTAGTACTTAGTTCATCTCTTGACACAGGTTTCCTTACACATGATGTAACACAGAGGCCACATATTGCAGGAGCACACTGTATGCATAGACAGAACAGGAAAAGAATGGCTAAGACCATCCCAATGACCATTAGAATTTTCCATCCCCAGGCGGATATCAGTTCCCAGACCCATCCCATCAATGACCAATCTCCTTTATCCACACGAATAGATTCAGAAATCTTATGTAGTTTGGAGATGGCCTGGTACACTGTTGGAGCGTTATCAGGGATGAAGATACAGCAACTAGATTGGATCAATCTGCATACTCCACCACGGTCTGCAAGGATGACATCTAAAGCGACCCTGTTCTGAAGGGTCATAAGCCGATCCGACTGGAGCTCAGCAGTCAGGTTACTAAGGGCGCCAGTAGTTTCTATCACGGTGGACTCAACTACCCTTGTCAATTGCCTTATGTTTCTGCTGTTAGCCATGGATCCCCAGAACGGCAGGAAACCCTTTGCAAAGTCCCCAAATTCTTGACCTGCAGTGTCTTCTTCACTCAAAACACCTCTAACTATCCTTGTCCTGTGGTAGTCTGCCGCTGCTGTGTAGGTGGGAGGCAACAGAAAGGAAACAAAACATGAGCCCGAAAAGTCAGGGGGCAACCATGTATAGGCTCTATCATGGCAGATGAAATAGGTACCCTTAGCTGCTAAAAACGCAGGGGAAGTCTGAGATCCAAACATATACGTTTCAGTACAGACACTCTTCCCTAACTGAGCCCTGGGATTCGTGCCATTACCTTGCAGACACAGATAACCCTGATGGGGTACAATCCAAATCGGGGACGATCTCTTAGCTTGCTGTTTTTCACTTAAGGTAGCTCCATATCCAGTCATGTTCCATCCTATGTATAATAGTGTCTCCTCTCTAGGGATAGTCTCATAAGAAATACCTTCCTTAATCATGTCAACTATACCTTTGACTAGAGCACTTTTTCTAGGATTGTCTGTTACAGAACGTAGGGGGTAGATTTCGTGTGCATATATGAACATTGTCCTATATGCCCATACAGAACCATTGTGACTAAATGGCAGGACCAAATAGGGGATACCTTTATCCGTTGTGTGAGGCATAAGACCGCGCACCCAACAGTTAGTTGTGTTCATTACAAGTTGGTGCTGGTGTAATAACTGAACAAAGGAGTTATTAACGAACTCTAATCTCCTATTTGATTCGTGGTCAAGCAGAGGGTGGAAAGAATGGGAGGAAACAGTAGGGGGAGGTACAGGTGATGCAGTGGGCGCAAATGTTACATGAAAAGAGAATAAAACATAACTTATCAAAAAGATCATCACGCTAAATAGCATAAAAATACACAATATTATAAAACTTTTCTTTGTCATCGTGTTACATAGTCTCTGCTTAAAATTCATTCGTTTGGCAGGTCTCTCTACATCAGGAAACTCCATCCTCTCTAAGGTGCTGCCCGCGGTGGGAGGTTGCCTCTGCTAAGGGATGCTTCCGTCAGTCTAGGGCAACTCCCTTGGACCAACCAGAACTACCGACCTAACGTCGTCAGCTGCACCCCAAAGACTTTAATCAACCGCAGCCCTAGCAGCGGAACCCGGATGGCGGTTCGAAAAACAAAAATAAGCAAGTTACCTAGATGGGAGATCTGCACTTTCAAAAATAGGACTTGGGGAAAAAGAAGTATCTTTTTTTTTTTATTTGTCCATGGATCTTAGTCTCAAATTGTAAAAGGAATGACTGTATTAGTTCGTTTTTCTCGGTCTCAAATGGTATCGTTGTTTCCCGGGTACTGTCTGGTCCTGGAACAGAAGGTCAGGGCTCTGCAATGTTCAATCGCTCGGATGGTGTCACAGCCTTGTGCAAAATGTTCTCTTTTTCTTGTTTAGAGTCAGTTCTCGCTACGTGCAAGTCATGAAAGTCATCAAAAGGAACGGTATGTGACACGGTATCAAGTTCTGGGTCAACGACACCCTTCTGGACCCACTGGTCATAGGGCAGAGGGAAAGGTATTTTCTTACAACGGATCCCGTGGACCCAGTTGGCCTTCCCTTCCACCCGAACGGCTGACCTTGTAGACAGAAGGACGAGATGAGGCCCGGTCCACCTAGGCTGGTCGTTCTTCGTTCTTTGAAAGTTGCGGACAAGAACCCAGGAACCGGGGTAAATGGCGTGACCCGGAGTCTCAGAGACCGGAGGCAGGGTGTTGTGGACCTGTTGATGCAAAACACGCAATTTAGCCGTCAATTTATACAGGTAATCAAGCAAAATAGGGTGTTCTAGCTCGCTGAACTTCGTGGGCCTAGGCACTCCCCATATGTTGGCTGGCCGGCCAAAGACAATTTCATAAGGGCTGAGTTTCACTCGCGAATGCACAGTCATTCTGGTGGATAGGAGTGCTAAGGGTAGAGCGTCAGGCCATTTAAGACCTGTGCTCGCTTGGATTTTGGCCAATTTAAGTTTAAGCGTGCCATTGTAACATTCTACTAATCCAGCTGATTGTGGGTGATTTGCAGCGTGGAACTTTTGCCTAATGCCTAGCCCTTCACACACTCTTTTCATCACACGACCCACAAATTCACTTCCATTATCAGACCAGACCATTCTAGGCATTCCAAACCTGGGGAAGTACTCTTTCACAAGGGCTTTCGCTGTGGACAAGGCAGTATTGTCTGTTAGGGGATATGCTTCTACCCATCTTGAGAAAGCACAAACAACAACGAGCACGTATTTTAAGTTGTTGCACCTCTCCATGTGTATGAAATCTAGCTGCAAAACCTCGAACGGATACGTAGGAGGTGCAAAATGACCAGCTGGAGTTGGGGTTCCCCTACCAGGATTGTGCTTCAGACATACCATGCAATTCTTGACAACATTCTCTGCACACTTGGGAATCCCTGAATTCTTCCACACTGGGGCCAACAACTCGCAAATCCCTTTCACGCTGATATGAGCCATTCCATGAGCCATTGTAACCACTGCAAGCACATATGCACCGGGTAACAACCATCTCTGATGCTCTGTCAATTCAATCCAACAACCATTTGCATCCATTCTACCTGTACTCTCTCTCCACGTGCTCAACTCTTTCTCTGTGGCCTCAGCTTGGATGGACTTCACACTCTCTATCGTGTCCTCACATATTCCAACCTCACCAGTCCATCTTTCAGGGCCTGCAACATACATTCGGCTCATCACATTCTTTGCTGTCTCTTTCGCGATTTCATCAGCAAATGCATTCCCACGACCAACATCATCAGTCATCTTCTTGTGAGCACTACATTTCACAATCGCCATTTGCAGGGGCAAGGTCAGTGATTCAAGAAGCTCATTTACCAACTGACCATGCTGAATCTTAGCTCCTTGCGAAGTCAGGAACCCACGTTCTCTCCACAATCGTCCAAAACTGTGAGCCACTCCAAATGCATACTGACTATCAGTGTAGACAGTCACTCTCATTCCTTTAGACAATACACATGCTCTCGTGAGTGCAACTAATTCTGCAGCTTGAGCTGAACCATGTGGTACTCGTGCAGTTTCAACAACTGTTTGCAAAGTCGTGACAGCATATGCTGCAGTCACGTTACCATTTGGGAGCTTGAAGCATGAACCATCCACCCATAATGTACCATCACATTCAGCAAGAGGAGTGTCAAATAAATCTACTCTCCCTTTTGTTTCTTCCTCTGTTGCGAGAAAACAATCGTGCTGTTCTAAAGCATCTGATTCTTCTGCAATCGGCAACAACGTAGCTAGATTCAAGGTGCTGCACCTTTTTATGTGCACATGACTCGCTAGCAGTGTCAATTCGTAACTGGACAGTCGAGCACTAGTTAAGTGCTGTGTCTTGGTCCTATTTAACAATGTGTCTACTGCATGTGGGACCATCACAATTAGTGTATTATTCATTACCAGACCAGCAGACTGCCGAATAGAAACAGCTGCTGCTGCTGTGGCTCTTAAACAACTTGGCAATGCTTTAGCTACCAGATCCAAAGTTGACGAAAAATAGGCGCATGGGCGCTGCCTACCTCCAAATAATTGAGTCAACACAGACAATGCACAGCCCTCCTTCTCGTGGACGTACAATGTGAAAGGCTTACTGTAGTTGGGGGTACCTAACACAGGAGCCGAACATAATGCTGTGCGCAATTCGAGAAAACTTTTCTGACACTCTTCAGACCAAGGAATGGGATTGGGTGTATTTTTACACGTTAATGCCACCAAGGGTTTGGCCAATAATGAAAAATTTGGAATCCACTGTCTACAGTACGATGTAATGCCCAAGAAGGCACGCACTTCTCTCTGTGTTCTTGGCACATTCAATTTTGTTATTGCCTGAATTCTTTCTGGGGTCAGTTTCCTTCCCTCCTTCGATAAGAGGTGACCTAAGTAGGTCACTTCTTGTCGGCAATATTGCAGTTTGGAAAGTGACACCTTGTGATGCAGATCACACAGATGACGCAATAATGTCAACGTGGCCTTTTTACACATTTTCTTAGTATCTGCAGCAATGAGCAAATCATCCACATACTGTACAAGAGTAGCACCTTTAGGTAAAACAATCGTATCAAGCTGTGTTTTTAGAGCTTGACTGTATATTGATGGACTTTCACAGTAGCCCTGAGGAGCGCGTTTAAAGCGGAAGCTTCGACCTCCTAAACTGAAGGAAAAAATATCCCTGCTCTCCTCAGCAATTGGGAAACTGAAGAAAGCATTCTTCAGGTCAATCATCGAAAACCAAGAGGCAGAGGCTGGAATCATAGTTAATAATGTGGTAATGTCGGGTACAACTGGAAATTGTGGCACAACAATTTTGTTATTCAACAAAGGAGGTGCTGAACTGTTCCTACAACAAGTGGGAAGTTAAAGAAAGGACTAAGAAAAAGCTGGCGTGACCGGAGGTGTAAATATAACACCTTTGGGCATCCATTTTGTTGGATGTATTTGCCTCACACACCCCGAAGGATGTCATGCTTCATCATCGGCGGTTGCTCCTCGTCGGGGGGGCGGTGCAATCCCCGACGGGCACACCTCAAAGAGGGGCACTTTAGCGGAGATCTTTTGTATCCAACTGCCCTATGGTGAAGTGTGGGTGTGTGGGCGGGAAGGCAAGTGAGCCTGGTGTGATAGTTAAAATGCAGCAAGGGGTGCCGGAAACTATTTTATTCTGGTGGTCCCCCTACTACAATTAAAATCGTGAAAACAAGCTCGCTTGGTGTCACCTCGTTAGGTAGAGTGACCCATGTCGAGCTAAGAAAAACAACAAATGGTCAACATGTTTCTCGCAATTGGGTAAATCTCCTGCGATTCATCAGGACCTTAAAAAGTGAAAACTATAAAGTAAAGAAACACAAAAACATGCCAGTGTCATGTATGC
Source organism: Lissotriton helveticus (assembly GCF_964261635.1). Classification (NCBI taxonomy): domain Eukaryota; kingdom Metazoa; phylum Chordata; class Amphibia; order Caudata; family Salamandridae; genus Lissotriton; species Lissotriton helveticus. The sequence goes on from NC_136071.1 coordinate 387,751,630, forward strand.
GGTGTGGGTATATTTTACCTCTGTGGAAAGTCCTATGCCTGAATCATGAGAAAGAAAGCAGATACACATTAGTAGTACATTTCTCATTTTAGCAGTACGGATTGTCAGCGCCAGAATGTGAACATAGTAAGGCATGCTTGGGGCGGTGTGGGAAATAGTCACTACCTCTCCATGCCAAGTGGTTTCAGCGTGCAGTGTGGGGTGCACACACACTAAGACTATATCAGTGGGAAGGTACAGAATTAAAAACAATTTATTAAAACAGCAGGCAACTTAAATAACACCATAATGGCTCAGAGTGGCATGTCGAACACTGATTGTGTGAGTGACAACATCTAGAACTCAAAGTGGTTTGTCAAACCTAGGTGTCAAACAAGATAATAAGCGCCGAACTCACCTAAGGGTTAAGGGCTAAGACCGACACGGTTACATACCGGACCACGTGATCACCTGAGTTCCTACAAACCTATTTCATAATGAAATATTTTCGGAGCATACTTCATGGATCTAGACACAACACAACCCGGTTTCACAAAACCGATGTAATATACACTGTAATTTCCATTCGTACTCTACTTGTCCACGAACCACGCGGTTCATTTGACCATTACATCATGGCCGACCCAGTCACCGCCCGTGTCACATGACGTTTGCGGAAGGGCGGTAACGATTAGGATCCCCTGAGTCAGTGTACAATAAAAACAAACGCCGCGATCACTACCCATCTATCCGAGCTCGGCGGAGATGGGTAGGTGATCCCACGCGGACACGGGCTGATTGAGGTAAGATGATGGGGGGGCTCGCTACGAGACTCGATCACTTGGAGGCTTTAGTACCGGCTTCTAAAACCCTTTTACAGAGCTGCCGCGCTGTAACCAAACCTGAGCATTCCGAAGCGTTTTCTATAACCCCTTTGTAATACATCTACCTTTTAGCTAAATCTGAAGGCTTAACCCCGATGTACTGACCCGCCGACCACTCATGTGGCTCTTAGCCCTTAACCCTTAGGTGAGTTCGGCGCTTATTATCTTGTTTGACACCTAGGTTTGACAAACCACTTTGAGTTCTAGATGTTGTCACTCACACAATCAGTGTTCGACATGCCACTCTGAGCCATTATGGTGTTATTTAAGTTGCCTGCTGTTTTAATAAATTGTTTTTAATTCTGTACCTTCCCACTGATATAGTCTTAGTGTGTGTGCACCCCACACTGCACGCTGAAACCACTTGGCATGGAGAGGTAGTGACTATTTCCCACACCGCCCCAAGCATGCCTTACTATGTTCACATTCTGGCGCTGACAATCCGTACTGCTAAAATGAGAAATGTACTACTAATGTGTATCTGCTTTCTTTCTCATGATTCAGGCATAGGACTTTCCACAGAGGTAAAATATACCCACCCCACATACATGACACTGGCATGTTTTTGTGTTTCTTTACTTTATAGTTTTCACTTTTTAAGGTCCTGATGAATCGCAGGAGATTTACCCAATTGCGAGAAACATGTTGACCATTTGTTGTTTTTCTTAGCTCGACATGGGTCACTCTACCTAACGAGGTGACACCAAGCGAGCTTGTTTTCACGATTTTAATTGTAGTAGGGGGACCACCAGAATAAAATAGTTTCCGGCACCCCTTGCTGCATTTTAACTATCACACCAGGCTCACTTGCCTTCCCGCCCACACACCCACACTTCACCATAGGGCAGTTGGATACAAAAGATCTCCGCTAAAGTGCCCCTCTTTGAGGTGTGCCCGTCGGGGATTGCACCGCCCCCCCGACGAGGAGCAACCGCCGATGATGAAGCATGACATCCTTCGGGGTGTGTGAGGCAAATACATCCAACAAAATGGATGCCCAAAGGTGTTATATTTACACCTCCGGTCACGCCAGCTTTTTCTTAGTCCTTTCTTTAACTTCCCACTTGTTGTAGGAACAGTTCAGCACCTCCTTTGTTGAATACTAATCACGGACACATGCTGTAACTGGACCTTCCACTCTTAGAAGTGGTAACTAGTGTCCGTTGATCTATTGATCACCCTCCCTCCTTTTGATAAAGATATTTGCACGGTGCAAACCGTGGGAGTCTCATACCGGCGGGTTAGTTTTGACATATCCCCCAATTTAGCAACCCTATATCTATTAGGTTGTTGCTCTCTATTCACACCCCCAATTGGGGTTTGGATCCTTTTCTTCACGTTCTTCTGAAGATCCTCCTTTTTGACCCGGAGCACGACCCACATTTCCTTCCACAATGGAGGGACAGGGCTTGAGCTTCGGTGAAGAAGATGCAGCAGCAATTATGAGAACACCATCACTTTTCGGCATTGACGTTGAGCCAAGCTCAGCGAGCAACTCAACTGAATGGCAAACATTGTCAGATCTCAAACGAGAATGGATAAGAATAACAATACATGGGACCATGATGGCGGAATATTTCAAGGCCAAAATCGCTCCTAACGGCTTGATCGTTAAAAATTTTCCCAGAATCTTTTGGGAAGACGGACAATTTAAGATCGAGTGGTCACAGGTTTCTTGGAAATGTACCCATGACCTTTTGATTCTGATCGTAAACACGGCTAAACGATTAGCTGATGCTCTATTAGTCCGCATCCAAGCAGCAGAGGCGGCATTAAAGAATGCGGTTCCCAACCCTGGTTTTAAAACTAAATTGACTGATTTAAACAAAGAGATTGCGGAACACAAAGAGTATCTTATGAATCTAAAAGTGGCTAAACTGCAAAAGGACATTAAAAGATTCTCTAAAGAAAAAGTCTATCCTTATTTGAAGGATGATTATGTCCCCCCTGGAACAAGTTATAACTCGGACTCGAGTGCTACTTCTTCAAGAAGAGGATCGAATAGTGGCTCTGATAGTAGCGAAAGCAATGACCCCCAACAGATGCCACCTAAGCCTAAAAGGGGAAGAGGCCGTGGGCAAAACAGTTTTCAAAATTACCCATACCAAGGGCAACAAATGGGCCCGCCCTTTTGGCAGTTTCCACAATTCCCACACTTTCAACCGCCACTAACCCCACAATATCCCCCGTTCTATGCCACTCAAAACCCTACACACCCTCCTTTTTTAGGCAGAGGTTGGGGCAGAGGGCGAGGGCGAAGAAGAGGGAACGCGCAAGAAAAGAAAGTACAGTGGGAGGACAAACGCCCACAAGGGATGGACACGAGGACCACGACCCACTCAGGACCAAAATGAGTCTAGTGGTTAACTTGTCAGACCGTGTCTTGACTGAGGGAGAGGAACTTGTCCTCCAAAAAGGGTTAGGCTTCGTCCCAACCCCGAGGACAGACCCTTTCCAACAAACAAGGGAAATTAAGTCACTCTTCAGAAAAATAAGGCTTAAGGCCTTCTTTGATGGCAAACCCCTTGAACCCACTGAGGACTCGGGTTTACATAACCCTTCAACCTTTACACCTCACAATGGGATGGTGCCTAACGAAGTCTTGACTTTTGAGCAAACAGTTCTTAAGGAGATAAACCAACTGGACAGACAGTCACACTTTTCTAATATCTCCAACAATGAAATGTTGGTCCTAAAATCACTGGCTAACGATCGCCTCATTACCATTAAACAGGCGGACAAGGGCGGAGCAACAGTTCTTATGAATACTGCGGATTATGATCTGGAATGTACCAGACAACTGAATGATCGCAGATATTACACACCTATTCCCGGTGATCCAACTAGACGCCTACAGACCATAATAACAGGTCTAGTGATGAGTGCGGAAAATGAGGAATGGATCACTAAAAAAGAGGCAGATTTTTTGACGAAAAGGGACCCCCGGGTACCATATTTCTACATCCTGCCTAAGATCCATAAAGGGACCAATCCAGTACCAGGGAGGCCAATCGTGTCAGGGATCAATTCGGTGCTGGAGCCACTTTCACAATTTTGTGACCATTTCTTCCAGCCTCTGGTGAAAAGCATCCCCTCATATATCCAAGACACTACAGATGTCTTACGCCTGTTGAACTCTATTCAGGACACAACACAAATTGATCTCTTAATTACTCTAGATGTGGAGGCCCTCTATACCAATATCCCTCAGAGGGCCACCCTAGAAGTAATAGAGGAAAGACTAGGCCTTGAAATGTGGAACTCTAATACACCACAGACCTTCATCATGGAGTGTGCCACCTTAGCACTTACCGAGAATTACTTCGAATACAAGGGACAACACTACCACCAGACCCAGGGTACATCTATGGGCAGCACCTTCGCCCCTTCGGTGGCCTGTCTGTATATGGCAGAGTTCGAAGACAAACACATACATCACCAGTCTAACCCCTTTCGAGACAACATCATAATGTGGAAACGTTTTATAGACGATGTCCTAATACTCTGGACGGGCCCACTGACAGCCCATGACGAATTCTTTGAATGGGTAAATACATTGAACCCATTCTTGCACTTCACCATGTCCTCTTCACCGAGGGAAATTGCCTTTCTTGACCTTACCATCAAACTGGAAGGGGGGTCCCTCAAGACCACTATGTACAGAAAACCCACAGACCGGAATAGTCTACTCCATTTTCAGAGCCACCATCCTAAGGCCATACGCTCTAATCTACCATTCGGACAATTTCTCCGGATAAGACGCAATTGTAGCGAAGTATCTGATTACAAGAAGGAATCCACTCTCCTATCCAGGAACCTCCTGGACAGAGGGTACCCAAAGAGTGATGTCTATAAAGCCAGGAAACGGGCTCGGAACAATAACCGAGAAGCTCTACTTGAGAGACAGGAGAACACATCGGTTGAGAACCAACTTATCACCTGTGTTACCACCTTCACCCCCCTGTCTAACAAAATCAGAAAGACCATCAAACGCCACTGGGGAATCCTTAATACAGGCGATCTGGATCTAGAACAACCCCGGTTTGCTTTCAAGAGATCACAGAACCTAAAGGATATCCTGATCAGCACCAGGCCCAAGATAACTACGAAAGAGACTCAACAAACTCTTTGGCATCTACCACCTGTCACGGGCCATTACCCCTGTGGCTCTTGTGTTGTCTGTAGATATACCCTGACACTAAAAACCATCAAGATCTCTGAGACTTTCCATTGGGAACTCAGGCACCATACTAATTGCAACACGACACATTGCATCTACCTATTGACTTGCCTGTGCAATTTGCAGTATATTGGGATGACCACTCGCCCAGTAAAAACCCGCATCATTGAACACCGCAGCAATTTTCGCTGCAAAAAAACCCATACTAAAATGTGCAAACACTATGTGGATTCCAACCATAACGCGGACTCCATGACATGGGTAGTTTTGGAATCGAGTCCCAACTGCCCGAAAAATGCACTCTTTAGGAAGGAGCAGAGATGGGTCCATCGACTTTCCTCTGACAGCCGAGGGCTGAACGAAGAAATCCCCTGGCATTCATTATGAACCATTCACTAGCTATTCTGAGATATTTGGCCCCCTGTAGTCCAAATGGACACGGACCTTTGGTTAAGTCCACACTGACTCACAATGATTATAACCCTCTTTTGGGCGAGTCATAAACCAGACTTATAATACCAACTGACTGTTACATCATAACCGATCAGGTTACACACTAAACCACGTGACCACCTGAATTCTTAAAACCAATTGTACATTTAAGCAATTTCTTTGGGGGCTTATTAATGGGTCAACACATAACTTAACTCGGTTTTATTAAACCGACTCACTATGGATTCCACTCCCATCTCGTATTCCACCCACGAACGAGCAGGTGCACTTGACCCTTACATCATGGCTAACCAAATTTTGATGGTACTACATATTACGTCCATAATGTTTCCGGGCTCCTACATCATGACCGACACGGTTACATACCGGACCACGTGATCACCTGAGTTCCTACAAACCTATTTCATAATGAAATATTTTCGGAGCATACTTCATGGATCTAGACACAACACAACCCGGTTTCACAAAACCGATGTAATATACACTGTAATTTCCATTCGTACTCTACTTGTCCACGAACCACGCGGTTCATTTGACCATTACATCATGGCCGACCCAGTCACCGCCCGTGTCACATGACGTTTGCGGAAGGGCGGTAACGATTAGGATCCCCTGAGTCAGTGTACAATAAAAACAAACGCCGCGATCACTACCCATCTATCCGAGCTCGGCGGAGATGGGTAGGTGATCCCACGCGGACACGGGCTGATTGAGGTAAGATGATGGGGGGGCTCGCTACGAGACTCGATCACTTGGAGGCTTTAGTACCGGCTTCTAAAACCCTTTTACAGAGCTGCCGCGCTGTAACCAAACCTGAGCATTCCGAAGCGTTTTCTATAACCCCTTTGTAATACATCTACCTTTTAGCTAAATCTGAAGGCTTAACCCCGATGTACTGACCCGCCGACCACTCATGTGGCTCTTAGCCCTTAACCCTTAGGTGAGTTCGGCGCTTATTATCTTGTTTGACACCTAGGTTTGACAAACCACTTTGAGTTCTAGATGTTGTCACTCACACAATCAGTGTTCGACATGCCACTCTGAGCCATTATGGTGTTATTTAAGTTGCCTGCTGTTTTAATAAATTGTTTTTAATTCTGTACCTTCCCACTGATATAGTCTTAGTGTGTGTGCACCCCACACTGCACGCTGAAACCACTTGGCATGGAGAGGTAGTGACTATTTCCCACACCGCCCCAAGCATGCCTTACTATGTTCACATTCTGGCGCTGACAATCCGTACTGCTAAAATGAGAAATGTACTACTAATGTGTATCTGCTTTCTTTCTCATGATTCAGGCATAGGACTTTCCACAGAGGTAAAATATACCCACACCACATACATGACACTGGCATGTTTTTGTGTTTCTTTACTTTATAGTTTTCACTTTTTAAGGTCCTGATGAATCGCAGGAGATTTACCCAATTGCGAGAAACATGTTGACCATTTGTTGTTTTTCTTAGCTCGACATGGGTCACTCTACCTAACGAGGTGACACCAAGCGAGCTTGTTTTCACGATTTTAATTGTAGTAGGGGGACCACCAGAATAAAATAGTTTCCGGCACCCCTTGCTGCATTTTAACTATCACACCAGGCTCACTTGCCTTCCCGCCCACACACCCACACTTCTCCATAGGGCAGTTGGATACAAAAGATCTCCGCTAAAGTGCCCCTCTTTGAGGTGTGCCCGTCGGGGATTGCACCGCCCCCCCGACGAGGAGCAACCGCCGATGATGAAGCATGACATCCTTCGGGGTGTGTGAGGCAAATACATCCAACAAAATGGATGCCCAAAGGTGTTATATTTACACCTCCGGTCACACCAGCTTTTTCTTAGTCCTTTCTTTAACTTCCCACTTGTTGTAGGAACAGTTCAGCACCTCCTTTGTTGAATACTAATCACGGACACATGCTGTAACTGGACCTTCCACTCTTAGAAGTGGTAACTAGTGTCCGTTGATCTATTGATCACCCTCCCTCCTTTTGATAAAGACAACAATTTTGTTCACTTCTCTAAGGTCAATCACGAATCTGTACACAGGTGGCTTAGAGGGGTCAGTTCGTTTTAAAACAGGCAGAACAGGACTATTGCAAACATTTCCTCGTGTTTCTTCAATCACATCCTTTTTAATCAATTCGTAAACGATAGCTAGTAAAGCTTTTTCACCTTCACTCAATATTTTGTATTGGGGAATTCGTGGCATTTTAACGTTGGCTTTCAATGTTACGACATATGGTGGAATTTCTAAAAGACCCACATCATTTGGACCAGTGGCCCAAAGAATATCAGGGAGAAATGACAATTCTGCAGGAATTTTATCCCTTGACAAATACATGGGAGAAACCACTTTCTTACCTAAAGTAAGTTGTACTCCTGAAGGAGAACAGTACAAGTCGCATACAATCTTTTTAACAAATCCAATCCTAGCAAGTTTTTACCACAACCTGTTGTCAGAATGAGGGGTGCTTCGAATTCACACGGGCCAACAGAAAGAGACAAAGGGTCAGAAATCGGATTTCTAACTGGGACGCCAGAAAAACCTACAGAAACGTTCATTTCGCCAGACAAAGGTGCGCCAGGGAGTTTGGAGTGCATAATAGAACTCGTTGTAGCACCAGTATCCAACAGAAAAGGCTCTGACACACCTGATGTAATCACCTCAACGTAAGGTCCACTCTGATCTACTGGAACTGAAACAACTCCCTCTCTTTGTCTTTGGCTGTCCTAGCAATCATTATTCTCCAAATACTCATCTTCTGTATAGTAATCATCAACATAGTATTGAGCTGTCTTGTCAGATGCGTTTTTCTGCTGATCGAATCTATTCATAGAATTTTGTGGTGGAAGGGGACGTGTGTTCTGGGGGACGTTTCCACGTCCTCTACCTCTAGGCGCTTGCTGAACACCACGACCTCTTACACCAGAAACTCCATTGGCACGCTGTAACAAAATAGGGCAACTATACTTGAAATGACCTTCTTCCTTGCAATACGAACACTGGTTGGGGCCTACAGGTACACAGGGTTGAGTGTACTCGACTCTTTGCGAGTTCCTTTGATACTGTTGAGGCTGCTGAAAATTACTCTGGTAGCTATTCTGACCATTATTATTTTGATTACCACCACCACGTGGCGGATAGGCTTGCTGTAGCAAAACCTTCATTTTTAGTTCTCTAGTTTTCTTTTCTACTCTATCTTTCTCATCTTTGTCTCTATTCTCGTAATATTGTGCAGTAGCCAATATCTGGGCTGAAGATGAGACTGCCCAAGAACTTTCTGAATCCTTTAATTTCTTACACAATTCTGGAAGCAGATTGTGCACAAATTTATCGACAAACAATCTCTGACCACCTTCTGTGGTCATATCTTGACCGCTGTGGTCAACGAATGTTTCTTCAAACCTGGTGAAGAAATCTGAAACAGTTTCTTCTTTCTTTTGCTTGCAGGCGGACAATTTATCCCAATTTACACGTATTGCAGGCATTATCGTTTTCATGTAATCTACTATTTTACCAGGGAGTTCTGCTATCAAAGGCTCAGGCTTGGCACCACCAACTTGTCGGGCGTCTGCAGCAGTAATATTAGCCCATGAGTCACCTAATTCCTGATCATGATCTATGTGACGAATTTTACCCCATAAAGGCTGTGGAACAACATTCCCAAATAGCATATCGATATCGGCTAAATTCATTATACATGACCCAGCAGTTTGTGACAACTCTTTGTAATACCCTGCAGGATTTTTACGCGTATCAGGTAATGTTTGTTTAAGTGCTAAAACTTCAGCTCGCTTCCATGGGACATGTACCCATACACGCTGAAAGTGTGGCAGAATAGGTGGGACAGCAGTCGTGTCACCCTCTCTCCATTGTGGGGGAACTTCTCTCATAGGGTATTGTCGCGCCTTTTTCCTACTAGATGTACTAGGTTCAGATGGTGACCCAGAACTGCTTCCCTTACTCCGATATGATAACAACATTTCAACTGCTTTTTCCACATCTGGACCTACAATCATACCCTCTCCGAACTTAAACCGTACACGACACATCTCTTGTTGGATGCATTCCATATCATTGTCTTCTAAATCCTCGCAAAGGAAAACACACATCTGTTCGAAAACATATCTCTGTGTCGCTGCTTCCCATTGATGGAAGACTTCCATGACAGACTGTACATCATATTTTACAGTGTCCATCACCCATTTCCGTGCTAAACTATTCAGTGAATCTCTCTCTTGATAATCAGGCAGTCGACTTCGCAACTGTCTTCTTCCCATGTTAGGGGTCGTGGTAGGCGACCCGAAAAGAGGTAAGAGAAGGTTAGTAACAGTGCTGGCCATTTTCTGCCGAATGGAAGGTGAAACTGAAGGAAGAACGGATGGAAAAACGGGGTGAGATAAGGCAGGGGCAGAGATAGCAGAAGAGGTATCAGGGGAAATAGAAGGAGCACTAGGCAAAATCGTAGAGGGAGCATTAGGAGAAGTAGAAGGTACATTAGGCGAAATCGTAGAAAACACAGGTGAAGCAAGTGTGATTGGTGGGCCTGGAGCAGGCTGCACCATAGAGACAGGAGTCAGCTGGAGAACAGCTGGAGGGTGCTGTGGAAGAACAGGAGGCGTAGTTTGCGCAACTAAAGTTTGCAGGGGTGCCGTGGCATTTTGCGCATGGGGGGTGCTGAATTTAATAAATGCGACATTAATGGGTCTTTTTCACGCTCTTTTGCTGCCTCTTGCTGAAGAGACGGCAAAACTGGATAACATTTATCTATTGCCATTTTACGTTGCCTGTGCGACTGCTCACTCATTTGTTCGTCTTCATTGTCTTTAAACTGCATAGCAGCTTGCATTACTGAAATATTCCCTTCTCTCTTATTTTTCTTCTCTAATTTAATTTCTTTTTGTCTGGCCTCTTTACGCCATAAGCAAAAAGAGTCAAACATCGCCGGCCGGGCTTTCTTTTTAAAGAGTTTAACTTCAAGGTTGTCTAAGATTTCGGAATCAAAGCTACCATATTGGGGCCATTTTAAAACACCATCTTTTCTTGTGTATTTGATCCACACTTCGTTGTATGTGATGGGGCCTACCCCATGTTTCACATATAGCTCGTAAGTTGGAGTTCCAACTGGAGGAACCGGACATGAGTCCTCCAATCGGGAGTCCCTATTATTATAACCGAGACAAAAAAAATTTCCAAGTCTAAGACTAGGCATCTTCGCTCTCTAGTCTAGTTCCAAACTTCAAAGGATTATCGATTACGATATTTCTCGTGAATACACGAGTCCTTCGGTTTTGGTGCTTGCAAGTACCAACACAAAACTTTTTATCCCAAAGATACCAAAACTAAGATCAACTAAGGACTGGGAGACGCTCCACTTATACTTAACTGAAATATCGATGACGTCACCAGAAGACTCGTCTTAGTGTTTCGCTCTACCAAACTTCAAGGGTCCAAATCAGGGCGATAGCCAGGGCAGCAGTCCTTGTAGCCGTCGGGAAGCGGGGAACCTCGCAGCAAAGACCTTCGGACCACGTCAACATGCAGGGGTCGATGAGGTGGTTGGCCATCCTCCGGAATTTTCACACGAAGCTCCTCACGATCCTCTGGCTGACTGGTACCACTGGAATCGCCCCAAACGTTGGGCGCCAGCTGAGGTACTGGGTTTTTAAGAACCGGCACAGAACCGGTAACCCAGCGGTCTCAGGGTACACCCAGAGACCTTGGGTTCTTCCTGATCCAGACCACAGAAACTCAGAGTCTTCTAGGTGAAGTCAAAGATTAGTTTATTGGCTGCAACCAAGGTAACAAGTGTCCTAGAAGTACAACACGGGGAAGTATATTCTGAGGAGACTGCTCGAATTTACAAAGTCAGGCTTCTCTCTTTATACAGAATATTCAGCTTCAGGCAAACATTCTTCGAATTCGTAGTATGTCATTTACAGTTATTGGTTTACAAAAGAAAAGCAGAGTCATGATGACATGTACATATTTCACGTCGTGCTGCCTACAACAAATCACCCGGCAAGGCCCAACATTTCATCAGATATCGGTGGACCCCCAATAAAAAGAGGCACCTCCCCACCATAAAATAAGTGAAGCAAAAGAGTAGAGACAGATGGGAGCAAGATACGGCAGGTGTGCGCGCTGAAATGGTTTTATGGCCTGTTGAGCCCTGATGCTATCTTGTTTGGCCACTGGGAGGGGAACTGACCTAACGATTTCGGCCTGGGGCAATGGTTCCAACTTGCACAGGTCATGGAAAAGTCGATTAAGGAGTATGTGTCCTTGTGGAATTGAATTCAACTGGATTAAGGCCTATGTAAAGGGCAACACATTAATGGAAGCCAAGGGTTCAGAACGCAAATGACGATTTCGAGGTGAAATCGTCACTCGAATATGCTGAAAATATATGTACATGATGTACTCATCATTCTCGGTCTTTTGATACCAAATTCGTCATGTTTCGACGAAGTTTTAATTCTCGAGTCCAGAACGATTACATGAATCCAGAATCTTCAGAACCACACTTCACTCCTGCGGTGTTGGGCCGGTCGGCATCGGAACAGAAAACCAAGCCCACGAATTAACACACCGCCCGAGTGAAGAATGGTTGAGGAGGCAGCAGGGGGGGCTTCTTCGATGCAGGAAATCATGCAGGCTTTAGCGCACATACAGGGTGAAGTCCAATCCCTGCGTCAGGAGAATCAGGAGTTATGGAGGACACTGAGTGAGGTGAAGGAAAGCACTAAAAGAAGAGGGAGGGATCCCTCAGTTAAGGCTAAGCCCCCGTTGATTCAACCAGCCACATTTCAATATGAGAGGAGTGGGGGGCAGAGTGGGTCTCCTTCTCCTTTGTCCGTTACAGTGAACACTCCCGTGCCGGTGCCTCTAGCAGCTCCAGAGAGGTTTTCCGGGGATAGTAGCAGATATGCTATATTTATGAACCAATGCCATTTGCACTTCATGTGTCAATCAACCGCTTTTCCTGACGACACTACTAAAGTAGCGTTTGTGATCTCATATCTTTCGGGTACTGCAGCTAGTTGGGCGGTCCCCTTAGTGGAAAACAATGACGCTGTGTTGAATAGTTTCCCGGCCTTTAAGAACCAGATGCATAGTCTGTTTGCTAAGCATGCTTTTATGCAGGCAAGCGATGTTGAATTGTTAAAGCTCCGGCAGGGTAAGCAGGATCTTTTGGGTTATGTGGCTACTTTCAATCGCCTAGTAGCAGAGACACAATGGCCCATGGCAAAAAGAACCTCTTTGTTTTATCAGGGCTTGTGCGAGGACTTACAAGATATAGTCTCTCAGGTTGTAGACCCCCCTGAAGATTGAGTTCATCGATTTGGTTGTCAAACTCAACCATCGTATGAGTGAAAGAAAAGGGGAAAAGATCAGGTTTCAACCCCCAAGGACAACTGTAACCAAGAGAGAAACATCTGAGAATGGGGGCGTGAAAATAGATCCTGAACCTATGCCTTTGGGTGGGGTGCGGGGTCCCTTATCCAAGGAGGAAAAGGAGCGAAGGCGCTTGTTGCAGTTGTGTTTGTATTGTGGGAGGGGTGGACACTTTGCTCGAGAGTGTCCAGTGAAACCGTCTCGGATCCCGGAGAATAAGGCTGTGGCTTTCTTGGGAAGGGATTGCGAGAGTCCTTTAGTCCATGAAAGAGGTTTTTGTAACCCATATGACGTACAAGGGGCGGTTCAAAGAGTCCCGCATCATTTCACGGTATCAGCTTGCTTCGCTTACTCATCTTGTGGTAGAGCTTCCTTGTCGGTATTATTGGATTGTGGGGCCACAGGGAGCTTTATGGAGATTGGGTTGGCCGAGTCGTTGATGGTTCCCAGTATGATGAAGAAACAACCTGAACCCGTGAGGGCTATTGACGGCACGGAGCTAACCTCTGGGTCGATCGTACGACAAACCAAACCTTTGTTGATGACATTTGATAATGGGCATTCTGAGACGGTCTGTTTCGATCTGATTGCCGCACCAGCATTTGGGGTGGTACTCGGGGTACCCTGGCTACAGGCCCATAATCCCAGAATCGATTGGGCGCGGAGGTTGGTTACGCTTGATTCGGAGTATTGTCTTCTTCACTGTTATTGTGAGGCGACTGATAGGGTGTCTCCGTTGTCTTGTGCAGCGAGTGGTTGCGATCAGAACGGTTTGCCTCCTTCGTTTGTGGCATATAAGGAGGTGTTTGATAAAGATCAGGCGTGTGTATTGCCACCACACAGGGCTTTTGATTGCCGTATTGATTTGGTTCCGGGGGCCATTTTGCCTTGTAGTAGGGTTTATGCGTTGTCGGAGCCGGAGGAGAAACATCTACGGCAGTATTTGGATGAGATGTTAAAGAATGGGTTTATTCGTCCTTCTTCTTCGCCTGTGTCTTCCTCCATATTTTTTATACCGAAGATGGAGGGTGATCTTCGCGCTTGCCTGGACTACAGAGCGTTGAATAAGGTCACAATAAAGAACAAGTACCCATTACCTCTTATACCGGTGTTGTTAGACCAGCTGCGACATGCCAAGGTGTTCACAAAGCTTGATTTAAGAGGTGCTTTCAATCTCGTTCGCGTCCGCGAGGGCGACGAATGGAAAACGGCGTTCCGTACTAAGTTTGGTTTGTTTGAATATTGTGTTATGCCTTTTGGTTTGTTTAACGCCCCTGCCGCGTTTCAGTTTTTTATAAATGAGGTTTTGCGTGAGTTTTTGGATGTCAGTGTGATTGTTTACATTGATGATATTTTGGTTTTTTCCCCGTCCTTTGAGGAACATGATGCTCATGTTTCGCAGGTTTTGTCTAAGTTGTTGGAACACCGTTTATTTGTCAAGCTTGATAAATGCACTTTCGGTGCGACACATGTTGAGTTTTTGGGATTCCTGATATCTGCGGATGGTATAAGGATGGATCCCCGGAAGATCGAAGCTATAGTTAACTGGCCCATACCTGCATGTGTTAAGGATATACAGGTGCTACTTGGTTTCGCCAACTTCTACAGGCGTTTTATCAGTAATTTCTCTGACATTGTTTCGCCTATGACTTCATTGTTGAAGAAGGGAGTGGTGTTTGAGTGGACGCCTGCGGCACAGTTGACTTTGGAAAGACTGATTGGGCTTTTTACATCTGCTCCTGTGTTGATGCATCCTGATCCTGCTCTTCCGTTTTATGTAGAGGCGGATGCGTCCCAGCTAGCGGTTGGAGGCGTGTTGTCTCAGCGTGACAATGAATCTGGGTTGATGCATCCAATTGCGTACTTTTCAAAGAAACTACTACCTGCTGAGCAGAATTATACGATTGCCAAAAGGGAACTATTGGCCATAAAGTTGTCTTTTGAGGAATGGCGCCATTACCTTTGGGGGGCTCGTCACCCCATTACCATCTATACGGATCACAAGAACTTGGAGTTTTTCCGGTCCGCTAGGGCTTTAACTCCCAGACAGATGAGATGGGTGCTATTCTTCAATGAATATGATTTTACCATCACGTATAGGCCAGCTGCTCAACAGGGAAAATCTGACGCATTATCTCGGATTTATGCGGATCCGTCACAAGGAAACAAGACGGAGAAGTCCTGTTTTATGATTCCTGGTGATAAGATAGTTGGTTGTGCTTCCACGGACAATTTCATGGTTAAAGTGCAGGATGAAATGAAGCAGTTAGATCTGGCTCCGTGGCTGTCGGAACCCGGAATCACGTTAAAGGATGGGTTATTGTATCAGGCAAAGAAGTTGTTTGTGCCTCCCGAATTGCGTACACTGGTTCTTACATATTGTCATTCATCGTCCTTGGTTGGGCATCCGGGGGTCAATAAGACCAAAGAGCTGTGTATGCGTTGGTTTTGGTGGAAGTCTCTGGCTCATGATGTACAGGTATTTGTGGCCTCATGCCCGGTGTGTGCTGTTAGTAAGTCCTCGCACATGTCTCCGTCTGGGTTGTTGCTCCCATTGCCAGTGCCTCCTTCCCCCTGGCATACGGTCAGTATGGACTTTGTGACCGATTTGCCGCTTGATTCAGGGTTTACGGCCATTTTAGTTGTTGTGGATTTATTCACAAAAATGGCTCACTTCGTTCCCTTGCCAGGGTTACCTACATCTAGAGAATTGGCTGATGTGTTTATGGCCCAAGTGATCCGACTGCATGGGGTTCTTACTGCCATCGTTTCAGATAGAGGGGCACAGTTTGTTTCACATTTTTGGATTGCCCTGTGTCGATCATTAAAGATGGAAGTACGTTTGTCAACAGCTTACCATCCACAAAGCGATGGGCAAACAGAACGTACCAATCAAACCATGGAGCCGTATTTGCGCTGTTTGCTAACATCACTGACGGGCAGTTGGGTACAAGCCCTTCCTGTGGCTGAGTTTGCATATAATAACAGCATGCACTCAGCTTTAGGCATGTCACCGTTTTATTGTTCAATGGGGTTCCATCCCAAGACCATTCCTATTCAGCCATCTGAGAGGGTACCAGCAGTGGATTCCCTGAGTAGGGGTTTGATTGAAATCTGGAAGAAAGCCCAACAGCATTTATTTGAGTCCAAGAAAGCCATGAAAGAACAGGCAGATAGGCATAAACGGCCCGCTCCTCTGTATACAGTTGGGGATAGGGTTTGGCTATCAACGAAGAATCTGAAGTTGCCAGGACCAAGAAAATTACAGCCTCGGTTTGTAGGTCCCTTTCCTGTTCAGAAGGTGGTGAATCCAGTTGCGATCAGGTTGGCTTTACCGGCTGAGTATGGTATTCATCCTGTATTTTATACCTCTTTGTTGAAGCCATACGTCACCACTTCTCAAGAGTTGCCACCTCCTCCTCCCATTTTAATAGATGATAACGTGGAGTATGAGGTTAAGACTGTTATGAATTCCAAGCGGATGAAGGGACGGCTGTATTACCTAATTGACTGGAAGGGTTATCCCCCAGAGGACCGTTCTTGGGTTCCGGCAAGTAGGGTTCATGCTGCCTGGTTAGTTCGTCTGTTTCATCGCCTGCACCCTGGGAAGCCAAGACCTGTAGGGAGGCTTTCGGGAGGGGGTACTGTTGGGGTTCAAGGGGGCCTGGTTCCTTCTGTCTAGTTCCCCGTTAGCGGTTTTTCTTAAAAGTGCCAAGTGCATATGCAAATTTTTGGACGCTCCCTAGAGCTCGCTTTAAAATGGGGCTGCCAACAGGAAACAGGTTCTTGGTTTCTTTATTGGTCCCTTGCCGTGTGTTTCCTGTTCCTGTGGTTCTACCTTGTTTACCTTCCTTCGAGCTCCTTTCCAGCTGTCTTTTCTAGTGCTGGGTTTTGATCCCCTTTTTCCCCTGCTCCCTTGTTTTCCTATTTCCTTGGGCATTTTAGAACCCTTTATTGGGGACCTGTTTTTGATCTTCGGTGACGTTCTGGGATTCGCGGCTGCGTTTCCTTTGAGTTTTAACGTCCCGTTATTATCCCTTTTTTGTATCCAAACTATCTTGTTATACGCTGTGTTTGGGTGGTTTCACGAAGGAGCTGAATAACGGCTGTTTTTGTGCTACCTTCGTGTTCTTTTTTAGATTCCAGTTTTTTTTTGAGTGTCTTTCGTATTCCCTTTGATACCATTTTTCCCCTGTCCTTTTTTTGTCCTAAGAATTGTGAATACCACCCCCTTAGTCATTCTCGGTGTTTCCCGAGGGGGCGTGGTTGGTCTGGGGTTACGCAAGAAACAACCAATACGATTGCAGTGGAAGAATTCCTGTTTCGTATCAAGCCACTCCCGTTTGTTATCTGGGGTAAGCAGGGAGGTCGGTGGTTCGTGTGTGTACTTGGCACTGGTAATAGTAGTAGGGGTGTGTTTAATCTTGTCTCCTTCTTTCATTTTAGCGGTCTCGTCTGTGTCAAGCTGTCAGCTGCCAAGAAGCCAGAGGAGACGAGTTGTGTTCCCCAAGACCTTGGGTTCCCTTGTTTTGTTACCCACCTTCTCCCGGTGTCGTGTTCTCCACCATCCGTTTTGATTGCGGGTGTTGGGGGTCACGGTGAGGGTAGAGGATTGGGACGTTCTTCACTCCTGCGGTGTTGGGCCGGTCGGCATCGGAACACTCAGCCCCTCTCACTATTCACTAGGCAGGCTAGGGTCATCAGTCGTACCACAGGGGGCGGAGCCAGCGTTGTGTGGGGAAAGCCCAGCCCCATTCAGGTCCCAGGTGTACCCTTCCCTCACATTACACATGCAGATCTCCCATTCACCACCGGGACAGACCCCTCCTGACTCCTGGAGCCTGGCACACCAGCCAGTCACTGCCAATCCCAAGCCAGCACATTCACTGCACAGTTACACCAACTTCTAGAAGTGGCACTTCCACACTAGACACATTCACGCCGCACACATTATCGCGCAGCATTCAATCACACGAGTCTGCACATACCAAACTTGCACCTGCACTCCCCACGCATCAGGAACTACCAGCGACACATACATTCCCCATGCATTCATATGGGAGGGCAGGCCAACCTCACCACACACACGCACTTTACCCTGGGACACAGTGGTAAAGTGCGCAGAAACCAAAAATCACTATCACCAGGTCACATACCAAAAGTAAAAAGTTTAGGGGTGAACCTGCCAGAAGGGCCAAGTCCAACACAACCCCCTTCTAGCCAAAACGCAGGCTAGACCGATCACCACCGTGATGGGCTTCCCTGCTTTGGGCGATAGAACAGGACGCGGGCCCGCCACTGCCGGCACATCCTCCTGTTCTACGCCACGGTGAACCCATGGAATTCCTTCTAAAACCACCGTCTGGAACAACTGGGCTACCTCACTGGTAGTCCCAAGCTGTCCGCGGCCAGGACCAGGCCCTGGGCCACCCAGGTGCCACGGTCCTTGCCTACTCACAGAGTGGGGTGTAGTAACCCCTGGTACATAGTAGCCACTCTCCACTCTTCCTGTCTGTAGGACAGGGCTAGACTGCCAGTGGTTTTCCAGCCTAGGGTCTACACCCTCAGGTGGACCAGGAGTCACAGGGGAGGCTCTCCTCCCTCTACTTCTCCTTCTAGGGTTCCTCCACCTCCTGCGAGGGGTACCCTTAGAACACCACTCTCCTAACCTATGGTTTAACCCCTCAGGTTGCACCGGGGTCAGAGGCGGGCTCCCCCATCCTCTGCACCCCCTTCCAGAGTTCTGCACCCTCCCAACTGGACCGGTACCCCTGGAAGATGAACCGGTCAGGACGCTGGTTACAGACGTCCTACCCTTCAGGTCAGGCTGATCCTGAACCTGGCCTCCCAACCTTTGGTCTAAAACCCTTAGTGGAATAATTGCCTGGCACTCCAGGACTTCTGGGGACTCACACACCATCCCCCTGAGGCTAACACATGACTCATGTGTTGCGTGACTGTCTGTCTGGCTCAGATATCCTGTCCCCTGTCCATCTGACAGTGCGCGAAGATCCCCCGACCAGAAGTGGTGTCACCATGGTCACTACACGGGAACGTAGCCCAACTGGGTAGTCCCTGACCCACTGGTTCTTCCACTGGGGAACACATCCCCCATTCACTCCTCACTTCGGACTTCTGTGCCCTCCCTACTGAAGTAGCACTGCCGAACACTAGAACCACTGGCGCACTAGTTACAGGCACTCCAGGTTCTCTAGACACTAGGAGATCCCCCTCAAGGGGTCTAACAGGACAGCCTAGGTCCCCAAGCTGGTGTTCTCTCAAGAAACAATCCAGGTTCTGAGACTGGGTTTCGGGCACCTGGGAACACTCAGTCCCCCACTCACTTCTACTCCACTGAGACAAGACGTGAGCCCCTACACCCCTCTCACTACACTGGGACCTAGCTGGGCTACTCTGAGCCTCTTCCACCACGCTGGGCTGGAAGATACCTGAACCACTACTTTCGGGTTCAGTCACCAATGACGTGTCAGAACCTCTGGCACATACCCAGCGGTCTGCTTACTTTGCAATGTCCCAAGGACAAACGTAGTCACCCCTCGACAGGTGTTAGCGCAACTCTGGCACAAAACAATTGAGCAGGTGCTCTCTGATAACCAGGTTGAGCAGTCCATCAAAGTCAGGTTCCTCGTGAATCTCTAACCAATCAAGCAGTGCATCACGACAATCATCCGTAAAACCCCCCAGTCCTGGTGAGGCAGTCTCCTACTGCCCCTGAACTTCAACCTGTATGTGTCCTCTCGGGAACAAGGTACTATTCTTTGGAAACGGGGAATGGCGCTTCCTGCACTGAACTCTCTATTGCTGCCACCACTGGATCCAACCCTCCCTGGGGAATCCAGATAACTATACCTGCGGTCAGGGGATAACCTACCCTCTAGGGCTATCTTCTCCCTGGCCAAGGCCCTCTCAGCCTCTGCAATCCTCTCCTGCACACCCAGCTGCGCTATCTCCTTGGCATGCTCTAACCTGAACTTCTCTAAAGCCAGCTGTTGCTCCCTCTCTTCCCTCCTATCTACCCACTCCTCTGGGGACAGGGCCCGGGAAAGGGATGAGGCGCTGCCTCCTACACTGGACCCAGCAAGGGACTCCCTATCTATGGGGTTCTCACTATCTGCTGGTGCCCATTCACTGTCATCTTCTTCCTCTTCTTCAGATTCCTCAGGGCTCCCCTCAGACCCACCACCCTCATGGCGTGCGGCCCGGGCCCTATCTTCCTCACTGCGCTCACGTTCCCATTCATCCTTCTGCCAAAAGATCAGGTTGTCCCTCAATTTGGATGGGGTGTCTGACTCATTCACTGCTATGTCTCTTTCTACACAAAACTCTACCAACTCATACATACTGTATCTCAACAGCCCACAGAAGTTAGAAGCAGACTCCATCTTGGCAGGATGCTCGGGGATACGTGCAACACAGGGGACCTGACAGTCTGAGCTGAAGCAAAAGTACACACACTCTGAAAATGACACTCTAAGGAGAGGAAATAATGGAACTTTAAAAACAATAATCCCCAACATATAATTATCTAAAAAAAATTGCTGAGTATTGTGGTGCAGCCAGTTGCAGCTGCGGTACAGCGCAAACGCAAGTCCTATCCTCACCGCTGATCACCAATGTTAGAAATGGGAATTTCTGGTTGGCTGAGGCCTGTGCCAAAGCCAGGCAGAAACCACCACTCTAGTCAGGGCAAGGAAGTTACCCGCCAAGATAACCCCTGCTCACCCCCTTGGTAGCTTGGCATGAGCAGTCAGGCTTATCTCAGAGGCGATGTGTAAAGCGTTTGCGTATGCACCCAGCAACAACACCCAAGGCCCACCACAAAGGAAACTCCACACAAGGGTATATATAAAAAATAGTCTTTGTATTATACCACAAACATTAGATAATAAACATATACTTTACAAGGTGCCATGGGCACGGGTAGAATGTAGAGGGGATTATTTACATGGGACAGGGCCACCTGGACCGCTGTCAGGAGTAATCACTTTTAGCACGTAGAACATACCATAACTGTAGAACCAAAATTAGCACATGTGGCACACAACCAGTACTCACTGGTAACAGGTAAACACCACCTACGTAATCCTAAAACACCTTAGGTAAATATCATGCAGGGCGCCATGACCTCACTAGCGTCACTCTTCTAGGGCAAACAACCTCCTAGGCATAAAAACACATATTTAGAGTCATGGGCAAAAGCATTGCATCAATCACATTAGGCAGGTACACCATCTGCGCCAAAGTATTATAATACTGACCCCAGGCCAACCTGGCCTCTCGGGGCTCACACGCCCTCTGTCCAGCAAAGTCAGGGCAGGCTGCGAAGGCAGCCAAAGGAGAACTGCTCCAGAGATCCCAGCCTAAACGTGGTAGCTGCCCCGTAAGTGCTAGGCAGCTGAAATCACCAATGGGGCAAAACACGTGGGAACCTCGTGGGCTCAAAACACACACTGGGACCAGAACCAACGCGGGAGCCTCCTGGGCACGGAATGACCAGAGTGCCCCCTGAGCTGCGTGGGCTCTGTATCAATAAAATGCCCCCAGATCAGCGTTGGAGCCCGCAGGCTCTAAATATACAACTGCTTCTTTTGGTGGAGCCTCTCTGGCTCTCTCACGTTGGAGAACCCCTTCTGGGGACTCGAAATCGCCAAAATGCCCCCCTGAGCCTCGTGGGCTCTAAACAAACAATGCCCGTCGTTGGAGCCTCTTGGGGGCTCGAGAACAAGTGCCCCACAACTTTGAAGTGGTCCGCTCACCTGGGGGGACCACTCAGTATCGGCCTCGCTGGAGCGGCCCGCTAGCAAGTGGGGCCGCTCAATGCCCACACCGGAGCAACCCCCCAGACCCCGAGACACTCACCGGGCTCTGTCGGGTGTGGGCGGCCGTCTCCGCTGGGCTCTGGTCTGGCGGTCGCTGGGGAAGGCGCACATTGGGCTCTCCCTCCAGACGGGAGCCCCAGGATTCCTCCAGCGATGCCGGTCACCACGGGGCTCTCTCTCACTCCTGGGAGCCCCGTGGGAGGCGCCGGCTGCGGGCTTCTTTTCTCTCTTTTCCTCACCGGAGCACGGGGTGGGCTCCCTTGAGCTTCCGGTTGTTGGCAGAAACACTTCTGGGTCGTCGCAGGCAGCGCAGCAGCAATCCGGGGTGGGCTCCCAGTTATCGAGGCAGTCCCTGGCGGGGTGGGCACCCGTCAGGGCTTAAAAGAAAATATAAATGCGCGGGATAGTACCCGCGCCGAAATCGGTTCCTCAGGCGGGCAAAATGCAGGGTGGGCACCTGCTCTGAATTAAAGAACGAGGGAGGGATCTCTCTCCCTCCCCAGCAGCGCAACGCTGCCTCGAACCTCCAAGACCCAATCCAGCACTCCCAGGTGCTGCAGGGAGAAATCAAGCGCTTCCAGGCGCTATAGGGCAAAGCTCAGGCCCACAGTCCCTAAAGACAAGCAAAAAGTCCTTCAGGAGGTGGGGGGGGGGGCACGGCTGGGCCCAGGGGCCAGCTCACAGGGTCCTCCTAGGCAGGGAGGCAATCCCCAGTGGCGGTCCTCATGGCGCCCAGCAGCAGCAGCAGGCCCCCCATCAGCTTGGATCAGGAAGAGAACATTTTGTAAGAGGTCACAGCCTCTTTTTATACACTAAATCCCTTTGTCTTTGTGTGCAGGGTGGGGGGAAAACCAGTCGCAGCTGGTTTTGGAGCACTCTGATGTGCTCAGCCCCTCTCACTATTCACTAGGCAGGCTAGGGTCATCAGTCGCACCACAGGGAGCGGAGCCAGCATTGTGTGGGGAAAGCCCAGCCCTATTCAGGTCCCAGGTGTACCCCGCCTTCACATTACACATGCAGATCTCCCATTCACCACCGGGGCAGACACATCCTGACTCCTGGAGCCTGGCACACCAGCCAGTCACAGCCAATCACAAGCCAGCACATTCCCTGCACAGGTACACCAACTTCTAGAAGTGGCACTTCCACACTAGACACATTCACGCCGCACACATCCTCGCGCAGCATTCAATCACACGAGTCTGCACATACCAAAATTGCACCTGCACTCCCCACGCATCAGGAACTTCCAGGTACACATACATTCCCCATGCATTCCTATGGGAGGGCAGGCCAACCTCACCACATGCACGCACTTTACCCTGGGACACAGTGGTAAAGTGCGCAGAAACCAAAAATCACTATCAACAGGTCACATACCAAAAGCAAAAAGTTTAGGGGTGAACCTGCTAGAAGGGCCAAGTCCAACAAACTCCTTTCTTAATTTTGTATGAACCTTACAAAAATTTGTCCTTCGCATCTTAGTACTCTCTTGATTGTAAGAAATCTTAAGCGTGTATTTAGCTGTACGTGGCTTGGTTTTGAGGTGTTCTCCGACGCGGGGTAGCGTTGCAGTCTACCCGCGTCGGAGATGTTACGCTAGCGCTGGGGGCGTGGCCCGGGGAAATCAGTCGGGACCACGCAGCAATTATACGAAGGTGTCTCGAGTGATCATTGCGGCCGCAACACTGATAACACGTGCGCGAGCGGCCCCTCCCCCATCACACTGGCGACGAGAGGCAGAAACGACCCCATGCAGTTCAGGTCAATGAACCTGAATACCTGGTGATTCGTGAGCCTTTGATCACGGCCCTGGGCCCACGGAGTGCAACCTGGTCTGTGCTGGCCTGCTATGTGCCCCCAGGCGAGTCTGCTGCATCCAAGGAAAGCCCTGCAGCCCCTGAGAGTGCCTGGATGAAAGGGAGGCCCTTCCTGCACACCCGGTGGAGCCCACGCATGAGTGTGCCCAACATCCTGGAAAGGGAGGAAACTACGGTGAGGCCTAGGACATACAGGCCACAGGAGAGGACCCTGACAGCATTATCATCGCCCTCGGCCAGGCGGCTGCTAGTGCGCCCAGGAGGTAAGCAGTGCACGTGCGGCGAGGTGTGATGCTTCTGCGCCAAGATGGCGTCGTTCCCCGCCATTGAGCCCTTTGTGGTGGACGGGGCTCCCTCATCCCTTGCCCCGCGATGGAAAGACTGGACCGATCGCCTCCAGATCTACTTTGAAGGGGCGGGCATAGCCCGGGACAGGCACAGAGCCCTACTCCCCCACCTCGGAGGCAAAGATATCCACTGCATCTACAAAACCCTGGTAGAAGCCACGCCCAAAACATATGTCACGCTTCTCAATGCCCTGAATGTGCACTTCGAGCCGATGGCGAACAGAGACTACGAAAGATTAATTTTTCGCCAGGCCAAGCAAGAAGTGGAAGAATCCTTAGACGCGTTCCACGGGCGCTTAAAAGAACTGGCCAGCACGTGCCGATTCCGCGACGAACAAGAAGAAATCCGAGGTCAGATAATACAAGGGTGATACTCGTCCAAACTTTCTTCTGGAGGATGGCAAGTCTCTAGCGGACATCCTCACCCTGGGCCGGTCAAAGGAACTGTCGCAAGCCAGAGCATCCCATATGGAAGCGGCCCTCCACCGACCCATCAAGATGGAACAAGTCAACGTGGTGGAAAAGGCGAACGTGGTGAGGCCTAAAGCGCACCAAAATGCAGGGAGAAGGCAGCAAGACAAGAAGAGGGAATGCGGTTACTGCGGAGGCACACCCCATCGCATGCAAGACTGCCCAGCGAGAGGAAAAAAGTGCAGTGCGTGCGGGTGGATGAACCACTTCCCGGTGGTATACCGGTCTGCGAAATCACAGAAGGAAGGAGCACAGACAGTAGCTGAAGAACGGGACAGTGAGGACATGGATGACGGCGCGGGAGACTACCTGGTCCACTACGTATTCGCAGTTGATCAGCCACGACGGAAGAGACGACGACTTCCAAGGTGCAGAATTAAGATCCACCAACAGGAGGTGAGAGCCACTATTGACACTGGGGCCTCGATTGAACTAATGGCTGCCAATGTATATAATCAACTAAGTCCACGCCCACCACTACGCGAGGCAAGGATCAGAGTATTTGCGTACGGACAGAAGACACCCATCACGCTCCTGGGATGCTTCGAGACTGAACTGCAACACCAGGACCTCAAGACCCCCACCACAGTGTACCTGACCAAGGAAGGAAGCGGTATGCTGATAAGTGGACAATCAGCAGAAGAGCTGAGGCTAATATCATTCGCCATGGCGGTACAAGAGGAGGAACTAGAGGCCATCATGGAGGAGTTTGAAGACGTCTTCAAAGCTATTGGATGCATGAAAGGGAAAGAAGTTTCTCTCCATATCGACCCGTCAGTCCAACCGCTGGCGCTGAGGCACAGGCGCATTGCGTTCCACCTGCGAAAGAAGGTTAAAGAAGAGCTGGAGGCACTGGAGAAGCAAGGGATTATCGAAAAGGTCAGCGGGCCCACCCCGTGGGTATCCCCAATCATAGTGGCACGGAAACCGAAACAGCCGGGGCAAGTCCGCATCTGCGTTGACATGCGCCTCCCAAACGCCGCGGTGAAAAGGAAACGTCACCTAACCCACACCATCGACGACATATTGGGAGAACTGAACGGCGCAAGGTGGTTCTCGAAGATGGACCTCCAGTCCGGCTATCACCAACTACCACTACACCCGGACTCCCGATACATCACCACATTCTCTACGCACGTCGGTCTCAGGAGATACCGATGCCTCAATTTCGGGATCTCCAGTGCCGCGGAGGTGTTTTAAAACACCATCCGTGAAGTCCTTAGCGGGCTACCATGGGTCTTAAAAGTAAGCGACAACCTACTCATCTGAGCGTCGTCGATAGAAGATCACCATCGTAGACTTCGTGGGGTTCTCCAGAGGATCAAAGAATCCGGACTGACCCTACACAGAGAAAAGTGCCAATTTTTAAAAAACAAGATCAGTTTCTTTGGCTACACATTCTCGGACCAAGGAGTGGCCCCAGACCCCACAAGGTGTGAGATGTACAAGAAGCCCTGCACTATCTAACGTCTCGGAAATAAGAAGCTTCCTGGGAATGGTGAACTTTTGCAGACGTTTTGTCAAAGATTTGTCCAACCTCACGAAGCCCCTCAGGGAACTACGAAATCCTCCACCACATGGCAGTGTGGCCCCGAACAGGAGCAAGCCTTCAAGGATACTAAAGCAGCCCTGTCAGCAGACACAACACTGTCATACTTCGACCCGACCCGATCCACCAACGTCATTGTGGACGCCAGCCCTTATGGGCTCGGAGCCTGTTGCAAGGGAATGGAGAGTGGGCCCTGATAGCATACGCAAGCCGCTTTCTGACAGACACAGAACAGAGGTACTCGCAAATAGAACGAGAAGCGATCGCCATCCATGGGGCCTGTCGGCACTTCCACGTCTACGTGTACGGCCATCCATTCACAGTGTCCACAGACCACAAACCCCTTATCCCCCTGTTTCAAGGGTCAGCGTCCAAACCTCCACCGAGGATTGAAAAATGGATCCTTCAACTGCAGGGATATGACTATCGAGTGGAATACAAACCGGGCTTGTCCAATCCAGCGGACTACCTCTCGATGCATCCCAGGGCGGCCACCAAAGCGGAAGAAGAGGATGCCGAAGACACTGAAGAATATGTCCGACTTGTATCAGAAAGATCCCAACCGCTGTCCATGAGTCTCGAGACCATTGTAGAAGCCACCCGGAGTGAAGAATGCCTGCAACTGGCCATAAGTGCAGTCCAATGGAATGACTGGCACCCCATTCAGTCAACCATGACCAGACGGACGCCACAAGCAAAGACCGTCCTGGAGTCAATTGTGTGGGTCAAGGATTAACTTTCGGTCGACAGCAGTGGTTGTCTGCTCCGAAGTCCGCGATTGGTGATCCCATCAAGCCTGGATCAACAAGCAGTAGACCTCGCACACCGGGGACATCAAGGCATGGTAAAGATCAAGAGTCGTCTGAGAGCCAAGGTGTGGTTCCCAGGGATGGACCACTGGTTGAACAAACAGTCAGAACATGCTCATGGTGCCAAGCATCGGGCCAACCGGATCGACCTCACCCCGTCATCACGGAAGAAAACCCCCAACGATCATGGGAGTGCATGAGTGTAGACTTTGGACACCTCCCAGATGGACTCTCTGCACTGGTGATCATCGATGATTACACAAAGGACCCTGAAGTTGAGATTGTGGGAAGTCAGACAGCCACGGAGGTCGTTACAAAATTTGAGAAGACCATTGCTACCCATGGAATATTTGAAGTGGTGAAGACAGACAACTGTCCACCCTACCATGGACAAGAGTTCGTAGACTATCTCAAGGCCTGGGGAATTCAGCACCGGAAAGTGACCACGCGCTGGCCTCAAGCAAATGGGGAAGTAGAGAGGTTCATGCGTACTCTCAACAAAGTAATAAGCATCGCGCATGCAGATGGATCACCGCTCGAGAGGGCCATATACAGTTTCCTGAGAGAATACCGTTTGACGCCCCATCTCACAACCGAGGCAACTCCGGGACCGGCAAACATGGGCCGAGTAGTGCGAGACACCACCCCGCATCACCCAAGCTTGACCCCGATTGACACTGGAAAGGCCCTAGCCAACAGGCCCAGCTCCAATGATCAGGCCAGTGCCAACCGGCGGGCCCGGATGTCTGCCATTCAAGTGAGAGACAGAGTCTATATCAAGGACAGATACCCCGGGAGCAAGTTCCGGCTTCCATTCAAACATAGGCCCTGGACAGTCATCCGCCGAACTGGCACCATGATAACAGCCAGAAGAGGAACAGAGGAAGTCACAAGCAACATCTCTTTCTTCAAAAAGGTACACGCCGGAACTCCGGACTTGCAAATGTCAGAAAACCTGGACGCCAGACCACGTCAACCGGCGGTGGAGGAAGGCCCAGAGGGTGATCACGGGACGACCCCCACGGAAGATGAGAACCGATCCAACCAGGGCACCCCTTCACTGCCGGGAACACCAGTTGGAAGTCTGCCAAGTTAAACCTGCGGGATCCCCCGGAGAGGGAAGTCTCGCAGGGGATGACCCCATCATGGCCATCATCACGGGGAGAGCACTCCAGATATGGCCTGAGAAGAAACCCGGCTCCATCCTACCGGCTGGCCGACTTCATGGTGTGACGGACCTGGGACTGGAATTCTAGTGACTGGTAACAGATCAACATGATCACTGTTTGCCTGTTGTTTAATAAAGGTTATAAAGAATGTAGTGTTCTCCGATGCGGGGTAGCGTTGCAGTCTACCCGCTTTGGAGATGTTACGCTAGCGCTGGCGCGTGTCATCACGAGCCAGCTATAAATAAAGGGACGAGGCCCGGGGAAATCAGTCGGGACCACGCGGCAATAATACGAATGTGTCCCGAGTGATCATTGCGGCCATAGCGCAGATAACATGTGCACGAGCGGCCCTTCCCCCATCACAGATTTGACTTCAGAATATGAAGTTATCAGGTACCGGGGGCGTGGCTACGGCTCCGACTGTAATGGCCACACACTGGCGGAGCTTTGTGCCAAAATCGACATTTTGGTCCTAGAAATCCGATCCAAAGATCCGTTCTGGCCTGGGACAGTCAATGAATGGAGGGGGCGACCCGCAGTAGTAGGGGAGAAAGAGTGTTCAGGCTACCCCTGCTCCCGGTCAGCAACGGATAGCTGAGACTGCAGAGGCACGGTTGCACACAGCGGAGGCCTAAGACGAAATATCAGACGTGAGGTATCTTACGAAACCGGCGATGCAAAATACTACGGCGGGATGGATTTTTTAGTGAAGGTCTTCATCCTGTTGGTATTAGGGCAGACATGGCATGACTAAATGGGCAGATACGCTGCAATTTCTAGAACGTGGGAGGGACTAACCGTGAACTTCTGCTCAGTGTATGTCCCCACTTGACTACATTGGGAGACACTACCGGCACTGGGCACCCTAATGCTGGAACTGCCGAGGGGAGTACTAGTGCTGGGAGGAGATTTTAATGCGGCCTTGGACCTAGCAAAGTATAGAATGACATGTAACAAGGCGGGACCGGGAAGGGAATCTCTGCAGGGGTTTGTAGAAGCAATGGGACTGACGGATATATGGTGTGACAATAACCCCACACAGCAACAATATACATATTATTCTGACTCCCACTGTACTTATGCTAGGTTGGGTTACATGTTTACTCTGCAAACTCACAGGGGTCTCTTTTATTTGGCGACCCACCACGCAAGAGGGATCTCAGACCACTCACCGGTGGCGGTACACTTAAGGTGGCCCAAACGGGACGACACGCTCCCCCCGAGACTAGACACATGGGAGTTCAAAGACAAAGGTTTTAGGCAGAAGGTACGGTAGCAGTCGGAGCTTTTCTTTAAGGAAAGCGACGGATCATTTCCATTCGCAGACATACTGTGGGAGGCATACAAGGCAGACATAAGGGGACAAGTGCAGGGATTGATAGGAGGGAAACTAAAAGAAAGGCAGATACAGTATGTAGAACTTGAGGAAGAAATTGCAGAACTAGAAACTAAGGTACTTGCTGAGGGTGTGAAAGGGGCTGCAACCACCCACCGGGTTCGGGTTAAGCATAAAGAGCTGAGAGATCTAGCAGAGAATAGTACAAGTAACCAAGCACTGACAATTCAGAGGAAACTCTGTGATGTAGGGGACAAGGCCAGTAAAATGTTGGCATGGCTTGAACGGAGGGATTTGGGCAGGAACTGGGTACAGGAAATAAAAGCGCTTGATGGGACACTCTACAGGACGGGGATATATATTACAGAAGCCTTTGCTAATTACTACAAGTTATTTTTACCCTCGGGCCCTAGTTGGGCACCCCCAAAGAACACACAGATCACGATTCCCACGCACCATGTCACTCTTGGGTCAATTGGAAACCTTTACCACTAATAATCGCTTCGCACCTCTCTCAGGCTTAGAGGAAGTAGACTGACTCCTAAGTAGGCTAGACACGAACGGGGGTGCTGACGATATAAAATATTGCTCCATTATTAGCACAAAAACTAGGGCAATAGGTTTAGCTGATAGCTATAAGGCAGCAATTGAGAAGGGCGGCATAAATCCCCAGGAGTTAAATGAAACGGGGGAAGACTCAGCATCTATTCAAAAAAAGTCTTCCAATGACATGGTAGGACATGATCTTATACCCTCCCCAACAGTCTCACAAAGGAATGAATACCCCAAGTTGCCAAATACTGAGGTAATCAAAGACAAAGGCGTAAGAAGGAATGCACCTAATCTAAAACCGTCCACTGGCAAACTAGATTTGACTATCCTCCGTTGGAATGTTGCTGGGTTAGAGTCAAGATTGTTAGACCCGAACTGGATATTGTTACTGGACGGCAAAGATATTATTATGTTCCAGGAGACATGGGCCATTAACAAACTATACATAGAGGGTTTTCACTGTTTCAGTGTGACAGCTCCTAGGCCTGTTTCAGGCCGTGCAGTAGGTGGATTATTTACTGGGATTAGAATATCTGCCGGGGGGGACCATTAGGGAATTGCCAATTATGAACCCAAATTTATAGGTTTTAGAATATAAGAGAAAGACCCGGATTTATTTAATACATTTTTATAATAACGATTTTCACTCTGTCCCAAATAATAACTTTAGAGAGCTCTCGAATGTTTTAACAAATCTAAAACTAAATATAGTCACAGAG
Source organism: Lissotriton helveticus (assembly GCF_964261635.1). Lineage (NCBI taxonomy): Eukaryota > Metazoa > Chordata > Amphibia > Caudata > Salamandridae > Lissotriton > Lissotriton helveticus. The sequence goes on from NC_136071.1 coordinate 387,782,134, forward strand.
GAAGAGATAGGGATTCTCATTGGGGGGACTTCAACGCGAAAATCCCAAAGAACCACTGGGTTAAGGGCAAATCCCAATTAGATCAAGCTGAAAGAAGGGGGATGGAATTAGATAACTTGCTAACTGAGCACATTCTTAGTGATGCTATGGAAGCGGGACATGCCCACAGTAAACTCTATGTCCCCACCTTTAGAGGCAGAGATTGTTCCTCGACCATTGATTTTATTTTCATGTCCCCCCGCCTAATAGACCTCATAATAGTCAAAGTCTTGGTAACCTCATTTGGAGATCATAATCCTCTTACGGTTGTTTTACGATTAGGTCCCAGACCCGTATATTCTAATCTTTGTGGAGCGAGAGACATCACCCCCTCAGGAGATGGCCTGCGACTGAAATGGAGGGGAGTCGATAGTGGTGCCATATTAGAAACCGTGAAAAAGGATTACTCACACCTGTAAACTTTCTGCTCACTATCTGACGGGAATTGTTTAAGGGTAGTTACGGACTTTGTAAAACTATGTTCCGTAATAAAAACCTGCCTATCCGTTCCCTTATCCAAAAAAGAGAAGGTTCCTAGGTGGTTTGATAGTGCCTGCTCGGCAGCGAATAGGGCGCTGCGCAGAGTATTAACCACAAAACCTAGATGTACTTCAGAGGTACAGATATCAAGGAAAATTTATAAAACTAAAATTGCTGAGCGGAAAGCTATATTGGTAACTGAGCAGTGGGAGGAACTGGTTGGATGTGCATCCAAGAAGAGCAGTGTCCTCTTCTGGTCAGCCGTTAGAAAAATACGAGACATGGGTAAACCACTGAACACAATAAGCTGCACCATAACCAGCAGTGTTTGGGAGAACCACTTCTCTAAAGTATATGCTACCCCACTTGAGGACATAACAAGTTTTACCCCAGGGGAACTGCGTTGCCTGGAGTTTGGGCTTCAGGAGGTAGAAATGGCTATCAGACAGAGCTTAGGAAATAAGCCCCCTGGTCCGGATGGACTTCAAATAGATGTTATTAATTGAAGCCCAGACTCATGGGCACCAATTCTTCTTAACGTCTTTAACAGCTTGCCCCTAGTGCCCATGCCTAACACTTGGTCTACTAGCACTACCGTCCCAATATTTAAAAAGGGCGATAGAACAGACCCGATTAATTACAGACCAATCTCGCTCTTAGATAATACCCTAAAGATCCTGGGGCGAGTTCTCTATAATAGGGTGTTGGAGTGGACAGAAGATTGTGGATTATTGGATCCCTGTCAGTTGGGGTTCAGAAGTAGGGTGGGTACGGTCGAGCAGTGCTTGAACTTGAAATTAGTGATCGCCAAGTACAACCTCGCTCGATCCTCACCGATTTACCTTGCATTTATGGATCTTTCATCCGCATTTGAGCTAGTCAATAGGGCTAAACTATGGTCCATCCTATTGAATTATGGATTGGATGAAACCCTTGTGAATTTTCTGGCTTACCTCCACACTGACCTTAAAGCGCAAGTTCGAATTGGGAGGGGAGGGTAAGTCTCCAGCGCAATTAAAGTAGGAAGAGGGGTCAGACAGGGGTGCGTTATAGCACCCCTACTTTTTAATATTTATATTAACGGACTAAGTAATTGTCTAAAACAGGTGACTTCGGATGTTCCGATAATTAAGGGGCAACCACTACCGGCCCTCCTATATGCAGACGATGCGGTCCTTATGGGCCGCACGCCAAATGCATTACGTCTACTTGTTAAAACCTTTGTACAATACATGGAGGCCTTAGACTTACGAGTGAATTTAAAAAAGTCATTTATTATGCCATGTGGCCCTGGGAAACGGAAGCTTAAAACCGTACATGTGGGGACTGATAAGTTAGACTCTGTGAGTATGTTCCCATATCTGGGGATGGTTTTTGCTGAGAGCGGCTCGTGGACTGGGCATTTGGCCCACTCCACGGGCAAGCTCTCAAAAACCATCAATTCCATTTTGAGCTTGTCTCGCCTGAAGAAAACAGGTACGTAACCTGGGCTTCATCCTGGACTCCTCCCTCTCGATGACCAGACAGGTCAACGCCGTCTCATCATCTTGCTTCAACACCCTGCGCATGCTCCGAAAGATCTTCCGGCGGATCCCCACCGAAACCAGGAAGACGGTCACCCAGGCACTCGTCACCAGCCGACTGGACTACGGAAACACCCTCTACGCTGGAACCACAGCCAAACTTCAGAAAAGACTCCAACGCATCCAGAACGCCTCCGCACGACTCGTCCTGGACATCCCCCGACACAGCCACATCTCCGACCACCTGAGAGACCTGCACAGGCTCCCCGTCAGCAAGAGGATCATGTTCAGACTCCTCACCCACGCACACAAGGCTCTCCACGACCTGGGCCCCAAGTACCTCAACAACCGCCTGACCTTCTACACTCCCACCCGCCAGCTACGATCAACCAGCCTTGCCCTGGCCGCCGTTCCACGCATCCGCAGAGCCACCACCGGAGGAAGATCCTTCTCCTACCTGGCAGCCAAGACATGGAACTCCCTCCCCATCCACCTGTGGAAAAGTAAATTTTGCCATGTTATATGTGCCTACGTGTTCCCCATCCTATGTTATATGTGCATGATCGATATGCATGTATCCCCCTATGATCGATTAACCACTTGGCTGCTAAGGCACCTGATGATCTTCCATTGACTTTCCATTGAAATCAATGGAAAGTCCATGACGAGTTACCCTTGTCATTAGCGCTGAAGTGGTTAAAGATGCAATTACAGTTGTGTCCAACGTTAGTATGTCAGTTTCCAGTTCTCGTGAAAGCAACAAGTATTAGGCCTATGTTGCCATGTTTTACAGTGTGCACGTTAATTCACCGCATTGTCCCCGTTTTTAGGCCTCAAAAGGGCCCGGACACCAGATTCAAGCTCCAGTCTCCTGAACCCTCTCCGAGGAGCGATGCAGCCCCCGCCTGCATCCCTGACCCTTCACTTACTTCCTGCCGCGCGGTGCCCGGCCCGGCCTGGCTCTGCCTGCCTGTCTGCCAAGAGTATGTTATGCTTCTAGTTATCAGTCCAGCTTTCCTCCTTTGCATTCCTAAGCTACTAAACCGCATCAACAGTTTCAGCTATAGTCTAGTCTTTCTGTCTCCATGTAAGAGAGTTACCATATTAATATTCATAGAATATTCCTAGCACCCACAATACATGTAGAATAGATGCATGCACCAGTCTTAGTGTCAAGTAGCCTTTGCCCTGATAACTTTTAGATTCTATCAACATGTACTCCAAACACGAGATACCAGATATGCTATAGGTACATGTCGTCCTGACACCGCAGACTTTAGTCTCCTCTTCTAGTGCAGAAGTCATAGCCCCCAGTTCTCCCTAGTAACACGTCATTGCCCGTTTGCGCGCACCACTAGGTTAAAGGTTCCAGCTGCTCTCAGGTAGCCCCCTCCATGTTCCCGCCCATTCATGACACTTCTATGACGTTTCACATCACATGTCTCAGTGCACGCCCTGTACACGCCTTCTTCTTCCACCCATGTGTTCATATCTTACGTTTGTCATAAGTTACGCCTACTGTATGTAATGTATTTGAAATGTCTTACTATATATATGCTGCACTGTCGATGAAATGGTGCAGCTGCCTTCCTTCCTTCCTATTTATTTCAGGCTGTCCCGTTCCAGTCCCTTCCCTTTTGCCTGAATAAAGCCTGTTCAAACTCGGATACATCGGATCCTGCCTCTTATTTATTGAGCTATCTGTTATTGTTAATGTAATTCAAAAATAGTACCGGTAATTAATTATTTATTTACCACATAATGGCGCCCGAACAGGGACGAGCCCCTTCCTCACGCGCTGGCGATGCAACGCCGGTCCCCTGACCCTCTGCAGCCGTGACGGAACAATACCGTGCACGTGCAGATATTTCTGCTTCAAGTCTCCCTCAGGCCTACGGAGGAAACGGAGACTGCGGTCCGACATCCAGACGAAGCGGTGTGGAATGCGGTTCGTCCCGACCAGAGCCCAAGCCGAGAGTCAAGGTCCGAAGTATCTGGAGGCCCACCTGTAACCGAAGTTTCCGAAGTTCATAGTCCGACGTCGTAGCAATCTAGTCCAGTCCGAGGCCTTCCAGTTTCTGCTTCCCGGTGAGTACCGTCGCGGGGGAAGTATCTAGACAGGATCATTAGTTTGGTCCTGGTCCGTTGGGTTTGGGTACACAGATCCAGTCCGAAGTATTCACCTAGGTGGATACGGGTCCGACGTGTCTCTTTGTGAGACCGGTATGTTCTGTACTGTTTTAGCAGTGCATCCAGTAATTCTAGTAAGTCTGTTCTCGAGAAATTCATGTGTTCTGTTTTCAGTGTATCAGGTAGTATTCTGTTCGAACTGTTATTAATGTATTTTTATGTCGTGGTATGAGTACTTTGTTCGCTATTCTATTACTGTGATTATTGTGTATTGTGTTCGCAAGTAAGATCCTGAAAATGCCTCTGTTCTCGGAAATACGTCAGTTAAAGACCAGAAAAGGGTTACTCGAAGAAGCAGTTCCTGTCCCTCCTAGGGACAGTCCAGGACATTTTATGTATCACAAGCATGGCTTAGATGCCATAATATATCTAGACTTATGGGCGGACTATACCAAGGAATTAGAAGAGAAATATAGATGGCCCGTATCAGGTACATGGGATGCCGAGTGCATCATGCGAGTAGAAGAAGCATTATGGAAAAAGAAAGCCAGACAGTCCCAGAAAGATGCCATCGAGTTATGGCGCAAAGAATCTCATAAAAGAACCGAAAAAGAATTCAGAAAAACAGAATTAAGTAGGGAATCCGCAGAAAAAGCCCAAGAAAGGGAATTAATAGAAGAAGGTGAACGAGTTAGAGCAGAACAGTCAGTCAGACAGAGAAATGCCTTTATTAAAGGCATGTATCCTCTTCTTGCCGAGGGCTTGCCAAAAGCAACCCCGGAAGCACCCTGTAATTTACCGCCACCAATGGTCCCGATTAAGCTACGTCACAAACCGACCGCAGCTGATATTTTTCTTTCGTCTTATTTGGACGACACAGTCCCAGCATATGCAAATCCTGTTCCGCCTATAATTCCTGCTCCTCCAACCGCTGGTCCCACGGGTCCAGTCAATGTTACAGTACCTGTGACAGCACCCCCGGCCCAGCCCACAGTACATGCACTCGTTATGCCAGTCACTCTACCAGCCGTACAGTATTCACCGACGATTCTAGTTTAGGAGCCGCGGGGGGAGGTTCTCCTCGCACCCCGCCTCAACCGAAACGTCTGACGCTACATGAACTAGCGTTACAGCGTACGCCAAAAGTGGCGACACACACAGATCTCAAGCGACTTCTTACTGATTGTATATATGATCCAGTTCCAGGTGAAGATCACATGATCTTGTATTCATTACGTTTAAGACGAGTTGCCAGCTTTTTGATCACCCTGCCCGATATGAAGGAACATCTAGACAGAATATATCGTTTTATCCGTACAGGAGAGAATCCAGGAAGTATTCACGAAGCCATGGTTCAAAGAAAAGTCGAGACTCAGCTCATGATTTTGAAGTTCCTGATTAACTGTTTAGTAAGAGAGCAAGATTATCCAGGAAAAGATCCAGAAGAAATGAAGGTCCTGACTAGGTGGAGTGACAATATAGCCGATGGAAAACACAAGACACAAGGTTGTATAGAGAGTATGTACAAGAAAATTCGTAAGGAAATAATACGTATACACAAGGAACGAGAAGCAAAAAGAGCAACCGAGAAAGAGAATGACTCTTCTAGTGAAGAGGTAGACAGCGAGAATCCTTCCAGAATAGCGTATGTAGGTAGAACTAGACTTTCCGACCGACATTCACGCCTAGATTACAAGAAAACTTTTCCTCCTCCAGCACCAGAACAGTGTTCTCTTGAGCAAGTATTCCAAGCTACCGATCACATCCTGAAATCACGAATAGGTTATAGCGAGCTTAGTACAATGCACGAGCAAGAACTAGCCCGATCGGCAGTCCGATGGACTAGTGATTCTACCACATTTCCAGACGAAATAGTGGCCCAAATGTTTCTGAAACTGCCCCCAGCCGAGCAACGTCTGGTGGGTATGTATATGATTCAGCACCTCATTACACTGTATGAGGAACAACATTCTGATCCAGGTCCTCTACATGATGTATTGAACGAGTTACTCCAGTATAGATGGAAAGGTCTAGGTACCGATTTAATTAGGGTCATTCTAGAACAGCGCCACAAATATAGAACGTTCCTGAATCCATATTTCGTTCACGTCTCACCCCCAGAAAATAAATCATTCTACATAGACAGACAGAATCCGTTACGAGAAGTACATCCAGTCAAGGGAGAAGATGGTAGTCTAGAACGAGTATTTGTTTACACCCCTATCACGAAAATAGAGCTCTTAGAAATGAAAAAGTTAATTCCCTGTCATGATAAAGACCCAGCAGGGTTTCACCGTGAATTAAAGGACATGCTCCGTATGGGAGAATACACGTATCCTGATATCATTAAAATGTTAAAAGTCCTGTTGCCTGCGGGCATATATGAAAAACTCAAAGAAAAAGAATGGGAGGTGGGAAAGAAAAAGATAGATTGGACAGCATTAGAAACTGAAGATAATACACGAGTACCAGGTACCGGTCTTGGGGATAAAGCTAAAGCTTTGCCCGAACTGTTAATACAAGTTTTGCCAAGATTACTAGCCACGAAAAAGGAAGATTGGGATGCCATCTCAGCCTGTAAACAGAAACAAGACGAAGATACTAGTGATTTTTATTCTAGATTTGAGAAATGTTTTATTATTAATAGTGGTCTGAAAACAAGTAGTGAGTCGTACCCTCATCTTTTTGTCACCAAACTAGTCGAGAATTCAAGTCCACAAGTTAAAAATCGAGTACTGAAAGTCGAAAGTACCTGGCAAGCTAATACTCCGTCACAGATGCTCCAAATGCTCCAGTATCACCAGAACAGAATCAGGGAAGAGCAGGAACACGAAAAGAGACGTATGAAAGACACGAAAATGAAAGTACTAGTTGCACAATCTGTTCCACAAGACAGTCAGAAGAGGGGTCCGAATCAAGCCAGTCATCCTGCAGCTCCCGTTAAAGGGACATGCAATTACTGTAAACAGCCAGGTCATTATATAAACGAATGTGCAGTTCTGAAACACAACATAGCTACTGGTAAAACTAAAGAAAGACCACGTCCGCCTAGACAAGAACAAGTTTCACAGACTTCCCAGCCACCGCAGAACGCACAACAGTCAGTTACAGTACCGCAGCCTATAGCTGCAACACAACATGTTACACAGCAGATGTACCAGTATGCACAGTCAGAGTATCCAGATTATCAGCCATATTCATGAAACAGCCTAGAGAGGGAGGTAGGCTTGCCTCTCATCGAGATTCCTGTAGATCAAGAGGGTCCCTATGTACACAGTCAAGTATTGGGGAAAGACAGAAAGTTTCTGATTGATACAGGGGCAAGTAGGACTACCATCAGTCATGACGAGGTTCCAGGGGCTCCACTCTCAGGCTCTAGAAATGTTTCCCTTGGATTTTCAGGAAAGCCTATTGTTAATGAAATATCGAAACCAGTTACTCTAGAAGTCGGTCCATTGTCCCGAACTACAGACTTGTTACTCACGAAATCTTGTCCAGAGAATCTGTTAGGCATTAAGACACTGAAAGAATTAGGGGCAGTAATATGCTGCTCCCCAGAAGGGGTCCGTCTGTTTTTACGTGATTTTAAAGGTCATTATGTATTACGTGATTTTGATCCAAGATTATTGAATGTACCACAGCATTTATGGGCGCAAGGTCCAACTGATGTAGGTTGTATGCATATCACCCCCCATCGTGTCACTCTGAAGCAAGGTGTTGTATTACCACGAATCAGACAGTACAGATTGCCACCTGAGGCTGTAACAGCCTTATCCAAAATTATTGACGAGCTTATTGTTCAAGGAGTGGTTGTAGAAACTGACTCCAATGTATGTAATTCTCCTATCATTCCAGTCCTGAAACGTACTGATCCAAACGCACCTCCAGTATATCGATTAGTGATTGACCTTCGAGAACTTAATAAGTGTATCATACCCCAGTACCCAGTGGTCCCAGATATTTCTTCTCTATTGACAGCCATTGATTCCAAAGCTACGTTCTTTACAGTTATCGATCTCAAGAACGCATTTTTCAGTGTCCCCATTCATCCAGACAGCCAGTCCCTTTTCGGATTCTGTTTAAATGGAAGAAGCTATAAATTCACACGAGCACCTCAAGGTTTCACAGAAAGCCCTAGCATTTACAGTCAAGCACTTAAGAGACAACTAGATAATATTCACATGCCAACTGACACTGCCCTGCTCCAGTATGTCGATGATCTACTGATCACAGCCCGTTCTGAACATGACTGCGAACGTGCGTCACTTACAGTTCTGTATTTTCTGGCCGAGATGGGGCACAAGGTGTCCCCTTCCAAATTGCAATTCTGTGTCCAGCAAGTGGTATACTTAGGACACTTACTGTCCAAGAGGGGTAGGCAGTTGACACCAGACCGTATCCAGTTAATAGCATGTCTTCCACAGCCCAAGACACAGAAGGAGGTACGAGCTTTTATAGGCCTCACTTCTTACTGTAGACAATGGATTCCTCAGTATGCATTTCTAGCCAAGACACTGATACAGTTAACGACACAGGAGGCAGCCGTATCGACTGTCCTCCCTTGGACCCAGGAACATACACTTGTTTTTAATGAGTTAAAGAAAGCTTTATGTAATGCACCTGTTCTAGCAACACCGAACTACAGTAAGCCTTTTACACTTTTTGTTACAGAACGTGATGGTACTGCATTATCTGTTCTCACGCAAGATCAAGCAGGACAATACAAGCCCTGTGCTTATTTTTCTAGCACATTAGATCCAGTAGCCCAGGCTCTGCCTGCGTGCCTCAAGTCAGTTGCAGCCACAGCTCTAGCTATCAGACAGAGTGATTCCATAGTGTTAGGACACTCCCTGACAGTACAAGTTCCACACTCCGTGGAAGTTCTTTTAAACCGAACTCAGACTCAGCACTTGACAATTGCACGTTTAACAGGTTATGAACTGACATTGTTCCAGCCACACATAGAAATCAGACGCTGCAACATTTTAAATCCCGCTACACTGTTACCGTCAGTTACTTCAAATCCTGCCACACATGACTGTGTGGAAGTTGTTAACACCATGACAAAGCCAAGACAAGACTTGACAGATATTGCATTACCAGATCCTGACCTGACACTTTATGTGGATGGTTCATGTATGAGGACAAGTACAGGAGAACTAGTAGCCGCGTATGCAGTGACTACTGAAACCGAAGTTATAGAAACACATCGTATTGACACCCTGTCTGCTCAAGCAGCAGAGCTAGTCGCTCTGACCCAAGCCTGCATACGTGCCAAGAACCTGAAAGTTAACATATACATAGATTCACGTTATGCATTCGGAGTCGTACACGACTTTGGAGTGCTCTGGCAAGAAAGAGGTTTTATGACCTCTCATGGGACCAAGATTCAGCATGGTCTCCTCATTCAAGCTCTGTTAGATGCAATACATTTACCGACAGCTATCGCTATCATGAAGTGCAAGGCACATACGAAAGTCACTGATCTCATTTCCCAGGGTAACGATCCAGCAGATCGAACAGCCAAGCTTACAGCCCAGACTCCAGACATTCCAGTTAACCCGACACAGACAGACATTCCAGATCAGACTACTTGTATGACCGTTAAGGACCCCACAAAAGATGTAATAGATATACAGTTACATGCTACTCCCGATGAAATAAAGAAATGGTCCGAACAAGGAGGGGTCCAGACAGATCAAGGATGGTTGACGAAGGGAAAAGCCACATGGTTTCTCCCCGACTCTATGGTTCAAGTCATTATTAACACCGCACATAGTCCAGCACATCTAGGAGAAAAAGCCATGTTAGACAGTATCCAGAACCTTTGGTTCAACAAGCATTTACGAGCAGCCGCCAAACAGAAAGTACGTACCTGCATGATATGTTGTCAGTTCAATCCAGGTAAAAGTGTTCCGGTGGAACAAGGTGGATTCCATCCTCCTGACCACCCTTTTGAAGTCCTCCAGATGGATTATATTCAGATGGAGCGATGTCGAGGTTTCAAGTATGTCCTCGTAGTTGTATGCGCTTTGTCCAGGTGGACAGAAGCATATCCAGTTCCAGATTACACAGCTGCGACCACTGCCAGGCAGTTGGTTCGTGAGTATTTTCCCCGTTATGGATTACCTAGGGTCGTGTATTCAGATAACGGCCAGCCATTCTCATCTGAGCTCATGAAACAAGTATCCCTTCTGTTAGGGTACCAGTGGAAGTTCCATTGCGTACGCCATCCTGAAGCAGCCGGTCTCGTAGAGAGACATAACCAGACTCTGAAAATTCGCATTGCCAAAGTATGTGCAGAGAAAGGTGTAGATTGGATGGTAGCACTGCCAGTTGCCCTTTTTTATATGAGAATGGTCGCTCACTCCCGTTCAGGTCTGTCCCCGTATGAGATAGTGTTTGGGCATCCCCCCAACATGTGGGGTACACCTAGACCCCGTACCATAACTGATGTTGACAGTAATATGCTGACAGATTACCTTGCCTCCTTGATGTCTGCACTACAATCTTGTCGTTCACAGGTTGCCGCTGCATTTCCAGACAACACCGAGGTGAAACCACACGAGATCGTCCCGGGGGATCTCGTGCTGATCCGCAATTTTGATCATTCAAGTCCGCTGGAGCCCCGCTGGAAGCAGCCCCGTCTCGTCCTCCTCACCACCCGGACTGCAGTAAAGATTGAAAACCGAAAAGGGTGGCTACACGCGAGCCACGTCAAGAAATTCCATGGACTTAAAACTAAAACTTGTCTCAAGGACTGCCCCGTTCTCAAGGACTGCCCAGACAATGTATCCAAACTTCCCCTGTTAGAGAAAACTCCGCAGCAGGAGTATAAATCCAAGTTGAGGTCTAGTAAGTCAGCCAGTTTAATTGTCTAAGTCCCTCTCGGGTGAAACGGTTAGACAGGTTCCTGACATGTATAAGACAGACCCACACAGTGAGAGAGTTAGTCAAAACTCTAAGAGAATACGCTATCAAAAGAATCTTTGCAGTCGATGTATAGTCACTCTGTTCTTTCTATTATTTTTAAGTCTTATGGTTACATGCATAAGTTATGCTTTACATTTATGTTTTCCTATTTCACATGTACATATGTTTTCCAATGTTACAGTAGAGCACACATTTAGTGACCTGCCTCCTCACGAGTTATCCTACCGTCTTGCCATGCGTAATAATACTTTTATCCGAATGCTGCACTATTCACACCAGACCAGCAATGCCACTAATTGTTGGGTGTGTGGTCGACTCCCCCCTTTCCAGACACCGAAGGGAGTTCTGCCACTCTTTCCTTATCCGTTTTCACATAATGGTTCGTGTGGAGCATGGTCCACGTTAACGTCATCCTTAACTGATATGTCCCTTCTGAATCGAACATGTTTCCCAGACAAGGAAGGTCTTTCCCATAGAACAGGGTTAGATCTAGAAAATGAAGTATATGATTTAGGTAATTATTCCTCGAATTTCATGGTTTTGAATGTTCAGTCCGATACTACTCCAGATTTGCCTGCTATTTCAGTACTACCAGTCAAAGGCGAATTATGTGTCAGAAAGAATGGTTCCGCACATGTAGGACATAGTGATTGTACTACTATGGTCGAGTATAGTGACAGTGGGAAATCCATTTTCAAAGCCTCACGTCATTCTTATTTTGTGTGTGGTCCGACCGCATATGTACGTCTTCCCCTAGATTGGGATGGAACATGTTACATTGCCTTCCTACTGCCACCAGTTTTTCTAGCCCCATCTGATTATCACAGAAACACACATCTAGTACACGTTAGACATAGAAGGGAGACTGAGTCCCCAATTGTCGATCAAACTGAAACTACCCTAGAACAATATCAAGACTTCAATAAAGGTTTCTTTTTCTTTATAGGTCCTGTCCAGAATAGTAAGTTAATACGTAGGTTAACCAGAACCCTTGAAGCAGTAGTGAATGAGACTACTTCGGCTCTAGGTAATTTAACTGAAGAGCAATCTGCCATTAGATTTGTCGTGCTCCAAAATCGTCTCGTTCTTGACGTCATACTGGCCGATAGAGGAGGAGCATGTAGAGTCATCGGATCTAGTTGCTGCATTTTCATTCCTAATAACGCGCCGTCTGTTTATTCAGCTATAACCAGACTTCATAAAATTGCCCATCAGTTACACCAGAATCCAGGCACCTGGACATGGTCCGGTTGGCTCTGGAGTATCATATCTGCCTGGGGATGGAAAGTATTGTCATTCCTGGGTATAGCAGTAATGATCATATTCAGTTGCTGCCTCTGTTTACAATGTGGCCCTGCGATTTGCGGCATGTGTGCTACCTCTTGTATTCCTAGTCCTAAGTCCCGTTCCAAGACAATTCGAGACGAGCAAATGATGCTATATGAACAGATAGATGGTATCATGAATATTGATGTTTCCTGATGGAAACGTAGGGCACAAGGAGGGAATGTGGAAAAGTACATTTTGCCATGTTATATGTGCCTACGTGTTCCCCATCCTATGTTATATGTGCATGATCGATATGCATGTATCCCCCTATGATCGATTAAAGATGCAATTACAGTTGTGTCCAACGTTAGTATGTCAGTTTCCAGTTCTCGTGAAAGCAACAAGTATTAGGCCTATGTTGCCATGTTTTACAGTGTGCACATTAATTCACCGCATTGTCCCCGTTTTTAGGCCTCAAAAGGGCCCGGACACCAGATTCAAGCTCCAGTCTCCTGAACCCTCTCCGAGGAGCGATGCAGCCCCCGCCTGCATCCCTGACCCTTCACTTACTTCCTGCCGCGCGGTGCCCGGCCCGGCCTGGCTCTGCCTGCCTGTCTGCCAAGAGTATGTTATGCTTCTAGTTATCAGTCCAGCTTTCCTCCTTTGCATTCCTAAGCTACTAAACCGCATCAACAGTTTCAGCTATAGTCTAGTCTTTCTGTCTCCATGTAAGAGAGTTACCGTATTAATATTCATAGAATATTCCTAGCACCCGCAATACATGTAGAATAGATGCATGCACCAGTCTTAGTGTCAAGTAGCCTTTGCCCTGATAACTTTTAGATTCTATCAACATGTACTCCAAACACGAGATACCAGATATGCTATAGGTACATGTCGTCCTGACACCGCAGACTTTAGTCTCCTCTTCTAGTGCAGAAGTCATAGCCCCCAGTTCTCCCTAGTAACACGTCATTGCCCGTTTGCGTGCACCACTAGGTTAAAGGTTCCAGCTGCTCTCAGGTAGCCCCCTCCATGTTCCCGCCCATTCATGACACTTCTATGACGTTTCACATCACATGTCTCAGTGCACGCCCTGTACACGCCTTCTTCTTCCACCCATGTGTTCATATCTTACGTTTGTCATAAGTTACGCCTACTGTATGTAATGTATTTGAAATGTCTTACTATATATATGCTGCACTGTCGATGAAATGGTGCAGCTGCCTTCCTTCCTTCCTATTTATTTCAGGCTGTCCCGTTCCAGTCCCTTCCCTTTTGCCTGAATAAAGCCTGTTCAAACTCGGATACATCGGATCCTGCCTCTTATTTATTGAGCTATCTGTTATTGTTAATGTAATTCAAAAATAGTACCGGTAATTAATTATTTATTTACCACACACCTCCGGCTAACCCAGGACCATCTCTCCTTCAGGAAGCAACTCAAGACCTGGCTTTTCGAGCAGTAACGGACCCCTCTCCCCCAGCGCCTTGAGACCCCTCCGGGTGAGTAGCGCGCTATACAAATGCTATGATTGATTGATTGATTGAGTGCCTGACGTAAATGAGTGTACAACCTGGGGGTTGATTTTTGCAGCAGTCTACACTAGGTGCTTTGGCACCACGTCGATGACTGTACTGCCCTCTGTGATCAAGCGTGTTCAAGATGAACACGGACCAGAGGCGGCCGTGGAGTTAGGAATGCGGCTCGTGGGAATGTTTGACATGGTACGCGATCTCGTCCTTGCAAATGTCAAGGGGATGCGGTAAGTTTCCAAGTCTCTAATGCTCTGCGCGATGCCCCTGAAGCCGACAAACCCCATCAGTTAACGAAAATTATTACGGAGGCTTATAAGTCCGTTGGCCGTAATAGTTTAGGTGTTAAGCCTTTTGCTAAAAAAGAAAAACAGCAGCAAATGGAGCAAGGGTCATCTGATAAGGATGACCACCCGAAAGTTCAGAAACAACATTGGAGTAAGAACAAAAAACAGGGTAAGCAGCAACAACAGAAACTGTGTTTACGTCCGGCTTCACCTGCACCTGCTCCTGTTGAGCGTCAATATGATTTGCGCGACCGCAGTACTATTAAGTCACCTGATAGGTTTCAGGTTCCTGAACAATGTTCTCCTCGCTCTTTGCAGGAAACATCGGTAATGTCAGGTCCCAGTGGGGGGTGAAGGTTTCTGCCCCAAGATTTTGTTGTCAGGTCAAATCTGGTAACAACCATTTGCTCTCTGCTTGCTTGTGGAGGCAGATGGTTGCTCAATCAAGATACAGAAATACCCTTCCTGATGGTGCCACAGACGATGGACTTTAGCGTTCTAGTCTTCCGTTGCGGCCATTTTGTGCGCTCGTGCCTTTTCCTCAGCGCACTTCAACGGTCGTACTCCAGCGGTATGGACGCATTCGTGAGAGCGCGTCTTTTTGAGTTTTAGTTTTCAGTCAGCTCACAGTCCAGTTTAGTATTTCCAATTTCCTCAGAAGTCCGGGCGCTTGTTTATTGAGCGCTTCCCTGCCCTCCCGTTCCAGATATTCCGCTTCTGCAGAGACGCAGATTTTTCTCGCCACAAGGTCCTGGTAGGACGCTCTTCTTTTGGAACAGTACATAGCTGGAGGGAGGTAAGAATTTGATTCTGCGCTGTATTCCGAATCTGAATCCTGTATCCAGCCTTCAGCGCGGGACTCCTTCCTGACGCACTGAACTATAGTGAATTGGTGTATCTCTTGAGGCACTTGGGTGACAGCATAGACTCACAAACTATCCAGTGTCAGTCAGCCTGCTGTATACTAAGCTATAAGGTTTATGAACTAAAGTCTCTCTGAGGATTGGTGCAAGCAATTATTGTTCTTCATCCTTCCGGACCCAAGAAGACAACAAGTATAGTGTTGTATATATTGATATGCATATTAATTATACATAGTTATACCACCGTAATATGACAGCAATAGTTGAAATTACCAGAACTGTCTGACGAACTCAACCAGAATTATTTCCTTTCATCTGGATTTCTAAAACTACAAACTCATTAATAGAGAGAGGCAATTGCCCACACACATTCAGGTACTTGATTAGATTTATGGGAGAGAGAAAGCAAGGAGGTAGTGCTCGAGTGTAGTGGGGAACTGTATTAATGTTTTGCTTACTTTTACAGGAGATGCCTTTCCTGAAGTAGAAGTAACCGAAGACCTTTGTGTGGTAGTCTCTCTGTGTGTTATCCACTTCCCCTTTCCCTTTCATTCCTGGGCTCAGAGTCCTCTGGGTGCAGGGGTGTAGGGGAGCTGGGAAATATCCTCTAGCAAGAACCCACTGGCCACCTGCTCCCACGGATTCAAAGGATTACAGGTACGCTCTCTGACAGATTGAAGTGCCTCAACATTTCTTTCCGTCTGGGCAGGATGGCAGAGGGTTTAGATTTGAAGGCTTTGGCAACCATCCTTCAGGATTTGCAAAAGCAGCTTAGTGAAACTCAGGAAGAGGTTAGGAAGTCCAATAGGGAGGCTCACTATCTTAGGCAGCGAGTAGAAGAGCTTTCAGTGAGTCCCAGTCCTAATTTTGGAGGGTTAAAGTCTCCAACCTTTGCTCCAACCTCTTCGTCATCTTCTGCATTAACCACACAGGTTGTCCATGCCATGTCCCCAACCATTCCCTTGGCCCCTTCAGAAAGATTTCAAGGGGATCCACATAAGGCTCAAATCTTTTTGACCCAGTGTTCCTTACATTTCCTCTGTAAGCCCATTTTATTTAAAGAAGATCAGTCAAAAGTGGCGTTTGTGCTGTCCTATCTTAGTGGAGATGCTGCTGCTTGGTCATTGCCATTGGTCTCCTCTAATGATCCGGTGTTATATAAATTTGAAGATTTCAAGGCAGAGTTTCTTCGAATTTTTGATCGTCGAACTATTTCACAGACTACAGATAATGAACTATTGGATCTGAAGCAGGGAAACAGAGAATTGGTGGCGTATTTGGCACAATATAATAAGTTAATTGTGGAAACTAGCTGGCCTGCCGAAAAGAGAGCGGCAATATTTTACCGAGGTTTAAGGGATGAGCTAAAGGATGGGCTGTCTCAAATTCCAAGAAGACCTACAGATGTCTCTGAATGAATCGACTTGGTCCTCCAAATTGATCAAAGGCAAGCTGAACGTCGGAGTGAGAAGCGAAGGGATGTAAAACCTTTTCCACCGCGTTTTGATCGAGTTCGTTCTGAATCCACAAAGAATAGTGAAGTTCCAACCATGGAAGAACCCATGCAGATTGGGGCGGTTCGTGGCCCGTTGTCTCCTGAGGAGAGAGAAAAAAGACGCCTCGGAAAATTGTGCATGTACTGTGGTCAGTCAGGTCATTTTGTCAAAGAATGCACGAAGAAACCAAAGACCAATTCATGGGTAAAAGACAAGCTCCACCAGTAGACGGAGTTGCACTGGTGGGAGCAGCCCCTGAGACAACTCCCAAGACTCAGCTACTTGCAAACGAATGGCAAGCGGTGGCACCACATTTGATCTTGTCATGTACAATTTGGTTTGGAAAAAGTCGGAAGGAAAAAGTGTCGGTAATGTTGGATTCCGGTGCCACTGGGAATTTTTGTGACTTACAATTTGCGAAACAGGTGGGAATCCAGTTTGAGAAGAAACTAAAGCCAGAACCTGTGCGAGCTGTGGATGGCACAGAGTTATCATCCGGCCCTATCGTGTTTGATACCGAGGTCATTACAGTCGTAGGTCCTGAGGAACATCGAAGTTTGGTCAGCTTCAACCTCATTGACGCTCCTCAGTTTCAAATGATTTTGGGGCTGCCCTGGCTCACTGAGCACAATCCAAGAATCGATTGGGCCAAACGCACTGTAGAGATGACTTCCGAATTTTGTACGGAGCATTGTTTTCATGCTCCAGTGGAGACTTCGCTGACTACAATGTCGTCAAATTTAGCCAATCATTTGCCAATGGTTTGTGTGGTGGAAACTCCAGAGATCCCGGAGGTATATCTCGATTTGAAGGAGGTCTTCAACGAAAAAGAAGCTAAGAAATTACCTCCTCATCGGGAATATGATTGCCGTATTGAGTTGGAGCCTGGAGCAACCCTACCATGTAGTCGCATCTACGCATTATCAGAACCTGAGAATCAACATTTAAAGGAGTATATTGAACAAAATTTGGAGAACGGTTTTATTCGACCCTCTCAGTCGCCAGTTTCTTCCCCCCTCTTTTTCATTCCTAAGAAGGATGGAACGTTGAGGACCTGCATTGACTATCGTGCTTTGAATTTGGTCACCAAAAAGAACCGCTATCCATTGCCTCTCATTTCGGAGCTTCTGGATCAAGTAAAGAGTGCCAGAATCTACACCAAATTGGATTTAAGAGGAGCGTACCATTTGGTACAAATGGCGGAAGGTGAGGAATGGAAGACGGCGTTTCGCACTCGTTTGGGTCTGTTCGAGTATCAAGTCATGCCCTTTGGATTATGCAACGCTCCTGCAGCCTTCCAGCATTTTGTAAACGATCTTTTGAGAGAGTTTTTGGATCGCTTTGCAGTGGTCTATATTGATGACATCCTCATTTTTTCAAACAATCTAGAAGAACATGTAAAACATGTTCGTGTCATCCTAGAACGTCTATTGAAAAATCAGCTGTATGTGAAACTGGAGAAATGTGTTTTTCATTCTGCAAAGGTGGAATTTTTGGGTTTCATCCTTTCTCCCGAAGGTGTCAACATGGATAATTCAAAATTGGAAGCAATTAGGGCCTGGCCTGCTCCTCGCTCTATCAAAGAGATACAAAGTTTTTTGGGCTTCGCCAATTTTTATCGGCGTTTCATTCAGAACTTCTCTGAGAAGGTTAGCCCAATTACTCGACTTTTAAAGAAGAATGAGCGTTTCGTTTGGGGAAAAGAACCTGAAGAGGCCTTTCAACAGTTAAAGGAAGCCTTTGTATCAGCACCCATTTTGCAACACCCCGACTTGAAGGAACCCTTTTATGTGGAAGCTGATGCTTCTAATTTTGCTATTGGGGGAATTTTATCTCAGCGTCAGAAACTAACGGGGCAATTACATCCAGTGGCCTATCACTCTCTGAAGCTTTCGCCTGCTGAAATAAATTACCCCATTTCTGACAAAGAACTTTTGGCAGTCAAAGAAGCTTTTAAGATTTGGAGACATTACCTGCTTGGAGCGCAACATGTCATTACTGTGTTCACTGATCACCGCAATTTGCAATTTTTAAAGTCTGTCAGAACCCTCTCCCCTCGTCAGTTGAGATGGTCCCTGTTTTTCGCAGACTTTGACTTTGTGCTAACATACAAGCCGGGATCAGCCAATGGAAAGGCAGATGCCCTTTCTCGTCTAAGCCTGGGAGATGTCACCGACAAGCGAGAGGAAGGCTTTATCATTCCACAGAATAAGATTGTTGCTGTTATTGCGGAAGATGAATTGGAAAAGCAAGTGCGAGAGGCCTTCCAAGAAAAAGAATTCGCCAATTGGATTTCAGAAGGTCCAGAAAGAGAACTTAAGGATGGGAAACCCTACTTTCAAGGGAAACTGTTTATTCCAGTTGAAAACTTGCAGTTCTTAATCATCCAACAGTTTCATGACCATCCATTGGCCGGTCATAAAGGAGCAGTCAAAACGTTGGAACTGGTGAAGAGGAGTTATTTTTGGCCAGGCATGGAGGCACAGGTTAGGCAGCACATCGCCACTTGTGAACAGTGTATTAAGGGGAAAAGTTCTAGACAGCCACCTCAAGGTTTACTTAGGCCCCTGCCCATTGCACCTTCTCCCTGGCATACCATTTCCATGGATTTTATTGTGGAATTACCTTCTAGTCATGGTCATTCTGTAATCTGGGTGGTCGTTGACCTGTTCACTAAAATGAGTCACTTTGTTCCCCTAAAAGGTCTTCCAACTGCTTCCCAACTGGCAGATTTGTTTGTTCAACATATTGTGCGTCTGCATGGAATTCCTAAGATAGTGATTTCTGATCGGGGTCCACAGTTTGTTTCCCGATTTTGGAGATCTTTTTTGAAAGGTTTGGGTGTGGATTCTCGTCTGTCCACCAGTTTCCATCCTGAGACGGACGGACAGACAGAGAGGGTGAACCAGGATTTGGAACAGTATCTTCGTTTGTATTTGATGGATCAAGAGGGAGAGTGGCCCTCTCTATTAAGTACGGCGGAGTTTGCTTACAATAATTCAGTCCATTCAGCCACCGGTTACTCCCCATTCTTCCTTAATTCCGGTAGACATCCAAACATGTTAGTGGGTAGAGTTGAGGTAGAGGTTCCAGCAGCAGAAGATGTAATCCAAGATTTACATAAGGCCTTTCAGTCAGCATCAGAGAATTTAGCTAAGGCAAAACAGAGCTATAAGAAGCAAGCAGACACGAAACGTAGGGAGAGTCCAGAATTTGAGGCAGGAGATTTGGTTTGGGTTTCCACTCGACATATGCGGTTGAAGGGGAACAGGAAGTTTCAGCCTCGATTTGTGGGTCCTTATCCAGTTGTGAACATGGTCAATCCAGTCAGTGTTAGGTTGGCCCTGCCTAAGTCAATGAAGATTCATCCTACCTACCATGTTTCTTTGATTAAGCGAAACCCCCCAAATTTTCGATGTTCCCATCCTCCTGCTTCTATCCAAATGGAATCTGCTGAGGAGTTCGAGGTCAAGAGAATTTTGGACTCCAAACTGAGAAAAAACACTTTGTTCTACCTGGTCGATTGGAAGGGTTTCGGTCCTGAAGATCGTTCATGGGAACCAAGCAAGAATGTTCACGCCCCGCGGTTGGTAGCTGAGTTTCACAAGACTCATCCTCAAAAGCCTAGAGAGGGGGCTTTAGTGGGGGGTACTGTCAGGTCCCAGTGGGGGGTGAAGGTTTCTGCCCCAAGATTTCGTTGTCAGGTCAAATCTGGTAACAACCATTTGCTCTCTGCTTGCTTGTGGAGGCAGATGGTTGCTCAATCAAGATACAGAAATACCCTTCCTGATGGTGCCACAGACGATGGACTTTAGCGTTCTAGTCTTCCGTTGCGGCCATTTTGTGCGCTCGTGCCTTTTCCTCAGCGCACTTCAACGGTCGTACTCCAGCGGTATGGACGCATTCGTGAGAGCGCGTCTTTTTGAGTTTTAGTTTTCAGTCAGCTCACAGTCCAGTTTAGTATTTCCAATTTCCTCAGAAGTCCGGGCGCTTGTTTATTGAGCGCTTCCCTGCCCTCCCGTTCCAGATATTCCGCTTCTGCAGAGACGCAGATTTTTCTCGCCACAAGGTCCTGGTAGGACGCTCTTCTTTTGGAACAGTACATAGCTGGAGGGAGGTAAGAATTTGATTCTGCGCTGTATTCCGAATCTGAATCCTGTATCCAGCCTTCAGCGCGGGACTCCTTCCTGACGCACTGAACTATAGTGAATTGGTGTATCTCTTGAGGCACTTGGGTGACAGCATAGACTCACGAACTATCCAGTGTCAGTCAGCCTGCTGTATACTAAGCTATAAGGTTTATGAACTAAAGTCTCTCTGAGGATTGGTGCAAGCAATTATTGTTCTTCATCCTTCCGGACCCAAGAAGACAACAAGTATAGTGTTGTATATATTGATATGCATATTAATTATACATAGTTATACCACCGTAATATGACAGCAATAGTTGAAATTACCAGAACTGTCTGACGAACTCAACCAGAATTATTTCCTTTCATCTGGATTTCTAAAACTACAAACTCATTAATAGAGAGAGGCAATTGCCCACACACATTCAGGTACTTGATTAGATTTATGGGAGAGAGAAAGCAAGGAGGTAGTGCTCGAGTGTAGTGGGGAACTGTATTAATGTTTTGCTTACTTTTACAGGAGATGCCTTTCCTGAAGTAGAAGTAACCGAAGACCTTTGTGTGGTAGTCTCTCTGTGTGTTATCCACTTCCCCTTTCCCTTTCATTCCTGGGCTCAGAGTCCTCTGGGTGCAGGGGTGTAGGGGAGCTGGGAAATATCCTCTAGCAAGAACCCACTGGCCACCTGCTCCCACGGATTCAAAGGATTACAGGTACGCTCTCTGACAGGTAACAGCCACCGGTGGAGGAGGCGGCGGCAGAGGTCAAGGTACCCAACAGAGCCGTGAACAGCCTCGTAGGGCTGACGGAAAAGGCAAGCAGGACGAGACACCATGTCAAAGACCCCAGTTTCAGAAGAAGAAGGTTGCTGCTGTAACAGCGAGATATGGCACAGATAGTGAGAACACAGCTTCGGAATCTGACATGGGCGCTGACGCTGCTGGACAGTGCAGCAGAGATTACCATAGTTCGAGAGGCGCTGCGTCCACTACGGAAGGTGACAGCGACTGACAACTTCGTTGTAGTGGAAACAGCTGACACTAGATTGGCTCCCCATGACAGGCTTTATGAAATTGTCCTTGTGATTGAAGGAGACATAGAACGTACCATAAAAGGGTGTTTTGGGGAATATCTAACAACTACCTATGATATATTGTTGGCGGAGGTCGACTGGCCCCCACCTTTTGTCTTAGCCGCTCCACAAGGGGAGGAGGTGATCCTCCCCGCTTTCGCACACACAGTGCCACACACACAGCCTGCAGAAGATTGGGCTAAGGCGCTTGCGCCGGCGTTGTACCGTACTCATTGTAGTTGGGACAAATTATCCCCTCGACATGAGATTCCATTGTGATCGATACCACAGCCTCTACCCCAATACCCCATATGGCGTGAGGCGAAAGCCTCTGTTGCCGAAATCCATTGAACAATTCGAATATCAAGGTGTAATTGAAACGTCTGTGTCTCCGATGAATAACCCACTTTTTACTGTGACCAAGCCAGAATGGTTCCTACCGTTTGGTATTAGACTACCGCCCCTTAAACTCACATTGTCGTACATGTGCAGTGCAGAATACTCACAGTTCTGCTCTAGTGGATAGTCTTGTGCGTAAAAGGTTCAAAACCACACTTGACATATCCAATCGTTTTTTGCCAATAATTTGTCCTCCCTTAGTAGTCAGTGGACAAGTTATACCTGTGTTGGCAAACAACGCCAATTCCTTCGATTGGCTATGGGCTACAAGAATAGTCCAGGGGTTTTTGCCGCCCGGATAGTCTCTCTTCTTGAGAGGCTCGACGCAGATGCATGTTCGTATGTGGATGAAATTTATCTCACAGACGACGAGTTATGGCTGCATCTGTGCCTTGTTGACCGCATAATTTGCCATTTTGCGGGCTTTGGTTACAAATTTAACTTTGCGAAATCACACATTGCAAGGTACACAGTGTTGTTCCTGGGCTATGAGCTCAACAATGAAGGCAGAGGTTTGGCTCCTCACTTTTTGGAGAAATGCGCACTTTTGCGGGCTCCCACAACACTGAAAAAGCTACAATCTCTACTGGGTTTTTTGAATTTCGGACGTACATACATTCCGGAATATGCCCAGCGTATCAAGCCACTTTATGCGTTGATACAACCTACTTTTTCCAAATCGTGCTGGCTGCCAGAACATTCAGCCATCTTGCAAACTTTGCAGGCTGACCTACTTGAATCTAAATTCTTGTTGACTCGTGACAACCACACCAATGTGGTGATAAGAATCATGCCAGGGGCGGTGGGTTTCACGTACCTCACTTTTAATGAGGGAGACACAGTCCCTATCGCTTACAAGTCACACCTGTACACTTCAGCCGAGTTGCGGTTTTCCACTGTGGAAAAAGTTTTGACAGCAGTGCAAATGGCGATTCTTAAGGAACGTGCACTGTCGCACGGAAAGTGCATTGTGGTTGTTACTCCGTATCCTGCCTTGGAGGCAGTGACAAAGGCCAGTGTACCAAATTCCAAGGCCTTGCACCCTCGGTGGATACAATGGGCTACATCCTTGACATCCCCGGATGTAACGTTCTTTTTCGATTCCTCTTTGCAGACTCAAGTGTTCTTGCAGTATGAGTTTGTTCATCCTGCTCCTCTGACTATGCGCCCACTTGAGGATTTTCGTTGTATCATTTACACTGACGGAAGTGCTCAAGCGGCTACGGGTTCTAGACACGCGTATTCCGCGGCCTGCGCAATTGTGGTTGGTACTATGGTGGATGGTGAATTCAAGTCGGATGTCGTACATACACAGACATTAGGGGACTGTACAGCCCATTTGGCAGAACTACGTGCTCTGATGCTTGCGTTGGAGAACGCGGACCCCAGTGTGACTACTCTTATTGTGAGCGATTCTTTCTACTGTGTAGTCTTTCAATGACAATCTACCTTTTTGGACTAAAAATGATTATCGTGACTCCAAGGGTGGCACAATAAAACATAAAATGATCTGAGTTTGAGTGGCTGAGCTCAAAGAACGACTCCCACTCGTTTTTGTTATTCATACTTTGGGTCATCAGCGCATTGGGGTTCACGCTGTTGGCAACTGTCTCGCGGACGAGGCTGTGAAGACAGCAGTAGCAACATTTGCAGTGGCAGCAGTTACACGTTCCAAATGTAAGATTGATGATGAAATCTTGGCAGCTATTGCCGCAACTGGGAAGGGAGGTAATTATCCAAGGGTTTCCCTTCGAAGTACTCTTATCATTTAAGTCCTGATAAAGTTCCTTATGTGAGAATAGACGACGTTGGTGACAGACTGATTCCCATCGCGGACTGCAGACAGGCTTTGATTAAAGCACGTTCAGTAAACAAGAATTTATCCCTTCGGGTAAGAATTATACCATTAGGTACCATCAACACACTGAACCATTAATCATTCGGTTACACCCATACAACCTGAAGGACTACAGTGAAATACTCACAAAAAGATTTGATTATCAAAAAAGGTATATGAAAAATATATATATATATATATATGTATATATATATATACTGTTTATTAAAAAGGTTTAAAAACACATATTTAAACAAGAAATTACATGTACATCAAGTCAATTAACAAATAATAATAATAATACGGCGAAACATACAATAATACAGGAGAAATCACAACAAAAGACAATAAAATCGGTCTTATATTCAGTTAATTTAGAAACAGTTGATTCAACATAAGGTTTGGAAACACTTCCTCATCCCCTCATGAATGTTGACCACTCCAAATTTAACTTGCAATAAGGCGTCGACGCGTTTCGGCGGTATTTGAATTATTCTAACCACCTTCTTCAGGACAAATTAATATTACTTCTCCTTTTTAATCAGCATAACCTAATACAAAAATAAAATATTCATTTATCTTATTATCCCAAAACGGTATACAGTTATTTACACAATTCAAATTTGTCATATTATTTCACTATCTAATACTGTAAGAAGCTTGCAACCCTTTCAGTTGACATAATTCAAATATTCCATAGGGCACTTTATCTGCAGTATTCCATTGCACATGAGTTTCTACTGTGTTATCTCTTGTCTTATTTCACTTAGCGCGACACATTTAAAGCAGACCATTATTCATTTCTTTTAATCACAAATATCTCATATTGTGTCACCAGGAACTTAACCTCTATCTGCTCTACTCATTATATTCAGTACTACATCACATATTTCAATGTTGTTCCAAATATTCTACTCATCCCCATTTGTTATACCCTATGTTTTTATGATAATTTCACCGAGTTCATCATGTTCATTCATACAGATTCACCCCATTCTCTCTAGCTGATTGCAACAGCAGTGTTGTTACACTCATCCATATTTTTGCACATATGTGTCGATATATGGTCATGGGTATCCTCTTAATTCTATATCGAGGACCCTCTCTGTTTTCGGAAGATAAAAAGGCAAGTATTAACACTTACAGAAATATATCCTCTGCATTTTTTAATTGGTTAAAAGTTAAAAGTTGTACCTACTTAAGCTTAAAATTCTCTTGGAGTCCGTGGGGTTACTTTCTTGTTTTTCCCTCACTCCCCGAGGTCTGAATTTAGTGTTTCCTAATGTTTCCTAATGTGCACAAAACAATGGATGCTATTAGATTATAATGTGTCCTCTCTCATTTCTACTTAATCCAATTTACATATGGGACGCTTGTCAAGTACCTTATATCGTGTCCGTGAATTGTGAGCTATTTCTCTTTCCACTAGGATTGTAGGCCACTTCTTAATTTAAGGGTCCTTACTAATGCACACAAGAAGAGATATTTTGATTACCCCTAAAGACCCTGAGCATTTACGAGAGTTCCTTCCCACCCTTGTTCGTAAAGAACCTCACCCTAAGGTCTCTATTTGCTCACCTTTATGGTATGATTCCTTTTCGATTCATTTGGGTTCTCGCCGCGGGTACTGAGGGTTTGTTACTGAAATGGCGGCAAAACACGGAAAACAGGCCGTCCGTTAGTCTCATATAGTAACTGTAATTTCGTAGCAGTTAATAATTTATTTTGCTGTTTAAACTCGATATGCTTTTAGCTATTACTTATTAAACCACACTTGCTGTAAGGAGCATTTTTATATTAACGGTTGTAATTACCCCACTACGCTTCTCATTTCAAGAAATCCCTCCGTTTTCAAGGTGCGCATAAACGGACTTTGTTCACCGCGCCCTAGTTGCATTATGAACAGCGGTATAATGCTTACCTTTTGTTTGGTACACTGTGTTTCCCCGTCCGGCCTCGTTTGTTTCGTATAGTTTCGTTTTAAATTGCAAATGGAACAACGCCAGGTGACGGGCTCTTTATGCCTCGTCAGAAATTTACGTCATTCTCAAGGGACCAGCGTTTTTTCTAAAATTTAAAGTAAACACAACACCCTATTCTCGTGGCCAACTTTATTGATAACAGTACAAGCGTTTACAAATACGTTATCTTAGTGCTCAAGTTTTTTTCTATGATTGAGTCTATTCTCTATTTGGAATGTCTCATTAGTTCACGACTTGGACTCCCATTTTATTTTATCATAAAACAAGATCCAGCATCTTGCTCTGTTTTGTTACCAACAAAGTACTGTATCTTATTTAGATAGATGGAGTACAGAAGCGTATTAAGAAAGTTTAATCTATTGGTATCACAGCATTTTTGCTAATGCTTCATCTTAATTTTACAACCTTCATTATTTAATTATTTTAAATTCTCAGTCTAAAGTAAAGCGGAGGCACCTGATCTCTTATCTACTGCCCCATCTGTCATTATACTGCAATCCTCATCCAGTCTTCTTTACTGTTCAATCCATTATTCACTGTGTCCAGAGTAGAAATATACCACTGCTCCCTGTTTTTACGCTTTAGCTCTATATTTCCTCCTCTTTTGGAGCATGTGATCTTTTCAATTATGAACCAAGTGAATTCTGTGTGTTTATGTTTGAGTTTGCCATAATGATCTACCATTGGTGCATTGGATTTACATGTTTTAAGGGCTGACCTATGTTCAAGAAGACGTAGTCTCAATTCGCGGCCCGTCTCTCCAACATACGCCAAGCCACATGGGCAACGAATTAAATAGACTACATTGCTACTCCTGCAATTATTCAGAGTTTTGGACGTTATAGTATAGTTGTTATGGGTAAATGTTTTTGCCACACAACAATTTTCACAAATTGAGCAGTTACCACACCTGGCATTTCCAACTGCTTTAGCTCCAGTAATGATTAGCTGACTGTTCTGGGTCCCTTCCCTATATGTATGAACTAAGTTATTGCGAAGGTTGTCATTCCGTCTGAATGCAAATATAGGTTTGGGAATTTTTACCTCCCTGCCATCATTCAGAATACTCCAGTTAGAGTGGATCACATTTTTTAGTCTATTGCTGATGTTTGAAAACTGACTAACAAACACCAACTTGGAGTCTGCGGGAACTTTAGTGGCTTTCTCATTAGGATCTGGGTTCAACACCAACTTGGAGTCTGCGGGAACTTTAGTGGTTTTCTCATTAGGATCTGGGTTCAACATACTTTCTCTATTGTAAAAACGTGCCCGTTTGCAAGAGTTCTTAATCAACTTCTTGGGGTAACCCCTATCTTTTAGTTGATTAAAGCAGCCCACGCCGGGATGGCTTTGGCGCACGCCGGCGTGTCAACTACTGTATCTCTACTCCAGCAACGATATTGGTGGCGCGGTTTGTACAAACAGACTCGTGATTTTGTCTTTCAATGTGGCATTTTTCAGCAAATTAAACCTTCTTCTGCTGCATGTCCACCCCAAATTCAGTTGTACATATCTAATAAACCACTTGGGTGTGTTTATTTGGATCACTGCGGTCCTTTCTCCTCTGATACTTCGTATAAGTACATCTTAGTAGCAGTTGACTCTTGCACGCCCTTTGTCTGGGTGTGGCCTCAAAATAGCACTGATGCTAGTACTGTCGTAAGTGATTTGCGTGTCTTTGTGGGAATTTTTGCCTGTGGTACCTTCCATTCGGACCAGGGTCCAGCGTTCGCCTCTCAGGCGTACAAGGATGCCATGGCTTCATTGGGGGTCTAGGTCAAATTTTCGTCTCCATACCGGCCTGAGGGTAATAGTGTTGTGGAGCGGTTGAACCGTGATTTAGAGCAATCACTGACAGCGAAGGTTTGAGGTGCTGGCAGAGACTGGCTCACCCACCTCAATAGCGTACAACGTGCACTAAATAATCTCCCTAGAATGTCTCTGGGTGGGCAGACCCCATACGAAATGCTCTTTGGCATCAAGATGTTTGTTCCGGACCTTGATGGTCTAGACATGGCAGCATGAGCCGTATCCTTTGACGTAGATGAACTTTCTAATGTTTTGCGGAACCTACAAAAGACCAGAGACAGTCTTGCAAAGGAACACTTGCCCTCCACATCTGAAGCTGCATTGCAGATTCCGGTAGTTGGCTGGCCACCCCAAGTTGGCGACCTGGTCCGAGAGAAGATCGAGAACTAAAAAGAATTTGGTCCTTCCTATCGAGCTCCAGTTGCCGTGCTTGGCGTGCAAGTACAGTCATTTTACCTCCTCTTCCTGGGCGAAAGGGGAACAGATACATTTCCAGTGACAACGTCAAACCACACAGGGTGGCCAATTCTCTATAGTATGACGGCTGCGGTTTCGTGTCCAGCAATGGTACGACACTCTGTTTTGGTCCCAGATCCTGCCATCGAGCCTGATGTTGCTGTTGAAATGAGCCCACTTACAAATCCTTTATTGAATCAACCTGCTGGTGATCCTCTTAATGACACTGAATATACTTACCCCACTGACTTGTCTATGCCTGATTTGGAGACCCGTGTGGCTAATCAATCCCGTTTTTCCTTTGACATTGGCTCATCCACATCTAAGTCCCCTTCAAAAGTTTCGATTTTTGCTACCTGGTTTAAAAAACATTTTTTGATTCCTCCTTGGATTTACATTTGGCTGGTGCTGATTGCAATTGTTTTGTTCATGTCCATAGGATTTGTGGTATATTTTTTCTGTTTTATTAATGGACACTATGTTAAGGTAAGAACTTCAATTCAAGTGATTGATGGAACTTTGGCTCCCCACTCGTCTTCGCACATCATGAAGAGGGACCAGACTTTTGTGAATATAACTGCTTGGCCCGTTTTAGATGGGCTTGTATGGGATGCTGTAAAGTTCCAGATACATGGTCCCACAGAGGTTATTAATTTTCCCTATGTACTCCGTGTTTCTATCGGGGATGTGGTTAAACAAAATATTCGCTCTGATGATTGGGATGTTAAAGCTGTTGAGGCTTTATTTACTGATTTGAAATATTATGCTGCTTTCGATGCTGAAGATTTATATTGTACTGTTACCAGCATTTTGGCAATCACTTTTTGCATAAAACTAATTCATTTAGAAATATGGTTAATTACACACAGTGGGAGCACTGTCCCGCGCCAGTGGAAGGCAGCTCGAAAAAGTTTTTGAAAAAGTTTTCCTATTTTACTGATTTTGATCAATCAAACCCTAATGCATTTTATTTTAAATTGAATGAAAAGTCCTCTTCCAAGGTTAGACTTACCCACACTAAATTACTGTATTCAAAGTCCTTTATTGACCAGTTGGCTGTTGGGGGCTATGAGCTGTGGAAAGATACTATTGATCTTAAATCTGTTTGGGGTTCTAAAAGTTGGCAAGCACAATGCACTGAGGCTTTGCATTGTGCATGTCTCATCCCAAACCACATGTTGTTTCTGAATGATACTATTTCACACACCACCTGCTTTGGGTTGGCTACTTCTAAAAAATTAAATGCTCCTTCCTTTCCTGATTTGGGTGAGTTTCCCCATTGGAACAATTTTACCAGTACTTCCCTGAATGACTTACAAGCACTGTTTAGAAATTCCTCTTTTAATGTTTCCGGCATTAATCAGTCAATTCAATCTTTATTCGGATACGAGTATCCATAAAAGCACAATTCAATCACTACCAACATAAAAGATACAGTTTTTATTTAAAAATCTCATATAGATTCTCATTAAAAAACCCTCATTTAAATCTGCGATGCTCACGACTGGATAAAAAAAATGTAAATTCCATGAAAAATAAAGTTGCAGCAATAGGCAAAAAAGCACAGTGAACGACAGCAAACCCATATTAACAATTGCAAATAAATAAATAAACCAATAAAGACATTTAAAACTGTTGGTCGGGCATGCAATAGCAGCATCATATTGTTGATAAGGTGCAATGAATATAAACAACGTAAAAAACATTATACAAATATAATTGATTATAAATGCCCTCCATACCCTAGAAATTGTTTAAAAAACAAGGGTTGGACATGCCATTAATAGCAGGAGCGTGATAGAATAAAGTGCAATTAATTGTAAACAATATTAGCAGCATCTTGAATAAAGTTAATTTATATTTAAGCTTTCAAACCCGCGAAAATATACAAAAAGATTGGGCAGGTGTTTGGCAGCAACATCATGATAAAATAAAGTGCAGTTAGTTGTGGACAGTGCCCGCAGCATAGCGCAGATGTAGTTGGATTTATTTAAACTTGCACATCTGCAGGATGCACTTGACCATTGTTAGGTACCCTTATAATGTGAAAAATCACTCATGGAGGTGCTTGAGCGTACTTCCACTTGTAAGAACGAGCTTACACTGCAAATCAGGTCATCATTTACGAGTTGTAAGTGTAGGAGAGTAGGGTCTGCTTTCCTATGGTCACCCCATTTTTTGCTTTTTGCTTCACTGGTTTTCGACTTAATGTGGCTGTGGGCATGCTAATCAGACCCACAGCCCTTCTGTTCTCTCTCTAAATTCTCACCATGTACTTTAGGTACATCATCAATTGGGATTTGTGTCACTCCTATGAGTCCCTGTACAGTGTACTATAGGTACCCAGGGCATAGGTGCACCCAAGGCCTACCAGGGGCTGCAGCATATCTTTTTGCCACCCCTGGCTGGCCATCCAAACTGACACAACTGGCTGATCACTCAGCTGGGGCAAGGTCATGTAATCATCCCTTGCTTAGATATAGTATACCTATATCTAACCTTATATCTAGACACATATGCACCTGTAAGTCACTCCTATGGCATGCCTTAACAATCCTGAAGGCAGAGTGCTTGGTTTTATGTGAGATGGTGCTCTAGCATGAGCTGAGCCTGTCTGCAGCTTTCGGAACCATGTCCTTATAGCTGTTCTAGGATATTGCCATACCATATACTCTTAAGTGCATTATAATCCTTGCGGTTATTGCTATCTTTGGTTTGGCTTTACCAAAACATGTCGTGTAAGGTGTCATACGCTTTGGAATACTACCCCCTTGCCAGTTCTGGCGACGGGGGTAGCATTCCACCCTTCTAGAGGGAGAAGACATGTTACTTCAATTAATACCGGTTAAAGTTAACCAGAGCCTCAGCATCACAAAATGGATGCTGTTGCCACAGACACAAGTCTGACCTCCTGCTGCTGGGAGTCCTTCCAGCGAGGGAGGCTTGGACAATAGGTTTCCTGTCACAGGGAGGTGCTAGCACCACCCCAGACAGGCTATAGTGTATTGGGGCAGGGAGGGCTGAATGAAATGAGACACTGCCTGGGGCACACAAGGTGTCCCATGCATAGTCCAGTTCAAACCGGTGCTGGGGCACTCCAGCCCCAGCTCTGGCGCGAAACTGGACAGAGGGAAAGGGGTGTAACCACCCCCTACCTGGGTCCCACCCATAGGAGGGACCTAGCAGGTAATACAGCCCCTAGATTTGGTATATAGGTAGGAGCTGAGTCCCAAGACTTTAGATATATCCTGACTGAAACTCTGATGCGAAACTCTGGACCTTCGACATCCTACTCGACGTAGAAGACTGAAGAATCTCCCTTGTGGACAAGGAGGACCACCTTGTGCAAGCAGGCACCATCAAGCGTTCAACGGTTTGCTTTGTCGTTGCTCCCTCCGGAGCTCAAACACAGAGCTTGACAAGACCCGGACTTCCAGACTTCTTTCAGCCCGATCCACAGCCACAGCAAAGCTGAGACCCGTGGAGGCGACGCGAGACCTGGGACCGGCCATCTTGAAAAGCCAGCGAATTGCTTTCCGTGCAACTTCTCAGGCACCCTCGAAGTTGTGCATTGGGGATTGAGAAGCCCCAGCCCCGAGCACCAACTGCACCGAAGATCACCTCTCCACACTCACCGAGTGCTGCGTGGGGCCCTTTTGTATTTTCCTGCTTGACGCGTCTGTCCGGTCACTTGCCCGTTGGCTAGTGGCCTCTGTGATGACGAAACCGGAAATCTACACTGCTGGTCCGGTTGCTCCAGACTGGCCCTTGCTTCCCTGCAAAGGAAAAAAGCCCCTCAGTCCTTGCTGGCCTGAGTAAGAAGCCATCTTCGATTCCTGCGTGGGTTGCATTTGCCAAGGCCTGTTGACTCCGAGTCGAGCACCGACACCGCCAATAGCGAGAGCCTTTGTGGGACAGTCCGTATCCAGCTCCTGGTCGTCGTCGACACCTCCTGGTCCACGTGGCTGCAGAGACAAGCTTCACGACATCACCTGATTGCTTCCCGACATCGCCTGGTTCCTTCCTGGTTCCTTCCTTGTCACTGGCTAGTGACCCAGACTCTGTACCCTCTGCTTTTAGGTACTCTTCATCCTCGATCCACCCTTTGATCCAACCAGACTCTTCTCTCCTGGTCGCCTGCAGCATCTTTTCTCCAAGGCTCCATAGAACTCCACGACGAAACCCGACACACTTTGGGACCTATGCACCGGCTTCCTGTGGGTGAGGTAACGCGAGTACTGCGGTGCTCCTGTTAAGATTAACTCTCTTAGTGTCTTAGTTTCAAGTGGTTAGCGTCTAGTCCAGTCGGAAGACTCCTAATTCTTTAACTTTGTAACTTTACGCACCCATTGACTTCTATGTGTGCACGCCTGCGCAATTAGACACTGCACACGCATCCCGTGGGCCTCCTGCTCCCTAACAACTGTTAGTCCAGTGTAGCCCCAGCGATTCCCAAGGCCCTAGGCCTTTACATTGTTCGTGACGTGGTTCTTATACTACTATTTTAGTATATGGTTTAGCGGGCCGCCAGGGCCTATCCATATTTGTGCAACTTATTGTATGTTATATTAAGTTACTTGTTATGACCGTGTGCCTCTGCCCTCATAAAGAGTTCAGAGGATTGATTTAGAAATAGATACATATATTTTGAATATATAACCTGTGTGGTGTCCTTTCATTTGGTATTAAAGGGATTGCATATGGTAAAACAGCTGATTTCACATGCCCTCTTGAGTTAAGCCTAAGACTGCTTTTGTCCATGCTACCACTAGGATAGCTGGTCTATAAGGTTGACTTTACAACCATCACCATAAGGGTTGTTTGGACTGGTGCAAGGTGCTCACTAGAATAGTGAACATCATATACCAGGCCAACTTCTCACAGTAAGGTTTTGAGGTACGCTGTTTTGTAATCGATAATGGCTGATGCCTTAATATATGGAATCAAATATTGTTTTGTGTATTTTCCATAAAACTTACAGAAAAATAAAAAATGGACCACAGTTTGGTTGCTGCCAGTACCGCACGGGCAAGGCATCTGCTCAAGAATATTATTAAATCCTGAAGGAAAACAGAGTGAATATTTTATAGTACCATCCCTGAGGCGAAAAAGTAGGCTCCTCTTCCGACGCCCAATGCTCTACAGAAGATATTTGGGTAACATGTGGTGTTCAGAGCCCAGAGCCTCCAGGAGGGGCATGTACCTGGCAACTGATGGTTTGAGGCGCTCAATAGCATGTCTTTCATTGTTTTACAATTCATACAATGCCCCCCTGAGTGATCTTTTGTTCAGGCCCTCTAGTGCTAAAGGATATAAAAAAATATGTTCAAGGTTCACGCTGGCTAAACTTTTTCTGACAGCGGAGAGCCAGGGTATAGAACCACCCTTATCGCACTAAGGCAATCTACAATGATCTCTCTTGTTAGAGTTGCTGCTGAATTCTGCCATATTTTTTGCCAAAATATAGCTGGGCGCGACCTAATAAAGTCTTCTACGTAGGACAGATTCAATTCCCTGTGGCATACAAAGATCGGTTAAGATATTTGGGCCCCCAAGATTTTTCTGCACAATCTGTTTTCTTCCCTTTGAATCCCACTACAGTTTGTGAACCCCCAAACTTCCGCACCATATGTAGCCGTCGGGATACACTGTAATTTATAAATCTTCGTTAAAGGTGAAACCACCTCTGCCTGTTTTGGCTGCCGCAGACTCAGAACAGAATTAATCGCTTTTGAAAATTTACTTCTGCTGTGGGCAGCATGAGGTTGCTAGGATCCTGTATCTGAAAAAACTAGGCCCAAATAAGAAAAGGTGCTAGTGCGTAATAGGGATTCGCTGGCAGAGGTTATTGAGTTAAAACAATGTTTTTTCGGGACACAAGTCATTATATATGATTTCTTAAAATTGGTGCATAGCTCTAAATCAGCCATAAATGACACATAGCCCTTAACTAAAATGCGCAGTGCGTTAGGCGTGCGGCCCATAAGGACCGCATCGTCCGTGTATAAAAGCGCGGGAGTATGTTACCATTAATTTTTGGGACATCATTGGTCAATTTTGACAGGGTATTGTGTAGTTCGTTTACATAAAGAATAAAAAGTAGAGGGGCAGGAACACATTCCTGTCTGACCCCTCTGCCGATGACAATGTCCCCGGAGACCTCCCCATTATTACTAATCCTCACCCGCGCCTTCAGATCCCTGTGCAAATGTGCCAAAAAATGAACCAAAGCCTCGTCCAACCCATAATTTAAAAGGACCAACCACAAGCGTGATCTATTAACAAAATCAAAAGCTGATGTTAGGTCCATAAAACCCAAATAAATAGATGACTTTTGTGCTATCGTGTATTTACCAAGAATCAGGTTTAGGTTCAGACACTGTTCAATTGTTCCCAGTTTGCTTCTGAAACCCAGCTGACACTGGTTTAAAATTTGGTCCTTCTGGCCCAGGTCCTGATTTTGTTAAAAACAACCCTACCTAAAAAAAATTAAGGTGTTATCTATCAAAGAAATTGGTCGGTAACAACTGAGATTGGATCGATTTCCTTTTTTAAATATTTTTTTATAATTTTTTTTATTTTTGCCGTTAATGAAACATACAAGTCGGCAGTTAAGACAATAATCATACAGTTATGGCTTAGTTACACAGTTATCCTTAGTCTAATACATAGATACAGTGTTGGAAGCAGTATATCATTTTCTACAGTACCTTGATCAATTTCTCCTAATTACCCTACTTCAATCCCCGTCTCCTTCTTCGTCAGAACTGGTGGCTTCCGCTCACCGCTGTCCCGAGTCCTTCCTAGTCGCCCTGACCTACATTCCTTCTAGCTGTGGTATATTGTGCTGTTCATATGCAATTCTGCCTCTGCCTCCCTCCCCTCATCTGTATTCAAAGACTCTTTTCTCCTGCTATCATGTATTTCCCGTCCTCCTTGAGCGCAGACCTAATGGCTGTATTATTACTGTACTGCCTTGCTTGTTTGTTTGATGTTTTGATTCTTTGTGTTTCAAATAATAAAAAGTAAAAAAAAAAAAAAAAGAACTGGTGACTTCATCCTCCGGCAGTGGTTCGCATAGTTCCCCCCTAAAGATATTCCAAGGAGTCCAGATCTTATTCCATTTACGTGGACAAGCCCTGGTTCTGTACACTGCACGCTCTATAATCATTATCATGTCCATATTTTTACACCACTGTGCTAATGTGGGTGGGTCTGTTGCACCCCATTTCTGTGCGATATCCCTCTTCGCTACCATTATGCCTATTGTGCCCCAAGTTTGACCATGTCGGGATAGATCGTTTGGGTCCGATATATTCAAAATACATTTGCGTGGTTCAGGTACAAGGGAGATCTCTAGTGTCTGTGATATAGTGCGCATCACCTGTCGCCAGTATTCAGTTATAGATGGGCATTCCCAGAGGGTGTTTATCAGTGTTCCTACCTCCCCACATCCTCGAAGACAGTAGGGATGCTGGGCCCACTGTAGCCTGTGTAATGTAGTTCTAGTATAATAGATCCGATGTAGGATTTTTAACTGCACCAGTCGGAACTTAGCCGAGATTCTCACCTCGGGGACGCCAGTGCCTCATTCCATTCTGAGTCGTCTATGTCGCCCAGTTCTTCCACCTATTTCTCTCGTAGTTTTAATGTTGGGTCTGGTAGGTTATTGATCAGCTTCCGATATGTAAGGGATGTGGCACTATGCTGCATGTAGTCCGTGAGTAGTCTGTCCTCTAGTGGAGAGGCCTCCGGGACTTCAGTGTCTGCCTGTATTGCCATTAATAAAGCATGTCTGATTTGCACGTATCTATAAGTTCCGTTCGATCCTAAATCATACTGGTGCTGGAGTTGAGGGAATGGAATCACAGTCCCCTTGTCCCACAAGTCTCCCACCGTGGATATTCCGATATTGTCCCACTGTGTAAATCCCTTACTACGTCTCAGTTGCCCCAGTGCTTTGGTGTCCCACAGTGGGGTGAGCTTAGTGATTACTCCTTTCCATCCCAGTTTCGCCTGCACCGTGTGCCATATTGTGGCTGAGTGTTTTGTGGGTCATATTAGTTTTGCTACTAGACCTCTGTTATAGAGCACTGTCATCATGCTGTTTGTGCCCATCTGTGCACTGTCTGCCCTATTGGCTGGTTCATCCTGGGGTGCGTGAATCCATTGATTGATGGTTTTAAGCTGCGTTGCCCAGTAGTACATTTGTAAGTTCGGCAGTGCAATCCCTCCTTCATACCAGCTTCTGTTCATCTTAATGTGTGCAATGCGTGCTGGGCGATTATCCCACAGTAGGTTGGACACCATTGCTGTCACCTGCTGGAAATACCGCGGTGACACCGAATAGGGTGTGTTGTCAAGTGCATAAAGAAATCTCGGGAGAGCCATCATTTTGTATAGTGCCGCTCTGCCCAATAGCGTCAGGGGCAGGGATGCCCAGTTTTTCACATCGCTCCTTAGACGTTCTATGGGCGGCTTCAGGTTTTTGTCAAAGAACTCCGTCGAGTTTCTAGTGATGTGTATACCGAGGTATTTAAAGGAGTCTACTGCCAGCATAAGTGGGCAATCAGTGGCAAGTGAGGGTTCTGGTCCCTTCAGGATGTATAGTACAGATTTTGACCAGTTTAATGTGTAGCCTGATGTTTTCCCATGGGTATCACAGAGTGCCAGAAGTGCCGGTATGCTTCGTTCCGGGTCTGTCAGGCATACCAGCATGTCGTCCGCGTAGAGTGAGAGACGATCTTCCCATCCCTCCTTCCAGCTAATTCCTTTCAGCAACGGGGTTGTTCTAATCAGGGTCGCCAGCGGTTCTAAAACTAGAGCAAACAGTAAGGGCGATAGGGGACACCCTTGACGGGTCCCTTATTCCAGCTGTATTGTGTGTGAAATGTGGCCGTTAGCTGTAACCTGAGCAATCGGGTTAGCGTACAGGAGGCGTACCCATGCTGTAAATTTAGGGCCAAACCCCATATGGGATAGGACTGCAAAGAGATATCGCCATTCTACCATGTCGAACGCCATCTTTGCATCTAATGATAGTATCACCGCTGGCTCCGAGAATAACGAAGCCCGTGCCAGTATCCCATGAACACGCCTGAGATTTAGAGCAGTGTTCCTGTTAGGCAGAAAGCCTGATTGGTTCGGGTGGATCAACTGCGGGAGATGGTATATCAACCTATTAGCTAGCAGCTTCGCCAGGATTTTTGCTTCTGCTTTTAGAAGAGATATCGGGCGGTAAGATGTGCAGTCCGTCGGTGGTTTTCCGGGCTTCGGAATAGCCACAATCGTCGCGGTTTGTTGATCTAACGGGAGTTCGGCATTCATTAAACTCTCAGGGTACATTGCTGGTAGCGGTGCACTAAGTGTGTCAGACATGAGTTTGTACCATTCTATGGGGATCCCGTTAGGGCCCAGAGCTGTTCCGGATTGTACCGCATTTATGGCCAGTTGTATTTTGTCAGCCGTGAGGTCTGCCTCCAGCTCATTGACTGCTTCCGGTGGAAGTGTCCGGGTTATTATGTGGCTGAGGGAGTCCTGTGCCGCTTCCTCCGTAACTTCTCTGTCTGGGGTGTAAACTGTTTTGAAGTAGTCTGCTAGTGTGTGTACTATCTCCTCGGGGCGTGTCTGCAGTATCCCCTCCTTCGTGTACAATTGCTGTATTCCTTTGGTGCCTCCCCCTTTCTTGTCTAACCAAGGTAACATTTTCCCGGCCTTATCTCCCACGTCGTATATTCTATGTGTGGTTGCTGTAATACTGTTGACTGTCTGTTGTTTTAGATGATCCGTATACTGCTGTTGGCGTAACTGCAGGGTGTGTGTAGAGTCTGGTGTGGGATCTGCCATATGTGCTGCGTTCGAAGGGGAGGCTACTGATGTCGTGTTTTCGTTGAAGTAGTGTTTAGTCGTTTTCTTGTGTTCTTTTTTAATTTTGGGGATCTTGAGATAACTAGAGCAAATGGGATATATTCTCTTACGAGACTTCTCCTGGCAGGAGAGAATTAATAATATCGGGGAGTGGTCCGATATTCCCCTGGGTTGTATGTAAACGTTATTGATGTTTTGTAGTCCGGTTCCTAACATCAGGAAATAGTCTATGCGTGATAGACTATTGTGTACTGTGGAGTGATATGTGTACTGATTCGTGGTGGGGTGCATGTGCCTCCAAACATCTATCAGTCCCATTGCCTCTAAGAAGCCCTGGAATCGGGAGGGTCCGGGCGTTTGGGGTCGAGTAGGGAACCTATCTACTGCTGTATCTATCGTTGTGTTGAAATCTCCCCCTATACGATGTCCCCCGCCGGTAGTTACAGGAGAAATTCTCCCAGGGCTGGCAGTGCAACCGACTGGAGCGCTGGAGGTATATAAACTGACACTATATTTAGAAGTCTGCCTTCCCACTGTCCTTGGATCGCTGCAAAACGTCCCTGGTCATCCACCCTGTTCTGTAGGATGATGAACGGGGAGGTCTTCTTCACTAGGATGCCTGTCCCCCTCGAACCTGATGTAAATTGAGAGTGCGCTTCCATTTTGTAGCCTCGTCTGTCCAGCGCCTGGTACGGCCTCCCTGTGAGGTGTGTTTCCTGCAATAGGACCAGTGCTGGGCCTTGTCGTTTTATAGCCTGTAATACCAATTCCCTGTTGATTTTGTCCCCTAATCCTCTCACATTCCATGTTAGTATCCGTAGGGGTGTTACCGGGGTGCTCTGCGTCACCCCATCATGAGCATTAGGTTGTGAGTTATGCGCCATTGTAGATTTGTCTAAACTTGTGCAGCCGTGTCCATAGTGTCAGTGTGTCATATCTGCCTCCTAGTTGTGTAGCTTTTGTGTATATTCTGTCGTAGCCTGCCTCAACGTATATAACCCGAAAAACAAGAACTGAACCTCCCCTCCCTCCCCACCTTCCTGCCTCCCTGCTTAACGGACATTGAACCGCCCGCCCCCCCAACTTAGCAGAGTGCTTGTCCAATCCCCAACCCATTGTACTTGCTAGCTGGGGTAAAAGGTCCCATGGAGGTAGCGGCCCCTCCTGCCCTCTTCAGCTTCTCCCAGTCCAGTGTCCAATGACAGCCCGACCTCCATTGTTCGTGACAACTGTTACTTTTGCGAGAACCGGGTGCTCAGGATCCCGGCCTTTGTCTGTCATCTACCGACCCTGTTCCTGGTGAGCGGTCCGGATTTTCCCGTCCCGATGCCTGTGAACCAGCTTGATCCTCTTCCTGTTGGCTCCGGTGATTCTTGTTCGTGCGGCGAGGTGCCCCTACTTGTCTCCATCCTTCCAACCAGTCATGTGCTGCTTCCGGTGTGTCAAAAAACCATGTCTTGTTATCGGCTACTACTCTCAGTCTTGCCGAAAACAACATTGAGTATGGCATGTCCTTCGCTCTCAGCGCTTTTTTGACTTCCATGAAGTTTTTCCTGCAACGGGAAACGTCAGCCGTGTAGTCTGGAAAGAAGGCAATAGTGGCGTTATGTACCCTGATTGGTGGTGAAATTCTTGCCGCCTGGAGGATTGCATCCCTATCTCTGAAGTTGAATAATCTGGCCAGAACCGGTCTTTTGGCCGCACCCGGTTTCGGTTTGCCGCCTGGAACTCTGCGCTCTTTCCACTGAAAAAAAGTGTGACAATCCCTTGGGCTGCAACCTGGTCTTGATCAATTCCTCCACATATAAATCCATCGCTTGTGTGCCTTCTGTCTCCGGAACTCCTAGAATTCTTACGTTATTTCTTCTCGAGCGCCCCTCCTGATCATCCAGCTTCTCTTTAAGTTGTTTATTTTCGGCCTCTATTCGCTCCATCGTTGTTTGCAATTCCGAGGTGCCCTGCACCAGGGATTTCGTGATAACCTCTACTTCTTTAATCCGCTCTGTCATTTTGTGGAAGTCAGCTCGCAGCAGGGTGGCATCTGTGGAGATCGTCCCCAATGTAGTCTGCACATGTGTCAGTGCTTTCATTATGTCCTCTAGTGTTACTTTTTTGCCCCGTCTCCTTCTGGTGTTTTCCCTGTGGATGTGCATCCCTCTGTTAGTGGCCGATTGTTCTTTTCATAAGCGTATTTATCCAGTCTCGCCTGTGTCATGTTATTCTTCGGTCCTCTGCCTGCCATGGCACCTATTCTCCGGGCCCTGCTTCAGCTGGTCAAATTCGTAAGGAGATGTTCACTGCTTCCAGAACTATGCCGGTATTTGGTGGTAAATTTGTGGTGCGGCACTGATTTGTTTTGTCAATTTCAGTGTGAGGACACCTCCCAGAGAGGTGTTGATGCGCACATGTACTGCGTATTGCCACGTTGTTATGGATCCACGGGGGTGGTCTTGTTGTGACGCCGCAAGAATTAGCTGTTGTGGGTCTGTTTCAGTGAGGTGTGCTCCTCTAGCCACTGCAGTCCCTGGTTACAATGCGTCCAGAGGTTAGAACTTGGCAGACAGAGTCAGTGTACTACGATGCTACCCGGAGTCAAATTTGCGTTACCCCGTAGGTGTTTACTTTTCCGAGGCAATCCAGGTGCCCCCACAGCTGCAGGCCTCTAGTCGCACCACCAACATGTGAGCTGCCCGAGCGTGTCGCACCTCCTCTGTGGTCTAGTGGTGAGGAGCAGGTCCAGCCCAGATGTCGCTGTTGGCCGATCGCGCCCTCCTCCTACCTCCTGAAATCTGCACTTTTTGTTGCGCGTCAGAGTGCTAGTGGGTAAGTTCGCTATGGCACTCTTCCGTGGTTGATCTTCCGTGGGTGAAGGGGAACTGTGTTTATTAGCGGGACCACGGAAGGGGCTTTGTTCTGAGCGGCGCCCCGATTCTCATTCCGGTATCAATGGCTATTGTGTCGGGTCACGGTAGTCGTCTCCGCCGTCAGCGGGTCCCGCTGCATTACTTGGGTGCTCCGGTCGCAACTCATGTGCTCTGGGTCCTTATTGTGCCCTTTGTTTTATTTTGTTCTGGGTTTTGTTTTTCCGGCGATCTCCTGGTCTGGTAACGGCAGGGCAGGTTTCCGGTTCTTCGCGCCCGCCTCACTCTCACTTCCGCTCGGATCCAGGGGGGCACTACAGGTCGGTGCTGACAGCCGATGTAGAGGCCGCTGCCGGTTGTTGTTCGACTCTTCTGGTTCCCGGTCTCGGGTTCTCACCGGAACTTCACCGGTCGATGCCGCCCGGTCCCGGACTTCGGGTTCTGCCTTCAGAGGATACATTTTGGCGGATTAGTGTGCGGATCGTCGGGATTGGGCCGCTTCACTCACGGAACTCCTTCGCTACACAGCCACCATGATCGGCTGCTAGCCACACCCCCCTCGATCTCCTTTTCTGAAAATGGGCACAATAATGCTACTTGACTAAGTACTCGGAGTAGCTGTCTTAGACATATTATTCAAAACATTACATAAAAGGGGTGCCCAAAAATCCGGTTCATGTTTAATGAGGTCGATAGAGAGCCCATCTGGTCCTGGGGCTTTGTTCCCTATACTTTTGTGTATGGCATCCTCTACTTCTGACACTGATATAAATCCCTTAGTGACTGGGGGGGCTAACGCTGATGTTCGGGGTCATTGAGGGTGCTGTGTAAATCTTTGCAAAAAATGCCTCCCATGATTGGTTCGTTATATTACAGCTTATGGGGATAATATTTAGGCCCATAGATCTCATAGCTTTGACTGCTGCCCAGAATCCATTTCCGTCATTAAATGTGGCGGCACAAGCAAGATTTGCCCAACGTTCTTTTAAAATCTCATCTGTTCGCAACCTGGTCGCTCTCTTGTAACAAGATCGTAATGATCTGACAAGGTTTGTGTCCCTGGGTGAAGCCGCTAATGCTGCACGCAGTTCTCTATTTGCCCGCGAGCAGGTGCCATCAAACCATTTGGGTTTTTTGCTGGTGTTAAGGGCTGGTCTTGAAATAATGTGTTTGATACCAGCGCATAAACTGCTGAATGCCTCAATGATTCGTGCATCAAAGACGCTGCATGACAAACAGATTTCAATGAGCGATGGGTACAATTTTACCATGGTTGAAAATAAAGCTCTATTGTCTATGCCCTTCCAAATCACTCTGAGCTTATCAGTAGATACCACTAGATGTTTAGCCCCAAGTTCTATCGCGGGGCTAGGTTTAGGGGAAAATCTAATGGTTGTAGAGATTGGATTATGGTCACTCAGAACGGTACTTAAAACCTCTGCCTTTACTAAGAGGTTCTCCAAGGAGGATGATATAAAAATATAATCAATTATAGAAGAGCAGCCTTGACCCCTGTAAGTTGGTAATGGGCAATTCTTATTTGAATATACACCGACTCTTTCCATTACATTAATTAGGTCACAGAAGGACAGGTGATCCACTGATTTCGCCCCTCTTTTGCACATAGGCTCCCTAGCCAAAGTAATGGCAGTTGGGCAAGCGTTACTGGGAAGTCTTGCATTAAAGTCGCCGCCTAGGCAGATTCCAGCCAATTTATCATGCGCATTTTGATTTTCTAAATTAGCGATAAACTCAAACAAGTTGATAAAATTCATATTTGGTAGTGTTGTAAAATCGGTGAACAGACATAATATCGAAGGAAAAATATAGAATGGACATAATATCGAGTGAAAAATATAGAATGGACATATCGAATGGACAGAATATAGTGGTTAAAAATATCGAATTGAAGGTAAGTAATATCGAATTTTAAAATATAGAAAGTCATAATATCGAAGTAAGTAATATCGATTTTTAAAATATAGAAAGTCAAAATATCGAAGTAAGTAATATCGATTTTTAAAATATAGAAAGTTAAAATAACGAAGTATATAATATAGGTATTTAAATATATCGAATTTTTAATAATATGTCATTCCG
The DNA here is from genome assembly GCF_964261635.1 of Lissotriton helveticus. Lineage (NCBI taxonomy): Eukaryota > Metazoa > Chordata > Amphibia > Caudata > Salamandridae > Lissotriton > Lissotriton helveticus. The sequence goes on from NC_136071.1 coordinate 387,825,201, forward strand.
GTATCAATGGCTATTGTGTCGGGTCACGGTAGTCGTCTCCGCCGTCAGCGGGTCCCGCTGCATTACTTGGGTGCTCCGGTCGCATCTCATGTGCTCTGGGTCCTTATTGTGCCCTTTGTTTTATTTTGTTCTGGGTTTTGTTTTTCCGGCGATCTCCTGGTCTGGTGACGGCGGGGCGGGCTTCCAGTTCTTCGCGCCCGCCTCACTCTCACTTCCGCTCGGATCCAGGGGGGCACTACAGGTCGGTGCTGACAGCCGATGTAGAGGCCGCTGCCGGTTGTTGTTCGACTCTTCTGGTTCCCGGTCTCGGGTTCTCACCGGAACTTCACCGGTCGATGCCGCCCGGTCCCGGACTTCGGGTTCTGCCTTCAGAGGATACATTTTGGCGGATTAGTGTGCGGATCGTCGGGATGGGGCCGCTTCACTAACGGAACTCCTTCGCTACACAGCCACCATGATCGGCTGCTAGCCACACCCCCCTCGATCTCCTTTTCTGAAAATGGGCACAATAATGCTAGTTGACTAAGTACTCGGAATAGCTGTCTTAGACATATTATTCAAAACATTACATAAAAGGGGTGCCCAAAAATCCGGTTCATGTTTAATGAGTGCGATAGAGAGCCCATCTGGTCCTGGGGCTTTGTTCCCTATACTTTGTGTACGGCATCCTCTACTTCTGACACTGATATAAATCCCTTAGTGACTGGGGGGGGCTAACGCTGATGTTCGGGGTCATTGAGGGTGCTGTGTAAATCTTTGCAAAATGTGCCTCCCATGATTCGTTTGTTATATTACAGCTTACGGGGATAATATTTAGGCCCATAGATCTCATAGCTTTGACTGCTGCCCAGAATCCATTTCCGTCATTAAATGTGGCGGCACAAGAAAAATTAGCCCAACGTTTTTTTAAAATCTTATCTGTTCGCAACCTGTTCGCTCTCTTGTGACAAGATCATAATGATCTGACAAGGTTTGTGTCCCTGGGTGAAGCCACTAATGCTGCACGCAGTTCTCTATTTGCCCGCGAGCAGGTGCCATCAAACCATTTGGGTTTTTTGCTGGTGTTAAGGGCTGGTCTTCAAATAATGTGTTTGATACCAGCGCATAAACTGCTGAATGCCTCAATGATTCGTGCATCAAAGACGCTGCATGACAAACAGATTTCAATGAGCGATGGGTACAATTTTACCATGTTTGAAAATAAAGCTCTATTGTCTATGCCCTTCCAAATCACTCTGAGCTTATCAGTAGATACCACTAGATGTTTAGCCCCAAGTTCTATCGGGGGGCTAGGTTTAGGGGAAAATCTAATGGTTGTAGAGATTGGATTATGGTCACTCAGAACGGTACTTAAAACCTCTGCCTTTACTAAGAGGTTCTCCAAGGAGGATGATATAAAAATATAATTAATTATAGAAGAGCAGCCTCGACCCCTGTAAGTTGGTAATGGGCAATTCTTATTTGAATATACACCGACTCTTTCTATTACATTAATTAGGTCACAGAAGGACAGGTGATCCACTGATTTCGCCCCTCTTTTGCACATAGGCTCCCTAGCCAAAGTAATGGCAGTTGGGCCAGCGTTACTGGGAAGTCTTGCATTAAAGTCAGCGCCTAGGCAGATTCCAGCCAATTTATCATGCGCATTTTGATTTTCTAAATTAGCGATAAACTCAAACAAGTTGATAAAATTCATATTTGGTAGTGTTGTAAAATCGGTGAACAGACATAATATCGAAGGAAAAATATAGAATGGACATAATATCGAGTGAAAAATATAGAATGGACATAATATCAAATGGACAGAATATAGTGGTTAAAAATATCGAATTGAAGGTAAGTAATATCGAATTTTAAAATATAGAAAGTCATAATATCGAAGTAAGTAATATCGATTTTTAAAATATAGAAAGTCAAAATATCGAAGTAAGTAATATCGATTTTTAAAATATAGAAAGTTAAAATATCGAAGTATATAATATAGGTATTTAAATATATCGAATTTTTAATAATATGTAATTTTTTAAAGTGTTTTTTTATGTTATTTAATTTATGCGTAATCTAATTCTGTAGCGGGTTGTGGGTTTATAGGGGAATAGGGTGGGAAGTAATTTAATTGTAATTAATTAAAAATGTTAATTTATTTATTGGTATTTATTTTGAATTAATTGTAAAGTAATTTTTAATTGGTAATTAATTAATTAAATTTTAATTGGTAATACATTTTTAATTGGTAATGTATTTTTATTAATTAATTAATTGATAATAGAAACATCTTGTATAGCGCTTGGTTACACTAGGAACAGTGTGTCCCCGCGCTGTATAGACAAAGGACTGGGACGCTCCAGAGAGAAGGAGAGAATAGAGGTTGGGAGGCAAAGACAGGAATCTCATAGCTTTGGGAACAGATAGGTTTTTAGTTTTTGACGGAAGCTCCTCTCCGATGGCTCCATCCGGAGTTCAATGGGAAGGGAGTTCCATTGTTTACTGGCCAAGTATTTGAAGGACCGACCGCCCATACGCGCCCGGTAAATTCTGGACACTTGGAAAAGCATACAGCCCTGGGATCTCAAATGGCGTTTGGGTTGATACTTGGTCAGTAATTTTTGTAGATATATTGGCCCTTTCCCTTGGGCAATGCGGTGTCATGCACATTGATAATTATGTTTATCTTATTGATTTATTTTCCGTAGCGGGTTGAGGGTTTATAGGGGAATAGGGTGGGAAGTAATTTAATTGTAGTTAATTATGTTAATTTTTTAATTAGTATTTATTTTGATTTAATTGTTAATTATTTTTAATTGGTAATTTATTAGTTTTTAATTGGTAATTAATGTTTATTAATTGATCAATTGATAATTATGTTAGTTTAATTAATTTATTTTTTGTAGCGGGTTGTGGGTTTATAGGGGAATAGGGTGGTAAGTAATTTAATTGTAATTAATTAAATATGTTAATTTATATATATTGGTATTCAGTTTGAATTGTTAATTAAATATTAATTAATTCATTTTTAATTGGTAATTTATTTGTATTCATTGATTATTTGATAATTAAGTTAATTTTATTAATTTATTTTCTGTAGTGGGTTGTGGGTTTATAGGGGAATGGGGGGAACTAATTTAATTGTAATTAAGTAAATCATTTTTATTTATTAATTGGTATTTATTTTTAATGTATTAATTAATTGGTAATTAATTTGTATTAATAGGTAATTAATTGTATTTATTAACATTAATATTAATTTGTATTTGTAATTGATTAATTATTATATAATATTAAATTGGTAATTTATCTTAATTAATATTTTCTTGGCATTGATATTTAATAAATTTGTATTAATATATTAAATCTTTACTTTTCCTACTGTTGCACTCACTGGAGTTGGAATAGTAATTTTTACCCCCACGCTATCCAACGCTTTCCCTACTGTGGCACTCTCTGGAGTGGGAATAGTAATTTTTACCCCTACGCTATCCAACACTTTCCCTACTGTTGCACTCTCTGGAGTGGGAATAGTAATTTATACCCCTACGCTATCCAACGCTTTCCCTACTGTTGCACTCTCTGGAGTGGGAATAGTAATTTGTACCCCTACGCTATCCAACGCTTTCCCTACTGTTGCACTCTCTGGAGTGGGAATATTAATTTTACCCTCCCGCTATCCAACGCTTTCCCTACTGTTGCACTCTCTGGAGTGGGAATAGTAATTTGTACCCCTATGCTATCCAACGCTTTCCCTACTGTTGTACTCTCTGGAGTGGGAATAGTAAGTTTTTACCCTCCCGCTATCCAACGCTTTCCCTACTGTTGCACTTACTGGAGTTGGAATAGTAATTTTTACCCCTACGCTATCCAAAGCTTTCCCTACTGTGGCACTCTCTGGAGTGGGAATATAATTTTTTACCCCCACGCTAGCCAATGCTTTCCCTACTGTTGCACTCTCAGGAGTGGGAATAGTAATTTTGACCCCTACGCTATCCAACACTTTCCCTACTGTTGCACTCTCTGGAGTGGGAATAGTAATTTATACCCCTACGCTATCCAACGCTTTCCCTACTGTTGCACTCTCTGGAGTGGGAATAGTAATTTGTACCCCTACGCTATCCAACGCTTTCCCTACTGTTGCACTCTCTGGAGTGGGAATAGTAATTTTTACCCTCCCGCTATCCAACGCTTTCCCTACTGTTGCACTCTCTGGAGTGGGAATAGTAATTTTTACCCCTACGCTATCCAACGCTTTCCCTACTGTTGTACTCTCTGGAGGGGGAATAGTAATTTTTACCCTCCCGCTATCCAACGCTTTCCCTACTGTTGCACTCTCTGGAGTGGGAATAGTAATTTTTACCCCTACGCTATCCAATGCTTTCCCTACTGTTGCACTCTCTGGAGTGGGAATAGTAATTTTTACTCCTACGCTATCCAACGCTTTCCCAACTGTTGCACTCTCTGAAGTTGGAATAGTAATTTTTACCCCTAAACTATCCAAAGCTTTCCCTACTGTTGCACTCTCTGGAGTTGGAATAGTAATTTTAACCCTCCCGCTGTCCAACGCTTTCCCTACTGTTGCACTCTCTGGAGTTGGAATAGTAATTTTTACCCCTACACTATCCAACACTTTCCTTACTGTTGCACTCTCTGGAGTGGGAATAGTAATTTTTACCCTCCTGCTATCCAACGCTTTCCCTACTGTTGCACTGTCTGGAGTGGGAATAGTAATTTTTACCCCTACGCTATCCAAAGCTTTCCTTACTGTTGCACTCTCTGGAGTGGGAATAGTAATTTTTACCCCTACGCTATCCAACGCTTTCGCTACTGTTGCACTTCCTGGAGTGGGAATAGTAATTTTTACCCTTCCGCCTTCCAATGCTTTCCCTACTGTTGCACTCTCTGGAGTGGGGATAGTAATTTTTACCCCTACGCTATTTAACGCTTTCCCTACTGTTGCACTCACTGGAGTGTTAATTGTAAATTTTACCCTTTCTGCTATCCTACGGTAAAAATATTGTATTTTTTTATTAATATTATGTTTATATATATATATATGTATTAACAAATCAATTTGTATGTTTTTTTAACTTACAATAATTATTTATTAATTTTAAGGTTATTTAAGTATTTTAAGTATGTTTAAGTTAATTATATTTATTATTTCATTATTTGTATTAAATTAAAGCATTTAAAAAAATTCGATATTTTGACTAACTATATTTTTTACATCGATATTTTTGATTCAATATTTTCGTACTTACCTGTTTGGAGATAGGAGTTCGATATTTTTGTATTCTATATTTTTACCTCGATATTCTTGTAGTTCTATATTTTTGACATCGATATTGTTTCAGTAATCCTGTAAAATCATTATTATAAAAATTAATAAAGCAAATCGAGGCCCCCGTGTATAGATCATTGCTTGAAAATTCTTATTGTTTGTCACAAGGGGTTTTATACTCCCCCCCAGCTGGGATGTTTATCCAAGTCGAAAGACCACCAGATGGGCGGCCTGATTTTGGGCTAGGTACAATGCTATTGTTACACACAAAACCTTCTAAAAATACTTCCTTAGTGCACCATGTTTCTTGAAACATTAAGATGTCATATTTTTTGACAAAGTCAACCCACTCCGTAGAATTTAGCTTGGAAGCAAGACCTGCAACATTCCAGCTAAGCACGTTTAAGTCGTAGAGTCCCAGGTCAACAACAAAGGAACGATCAGATGAAGGTCCATTAATCACAGGTGCAACAGGTAATGGGCTGGACAAGATGGAGAACCGATTCTGCAGAGTGTGTGTAGGAGTAATGAGGTTATGTGGGTCTTGGGATGGTTTGTAGAAAAAGCCCAAAGCAATGACCAGATCAGAGTTGGAAAATTATTGTTAAGTACCTGTGCTAACAATAACCGTTTTACCAGTGGTGGGCGTCTAAAATTGACAATACAATCCCCTTTGATGTTCTTTTGAGAGGATCCAACCCAGCCCACCCTACACACCATTAGTATCTCACTGACATTTGCCATCCTTAGACCTTTATGTTTTGATATCCAGTCGGCACTCTTATTCCGAAGTTGCTCCCAGGACTCGGTTTGGTTGGTTTTTCTTTAGGGGAGGGACACCTGCTAAGACTAAAATATAAGGACATGCTTCGGGTGGTAAATTAAGAACATCTGTGAACGGCTTAATGTCAGGATTATCTGCTATAGGAGTAGCACTAGAATTATTTAGAATAATTGGAGGTATGGAGTCCAGGGTTGTAGGGTTAGCCGACACAAAGGTACAAGGCAAAATGTTACTGTTACTATTATTACTAGACACTATACGTGTTAAGGATATCTCACTAGAGACTGGTTTAGAAAGTGAGCTAGTTTTATAGTTGCCACATGTTACGCAGGCAGTATTAGAAAAAGAAGGTGTGGAATCAACAGCAGTAATCCCGAAGGCTGGTTGCTCTGGCAAAAAAGTGCAGATTCCTGCCAACACCCGTTTCTGAGTCTGACCCCTGGCTATACAGAGGTTAGAGTTGATCCCCGTTTTCAGATTCAACATTCAGTCACCATCTATTCTGTAGGCAAATTGTGCCAGAGTTGGCTCAGACATTCATCCTTAGCGTCTGTTAAGTTACATTTATCCAAACTCACTGACACTGTCGATTTAAATGATTTTGTGAAAGGCCTTGCGGGTGGCAGATCTAAAAGATGGACATATGCTGCTTACGATGAAGTTTGGAAACTGTCACAAATTGAAGCTACTTCTAGGCTTAGAGCTATTGATCAAGCCAATTTAGAAAAAGTGCTTGCAGTTGTAGATAATAGCATTAACACCCTTTCTTCCCGAATTTACACTCTAGATAATATTGTGTCATCGGTGATCTGTCCAACGTCGGTTCTTGGAGTTTCATGTATATCTCCTTTTATTTGGTCATCAGATCATTGATAATTTACAGCCAGCCGACACGTGTTTCGTTGTAGGACTGTACCCGGGTAATAGTCGCCAGTGAAGCGAGGGCGATTCGGCCGCAGAGAAAGCCACCACACATACCCGTGTGTTCTTGAAGGATATTAAATTGGCCTTAAATAATGGATTTTTCCGTATATTGGAATGCGTAAATTTGCGGATTAACTGGCGTTTTTTTTGATTATTTTAGACAGATATCGGTGATTACTATACCGCTCTCACCACACAACGAGGTTACCCTTCCGGGTTGAAAGTATCACCGGAATTGGGCCTAACTACTGAGGATTCAGCCATTGAGCCCTGAAGAGTTGTAGTAACTGTGTGTGTACAGTCCTACAACGAAACACGTGTCGGCTGGCTGTAAATTATCAATGATCTGATGACCAAATAAAAGGAGATATACATGAAACTCCAAGAATCGACGTTGGACAGATTTCTTTTCGATTTTGTATATAATCACATTGTTGTTTATACGTTGTTTGAGTGCGCAGGACTTTGTGTTCATGTTATAGGTGTGATCTGTTTCACACTTAAATTGAGGGGTTCTGTGGGTTTCCCCTCCCTGCTGACACCATTAATTATGACAAAAATCTATTACGTTAATATTGCTTGAGCGCCCATATATCCCGTATACTCAAAACCCTATTTTCTGGTGTAATTGTGTCATCTGTGGTTGATATTGTGCAAGAAGATGTTGCCCTACTGTATCATGGACAAAATCAATTGCGTTCTGTAATGCAGTTTGCCTGGACTTTGCAAACGTTAAAGAATGGTCGAGTTCCATGGGATTACATGAACACAAGTTTATTATTTCTACCTTTCAAGTTGACTGTAAAACAACAATTTATGTCGATGAAAGATGCCACGTTTTCACTTTTGCATATTGAAAAGTTAGAACCTTTGCCTTTCTATGTAGCGGAAGCCAATTCGGAAGTTTGGCTTATCCATGGGTTAATAACTTTACAGTTTTCACTTTTCAAGTTCAAGAGTTGCATGAAACATTATGCCATAGGCAGATTTGAGTGGAGCTTATCTTCATGAAGTATGGAATCTCCATTCACATATAGATGTTTGAGGGAGGGTAAAGAAGTTTTTTTGAATGGCGAAGATTGCACCACGACAGCAGATCATTCATTAACATGCAGAAATCTTCAGTTGCCGGCTCTTGTAATGTGCTTGCACCGAATTTGGCGTGTGTTCTGAAGGGTACTCCAGTACAGGCCATTACACCTACATTTACATTGCTTGCCAATGGTAGTTATTTATTATTAAATAATAAAGAGTGTTGTGGGATGCACGCTGATGTTGCTTACATCGTTACCGTTTCCCAGTGTGTATCTTGCTGCAAGAATGTGTTGTTCCCTCCTCCGCATGGCAGGCTTGATGTTTCCATCTGGCCCTAGATTCCGACCTTGAAGGCAGAGTTCAAAAAGATGAGCAGAATAAGAGCTCTTTTGTCTCTGAAGGAAGTCCCTCTTACATCTGCGCTTGAGACATTCGTCCTTCACGTTGCAAATACTTGTACTGAGGTAAAGGCCTTATTAAACACGGACCTGCCCCTTGCATTTCGGAGGGTTGATTCACACTATCTTGAATGCCTCGTCGACTACTGGCCTGGCGCACTTTTTTAAAGTAGTATGCTCCGGCCTTGTAACCTCATTTCGGGCTATTTTCGGTGTAATCCCTGCATTTCTTTATTCAATTTTTTCGAGTGTCTTTGGCGGGTTCCCCTTGCTCCTGGCTTTAGGTGCCGGCATTCTGCTGCTGTTTTGTTTACTACAAAATGGATGCACAGTTTGTGCCCCACGACAATCTGTCCCGGCTGCTCCATCTTCGTGACCGGATGCTAGACTACTATGGATCGCTGCCTTTAGCGACTCTGAGTGTGGCGTATAGTTTGTCTTTCCGGTTCTCTTTCTTCACTTGCGTGCAGCCTGTTTTCCGTTGCCTGGATTGTGATTTCGAATGGGCCCTGGATTTGTGTCTCTGCAACACGGTGTCTCCTGACCTGGATTTTGATCTACTAATGAGTCCCTTAGTTGCTCATGAAATAGATTGTTCTAGTACCGGGATTATGGCCTGCGCAGCGGCACATGGGGTTCTAGGCAATGGGAACGTTTGGACTGCGGCCAATGACTTTCTGGATCGCAGTTATCTTGAAATAATAATTGTCCTCTGATGGTGCCAGAGGCTCCGGCAATTGAGGAACATGTATGTTCTTTCCCTTTACTTAATTGGATGGCTGAAATGTTCATGGATGAAAACAACGACTTCCTGTTGGAGGAAGTTGCGTCATATGGTGCTTACACGCTGTTGGACTGAAGTACAGATTCTTGCTTCATTGACACGTGCTACACTCGTGAATATTTTTAATCTCTCAGTCTTGATTTTTTCCTGCCATGTTTGAGTTTTTTTTAATGTATACCAACCATGAGCACGTGTGACTGAGTTCACTATCTTGGATTTTTGTATTTCCAATCATTATTTTCAAGTTTGGCAACATTTCTAACTTGGTTCTGTCTTATTCGAACTTAAACTCTGCGTTCCATGACGTTTGCCCTGAGTGCTGTGTGTTCCCCGAACTTGGAGGGGTGTAGTGTGGTTTATGGGCCTCGTTTTGTGTGCATGTTAAGTTAGCATGGCTTATTAGGAGTTTTAATGCCATTTTACCTTTTGCTGCTTTTTGCACACGACACTGCTTAGCTGTTTTTGCAGAGTTAGCGTTCACGAAGGTCTATACATGGGAAAAGGTTTGTTTTTCGCCATCTCTGGACATACATCATGCCACATGTCTGCACAGTTAGTGCTGAGCCGCCAAGGTTATCATAACGTGCGAGCCTGTTTATCTGCGTGTCCGTATAACACATTCTAGACACAACATTTTGGCAGCTGGAAGCTGAGTAAGATTCTGGCGCCTTTATCATAGCACACTTGCCAGAATTGAACACACTTGGAAGATTCCAGGCATGAAGAGAGACTAACCGGTCCTGATGTAATTTACACTTACTGAGCAGACAGGTAAATGGGGTCCCCCTAACAAAGCTCAGGAGACCTTCTATAGTTTTAAAATACATAGTTCCTAAATAGGGAGGGTGTTTAAACTAGGCGCTTTTATTACCTGTTTTCACTATCATTGCAATAGGATTCCTCCTTTTGTATCCTATGGAGTTGTAACCATGCTGACCATATTATTGTTAATCATATGTATGCTTATGTTTGCTAAAATACTGCGCTTGAGAACACGTCATTACAATAAATATTTTAACCTTATCGTGTCTCTTTTTTACTCCTGTTGTGGACTGTTATGAGAGTATAACCAAAGAGTGTTCTCACTTCCCACCATTCCTGAGATGGTCCTAAGTCACATGTTCTAGGTTGTCTAATCATTGTTTTTTTTGCTATAGGATGAGGAGCTAATGTGACACTGATTGCTAGTCTGGTAGGGGATTTTGGGTACTAAGGTGAGTTTTTGTCACACCCTAATTCACTGAGGTCCTGAGTCTCTGTGCACAGTTCTGTGCCTGAGCAGAATCCCTGCAACAATGGTGAACTTGGAAAGATTCCATAATCTGGATTGGAACATGCACTACGGACGCACATCTGCAAGGGGAATAGCATACCAGAATTCATGCTGATGGAGGATCGACTCCTACTGGACCCCATGGTATCCAAACAGTCTCACTGACATATAAAAAATAATCAATAATTCACCAGACCCACTAGTCCAACTGTGAGAGGCATGGGAAACGGAAGTAGGAATCCTAGAAGTTAACAATTGAACAGAGGCAATACAGGGACCGAGGGAGGTGGCCATACAAGAGTGCTTCAGGTTAGTGCATCTAAGACTCTTGTGCGGGACTTATCTCTCCAGTTCACTCTTATATAGGCTGGGATGAGGGGAAACAGACACGTGTAGAAGGGGATGTGGGGAGGTGGGATCGTTCTATCACTTTCCATGGGAATTCCCAAATATTCAGGCTATTGGATGAAAGTCACCAAAGTTATGTCGGAAGTAGTAGATAGGGTAGTCTCGCTAGAACCGAGATGGTTGATATTATGTGTATCGGGAGAGGAACCATGGCCCAAATATGAGAGACTTTGGCTTCTGACGGTGGCAGCAGTGGCCAAACGGAATATGGCTAGGGAATGGGGCGCGACTCTCCCGCCAAGGTTGGAGGCATGGGAACAAGATATAGATTGGTGCAGCCAAGCGGAGAAGGTTATCTATCAGAGTAGGGGCTGCCCAGGGAAATCCACTAAAATTTGGCGTGGGTGGAAAGTATACAGGGGACACAGTGGGGACTTCTCCGTTCCCTCAGTTTGAAGCGGGACACAGAGGGGTAGACTAGGCAGAAAATGAAGGGCGATACGAGATACCAGTTATCTTTTGTTCGATTGTTTATAGGGGGTAGATAAAAGGGGGATGTAAAGCCTGTGTTTAAATGATTGAAGACAAGAGTGTATTGTATCCAAGCAAATGTTTGAATAAACAGAAGTACCATTCTATGACTTCTATCTTACCTTATTGACTATTCTTGTGCTTTGTAAGAAAAGATAACAATTTTTTCATAAAAATACAATGTGCAATTGTCAAGCAAGTAAAATTCAGTTCTATTTTGCTCGATTTTACTGTGGTATATTAATCGATCTACTAGATAATATTTACAGCACCCAGTTGGAGAAGTCAAAACCCTTTTTTAAAAGGCTAACATTTTCTATATGGTAGTAATACTGGTAGTATGAGAGACTGAGTGCAGGTATACAAATTCTTCTCTTTCATACGCTTCTACGCTACAATGTGCTGCACTCGTGCCCACCCACAACAGCTGTGTACCTAGTACCAGGGATTCTCGAAGGCAGCTGCAACAGCAGTGGCTAATGTTGCTTGCCCTGTAATAATAGAACTCCAAAGTGCATTGCTCAGATGGCTAGTGTAAATTGGCCTCCTAATTTTGCAGTACTGCACTGAAATTCTCTGTCTGTGGGTTTTTTGTAACCTACTAAGCTCTAAGTGCACCCTTTCTTTGCACTGTTCCCTCCCTCCCAGAGCGGTCGTGCGAGAGCTGGGTGCATCATGGTTGGTGAGTGGAGTGTTGTCGGTGCTGGTATTAGTTGAGCCTGCATTTGCAAAGCGGGCAAAGCTATAGAGGACTTCCATTAAGTGAAGATAACAATGAAATTCGGTGAAATCCAGTGTATGGGTGCTGGTGGCAGCGTGAGCAGGGCATTAAGGGAGGAGGTAAGCTAGTATTGATTTAGTTACATTGTTTGGTGCCTAGCATTGCTGCAATATTTGATTACTTTGGCCACAAGTTGTATAAACCTTGAGTTTGTAACCAGGCCTACCAAGGAGTTCAATAAACCCGTCAGTTACGCAGATTATGAGGAACCCCTAAAATAAAGGGAAGACTGGTTAGGTCAAGGCAAGTTAAAACATGTTGAGCAGTAGGCTCAGACTATGGCCAAGGACAAATCCAAATATGAACTAAAAGGAAAAAGGATATAAATTAGCAGATGAGCCCAGGTAGAAGATTGGTAGATCAGTCTTGAAACGGCAGTAGTTAAATCCAGTGTGTAGGGTTGTGTTAGAGCGTATTTCTGTAGCCCCTAAATGTTTATTGAGCTTAAAGCTTCCAGCGCTCCATTTTTACAGATAAATACAGACAGAAAACAAAAATGTTCCTATTTGTATTTATTTTTAAAAGTGGGAAAATACAGAAAATTGTGCTTCTCGGGGGTGACACTCCAGGCTGCCTTTCCTGATTTCCAGCACAACAGCTGAGCAGATAGACAGCATGGGAAAAAAACAAAACAGGCTCAGATTTCCCTAAATACAGGCATATTTTAACATATATTTGTAGTATAATGCCAATATTTACCTTTGGGTGTAACGTTTTGCTATTTTTGGCTGCTCAATCCCTTCCCTACAAGGCCTCAACCCCCCAGCCCGCTAAGTTTTTTTGGGCCCCTGTAACGTTTTGTCTACATAAGGTATCCACGTCAAATTTGTGCCCTTTTTTCCAACACCCTGAGGATTCTAAAGGTACCCTGGGTTTATAGATTCCCCCGGAGGGGACCCATAAATTAGCCAAAATAAACCTCATTTTTTATTTTATTTTTAAGGGGTAAAAGTGCTGCAGAAGAAAGCGTCTGTTTTTCCCCCTGTAAATGGTGTCAACAAAAGGTTTATGGTGCTTTCAGGGACAGGAATACTTTTGTCAGAAAACCAAACTTTCCTACACAGTTTTGGCATTTGAATTGAGCAAGGGGTCATTTGTATAGATCCTTGAAGTTTTTTTTTTATAGAAACGAACAGCTGAAAATAGAAAATATTTTGGAACTGAGTTGAAAGAAACAGCCATTTATGCCAATATTTACACCTGTAATTTCTTCGAAGTATGACACATTTTTAAAAGCAATATACCGTTACATCCGCTGGTACATTATGGTTGTGGGGATATATAGGACTTGTAGGTTCACCAAGAACCTCAGGAACCCAGAGCCAATAACTGAGCTGCTGCTTGCAATTTTTCATTGTATACTGGGTATATATCAATTAATTTGGTAAAATTTAAAGAGTGAAAAATAGGTACCAAGAAAACCTATATATTTCTAAAATGGGAAAACAATATAGAGTAGCAGTAGTTATTTGCACATCTCCATAATTGTGTGTAACTATAAGGTCATTTTCCGAAATGAATTTATTTTTACAAATTGTCTTACAATTTGGAAGGCAGAAATGCAAAGAAAGTCAATTCGTAATAACACTTGTTCTACTATTCTGTGTTCCCCTAAGTCTCCCAATACAAATACTACCTTACTTGTGTGGGTAGGCCTAGTGCCAGTGACAGGAAACGGCCCAAAACGCAACAAAGACACCACATTTTTCCAGTGAAAATTGACTGTCTTTTTTGCAATTTGCCTAGCTGTGAATTTTGAACCCTAGCTCAGCCCGCACCTAAGGAAACCTAGCAAACCTATACATTTTTAAAAACAAGACACCCAGGGAAAGCCAGGATGGGGTGACTTGTGTGACTTACACTAGGTTCTGTTACCCAGAATCCCTTAAAAACCTCAAACTTTATCAAAAGAATTAATTTTCCTCACATTTCTGTGATGGAAAGTTGTGGAATCTGCGTGGATCCACAAACCCGGCATTCCCCAAGTCTCCCGATAGAATTAGTACCTTACTTGTTTGGGTAGGCCTAGTGTCCCCAGAAGGAAATGGCCCAAAACACAGCGTGGACTCACCACATTTTTACTGTGAAAACTGGACCTTTTTTTGCCAATTGCCTAGCTGTGGATTTTGAACCTTAGCTCAGCCAGCACCCAGGCAAATCTACCAAACCTATACATTTATGAAAACTAAACACGCAGGGGAATACAGGATGGGGTGACTTGTGTGGCTTCCACCAGGTTTAGTTACCCAGAATCCCTTGCAAACACAAAAACTTTCTAAAACAAAAAAAAGAAACTTTCCTCACATATCTGTGATGGAAAGTTCTCGAATCAGCTTTGATCCACAAATTTCCACCCACCCGCATTTCCCAAAGTCTCCCGATTACAATGGTTCCATCACTTGTGTGGGTAGGCCTATTCCTTGCGGCAGGAAACAGCCCACAATGCAACATGGACAGATCACATTTTTCCAGTGATTATTTTGAAAAGTGCCTAGCTGTGTATTATGAACCCTAGCTCAGCCGGCACCTAAGAAAATCTAGAAAACCCATATATTTTAAAAAACAGACACCCCGGGGAATCCTGGGTGGGGAGACTTGTGTGGCTCTCACCAGGTTCTGTTACCCAGATTCCCTTGCAAACCTCAAATTTAAAAAATAATCCTCACATTTCTGTGATTGAGAGTTCTGGAATCTGCGTGGATCCAAAAACTTCCTCCCACCTCGCATACCTTTAAGTCACCTGATATAAATGGTACCTCACTTTTATTGATAGGCCTAGTGCCCCCAGAAGGAATCGGCCCAAAATGCAGCGTGGACTCACCACATTTTTACAGTCACACTGACCCTTTTTTTGCAAAATGCCTGGCTGTGGATTTTGAACCCTAGCTCAGCCGGTACCTAGGGAAATCTAGCAAACCTATAAATTGTTTTGAATTAGACAGGCAGGGGAATACAGGATGGGGTGACTTGTGTGGCTCCGACTTGGTTCAGTTACCCAGAATCCTTTGCAAACCTCAAACTTTCTCAAAAAGAAAGAAAAAGCCATTGTCCTCACATATCTGTGATGGACAGTTCTGGAATCTGCGTGGATCCACAGAATTCTACCCACCCAGCATTTCCCAAAGTCTCCGATAAAAATGGTACCTTACTTGTGTGGGTAGGCATAGCGCCTGCGACAAAAAACAGCCCACAACACAATGTGGACACATCCCATTTTTCCAGTGAAGACTACCCTTTTTTTTTGCAAAGTGCCTAGCTGTGTATTTTGAACCCTAGCTCAGCCGGCACCTAAGGAAATTTAGCAAACCTATACATTTTTGAAAAACCTCAACCTTTTAAAAAAAATACATTTCCTCACATTTCTGTGATTGAAAGTCCTGGAATCTGCATGGATCCACAAATTTCCACCCACCTCACATTACTCTAAGTCACCAGATATAAATGATACCTCACTTGTATTGATAGGCCTAGTGCCCGCAACAGTAAAAGGCCCAAAACGCAGAGTGAACTCACCACATTTTTACAGTGAAAACCGACTATTTTTTTACAAAATGCCTAGCTGTGGATTTTGACCCGTAGCTCAGCACCTAGGGAAACTTAGCAAACCTATAATTTGTTTTATATTAGACACCCAGGGGAATCCAGGATGGGGTGACTTGTGTGGCTCTCACCAGGTTCTTTTACACAGAATCCCTTGCAAACCTTAAACACAAAAAAAACCGCATTTTCCTCACGTTTTTGTGATGGAAAGTTCTGGAATCTGCATGGATCCACAAACTCCCACCCATCATTCCCCAAAGTCTGAGATAAAAATGGTACCTCACTTGTATGGGTAGGCCTAGTGCCTGCGACAGAAAACAGCCCGAAACGCAGGGTGGACCCACCAGATTTTCCCACTGAAACTTGACCCTTTTTTTGCAAAGTGTCTAGCTGTGGATTTTGAACCGGCACCTAAAGAAACCTAGCAAACCTATACATTTTTTAAAACAAGACACCCAGGGAAATCCAGGAGGGGTGGCTTGTGTGGCTCTCACCAGGTTCTGTTACCCAGAATCCCTTGAAATTGTCACACTTTCAAAAACAAAGAAAATTCCTTACATTTCTGTGATGGAAAGTTCTAGAATCTCTGTGGATGTACAAACTTCCACCCACCCCTCATTCTCCAAAGTCTCTCGATAACAATGGTACCTCACTTGTGTGGGTAGGCTTAGTGCCCATGACAGGATTAGGCCCCAAACGCAACGTAAACACATCACATTTTTCCAGTGAAAACTGCCCCTTTTTTTGCAGTGTGCCTAGTTGTGGATTTTGAACCCTAGCTTAGCCGGCACATAGGGAAACCTAGCAAACCTATACATTGGTAGGACATTTGTGCCGGGACAGTGATCCCACACAGAAATTTGAGGAAATTTGATTTTTTACAGCTAAATTTGAGGTTTGCAGGGGATTCCGGGTAGGGCGGATCCACACAAGCCACACATCCCTTGACTCCCCAGGTGTCTAGTTTTCAGAAATGTGTAGTTTTGATAGGTTTCCCTAGATGGCCGCCGAGCCCGGACCAAACACAGGTGGTCCCCTTGCAAAACCGGGTCGTTTTGTGATTGGTAATTTTGATGTCTCCACAATACGTTTTGTGCCCTTGCGTGTACGCGGTGTACATGGCCCACCCACACGAGGGAAGTACCATTTTTATCATGAGACCTGGGGGAGCACTGAGTGATAGGATTTTTTTTGTCATCCAGTAATCCTGTAGTGTAGCTCCTATTTCCCTTATACTTTCTGTGCATTGGAATAGCATACACAATAGGCTTGGCATAGGACTGAGGTCAGTATGCCCCTATGATGTATATTAAACTTAATTACTGTGTACCAGCTGTAGGAGAGTAGGGTCTGCTTCTTATGGTCACCCCCTCTTTTTGCTGTGATTTACTGGTTTTTTGACTTTAGTGTGGCTGTGGACATGCTAATCAGACCCACAGCCAAGCTGTTCTCTCTCTAAATTGATACCATGTACTTTAGGTACATACCTGATTGGGTATTGGGTCACCTTTGTGAGCCCCTGTATAGTGTACCATAGGTACCCAGGGCATAGGTGCATCCAAGGCCTAACAGGGGCTGCATCATGTATTATGCCACCCCTGGCTGGCCATCCAAACTGACACCACAGGCTGATCACTCAGCTTGGGTAAGGTGGTTTAATCACCCCTTACTTAGATATAGTATATCTATATCTACCTTATATATAGACACATAGTAACCTATAAGTCAATCCTATGGCAGGCCTTAACAATCCTGGAGGCAGAGTGCTTGGTTTTATGTGAGAGGGTGCCCTAGCATGAGCTGAACCCCTCTGCAGCTTTCGGAACCATGTCCTTATAGCTGTTCTATGATATAGCCATACCATATACTCTTAAGTGCATTATAATCCTCGCGGTTAATGCTAAATTTGGTTTGGCTTTATCAAAACATGTTGTGTAAGGCGTCAAACACTTTGGAATACTACCCCCCCCCCCACAAATTCTGTCGGCAGGGGTAGCATTTCTCCCTTCTAGAGGGAGAAGACATGTTGGTTACTGCTTTACCCAGTTAAAGTTAAACAGAGCCTCAGCATCACAAAATGGATGCTGCTGCCACAGACACGAGTCTGACCTCCTGCTGCTGGACGAAACTGCGGCAGGGGAGGCCTGGACAATAGGTTTCCTGTCTTGGGAGGTGCTAGCACCTCCCCAGACAGGCTTTTTAGTGTATTGGGGCAGGGAGGGCTGCAAAATGAGACACTGCCTGGGGCACACAAGGTGCTCCATGCATAGCTCGGTTCAAACCAGTTGCTGGGGCACTCCAGCCCCACTCTGGCGTGAAACTGGACAAAGAGAAAGGGGTGTAACCACCCCCTTCTTAGGGTCCACCCATAGGAGGGACCTAGCAGGTAATCCAGCCCCTTAGTTAAGTATAAAGATAGGAGCTGTGTCTAGAGACATTAGATTATCCTGGAACGAAACTCTGAAACAGAACTCTTGGACTTCGACATTCTATGCTGACCAAAAGACTGAAGATATCTCCCTTGTGATCAAGGAGTGACTACCCTGTTCAAACAGGCACCACCCGTAACTTGCCGGTTTGCTTTGTCGACGCTACTGACGGAACCCGACGACTCAGCTACTCAGGACTGGACTTCCAGACTTCTTGGACTCGGACCCACATCCACAGCAAAGCTGAGACCCATGCCGGACACGAGAGACGTGGGACCAGACTCCATGGACATCCTTCAAATTGATAACTGCATCGACTCCTGAGGTAACTCGCAGTTGTGCATTGGGGCACAAGAAGCCCCAGACCCAAGCAACATCTGCACCAGAGCTCAGTCCTCCACACTCCACGAGTGCCACGTGGGACCCGCTCCTGCATTTCAGCTTGACTCACCTTCCCGGTTGCTAGCCCGTTGGCTAGTGAGCCCTCTGCAGACGATCCTTTGAATTTCCAATGCTTGCCTGGTTGCTCTGGGCTTGCTCCAGCTTCCTTCCAAAAGAGAAGTGCCTCAGACCTTGCTTGTCTGACTTGAAGCCAATCTTCACTTCCTGCATGGGTTGTGGTTGCCAAGGCTTGTTGGGTCCAATCCGGATACTGACACCGCAGTCAACTAGATCTTTTGTGGGACAGCTCGAATCCAGCTCCTGGTCATTGTCGACGCCTCCTGGCTGCAGAGACAAGCTTCACCTCTTCACCTGTTTGCATCGCGACATCACCTGGTTCAATCCTGGTTCCTTCCTGGTCACTGGCTAGTGACCCAGACTCTGTCCCCTCTGCTTTCAGGTTCTTCAGCTCCTCGATCCACCCTTGGGTCCACCCGGACACTCTTCCTTCGGCCGCCTGCAACACTTCTTTTGCAGGCCTCCATTGAAAGCATCCACGAAACCCGTCACGAAAAGACACCTATGCACCCGGCTTCCCTGGGTGAGGTAACTCGAGTACTCCAGTGCTCCCGTGGGTATTGACTATCCAAGTGTCCAAGTTTAAAGGGGTTTCACCGTAGTCCACCCGGAAGTGTCCTTAATCAGTAACTTTGTGACTTCTTCGTTCTCCATTGTAAGTCAATAGTAACTTGCGTCTGTGTTCCCACACTGCACGCGTCTCCCGTGGGTCTCCTACTTCCTAATCTTTGGTTCTATAGTGTAGCCACAGCGATTCCCTAGGTCCTAGGCCTATTCACTATTCCTGAAGTGGTTCTTATACCACTTACTTAGTATATGGTTTGTGAGGTCCCTAGGGCAGAATTGTATTTGTGCAACTTAAAGTATGCTGAATAAGTAACTTGTAATGTATTTCGATCACTGACCTCATAAAGAGTTTAGAGGGGTTGTGTTAGAAATAAGTACACATATATATTTGATATATACCTTGTGTGGTGTCCTTTCATTTGGTATTCAAGGGATTATATATGGTA
Organism: Lissotriton helveticus; assembly: GCF_964261635.1. Lineage (NCBI taxonomy): Eukaryota > Metazoa > Chordata > Amphibia > Caudata > Salamandridae > Lissotriton > Lissotriton helveticus. Next base: position 387,844,772 of record NC_136071.1, read on the forward strand.
AAACAGCTGGCTTCACATGCTCACTGAAGTTTTAGCCAAGACTGCTGGTCCACGCTACCACTAGGATAGCAGGTCTATAAGATTGACTTTACAACCACCACCATAAGGGTCGTTTAGACTGGTGCAAGGTGCCCACTAGAATAGTGGACATCATATGCCAGGCTAACTTCTCACACCAGCTAGCTCAGAGGCCACTAGAAACTTCTTGAAGACAAAAAGGGAATAGCTTCTGGCAACCACATAACATAAAACCCTGATCCCTCAGGATTGTGAAAACAATATACTACTTTTTATTCAGTCACTCATCTCAGAGAAGTTCATAGAAGAAACAGTTGGGTGTGTTTACAATAAAATGTATTGCACAGTTGTTATTCTAGTACTGGTTATATGTGCTGCGACAACTGTTGGACAGTAGCAGAGAATTATGTCCAGCAGTGCAGTTAAATAAAAAGGCATTGTATAGTTCTACCATTTTGCAATAGTAATGAACACATACATGAAATACAGAATGCATTAAGATAAAGCCTATACCCCTATGATGCCTAACTAGATGTACCTAAGTGTACCTAGCATGTGTGTAGGTCTTAGAGAGCCAGGAATCCCCCTAGGATTTAGTCTAACCCCATTACCTTAGTGGGACTTCATCCATATCTCGAGCTTGACACCCACAGATGGGTGATGGACCTCTGCCAGCTGGAGCTGTGGCATGACGCAGGTTGCAGCGCCTCCGGCATGGAAGTCTCAGTCTCCTCTCTTTTGCTTGTGCATTTATACTGGGTAGGTGCCTTGGAATGTTGATATTGATGTCATGCATATTTAACCCCTTCCATGCTCATGACGAGCTGAGCTCGTCATGACCACACCCGTTTTAATTGTGGTCCAGCAAAAGAGGGGAATCTTGCACGCAGCGATGTGGTTAATGAGTTCTTGGAGGCTAGGGAAAATCCCAAGAGCTAAGGGTTTGTTTCTAAGAATTCATTGTGACTTTAGGTTAGTCACTGTTGGACATGGAGATGACGTATTTAGGATGGACCGTCTTCTGCACCCAGAGCACATGTCAGATAAGGGACAGCCTCTGTCTGCTCGTTATTGTAAAGGGAGGGCTAATCTAGGTGAAAGGGCCTTAACTGGGTGAAAGGGCCTGCCTGTCTCTGTGGCACGAAGGGTTTGTGCCTCTGAGACAGAGCACCTATGTTAGGGCTGCAATTTTGTATATAACGCCCACTCCAATCTATGGACAATCGTGACGGATGTATGACGTTACAATGCGGTCTTTACACCGCGATACCATTACGACGCGGTCATCACAACGCAAGTCGTTACAACGACTTGCACTAGAGGTGCTGGATTTAGGAATAGTATGATTTACTATTCCAACTCCAGCCTACGTAACAGTAGGGAAGGTGTTGGAATAGTAAATCATACTATTCCTTGTTATATAGCGCCATCCAGCGCAAGTCGTTCTGATGACCGCTTCGTAATGGTATCGCGGTGTAAAGACCGCGTTGTAATGGTTGTCTCCCATCGTGAATAACCCATTAAAAGCAAACTACGTGACTAAAATAGGCATTTGCATATAATTGGCAGGTAGTTGCATGAGAGTGTTTTATGAGCGGAAAAAATAGCAGCTGTTAAAATTTGTAAAATTACTATAGACTCTGTGGGGACAGGAAAAATCTATAGTGTCATTAAAAAAAAAAATATATATATATATATATATATATATCCACGCTCCAAAACACCAAGTGCATGAGTCACTCTCAGGGCGGGTGCCGAGTAACGCGGTGGTGTCCGCGTAAAATATAAAGGCTCCAATTTCCAAAAATACCCAGCCGGGTTTACAGGAAAGCACAGCACTCACACGGGCAGCAGCAGTAAATTAGCAGATCGGTTTATTCAGAAAAATAAAGCAGACGCGTTTCGGGAGTAAAATCCCTTCGTCAGTGTTATCGTCAGAACGCCAACAATTACACCCTTATCTATGTTCATGCCAAATATCGACATCAACAAAGGACTAATGCATTTAGAAAAAGGTAGCGCGCCATCTTTGAACGCCTTTGATATTTACATTTCGTCAGCATGGGATATTGCAACGCATAATATTTACATTGTATTCAGAAACATCAATAAAGACATTGGTGTGTAATTATTTCAAAATCTCGCCGTGTATCGGCAACAGTTATAATGGACACTGAAGTCCCAACAAAGCACGAACCTGAGAAACAAAGCATTACATGTAATGCATGTTTCAAGCGAAAAACGCTACCATTAAAAATGAACGCTATACTTTAGCATGAGAGACTCCACAGATTTCATTGAAAAAATAGAGTCTATTACTTGGCAACCCTCATTCGTACTCATCACGCTGGACATAACAAGTCTTTATACTTGTATAGACCACGAACAAGGACTTATCGCTGTGGAATTTTTCCTGAACCAGAGAGATATGAGATTTGCACTACATAACAAGATGTTGTTAGAACTTATCAGATTTTGTCTCTATAACAACATTTTTTTCTTTCAGGATACCATATACCAACAGTGTTCTGGGACGGCGATGGGTTCATGCTTCGCCCCCAGCTACACGAATTTATTCGTGGGCTGGTGGGAGGAGCAGGTAGCCTGGGCCCCTGGAAATGTTGCCTGGAGCAACAAAGTAGTGGCTTGGAGCAGGTACATCGATGATCTGTTCCTTGTGTGGAATGGGTCTATAGAAGAGGCGAATGAGTATATCTCTGTGCTTAACAACAACGAGTGCAACCTCAAATTCACAGGGGAAATCAGTAAAGAAAAGGTTAATTACCTTGACTTACAAGTGAGTGTGCGGGATGGTAAAATCAGTACCCAACTTTATCGTAAACCGACGGCGGGGAACAGCGTTTTACACGCCTCGAGTAGCCATTCCCGCAAGCTTATTTCTAATATTCCCTATGGTGAATTATTACGATTAAAGCGTAACTGCACAGACAATGAAGACTTTGAACTAGCTGCTACCGATAGCATAGAGAGATTCCAGAATAGAGGCTATAATGGTAACCAGCTTCAAGAAACGTTGAAACAAGTCAGAAAGATACCTCGCAGCAAACTGTTTGAAAAGAAAGAGAGTATTCAATCACAAGCGGTTCAATTCCGCATGATCACACCGTTTGCTGCGAATTCATTTAGATTAAGATCGATCTTGTCCAAACATTGGCACATTCTTAAAGCGGACCCAATCATCGGTCCAGATATTCCAGCTGTGCCTTCGATCACCTTTAGGAGGGCAAGATCGTTACGAGATGAATTGGTTCACAGTTACCTTCCAGTGGAGAAAAAACGTCTAGGGACGCTGAAAGATGCAAAAGGCTTCTTCCCGTGCGGGAAATGCAAAGCCTGCTCGGCAAGTAAAAGAACTCTGACATACGAGGTGCCAGGCTGCCTCGGTGGCAAGAAAATTACCAAATTTATGTCTTGTCACACTGACCATGCAGTTTACTGTTTAGTCTGTCCATGCTCGTTGAGGTATGTGGGTAGTACCATCAACCCAGTTAAACTCCGAATACTGGAGCATATGCGGGCAATTGCCAATAAAGATTTCAGCTATCCTGTGGCACGGCATTTTGCCATTAAACATAAGAGTGATAGAACTCTGCTGCGCTACTTCTGTTTAGATCAAGTGGACGAAAACCCTAGAGGAGGCAATCGATTACAGGTCCTGAGAAGACTAGAATCTAGATTTATTATAGATCTCGAGACCAAGGCTCCCAAGGGATTGAATATGGGGGAAGAACTTGCTACTCACCTTGGCTAAGAATTTGTTATACAACATATGAGTAATCTTATGAAACTGTTTGCAATACCGGTGATGATTGGACTGGATATTATTCTGAAGATGTATATAGTGAATGTATATTTTTTGTTTTTTGGTCATAATGGGATTTATTTGTGGTGTGTTTTTTCTTCACTGACCTGAGAATTTAGCAACCTGATACTGGGTTGCAACTGCCGATCCACGGCAAGATCATGCTAAAGTATAGCGTTCATTTTTAATGGTAGCGTTTTTCGCTTGAAACATGCATTACATGTAATGCTTTGTTTCTCAGGTTCGTGCTTTGTTGGGACTTCAGTGTCCATTATAACTGTTGCCGATACACGGCGAGATTTTGAAATAATTACACACCAATGTCTTTATTGATGTTTCTGAATACAATGTAAATATTATGCGTTGCAATATCCCATGCTGACGAAATGTAAATATCAAAGGCGTTCAAAGATGGCGCGCTACCTTTTTCTAAATGCATTAGTCCTTTGTTGATGTCGATATTTGGCATGAACATAGATAAGGGTGTAATTGTTGGCGTTCTGACGATAACACTGACGAAGGGATTTTACTCCCGAAACGCGTCTGCTTTATTTTTCTGAATAAACCGATCTGCCAATTTACTGCTGCTGCCCGTGTGAGTGCTGTGCTTTCCTGTAAACCCGGCTGGGTATTTTTGGAAATTGGAGCCTTTATATATATATATATATATATATATATATATATATATATATATATATACTCTTTAGAGTCAGTAGTTACTTATAAAAGTTTCTGTTTATAAAATACAATTCTCATATGCTTTTTCAGAAGACCATGCTTTCTTTAGAAAAAAAAAAGGTCCATTTAGAGGGAAAGCTCCAAGCACTCGGTGAAAGTTGAAACAATAAGAGAAAAAATGTGTTTCAGGACAAAATAGAGATAAAAAGTGCTGGCTGGGAGACACAACATTTTCGTTTCTAGTTGCTGCAGGGAACAGACCTTTTTAATACCTCGCATCAAATGTGTTTACTCAATTGTTGTCATTTGCTTCCCCAGTTATACTAGGGGGGGGCTTTAATCTAATTCCAGACCCTAAGATAGATCGCCGGCCCCCCATGAAACAAGTAAATCTACTTAAAATGAGGGATTGGCTGGGAATCTATAAAAGAGATCTGGGCTTGATGGATATCTGGAAGGAGAAACAATATACTACTTTTTTCACCTTCAGAAATAAAAGACTGGATATACAATCCAGAATCGATTTCTTTCTGACTGATAAAATGTTAGTTGATAAGACACATAAAGTTGAACACTTGCCAGCCCTACTCTCGGACCACTCCGCCGTTCTTCTTAAAATTCACCTGGGTGAGGGACAAGCGGTAGGGAGATGGACAGTGGACCGCACTATTTTTAACGACTCGCAAATCATGGATATGCCTAAAACAGACTCGGTTGAGTATTTTGAGAATAATAAAGAGGGAACATCCTCGCAAGTCAGATGGGATGCTTACAAAGCGGTAATAAGGGGGAAAATACTCAGTCTAGCAGCACACAAAGCAAAAGTAACGAAACAAGAAATAGGAACACTGGAAACCAATATCAAAAACGTGGAACTATTAATAGAAGCTGAGCTTGACCCTGAAAAAAAAAGAAAGTGGGTGGCAGATAAGGGAATCCAAGAGGAAAGGTTAACAGGGGTATTGGAGAATAAAATAAGAGAGAGATGGGAATCGAGCAGACTAGCTAATTATGAGTATGGCGAGGGGTGTAGCAAGCTCCTAGCGTGGAAAACAAAGACCGACGCTAGCAGAAATAGGATACTTAATATTCTCCCGCAAGATGGCTCTAGCGCAAGCTCAGAAGAATCCGTAATAATGAAAGAGTTTGTTGATTTCTTCTCTCCTCTGTATATGGAAGATATATCTCCCTCAAGTGAGGACCTAAACGAGTACTTTGAAAACCTGGAACTCCCAGAAGTAACAAGTCTGGAAAAAGGGGAGTTGAACGCCCCGCTTACCAGTGAGGAGGTAGTAGAAACATTGAAAGGTTTAAAGAGAGGGAAAGCAGCTGGGCCGGATGCCCTCCCTAATGAATTATATATCAAATTAAGTGAGGTCCTGGCCATCCCACTCACGAACCTGTTAAACAAAATCTATATAGAGAAGGAGAAACTTCCTGACTCTTGGAATGACGCAACGATAAGCATCTTGTTACATCCAGGCAAGAACTCTGCAAAATGTGAATCTTATCGCCCCATAAGTCTACTCAATTGTGATTATAAGATCTTCACAAATATTCTAGCAAAAAGGTTAGGGAAAATTGCAGTAAACCTGATAAATGAAGACCAGAAAGGGTTCGTAAGGGGCAGGCATCTGCAAGACCTACCACAAGAACTTATCAGGTCAAAAGATATAGCGACAAGCGGAAAAATCCCACTCACCATAATAACCTTAGACGCGGCTAAAGCGTTCGATAGAGTGAACTGGACATTTTTGAACGCAACACTAAATAAATATAATCTGGGAGAAAACTTTCAGGGAGCAATTAAAGAACTCTATCAAGCTCCAAAAGCCAAGATCCTAATTAACGGGAATTTAACTGAGAATATACTAATACACAGAGGGACCCGACAGGGGTGCCCCTTATCCCCAATCTTATTCAACTTATATATTGAACCCCTGGCAAACAAGCTCAGAGCTCATTCCGAAATAACCCCGTTTACTTATCATGCATGGGGAAAAAAATAGCCTTGTATGCAGATGATCTAATGATCTTTACCAACAATTATGCAGGATCTTCAATGCAATCAAGGAATCCTTAAAAGACTTTGGGAAGGTATCAGGTTACCAAATAAATCGAGCAAAAACAGAAATCATGAGCTGGAATACCCAGGTAAATAGCAGCTTTTCTAGAGAGAAAATCAAATATCTGGGAATAGAACTGGTTAAAAACATAGATAAGATACCCAGTACAAACCTGGATAGGATAACTGCGGAGGTAAGAAAGCTACTAAAAACATGGGGAGGCCTACCCTTGACCTTCCTTAGTAGATCTAATCTAATTAAAATGTCTATCCTACCCAAATTTACATTCCTGTTTAGTGCAATACCCTTAGAATTTAAGAGGGAAACCCTGAAGAAAATACAAGGAGAATTAGCGAGTTTTATCTGGGCGTCTAAAAGCACACAAATAGCCTGGGGTAAATTGCGAAGACAAAAAGCAGAAGGTGGAATTGCCAGTCCTGACCTATTTGAATATTATAGGGCTTTTCAATTCAAGCATATGAGGATTCTGCTAACCAACTATGATCTGTATCCGGAACACCTTAAAGCAATGACCGAAAACACTGGGCACTTCCAATTCAAATTTGGTCATCCAAAGTACTTTAAAAAAGTTAAACTGAAGGCGTTAATATAAGCGGCAAAACTCTGGTACCAAATAAGGAGTACTTTGAATATTCCCTATTACAGTGAGTTCGCCCCAATTTGGAACTCGCCAGGAACCCCAGAATGTCTCAAAGACAAGCTGGCTACACCTTTGGAAACATCAGTTTTCCAAGTTTGGGGCCAATAATGGTGGTTAACAACATAATAGACTGGGAAACTCTGTCTGAAAAAACAAACGCATCCCTCTCAAAGTTCAAATTCTACCAGCTCACTAGTTGGGCAAAATAATGAAAGAGAAAAACACCGGAAACAAGATCATCGAAACAACCATGATAAAGAGCTCCCAGATGAAAAAAGAAATAGCATCTTGGTATTGGGCTCTTATTGCAGCAGGGGAGGAGAACTTCTTAATTCCAGAAGTGACCTGGGGGAAAGAACTGCCGTCGCTGGATCTCCAAAATCTGTGGCAAGTATCTATGGGCAAATGCTGGGCCATTGCGAAATCCGCTACTCTAAGGAGAAACCACCTCTTTACGATTCACAGAGCCTACTGGACGCCAAACCGACTATCCAAATTCAGTGGATCAAATATCAAAGTGTGTCCCAAATGTGGATTAGCAGGTGCGGATGATGTGCTCATGTTCCGGCAGTGCCCCCAGATCGATGGTTTCTGGCAGGAAGTGAGTAAAATCATAGAAACAGTACTAAGAAGACCAATAACTGTAAGTATGGATCTTGTTATCTTTGGGGTCAACAGGTAAGAGGGGGTAAACCCCTTAACATCTAAAGAACAGAATCTTTTGTTTATGTTGATCTTATTAGCTCGTAGGGAACTTTGTATTAAATGGATAAAACCGGTTGCCCCCACACATTTGGAATGGGTGGCCTCTATAAATAGAATACATGAATGTGATAGAAAAGGGAAATCCAGCAGGAAGTATAATTATTGGGAGATTTGGGAAGGATCCCAGTTTGTAAATAAATAGGTTACTAAGACCATTCCACACTATGGCCTGTACATTTCCAATGATTATGCAATGGCAATAAAAACACAAACAGTATGCTTGTGTGAGTGGTCAGGGTGGCCAGCTCCCCCAGTTTGATTTTGAAAGTGTTAAGGACACAAGGGGCTCTCACTCTGAAATCACGAATCGTGAATGCCCCATAATCCAGGGGCCGTGACGGAACAGAAAACAGAAGTGGGTCCCTGATAACTCCAATTACACTCTATTGCAGACTTTCCTAACTGGGTCTGTCCTGTTGTGTTTTAAATAGCATCTAATGTTGCCCCTGCTCATGTATGTCAACTATCTCACCCCCGTGCGATGGTGTTTGGTGGTGTTTGGCAATGTTCCAACTGGTGTTTAAACAACCACATTTCTAGATGCATTAAAATTGTATAGTAGTTGATAACCTTAATGAAGGTAACAGGTATAAAGCGTCACAATACGAATGCATCTCTAACATTTCATGATCTGATAATGTAGCAATTATTCCTAAAACAGACAGCATATTATACACTGTATCAGTACCCCAATTTTCAGAAAAATGTACTGAAGGAAATGACATCACTGAATGAATGATAAAAATAAATGAAAATGAATGAAAGTTCAAAATACATTAATCAGAATTAAAAACTGGATGATTAAGTACATCATTTAGAATATAAAGGCTTGTTCAGGTCGAATACATTTATAAGTCTCTTTTGCATTTGAATTGAAAATGGACGTGGCTTCAGTTTTATGTTGATCCTGTGTTGTAGAAAGTGTCCACTAAGAGTCATACTAAAAGCTAGCTCTAAGCAAAGCCAGAACAGAAAAAGATGAACCCAGAAATACCCCATAGTTCTACTCTTGGTGAAGCCAGGTCTGTATCTTTTGTAAAGGAAAAGGCTCAAAAGTTTTTACTTGCATGTTTTTTGTTTGTTTTTGGGCTGGCTGTCGCTTCCTGTTCACGTGGAGCCATGGAAAACGTATCACAGTTAATGAAATAGCCAGTAGCTATAAGATCAATTGTTGAAATTGTATTGTATTTAGTTGAAGTTATTTCTCCTGTTTTTGTTGAAAAACGTTGAAATGTTGAAGTTAATAGTTGATGTCTATGCTGAAAAACGTTCAGATGTTGAAGTTATTATTTGATTGCTTTTGTTGAAAAACTTTGAAGCTTTTATTATTTGATGCTTTTGTTGAAAAAACTTTGAAGCTTTTATTATTTGATGTTTTTGTTGAGAAAAACGTTGGTGTACACATTTTGTTTTTGGCCAAATTGCAACTTGAGTGTTGTCTTGACTTTTGTTTTGAATATGAAAGGTTGGTTCAAGGAGAACTGGTTCCATTGCATTGTTGCATAGTCCCCCACTCAATGGATTTGATTTCTCAAACCTGATGAGCCTTTCAGTTTGAATTTCTTGAATAGTAGTGAGAGGGATGTCTACTGCTGTGGAATTCACGAGGCCTACTGCTCAGTATTGGCCACATAGATTTTGGTTGATTCTTTCATTTGAAATTAATCTGGTGCTTTTATCACGGCAGGATGCGGCAAAAGTACAGTTCTTGTTCCTTTCACTTTAAGGACTGGCACATGTATTTCTGTATGAGGGCCCAAATTCCTTTGTGTCCGCGATCGTTTTCTCTCTTTGCCCAGATCCACGACTTTTGGGATTCAGACAGGACTTGCCGTGATTACCTCGACTTCCCAGTGGCGGCCTGTTTCACTTTGACAGAATCTTTGTTTGTTTCTTTGTTTCCTTTAGTTCCTGTAAAACAGCCAAACAATCATAGATACAGAATGGTTTCCATCCGCCACTGTGCCTTCACATGTATGATCAGGTTCCCACATTTGTAAATGGAGTGACACCTCCTAGAGAGCTTCTTGGCTGAGTATGTATTGCCCCCTGAATCCATATAAGTGTTTGACCCCACTAATGCCCCGCCTAATACCCTAGCTGTTAAGGATTGCTCTATGCCCCAGTCCTTCCTCTCCTCTACCTTAATTCCCTTAGGATCGCGTCGGAGAGGAGTACCGCAATACTACGTCCACCCCTTCCATGGCCTCTTAGTAGGCTCGAGAGCCAAGTGTGGGGCCAAAGTCAGGGTGTAAAGTTGATTGCGTATCTCCTGTTCTGGACTCGCAAATCTTTTTATAACAGTTTTGAGTGACAGCCAAGTGTTGAGGCCATACTTATAGGAAACTTGAGCAAGGACCCACTGCCACCAAGAAATATTTTTAATCAACCTCAAAATTTGAGGGGCCGCAGTGGTTCTTTACATGACACGATCAAGTGGACAGTCTAATGCTGTCTAGCAATGGTACCTGCGCTGGTCTAGTGATGGTGTAGCCTTGCATTCGTTTGCAGATGTTGCAGTTCAAGACAAAGCCAATAGTCTGACTTCTTATCCCAGGTCACCAATAGCACTGTTGCAATGAAGAAATAGTAGCTATTACCCCTGAATGCGCGGAGCCAAAGCCCTTGTGTGCTTTAAATTATTAATTCCTGCCTACTATCCATATTTGGAAATACTCTATCCCCCACTCCAGGAATCGGAGCATATGGAATATTGTTTGCATCTAACTTGTAGGAGTATTTGAGTGGAAATTTCTTAGGCACTGCTGTGCTGCTTTTGCGTGAAGCAATTACAGTCACCATATTCTAACCGTCTTTTCTCGTGTGAACAGCCCCCCATGTGGCTTCAACAGCCAATGAATTCCCTTCAACGTGCACGCCATCACGTTGATGACTCAGCGTGTTAATCACATGAGTTTTTGGTAGGTCATTTTTCAACTCCACTACCTGCTCCCATAATTTTTGTGTTTTAATTATGCCACCTTGTTTCATCTTCAAACCCATTTTGTTCCAAATTGGTGTAAATAATTATTATATTATTGCACACAGTAAAAGGAATCACACACAATGAGTGTTGGGAATTCTCGATCCGTGTTTACAAGTGCAAGTATCAGGGCTTTTAAAGCTGCCAACCAAGCCATGCTATTACCTAGAGGTAGTTTTTAGGTGCAATGAGGACGGAACTGGCCATCCAGCATCTGATCTTTAACAAAAGCGGCCGGTGGGGCTGACCCATCAGTGTATATTTTTTTTAATTCATACTGATCTCGAGGCAAGATTTCATTTGGTATATGGTGTTCTTTTTCATATTGCAGGAATGCCTGTGTTTTTAAACTTGGATCAAATCTGCATTCAAAGTCTGATGCAGCAAAAGAGATAGCCATTTGTATCCATTCTGGATGTAAGGCTTTGGCATTAGGAATGCTAGCCCCGGTACTGGGGTGACGACAATAATGCCTCTTCCCATGAGCCAGTTCTCTTTCTTTTGTCTGAATGGTTGTCAGAATTTTTTATTCTGTTGAATTAAAACTCGTTTCTGTGTTTGTGTACAGATGAGAATCGTATATGATTGGTGCAGTTTCACCTTTATTAAAAGGTAAAATAAGCGTACCCATATTGACCCAACATGATACTGAGTACCAAGTGGTGCAAGGTTACACGTGTGTGCATGTGTTTGGAAGCAATAATATCTTCCTGGAGTGAACAAAGAATATCAGTGTGTTCTTGTGTCCTTTGTTTGACTGAAAAGTCAAGTTTGAAAAACGTCGTAGAAAGGTTTTACTCTCTTTGTGAAATCAAAAATGTATGATCTGCGAAAATCTAGGAATCCCAGTACTGATTGGAAGTTGTTTAATGTCTTTGGAGGCTGGCGCAGCGCACACTTTTTTAAAAAAGTTAGCTGCCAGGCTTTTGCCTTTACTTGAAAGCTCATATCCCAAAAATAGGACACTGAGGTGGGCAATTTCTGATTACACAAAATTAAATTTGTAGCCCCCAGAGGGGAAATCCCATAATAATGGTGCTCACCCTGGTCAAGTGTTTCCTCAATAGGTCATCCGTTAGATAAATATCCTCCATATAGGACAACGCTTCTTTATCAAAGTGCTTTGGCAATTCAGTAATTCTTTCAGAAAATACCCCATAGCTGTTCTTATACCCACGGGGGAGATGACAAAAAATTGTCGCTGGGACTCTGATATACTAAATGCTGTTAGGTACCTATTTTCAGGTGCTATAGTTTTGACAGAAACATCCATTTGAGACAACTAGTGTTTTTTTGTATTTTTCCCTGCATAATGTTATACAATAATGCGGCACTATCTGCATGTTGGACAGCATATGTCTTTGTGCAAGTGTTCAAGTGTCTGTAAAATAATATAATAATAATAATACATTTCTTTATTCGGAATTTCAGAAATCAGAAATCCATAAAAGCAATATTAGTACATGATAATTTCTTCCTTTAAAAATGTATAATCATAAAATTATGTAACACAATACAATTTCACATACTAAAGATCATTATCACAATTCATTTGAGGTGCACTAATCGGAGGGCAGTTACTCACAGTTCATTTAAAGTGCACTAATCGAATGGAAATTGCTTTATAAATTTTTCCTATGTCTAAATATGCATTTCAAAAAGTTTAGTACGTGATAACAGGTGGTTTCTGTGTCTAGGAGCTGTAAACAGAGCATGGCAGGATGACATTGTCTAAAACCCCAGGATTTTAACAGGGATAATAGCCACAATTTCGATGTACATTGTAAAATTTGCAGAACATAACTACATGTAGAGTGGATTGCGTGGACTTTCCGTCACAAGGGCAAGTGGGTAGATTTGGATCCCATGCATTCGTTAGTGGGAATGCTGTTAATCTATGGAATTGGTTTAATCTAAATCTTGTCAAAAGATAACGATCAAAAATACTGATTTCAAGGTTTAAATAGGGCTGAATGGAAAAGGTAGATTGTACCATTATAGCATGTTGAACAGATGGTTTGCCTGCTTCAGAGAGAAGCCTTAAGTTGTCCAAATGTCCCAGGGCCAGAACTTTTAACTCCTTTTTCGGAAGTTCGCAGATCTTTTCAGGAGTGAGGTAGTATTTCTCTAACCCTAGGTCAATTAAAAAGTTCTTAATGTAGGCTAGCCATTTTATTTTTAGAGCGTAGTCTAGTGTCATAGCATCTGCCACTATCAACTTAGTGAGAGCATTCTTTTCCAAGGTCCAAATGCGGCGCCATAAAAGTAGAGGTTGTATTCTTGCCAGATCCTCAATGTATGGAACGCCTAGTTCAACATGGCAAGCATACGTTGAGGATCGCTTTGGGGCCATCAAGAGAAACCTCAAAAAAACATTCTCTGCAATCTGTAGGGTTGAGACATCCATGTGTCCCCATACGCCAGCCCCATATAGAGCTGTTGACTGGCATTTGGCTCTATATATTGCTAGTAATTCCAGGGGTGGTCGTTTTCCCAATTTTTGCGAGAAGGACACCAGAGCTGCTATGGCTCTCTTTAAGCAGTGTTTCCTTGCTTCTATTGCCGCTTCCCAAGTCAGTTTTTTATCTATTATAATGCCCAGATAGCAGTATTCAGATGTAAGCTCTATTTTTTGTTTTTTAAGGATTAAGTCTTTAGGGTGTTTCCTCCCTGTACCTGCCATCATCACGAAGGTCTTTGTGACATTTATGTGAAGGTCAAGACTGCCCATAAACAAAGAGTATCTGGTAAGTACCCTCTGAAGTTCGCGTGGAGTCCGTGCCAGCAGGACGGCGTCGTCCGCATAGAGTAGAGCGGGAATCGGGCGATGTTTTGCCTGTGGGAGGTCCTGGGTACCCTTTAAGAGCTCAACCTCCAAGTTGTTAGTATAGAGGGAGAATAAAAAAGGGGCCAGGACGCATCCTTGTCTGACTCCACGCTCCACACTAAATGGCTTCGACAGCTCGCCCTTTGTGCCAAAACGGACTCTAGCAGAAGGTTTCAGGTACAGTTCCCTTAAAAAGTTCAAAAGTTGCAAATCTACCCCCATTTGTGAGAACACGGACCATAATTTGGTGTGTGAGACGCAATCAAACGCGGCAGACAAGTCCACGTATACCATGTAGAGTCTGTCTTGCTTTGCCTGTATATATTTTCACATAATGATAGAAAGATTTAGGGCCTGTTCCACTGTTCCGAATCCCTCCCGGAAACCATATTGTAGCTCGGACAGAATGCCTCTCTCCTCCACCCACTGCTGAAGTCGGTCCAAGATCACCCTACCTGCTACCTTTCCCAACGAATCCAACAAGGATATTGGACGATAGCAGGCAGGGTCCTGGCGATTACCCTTTTTAAAAATCGGAACCATCACAGACCTTGTCCAGGTCTGCAAAATTCCTTTCCTTGCAGCTGCCGTGCATACCCTAGTAATGATAGGGGCCTAAAGGTCTATATTATGTTTTAAAAAATCTACCGGAACTCCATCCGGCCCTGGAGCCTTTCCGTTTTTGCTTGATTTCAGGGCCAGAATGATCTCCGAGATTTTGAAATCTATTTGAATAGGGTAAGTTGGGGCCGCTAAACTATCTCCTTCAGACTCTTGACCTGTTTGATTTTGGAATATTTTGGAGAAATGCGTGACCCATACTGCTTCCTCTATGGCGACTTCAATTTTTGGGGTTTTATCGTCTATCAGAAAAGGAGCTCTCACTACTCTCCAGAAGGCTTCACTGTTTTTTTCTTGGGCACTAGAATGAAGTTCGTCCCACAGAGCCTGCTTTATTTCCGCCTTTCTCTTTTTTCGAATTGCGAGATATTCCTTTCTCAGTGTTGCTAATTGAAGGGGGTCTCTGTCGTCTTTATTTAGTGCTATCTTGAGCTTGGTATGAGCCTGGGTACAATCATGACTAAACCAGCCTTTATTGTGGGGAGGACCAGTTTTTGGTTTTGCTGTGAGTAGGGATTTAATTTTTTCCATAATTTGTGAGAAGTTACTAAGAATTTCCTCATCTTCTGTCGTTAAATCTAGGCAATTCTTAATCTGAGGATATACTGTTTTTATCAGCTCTTCTGTGAGTGCCCCGGGGTTTATCTTCCCCCACTTTATTGTATATCCATTTAAATGGCCCAGAGTTATATTGTTCTGACTCAGTGCTTTATCTATTGTCAAGGCTAAAGATTGTTGGTGGATAATATTCAGTTCCAATTTGAGGACTGAGTGATCACTTAGGGTGTTTGGTATCACTTCAAAATGCTTCACTCTAGTTTGAAGACCAGCGGATATTAGAATATAATCAACCGTTGTGTTGAATCCCCTTCCTAGATAGGTCGGTTCTGGGCATTTGGTACTACCATCTAGAGTATTTACTATTTGGAGATCAAGATCTGATAGAAGATCCTTCATTATTCCACCAATCTTATTATGACAAAAATGAGTGAGGGGGTTACCTTCCTCCGTCACCATCCCTGGACATTTTTTTCCTAAGAGATTACAGTAGTGCAAGTTGAAGTCCCCTGCCCATATTATAAATACAGGACCCTTTGCTCCTCTTTTCTGGCTTAGGATAGTTAGTTTCTCATATAGATATCCCAATACTCTCTGGAGCTGCAGTTGCTCAAGATTGTTATAAAAATTGATAAGGACAACAGACTCATTTTTAGGTAGTGAGAGATAGATAATCTGGAAACTTTGGTCCAGTTCGATGGTAGTTAATTTTATTTGTTGGATGGTATTAGCTATATATATATTTAGTCCTCCCTTTGGCCTGCCCTTCGGGCCCACCAAAGCAGGTGAGAAATACGTTCTATAGCCCTGTAAATGAAGTACTGTTGACGACCATGTCTCCTGTAGGCAGACTATTTGATGTCTACACACAAGATGCATGATACTCCCATCCTCAATTTTTGACCGCAGTCCCGCAGTGTTCCAGGAAACTATAGTCAAAGGGGGAGAAACACTCATAGGGGTGTTATCAATTTGGGAGTGGTGGTGAATGTCGGGGTTATGTGGAATTGGGGAGTCAGGGTCTTCTGGCTGTGATGGTCAGTCCACTGACTCTAAGCCACTATACATATTCATTAGGGGTATTCCATTCCAGCCCTCCCAGCGAGATTGTTCTCTATAGTTTCTCCGCTGTTCTTGTCCCCTCCACTCTTCCCTTTCTCTTCCCCGATAGCGGGGGCCCACTGTGTACCAGGGTCCTTCACTTTGAGAGGGACCGTCCGGAAATCTCGGTGGATAGAAAAAAGAGAGGCGCTTAGTGCCAATCGCCCCGTTTAGGCTAAACTCCTCCCCTGAGCAGATGTGCTCCACTATTCTAGGGTCTTCAAATGTGATTAAAATACAATCGCCCTGTATAGTCTTTCTTCCCTGACCGACCCAGGGGGCTCTTCTGACCATCAAAATTCTCGTTGAACAGTAAGGGGGGGGTGGGCGGTTTATACTGAGCCAATGTTGGATCTTATTTTTTAGCGACCAGTTTGGTTCGGATTTTGAATCCACCAATTCTGGAACGCCAGTCAGGATGACTACAAATGGGCTTGCTTCTGGTGGAAGGGTTACTGGGCGTGTTTCGCTCGGTTGATTGCTCTCCCTCTCTCTATTTATTTGGGGTTGTTTTGTTTTCGTAGCTGTACTTTTAGGATCACAAAGGATGTTATTTTTTACAGTTGGGGTATTTGCAGATGGATTGTCTGTTGCTTTTTTCTTCGCCACTATCGTACTAGTGGGCATTGATGCTGCAGTCGGTGTAGGGGTCGATTTTTTAACTTGGGGCACAGTAATTAAGCTAGACAGCTTGGTCGTCACTGGTTTGTGTGCTTTTTGTGCCTCTTGAGTACGGTTAGAATTTTGTTTTGGTTTCATCAGAGCTGAGAGTTCAGCTATCGCTTTTTCTAAATTTGTTAGTGTAGCTTGTATTGGTGTAAGAGTTTTTTGTAGGAGATCTCCGATTTTGGCTAATAATTCTGAATTATATCCTTGATCTATTTCATATGTTTGTGGGGCATTTGGTGCTATTTCTAAATTTGTAGGAGGTGAAACATCGGGTAAGTGGTGTATCACCGCAGTATGCCTATTCTGGTTTTCAGGTAGAGGGGAGCGACGTATGTTCTCTACTACCTCTGTACATGGTGGTGTTTGTTTACCTGTTTGTAAGTTGTTTATCGCTACCTGTTTCTTCTTTTTTATAGCTCCCTCCCTCCTCCCTCTTGCCTGTCTTACCTCTTCAGGGGTGGGGTGCGGGACTAGCTCTGGGGTCTTTTCTAAATCTGATGTTAGTTGGGATTCCGAAAGTTGCGATAGTTGCAAGACCGACAGGTCAATTATGTTTGGAAGGCTCTGCCTTTGGGTTCCACCCTCACTATATCTTTGGTTGTTATGAGATACCGGTGTTCTTGCATTTGCGAGGTGACCCATAGATGATCTTCTAGCCTCTAGTAGGTCTTGGGATACCCTGCGTTCAATAAGCGAAATACTCTGGTCAATGAAGGAGTTTGCCCTCGTTATGAAACTATCTATGGGGCCAGTGAGTTGCCCTTTTTTGCCGCAGTCTTACTTCTGGATCCTCTAGGGGACATACTTCTGAGTTTGAAGACAATTTAGAGGCTATGTTATCCTGGAACTTAGGGGGGTGGCCCGGCCTGGCCCTAATCGGCCTCTAACGGCCTAAAACGGCCAGCTCTTTGCCCGGTCTTCGCGCGCGTCCCACGTTCGCGTCCGGAGACCGGGCTTTATGGATGGGGGCGGGAGCGGGAAGAGGCACCAGGTGCGCGAGATGTTGCAGCGCAAGCACCTCTGGTCCTCGCAGTCCCGCTCCCGTTTGTTAGGGCGTGGTCTCCTCTCCCGGCAGCAGTGACCGAGCACACGGGCTCCCAGGTCAAGGGGCAGAGTCAGTAAAGTTATCAGGCAGTGAAAGGCTCCTCACGTCGGACAACAGCGAGTGGCTCCCGCGAAGTGGGGGCCGCGAGTCGTTTTGTAGGTCCCACAGATGAGGGGGCGGGAAGAGGCACCAGGTGCGCGAGATGTTGCAGCGCAAGCACCTCTGGTCCTCGCAGTCCCGCTCCCGTTTGTTAGGGTGTGGTCTCCTCTCCCGGCAGCAGTGACCGAGCACACGGGCTCCCAGGTCAAGGGGCAGAGTCAGTAAAGTTATCAGGCAGTGAAAGGCTCCTCACGTCGGACGACAGCGAGCGGCTCCCGCGAAGCGGGGGCCGCGAGTCGTTTTGTAGGTCCCACAGATGAGGGGGCGGGAAGAGGCACCAGGTGCGCGAGATGTTGCAGCGCAAGCACCTCTGGTCCTCGCAGTCCCGCTCCCGTTTGTTAGGGCGTGGTCTCCTCTCCCGGCAGCAGTGACCGAGCACACGGGCTCCCAGGTCAAGGGGCAGAGTCAGTAAAGCTATCAGGCAGTGAAAGGCTCCTCACGTCGGACGACAGCGAGCGGCTCCCGCGAAGCGGGGGCCGCGAGTCGTTTTGTAGGTCCCACAGATGAGGGGGCGGGAAGAGGTACCAGGTGCGCGAGATGTTGCAGCGCAAGCACCTCTGGTCCTCGCAGTCCCGCTCCCGTTTGTTAGGGCGTGGTCTCCTCTCCCGGCAGCAGTGACCGAGCACACGGGCTCCCAGGTCAAGGGGCAGAGTCAGTAAAGTTATCAGGCAGTGAAAGGCTCCTCACGTCGGACGACAGCGAGCGGCTCCCGCGAAGCGGGGGCCGCGAGTCGTTTTGTAGGTCCCACAGATGAGGGGGCGGGAAGAGGCACCAGGTGCGCGAGATGTTGCAGCGCAAGCACCTCTGGTCCTCGCAGTCCCGCTCCCGTTTGTTAGGGCGTGGTCTCCTCTCCCGGCAGCAGTGACCGAGCACACGGGCTCCCAGGTCAAGGGGCAGAGTCAGTAAAGTTATCAGGCAGTGAAAGGCTCCTCACGTCGGACGACAGCGAGCGGTGTCTGTAAAATGTATTATCAAGTTTTGATAAGTGATGCAAGGGATTGTTCATTTGTGAAGTGCATTTCAAACGATCTCCTGGTATTCAAGTTGATATAAGATCTCCATGACCTGTGTTTTTAGCTTCTTGCTCAATAGGACATTTTCTTTGAGCATGTGGTGAAACTTTTAACGGGATCACATGGTGGGTTGAGCCTTCATCCCATCCAGCGTGAGTTTTATACAATCCTGGAGCTTGGGTTACTGCCCACTCCTGTGCATATGTATGTATAAGGTAAACAGGGAACTTGGTTGGAAAATTCAGGAAAAATATACTTTCTCCCTTTGGGCGCTCCCTGACGAATGCTGGCGGCTAATCTTATTCTGCTAACAGTATGTCAAAACCAGACTATAGGTTCTTTGCAAAGAGACCTTTTACTTTCCTGCGTTCGTCCTCCTCCATGCGGAGTGTTATTCCATATAACTTGTGTGGGACGCTCACCCTTTTGTCTTGTGTTTCCACCGTGATGTAATCATTCAATTTTGCTGTCCAGAAATTCCTTCAGGTTCTGGTGAGCTGTTGTTACTTCTGCCGCTCTGCCTTAGCATTGTCTGAGCCCAATCCCCGTTCAGAAGTTGAGTCCTTAGGATTCTGTGCAAGTCTAACTTTGAGACCTGCAACTTTCTTCTTTTTATTTTTTTTATTTTTTAAATTGAGGTGTGGCTTGTCTTCTGTTTTTAGAAGAGTCCTGAGCGTACTTGTCCCTGGACTGGTTGCCCTCTTCTTTGTGTGCTGACTTTCCTTCTTCCCTGTGTTGTTTATCGGGAGGAATGTGTATCAGTATCCTGATAACGGATGGTGCAAGCTCTAGTGTCCTCCTGTTGAGAGCCCCGGTACTACGTTTTTTTTTTTACAAATTAAGCACTGCAGGTTTCCTAATATTATCCCTATTCCAAAGGTTATATCTCTTTGCAGAGGGCTCCTGTTGAGGAGACCTACCTCGGGACTGAGAATCTTTTCTGAAAATGTTTATTTTTTTATTATTTTCCCACTTCTTTTTAGAAGAAGTAGGTGTCTGCTTAGAAGTGTCCTTCTAAGGACTGCCCATTAGCTGTGGTTTTAAAAGCTTTGCCACCCAAACTGACCCTTCCCAGTTCTGCATATGCAGTTTTAATTATTTTGGGAAGTTCTTGTGGTTGGTCTATAAGACTGACCTCTCTTAGGTGTTGGCGGATCGCCACTGAAGCTGCTTCCTCTTTAATGTTAGCTAGTATTATTGTTGATACCTGGTCATAATTACCTACTAATTTCATACCTAAGGTCAGAGCTGGTTCAGCTCCATACTTGTTCTGTATCTGTCGTAAGACATCTGGAATTATTGCTAAGGAAGGAATACCATGAGTTCTGGTATATATGGCAGCAAAGACTGTACCCCAATTGGTGCAGTCCTCTAACTGTGGTGTGATCCTTTGGGCAAGCAGAGTTTTAGCATTATATGCTTTCAAATGGTGTGGTATTTAGAAATACTGCTTCTAACTGGGTGATTTTCTGAGCTACCTAGAAAGGAATCTGTACACGTTTCGTGGGCAGTTTACCCATTACTGTGTGTAAGTTTAGTGGAGTGATTTTAGTAGTGGTGCTCTGTGTAGGAGCTGTATTATTTGTAGCTACTGTGGGCTGGACACCAAGTGTCCTCATGACGAGTTGCGTCATGGCTCTGTAAGAGTTTTACCAACTCTTTGTGTTGTAAGAGCAGTGCATCTTGTGGCATTATATCAATGTCAGGATGTGGTGTGTAGCCGGATAATGTCGGCCAGGTAGCTCCTGGTCTACTTAGTGGTTTTATTTATTTGTTGTAGGGCACCATTAAACCAGAAATTGTGGTCCTGGTTAGTGAGCGGAATCTTAATCTCCTCAAAAGGAGTGTAGACCACTGGGACTTTTTCATGTATGTAAGAATGAAAAGTCTGAGTTGTTGCATTTACTGCTGGGAATGTAATCCAAGAATAGAACACATCTGTTTGATAATCTCCGTGTGCCTCTATAAATATTATTGTACCTCCTCGGTCTGTTAAAACATGTTTTTGTGTTAGTGTATGCCTGATTTTGGGAGCAAAATGTATTGCATTTGCTTCCTCGTCGTCGTTTGAGACCTGTGTCCCAGTGACAGAAGCAGCTACCTCAGCAGACATTGTGTTGTGAAAACAAAATGTCCTAAAAAAGGGTTTTCAGATAAGGTTTTAAAAAAGGCACAATTGTTCGGGAACTTTTTCCTTCAAGCTTGATTAACCAACAGCCAATACATAGGAAGTTTGCCTACTCAGCTGTGGCGGAATTTGTGCCTACCCACTCCAGACGTCTCTGGCGTTTTGTGAGTAGGGGTCTCTGAGAATAAGCATGACTGAACTACTCAGATTCTACTGTTAAATACATGCCACGATCACGTTGGGCGCCATGTAGTGTAGCTCCTATTTCCCTTATAGGTTCTGCGCTTTGGAATAACATACGCGATAGGCTTGGCATAGGACTGAGGTCAGTATGCCCCTGGTATGTATATTAAACTTAATTACTGTGTACCTGCTAGCTCAGAGGCCACTAGAAACTTCTTGAAGACAAGAAGGGAATAGCTTCTGGCAACCACATAACATAAAACCATGACCCCTCAGGATCGTGGAAACAATATACTACTTTTCATTCAGTCACTCATCTCAGAGAAGTACATAGAAGAAACAGTCGGGTGTGTTTACAATAAAATGTATTGCACAGTTATTATTCTAGTACTGGTTATATGTGCTGCGACAACTGTTGGACAGTAGCAGAGAATTATGGCCAGCAGTGCAGTTAAATAAAAAGGCATTGTATAGTTCTACCATTTTGCAATAGTAATGAACACATACATGAAATACAGAATGCATTAAGATAAAGCCTATACCCCTATGATGCCTAACTAGATGTACCTAAGTGTACCTAGCATGTGTGTAGGTCTTAGAGAGCCAAGAATCCCCCTAGGATTTAGTCTAACCCCATTACCTTAGTGGGACTTCATCCTGATCTCGATCTGGACACCCACAGATGGGTGATGGACCTCTGCCAGCTGGAGCTGTGGCATGACGCAGGTTGCAGCGCCTCGTCATGGAAGTCTCGGTCTCCTCTCTTTTGCTTGGGCAAAGGGAGGTATATTTATACCGGGTAGGTGCCTTGGAATGATGGTATTTACGTCATGCATATTTAATGAGTTCTTTAAGGCTAGGGAAAATCCCAAGAGCTAAGGGTCTGTTTCTAAGAATTTATTGTGACTTTAGGTTAGTCACTGTTGGACATGGAGATGAGTATTTAGGATGGACCGTCTTCTTCACCCAGAGCACACGTCAGATAAGGGACAGCCTCTGTTTGCTCATTATTGTAAAGGGAGGGCTAATCTAGGTGGAAGGGCCTTAACTGGGTGAAAGGGCCTGCCTGTCTCTGTGGCACAAAGGATTTGTGCCTCTGAGACAGAGCACCTATGTTAGATCCGCAATTTCGTATATAACAATCCCACAACTTTCCGTCACGGAAATTTGTGAAAAATTAGATTTTTGCAGCTCAATTTGAGGTTTGCAGGGGATGATTCTGGGTAGGAAACATTTGGTGGGGTCCATGCAAGTCATAACTCCCTGGACTCCCCTGGGTGTCTTGTTTTCAGAAATATGTGGGCTTGGTAGGTTTCCCTAGATGGCTGCCAATCCCGGGGCCAAAAACCAAGGTGACCCCCTTGCAAAACCAGGTTGTTTTGTGATAGGTAATTTTGAAGGCTCCACAATGCTTTTTGGACCCTTGCCTGTTGCAGGTACTTGGCCCATCCACATGAGTGAAGTACCATTTTTATTGGGAGACCTCGGGGAATGTTGAGTGGTAGAAAAATTGTGTTTTTTTCTGATACCAGAAGATTATGACACAGTAATGCAAGGAAAATGTGTGACTATAGTCACATATTTATGTTTACATGGCATTGTGAGTAAAAAAAGTTGTGTGGGATCCATGAGAGGCACACCACCCAGTACTCCACATTTTTTTTAGTTTACAAAAATATCTAAAGTTGGTAGATTTTCCCTGGAAACCAACTACACCTTAGCACAGAAAGACAGACAAGAGAAATATGACTGCCTATCCATCTGTTCCTCAAGTACACACACATACTTGTTGGATTTGGCACAAGGGTGAGTGAAAGGTTCAAAATATACATTTTATTAACAAGAGATTTCACAAAAAGGAAATGCACCGTTAATAATCAAAAGGTTAAAAAGCTGAACTAATGACTCACAACTCATGAGCTGTAAAGCCAAGTCAAGGCACCAACCTCTTTCCAGGTCATTCACGCACCTTTCATACTTGACACACACTTTCACACCACCAGCTGCGGGCCCAGCACATTACAACACTCACATCAACAGACAATGTAGAGGCAATGTACACCCTGGCAGGGTAAGACAGAAAAGACAAATATTACTTCAAAGCTAGCTATTCCTTAAGTACACATACATACTGGTTGGATTGGTCACGAGGGTGAGTGAAGATTCAGAGCATAAAATGTTATTAACAAGAGATTTCACAAAAAGAAAATGCACTGTTAATAATTAAAAGGTTAAAAACCTGAACCAATGACTCACAGTTCATGAGCTGTAAAGCCACGGCAACAAAGCCCCAATCTCTTTACAAGCCATTCACACACCTTTCATACGTGACGCACACAAGATCATTCTCACTGCCAGTGTTGTATAGCGTTTTAGGACCCTAGTGTAATTTTTCCGATTCATGCCCTTATATAGGTATAAAATACCGTATCCTTATATAGGCATAGAAATCATAACCATATTAAGACATAGTTCAAGTAGTCCTAATACGGCTTGGCTACTTCCACTAGTTCCGAAAATCTACAACGATTTCTTGGAAAAACCCGTCTTCAGCAGTCAGGGACTTCCCACTGCATGAATATTAAGATATCCAAGAAATCATGGAGTTTTCAGAGAATTAAGTCTCTGATGACGTTATTATGTCCAATCTTACGTCAAACTCGGCACCTTCAAGTTATAAATATGCCCACACTTGTCCAAACAAACACACAGTGGTTTGGAGCAGTTCGACTATCTATTTGCCCGACGCGCCCTGCTGCAGCAAGTGCCGAAGGAAGCCGACCCTCCAGCTGACGCACTGAGAGACGCTGTATTTTCTTCTGCCGAGAAATCCAGCTCCAGTGTTTCCAGGGTACCCTTGCGGGTTGCAGGGAAATCGAGTCCTGAGAAAGAGATACAAGACCTCCTACATTCTAAAACCAAGTTACGGAGCTGATTAGACCCTAAGAGAATTCTTGGATTAGATTCTTGGCAAAAGAATACTGAAACTAAGCTACGCCTTACTTACTTCTTCCCTTGTACCAGACCTAGGTTAGGTACACAGGGGTAGGCGTATTTTACAAACACCAGTTGAGTACTTTTAGTCATTATTTATCACTGTATGTATTTAATGCATTTTATGTATCTTATGGCTTAGAAACCATATCATGCTTTTACAGTATTATTTTATAATACTCTTCATATTATACGCTCTGTACTTTACAGCAAGTATTACGATTGCAGCAGTCCATTTCTTATGCTTGAGAAGGAAAACTGTTCAATAAATACCTTTTATTGAAAACGCCTGTCTCTCTATTTCTCTGCACTTCTGGTGAAACGAAGCATGCACGATTGACTGAGTGAAATAACTATCTATTGTTTCCGCGACTCTAGAGATATATTTCTTATTCTTGTGGAACAAAGTTGTCATGTTTTAAGCGGTTGTCAGAAACTAATCCCTTCTTGTTTATTCGAGAAAGTTTCTAGTGAACTCTGAGCTAGCTGGCACACACACAATTAAGTTTAGTATATTCGGTAGAGACCTAGTTGACTTCAGTCCTACGTCTAAACTACAGGGTACACTAGTCCAATGCACAGAGCCTATTGGGAATATAGGAACTACACTACATGGCGCCCAACGTTTGGTAAGGCGATAATTTAACGCTACATACTAGAGTAATTCAGTCGTGCTTTCCACACAGACCCCTTTTTCCTGTAAAAATACTCCAATAGACGTCTGGAGTGGGTTAAAGGATAAAATATCCGCTTTAAACTGAGTAGGACGAAAAAATCCTATGTATTAGTTTTTAGTTTGTTCAACGTTGAAGGATACAGTGTTCCAAAATATTGTGCACCTAATCTTTGACTCCTTGACACTTGTTCTGCAAACACTTTAGGTCAACAAAATGACGGAAAGTGATGACGAGAGAGAGAGAGTGAGAACTGCACTAGCAGCTCAGGCAGTTTTGGATGACACAAGTCTCCAACAAAATGACCCGGATGCTATACTCATCCCAGCACATATAAGAAAAACCTTTACTATAAAACTTATAGAAAATGGAATATCACCAAGAGGTGGTAAAGTAATATTTGTTATAGAGGCACATGAATATCGGCAGACAGAGGTATTCTATTCATGGATTCTGTTTCCTGCAGCAAATGCAGCAACACAGGAGTTCCACTACTATAAATTAGAGGAACCACCAGCGGAATACGTTCCTTTCGAGGACATTGAAATTCCACTAACTTACCAAGAGCATCAGCTCTGGTTTAATGGCACCCTACAAAATCAAAATCACATCACCAGGCTCGGTCCACTAGGTAGACCAGGAGCCACATGGCCGGTACTAGCCAGCTATACACCACATTCTGATATTGAAAGAATGACAGCTCCTGAGTTGTTAGCTCAGCTAAAACAGCTGATCAAAATACACAAGCAGCTGGTTCAATATGTCATGCGGACTTTAACAGTCCAACCAGCTGTAAGAATTCCACAGCACATCCCTAATCAAGGGAACACAAACAAAATTACACCACACACTATACAGTCAGTCATTGGTAAATTGCCCGCAAAACGAGAACAAATTCCGTTCTGGTTAGCACAAAAAATTACTCAAGTAGAGGCAGTATTCCCTGATAGTACACCTCATGAGAAACACAGGATTCTGACAATCTGTTTACCAATGGGGATTGCACCACATGTAGAAGACTGCGACACTTGGGGTACAGTTTTTGCTTCAATCTACACTAAAACACATGGTGTCCCGTCTATGGCGGTAATACCAGACGTTCTGAGACAGATTCAAAATGAATACGGTCCAGAACCGGCCTTAAATCTGGGTATGAAATTACTGAAAGATTTTAAACATGTCTCGGCTATACTATTAGCCAACATAAAAGGTGAAGCAGCATCAGTGGCGATCCGCCAAAAACTAAAAGAAACAGATATTACTGAGCAACCGTATGAGCTTTCCAGAATTATTGAAAAATCCTATGAAGAACTAGGTAGAGATAGTTTGGGTGGGAAACCAGTAAAACCCCAACTAACTGAAAATCCTGAAAAAGTTTTTATTAAAAATAATCTCACTACTCCTAAAAAGAAGTGGGAAAGCACTAAACAGCCACTTCCTAAAGAGAAGCGTTCCCAGTCCAGAGGAAGGTCTCCTCAGCAGGAGCCCTCCGAAAAAAAGTACAACCTTAGAAATAGGGATAATTTGAGAAAACCTGATAGATATCAAGATAATGATACACGTTCCTCTCGTGCCTTTCAGACTTCCTCGCAGAAATCCGAAAGAAGAGGACGTTCAGAACAAAAAGAAGAACGAGTGAAGTCCAAAGACGGACAGTACGTTCCAAAAAATAGAAAAGCCAATTTCCAAAAAAGAAGGTAGCAAGTCTAAAGATCAGACATGCCGAGGATCTTGAGGACCCAACTCAAGAACGGGGAGTGGGCCCAAACAATGCTAGACAGCGCAGCAGAGGTAACGATAGCTCGCAAGATCCTGAAGGAGACAGTGGACTCGAATGAAAGCATCCAAGTTGAAACTGCAGATACCAGGGTTAGTGTACCACATAAGTTATATGAAGTAACACTCCGGATGGAGGGTGACAAACCAAGAAAAATTAGAGCACTCTTTTGGGAGAAGCTCTCTAAGGGTTATGACATCCTACTAGCTGAACAAGTCTGGCCACCTGAATTTGTCAGGGAGTGGCCACATGGCGAAGAGATAATTATGCCAGCTTTCTCAAATCACATTCCAATTCATAAAAAATATACATATGCTAGGAAATGGGCTGTAGCCCAGGCCCCAGCACTATATAAAAATCATGTAGGATACGATGAGGATTCCCCTCACCATAAAATCCAGTTGAAAACTCAACCAACAATGCAAAGGCAATATCCTGTAAAACAGGAGGCTAAAAAACAGGTCAGGGAGATTTTAAATCAACTTGAATACCAAGGGGTGATTGAAACATGGACCTCATCAATGAACAATCCTTTGTTTCCTTTCTTCAAACCAGACAATTCATATCGTCTAGTTTTGGATTACAGACATCTAAATTCCTGTTGCAAAACTTTTGCAGTACAAAATGCACATAGTGCAGCACTGATGAATAACATTGTGCGCAAAAAATATAAAACTACATTAGATATCTCGAATGGTTTCTTTTGTCAAAACATTGCACCATAAATCAGGTATTTGACAGCTTTCTCAATAATGGGGGCATAACAACAATTTTGCCGTCTCCCCCAGGGATTCAAGAGTAGCCCAGGGTTATTTTCAGCCAGAGTAACGGAGTTACTACAAATGTACGATGATGATGAGGCATTGTCCTATGTCGATGACATCTATCTTACAGATGAGGATTTGGACGTGCACTTGAAAAGAGTGAACACCATAATACTTGGGTTTACTTCTGAAGGGTATAAATTCAATTTCAAGAAATCACGAATTGCCCACCTCAACGTCCTATTTTTGGGATATGAGTTATCAAGTGAAGGCAAAAGCCTGGCAGCAAACTTTTCAGAGAAATGTGCGCTGCTCCAAACTCCAAAAACGCTGAAAAACTTACAGTCAATTCTAGGTTTCCTGAATTTTGGAAGAACTTATGTTCTAAATTAAACAGAAAGGGTTAAACCTCTCTACAAACTAATCAAACCTGATTTCAAACCTACTAATTGGACACAAAAATACACAGAAATGTTTCGTTCAGTGCAAACAGATATGTTAGCAAAAGCACAGTTACAAACACGCGACAACGTGTGCAACCTAGTGATTCGAATCATCCCAGGGAGATGCGGATTCACATACCTAACCTTTAACGAAGGTGAGACGGTACCAATAGCATACAAGTCACACTTGTACACACAAGCTGAAATGAAATTCACTTCAACAGAAAAGATACTGACAGCAGTTCAGACTGCTGTAGCAAAAGAGAGAGCCCTCGCACAGGGTAAACTAATTAAAATCGTTACACCTGTACCTGCCTTAGAGGCAGTAACAAAAGCAAGCATTCCAAATGCTAAAGCTCTACATCCAAGATGGATACAATGGGTTAATTCTCTTGATGCACCAGACGTTGAATACATATTTGACCCATATTTAAAAACACAAGAATTCCTACAATAGGAATTAGAATGTCCTCTGCCGACCCAAATTCTGCCACTTGAATATTACGGCTGTATAATATATACAGACGGATCCGCACAACCCGCAATTGGGGGTAAACAAGCTGATAGTGCTGCGTGCGTGATTGTTAAAGGTCGCTGGTAAATTTAGACCTATGGTCACAAAAACTCAATCTCTCGGAGACTGTACAGCTCACTAATAGTGTGCGATTCATATTACTGCGTCCAATCTTACAATTAATATTTGCAGAACTGGGTTCCAAACGGTTTCAGAGACGCTAAAGGTGGCACAATTAAGCATAAACTACTATGGGAACAAGTAGTTCTTTTGCAAAAAGAACTACAAAAGACTCACGTGATTCATACACTGAGTCATCAGCATGATGGCGTTCACGTTGAAGGGAATTCATTGGCTGATGAGGCCGCGAAGGCAGCTGTGCAAATGGCTTCTGTAGCTGCAATCACTCGTGCAAAAACGAAAATAGACAGCAAAATAATGCAAGCTGTCACTGTTTCAGTAAAAGACAGTGGTAAAACACTTCCGAAAGGCTTTCCTGCAAAGTACTCATATATAACTGATGCAAATAATGTTCCTTTTGCTCGAATCCCTGGAGTGGGGGATAGGGCAATCCCAAACATGGAACATAGGTTAGGACTAATCTTAGCAGCACACGAAGGACTCCCCTCTGCACACGCAGGAGTTTCTGCCACAGTATCATTGTTAAAACAGAGATATTGGTGGCCATGCATGAGGAAACAAACTAGAAACTATCTTCTAGAATGTGAAATCTGCCAAAAAATAAAAGTTTTTACAGTGAAACGACCTGCGCAGACGCCTCTTCTGATTTCAGATAAACCATTGGATAAATACCAATGAAAAGGGTAAAATAATAAATACCATAAAACTGGGAGCCATAATTAAGATTAACTGTATTCCTTGCATTTGTACAATAGATTAGAGACTTTGTGGATAAGCATTTTTTTACATCTTTTTATTGTGCAGCTTGTTACAGCAAGAGACAGACCCCCAACAGGACTTAGCAATTAGATAGCAAGAAGTAGGCAATACAAGCAGTTTTGCATGAAAAACAACACCCTACCATGTAGCGAACCCCAAACCTACCCCAACCCAGAACCCGGCACTGATTGAGTTTCATGAACCCGACCTTGTGAGGGACCTGTAGGCCCAGTGCAACCTACTGAAATGCCTCCCAATCCCGCCATTGTGAATAGGCAGTCCATCATTTCGACCGTCTATGGCAGATCGGAGTTGCTGAGTATATACCCTGTTAAAGGGGTCCAAATTTGTTTGAGCCTCGAGGCCTCAGGCAGTTCCTCCGCATAGATACCCAATTGGTCCCTGCAGTACAGCAAGTGCTTTATCCATTTTTTCACTGTAGGGAGAGTTCTAGTACCCCAACATTGCGCAATCGCCCGCTTGGCGAAGAGAGTGGAGATAGCCAACAGTCTCCGATTGCACGGCTTTAGGCCCTGTACCCACCCTAATAAACAAACATCCAGCGCACACGCCACCTTTTCAAGCACAACGTCTGTGAGCACACCTGTGACCCGAGTCCAAAAGCCATGTATGCCAGCACAGTGCCATGCAAGGTGCATGAAGTCTGCATCTTCCTGCCCACAGCAAGCATTCTGAGTCCAAAGCAACGCAATTGAAGAGGAGTGTAGTAGAGCTGAAGGAGATACTTGAAATGTATGATGTGGAGGTTACAATTTACTATCAGGCATCCTGTTAGTGTGCAGCAAAAATTCCATGCGTCCTTGGACAGGGGGGGCCCCCAATGCTGCGGCCCATTTAATGTAGGAAGAG
Source organism: Lissotriton helveticus (assembly GCF_964261635.1). Taxonomy (NCBI): domain Eukaryota; kingdom Metazoa; phylum Chordata; class Amphibia; order Caudata; family Salamandridae; genus Lissotriton; species Lissotriton helveticus. The sequence continues at coordinate 387,875,006 of NC_136071.1, forward strand.
TCGTCAAGGGGTTCCCGCTCCCTCAGGGAGTCATTCTATAATTTAGTTGTCGGTCCCCTACGTGAGTTGCTGCCCAATACCGCCTGCAGTGCCAGTAGCGGTTTCGGCTCTGCAGGTACTCAGGATATATATCATGAATAGCCTTCCTCACTCGCACATACGTGAACCCCAACATCATGTCATGATCCCGCCCTTCCTGTATGATTGACAGCGTTCGGAACAAGCCCTGTGTATAGAGATCCCTCATCCGAGTAATCCACGCATTTCCCAATGTGTGTATCGCGGCCCACTCCTGTGTTGCAGAGAAATCCGAGATGTGCAGCAAGCGGCAGGGCCGGGGCGTAGAGATAATCTAGGTGCGCCCTTTTTGCCAGGGACTTCCATGCCCACGCAGTGCAATGGACCTGGTTGATTTCGGCTTGCTGCCCACCATGCCCTCCCAATAGTGCAGCCGCCACTAGCGGCACAGGTAGCACCGAGTCTGCTTCCACTGCAAGGTGTGGCTGGAATCACTGCGGGTGATACCAAAAATGTGCAAACTGTGCCTGCGTGCAGAGGTAATATAACCTCATATCAGGGGCTTTAAAGCTGCCGCGTTCAAACGGTTGCACCAGCAAATCCCAGCCACAGCGGGGCTTCTTGCCTCCCCAAACAAAGGACAGCAGAGCGGACTGAAGTGTATTAAACAATGCAAGATTTAAGAGAATTAGGATGTTAATGAAAAGGTAGAGAAGTTTCTGCAAGATCGTCATTTAGACGACTGCTATCCTACCTGCTAGGGAGAGAGGCAGCTTGGCCCATCTTGCTGCTTGCTCCGTGACTTTCGTGATGACACGGCCATAGTTCGTAGTGATCACCACATCGGGGTCCCTGTGCAGCCACAGGCCCAGATAAGGGACCGGAACAGTGGACCACGTTAATGGAAAGTCCAGTTCCACTTCGCGTGTATTGGCCGTTAGCGGGAAAACCGTCGACTTTGCCCAGTTTATGCCTAGGCCTGACTACCTTTCAAATTTCACGTACTCGTGTAGCAGTTCTGATAATTACGTAGCAGGCTTGCGTACATAGAGCAACATGTCCGCATATAGCGAAACCACCAGCGGCTGCTGACGGAATTGTAGTTCCGCTTTGGCATGTTGCTGGCGCAGTTTACATGCCAAAGACTCCAGTGCTAGCGTGAAGAGAATTGGCGACAGGGGGCAGCCCTGTCGCGTGACTCTGTTTACCGGGAATGCTTCCGATATCCAGCCATCCACACGTATCTGTGCCACTGTGCCCTTATATAATAGATGGATCCATTTTAAAAAGAAAGGTGGCATGCCCATACGTAGCAGTGCAGTAAACATGTGAATACATGCTGTAGGGAATCAAACGCCTTTGCAGCGTCAAGCAACACCGCGACTGCCTGAAAATCCTCCTCAAAACAGTGCGCAGGTTGTGCATGGTTAATATAGAGGGCAAAAATCCCGACTGATCCGGGAGTACCAGGTTGGGGACTAAGGGCAGGTGTCTACTGGCAATCATGTTAGCCAGGATTTTGGCATCAAGATTAGTCATAGAAAGTGGCCTGTAGGAGTCACACCTATTGGCTGCCTTGTCCGGTTTCAATAGCATGACAATGAGTGCCTCCTTAAGCGTAGTGGGTAGCGTTCTGGTGTCCTACGCCTCCACAAAAACATCCAGGAGTCTGGGGGCCTGAACTTATGCATAGGCCTTGTAGAACTCACTCGGGAGTCCATTTGGTCCGGCCGCCTTACAAGTCGGGAGGGACGTGATGGCAAGCTTGACGTCCAAGGCGGATATCTCGGTGGCCAATTTGGGAATTCTGCGTTGCAGATCTTTCAGGACCCCAGCCTGTGCACCTAAACACACACCCTGCATCGTGACCTTGAAGGCTTCCTATAAAAGGCCTGCGCTATCCACCTTGCCCTCATTTTCCTTATAGGAATTTCCAATTGCCTCGTCTACTGTGCACCTGAAAACCTGATCCGTCAATGAAGTCTGTTGCAATCGCCATTAGAACGGGGGTCGAGCACACTCTGGGACCCACATTTCAAGCAGCACCAGGGAGGGATCCAACAGCGTCTTTGCCAAGTGCCGGACGTCCGCCGCCCAAGTGCATGCGACTTCAAAGAGGAGCCAGTAGTCTAAACGGGACCACATGCCATGCACAGTTTGATATAAAGGTGCTTTCCCTTGCCCCAGGGTGCCGCATCAGCCAGATGTCATGTAGGTTTCCGGCCTCTAAAAGTCAGAGTAAAGTGTCTGTTGCCAACCTGTGTCTTGGGGCCCCACTTCCCGCTCTATCTGTAGTTACATCTAGACAAGTGTTGAAGTCGCCCCCCCAGAGAAATTCAAAAGGATGAAACTTAGATATACGGCACCACACGTCAGTGAAGGAGTGATCATCCACATTCGGCCCATACACATTGACCAGCAGCACTCTCGCACCTCCAAGATTTCCATGCACAAGAGCCAATCTACCCTGATCATCCATCTCTGATCTGAGAACCATAAAGGGGACCCCTTGTTTCACAAGTATTAGCACCCCACGGGAGTAGATGCAATCCTAACACTAGCCCACCGTGTGCCCACAGTTTTCTCAGAGAGTTGGGTAAGATGCGTTTCCTGCAGGAATGCTACCTGTACTTCAAGCCTGTCCAGGTAGGCCAGTACAGATCTGATTTTCTTGGGAGTATTGAGGCCTAGCACGTTCCATGTAAGGAACTTTATATTGCCACCAGTATCTTGTAGTCATGGGTACATGCACCACAGTGTTATGACGGTCCACAGTAGTATGTTGCCTGGGATCAAAGTCATGTGCCATCCATTGCCCCCCTTCCTCACCCCAACTCCCCACCCACTTCAGAAGCCCCAACATGCCAAAGCCATCCCTTCCCTGAATGAACAATTTGCAACACACAAAACAAAAATAGCAGAACATGTGGGGAACCCCCATGTGGGGAACACCAGAGAGCTACTAGCCTCCCACAGAGTAGGAGGTGGCTAACCAGGTCCAAGGAACATTTGGATTAACATATTGCATCAAAATCACTTGAATCAGGAGGACCAGTACCACTGCAATAAATCTGCTATGAGGGGTCATAAACGACTGTGCTTGAGTTCAAGACACCACCCACATGTGGTATAGTAAACCAGACGATACAGTTTGTCTCTATTCCGCCAGTAAGTGCATGCCAGGGAGAAATAACTACACACATTGGAATCTGATACATCATAAGCATTTGCTCCAGAACAATCCGCCCCATCGTGACAGCCCAATGTGAAAAGTCATATGCCACCAATCATGTGTCCGGGGCAGAGTGTGCAGTTGGGAAAAGGGAAAAGTGCCAAAGCATGTTCCGCATTACAGAGAGCCAACAACAACATAGTTCGTCAACACTTGTGCAGCTAATGCTCCTCCTCTGTCTCAGCCGAGGTCTCGCAGCGCCTTCTCCTCTGCTTTTTCACGCTGCCTTGCGGCTGGTGAAAATTTTTAAATTTCCCTCTTGACAAATCCGTAAGCATACAGCATGGTGTAAGAGACATCTTCGGATTGCAAGAGTTTTTTTCATAGCGCCAAATTCCCGACATGTTGACAGGACTGCAACAGTAAAGTCTGGGAAGAAGGACAATGTGTCCCCCTTTTCCCTGGTGATTTGCAGTATAGCATCCCGGTCCCGTTAATTCAGTATCTTAGCTATTATAGGGTGAGGTGGAACACCCGGTACCGGCCTCGCCGCCAGGGAGTGGTGAGCCCGCTTGACTATAAACATTGCGGAAAGGTTCTCAGGGCCGAAGGTGCCCTTGATCAGAGTCTCGATGAAGGTCTCCATCCTGCCAGTATTGGTTGACTCCGGCAGGGCCGTAATTCTAATATTATTTCGACGGACCGAGCCTCTAAATCTTCATTTTTCGCTTGTATAAGTGCCAGGACCTTTTCCATGTTGTGTGCCTTGCCCGTGACCTCACTGAGACCGTCCTCATTGGTGGAGACCCTCTGCTCTATCTCCCCCATTTACGCGTTTTGCTTTTTCCAGCTGGGAGGACATGTGGTCAAGTCTATGGTTCATGGCTGACATGTTCCCCTCTATGGCTTGAAAACTTTTCTGCATGACGATTCCAACATGGAGGGGCCATCACCCTGTGTGTCTGCTTCAGAATCAGAAGCCGCCTTTTGATGCGTTTTGTAAGTTTTGCGCGCCTAAACGTGAGGCGAGGCTGCGATCTGTCACTTGCTGTGGTACTGTGTCGGCCTAAGGGTAACGTCGGGCCTGAACTTTGTACATAGATTTTATACAGGAGATGGTAGTCCTTCTGTGCTTCCAAGACACTTGCGTAGCTAGGGTGGGGCGGGGGGGGGGGGGCGGTCCACCCCAGGCGACACTATTCTGGAGGCGGCCGGCGGCAGCTGCGAGGCACTGTGGTGGCAGCCCAGGATTTATTTGGGTACATAGTCGAGCAGCACTGCACAAGTCACGTGTATGTAAGTGCAAGCTCTCCTGGTCTCAGGGCCATCGGCATCATTTTGGGCCAGCCCCCGCACTGTGCTGTTTAAATGCAGCAGTGATGAGCATGCTCACATGCCACCACTACGCGCTCTCGAAGTCTCGGCAGTGCTACTGAGCGATTTTCTGCAGACAGTCCAGCTGGATGAAGGTGAGGAGACGCCACATATACAGATGAAAAATGTCATGAAAGTGTAAATCAGTGTTGTTTCTAGGATCGCAGAGAAGGACAATCAACAGTCGGGGGTCATTACTAGTATATAATGTACGAGCGGGAAATACACACACATCCACGTGTAATGTCGTATTAATAAAAGACGTGTTCTCTGCTGACATTCTGCAGTCCTAGGGTTGGGTTTACATGTTTATACCAGGGAAAGGACGACAGCCATTGTTTCGTCGATAAGTGCCTGGGAAGTTTGATTCCTCACATGAAAAAATGTACAAAAACTTAAAGTGTATGTCTGCATTTCTGCAGCCTTTCTTTTCTCAAGTGAATGGCTATGACTGAGCAAGAAAAGTCATGCTACGTGCACTGCAGTTATCCAGGCCAGATATATATTCTACCTGCATTTAAGAGAGCGCATATAAAGTGCTGTGCATCTAACACGTATGTGTTCTTTTAAGGCGCGCTAAGTGCGCGCCTTGCAAGGTGTGCGAATATTACATGAATGTAAACTCATTAATGCTTCATTAGTTCATGCACCTGACACTCTTTACAGATGCTGAACAGGGACCATTTTGCAGGAGTGTCTTTGATGGATGGATGAATGGATGGATGAGCGGATGGATGGCAGAATGGATGGATGGCAGAGGGGATTGATGCATGCCAGAGTGGATGAGTGGGTGGTTGAATAGCAGAGTGGATGGATTGATGGATGAATGAATGGCAGAGTGGAGGGGTAGTTGGATAGATAGAAGAGTTGATGAATGGATGGGTGGCAGAGTGGATGGCAGAGAGGGTGAATGACAGATTGGATTGATGGAAGGATGGAAGAGATGATAGGAAGATGGATGGATGGCAGAGTAGGCTGATGGATGGCCGAGTGGATGAATGGAAGAGTTAATGAATTGATGAAAGGATGGCAGTTGATCGATGAATGGCAGAGGTGATGGTAAGATAACAGAGTGGAGGATGTATGGCAAAGATAATGGATGGCAGAGTGAATGGATCGATGGGTGGCAGAGTGGATGGTTGTTTTTTAGACTGTATGGATGGGTAGATGGATGGCATAATAGATGGATGGCAAATTGGATGGATGGATGGATGGAAAGAATGGGGAAATATTGAATGATGGAGGAAAGAAGAATGGATGACAGAATCTAAAGGTGAAATAGTGGATGACAGTAGGGGGATGGAAGGGTGAAAGAATGAATAGATAGATGCGTGGATGGAAGAGACAAGAAAGCTGTTCTATTACGGGTTCAGCTCACTTGCTTTGCTTGCTTGGAAGCATCAGCACTTTAATTCAAAGTAGAGGCTACTTATATTTCTGCAGAAGCAATTGTTAGGACCAATTAATGTCAATCCCTGCCACCTATAAGTCGGCACATTTTGTCCCTGGCCACTGCTTATATTTTCTCTATATTTTCATTATCAGTGTTGGTGGTACTATGATTTTTTTAAGAAACACTGCAGTGTGCATGTCAGGCCACCAGTGTCTGCTTTAGATCACCAGCTTCCTCTGAAGCTGACAGAGGGTGACTCAGTGGGCTGAGGCAGACCCTGAAAGTACTGGAATATTTCTTCATCGCCCCTATAGAACTTATGTTTTTTTTGTTGCTTTAAAATGCACTATTTAACCCCCTTTTTAAAACCATTTTGAGGGTGAAAAACCCTAGCAGACATAATAGGTCTGTTGCATACCTGACTAAAATGGTGATGCTGTCAAGATCACTGTACTGTTTCTCAAACTTACCAATTCCCAGATCCAAGAGCCTCTTCCACAATGCTGGATGCCATGCTAGGGGATCTAATTTGAAATCATGAATGGTGCAGAGTAGCACTTTCCTTCCCAAATTGAAACTACCCACGGATCAGGGAGGCCTGGGAGCCCTGCACTTCAAGCACTGCTATCTAGGGGTGCAACTTCAGCAGCCTTCTCATGAGCACTATCTCGCAGTGCAACTTCAGTTGCCTTCTCGAGAATTAATGTGTTTAGTGTGGCCTATGTGACATTGGTTTCATGCATAATGACCTGAGGGGTGTTTCTTAAATGACATGCATGGAGTGGAGCCAAAAGGAGATAGCTATAGCTTTGCTTATGTTTATAAATACTGTTGTTGTTTGGTGGAGTGTGGGTGTAGAGTGTGATCTATGTGGGAGTTGTTTTGGTGTTGTGCTTGATGTCTAGCGGGTGGTTTTACAGCTGTGGTCTTGTAGTAGCAGTTAAGTATGGAGTGGTGTAGAGAGGAGGAAGGGATACATTTATTTATGCGTTTAGCTACCATTTTAGTGATGGTGGGCCTTCATCACCTGAGATTTGACTTTCGAGGTTTGCTCTATGCTTACGCCGCAGTTTCACGCCCTTTCTTATGCAGTGGAGTAGAGAGCGGCGTCGTAACTTAAACCCTGCCAATCCACCCCTGCTGCTCGCTGTAATTTTTCCCCAGATCCTCCCCTCCCCGCCGCTACCTGCCAAGGGCCGCAATCTGGGGGATAGCCCCGGGCGCCAGAAGCTCTAGCTACGCCACTGTTCCAAGAACCCTCATGCATAATGTATGATATTGCGAACTAGGGAAACCTGCATTTTCAATGCAGTGTAATATCCAGGTAAAAGGTCAGTCCCTGTAAATCGTGACAAGTGTAATGTAGGGAGGTTCTCTCCCTGAAGGGTAATGCGTTTACTGAGGCCTATATTTTAGTACCTATATGGAATATAGCACCCACTCCTCATCCGAATGGACGACAACATTTTAAATTCTACACATACTACTAGGTGAGCTAGATGTTGTACGCAAAGATACAAAACATTAGTTTGTGTATTATGTTAAAAACATTCGTTTGAAAATGTTTTTTTTTTAAAAATCTAAAAAAACTCTTGTTAAAAAAAGGGAAAGTTTTAGAAATTGACAGATAGGCTATTGCTCTAAAATGTCCGTAGATATAGTCTGAACTACTACAAGCATGTTGAAAGCCATACATGCGTGAAAGGAATGTACATTTTGATATAGAGTTTCAGTTTTCTGTTTTCTTTGTAAAAGGCCTAATTTCTTCCCAGCACATGAGGATCCGAATGAGTCAAATGTTTGTGTCCTGGCTGGTAGACCCAACATTCTTGTTGCTTGCTTCCGTAGTTGGCGCTCCCTGTAATACCTTGCAGATTATGTCTATTGAGCACAGATGATCTACCATACTGTCCACAGCCAGTGCCGAGGCAGCTTGTGCAACCTGTGCGCCATCTGGGTTTCAGAGGAGGAGCCAGTGTCCATACTAACAGAAGCAAATACTACCTGTGGTGCCTCCCATCAACATGGGAATATGCTGGAGACACTTCAAAACATGGGCCGTTATCGGATCCAGTAAAGCGTCAACGTCCGATCGCACACATGATGGGAGTGTCAGACCGAGATCCAACATGCATTCTTCTCCCCAGAATAGGCATCGGAGGACAGGTAAGAGGCAGTCCATCCAGACTAGTCTATACGACAAGCACTTAGTTCCCTTAGTCGAGGATTGCCTAGAAGTTGTACCTTGCGATCACAGTATTTTCTCTTCCAGGAGTACTGTTTCCATCTCCTTGGTGACTGGGATATCCATTGCGTAGCAAAAACACAACAATCAGGATACCTGCTATTAGAAACAAGATCAGCGGCAGTCCTCCAAATATACATCCCAACACGGAGTATATAAAGTTTGGAATGACTTCGAAGACTGTCTGAAAGGGGCTTAACAGTCCAGAACCTACGTTCTTAAATAGGTGGACAATCCCTGTCGTATCAGACATGTTAAAGATACGATTAACCATTTCTGTGAAATGGAAAGAGCAGTTTGTACGTATAAGTGCCTGTATCTCTTCTGAAAACCTTGCTACTTGAGGATCAAAAGTCTCTCGAGCAGAGGTTAAGGGCACAGATTTTTGTGTAAGCGTGGCTTTCATTCTGCTCAAAGTATCAAACCTCATTAATGAAATATTTAATGAAGGACATGTCCACGCCTCGCTGACTGTATGTGTTGGGGGAAACAATACTTGAATACAGCAAGTAGCCCTGGAACTTACAGTTATCAAATATGCGATGCCTAGATGCCTCCCACTGCAACCTTGATCATTCAGCATCAAGTAACTCCCATTCGAAAGTAATTTGAATACTGGAGGGATCGCGGCAGCTGCACCCTCTAGGTGACAGGACAAGTTTGCTACTGAACCCTTACAGGCCCCATGAACCATTATATCCTGGCATATAAGTGGTCCACTGAATGTATTCTCGCAGTTAGTACTACTAAGAAACACTTCTTTTTCCCCACTCCGGCATTGAAATCTGTGCAGCAATTTCCAAGATTCCTTGATGAATTCCTTACTCATTTCTTCATATCTGCCTGTCTCCATTGTTCTAGGCAATAATGGAATTGAAAAGTTGTGACTGGGAGAGTTATGTGGCCATGGAGGGGGGCGTTTATTATGGTACTATTATATATATATATATATACTACACAATCCCCAAAATTCTGGGGATTGTGTAGTATATATGTGGGACTCTGTGCATTGTTCTTAGCCACTTGTTGGCTATAAAGGAGAGTCGTGGTAACAGACTCTTGCCCACCTTGAGCACCAACTTGACTTGCATTTGGACTTGCTTATACACGCTGTGCGCTCCTGTTAAAACTGTTACCTTTGTTTGTTTGCATCTAAGTCAGTTTTTAGAATCTTGGGCCTCAATAAATTTGTGGAAAGTGTATATTACATATTGAAAATTATACAAATACAAAAGAGGCTGTCAAGAATTTGAACTCTTGAATTAATTGTTTTCTTGGATAATAAAGTGGTAGCATCGGCATCAACGATACACTTGAAAAATACTTGCTTCTCCAATATTATGATTTTGATTAAATGTGCATCATTATTTAAATGATGTTTAATATATTTTTAGCCTTCACAATGTTTTTATATTACTGCAATTACTAACAGTACTTTTGTGCAACTGATAAAATATACTTTTTTTTTATGACCTGGTGTAGATGCTTAATGTTGTAGTGTAGAATTTCATGGTTCAGTGCAAACTAGTGATAAAACGACAACGTGGTCACAAAAGGGAAATTTTCTTTTATCTTGTGCTAAGAACCCGGTCTCTTTTGGCCTAACTGGGGTAAACTCTCTCTTTCTTGGAGGGTTATCATTTTCAGCCTAGAATACGGATTTTTGGGCAAAATATGAAAGTAACACTTCCATCACTGCATGCAAAACAAATGAGAGCCGTAAAATAAAATATATCACCAATATTTATCCATATGGAGCTCAAAAACGATTACAAATGTTAAACGTTATTAGTAAAATAAAGGTCCATGAACATATCAGATGCACAACTTATCCTGACATGTAGTTGAGTCTTTTAGGCCAGCAGTGTCAGTGCTTCCAACCATCTCAGGTCCTATTACTGCTGCCATCTACTCCTCCATTGACATCAAGTCCTCATGAATTTCTGGACCTCCAAAAGTTGTCTCTCAGACTTCACATCTTCTTGCATCCACCCACTGTCCCTTTTGTTGGTTTCACTTTTTCTGTGGCCCTTCTCCCCCCTCCCCTCTTTCTTGCTAAATGCCCTCTCAGCTGGTACCGCCCTCCTGGCTGGTACCACTCTGCTGGTTTGCAATCTTCCCTATTGTTTCCAATCCAGAAATATTGTATGGTATTTGCAATGCTTTTTGGAGTGAAATTAATAAAAGGATACCTTACGCGACACAACAACCAGCTCTACGATTTCTTTTATGCAATGATGAACTGCATTAGGGTGCATTACACGAATGGCCAAGTGCCACTAGCAAATTGCACAAGGGGCACCATTAGTCGCTCCATGGGCAGGAGCCAGATCAAGGAGTCCATCATTGGTCTTGTGTCGTCGTGGTGCATACATGGGGGAGTCACTATATTTCAGGTTACACCAAAAGTCAATGCTGTGGGACACCCCCGCGCCGCACGGCCACCAGCTGCTGCGTGTGCCCCCTGCCGCCCTCTGCCTCGCTGCTGCCTCGTTTGCCGGCTGCCGCCGCTGCGAGTGGTTTTTCTTGTTTTGACGGTTATTTGTGCTTGTCTGGGATAAACTTGTTTTTTCCCTGTTTTTTGCGTTCATTTGTGCCTGTTTTGTACTGTATTGTTATTTTTCTTCCGTGTTGCCCTCCTTCCTTGTTGTCCGCCTACCTCGACGCCCCCCGCCCTCCCTTCCCGCCACCGCCGCTTGTCCCCGCCCCTTTTTGCCTTCTGTAACCCTCCCCGCTCCCGCCTCCCAGCTGCTCCGCCCACCCGCGCACTTGGCCTTAAATGGCGACCGTGCGACGCAGGTGAGTGTGACCCACTTGTGGGACACCCCCGCGCCGCACGGCCACCAGCTGCTGCGTGTGCCCCCTGCCGCCCTCTGCCTCGCTGCTGCCTCGCTGCTGCCTCGTTTGCCGGCTGCCGCCGCTGCGAGTGGTTTTTCTTGTTTTGACGGTTATTTGTGCTTGTCTGGGATAAACTTGTTTTTTCCCTGTTTTTTGCGTTCATTTGTGCCTGTTTTGTACTGTATTGTTATTTTTCTTCCGTGTTGCCCTCCTTCCTTGTTGTCCGCCTACCTCGACGCCCCCCGCCCTCCCTTCCCGCCACCGCCGCTTGTCCCCGCCCCTTTTTGCCTTCTGTAACCCTCCCCGCTCCCGCCTCCCAGCTACTCCGCCCACCCGCGCACTTGGCCTTAAATGGCGACCGTGCGACGCAGGTGAGTGTGACCCACTTGTGGGACACCCCCGCGCCGCACGGCCACCAGCTGCTGCGTGTGCCCCCTGCCGCCCTCTGCCTCGCTGCTGCCTCGTTTGCCGGCTGCCGCCGCTGCGAGTGGTTTTTCTTGTTTTGACGGTTATTTGTGCTTGTCTGGGATAAACTTGTTTTTTTCCCTGTTTTTTGCGTTCATTTGTGCCTGTTTTGTACTGTATTGTTATTTTTCTTCCGTGTTGCCCTCCTTCCTTGTTGTCCGCCTACCTCGACGCCCCCCGCCCTCCCTTCCCGCCACCGCCGCTTGTCCCCGCCCCTTTTTGCCTTCTGTAACCCTCCCCGCTCCCGCCTCCCAGCTGCTCCGCCCACCCGCGCACTTCGCCTTAAATGGCGACCGTGCGAACGCGCAGCGGTCTCGCGCAGCGGGCGCGCCGATTGTGCGCCGAAGGCGCGCCAAAGGTAAGCCCGTCTACGCCCGTCCGCGCCTGGACCGCGCCCAGTGCCAGGACCCCTGGCCCACGAAGACCCCGACCGACCCGCCTGACGTACTCCGCCGCCACCCTCACCGCTCTCAACACCGACCGACTCCCAGAATGCCATCAAGCCACTCCAAGACGCACCCACGGACCTTTCAGCTGCCACGCCTGCAGGTTCTCCTGCAACCGGACCAGCCCCGCACCAGCACCCGCCAAGTCGAACTCCAGCAACACCCACCTCAAGTGCATCCTGCTCAACACCCGCTCCGTCCACAGACACGCCATCGAACTCTGGAACCTCCTAGACGCCACAGCCCCTGACGTTGCCTTCCTCACGGAGACCTGGATGAACGCCTCTTCAGCTCCCGACATCGCCATCGCTATCCCAGAGGGCTACAAGATCGTCCGGAGGGACCGAAACGCCAACCAGATGGGAGGAGGCATCGCCATCATCCACAGGAACACCATCCGTCTCACGACCAGCACCGACAACACCCTGACCAGCGCCGAACACCTGCATTTCCAGATCCACACCAACCCGAACACCACCCTCAGAGGCACCCTGATCTACCGACCCCCTGGACCACGCACGCAATTCAGCGAGGACATCGCCGACTTTGTCAGCCCGCATGCTCTCCCCTCCGCTGACTACATCCTCCTGGGAGACCTCAATTTCCACCTGGAGAACAACAACGACCGCAACACCAGCACCCTGCTCGACAACCTCGCCAACCTGGGACTCAAGCAACTGGTGTCCACCCCCACCCACCTCGCCGGACACACACTCGACGCCGTCTTCTCATCCAGCGCAGACATCGACTTCAGCCACGCCACAGAGCTTCAATGGACGGACCACAGCTGCGTCCACTTCACCTTCAAGAGAACGACGACCCACCAACACCAGCAACAGACCGCCCGTAGAAGATGGAACAAGATCACAGCAGACCAGCTCGCCACCTCCCTGAGCCAACACCCTCCTGCCAGCTCAGCGAACCCCAGCCAGGCCGCCGACTACCTCACGAAGTGGATCAGCAACTGCGCGGACGAACTCGCCCCTCTGAGGACCCCGCCTAGCAGACCCGGCAGCAAGAAGGCCCCATGGTTCACCGACGAACTCAAGAGCTCCAAGAAGAACTGCCGAGCCCTCGAGAAAGTCTGGAAAAGGGAACCGACACCGGACAACAGGACCTCCTTCAAACTTGCCACCCGGAAACACCACCAGCTGATCCGCGCCGCCAAGAAAACAGCATTCAAGGACCGGTTGGACAACAACGCACACAACTGCAAGGAACTCTTCAACATCGTGAAAGAGCTTTCCAACCCCAGCGCAGGAAACAACGACATCACCCCATCGCAAGACCTCTGCAACTCCCTCGCCTCATACTTCCACAACAAAATCACGGACATACACAGCAGTTTCAACAACCAACCAACGCACACCACGACCGACCAGCCACCCCCCCCCCACCACCACCCTCCACGCCTGGACCCCGATCAGCACCGAAGACACCATCCGCACGATGAACTCCATCCACTCCGGATCACCGACCGACCCCTGCCCTCACCACGTCTTCAACAAAGCCGACGCTGTCATCGCACCCCACCTGCGAGACATCATCAACACCTCCTTCGACACCGCCATCTTCCCTGAAAGCTGGAAACACGCCGAGCTCAGCGCTCTTCTCAAAAAACCAACAGCGGACCCCACCGACCTCAAGAATTACCGCCCCATCTCGCTTCTCCCGTTTCCAGCCAAAGTCATCGAGAAGACCGTCAACAAGCAGATGGCCGCCTTCCTCGAGACGAACGGATCCCTCGACCCCTCACAGTCCGGATTCCGAGCCAAACACAGCACCGAGACCGCCCTCATCGCCGCCACCGATGACATCCGAGCCCTGATGGACAATGAAGAAACAGCGGCCCTCATCCTCCTAGACCTCTCCGCGGCATTCGACACGGTCTGCCACCGCACTCTAGTACAGCGCCTCAGCAACATCGGAATCCAGGACAAGGCGCTGGAATGGATCATCTCCTTCCTCGACGGAAGAACACAGAGAGTCCGCCTACCACCATACAAATCAGAGGCCTCCGAAGTCATCTGCGGCGTCCCCCAAGGATCATCCCTGAGCCCCACCCTCTTCAACGTCTACATGAGCCCCCTCGCGGCCATCGTACGCAAACACCACCTCAGCATAATCTCCTACGCCGACGACACCCAGCTGATCCTCTCCCTGACCAACGACCCCGCCGCCGCCAGAGCCAACCTGCACGAAGGGATGAAAGAGGTAGCCGAGTGGATGACGACCAGCCGCCTGAAACTGAACTCGGACAAGACGGAGGTCCTCATCCTGGGCTCCTCACCCTCCGCCTGGGACGACTCCTGGTGGCCCCCCGCCCTGGGCACCGCACCCAAACCTACGGACCACGCACGCAACCTGGGCTTCATCCTGGACTCCTCCCTCGCCATGACCAGGCAAGTCAACAGCGTCTCCTCGGCGTGCTTCAACATCCTACGCATGCTACGGAAGATCTTCTGGTGGATCCCCACAGAGACCAGGAAGACCGTCACCCAGGCCCTCGTCACCAGCCGACTGGACTACGGCAACGCCCTCTACGCCGGGACCACCGTCAAGCTCCAGAAGAGACTCCAGCGGATCCAAAACGCCTCAGCCAGACTCATCCTCGACATCCCACGATCCAGCCACATCTCCGGACACCTGAGAGACCTTCACTGGCTCCCCGTCAACAAGAGAATCACCTTCCGCCTCCTCACCCACGCACACAAAGCCCTACACGACCAAGGCCCGAGCTACCTCAACAGCCGAGTCAACTTCTACGCTCCCAAACGCCACCTCCGATCAGCCAACCACGCCCTCGCCGCCGTCCCCCGCATCCGAAGAGCGACTACAGGAGGAAGGTCCTTCTCCTACCTGGCCGCCAAGACCTGGAACTCCCTCCCGTCCGACCTGCGCCTGACCCAAGACCACCTCTCCTTCAGGAAGAAGCTGAAGACCTGGCTGTTCGAGCAGTAGCGGCACCCCCCCCCCCCCCCCCAGCGCCTTGAGACCCTACGGGTATGTAGCGCGCTTTATAAGTGTCACTGATTGATTGATTGATTGTAATATATTGTGATATGTAAAGTGGTTGTTTAGAAGGCCGGCCCGGCTCTTACCCCCCCGGAAGATTCCAAGGGGGAGTCTCAACAGAATACTTTCTAAGACATTTTTCACACACATTGAATCACTTCCATATATAGCCAAAGTCAATTGTTGACAGAGTATGCAGGCATATTTATCAGCCAAGCGTTTGACTAACTATGCATTATCTGGTTCTGACTTTTAACAGACGTCTGGTGTTCAATGGTATATCCTCCCAAGGGGACAATAAGCGAGAAGGTAGGTTTTTTGGCCAGGTATTCCAGAGAGGATTTGTTTTGCTCTTCTTTCTTAGGCCCAAGCCTAATACCAGAGTGAGTAAGTAAGTAAGTAAGTAAGTAATCTTTATTTGCTTGATTAATTAAAATCTTTGCAACTCACACAGCAGTATGAAAGTACATGTATAGCATAAATATAGAATTTCATTAAAAACATGGTGTCAATGTACAAAAGCGAACAGTTGGTTAATTAAAATCCATAAAATATAATTGAGGTAAAAGTGTAAAGTTCGAGTGAAGGCTGTGTGAGAGTCCCGGACTAAAGGCAACACGTGTGTCCGTGGATCTAATGGTCGGTTATTTAATCGTGACCTACTAGACTTTGTGTCGGTGAACAGCGGGGTCGAGAAGTTACCGACTTAAGAGTCTTGGCAAGAGCGGCTGTGCTCAGGGTGCAGCGCAAAGTTTTGTTTGTGCAATTTTCATAAAGCGGACAAAACTGCAGGTTAGTCTGGTGTTGACCCCGTTAAAACATGCCTTCACTGCCTGTCTGCAAGACCGGATATGCATTTCGTTTATGTGCGGTTTTAACAGCTCTCTCCTTTCCCGGTCTAGAGACTTGCATATACACAGAAGATGCAGCATATCTTCTTTGGTTTCGCCGCATAATACCAGAGTGCATTCAACACATTTGCATTTTGGGAAGGCTAGTGCTGATACTGGCAGGCTGCAGTGACCACTATTAATAGAGTCAAACAGTGCACAGAGATCACAACATAGTGCCCCATGGTTAAACAGGTCCATTGGTCTGTGGGGGGCAATGAGGATCTAGGTAGAATTGAGGGGAAATGTATGGGGTGTGCCCACTGCAGCTAGTTGGCTGGCTATGAGGGTCTTTTCAGGTCTCGCCTAGGCAGCGCATGCGCTGTCTCGTTGAGACATGCAGTATATGCTTTAGTAGGTAAGTCCCCGCCTCCGTTTTCCTATTTGTTATTGAGTGTGTCTTTCAAAATGTACTACTTGCTATTGGGTAAGCGTGTTTTATGTCCCTCCTTTTTCCCTGTTGGGCATACCTTTGGCTATTAGCCCCTTTACTGGTATTAGTGCATTTTTTTGGGGTCTGTTGTTTTTCGGGGATTTCTTTTTTTAAATGTGCCTTGCTTTTGCTTTTACTTCGAGGCAAGCTCGTTTCCGTTTTGCGTTTCGCTTATGGCAATGTTTCAGTTTTTATATGAGCCGCGGCTTTCCGCCCTTTTTGCTCGTGCTTGCTCGCTCACTCCTCTCAGCGGTGGGTGGACAAGGCTCTGTGCTCCACATTACGTAGACGGGGCGGCAGCAGCTCCCGCATACTGCGCCTGTTGTCCCCCGGATCCTCTAGTCGTTCCTGCCAGATGCCGGAATGGCATCCTCCTCCCTGACTGCCTCACCACTGCTCCGCGCTGACGGATTCATCGGTGGCTGCTGGGTGTCTGCCACCGCCACCTTTCCAGTTCTGGACCCAGCCAGCGGAACCGAGCTGCTGCAAGTGTCGGACTGTGGGCTGCCAGAGAGCTGAAAGGCAGTGAGCGCCACTCAAAACTTGTTAAAATTAGCACCCGCACTTTACAGCACATAAAAACTTGAAGTACAGTGGGAAGTGCTATCAGCTTCTAGTCTGTGTCGCCGTGATTAATCACACAGTGAGGGCACGGTGCTTTGAACACAATTTTTCCTAAGGAATTAAACACCCTTTCTGCCTGCCTGCCTCCCTCCACGCTTCCTGTTCCCTGTTTGTGCCCCTGGTTCAGGGCAGGCCCCACCGTGCCCAGCTGCCTCCGGTGGCCGGGGTTTGGGGCGAGGTGGAACCATGGGGACTCTGTTCCTGTACATGTCTGGAGTCTGCAGGTTGGTGTTTTTGTTCTCCCGGGGCCTGCGAGGGGCTCAGCGTGTGCTCACTGTAGGGCATAGGTCTTCAAACTGTTTGGCGGGCCCCCTGGGGGGGGCGCAGTATCCCTTCAGGGGGGGCGCGCATTTCACCCCACCACTTCACCTTCTATTGTTGCTTCCAGGCGCAAGTCGTATGTCTCAGCCTGGGCTGCTGCAGCTCCAGCTTCTGATCGGCTGAGAGTGTCTGGAGTCACAGGTCTTTAAAGGTCAGAGGCGCAACAGTTTGGGGGCAGGGGGGCTAATTCTTCCATCAATAGGAAGCGCGGACATACAGGGGCTCTAAGAAGGGGTGAAAAAAACAACAAAGCTTTGTTAACGCGTAAATGGTCTTTTAAAGACCTGTGAAGTACTCGGGTGCGGCTGGCAGCTCCAAAACTGTCTGTGTGTGTGCCCGGGAAGCTGTCTCGGCCCGGGCTGACACACATGACGAAGCCCTTTGAGCCCTATGGCTATTTGGTAATTGTTATTCTTTTTTATTTTAAAGCTTTATTTATCATTTTCAATAAATTGTACACCTCACGTAAATTGACAATTTGCACATGTCGCAATTGAAGTAAAAATTAAACAGTAGCATTCATACAACATGATGTAAAATCATAAAATGTAACCCTGGTCCAGGTCCTTATCTGCGGATGGATGCCTGTGGGTTGGGTCTGAATGTGGCATGAAGGAGGCATCTGGGGATTCCGTCGGCCCCTGTCGGCCCAGAGGGAGGGGGGTAGTGAAACATACGCAAGTGCATTGTGAAAATGTATATAATTGACCCAACATACCTTCGTGATTTACATGGTTTTAAAGTTAAAAAATAAATAGGCAGAATGCGATTTTTCGTTCTTCTTGGAAATTGTCCACAAAAAAGGCTTTGTGAGTTACAGAGGTTTTCACCAAATGTTCAAGGAAGAAATTGATATTGTTTGCAAGCAACACTTTTTCCATAATTGTTCACATTACTGGTGTGCTTGTGGGATAGCTGGTTCCTAGTCCTGAGAATAACCTTCAGCCATTTCGGCTTTTAAGTCAGCATTACGATGCATATTTAAACTGAAAGATCCACCCTCATAATAGGAAAACAAAAAGTCCCAAATAAGAAAGTGCCTTTGTTGTAAATACATGCATTGACTTGACATGACCTAATGGCATGGCATCAGTCGTCAATAGTTCTATAGGTAATGTGAATTTGGAGAAACAGGGAATGTTGTTTTAAGATGTGTTTGGTGTGTCTAAGCACTTGGGTCATTTGAATTCGTAGGAAAGGAAAAAAAACACGGTAATGAAAGTTAAGCTGTTGAAACATTTCTGAACTTTAATGGTACAAGTCATTGATACCTTTTCAAGGAGTAGCCAGAAAATGTAAACACCTCACTTTGACCACACCTTTAAGGCACTGAGAGAGTGAAGCACAGGAATCTGACCGCCTCTACAAACTTTCAGGTGAGGGTGTTGCATTCCTTCCTTCTCGTTTTTTTACTTATCCCTTTCCCTTACATTCTTTTATCTTTTTCCCACGACCATACTTTCCTTTCGATCTTGCCTCGCTCTCTTTCCTATGTTTTCCCAGAATAGTTCTGGTGTTCTTTCCTTTTTAGTTCTTGCCTGATGCAGTGCTCATGTGCTGTCTCTTGCTAGATATTTTGTTTATTAAAAGGGGCTTGGAGCCCACTATAGCTCACTGTTCATTGGCTTCATTGCCACTCTTACTTGATGCCTCCTAATTGCCCAGCACATGCTGGTTTCACTCCCTCTTCTTTCTTTCTTAGCTTCCACAAACTACTGATTGCTTTATTTTCATTAGTGTCCTTCCGCTGCTTGTGCTGTGATTGAAGTATTCTTTTTTCTTTCTTCTTCCCCTGTCATTATTGTCCGTGTTGCTTCTTCCCTCCGATCTCCCACCGTTAGTGTTATTCCTTCCCTCCCACCTTTCAGTTGTCTGTGTTGCTTGTTCCTCCAACCCTCCTTCCCGTTTTCTATGCTACCCTCCACACCCGCCAGAAGGAAAACAAGCATTTGCAATGCAATAGGTCTCGCATTAGGAAAGTTTGAGCTAATGGTATTGTTAATGACAAATTTTTTATTTATGTGCTGGTTTTGAAAATAGCGAAATTAATAGCTTTGTCATTTACAATGCCAATAGTTTTAACTTTTGCAAATGTGACACCTATAGCATTTGTAATGCAATATGTGTTGTATTTACGTGACTTAGATGTGTTGATATTACAAATAACAATGGCTATTAATTTTTTTAATAATTAATAAATAAAAGTTATTGTAATTTATAATGGCAATAGCTTAAACTTTTGTAAATAACTTTTGTCAAGATTATGTTCAGTGTATTTTATTGTGACGAAAATCCAAGAACAGAAGTGAAATATTAACATCTTTTTGTGATATTTGTAATAAAGCTTGAAACATTGAGAGAACATATTTGAACCAATTGTTGTTGAATGGTTGCACAGATTGATGCTGTGGTGGCGCTGAGTGAAGTTGTGGTGGCGACGAGTGATGCTGTGGCGTTCAGTAATGCTGTGGCAGCGCATAGTGATGTTGCGGTGCCCCTGAGTGATGCTGTGGTGGTGCTGAGTGATGCTGTGGTGATGCGATAGATAGCTAGAGTGAGGGCGATAGATAGATAGATAGAGGGAGGGCGATAGATAGAGAGAGGGCGATAGATAGATAGAGGGAGGGCGATAGATAGATAGAGTGAGGGTGATAGATAGAGTGAGGGCAATAGATAGATGGATAGATAGAGTGAGTGCGATATACAGATAGATAGAGGGTGATCGATAGATAGATAGAGTGATAGCGATACAGTGAGTGCGATAGATGGACAGATAGAGTGAGGGCGATAGCTAGATAGACAGATAGATAGAGTGAGGGCGATAGATAGATAGAGTGAATTTCAGTAACAAATGTGTTCATTTTGCATTTTGAGCAAGGTAGCAATAAGCATTATTTCTTCAGTGGTAGAAAGCTCCGTGAGGTGAACATGACTTTTATGAATACATGTATTATGTTAATATACTCAGAGAATACATTTTCAACAAGTCCTCATCTAACCTTACTGAAAATCGTGAAAGGACAGACCATGCAAATAGCTTCATAACAATACTATTACAAGACATTTGATAAATAAATCTGTAGATAAAAGTAGAAGGAACAGTTTGCAACTACCATTCATTATACCTTGTCAGAAAAAGCATTACTGATATGAGCGAGCACACCATTGTTGAATGAAATTTTACACAAATGCAACTCCGACACATGCAAACAACAGAAGAGAATGCATACACAGACGTACACATATAGAACACGTCTGACATGTTAAGCACAAAAATACACACTGAAGGCAAACCACCATAAACGCCTGTTGCGCTCAAAAACAGAATACACAGTCTGATCAGAAGTACGCACACCTTCCCCATGTACAGAAAAGACCCACCCATACCATACACATTCACTCTAAAAGAAACACATGCACACACAGAACACACAGCACAAGCACAATAACGTACTTTGGTCAGCTCTTCTTCAGCTCTGGCTGCTGTGTTCTGTGAACATATGGGCTCGTGGGGATAGCAGATGTCCGTCCCTAACAGCGAGCGCTAGTACTTGTGCCTTTCACCTCCCTCCTACAGGAGATGACAGTGGACAGCACAGCACAGGGTTAAGTTTCTCTTTAAAACATTTTGGTTCCCGGAAGGGTGAAAGGCGGTGACCCATTGCAAAACAAATGTTGCATGTCATTTTTAAAAGTGACATTAAAGACAATTATTTTAAATTGTACCTCTTGTTCTGCCTGAGTCTTGGTATGCTGACCTGTGGTAGGGAGGCTAGCACCGCTGCTTTAGGCTGCCATGTTGAGAGTAGAATACAGGGACGCCACGGAAGATGTGCAGTGGCAGGAAGTGCATTGGCCGTGCTGCTGCTGCTTTTTTAAAGTAGACAGCGGAAGACCGGGCGCCAAGGAGCAGCTGCCCAATACACTGTAAGCACTGCCTGCTGTAGGGCCATAGCTTCTCCCCTCTGACTGCCCAAACTAAGGTACCTTGGGAATTTCGGGATACCATAGTGAAGGTAATAGTTTATTAACCAAAACACACAACCAGCATGCTGTAAGATAGGCATACTGGTGTTTTTTCAAACTAAAAGTGGGTGCTGAAAGAAAGCACGGTGCCTGTGCACATAAAATGAATGTGCTGCGTGGTTGCGACTGAAGCGGGCGCCATGCTAATAAAGGACTCCTTCCTAGCATACATAAAGACCTAGAGTGTTAGGAAACCGTAATTGGCCAGTGCTCCTGCCCTAAAAACTAAAGTTATCTATCAGGGGCACCGACCAGTAAGACAAGCATTGGCAAAAATAATGCAAGTTGTGTGCACGCGCGCGACGGCAAAAAGTGCTGTGCACATCACGCGCGCTTGTGCGCGTTCTCGCAAGCTGATCGCCGGCCTGGAGCACTTCTAAAGGACCTACTTAATTTCTCGCAAGAGCAACGCATGCGCGCTGACTCTAGCGAGACCTAAACAAGTTTAAGCTATTGGCATTGTAAACGGCAATGCCTTTTATTTATGTTTTAAACTTCAAAATAAAAATAAAAGGCATTGTTATTTACAATGTCAATAGCTCAAACTTGCGTATGAGAAGAATGTTCATGTGCTAAGTATTCAAGGATGGAATAGGGAAATGGTTGAGAAGAAATTTGTGAGTCCCAAGGAGACTAGATGACAATCTAGTATTAGATAGTACGTGGCCTGAAACACTATGATGCTATTAAAATAAACCAAGCACAAAGTAGCAGTACATCTTTTAATTGTCCTTAGTAATTTGCAACTAACAGCCATTGACAAAGCCAATAGTCCTGGCTTGTTGTAGGTGTAATGTTACTTGTTGTATCATATATGTGGATGCTATGACAGAAGCAGCAAAATAGGAGTAGAGTGGCACACTATGCTAAGCACAGATGTTTAGCTTATGTGTTTTAAGCCACGCCCTTTATTAGATTGGCTATAGTCATTTGAGAGACCCCCCCCCCAGTTTCTTCATCTCACTAGTTAGAAGTGGGCAGAACACCTGAGCAGGAGAGAACAGTGCCGAACACAAAAACGCGGTACAAAAGGGGGTGGTGATGGACGGAGCCACTGGATTCAAGCAAGCCGGGCTGATGAAGTACTGGGTTTTTCAGAACCGGTACCGAACCGGTAACCCAGCGGTGCCAGGGACAACACCCTAAGACTTCGGGTCCTTCCTGTTTCAGACTACAGAAACACAGAGTCTTCTAGGTGAAGTCAAAGATCGAGTTTATTGGCTGCAACCAAGTAACAGGCGTCCTAGAAGTACAACACGGTGTATGTTCTCAGGCGACTGCTCAATCTTACAAAGCCAGCCTTCTCTTTTTATACAAAATATTAAGCTTTAGGCAAACATTCTTTACATTACAGTTGACCATTCACATATTTTCACTACAAAGAAAAAGCAGAGTCATGATGACAAGCCCACATTTCAGTTTGTTCAGCCCACAATCAATTACCCGGCAAGGCCCAGTATTTCATCAGATATCGACGGACCCCCAATAAAAACGGGCACCTCCTCCTCGTAAAGTAAGTCA
Source organism: Lissotriton helveticus (assembly GCF_964261635.1). NCBI lineage: Eukaryota > Metazoa > Chordata > Amphibia > Caudata > Salamandridae > Lissotriton > Lissotriton helveticus. The sequence continues at coordinate 387,897,787 of NC_136071.1, forward strand.
TAAAGTAGGAAACAGGGACAGGTGTGTGCAAAATTAGGCATGGTTTGTGTGCGATGAAAGGTTTATGGCACGTTGTGCCTTGATACTATCTCGTTCGGCCACTGGGAGAGGAACTGACCGAACAGGTTTGGCCTGGAGCCGTGGAGTCAGCTTGCCCAGGTCACAGAGAAGTCAGGAAAGGTGTATGTGTCCTTCAGGACCGTGTTTGGCCTTAATCATTGACCTATGTGAGGGCAACTCACAAAATGGCTGCCGTACACAAAATGGAACCCGAGGGTTTAGGACGAAAACTGCGATTTCATGGTGAAATCGTCACTCGAATATGACGAAAATGCTTGTGCATAGTGTACTAGCCATTCTCGGTCTTCTGATATCAAAATCGTCATGGTACGATGATGTTTATAACACGGGTCCAGAATTTTCAGTACTACAGACCCTCCTTCTGCCCTTACATAGGCAATAACCTATACTCATGCTAATCTGAGTCCAGGTCTATATTCCTAAAGTCATTGAGATGTTGCTGTAGCATCATCCTATTACTTAGCTCGTCCCTCGATACAGGCTTCCTTATACACGATGTAGCACAGAGGCCACATATAGCAGGAGCACACTGTACGCACAGACAGAACAGAAAAAGGATGGCTAAGACCATCCCAATGACCATCAGAATTTTCCATCCCCAGCCGGATACCAGTTCCCAGAACCATCCCATTAACGACCAATCCCTATTGCCTACATGAATAGATTCGGAAATCTTATGTAGTTTGGAGATGGCCTGGTACACTGTTGGAGCGTTATCTGGAATGAAAACGCAGCAACTCGATTGGATCAATTTACATACCCCACCTCGGTCTGCAAGTATGACGTCTAACGCGACCCTGTTCTGAAGGGTCATAAGACGATCCGACTGGAGCTCAGCAGTCAAGTTACTAAAGGCACCAGCAGTTTCAACCACGGTGGATTCAACCACCCTTGTTAATTGCCTTATGTTCCTGCTGTTAACCATGGGTCCCCAGAACGGCAGAAAACCCCTCACGAAGTCTCCAAATTCTTGTTCTGCAGTGTCCTCTTCACTGAAGACACGTCTAACTATCCTTGTTTTATGGTAATCTGCCGCAGCTGTGTAGGTGGGAGGCAACAGGAATGAAACAAAGCATGTGCCCGAAAAGTCAGGGGGCAACCATGTATAGGCTCTATCATGGCAGATGAAATAGGTACCCTTAACTGCTAAGAACGGAGGGGAAGTCTGAGACGCAAAAACATATGTCTCAGTGCAGGTGCTTTTCCCTAACTGAGCTCTGGGATTCTTGCCAATACCTTGCAGACATAAGTGACCCTGATGGGGTACAATCCAAATCGGGGAAGATCTCTTAGCTTGCTGTTTCTCACTCAGAGTAACTCCATATCCGGTCACGTTCCATCCTATATATACTAGTGTCTCATCTCTCGGGATAGTCTCATAGGAGATATCTTCCTTAACCATGTCTACTATACCCTTGACTAGAGCACTATTCTTAGTATTATCTGTCACAGAACGTAGGGGGTAGGTCTCATGTGCGTAAATGAACATTGTTCTGTATGCCCACACAGAACCATTATGGCTGAAAGGCAGAACCAGATAAGGGATACCTTTATCCGTTGTGTGAGGCATAAGACCACACACCCAACAGTTAGTCGTGTTCATTACTAGTTGGTGTTGGTGCAAAAGCTGAACGAAGGAGTTATTAATAAACTCTAATCTCCTAGCGGATTCATGTTCAGGAAAAGGGTGGAAAGAATGCGAGGAAACAGTAGGAGGAGGTATGGGCGATGAAGTGGGTGCAAATGTCACTCGAAAAGAGAATAAAACATATCCTACTAAAAACATCATAACACTGAACAACATAAAAATGCATAGTATCAAAAAACGTTTCGTGGTCATCAGTTTACACATTCTGGCTTTAAAGTTCATTGTTTTGGCAGGTCTCTCCATCTCGAAAAACTCCATCCTCTCTAAAATGCTGCTCGCGATGGTAGGGTGTTCTATGCTAAGGGATGTTTCTGTCATTCCAGGGCAACTCCCTTAGACCAACCAGAACTGTCGACCTAACGTCTTCAGCTGCACCCCAAAGGCTTGGGCAACCGCGACCCTACAGCGGAACCCGGATGGTGGTTCGAAAAACAAAAATAAAAAAAGTTTCTCAGATGGGAGAGCTGCACTTTCAAAATAGCAAAGAAAAGGAATATTTTTATTTGTCCATAGTTCTCAGCCTCAGATTATATCTTTTTTTTTCAGGTATTGTCTGGTCTTGGAAAAGGAGTTCAGGTTCTGTAGTGTCTAATCGAATTGACGGTGGCACAGCTTCTTGCAAGAGATTGTCACTTTCTTGTTCGGAGATTGTTCCTTTTATGCGTGCATCACTGAAAGGCAGAAATCGAGGCACAGTCTCAGTCTCTGTGTCAGCGACACCCTCCTGGACCCACCGGTCGTACGGTAGAGGCAAAGGCACCCTCTTGCAGTGTACGCCGTGGATCCAGTGCTTCTTCCCTTCCACTCGAACGGCTGATCTTGTTAAGAGAAGAACTAGATGAGGGCCGGTCCGCCGGGGCTGGTCATTCTTTGTTCGCTGGAAATTTTTCACCAGAATCCGCGAACCAGGATTGATGGTGTGACCCGGATCTTCAGAGACCTGAGGCAGAGAATCGTGAACCTGTTGATGTAAAACACGCAATTTAGCCGTCAATTCATACAAATAGTCAAGCAGTACAGGGTGTTCGATCTCACTGAATTTTTTCGGCCTTGGCAATCCCCATATGTTGGCCGGACGGCCGAACACAATCTCATAGGGACTAAGTCCCACTCGCGAATGCACAGTCATTCTGGTTGATAGGAGTGCTAAAGGCAGAGCGTCAGGCCATTTAAGGCCAGAGCTCGCTTGGATTTTGGCCAATTTCAGTTTTACCGTGCCATTGTAGCATTCTACTAGTCCAGCTGATTGGGGGTGATTTGCAGCATGGAATTTCTGTTGGATGCCTAGCCCTTCACATACTTTTTTCATCACTCGACCCACAAATTCACTCCCATTGTCACTCCAGACCATTCTCGGCATTCCAAATCTAGGGAAGAACTCTTTGACAAGAGCTTTAGCTGTGGATAAGGCAGTGTTGTCCTTTAAGGGATACGCTTCTACCCATCTTGAAAAGGCACAAACAACAACGAGTACGTATTTCAGATTGTTGCACCTTTCCATGTGGATGAAATCTAGCTGCAAAAACCTCGAACGGATACGTTGGAGGCGGAAAATGACCAGCTGAAGTTGGGGGTTCCCCTACCAGGATTGTATTTCAGACACACCATATCATTTTTGACCACGTTCTCTGCACACTTGGGAATTCCAGCGTTTTGCCATACTGGAGCCAGCAGCTTACAGATCCCTTTCACACTGATATGAGCCATTCCATGAGCCATTGTAACAACTGCAGGCACATACGCATCGGTTAACAACCATCTCTGATGCTCTGACAATTCAACCCAACAACCATTCACATCCAATTTACCTGTACTTTCTCTCCACACACTCAACTCTTTATCTGTAGCTTCAGCTTGAATAGACTTTACACTCTCTATCGTGTCTTCACACATTCCAACGTCACCAATCCATCTTGCAGGGCCTGCAACATACATTCGACTCATCACATTCCTCGCTGTTTCTTTTGCGACTTCGTCAGCAAACGCATTTCCACGACCAACATCATCAGTCACCTTCTTGTGTGCACTGCATTTCACAACCGCGACTTGCAACGGCAAAGTAAGTGACTCGAGGAGTTCATTCACCAATTGGCCATGCTGAATCTTAGTTCCATGCGAAGTCAGGAACCCACGTTCTTTCCACAATGGTCCAAAACTGTGAGCCACACCAAATGCATACTGGCTGTCGGGATATATGTTCACTTTCATTCCCTTCGACAACACACACACTCTCGTAAGTGCAATCAACTCTGCTGCTTGAGCTGAATTATGTGGGATACGTGCAGCTTCAACAATCGTATGCAAAGTCGTAACAGCATATGCCGCAGTCGTATCACCATTCGGAAGCTTGAAACATGAACCATCCACCCATAAGGTACCATCACACTTTGCAAGGGGAGTGTCACTAAGATCTATTCTCCCTTTCGTTTCTTCTTCTGTTCGGAGAAAACAATCATGCTGTTCAGAAGTATCTAACTCTGTTTCAATCGGCAACAACGTAGCTGGGTTAAGCGTGTTGCATCTTTTTATGTGCACATGACTCGCTAACAGTGTCAACTCATAACCTGACAATCGAGCACTAGTTAAGTGCTGTGTCTTGGTTCTGTTTAACAACGTGTCCACTGCATGTGAAACCATCACAATCAATGTATTATTCATCACTAAACCCGCAGACTGTCGAATAGAAACAGCTGCTGCCGCTGTCGCTCTCAAGCAACTTGGCAACGCTTTAGCTACCGGGTCCTAGGTTGACGAAAAATACGCATATGGACGCTGCCTGTTTCCGAACAATTGTGTCAACAATGATAATGCACAACCTTCTTTCTCATGGATATACAATGTAAAAGGCTTACTGTAGTCGGGGGTACCCAACAAAGGAGCTGAACATAATGCATTGCGCAATTCAGAAAAACTTTTCTGACACTCTTCAGACCATGGAAGGGGATTCGGTGTATCTTTACAAGTTAATGCTACCAAAGGTTTGGCCAACAACGAAAAATTTGGTATCCATTGTCTGCAATATGATGTAATACCCAAGAAAGCACGCACTTCTCTCTGTGTCTTAGGCACACTCAATTTCGCTATCGCCTGAATTCTTTCTGGGGTCAGTTTCCTTCCCTCCTTTGATAAGAGATGACCTAAGTAGGTCACCTCTTGTCGACAATATTGCAATTTGGAAAGAGACACTTTGTGATGTAAATCAGACAAATGACGCAACAATGACAACGTTGCTTCTTTACAGATTTCCTCAGTATCTGCCGCAACAAGCAAATCATCAACGTACTGAATAAGTGTAGCGCCATCAGGTAAAACAATCGTATCAAGCTGTGTCTTTAAAGCCTGACTATAGATTGAAGGGCTTTCACAGTAGCCCTGGGGAGCGCGTTTGAAGCGGAAGCTGCGACCTCCTAAACTGAAGCCGAAAATATCCCTACTTTCCTTGGCAATCGGGATGCTGAAGAAAGCATTCTTCAAGTCAATCACCGAGAACCAAGTCGCGGAAGCTGGAATCATGGTCAATAGGGCAGTGATATCAGGGACAACTGGAAATTGTGGCACAACGATTTTATTCACTTCTCTAAGATCAATCACAAATCTGTAAACGGGTGGCTGGGAAGGATCGGTACGCTTCAAAACAGGCATAACAGGACTATTGCAAACGTTGCCTCTTGTCTCTTCAATTACATCTTTTTCAATCAAATCGTAAATGATCGCCAGCAACGCTTTTTCACCTTCACTAGATATCTTGTATTGGGGAATACGTGGCATTTTAACATTGGCTTTCAATGTCACAACATATGGCGGTATTTCCAAAAGACCTACATCATTAGGACCAGTAGCCCAAAGAATATCAGGAAGAAGCGACAATTCTGTCGGAAGTTTATCCTTCGACAAATACATTGGGGAGACTACTTTCTTACCTAGTATAAGTTGCACTCCTGAAGGAGAACAATACAATGTCCCATACAATCTTTTCAACAGATCCAATCCCAACAAATTTTCACCACAACCTGTTGTCAGAATAAGGGGTGCTTTTAATTCACAAAGTCCAACAGAAAGGGACATAGGACTAGAAATCGGGTTCCTAACCGGGGCGCCAGAAAAACATACTGAAACATTCATTTCGCCAGACAAAGGTGCGCCAGGGAGTTTAGAGTGCATAATAGAACTCTTTGTAGCACCAGTATCCAACAGAAAAGGCTCTGACACACCTGATGTAATCACCTCAACATAAGGTCCACTCTGATCTACTGGAACTGAAACAACTCCCTCTTTTTGTATACGGCTGTCCTAGCAATCATTACCTTCCATATTCTCATCTTCTGCATAGTAGTCATCAGCATAGTACTGAGCTGTCCTACTAGATGCGTCATTCAGCTGATCAAACCTATTCATTGAATTTTGAGGCGGAAAGGAACGCGCATTCTGGGGGAAACTTCCAAGTCCACTACCTCTAGGAGCTTGTTGAACACCTCAACCTCTTGCACCAGAATCACCATTCATACGCTGCAACAAAACAGGGCAACTATATTTAAAATGACCCTCTTATTTACAATATGAACACTGATTGGGACCTACAGGAACACGTGGTTGAGAAAACTCGACCCTTTGCGAGTTCCTCTGATACTGTTGAGGTTGCTGATAGTTATTCTGACCACTACGTGGCGGATACGCTTGCTGTAACAGAACCTTTGTTTTTAACTCTTTCGTTTTCTTGTCTGCTCTATCTTTCTCATCTTTATCTCGATTTTCATAATACTGTGAAGTAGCCAATATCTGTGCTGAAGAGGAAACGGCCCAAGAACTTTCTGAATCTTTCAATTTCTTACACAACTCAGGAAGCAAATTATGCACAAACTTGTCAACGAACAACCGTTGACCACCTTCTGTACTCATATCTTGACCACTGTGGTCGATAAACGTTTCTTCAAACCTGGTGAAGAAATCAGACACTGTTTCATCTTTCTTCTGCTTACACGCAGACAACTTGTCCCAATTCACTCGCATCGCAGGCATTAAAGTCTTCATGTAAGTAATGATCCTACCAGGGAGGTCTGCCACTAAAGGTTCTGGTTTAGCACCACCAACTTGTCGGTCATTTGCAGCACTAATATTAGCCCCTGCGTCACCTAACTCTTGATCATGATCTGCATGACAAATTTTTCCCCACAAAGGCTGTGGAACAACATTTCCAAACAACATGTCTATGTCGGCTAAATTCATAATGCAAGAGCCTGCAGTCTGTGACAATTCCTTGTAATACCCTGCAGGATTTTTACGGGGATCAGGCAATGTCTGTTTAAGAGCCAAGACTTCTGCTCGTTTCCAAGGAACATGTACAAAAACACGCTGAAAGTGAGCCGGTGCGGCATCAATGTTATGTGCAGCATCAGCCTGAACGGCTTCCTTCCATACAGGAGGAACCTCTCTCATTGGTTACTGTCACGCTTTTCTTCTAACAGAGGAATCAGGCTCGAACAACTGCTGGGAAATAGCTTCGCTCCTAAACGATAACAAGGTCGCAACCGTTTTCTCAACATCAGACCCCACAATCGTACCCTTCTCAAACTCGAACCGTACACGGCACAACTCAGGCGGATTGGATTCCAAATCATTGTCCTCCAATTCTTCACAAAGAAAAACACACATTTTCTCAAAAACGTATCTCTGTTTCGGTGCTTCCCATTGTCGGAAGACATCCATAACAGATTCTAACTCATATCTTGTCGGGTCGGCAACCCATTTACGCGCCATACGGTCAAACATTTCTCTCTCTCGAGAATCAGGCAGTTGACTACGCAACTGTTTACGCTCCGAATCAGGGGTCACGCCAGATGACCCAAAGAGAGGAAATATAAGACTAGCAACGGTGTCAGTCATTCTCTGTCGAACAGAAGGAGAAGTCGACAGGACGGGAGATAAAGCAGATTGAGGAAAGGTCAACGTAGGAACAGTAGCAGAGGTAGTAAGAACAGGTGGAGAAGTTACAGAAGCTGAAGGCGGAGCAGGTAGTGGAGCAGGTAGCGAAGTCAGTGGCCCTTAAGAAGGCTGGGCCATAAGAGTAGGGGCCAGCTGAAGAGGTGCTGGCGGTTGTGGAGGAGCAGGAGGCACAACAACCGGGTGTTGCACAACTAAAGGTTGCAGAGGTGCAGTAGCACTCTGCGCATAGGGGGGTGGCGAACTCAATAAATGCGACATTAACGGATCTTTTTCAAGTTCTTTGGCTGCATCTTGCTGAAGAGGCGGCAAAACTGGATAACATTTATCGATCGCCATTTTACGTTGCCTGTGCAACTGCTCATTCATCTGTTCCTCTTCGTTATCTTTAAACTGTGTAGCAGCTTGCATTATCGAAATACCCTTTTCTCTTTTATTCTTTTTAGCTAATTTAATTTCTTTCTGTTTGGCTTCCTTACGCCATAGGCGGAAAGAGTCAAACATTGCCGGCCGGGCTTTCTTCTTAAAGAGTCTAACCTCCAGATTATCTAAAATCTCCGTGTCAAAGCTACCATATTGGGGCCATTTTAAAACACCATCTTTTCTGGTGTATCGGATCCATACTTCATTATATGCGATGGGGCCTACGCCATGTTTCACATATAGTTCATAGGTTGGAGTTCCAATCGGAGGAACCGGACACGAGTCCTCCAATCGGGAATCCCTATTACAACCAAGACAAAACAAGTACCAAGTCTGCTAAGACCAGGCATCTTCGCTCTCTAGTCTAGCTTCAAACTTCAAAGGATTATCGGTTACGATAGTCTCGTGAATACACGAGTCCCTCGGCTTTGGTACTTGCAAGTTCCAAATCACAGATCCCAAGGGGATACCCAAAACTAAGAACCAACTAAGGACTGGGAGACGCTCCACTTATACTTAACTGAGGTATCGATGACGTCACCAGAAGACTCGTCTATCGTTTCGCTCTACCAATCATCAAGGGTCCAAAACAGGGCGATAGTCAGGGCAGCAGTCCTTCGTAGCCGTCGGGAAGCGGGGAACCTCGCAGCAACGACTTTCGGACCACGTCGACATGCAGGGGTCGATGAAGTGGCGGCCTTCCTCCAGAATTTTCACATGAAGCTCCTCACGAACCTCTGGCTTGGACCGGTACCGCTGATATCGCCCCACGTTGGGCGCCAACTGAAGTACTGGGTTTTTCAGAACCGGTACCGAACCGGTAACCCAGCGGTGCCAGGGACAACACCCTAAGACTTCGGGTCCTTCCTGTTTCAGACTACAGAAACACAGAGTCTTCTAGGTGAAGTCAAAGATCGAGTTTATTGGCTGCAACCAAGTAACAGGCGTCCTAGAAGTACAACACGGTGTATGTTCTCAGGAGACTGCTCAATCTTACAAAGCCAGCCTTCTCTTTTTATACAAAATATTAAGCTTTAGGCAAACATTCTTTACATTACAGTTGACCATTCACATATTTTCACTACAAAGAAAAAGCAGAGTCATGATGACAAGCCCACATTTCAGTTTGTTCAGCCCACAATCAATTACCCGGCAAGGCCCAGTATTTCATCAGATATCGACGGACCCCCAATAAAAACGGGCACCTCCTCCTCGTAAAGTAAGTCATAAAGTAGGAAACAGGGACAGGTGTGTGCAAGATTAGGCATGGTTTGTGTGCGATGAAAGGTTTATGGCACGTTGTGCCTTGATACTATCTCGTTCGGCCACTGGGAGAGGAACTGACCGAACAGGTTTGGCCTGGGGCCGTGGAGTCAGCTTGCCCAGGTCACAGAGAAGTCAGGAAAGGTGTACGTGTCCTTCAGGACCGTGTTTGGCCTTAATCATTGACCTATGTGAGGGCAACTCACAAAATGGCTGCCGTACACAAAATGGAACCCGAGGGTTCAGGACGAAAACTGCGATTTCATGGTGAAATCGTCACTCGAATATGACAAAAATGCTTGTGCATAGTGTACTAGCCATTCTCGGTCTTCTGATATCAAAATCGTCATGGTACGATGATGTTTATAACACGGGTCCAGAATTTTCAGTACTACACTGAAGACGGCTGTAATGCCAGAAACCGGTCCTCGGAAGCTTGTTTCCGGTCCAGGGAAGGCATGGCTTGGCAGTTCGGGCTGGACTGTTCCCATGAGGCACAGGGTCAGAATAATTTGCATATAGCCATGTCTGAACTGGGGTGGCAGAGTGGGCTAAAGAACGGTGATAGATCAAACCCAGATCTTTTGATTGGGTGTGAGTGTTTGATTGGTTCAGATGCTCCGTCCATCACCACCCCCTTTTGAACACAAAAACGCAGCACAGAAGTGGCCAGAACAGGGCAGCGCAAAACTGGATAGAACAGAACAGCGCCCAAAAGAAAATGCCAGCAGAGAAGTGGGCAGAACAGGGCAGCACTGAACAATGCAAAATAGAGCAGGGCAGCACAGAACAGTGCATAATAGAACAGGGCAGCATATAACTGAACAGAACATTGGAAAATAGAACAAGGCAGAACAGAATAGTGCACAACAGCACAGGGCAGAAGGGAACAGGGCAGAGCAGAACAGGGAAGCACAGTGAAGACCAGCACAGAGCAGAGCAGAATAGAACAACAAACAAACGGGGGAGATATCATTGGGAACAGAAAGGAGGAGACGCAGTTTGTGAAGAAAGAAATGAAAAGCGAAACGGGAAAAGTGAAGGACAGAGACGGGACAATAAAGAAGGGAGAGGAAGTGAAGGGGAATGAGGGAAGGCAGGGTATGCCGTACAAAAGGCAGAAGAGCGGGAGGGGGCCACAGGCCTTACGATGCCTCGACAGACTTGGTGGTTGCAGACAGAGTGCACACCCAATGCCATTATCGCTTGGCAGAGCAGGACCACAGGTGACGTGCTGATTATATTAAGACACGCTGAGGCTTTTAAGAAGGTGGTCACACATTTAGAAAATCCTTGATAAACATGAGAAAGTGGAGAAATGGAGAAGAAATTTCAAAATTACTTACCATGCAATTCCCGCTGAAATGAGCCACTCTGTGCTATAGAATAACAGAAACATCAGCTTTGCAGAGGACGCTATTGCAGGTTATTATTTGGCTTTTTCATCCTTTTTACGTTCTATTTAAGCTTTGCGCTCCTTTGCTTATATTTTCCCTCCAGAATTCCAACCACTACTGTATATTGTCGGGGTAATATGTACATATATAGGTATATATATTCAATCACGCTGACATGGAGTTAAGAATAGTATATATTTACCTATACAGGTACTTACCTTGATAATCTGGAAGATATTCTGGAAATAGTCACCACTCCTACAGAGAATTGCCCTGAAACAGCACAATCTTCAGAAAGGGGAGGTCTGAACATGACGTCTGCCTCTTCCACCGAGAAGGACCAGAAATGGCAAAAGAAGATCATAGCTGACGGTCTGTAACACCATCAGAGACCTACAGACAACTGTAAAACCGCCCTGCAGTAAAGTTTTGGCGATAGGTGCAAACCTAATACATCAGAGAGAGGAGAAAGGCAAAGCTGCTACTAGAAAGATAAATAGTCAGAAAGAAAGATAGAGGTAGGAGAAGACAAATTGAAAGAGAGATGCGATGTCAGAGAGGTGCATTTAGAAAGAGTGTGACAAGGAGGTGGAGAGTTAGAGAAATAAATTAAGAGGGAGTGAGAAAGACGGCAGAGAGAGAGAGTGAGAGGAAGAGAGAGAGAGAGAGAGAGAGAGAGAGCGGTGGCCTGCAGTACGGGGTGGTCAAAGAGACAATAGGTGAAGGGCCTGATGATTCTGAGAACAGGAGCCCGAGATTGGAGAGTCGTGAGCAAAGAAATGCAAGAGAGGGAGAGAAATCGAGAGAGGCGCAGATTGTGTGAGCGCGAGACGGAGAGCAAGCTTCGTAAAGTAAAACATAAGTGACACTGACAGCATGCAGGCTTCGGACATTTGTCTGACAGGGAACAGGAAATAGCTGAGCAATGAACACTCAAATCATCTCACAGCAGCAATAATTGCCTTTGAAGCTCGAAGAGTCTTATTGATTGATAGGAGGAAAGCCCCAGAGGTGCGCCAGGCGTTTCAGGTGAATGCTGGTACTGTGATCCTCGGCAGAGAAGGCGCTGTGTAATTCCCTTGTAAGGAGCGGGTCTCTCTGTTTTGAACTTCATCATGGGAGCGCGTGGGAGCAGTTGAGCCCTAAGCCGCCTTGCGTCTGATATACATCAGCCCCAGGGGCGGCTGGTGACATTTGAAAGTGGTGAGGCGTAAACTAATTTGCATATTGCACCGCAGCGAGCGCAGCGAGCGAGCGCAGCGAGCGAGCCCGAACCACCTTGCATCCATCCATACATCATTCATGCATCCACCCATCCATCCACCCACCCATCCATCCACCAATTCTGCATCCATCCTGCATCTATCATTCATTCATGCATCCACCCATCCATCCAGCATCCATCATTCATTCATGCATTCACCCATCCATCCATCCTGCATCGATCATTCATCCATCCATCCACCCATCCATCCATCCACCCATCCATCCATCATTCATTCATGCATCCATCCACCCATCCATCCACCCATCCATCCACCCATCCACCCATCCATCATCCATTCATGTGTCCACCCATCCATCCACCCACCCATCCTGCATCCATCATTCATTCATGCACCCATCCATCCATCCATCTAACCATCCATCCTGCATCCATCATTCATTCATCCACCCATCCATCCATCCACCCATCCACCCATCCAGCATCCATCCATCATTCATTCATTCATGCATCCATCCATCCATCCACCCACCCATCCACCCATCTATCATCAATTCCTGCATCCATTCATGCATCCACCCATCCATCCATCCATCCTGCATCCATCATTCATTCATGCACCCATCCATCCACCCTGCATCCATCCTGCATCCATCATTCATTCATCCACCCATCCTGCATCCATCATTCATTCATGCATCCACCCATCCATTCATCCACCCATCATTCATCCGGCATCCATTCGTGTGTCCACCCATCCACCCACCCATCCTGCATCCATCATTCATTCATGCACCCATCCATCCATCCACCCATCCATCCTGCATCCATCATTCATTCATGCACCCATCCATCCATCCACCCTGCATCCATCATTCATTCATCCACCCATCCATCCACCCATCCAGCATCCATCATTCATTCATGCATCCATCCACCCATCCATCCACCCATCCATCCACCCATCCATCATCCATCCTGCATCCATTCCTGCATCCACCCATCCATCCATCCATCATTCATTCATGCACCCTGCATCCATCCTGCATCCATCATTCATTCATCCACCCATCCTGCATCCATCCTGCATCCATAATTCATTCATGCATCCACCCATCCATTCAGCCACCCATCATTCATCCATCCATCCACCCATCCTGCATCCATCATTCATGTATTTTTATGACCATATAACTTGCACACAGCTTGTCAGTGTTTAATACCAGTCTCGAACCTTGTACTCCAGCACCAATGATACATGATTAATATTAATTGTTTTTAAAAACATGTATTTATTCGACACCAATTTCACACCTTAGTGGGAACATCATTTTTATTTGTTTTTTAAAATATCTATTTATTTAACACCAAAGTAAGTCATGTATACATTTATATGGTTTGATAAGAGGCTCGAACCTGGTTTCCCAGCACCAAAGTCGGCCGTGCTATCCGTCAGGGGTTATGTAACCGGGCTATGTAGTGACCAGCCAATCCTGCGCCAGGATTGGCTGGGGGGGCACCATGACTCCTCGCCCAGTCGCCCTGTGTAACCCCGGGGGCTGCGGCCCGCCCCCTGGTCCTCTCTCTAAGGGGGAGTTCACAAGAAAACGATCTGCGCATGCGCGGGCATGTTTGTGCCCAAAAATACACTTGCGCAGCTGCAGCAGCCCGATCCTCCCCCCCCCCCCCCCCTGCGCACTCCGGGAAGGTCGGGTGTCTCCCGGTTTCCCGGCCGGCAGATAGCGCGATTTTTAAAAATAATTGTGTTTGGCTTCTAGTGACGACGTGGTGGGTCCATGGGGCTTAGTGGGGCTTCGCCCCTACGCCCCAATGGACGCACCGCGCCTGATCAGCCCCCCACACACATCACACACTATCTGTGTCCGTCCAGCGCTGGCAGGACATCAGACACAACACTGAGCTCTGTAACCCTCGGTGCGGCTTTTATCACAACTCATTTAAAGAGAAATATATTTCAAATGTCTATACTAACAAGCATTGGCCGCGCGATGGTAAAAGTAACGCTGAGCAACAATAAAAAAAACAAGCATTGGCCGCTTTAAAAAATAAACGTGAGTTGTGCGCAAACGCGCGTTCGCAATGAAAAAAAGTGTTGTGCACGTCGCGCGCGTGCTTGTGCGTGTGAAGGTGAGCTGATCGCCGCTTTTGGAAGCACTTCCAAAAGCGGCTTTAAATGTCTCGGCCGAGATCAGCGCATGCGCTAGATCAGGCAGAGACCTAAACAAGCATTTACAATGCAATGGTCTCGGCATTATTAAAGGTAGAGCCATTGGCATTGCTCATGACATTTTTTTTTTTAAATCATAAATAAATGGCATTGTCAGTTTCAGTTTCATACGTCTTTATTTCGAGATATTTCATCATAAAAGACATCATTAAAACGTTTTAACCATAAAATTGCTATATACATAATATACACATTTCCCCAGCATAAAAACATTGCCCATAATTAGTAAAACCTTGTAAGCATAGAATATTTCTTCATACAAAGATAATCACAATATAGTACTTAAAAAACAAGTCTTACAAATTCATAAAACATGATTAAATCCATAGTTAAAGACGTACAGAATGTATTAAAACTAAAAACTATCAATAGTTTGGTAGATCAACTAGCTTTGGGAGTGTCTGGCTCTAATGATCCAAGCCCACCCCAAAAATGTTGCCACTGCTATCGACACAAGCTCAGATGTGTTGGTTCTTAAGAGCCATAGCGCCTCCGCACTCACACGTGTTCTCAACTTGAGACATACTGGTTTGAGCCATTTTCTCCGCGGGGCTATGTAAGTTGGACAAACGAAGAAAATATGTTCTATCGATTCTATTTGGTCAATACACCAAGGACAATTTATGGATGTCTTGCCCCTCCACTTATATGTAAAGGACCTCACAGGAAGCGTTCCAACTCTGAACTGATGATAAATCTTCCTGTCATTACTACTAGTAATGGTATCCCAGTAGTCCTCTAGTTGGGGGTCAAGCTTGTGTGCCAATAACCGACCAGACAAGGTAGATGACTCTGTCGTCACTGCGGAATAATATCTAACGGATGCCCGGTAAAGAGTTTTAAACTCATCTTTAACTGGAAAAACATTATTTCTGGGATCCGACCACTGCAGACTAAGGCCCATATCACCCAATATGGACTTCACTTCTCTAAACCACGGAAGGTTACCAGAGCCTGTAATTGATCTAAGATCCAAAATCTCATTAGCAAAAAGAGACAGTTCCGGAGTTGACCATATTCTCCTCCACAGTGCTACCATCCTATACCGTGCTAAGTCTTTGATGGAGTGACAGCCCATGTCCTGGTGGAGAGGTTTCATTGGGGTTGATTGGGGAAGGCCAACTAAGTTACGTAGAAATTTGTTATGAATTTTAACCAAAGGGGATAAATCCATGAAGCCCCATAAGTCCGCACCGTACAGCATTGCTGAACTTATTTTCGCGTCATAGATTTTTAGCGCTGGCATTATCCTTTTGGTTAGGGATGTTCTTTGTTCCTTTAATAAACACCTTGTTAACCTAGCAGATTTGAGACAAAGGGCATCAATCTGTGGTTTCTAACGCAACCTATAATCTAAGATCACCCCAAGATAGGTCATTACTTCCACCTGCTCAAGATCGATTCCATTCATTCTAACGTGGCTCTTCAATGGCCTATTTTTCGTTAAAACCATGAATTTAGTTTTGCTCACGTTCACGTGTAACTCGTTAAGTTTGCAAAAATCCTTAAACTTATCTATCGCTAATTGGAGTCCTTTTTGAGTTTTAGAGAGGATAAGGGTGTCATCTGCGAAGATTAGAAGGGGAAACTTAGTGCCGCCCAAGGCTGGAGCATCTGTGGGCGTGTCTGCTAGAAACTGCACAACTTGGTTGATGAATAACAAGAATAAAGTTGGTGCGAGGACACACCCCTGTCGAACGCCAAGAGTGACAGGGAATCGCGCAGTCACCTGCCCCTGTCTACCCCATCTAACCCTCGCAAAGTTATCCTCATGCAGTCTAATTACTATGTCCAGGAGTTCACGGGACATTCCCATGTTTCTTAGGGCGACCCATAACTTATCTCTTGGGAAAGGTCGAATGCGGATTTAAGATCCATGAACGCTGCATAAATAGTTCCTCCACCCAGGAACACCACCTTCCAAAATATCAGGATAAACCTGAATACCTGGTCAATAGTGCTGATGTTAGATCTAAAACCAGCTTGCATCGGGGATAAGATTTTCTCATTATCCATCCAGACCCGTATTTTAGCCAGCACCATCCTTGCTATATCTTTCTGTAGTGCATCTATTAGGCTAATCGGGCGATAGTTCCCTGGGGACGAACGGTCCCCCTTTTTAAAGATAGGTAAAATTTCTGCCCCTTTCCATGAGTCTGGGATCTGTGCCCCCCTAGCAATAGCATTAGGTAGTGTCATGATGTATGGGACCCATTTCAGCAGATCAAACTTAAACAAGTCGGCCGGAATACAATCCATACCTGGGGCTTTCCCACCTTGGACCAAACTCAAAGCATTCTCTACATCTTTGCTCGTAAAAACTAGAATCGCACTTGACATTGATGACTCTGGGGAGGGGCTGGCCAGTACGTGAGGTTGATCCACCTCTGAGCCCCTAAACTGTGAAGCATAGTGCTCGACCCAGTCCTCTGCAGGAACATGACTCGCCGGAGTTTGCGAGTCTATGTTCCCGCCCCCTTTAAACAACCTGCCAGAACTTAATCTGGTTAGAGGACCTGCAAGCTTCATACAAATCCAGCCAGCGACTATCGTCCCAAGCGCTCTTAGCCACCCTTTGGGCCTTTTTATACTCTGTTCTTGCCTTTCTGATGTCAGCAACCACTCGGGATTTTATGGCTTTGATCAATGAGCTGTGTGCCTGTCGGCAAGTATTATTGTACCATTTAGATCCTACCGTTACAGAAATGGTTCCTGGTTTGACTGTTTTAGTAAAAAGTTCTTTCAGGGTGTTAAACAGCTGCTCATGATAATCACTTATGTGAACCAAAAACCCTGGGGAATTAGTAAGTGCTTGAATAGCACTCCGGGGTAGAAGAGATTTCATGGGAGACACTATCTAAGATGGCCGGGTCTTCTAATACCCTACTCCATCTGACCCTTCGTCTATCATTGGTTAAAAAGGCTTCTGCTGTAGCACAATCTGCAGCGCTAGAGCGCCCTGGACTATCCTCTAAATTCAGGGCTAGGATCAACGGGTTGTGGTCACTTTCTGGACGTGCAGAAACTATCATATCATTTAAAAGTGACCAGTACTCAATTTTTATTAAAAAATAATCAATCCTGCTAGTGCTGGTGCCATTATCAAAAGTTGCCCGACCATTTTTATCAGAAAGTGAACGGCTGTTAGCTGCTCTCAGCCCCCAGTCAAGGCACAGTCCCAGCCAATGGAGAGCAGCCTCAGTTCCCCTTTTTATCGGGTGTATGGTAAGTTGTGGGACGTTCCATAGCTCATCCTCTTCGGCATAAATGTCTTCACTTTTACAAAGAAGGGGTTCAAAGGTGCAGTTTATGTCCCCAGCTACGATTAGAAACTTGTCCCTCCCAATGCCATCAAGGAACAGCTCTAGCTCATTAATGATTGCCGGACACCGCCCTCCTGGTAAACCCCGTGCATAGATGTTAATAATGAAGATGTCCTGATGGTCTTCTTTGCTGAGCTTAATCCCAAGAATATCGGGATTATGTACTAACACTTCTGCCGGACTATAGCTGAGAGACTGACGGACCCAGATGGTTAATCTGCCTGACGGTCTCCCTTTATTTCCCCGTATGGCGGGTTTGTAAAAGTTTAAAAAACCCACACGAAAAATAGAGTCGGTAGCCCAACTTTCTTGGAAAATCATTATGTCATGCGCATATACAAAATCAGCCCATTCACATATGTCCAATTTCCCCTTTAGACCTGCGATGTTCCACGAAACTATTTTGAGTAGAGAATCCTGTGTAGGCAGTAAACTGTGTTTGGGAGCCTTCAGTAGTATATCTGTAGATTTGCGTGGTATATCTGTTACTTTGCTATGCGTGGATCCTGGGGGGGGGCATCCACCCCAAAGCCAACAACCTGGCCACCCATGCCCACCACAACGGGCCTGTCATCTTCAGGATCGCTATTAACCATCACCCCGGCCACTAAGATACTGGGGCCCACGCACGCCATTCCTGAGGTAACAGACAGAATTTCACAATCATGCTTGGGCGAAAGTCAATCCACACCTTCCAAGCCTGAAAGGGGTTCAAAACGATTAAACAAATAAGGATAATGTGGGATATGAAGTGCCCGCTCAGAGGGAAACCTTCCAATAGGATTTTGCCATCTAAGCTTGGGTGTATGTGAAGGAGGACTGCAGAGAGCCTTGGGATAAAAGTATTGTAGGCCTAAGGATTGGACATCACCCACCCTACCAAACCTAGGCTCTCTGCGGACAAAATCCACCACCCAGGGGTCCTTAAAATTAATTATGATGCAGTCTCCCTCTAAATCCTTTGGGCAGTGTCCCACCCAGCTCACTCTTCTAACATTCAGGATCTCCGTTCTAGAGGAGGGAGGGAGAGTCCTATTCTTATTTAACCAAAAAGAGACTTTATTTTCCAACTCCCTATATGATTCCAATTTATCCACCCCAATAGCTGGAACTCCCGTCAGTATGATGGTATAGGGAGCAGACTTGGGGAGTAGGTTAATACAGAGAGTACTTAATTTGTTGGCCTCTTTCCCCAGTAGACTTAACTCTTTTAACTGGGTGCTAATGTCTGTGTCTCTCGAAACATGCTTCGTGCTAGGCGCTTCTCCGTCCTTTGTGGCCCTACCTCTGGGTTTAGCCAAAGGATGATTTCATGTGGATTGATTCCCCTGAGATGGTTGACCTGGCTTTTTGTTTGATTGTACAGTAGGGACTGGATTAGCCACCTTTACAACCTCACTAGATCCTTTTGCCTGGGGATCTTTAAGTGGGGCTGTGGAGTTTCCCAAAGCTTTTACTATTTTATCCAAAGTGTTAGAATTAGCTGAGACTGTCAACTCCAGCTGATCGAGTTTGGAATTGATCAGCCTTGTTCGTTCCAAAAGGGGCAGCATCAATGATTTAATGAGAACTTCCATCTTGCCTAAGAGCCCATCCTCTATACTATGAGAGAGATGTTGAACAGCAATATTTGAGGGGGCCGTTGTGGTGTTAGAAGGGCTGGATAGGACTGGTACGGGCTGTGGAATACAGTTTTTTTTAACCCTTTTTACAACTACCCCTTTCAGGGAATCACCCCCTCTTTTCCCTTTACTTGGATTTGGATTATTTGAATCTCCCATATTATGAACTGTCTGAACGGGGCTAAGTTGCAATAAGCACTCGACATCTCCGAGAATAAGGCTACACGAGGGCGTACTGGTAGTGGAACTATTTAGTGTAAAACAGTTCGCCCCAATAGGAGAAGTTGCAACCATGTGCTCTGAACCTGTGTCTTTGATAATTAAAGGGGCCCGGTTGCTTGTTGTAATGGGGGATGCCGCTGAACCAATGTGTCCTAGGGACGAGAGTTTACCCTTAATAAGGTCCACTGATAAGCGATTTTCAGCGAAAGCAATTTCCTTCTCTAGGATGCCGGATGCCCGTTTAAAAAAGTTTTCTAAGGTTCCCGATACCACCCCACTCTTTGTTGTGACTTGGACAGTTCTCTCTTTCCCAGAGCGTAGTGCCATTCTGCCTAAACCTTAAATACACAGATAATATAAGACCATGCAGTTACAGCTTAAACATGTGTTAAAGCAAATATTAGGGGGGTGGCCGGGGCCGGCCTCGTACGTCCTTGGACGGCCTTAGACGGTCCCGCCCTTGTCCCGGGCTTCTCCCGCGCTGCTCCCGCGGGGCGGGGTAAGTAGTTGCGTTATATAGGTGGAATCGTATGGGCGCGGCTCACTCTGGCTCAGGGGGTGTGGCAGAGAGGCTCCTGGGACTTGGAGTCTGCCTTGGTGTTCCGGCGGGTCTCTACAAGCCCAGGAGCGCGGCACAGCATCCCCAACCAGTCCGCCAACGGTCACAGCTCCAAAGGGACGAAACAAGCAGGGATAAGTCCGTGACAAGCAAAAAACACAGTCTGCCCAGTGACCTCTACGCTGCGGCACCCGCGAAGCGGGTGCGGCGAGGTCTTGTAAACAATCCTCCACAGGTGTGGGCGCGGCTCACTCCGGCCCAGGTGGTGTGGCAGAGAGGCTCCTGGGACTTGGAGTCCGCCTTGGTGTTCCGGCGGGTCTCTACAAGCCCAGGAGCACGGCACAGCGTCCCCAACCAGTCCGCCAACGGTCACAGCTCCAAAGGGACGAAACAAGCAGGGATAAGTCCGTGACAAGCAAAAAACACAGTCTGCCCAGTGACCTCTACGCTGCGGCACCCGGCGAGGTCTTTTAAACAATTCTCCACAGGTGTGGGCGCGGCTCACTCCGGCCCAGGTGGTGTGGCAGAGAGGCTCCTGGGACTTGGAGTCCGCCTTGGTGTTCCGGCGGGCCTCTACAAGCCCAGGAGCGCGGCACAGCGTCCCCAACCAGTCCGCCAACGGTCACAGCTCCAAAGGGACAAAACAAGCAGTGATAAGTCCGTGACAAGCAAAAAACACAGTCTGCCCAGCGACCTCTACGCTGCGGCACCCGGCGAGGTCTTTTAAACAATCCTCCACAGGTGTGGGCGCGGCTCACTCCGGCCCAGGTGGTGTGGCAGAGAGGCTCCTGGGACTTGGAGTCCGCCTTGGTGTTCCGGCGGGTCTCTACAAGCCCAGGAGCGTGGCACAGCGTCCCCAACCAGTCCGCCAACGGTCACAGCTCCAAAGGGATGAAACAAGCAGGGATAAGTCCGTGACAAGCAAAAAACACAGTCTGCCCAGTGACCTCTACGCTGCGGCACCCGCGAAGCGGGTGCGGCGAGGTCTTTTAAACAATCCTCCACAGGTGTGGGCGAGGCTCACTCCGGCCCAGGTGGTGTGCCAGAGAGGCTCCTGGAACTTGGAGTCCGCCTTGGTGTTCCGGCGGGTCTCTACAAGCCCAGGAGCGTGGCACAGCGTCCCCACCAGTCCGCCAATGGTCACAGCTCCAAAGGGACTAAACAAGCAGGGATAAGTCCGTGACAAGCAAAAAACACAGTCTGCCCAGTGACCTCTATGCTGCGTCATTTACATTGCCAATAGCTTAATCGTTAAATAAATGGCATTGTCATTTACAATGCCAATAGCTTAATCGCTTGCAAATGCATGACCTATTGCATTTACACCCACAGAGCCAAACACACAAAGCCACCCACACACACATACAGAGCCACCCACACAGAGCCACCCAGAGCCATTCTCATAGAGCCACCCACACACACAGAGCCACCTGCACAAAGTCACCCTCACACAGACAGAGCCACCCACACACACATAGAGCCACCTACAAAAAAGCTATCCACACAGAGCTACACACACACACACACACACAGAGCCACACACACAGAGCCACACACACAGAGCCACACACGCAGAGCCACCCACACACACACACACAGAGCCACCCACACTGAGTCTCACCTATAACTGAGTCTGCTTCTTGGAAAGCGGGGAAGAGGCGACCCTTTGATACCGACTCCAGCAGTTGGTGTCTGTAAGGGGCAGATCCCACATTCCTTTCCATGCACTCACACTTTTAACTGCTCCTAAATGTCTGTGGAGGGCATGCCTGGTGGAGGGATGTAGAGGGAAAATGTTGCCTTCCTGGTGGCATTGGCCCCTTTCTGAAATGGATTCCTAGTGGTTCCCAGACACTTAACAGCTGCTGACCTATTCACATGTCTACAGTCTGCAAATATGCGCTCCCTCCTTGCTGAGACAGAAACTGCAACATTTGGGGACAGACACTGTTGCTGAGGGACTGGTGCCAGCGTAGGGAGACAGGCAGACTCTTACTGGTGTAAGGACGGACATGGTGTTGGGGCAGACCTCAGTGGTGAGGATGGGCACTGGTGCTGCGAGGCATATACAAGTGTAGGTGGCGACGGATGTATGGGAGGGACATGTATGGGGATATACACTGGTATGAGGGGCAGATACTGGGGGAGGGGTGGACACTAAGCGACAGACACTGGTGAAGTGGAACAGACACTGGCGACAGGAGCCAGACACAAGTGTAGGTGGCGACGGATGTATGGGGAGGAACATGTATGGGGATAGTACTGGTATGAGGGACAGATACTGTTGTTAGGGCAGATATTGGGGGAGCGGTAGACACTAAGCAGCAGACACTGGTGAAGGGGAACAGACACAAACAGACACTTGTGTAGGTGACGACAGATGTACAGGGAGGGATATGTATGGGGATAGAGACTGGTATGAGGGAAAGAGAACTGGTGTTAGGGCAAATATTGGGGAGGGGTGGACACTAAGCGACAGACACTGGTAAAGGGGAACAGACACTGGTGAAGGGGAACAGACACTGGTGAAGGGGAACTGACACGGGTGAAAGGGAGCAGACACTGGTGAAAGGGAGCAGACACTGGTGAAAGGGAGCAGACACTGGTGAAAGGGAGCAGACAGTGGTGAAAGGGAGCAGACAGTGGTTAAAGGGAGCAGACAGTAGTTAAAGGGAGCAGACAGTGGTTAAAGGGAGCAGACAGTGGTTAATGGGAAAAGACAGTGGTTAATTGGAAAAGACAGTGGTTAAAGGGAGCAGACAGTGGTTAAAGGGAGCAGACAGTGGTTAAAGGGAGCAGACAGTGGTTGAAGGGAGCAGACAGTGGTTAAAGGGAGCAGACAGTGGTTAAAGGGAGCAGACAGTGGTTAAAGGGAGCAGACAGTGGTTAAAGGGAACAGAAAAGAGTGGAAAGACCGAGGAGGGAGAAAGAGCGAGAGAGACAGACAGAAAAAGAAATAAAGCGTCAGCCATACGGATTCAACATGACTTAATGTTTTGTCAGAATCTCGCCCACTGGAAAGCAGCCTCACTTCAGCCTTCTTTAAAACTGCAAAAAGCTAGAAGTGATTTTCATAGGCTGGAATGTGGGGGACTCTCTTTTTCATTGGAGTGACATGAGTGACACACACTAGATGAAGTCTCACCCCGGGCCCGATCCAGCCCATGTGAGGGCCAGGGTACAACGTGCAGGCTTTCATGAAACATCTACTTTTACTACAAGTTGGAAAGGTGGCAGTTAAAGTTTGTATAAACTCAACAGGGACACTGGACACCTCGATCTATTCTCTCAAGGCACAGGATCCATTACAATGTGACCTCAAGCCCCCTAACTAGGAAGACAGGCCGCCTGGAAGGCGACTGGTAAGATAGCTCAGTGGGATAATGCATGTACAGCGGATAGCTGTCTGTAACCTTAATGTCAGGTTTTTTAATTCTGGTGGGGCCACGCAGACTTTCATGCATATAAGGTCGATTAAAAGACTATGTCCAATACAGCCATCTTAACCAAGTGCCTACATACAATTCGGTTTATATAATGTGCTATGTATTGTAATTACCTTATAACTAGGCACAAGCACTTCACTCCATTATAGGATTTTGTTTGCAAGTGGCTTACAGTTTAGGACTACAAGTTCCAGAATTCAATGGACGACAGAGTGAGACATGAAGAGGGGAGGGTGCGCGGGAGAAGAAGGGAAAGGAGATTGAAGAGAAAAGAGGGAAGGCCAGGAAAGAGTGGAAAGACCGAGGAGGGAGAAAGAGCGAGAGAGACTGACAGAAAAAGAAAGAAAGCGTCAGCCATACAGATTCAACATGACTTAAGGTTTTGTCAGCGTCTTGCCCACTGAAAAGCAGCCTCACTTCAGCCTTCTTTAAAACTGCAAAAAGCTAGAAGTGGTTTTCAGAGGCTGGAATGTCGGGGACTCTCTTTTTCAATGGAGTGACACACACTAGATGAAGTCTCACCCCGGGCCCGATCCAGCCCATGTGAGGGCCAGGGTACCACGTGCAGGCTTTCATGAAACATCTGCTTTTACTACAAATTGGCAGTTACAGTTCGTATAAACTCAACAGGGACACTGGACACCTCGATCTATTCTCTCAAGGCACAGGATCCATTACAATGTGACCTCAAGCCCCCTAACCAGGAAGACAGGCCGCCTGGAAGGCGATTGGTAAGATAGCTCAGTGGGATAATGCATGTACAGCGGATAGCTGTCTGTAACCTTAATGTCAGGTTTTCGAATTCTGGTGGGGCCACGCAGACTTTCATGCATATAAGGTCGATTAAATGACTATGTCCAATACAGCCATCTTAACCAAGGGCCTACATACAATTCGGTTTATATAATGTGCTATGTATTGTAAGTACCTTATAACTAGGCACAAGCACTTCACTCCATTATAGGATTTTGTTTGCAAGTGGCTTACAGTTGAGGACTACAAGTTCCAGAATTCAATGGAGGTGGACGAGGTACTGACACCTGAGACAGCAGACATCGACAATGCTATGTATAGGTACACAAATATATGGCTAGCGTGGTAGAGAAAATAATATGAGACTTTTTCCTCAATGAATGTGTTACTGTGGATACTTCCTGCACTGAAGGCCTTGCTCCTCCCTGTATGGTTTACTTTCACTGACCCCACTCCGATCCCTTATCTCACGCACTATCGAGTCCGGTGAGATCCACGCAGCCCGTCCGGAGGGATGAGGCGAGCAGGGGGCGGAAGGTGGGCTGCAGGCGGCTGGCGAAACAACAGGGGGAGGAGAGACGGGAGGGAGAAGAGGGAGGAGAGGGAGGAGACGGTGGAAGGAGAGGCGCAGTGAGGTAGAGACAGAGGAACAGAGACGTGGACGCCGAAACAGGGTTGTAACTAGGCACAAGCACTTCACTCCCTCCCAGGATCCAGAGGCTGCAGTCACAATATATGGGCGGCTTTCACAAAAAAAAACAAAATTAATATCCCAAAGACGCAAGGCTGTCTCCAACGAAAAACAAAAGCCGATACTCAGAGCCCAAAAACTGGGAATGCGAACCAAACAGAGCTTGATCCAGCAGAAGAGAGAATAATAAAAAGGTTGCAAATGTTTTGAAAACACAAACCGGAGTATTTGAGCAGCACAGCGTGTGATCCTTCGAATGACAAACAAGGTGTGTTTAATGGAGCTTTGTGCCAGAAGGCATAAAGCTGCTCCTAGAAGCATAGGAAACATGCTGTTTAAAGGCTGAGCCCGACGATCCCCGTGGGTGCAGGCTTAACGTGACTTAAATACGCAGGACATGTAACTGGAGCTTCCTCGTGGCATAGGGGATTCACTGCAGGCTCTACTTTCCGATAGCAACGGCACTGGTCAAAAGAGGGGATGGGATTAAATAAATCTGCGCTGTTACCTTTCCTTCTCTTCCTCCTGGGGCTCTTTGGCAGCTTTGGACTCAGTCTTGCTGTGAGGGCAGACGGCAGAAGACACGCACAAGCACTAAAATGGCAGCCGCAAGCTTCCAAACATTTTCAGTTTCGGGGGCGTGTTCGGCGTTCTAAAAAGGGGCGTGGCTAAAAAGGTGGAAAGAACAGCACGAAAAGGCCCTCGTATCCGAAAGAGACGGAGCTTCTTTCGAGTGACACCTCTCTCCTCCAATGGCTGGCCTCCGTTTAGGAAGCGGTTCAAAAGGGGGTGGTGATGGACGGAGCATCTGAATCAATCAAACACTCACACCCAGTCAAAAGATCTGGGTTTAATCCATCACCGTTCTTTAGCCCACTCTGCCACCCCAGTTCAGACATGGCTATATGCAAATCAGTCTGACCCTGTGCCTCATGGGAACAGTCCAGCCCGAACTGCCAAGCCATGTCTTTCCTGGACCGGAAACAAGCTTCCGAGGACCGGTTTCTGGCATTCCAGCCGTCTTCAGCCCAGCTTGCTTGAATCCAGTGGCAAAGTGAGCAAGGGTCTCACGTCTGAGCATAGCCTGCCACACTTATGGCGGCCAAAAGCGGTTCAAAAGGGGGTGGTGATGGACGGAGCATCTGAATCAATCAAACACTCACACCCAGTCAAAAGATCTGGGTTTAATCCATCACCGTTCTTTAGCCCACTCTGCCACCCCAGTTCAGACATGGCTATATGCAAATCAGTCTGACCCTGTGCCTCATGGGAACAGTCCAGCCCGAACTGCCAAGCCATGTCTTCCCTGGACCGGAAACAAGCTTCCGAGGACCGGTTTCTGGCATTCCAGCCGTCTTCAGCCCGGCTTGCTTGAATCCAGTGGCAAAGTGAGCAAGGGACTCACGTCTGAGCATACCCTGCCACACTTATGGCGGCCAAAAGCGGTTCAAAAGGGGGTGGTGATGGACGGAGCATCTGAATCAATCAAACACTCACACCCAGTCAAAAGATCTGGGTTTAATCCATCACCGTTCTTTAGCCCACTCTGCCACCCCAGTTCAGACATGGCTATATGCAAATCAGTCTGACCCTGTGCCTCATGGGAACAGTCCAGCCCGAACTGCCAAGCCATGTCTTCCCTGAACCGGAAACAAGCTTCCGAGGACCGGTTTCTGGCATTCCAGCCGTCTTCAGCCCGGCTTGCTTGAATCCAGTGGCAAAGTGAGCAAGGGACTCACGTCTGAGCATACCCTGCCACACTTATGGCGGCCAAAAGCGGTTCAAAAGGGGGTGGTGATGGACGGAGCATCTGAATCAATCAAACACTCACACCCAGTCAAAGGATCTGGGTTTAATCCATCACCGTTCTTTAGCCCACTCTGCCACCCCAGTTCAGACATGGCTATATGCAAATCAGTCTGACCCTGTGCCTCATGGGAACAGTCCAGCCCGAACTGCCAAGCCATGTCTTCCCTGGACCGGAAACAAGCTTCCGATGACCGGTTTCTGGCATTCCAGCCGTCTTCTGCCCGGCTTGCTTGAATCCAGTGGCAAAGTGAGCAAGGGACTCACGTCTGAGCATACCCTGCCACACTTATGGCGGCCAAAAGCGGTTCAAAAGGGGGTGGTGATGGACGGAGCTTCTGAATCAATCAAACACTCACACCCAGTCAAAGGATCTGGGTTTAATCCATCACCGTTCTTTAGCCCACTCTGCCACCCCAGTTCAGACATGGCTATATGCAAATCAGTCTGACCCTGTGCCTCATGGGAACAGTCCAGCCCGAACTGCCAAGCCATGTCTTCCCTGGACCGGAAACAAGCTTCCGAGGACCGGTTTCTGGCATTCCAGCCGTCTTCAGCCCGGCTTGCTTGAATCCAGTGGCAAAGTGAGCAAGGGACTCACGTCTGAGCATACCCTGCCACACTTATGGCGGCCAAAAGCGGTTCAAAAGGGGGTGGTGATGGACGGAGCATCTGAATCAATCAAACACTCACACCCAGTCAAAAGATCTGGGTTTAATCCATCACCGTTCTTTAGCCCACTCTGCCACCCCAGTTCAGACATGGCTATATGCAAATCAGTCTGACCCTGTGCCTCATGGGAACAGTCCAGCCCGAACTGCCAAGCCATGTCTTCCCTGAACCGGAAACAAGCTTCCGAGGACCGGTTTCTGGCATTCCAGCCGTCTTCAGCCCGGCTTGCTTGAATCCAGTGGCAAAGTGAGCAAGGGACTCACGTCTGAGCATACCCTGCCACACTTATGGCGGCCAAAAGCGGTTCAAAAGGGGGTGGTGATGGACGGAGCATCTGAATCAATCAAACACTCACACCCAGTCAAAGGATCTGGGTTTAATCCATCACCGTTCTTTAGCCCACTCTGCCACCCCAGTTCAGACATGGCTATATGCAAATCAGTCTGACCCTGTGCCTCATGGGAACAGTCCAGCCCGAACTGCCAAGCCATGTCTTCCCTGGACCGGAAACAAGCTTCCGATGACCGGTTTCTGGCATTCCAGCCGTCTTCTGCCCGGCTTGCTTGAATCCAGTGGCAAAGTGAGCAAGGGACTCACGTCTGAGCATACCCTGCCACACTTATGGCGGCCAAAAGCGGTTCAAAAGGGGGTGGTGATGGACGGAGCTTCTGAATCAATCAAACACTCACACCCAGTCAAAGGATCTGGGTTTAATCCATCACCGTTCTTTAGCCCACTCTGCCACCCCAGTTCAGACATGGCTATATGCAAATCAGTCTGACCCTGTGCCTCATGGGAACAGTCCAGCCCGAACTGCCAAGCCATGTCTTCCCTGGACCGGAAACAAGCTTCCGAGGACCGGTTTCTGGCATTCCAGCCGTCTTCAGCCCGGCTTGCTTGAATCCAGTGGCAAAGTGAGCAAGGGACTCACGTCTGAGCATACCCTGCCACACTTATGGCGGCCAAAAGCGGTTCAAAAGGGGGTGGTGATGGACGGAGCATCTGAATCAATCAAACACTCACACCCAGTCAAAAGATCTGGGTTTAATCCATCACCGTTCTTTAGCCCACTCTGCCACCCCAGTTCAGACATGGCTATATGCAAATCAGTCTGACCCTGTGCCTCATGGGAACAGTCCAGCCCGAACTGCCAAGCCATGTCTTCCCTGAACCGGAAACAAGCTTCCGAGGACCGGTTTCTGGCATTCCAGCCGTCTTCAGCCCGGCTTGCTTGAATCCAGTGGCAAAGTGAGCAAGGGACTCACGTCTGAGCATACCCTGCCACACTTATGGCGGCCAAAAGTGGTTCAAAAGGGGGTGGTGATGGACGGAGCATCTGAATCAATCAAACACTCACACCCAGTCAAAGGATCTGGGTTTAATCCATCACCGTTCTTTAGCCCACTCTGCCACCCCAGTTCAGACATGGCTATATGCAAATCAGTCTGACCCTGTGCCTCATGGGAACAGTCCAGCCCGAACTGCCAAGCCATGTCTTCCCTGGACCGGAAACAAGCTTCCGAGGACCGGTTTCTGGCATTCCAGCCGTCTTCTGCCCGGCTTGCTTGAATCCAGTGGCAAAGTGAGCAAGGGACTCACGTCTGAGCATACCCTGCCACACTTATGGCGGCCAAAAGCGGTTCAAAAGGGGGTGGTGATGGACGGAGCTTCTGAATCAATCAAACACTCACACCCAGTCAAAGGATCTGGGTTTAATCCATCACCGTTCTTTAGCCCACTCTGCCACCCCAGTTCAGACATGGCTATATGCAAATCAGTCTGACCCTGTGCCTCATGGGAACAGTCCAGCCCGAACTGCCAAGCCATGTCTTCCCTGGACCGGAAACAAGCTTCCGAGGACCGGTTTCTGGCATTCCAGCCGTCTTCAGCCCGGCTTGCTTGAATCCAGTGGCAAAGTGAGCAAGGGACTCACGTCTGAGCATACCCTGCCACACTTATGGCGTCCAAAAGCGGTTCAAAAGGGGGTGGTGATGGACGGACCATCTGAATCAATCAAACACTCACACCCAGTCAAAGCGTTGAAGACGGCTGAAATGCCAGAAACCGGTCCTCGGAAGCTTGTTTCCGGTCCAGGGAAGGCATGGCTTGGCAGTTCGGGCTGGACTGTTCCCATGAGGCACAGGGTCAGACTGATTTGCATATGGCCATGTCTGAACTGGGGTGGCAGAGTGGGCTAAATAACGGTGATGGATTAAACCCAGATCTGTTGACTGGGTGTGAGTGTTTGATTGGTTCAGATGCTCTGTCCATCACCACCCCCTTTTGTACCACTTTGTTCGCCATAAGTTGCCAGGGTATGCTCAGACGTGAGTCCCTTGCTCACTTTGCCACTGGATTCAAGCAAGCCGGGCTGAAGACGGCTGAAATGCCAGAAACCGGTCCTCGGAAGCTTGTTTCCGGTCCAGGGAAGGCATGGCTTGGCAGTTCGGGCTGGACTGTTCCCATGAGGCACAGGGTCAGACTGATTTGCATATGGCCATGTCTGAACTGGGGTGGCAGAGTGGGCTAAATAACGGTGATGGATTAAACCCAGATCTGTTGACTGGGTGTGAGTGTTTGATTGGTTCAGATGCTCCGTCCATCACCACCCCCTTTTGTACCACTTTGTTCGCCATAAGTTGGCAGGGTATGCTCAGACGTGAGTCCCTTGCTCACTTTGCCACTGGATTCAAGCAAGCCGGGCTGAAGACGGCTGAAATGCCAGAAACCGGTCCTCGGAAGCTTGTTTCCGGTCCAGGGAAGGCATGGCTTGGCAGTTCGGGCTGGACTGTTCCCATGAGGCACAGGGTCAGACTGATTTGCATATGGCCATGTCTGAACTGGGGTGGCAGAGTGGGCTAAATAACGGTGATGGATTAAACCCAGATCTGTTGACTGGGTGTGAGTGTTTGATTGGTTCAGATGCTCCGTCCATCACCACCCCCTTTTGTACCACTTTGTTCGCCATAAGTTGGCAGGGTATGCTCAGACGTGAGTCCCTTGCTCACTTTGCCACTGGATTCAAGCAAGCCGGGCTGAAGACGGCTGAGATGCCAGAAACCGGTCCTCGGAAGCTTGTTTCCGGTCCAGGGAAGGCATGGCTTGGCAGTTCGGGCTGGACTGTTCCCATGAGGCACAGGGTCGGACTGATTTGCATATGGCCATGTCTGAACTGGGGTGGCAGAGTGGGCTAAATAACGGTGATGGATTAAACCCAGATCTGTTGACTGGGTGTGAGCGTTTGATTGGTTCAGATGCTCCGTCCATCACCACCCCCTTTTGTACCACTTTGTTTGCCATAAGTTGGCAGGGTATGCTCAGACGTGAGTCCCCTGCTCACTTTGCCACTGGATTCAAGCAAGCCGGGCTGAATACGGCTGAAATGCCAGAAACCGGTCATCGGAAGCTTGTTTCCGGTCCAGGGAAGGCATGGCTTGGCAGTTCGGGCTGGACTGTTCCCATGAGGCACAGGGTCAGACTGATTTGCATATGGCCATGTCTGAACTGGGGTGGCAGAGTGGGCTAAATAACGGTGATGGATTAAACCCAGATCTGTTGACTGGGTGTGAGTGTTTGATTGGTTCAGATGCTCCGTCCATCACCACCCCCTTTTGTACCACTTTGTTCACCATAAGTTGGCAGGGTATGCTCAGACGTGAGTCCCTTGCTCACTTTGCCACTGGATTCAAGCAAGCCGGGCTGAAGACGGCTGAAATGACAGAAACCGGTCCTCGGAAGCTTGTTTCAGGTCCAGGGAAGGCATGGCTTGGCAGTTCGGGCTGGACTGTTCCCATGAGGCACAGGGTCAGACTGATTTGCATATGGCCATGTCTGAACTGGGGTGGCAGAGTGGGCTAAATAACGGTGATGGATTAAACCCAGATTTGTTGACTGGGTGTGAGTGTTTGATTGGTTCAGATGCTCCGTCCATCACCACCCCCTTTTGTACCACTTTGTTCGCCATAAGTTGGCAGGGTATGCTCAGACGTGAGTCCCTTGCTCACTTTGCCACTGGATTCAAGCAAGCCGGGCTGAAGACGGCTGAAATGCCAGAAACCGGTCCTCTGAAGCTTGTTTCCGGTCCAGGGAAGGCATGGCTTAGCAGTTCGGGCTGGACTGTTCCCATGAGGCACAGGGTCAGACTGATTTGCATATGGCCATGTCTGAACTGGGGTGGCAGAGTGGGCTAAATAACGGTGATGGATTAAACCCAGATCTGTTGACTGGGTGTGAGTGTTTGATTGGTTCAGATGCTCCGTCCATCACCACCCCCTTTTGTACCACTCCGTTTAGGAAACCAGCCAATGGAGGAGAGACGAGGAAAGAGGCGGGTTTAAGCACCCTACTGAAAGACAGTAAATCTCCGACTTCCGGCTGGCAAGCCAGCCTTTGGTCCTCGACC
The DNA here is from genome assembly GCF_964261635.1 of Lissotriton helveticus. Classification (NCBI taxonomy): domain Eukaryota; kingdom Metazoa; phylum Chordata; class Amphibia; order Caudata; family Salamandridae; genus Lissotriton; species Lissotriton helveticus. The sequence goes on from NC_136071.1 coordinate 387,929,505, forward strand.
TAAAAAGCGCTATGACGCTGCTATAGCACGGGCCTCGTTATAGTTTTATTTATTTATTTATTTATTTATTTAATGCATTTTTATAAAGCACGGACTTTACCCGAAGGTGTCAAAGCACTGTACAATAGAACCAGTTAAGTTACATGAGAGAACTGTTGCAGGAATGGAACAAACAAAAAAAAAATGGCATGCCATAGAATCGAAGCGACGTAGGCAAAAGGCACCCAATCTCAAGCACAGCATGAACAGACTGTACAAGCAAAAATAAGAATAAATATGACAAATATTACAATGACTAAAGAACTTCCTGGCGAAAAATAGCAGGCCATAGAATCAAAGTCAAAGTCAAAGTAAAAAAAACAGCTTTATTCGGTTTTGATAATAAAAAATCATAAAAGCACAATAAGACAATAAATATACGTTAACAACATTAGTCATTCTATTGATGAAATTGATTAGATTTAAAAATACAATAAAAAAAACAGAAGAATGGAGAGTCGCAGTGATATTCACAGGGTTATGTTAAGTTAATTCATTGTAACCCTGCATTTAATTATAGATTTTAAGAAAGATGAGACAAGGTACATAATTAGTTTGTCTTCCAACATGTGCAATTTCATCAGAGCGGTCCTACATTGCCTTAGACCCCAGTTTTTTAAAAGTGGTATCAAAAATCTTTTTCTTGGCAGGGTGTAAAATTTGCAGAAAAGTGTACAGTGTAGGGTGGACTGTTTTGATGCATTGTCACAAGGACATGGTACCAAGTTTTTGGACCAACAGTTTAAATCCGGGAATGTTATCATTCTGAAGAAGGTGCCCCCCTAAATCTTGTCAATAGCATGCGTGAATAGCAGCTTTGCACCTTGATCAAATATTGCTGGATACCCTGCCCTTGGAGAATCAAATGATTCTCCGTGACCGATGTTTTACTTTTCTCGTCCATCCAGCGTTTACTCTCTAGAAAATGCAAACATATGCGCTTCAGCTTCTTCCTAGGGACTGACACTAAGCATTCCGGGGAATCAAAATATTCTGTATGCCCAATGTCAGTCAGGAAACCCTTTACGTAACTGAACCAGGGGATCCTAGAAACCCCCTCTAGATTTAAACAATCCAGTATTACGTCCCTATTCAGCCCTGTCTCCTCAGTTGACCACACTTTATGCCACAGTAAGATGGGGTCAACTTTAATTAGGTCTGAGATGTAATGTATGCCTAGTTCTTGATGGCACACAAACGTTGAGGTGTTGCGGGGGACGGCTAATAAGTAACAAAGAAATTTGTTTTCACAAAGCTGTATGGTATTGGGATCAGTTATCCCCCATAGACCTGCGCCATACGTTGCTGTGGACACACATTTCGTTTTAAATATGTCCATTAGTACTGGAATTGGGCGACCCCCCAGTTTATTCGCAAAACTTCGGACAGCCCCGATCGCTCTGCAGAGTGCCAATTTTCTTGTCTCCACTGCCGAGGACCAGGTCCCCTTTTTGTTAAAATTAATTCCCAGGTATGAGAATGTCTCTGCCGTGGCTATTTTTGAGCCTGAAAGAAAAATCTTACATTTAGGGTCTTCTTTGTGGTGCAGCACATGGTGATGGTCTTGCTTATATTTATCTTAAGGCCTCTATCACTCATGTACTGGGAACATTTAGGGGCAGATGTATCAAGCCTTTTGCGATTCGCAAAGGCCGAAATTCTGCGAATTTTGGCCGTTGCGAGTCGCAAACGGCTTTTTTGCATTATTTGAAATGTATGAAAAAATCGCAAAACAAGGAATCGCAAAAATTTGCGATTCCTTATTTTGCTTAAGCATTTAAGGAATCGCAAATTTTGCGATTTCTTAAATGCAATATATGAGGCCTTTAAAAATTGTGATTTTGGGTTTAGAAATCGCAAATTACCACTAACTTGTAGTTGGTGATAATTTGCGATTTCATTTGAAAATGCCCTATTTGGCATTTGTGAAGGTGGCATGTGACGCACATACATGCCCATAGGGCATGTATGTGCGCCATATGCACACACATGTAAATTTCAGGGGTGCAGCAGGGTGTCTTTGAGACACCCCTGCACCCTTGAAATCATTCCTATGGGCCTCCTGGCCCATTGGAATGCATGGGAAATTATTCCTTATTTGCGAATTTGCAAAGTGCGAATTCGCAAATAAGGAAGACTAAGAAATCGCAATTTTGAGAATTCTAAATAGCGATTCCTTAAAAATCGCTATTTAGAAATCGCAAAGGGAACAATGATACATCTGCCCCTTAGTCATTGATCTTTGGAGGCCAATTTGTGTCCTGGCCATAATTACTGCATTGTCTGCATATAAAAGTATGGGTACTGGGGAATTCTTGATTCTGGGATAATCATCCTGCATCTCACCAGAACTCCCGAGGCGACTCCGGGAGCAACGCTGCTTTTAAAATTACTTGGACACTAGTCTACTAGTTCTTAGCCCGCCTACCTGCTTCGCTGTTTGGCGCTACGGAGCCAGCGCTTCTGCTCTTCCTGGCTGCTCCTGTCCTGCTCGCTGACCCAGACCGCCACCGCTGATCGCCCCCTCCCTGCTGACTCTTGGAGTGGGACGGGCGGCTCCACCATCTTGGGCGGGTCTGGGCTCGGCGCTGCAGTTCTTTGGCCCCTCCCCCCTTGCCACACCCCCGGACTCTTTCCCCCATGTGTCGCTACTTAATGGTTACCCAGTCCCGGCCGCGTAGCGGACGCGCGCAGCGGGCGCGACGAAGGCGCGCCGAAGTTGCGCCTAAGTTAAGCCCGTCTGCGCCCGTCCGCGACAGGCCGGGACCAGGGGCCACACCCCCTGCCCTTTCTTTAGCTTATACCTCCGCACAACTCCTAGCTTTCAATGCTGTTTCCCCACTTTCACCCCCACTCTTGCGCCACCTTGACACACTTGGTATTCTCGTCCCTCCTTCCCCTCACTTGACTCCGCTTCTTTCTAGCCCCAATAGCACTTCCCCCCTAGCTACTGATCCCCCCTCTGCCTCCTTTTCCTCCTCCCTCTCTGCCTCTGCCGCTGCCGCCGCTTCTGCCATACTGCTTAACACCCGCTCAGCGGCCAAACATCAGACGGCTCTCTTTAATCTTCTTACCTCCGACTCCCCAGATTTCCTTTTTTTGACCGAAACTTGGTTCACCGCTGACTCCCTTCCCGACCTCTTAGCCATTCTTCCCGACTCCTATTATGCCCTCCGGGCTGATCGTCCGGACGGCAAGGTGGGGGGAGGGGTGGCGATGATCATTCGGTCAACCCTTAAATTTCAACTTCTTAATTACCCCCCTATCTCTAATGTGGACTACCTAGTGGCCCGCTCTCTCAATCTACCTGTCCCCCTCACTGTTGTCCTTGTGTACCGTCCTCCTCAATCTATGCCCTCTTTTGTAGCCTCCATTCAGGACCTTATGGCCACCCTTGTGGTCAATAATTCTTCCGTCCTATTGCTCGGCGACTTTAATTATTGGCCGGGCGACCCCAGGGAAGACCTTCCCTCGAAAGATTTCTCAGGCACTCTCCAATGCCTAAATTTCACTTCTCATATCTCAGTTCCCACTCATGTCCAGGGTCACATCTTGGACCAAATCTGGTCCTCTCGCCCTATTGTTTCACCCCCTCTTGTTTCCCCTTGCGTCTGGTCGGATCATTTTTCCATCTCTTTTGCCATCCTCCTGGGAGTGGTTGACAAGCCTCCCCTCCCTAAGAACATCTCAGCCCGCAATTGGAATCGAACGGACCTTGACTCTCTCTCGCTCACTTTGGCTTCATCTGTCCCTACCCTCACCAATCTTTCTCTTGATTCTCAGGTCAATGCCATTGGCACATGGCTTTCCTCCTCCTGCGACCTTGTCGCTCCGCTTAAAAAGATCAAGGCGATGCGTCCTCATGACGCGCACAAATGGTTCTCTCCAGAACTTAAAACTCTTAAACTCGACCTAAGGCGGTCGGAACGCCACTGGAGACGGAACTATTGCCCCTTGTTGCGCGCCAAATACAAATCACTCCTTGCTGAATATAAAAATGCGATCCTGGCGGCAAAAACCGCCTATTTCTCTGAGAGAGTAGCTCTCGCGAATAACAAATCCCGTGAAATCTTCTCTCTGGTCTACAATCTTGCCACCTCTGATCGCTCCACCCCCAGTCCGGTTCCCTCACAGTCCCTCTGTTCTTCACTTAACGATTTTTTTATTGATAAGATCGTTAAGATCAAAGCTAACATTCCCACACTGCCACAACCCCGCCCCACCTGTCTTCCCATCTACCCTCCCTTCTCTTTCTCCTCTTTCCCTCCTCTTTCTACTGAACTATTTCTAAATCTACTGATCAAAATCAAGTCCGGTTCCCCCTTGGATTGCGCGCCAGCACGCATCCTTAAAACCCTCTTCACCACTTGCTCTGGACCTCCTCTTGCCCTCCTTAACTCCTCTCTGGCTCTTGGATCTGTCCCCTCCTCTTTCAAATCTGCCATAGTCCTTCCGATTTTAAAGAAAACTGGTTTAGATCCCTCTCTTCCCTCCAATTTCCGTCCCATCTCTCTCCTTCCCTACCTGGGCAAGATCCTCGAGGCTCATGTCACTTCTTGCCTCTCCTCTTACATTGAGGAGAACAGCCTCCTTGCATCCCATCAGGCAGGATTTCGCCCGGGCCACTCCACGGAGATGGTGGTCCTCGCAGTCTTGGATGAGCTTAAGGGGAAGGCTGACTCCAATCTCCCCCAGGCTCTGGTCCTTCTCGATTTGTCCGCTGCGTTTGACACGGTCGACCATGCCATCCTTCTCGACCGTGTCAGCGCAGCGGGCATTCGGGGCGTGGCCTTTTCCTGGCTGGCGTCCTTCCTTCAGGATAGGTCCCAGGCAGTTCATCTCTCCGGTTTTTCCGCTCCTCCCCGTCCTGTCACTTGTGGAGTTCCCCAAGGCTCTTCTCTCTCCCCTCTCCTCTTCAATCTCTATATTCACCCCCTCATCACTTCTCTTCTTGAGCTGGGGGTCTCTGTGTATAACTACGCAGATGACCTTCAGCTCGTCTTCGATCTTTCTTCCTCCCCTGACTCTCTTCCCAAGTTCTGTTCCACTTTAGTTTTCATTTCTGACTGGATGTGCGCTAACCAACTGAAGCTCAATCCAGATAAAACCGAACTTGTTCTCACCGGTGGCTCTTCTAACCCCTGGACTCCCGCACATTGGCCCCTCTCTTTTGGTCCCCCCCCTGTTCCCTCTTCTTCTGTCCGCACTCTTGGCATCAAAGTCAGTCATGACTTATCCATGCACAGTCAGATCAGCTCGGTTGTGTCCTCCTGCTTTCTTTCTCTCCGTTTAATCCGGAAAATCTCCCGCTTCTTCTCCTCTGATGCTCTCAAATCCATAGTCATGGCCCTCGTCATCTCTCGCCTTGACTACGGGAATGGCTTGTATGTGGGCATACCTGCTTACGAATCTCGCCGCCTACAGGCCATTCAAAACCAAGCCGCTCGTCTCATTCTCTCCCTCCCCAAATCCTCTCATATCACCCCGGCTCTTAAATCACTTCACTGGCTCCCTGTTCGTCTCAGATCCTTTTTCAAACTGGCCTGTCTAGCATTCTTGGCTCACTCTCGCTCCGCACCCCTGTTCATCAACTCTCTTGTCTCTTCCCATGCCCCTGTCCGCACCCTCCGTTCTTCCTCTCTCTCTCTTCTTCACACCCCTCGTTTCCGCAAATCCAGAACCGGGGGAACCCGATTCTCAGTCCTTGCCCCCCAGTTTTGGAATAGCCTTCCTCTCTCTATTCGCTCCATTCCTATCTACTCCCACTTTCGCAAAGCCCTTAAAACCTTCCTCTTCCTTCAGGCATTTCCCTCTTAAATCTTTCCTGGGTCCCCTCTGCCGAGTTTCTGATCAGGTCCCCAGCGCCAGGAAGCCGCTTGGCCATCGCGCGCTTTATTAAATATTTTATTCATTCATTCATTCATTCATACTGATCTTCAATAAGGTGGGATGCTACACTATTTATATATAAATTAAATAGAAAAGGTGCTAGTATGCATCCCTGCCTTACCCCCTTTTGTATGTCAAATTTGGTGGTACATTCGCCCTTATTTCCGTACCTCACCCTAGCACCAGCCCCCCTATATAGTTCCTTTATAAAGACTAGCAGTTCTGATTCAACTCCTAGTTGCAATAATATGGACCACAATTTGTCATGGTTCAAACAATCAAAGGCCGAACTTAAATCTACAAAACATAAAAATAAGTTTTCTTTTTGGGCCATAGTGTACTTAGAAATTATCAACGCTAAATTCAAGCCTTGCTCTATGGTGCCAAGTCCAGCCCTGAACCCATATTGAAATTGTGAGAAGACACCTTGGTGTTCCACCCGGGTCTGCAGTCTGTTAAGTATGACTCTCCCGGCGACCTTCATTAACGAGTCCAATAGAGAAATAGGTCTATAACATTTTGGGTCACTGCGGTCGCCTTTTTTTAAAATTGGGATCACTATGGCCTCTTGCCATGTGTGAAAAAGCCAGTTATAATTACAGCTGTTTAAGACATTCGTTAAAAGTGGGGCCCATAATTCTATGTTAGATTTGTATAAGTGTACCGGCACCCCGTACGGTCCCGGGGCTTTCCCAGCGACACTATTATTAATGGCCAATTGTACTTCTAATAAAGAAAATCTAACGTTTAAGGGGAAGGTTTTTTTAGCCATGTCCGGAGCTCCAAGTATTTGTTCAGTGCTCTCGATCTCATTTAGGGCATCTGCCTTGTAAAGCTCACTAAAGTATGTTACCCATGTGTTTTCTGTAATTGCCACTTCTATTGTGTTTGAAGCTTTATCTCCGAAGAAAGGGGTATTTACAGCCTTTCAGAACCCGGTGTTATCTTTTGTCATACAGGCTTTAAGTAACGCCTGCCATGCTTCTTGCTTCAACTCTCTTTTACGTTTTTTACTGCCAGACGATAAGCAGTTCTTGCAGATCTTACAGCTATTTGGTTTCGTGGCAAACTTTTTAGGGATAACATTAGATGTGCATGTGTTTTGCTGCACTCTGAGTTAAACCATCTTTTTTCTGTAATCCTGTCATGTCTCTGTGGCCTGGTTAGAAGATTTTGAATTTCTTCCGTAATTTTGAGGAAGGCCTCACAAACTTGAAAATCTAATTTTTCCCCAGAGAGACATATCTCAAACTCCCTCTGTTTATTATTAATAAGGTTTGTAAGAAAGGCCACTGGTTCTATTTTGTTCCATTTCAAGGAGTATCCATTCTTCTTTGCCAAAGTTAATTTATAACTATATAAATTCTCAGTTAAAGTATTTGTTTTGCCCCAGGTCCCTACAAAGAAGAGGGATAAACTACAAGCATGATGGTCACTCATGGCTATTTTGCATAGACTATAATTGAGGATGCGACTAGAATGCCGCTTAGATATTAGGGCATAGTCTATGGTAGATTGACATCCCCTCCCGATAAAAGTTGGCTTTAAAGGGACCGGTGGGGAACATAGTTCATTTATGAACCCCAAATCTAGTTGAAAAATTTTATCATGAAAATAATTACCCAAAATTGTATGGGAAAAATGTGCACTGACATCCTCTCTATCAGAACCCAAACCGCAAATGTTCAGGTGGCTATGTGGACACAGAAGGGAGTTGAAATCCCCCACCCATATGACGCAATTGTCACCTGTCTGGTTTTCTTCGATGCTGCTCAGGGTTTGGGAAAGATCCTCTAGGATACTTGAAATCTCTGGTTTGGGGATATTATTATAAAAATTTACCAGAACAATTTTTTGATTTCTCCCGTCAGTCATCAACAATATCTGATAATATTCAAACCTTGGTTCAAATTTTACTGTTACGCCATCTAGGAGGTTTAATATATAGGTACAAAGACCCCACTTGTTTCTGCCCCTTACAGTGTATGTGGCTGGTGTGTGTGAAAAGTACGGAAACCATTTATATGAATGGAATCCGTGGCCCAAGATTCCTGTAGGCATATAATTGAATATTTCTGAAAGAGAGTTAGACAGTCGATGTCGTCAATCCTGCCCGATAACCCCACAATATTCCATGACATCAGTCTAATACTATCAGACATTTCTACATTTTTGTCAATTGTCCTGTCCATTTTCTGTGGGAAAATATCAGCAGGGATTCCTCCATTTTCTGTCTCTATGGTCTTAACCTTTACCAGAGACACTTCCAGCTCATCTTCAATGCTAATAATTTGAGTGCTATTGTCAGAGAGATAATTACTGAGGGTATTGTCATTATTTTCTGCGCACATTTTACCCAGCTTATTTGGTGTAGCAATATTTGTGGGCAGTCAGTCCACCATTTCAAGTGTACTGTATCTGTTGCTAATTGGAAAGCTCATTACCTGTCCTGGGTCTTCAAAAGCTATTTTGTTTATGGGGTATCTAATTCCTGTGCTCACCACCAGATGGTTTCCCTGTAAAGGATAATTTGGTACGCCCGTTTCTAGACTGTAGAAATATGTAAGGTCAAAGGGCTGTATCCTAGTACCAGTCATATAGTTTCACTCATCACATAGATATCGAGGAGCTTGCCTATCTCCAAAGTTTATGATGATGCAGTCTCCCTGAATATTTTTTCTGATTCTCCCTACCCAGCTAACCCTCCGTACGAACAAAATCTTACTGCGGATGTGTGGGGGTAAAGGTCTATTAGTATTGAGCCAATGTGTCGTCTTGTTTTTTAATTCTGCAAAGGATTCTGTGTTACCTTTCCCTAATTCAGGGACTCCTGTCAGAATGACGACATAAGGTGTAGATTCTGGGGGCAAGTCTATAGTTGGTAACAAACAGGCTTCTACGTCAGATGTGCCAATACGAATTACACGCTTTGGTGTGGCTTTCAAGTTTCCCCCACCCGTCAAATGCCTCGAGACCTCTTTCTCTGGAGTTTTTTCGACAGTCTTTGTGCACTGGACACTCTCCATCCTTATTTGTGATAGGCCTGTTGTTAAATCACATCCAGGTGGGTTAGGTGTTGCAGATGAGGCCTTTGTTTTTCTTATCTCTTTTGGTGCAGCAGATCTCTCATTGGTCGCTGGTTAGATTTTTTGTTTAACTCGAGATTCGTTAGAGTCAGCTGCTCGAGTTTTTTCAATCGCTCCTCCATGTGCTTTAGTCTGTCATTAATGGGCCTTATAGAGGATGTCAAGATCTCGCTCAGTTTTTCCCAGAAACTTTCCCCTGGAAGCGCAGAAGAGCAAACTGTCATATTTGCAGGAGTAAAGTCTGATCCCGCTGTGTGTGTCTCAGCGATAGATTGGGTAATAAGTATAGGATCATTTTTGTCAGCTGGTAAAATCTTAGGTTGCCTGCCCTTTTCGGTTGCCCCTGCCCTCTTCTGTTTAGGTATTGCTCCTGATGTAATACTCTTTGAAGGAGTAGCACCCCCTTTTTCTGCCAATGTTTGTGCTCTAGTTGATACTCCTTCAGGTAGGGTTATAGCTGGGGTTTGTACGTTTAGTGACTGTGTATTTATGGCTTCATTAGCTCTGATACTAGTGAGATCATCAGCTATATCACTGATTAGGTCCATGGCAACTGAATCATTGGTTGTATTAATATCTACGCGTCCCTCTGGACTGTTGGACGGAGCGATTTTGCCCAGAGAGGACCGTTTATTGAATGATGGATCCGAAGAAAGCCGGCATTCAGTTAATTCAATTTCGCGTGCCAGAACTGATGCAGCTCTAATGATGAAATTATCTAGGGTTCCAGTCACAGTGCCGCCTCGTGTATTTACTCTTACAGGATGATCAGTCATGATAAGGTGGGGTAAACACAATAAGCAGATACAGGTTTGAATTAATACACTGACTGATTATGTTTGTCCCTTCCAGATGTTAGGGGGGTGGCCCAGCCTAGCCTCTCAGGCCTCGAACGGGCTCAAACGGGCCCGCCCTTGGCCCGGGCTACGCCCAGCACGTCCCGCGCGCGATGCCGCGACGCGAGTGCTCCGCTGTAATTTATGCGCCTCCAGGCACGATGAGGGCGGGATGCGGGCGGTGGCGGCTTCCGCCTCAGAGACACCTGGATCTTGTGGTCCTCCCGCTCCTCGCTGGCCGCTCCGCGTTGTTAGGGCTTGCGGCGGCGGGAGGGGGACCAGCGGACCTGCAGCAGTGGTTTGGTAGGGGAAGGAGCAAGGTATTGTCCCCAAAGAACAGTTTTTCTAATAGCTCCCGCTCCGCCGGGGCTCCGCTGTAATTTATGCGCCTCCGGGCGCGATGAGGGCGGGATGCAGGCGGTGCTTCCGCCGCAGAGACACCTGGATCTTGTGGTCCCCCCGCTCCTTGCTGGCCGCTCCGCGTTGGTAGGGCTTGCGGCGGCGGTAGGGGAACCAGCGGACCTGCAGCAGTGGTTTGGTAGGGCAAGGAGCAAGGTAATGTCCCCAAAGAACAGTTTTTCTAATAGCTCCCGCTCCGCTGGGGCTCCGCTGTAATTTATGCGCCTCCGGGCGCGATGAGGGCTGGATGCGGGCGGTGGCGGCTTCCGCCGCAGAGACACCTGGATCTTGTGGTCCCCCCGCTCCTCGCTGGCCGCTCCGCGTTGGTAGGGCTTGCGGCGGCAGGAGGGGGACCAGCGGACCTGCAGCAGTGGTTTGGTAGGGCAAGGAGCAAGGGAATGTCTCCAAAGAACAGTTTTTCTAATAGCTCCCGCTCCGCCGGGGCTCCGCTGTAATTTATGCACCTCCGGGCGCGATGAGGGCGGGATGCTGGCGGTGGCGGCTTCCGCCGCAGAGACACCTGGATCTTGTGGTCCCCCCGCTCCTCGCTGGACGCTCCGCATTGGTAGGGCGTGCGGCGGCGGGAGGGGGACCAGCGGACCTGCAGCAGTGGTTTGGTAGGGCAAGGAGCAAGGTAATGTCCCCAAAGAACAGTTTTTCTAATAGCTCCATAGAATCAAAACAACGCAGGAAAAAGGAACACAATATCAAACGCAGCAATCACAGGATGTACAAACCAAAAATATAAATATATGTGACAAATGAACAATGACTAAAGAACTTCTTGGCGGGGTCTGAGACGGAGGGAATTATTTCTGAAAGTGTCTTTGGAATAAAAGAGATTTGAGGTCCGCTTTGAAGATCTGGATGGAGGTGATGGCACGGAGCGAAGAAGGAAGCGAGTTCCAGATTCTCACCACATTACCTGAGAACGATTGTGCCAACAATTTTTCCCTTTTGAAGGAGGGGGGTTCAAGAAGGAACTTTTCCGCATTCCGAGAAGGTCTTGAGCCTCCAGACAATTTCAGTTTATTCGCCAGATAGCAAGGGGAGGAAGAGTGCAAAGCTTTGTGGGTGATGCACGCTGTTTTGTAGATAGCTCTAGCCTTGATGGGAAGCCATCGGAGAGAAGACAAGATAGGTGTGATGTGGTCACTTCGTTTGGACCCTGAAATGAAGCGAGCTGCTGAATGGAGGACGGATTTGTGGGGGGAGAGGTGAGATTTGGGAAGGCCAGTCAGAAGAGAATTACAATAATCCAGTCTAGAGAGAACTAGCGATTGGACCATGGTTTTTAGGTCATTCTCCTTTCAAAAAGAAACTATAAACATCTGTCAATATATACATATATTTTTCTGTAAAGGACTGTTACGTGCGCTCTTGGCCATGGAATTGATGTGCGAGATTAGGTTGAGTCTTTTGTCAAGTATAACACCTAAGGATTTAGCGCACTCCACAATGATGGGTTTACTGTTGAGTAGATTCGATTGATCCATCCAGGATTGAACAGGAGGCGGAGAGAGAGAGCTAGATAAGAGGAACTATCCGTTTTGGAGGGATTGAGAATGAGTTGGTGAACTAACATCCAGTTGTGAATAGCGTTGAGATTAGAGCTGAGTAGTGAGAGATCATGAGGGGAAGACACCTTGAGGTAGATTTTGGTGTCATCCGCATAGAGATGGTAGAGGATTCCAGATTTGCTTAGAAGGTTCCCTAATGGTTCCTGGTAGAGATTGAACAGAGTGGGAGCAAGGATAGAACCTTGAGGGATGCCTTGACCAACCACCAGTGGAGACGAGAGACTGTTCGCAATCTTGATCATTTAGGATCTGTCCGAGAGGAAAAAGGCAAACCATTTAAGTACTGTGCCTTCCACGCCCATTCTCTGTTGAAGAATGTTAAGGAGGGTGTTGTGATTAACAGTGTCAAAAGCTGCAGAGAGGTCCAGAAGAATCAGAAGGCACGAATCCCATGAATCGAGAATATGCAACGCATCATCGATCAATTGCAGCAGGGTTGAATAAAGACCGACTGGAACATGTCGAGGAGATTATTGTCCATAATGTGTTGGGAGAGTTGTTTTGCAACACATTTTTCTGTGATCTTTGAAAGAAAAGGGAGATTGTTGATGGGGCGGAAGTTATTGAGGTCATTTGCATCTGCAGAGGGTTTTTTAGAAGGGGGTAACCTGTCCTGTTTTGAGGACAATTGGGAGGGAACTGAGGAAGAGATTGACTAGCCTGGTCCAGTAGGAGAGAGTGTTAATATAGAAATCAATGGCGATGCCACTGGGTATGGGGTCAGAAGAATGGTTGGAGGGTTTGGTTTCGCAGATGCATTTGAGGAGATCAACCTCTGAGATGGCGGCAAAGTTCTGCTAAGTGACTAAGGATTTTCGCTCCTTGATGGGGGTGGGGTGGGTGACCTGTTCCACCAGAGATTTTACCTTTTGATTGATGAATATAGCAAACTCGGTTGCTTTCTTTCATGCATCCTCAGGCTTGATGGTTTGGGGAGAACAATTTGAGTTTTTGATGAGATCGAAAAGTTTTTTGGGTCTGTTTTTAGCTGAATCGAGGAGGGATCTGAAATGTGATGTTTTTTCCTGGAAGATGTGCTTGCGGTATATGGCTCTTGCTGAACGTAAAAGAGAGAGGTTGAGGGTGGATGGAGATTGTCTCCGGTGCTTCTCCAAGATTCTAAAGTTTTTCCTTTCGTCATAGAGAGCTTTGTTGAACCAAGGAGCTGATGGGGTGGGTCTTTTCCTCTTGCTTTGGAGTGGAGCAACCTGGTCTTTTTCGACTGCAAGGATTGAGAGGCAAAGGGGAGTGAGAACGTTGACATCCGTATTGGGGTCTAGACTAGGAAGTGGCTCCATAGCAGAATCACATAGAATCTCAAGATCAATGTTTTTTGTGTTGCGGAACCACGTAGAGGCTCTTTTAGGTTGGCTTAGAGTTAAAATGTGAGAGAGGTGAAAACAGAAGGGAAGGAGGAAATGGTCAGACCAGTCAACACGGATGGGTGAAGCAGTGGTAATCTGGTCTGATTTGGATATCACAAGGTCCAGAATTGAGCCCTTGGAATGTGTAATTTCTGAGCAGTGTTGGGCAAGATCGTTAGCTGAGAGAAAGGTTGCAAGCTTGTTGGCAGCCGAGTCTTCCATGGAGCCCCAGTGGAGATTGAAATCACCCAGGAAGATCTGCTTGTCACTCTGTGAATATTGGTCACTAATTAAGTCGATGAATTCCTCCATGAAGGAAGAGCAATTACCAGGCAGGTGGTAGATGGTATGGAACCTGAAGGGTGAGCCATAAACTTGGAATTCTAGGGAAAGGCATTCAAAGGTGCGAAAGAGGGTGGTGGGAAAGGCTTTGATTTGGAGGGTGTTTCTGAAGATAATCGCAACACCTCCCCCGATCTTGCCTGGTTTGTCGTTTCTGAGGATAGAGTAGTCAGTAGGTAACAGAAGATCAAATGAGGTGTGACAGGAGTCATTAAAACATGTCTCAGTGAGAAAGAGCATGTCGAGATTGTGGTGAGTGATGGTGTCGGAGATTTCCAGTTTGTGTTTGGTTGCAGATCTGCAGTTATGGAGCATACGGTGTAGAGTCAAAATATCGAGTTTTTAATATCGACTAGACACAATATCAGGTAAAAAATATAGAATGGACATAATATCGACTAGACATAATATAGACAACCAAAATTTACGACTAGAAAAATGTAATATCGAATAGAATGGACATAATATCGAATCAAAAATATAGAATGGACATAATATCGCCTAGACATAATATAGACAACAAAAATATCGAATTTAAGATAAGTTAATATTATTTTTTATTTTTAGTGTAATATAATTCTGTAGCGGGTTGTGGGTTTATAGGGGAATAGGGTGGGAAGTAATTTAATTATAATTCATTAAATATGTTAATTTATTTATTGTTATTTATTTAGAATTAATTGTTAATTAATTATTAATTGGTAATTAATTAAAATATAATTGGAAATTAATTATGATTGATTCATTGATAAATATGTTAATTTTAGTAATTTATTTTCTGTAGCGGGTTATGGGTTTATAGGGGAATAGGGTGGGAAGTAATTTAATTATAATTAATTAAATATGTTAATTTATTTATTGATATTTATTTACAAATAATTGTTAATTAATTATTAATTGGTAATTTATTAAAATATAATTGGTAAATAATTTTAATTGATTAATTGATAAATATGTTAATTTCATTAATTTAGTTTCTGTAGCGGGTTGTGGGTTTATAGGGGAATAGGGTGGGAAGTAATTTAATTATAATTAATTAAATATGTCATTTAATTTATTGGTATTTAATTAGAATTAATTCTTAAATAATTATTAATAGGTAATTAATTAAAATATAATTGGTAATTCAAATTAATTGATTAATTAAATTGTAAATTAATTTATTGTTAATAGGTAATTAATTAGTATTAGTAGGTAATTTTTATAATTAAATCATTTCAATTTGTATTTATAAATAATTATTTAATATATTTTATACAATTGTAAAATATTTTAATTAATTTGTAATTGGTATTACTATTTATGTTATTTATATTTATGTATGAAGTATTTACTTTCCCTACTATTGCACTCATTGGAGTTGGAATAGTATTTTTACCCCTACACTATCCAACACTTTCCCTACTGTTGCACTCTCTGGAGATGGAATAGTAATTTTAACCCCTACGCTATCCAACTCTTTCCCTACTGTTGCACTCTCTGGAGTTGGAATAGTAATTTCAACCCCTACGCTATCCAACTCTTTCCCTACTGTTGCACTCTCTGGAGTTGGAATAGTAATTTTAACTCCTACGCTATCCAACGCTTTCCCTACTGTTGCACTCTCTGGAGTGGGAATAGTAATTTTTACCCCTACGCTATCCAACGCTTTCCCTACTGTTGCACTCTCTGGAGTTGGAATAGTAATTTTAACCCCTACGCTATCCAACGCTTTCCCTACTGTTGCACTCCCTGGAGTGGGAATAGTAATTGTTACCCCTACGCTATCCAACGATTTCCCTACTGTTGCACTCTCTGGAGTGGGAATAGTAATTTTTACCCCTACGCTATCCAACGCTTTCCCTAATGTTGCACTCTCTGTAGTGGGAATAGTAGTTTTTACCCCTACGCTATCCAACGCTTTCCCTACTGTTGCACTCTCTGGAGTGGGAATAGTAATTTTTTCCCTACGCTATCCAACGCTTTCCCTAATGTTGCACTCTCTGGAGTGGGAATAGTAATTTTTACCCCTACGCTATCCAACGCTTTCCCTACTGTTGCACTCTCTGGAGTGGGAATAGTAATTTTTACCCCTACGCTATCCAACGCTTTCCCTACTGTTGCACTCGCTGGAGTGGGAATAGTAATTCTTACCCCTACGCTATCCAACTCTTTCTCTACTGTTGCACTCTGTGGAGTGGGAATAGTAACTTTAACCCCTACGCTATCCAACGCTTTCCCTACTGTTGCACTCTCTGGAGTGGGAATAGTAATTTTTACCCCTACGCTATCCAACTCTTTTCCTACTGTTGCACTCTCTGGAGTTGGAATAGTAATTTTAACCCCTACGCTATCCAACGCTTTCCCTACTGTTGCACTCTCTGGAGTGGGAATAGTAATTTTTACCCCTACGCTATCCAACGCTTTCCCTACTGTTGCACTCGCTGGAGTGGTAATAGTAATTTTTTTCCCCTATGCTATCCAACTCTTTCCCTACTGTTGCACTCTCTGGAGTGGGAATAGTAATTGTTACCCCTACGCTAGCCAACGCTTTCCCTACTGTTGCACTCGCTGGAGTGGTAATAGTAATTTTTACCCCTACGCTATCCAACTCTTTCGCTACTGTTGCACTCTCTGGAGTGGGAATAGTAATTTTTACCCCTACGCTATCCAACGCTTTCCCTACTATTGCACTCACTGGAGTCGTTACAGTAAATTTAAACCTCTTGCTATCCTACCGTAAAAATATTGTATATGTTTTCTTAATAATATGTATATATATATATATATATATATATATATATATATATATATATATATATATATTCCCAACGATAAAACCCACAATTCTGAGTTTTTGTCCAATGAGAGCACTCCAAGTCAGTACAGCGTAGGTTCGTCACGTTCTTTTATTCAACAGAAAACCTCCACAAATCAATCCACAAACGCGTTTCGGCGTTGCCGCCTTCGTCAGTGTAGATTGACACTGTTATTTTAGATTGTATTTAAAACATCGACCATTGACGATTCAGGTCACATGTTCACAGAAAAAATCAACATAAACATAGAGGACGGTACATCAGGTAATTAGTTCATTACTTTCACGGCGGCCATCTTAACACGGTAATTAACTCATTTGAATATGTACAATTATTACTGCCATATGTACATTTTTTTTACAATGAGGCACCAATTCATTACAAAGATGATACCCATGCCGTTTGTACCTGGTATATGGTTTTCACAACCAACTCTTGGTGAAAATCATGACGGTGTTCACAATCAAATGGGTCACCAAACATTCGAACCGCAGTTCATTAAAGTGTTGACAATCTAGCCCTGAATGGGCATAACGATACACTTGCAATCATAAAAAATCCTTATTGCAATTAGCACTGTGGTTCAATACCAAAATAAGACATGCTCAATAATAATAAAAACTACTCTTCTGGTGACTACAGTTTAGACTTCTCTGTCTATATAAAAAAAAAAAAAAAAATTAAAAAAAATATATATATATATATATATATATATGTATTAAAAATAAATTGATTTTTTTAAAGTTACATTAATTATTTTTAATGTTACGTTTAAGTATTTTAAATAAGTTAAAATTAATTTTATTTATTATTATATTACTTTTAAATTACTTTTAAGACATTTCAAAAATTCAATATTTTGACAGTCTATATTTTTTACACTCGATATTTTGGAGTCGATATTTTTGTACTTACCTGTTGGAAGATAGGAAGTCGATATTTTGGCAGTCGATATTTTTACCTCGATATTTTGTCATCTCGATATTTTGACTGTCAATATTCTGTCAGTGATCCGGAGCATACAGTGTAGCTCTGACACAACTGTTTTGGCGATGTGAGTGTCTGGACTGATGAGGGGGATAGGGATTAGAATCTTGAATGAGGGTGCCCCTTGTGGGGGAGGCTCGTAAGTTCTGACGGAAGAGATGGTCTGAATGGCAAATTGTGTAGAGTTGTTAGGAGAGGCGAGTGTAGGGGACTTGACATTGGTGGTCTTGTAGGTAGCCAATAAGTTGGTAGTGTCTGTGGCGGACAGATTGTGGTTGACTCTATTGGGGCACTGGAGCAAGGAACTCCTCGGCAGGTTATTCGGGGTATGACTAAAAGACATTGTGAAAGCCAATAGCTCTTTATGTCTCACTACCTTGATAGGCTGCGTTGTAGAAATACACAGTGGGCAATTTGCTAATAAACGCTATGGTATTTATTACTGCAGTAGCATTACACTGCTCAGCTTAAGATAAATGTGCAGATGTACATTGTGAGGGCCCGAAACGTCCACATCTTGGGAATAGGGATAGTGGAGCACTGTAAAGGTCAAGACAGAAGTGGACTTGGTTTTGCCTTGGTAGCGAAAAAACATGAGGGCCCCTATGTGCAGACTTCAACCCTCAATGTTTTATATTATGATTTAAGTGATGACTACGCCCAAAGCCCATGGAGAGGACGACCCCGCGCACTATTTGTTTGACATATATCATTTATGTACTGATGCAAAACTGTAATAATGCCAGGACACCGTGTTAGGTGTTAAACTTATTTATTTTCTTACAGGAGCGCCGGGGCTGGCTTCCTCTAGCCTGCGTGCCAGAGAGCAAATCCCCGCCTACCACATCCTGTGACGTGGTTCCTGTTCCGCTAAAGGAACACTAGAGCGCTACCACATCTCCCCCCTTTATGCACCATAACCAAATGTACAAAGTCTTACTTCCAGTCCATTTCATAGTCCTTGAATCTCTCAGGTACCTTAATTCTCCTCCCTGCTCGAGTCTCCACTCTCTCGTTCATTCTCTCTTCTCCCGTTGTCTCGTTCTCTCTTCTTTCTCTCGTCCCTTCTACTTCCTCGTCCTTCGTCTTCCTTTCACTCCCTTCTTCTTCTCTGCTTCTTCCTCCCGTCGTTTCACTCCGCTCTCTTTCTGTACCTGCCCTGAGTCCTTCTGTTCCTATCTCCTTCCTTCCTGTCCTTTCTTCACTTTCACTTTCTCCTTCCTCCAAGACATCCTCTGTTCCTTCTTCCACATCATCTTCCCATTTCAGTATCTTGCTGCATTTAGCCATTCTGTCCATCGACCAAATCTTACCATCGCTCAGGAGAGCCGATCTGGCGTAGGGTTCCACCACTTTAAGGGGAGGTGAGAACTTGCTCTCTCCCTTTCTCTTCATGACGGCCAACTTCACCCTTACCCAATCACCTTTGTCCAGTTCTGTGCTGTGAGTGTTCCGTCTTCTGTTGTAGTGGGACGTGTAGACTTCCTGAGCTCTCTCCAAATTTTTCCTGACCACCGCCGGTGACCACTTGCTCTGGACAATCAACTTCCTCCACGCTGCATTGTCCTTGGTGAACGCTTCTCTGCCTCTTAAGATCTTGAAAGGGCTGTAGCCTGTGCTACCCGGTGTGATTCGGTATGCCCAAATCATCTTCTCCAGCTCCTTTTCCCAATCCATTCCATCTTCAATGGCTGCCTGTATGGTGCCCATGATCACCCTATTGAAGCGTTCCACTTGGCCGTTCCCCGCCGGGTGGTAGATCGGGGTGTGCTTCACTTCAATTCCGTTCCTTTTGGTGAAGGCTGTCCATTTTTCCGAAGTGAACTGGGGTCCATTGTCGCAGGTGATGATCTTTGGGATTCCTTCGCTGACAAACGTAGTGCGCAAAAACTTTATCACGGCTTCAGTGTCCACTCGCTCCAAGATTTGTATCTCAGGCCATTTAGAATACCTATCGATGGCAACCACCACATATTTTTGAGTGCCTTCCTTGTTCAGGACTGGCCCCATAATGTCCACCGACAACATCTCCCACGGTCCATCTGGAATCGGAAACCTTCCCAGCGGTGGTCTCAGCATGCTCTGAGCTTTGTCCGACTTTGCACAAGACTCACAAGAGCGCACATGTCTTTCCACCTGCGCGTCGATGGCAGGCCACCAGTATGCTTGCCTGGCCAAGGCTTTCGTTTTTGTGATTCCCTGGTGCCCTTCATGTAGCAAGGACATCAGTCGTTCCAACAAGTCTCTGGGCGGTACCACCTTGTCCCCTCGGAGTAAGAACGTTGGATTTTCAGCCAAGGACAGTTCCTCTCGGACTTCCCAGTACCTCTTCAGTTCCTCCTTTAAGTGTCTTTTCTCTGGCCAACCGTGAACTACATAACTCTTTACCGCTACTAAGTCTGTATCTTCACCGTAGGCCTCCTCCCATTCCTGGGCGCTTATCACCTCTTCAGTGTCCTGGATGGTGGCTACCACGTACCCATCCCAATCTTGTCTGTTCTCGTTCCGTGCTTCTTCCATGGCGGCTGCCCTACTTAGGAAGTCGGCTACTTTGTTCTGTGGTCCCGGGATGTGCTCGACTTCATAAACATAGTCCAATAGCCGTAGAGTCATCTTGGCTATCCTGGGTGTAGCGTGGTCATGTCCGCTGGATGTCAGCACGCGAACCAATGGCTTGTGGTCAGTTCTCACGAGGAATTTGGCGCCCCACAAGTATTGTCTAAACTTCTCGACCGCCCAGACCACTGCCAGCATTTCTTTCTCTACCACACTGAACTTCTCCTCATTGGGTGAGAGCGAGCGGGAGGCGAAGCTGACAGTCGACATCTCTCCTGACTCCTCTTTCTGCATCAGTACAGCTCCCAAGCCTCGATCGCTGGCGTCTGTGGTGAGAATAGACTCCGCTTTGGGGTCGAATCCTTTGAGGGGAATGGCTGTTCCCATTTCCAGCTTGAGCGCGTCGAACTCGGTTTGCTCATTCTTCCCCCATTGGAACCGGTTCCTTTCCTTGAGCAGCTGTCGTATGTGGTGTGTCTTTGTAGCGAAGTGAGGAATGAATTTGCTGTAGTACTCGGCCATTCCTAGGAATGACCGAACATCCTCTTTCTTTTCCGGGGTGGGTGCTTCCATGATGGCTCTCATGTTTGTTTTCTTCGGCGTTATCCCTTGCCCGCTCACCTCATGTCCGAGGTATGTGACTGACTGGACGCCTAGATTGCATTTGGTCCATTCGGCGGTCAATCCACTGTCCTGCAGCTTCTGCAGTACCTTGTGAAGTTTCACATTGTGTTCTTGCCTCGACTTCCCCATCACCAGAATGTCATCTTGAAAGAAGAGGACGTCTTTCATGTCTTTCAGGAGCTTGTGCATGATTTTCTGGAACACAGCAGCGGCTGAAGCTAGGCCGAAGGGCATCCTCACAAACTCATAGCACCCGAATGGCGTGATGAACGACGTGAGGTGGGTGCACGACGGATGGAGTTTGACCTGATGGTAGGCCGACGAGAGGTCCACCGTGGAGAACCATGCGACGTCCTTCGTTTTCGCCAGCATTTCACTGATGCGTGGTAAAGGGAATTTGTCTATGACAATGTTTTTGTTTAACTCTCTTAAGTCCACGCAGAGACGTACCTTGCCATTGGGTTTTTGGGCTACCACCAGGGGCGACAGCCACTCTGCGCTCTCTATTGCCCTTATGACTCCCTCTTTTTCTAACCTTTCCAGTTCTGTTTGTACCGCCTCCCTGCTGCGGAACGGGATGTTCCTCACTTTGTGGACGACCGGTACTGCTCCTTCTTTCAGTTTGATGAGGTGCGTGTACTTGCCCAGCTCACCGATCTGCCCGTTGAATACCTTGGGATATGTCTTCCGCCACAGCTGCACGTCTTCCTTGATTTCCATATCCATGAGCAGGATTTTCTCTATGCCTCCTGGGTTGAGCTGGATCCCCAAGGCTCCCTGGTCCTTCCAACTTAGTACGGAAGGGCCTCTCTCTGCAACGTACAGCTTGCACTGCGCATGACGGCCTCTAAATTCAAACAAGAGCGGGCAGTAGCCTAGCATGGGGATCTTTTGTCCAGTGTACGTTACCGGTCTCACATCCATGGGTAGGAGTGCTCCTTTGATCCTCGATGCGAAGTTGTCTTCCCACACCTGCCTCTGGACGATCGAGATGGGCGCTCCACTGTCCGCGATCATCTCCAAGGGTATTCCTCCTATGTGCATATCCAGCCTGGGCTTGTCTGAGTTGGAACCATCCATCTCCAGAATCTGGACGTCAATGTACAGGAATTCCTCCTCTTCCCCTTTGTCGTCCTGATCGCTGTAATCGTCTCGCAGATCCTGGTCCACCAAGCGCACCACGGCATTCTTCGGTTTCCTGCGACACACCTTCTCGTAGTGTCCAAAGATGTTGCAATACGAACATCTCACTTTGAAAGCAGGACACGCCTTGTCGTTTCCTAGGTGGTTATTGCTCCCACATCTGTAACACAGGTTTTTTCCTGTCTTGTGTGACTTGCTGTCCACCTGTGATTTGGTGGGGAAATCAGCTCTATTTCCTCCCTGGGTCTTCCTCGTCTCATTTTGCCTCCAACGGTCGTTTCTGTTTGGCGCCATTATTCTACACACTGCTTGCGTTTCCTGGGCGTCTCTCTTCGCCGCTTGGGCGCACCTTCTCGATAGTTCTGCTTTCTTTACCATCGCCCAGATTTCCTTGAGTGGAGCGTCGCCGTTCACCCACAATTTCTCCTGTATGTGGGCACTAGAGGTATGCATGATTATTTGGTCTCTGATGAATTCATCCAGTAGTCCTCCAAATCTGCACGTGGCAGCTAGCTTTCTCAGCGCTACAACATATTCATCCACTGACTCTCCGCTCTTCTGCTTCCTCTGGAAGAAGTTAAATCTGTCAATGGCGACGCACACCACAGGCCTGTAATGTGCGTCTAAGTCTTCGATGGCATGGTCAAATACCTCCGTGTCCGTTGCGGCTCTTTCTCCTTTCACGATCGTGTCGTAGATCCTGAGCCCTTCTGGACCTAAGTTGTGGAGCAGAATCTTCTTTTTTCTCTTACTCGAGAATGGGGTGTCCCCTTCTTCTTCTAGCGCCTCCAGATAGTTAAGGAAGTACCTCTTCCAGTCTTCCCATTTCCTTTCCGGTTCTCCGCTTTTCGTGAGGAATGGAACTAGTTGGGTGAGGGAAGTGCTCTGGCTCGCCATGGCTGGGGCGTTCCTCCTGGGCTTTGGTACAGTGACTGTTTGCCTGGACGGACTCCCTGGGGCGTCTTGCTCTTCTCCCTCGTCTTCTCTGTGTTCTCCCTCGCTGTCCTCTTCCAGTCCACTCTCTTTGGTGCGAGTTGTGGCTCGTGTGCTGCCTTCCCCCTTCTTACTTGATGGGCCTGCGGTTTCCGCCAGCGTGCACTTCTTCTCTCTGGTGCAGAGGCACTTCAAGGGCTCACCGTGATGTTGGTCATGTGCTTAGGGGATCCTCGTGGTGACGTCAGCAGCCTCGCAGTGCGCACTACCCTCTCGGGATATAGGTACTTCGGCCTTTCCTGGGCTCTGGTAACTGTGTGGGGTCCCCTTCTGGCTTGTGTGCGTTTTCGAGCGTTTTGGCGCCCTTTCCACGCTCTTTGCTGCCTTGCCGGCTCCTCTGCCGCGCTCCGTGTCCGTTTTTTCGTTCCTCACGCGAGATGCGTGCAAATTCAGGGGTCGCGTGCGTTCGGGCATTAGTAATCCCGACTCGTCGCCATTGTAATAATGCCAGGACACCGTGTTAGGTGTTAAACTTATTTATTTTCTTACAGGAGCGCCGGGGCTGGCTTCCTCTAGCCTGCGCGCCAGAGAGCAAATCCCCGCCTACCACATCCTGTGACGTGGTTCCTGTTCCGCTAAAGGAACACTAGAGCGCTACCACAAAAACCAAGGGTACTGCTCATGTTTTGCAGTGCAATAAATGAAAAAAGAGAAAGAAAAAGAAATGACAAGGGGTCAAGATTTACACTTTGCAGGGCTTGCGTTTCTTTTCGTTCCAGGCACATAGGCGTTGCCATGCAACAACCCATGGGGTTTGAAGCAAACTCATATCCACAAACAATCGTAGACAAGGATTTGTACCAAATTCTATGCTTCCTCGAGGCTGGCACAACAAAGAGAAATGTTTTCATTTCTACTTCGTTTTTCCTACCTTGCCTGTGTGCTGCATTTTACAGCACACGCACACAAAGCAGGAAAAGTGATTGTATGACCACCTGATTCATATATTGATGTATGATTTCCAACCCTGATTTACGAGCACTCATCAGCCATTGTATATGATCGGGGAATTCTCAATAATTGATTGTATGACCATTTGATTCATATACTAATTTATGATTACCAATTTTGATTTTTGAGCATTTATTAGCCATTGTATATGATAGGATTTGGGAACTTTCAATATTCGGTTGTATTAACTCTCTTAGGCATTTAACTTCTGTATTTCTTGAATTATTGAGTTATTTTGTGTATCTCACTTGAAGTGTCATATGATGTGTCTGAAAATGTGGAAATAAAATATATATAAAAAAAAACAAAGCAGGGAAAGTGTTGAAGGATAGTTTTTGTATTGGAAGGGCCTTCTTCCAATGCAAAAACTATTCCTTTCAGAACCCACACATTGTTGCAGTATGGTGCAAGGGGTGTGCTTTGGCGCATGGCAGCCTAAAATGCGCCAGCGCTGGTAGATGGGAAAACAGCTCAGATCTTAGCAGATATGGGTCCGTTCTGCTCCATCCTTTCACACAAAGCAGCGCCACAGCTTTAGTTGCTTTGCTGCGCTACGTTACTTATGATTACATCTGGGCCATAGTTACTGAATGGCACCCTAAAGGGCATGTATGAGCAAAATCGCTTTGCAATATTAAGGAATCGCAAAATTTGCGATTCCGTAATTTTGCGTAAGCATTTAAGGAATCGCAAATTGCGATTCCTTAAATGCTATGTAACAAGCACCCAAGTTGTGCAATTTCTCCTTAAGAAATCGCAAATTACCACCAACTTCAAGTTGGTGGTAATTTGCAATTTCTTTCAAAAATTCACTTTTTGGCATTTTTCAATGTGCCATGTGGCGCACATACATGCCCTTAGGGCATGTATGTGCGCCATATGCGCACACATGCTCATTTGCTCATTTGCTCATGCTCATTTCAGGGGTGCATAAGGGTGTCCTTATGACACCCTTGCACCCTTGAAATTATTCTCAATTTGCGATTCTCGAATCGCAAATTGAGAATGACTGCCCATTCATTCCTATGGGCCTCCTGGCCCACAGGAATGAATGGGAAGGTATTCCTTAATTGTGATTTTGCAATTTGCTAATCACAATTAAGGAATACTAAGAAATCGCAAAATAATTGTGAATTTTTTAATACAAGGGGGCTTATGTAGGTAATTCACATTTTGCGATTCTCAAATAGCGATTTTTAAGGAATCGCTATTTGAGAATTTCAAAATGGAATGTAGGTAAAAAAAATCGCAATTTTTTTGCGAATCTCTAAAATTCCTTAATTGCGAATCGCAATTAAGGAATGAGTGTCCCATTCATTCCTATGGGCCAAGAGGGCCATAGGAATGAATGGGGATACATTCTCAAATTGCGATTTTCAATGAGAAAATCGCAATTTGAGAATCGCAATTCCAAGGGTGCCAGGGTGTCCAAAGGACACCTGTTGCACCCCTGGAATGTGCCTATAAGTACATGTGGCGCACATAAATGCCCTAAGGGCATGTCTGTGCGCCACATGGCACTTTGAATTTTTTTTAAAAATGCATTGTGTCAGGAAATCGCAAAATACCATCTACTTGGAGTAGGTGGTATTTTGCGATTCCGTAGGCCATCATCACAATGTCTAAGGCATCCCTACATAGCATTTAAGGAATCGCAAAGTTGCGATTCCTTAAATGCTTGAGCTAAATAAGGAATCGCAATTTTTGCGATTCCTTATTTTGATATGTGGTACCTACATACCAAAAGGCCGTTTGCGATTCGCAAACGCCTTTATACATATGCCCCATACCGTTTTGCAATTCTCAAATAGCGATTGTCAAAAAATCGCTATTTGAGAATCGTAAAAACGGATTTTTATACATATGCCCCCAGGTCTCCAATAGAGCAGCAAGGGATGACATGGCGCGTCATGCTAGGAAAACGGCCCCTTTGACTGCCGGTGCGATAAGCGGCTCACAGGGTTCAATGGGCCCCTCAGGGCTCTAGCACCGGTGCCACTGCCCTTGCTTCACCAGTGGTAGCTACTCCCCTGCAGGTCTCAAAGGACACAAATATAATTGGTACTTTTGCGAGTCTCACTCACTGAGATCTCTTACGTCACACTGAGAGGCGCTGCCCCTCCAGGCTTTTCTATGCCTTGATTCCATGGTCCGAGGGCAGGACCTGTGCTCCCTCAGGAGGCGTTTCACTTTTGTCCCCAGAAACGTACAGCGTGAGGCCGATGGTCTGGGAAAAGACCGGAGGGGGCGATGGGGCCAAGGGCTGGTGACAAAGACTGATGCTCCTACTCTAGAGCTGGGTAACCATCTAACACTGGAAGTTATTCGGGCCCTCTGCAATGTCCCATTAGTGAGTGTTTAGTTCAGCGTTTTAAATAATTGTGTCCTAGAAATGATATTTAAAATACATTTGGGAGCCAATGAGGCGGGAAAGTGTCTGCATGTTGTTGTGATGACACGCGTCCGTTTGCAGGAAGCGTGGAGCAGGCGGGAAGACCCAGATGCATATTATAAACTCATTACGGATGTAATTTACAGAGCCGCATCTCGACTCCAAACACCATTTTCCCCGATGCAACCACTAATGTGTGTTCGCCAACTACCAGGTTCCGTAAGCATCCTCCTAATGTGAAGATGCTGTAACAACGCAACGCGACATCTATCTGTCACTGACCGGTGGGGAGCGAGGACGAAGCTAGACGAGGGGCAAGGGAGTTGGGACATCCTTAGGGTGAGCAGGGAGGGGTTGTATTAGATAGGGGGCGGGAGGAGGGGACGGGTGGAATGATCGAACAGTGGAGAGAGCAAGGACGGAATGATGAAGAGATGGGTGAGACGGAGTGAGCGAGAAAAGAGATTCCATCCGAAAGAGCGAAATAAGTAAGGGAAGCAGTGAGCCGAAGGGCATGCATGCTAACGACATTATTTGGAAAGACAGATACCTCTCATACAAGACAGCTGTAAGTTGTTATACATGATTTGGGAACCGAATAAACGCAGCAGCTATTTTGGTTGCCACCAGGTAATAGTGCCCTTTCTCTGCTATTTACCCTGCTGCTGGCCTAATAGTAAATATTATGTATTATTTTACCCTCAGCCAGGTACATAGCAGAGATCACATAGTATTTAACTAGTGGCCATGCAAATATCAAAGAAACTTCACTGTTAATCCGACTGCTGGCTACATTGCTGAAATTCTGTATTATTGGGTCAACAGGCATGAAAATATCAAGGACATATCACCCTATTTCTGGCTTCAGTGTATAGCATACATTGTTTACTAAGGCCCTTATTCCGAGTTAGGAGAGTAGGTGCTATCAGGGTTTTAAGTGGGATGAAAAAACTGGGAGGTCTCTCAAAGGGACGTGGCCAATGTATTTAAGGGTGTGGCTTAAAAACACATGAGCTAAAAATATGTGCTTAGCATAGTCGGTGCCTTACTTGTATTTTGCTGTTTCTGTCATTGCATCTAGATATATGATACAACAAGTAACATCATGTCTACAATAAGTCAGGAATATTGGCTTTGCCAATGGTCGTTAGTTGCATAAGATAAATAAGCAGCAACTATGGCTTGTATATAATATTGAAAAAGCTTCCACTTACAGCCCTGGTGACAACACAGCAATGTTGCTGCTCCTGAGTTTCAAAAAGAGAAGGGAAATCCAGAGAGAAAATGACTCTCTTAAAAAGGAATTCCCTTCCCCTAGAATGCTCACCTGGCAAGTAGGGCACCAGAGGTGTGTTTCTGAGTGGTGGTGAAAGAGGGTGGGTCCTCTGGCGACTTGCTGGGCCGGATTTATCCCAAACCTTTTAGTTTTATTACGGAAGGGGAGAGGGGTGCGTGGACCCCTCTCCCCTTCCCTTCCCTGGGCCGATTCCCTGGGCCTGGACTTTTCATTTTATTTAATTTTCTTTTTCCAGTAGGGGAAGGAGACTGCCAAGCCTCCCTCCCCTGGACGATTTTGACCCCGCTGACCCCATAGCCCAGGGCATGGCCTTTTTGGTTTTTTTTCATAACAGTAGGGGAGAGAGAGGGTCCTCGCAGCCCCCCTCTCTGGGCCAATTTTGGCCCTGGGAGACCATCCCCAGGGCCTGGCCTATTTCTAATGAGGGAGGGGAACTGTGCAGCCCCTCCCCGGGCCGATTTTAGCCCTGGGGACCTCATCCTCTGGGGCCCGAACTTTCTCAACTGATGGAGGGGTGCCATATGGCCCCCATCTATGGGCCAATTTCAGCCCCGGGGACTCCATCTCCCTGGGCCTGACCGCGTCTGCTGGGTGCCCTCAGTGCACACAGTCTACACTGGGGCCACAGGGGAGCCTGAACGCCCCAGCGGTCCTTGCCGGCTCCTGACACCGGCGGGAGCCATCATTGCTTTCACACACAGGGAGCTGCTGCTGGAGACACAGCTCCCTCTGTGTGAAAGCAAATTTGTTCCGCTTCCAGCAAGCTAGAGCATTTTTAATGCTCTCACTTGCTCGAACTAGAGTGTTTGCTGTGGCTTGGCTAGAGCACTAAAGCTCCCGCCAAGCCACAGCAAACAGATATGTCCCGGAGTTGGGCACCCGGTAACATAGCAGTAGCCGACCCTGGGGAGGGGGGGGGTGTCGATTCCCAGTGCCATTATTGGCGGCCGTGCAGCCTCCCTCCTACAACCAATAATAGTCTTAAGGACCGCCAGGTCTGTAATTCTAAAAATGTTGCGTGTGTCATTAAATGCCCCTGCAATCTGATATACATAGGCATGACAACTAAATGTGTACACACAAGAAACACTGAGCATTGCAGTCCCATCAAATGCAAACTTGATGTCACTATACTTACAAGACTAGGGGTGCAGTGAGGATGAAAAGGAATGGTATAGCCTTGAAAGGCTAAAACCCTTGAAAAAGGATATGACTAAACCTCTCCTCATCTTCAATCCGAGGTGGGTTTACAGACTGCATACTGACCTACTTGGACTGAATAACGAAATACCGTAGAGGTACATTTATCTCTTGAACCATACTGTCACTTTTATCCCAGCCGATCCCTTTGGAATCCTGAGTAAGGGTCATGAAGGTAGGTATTAGGTTCCTCGGTCCCAATCCCCGCCACTAGGATAAGGTCCCTAGGGTCCAGAAGTGATGTTATCGCCACCATTACTATAGGTCTTTCCCCTGGTGGTTTGTCTGCAAAACAAAACCTTTCTAATCCGTAGTCCAGCAAATCACAGGTTTCTCTCATGAGAAAAATGCATTTGCAATGGAAATATGATATGACACACATCACTCTTTGACACACTTAAGACATGAATGTAATCTTTGGCAGTACCTTCTTCGTGTCGATACATTGTGGACACATATATATAAATATAAACACCTTATTGGTTTGCATCACTTAGAATCAAAGATCTGGGGATGGTGTATGAATAAGGCTTTTAACTCGATCAGACTAACCCCCATGAGCGAAGAGAAGTAAATAAATAAACTCTATTGTGCACATTTTACCCTCATTTGTAGCATAGACTCTAACCTGGCAAAACGTACTGCGCGGGAATTATATGTCCCATGAGCACACAGCACCGCAATGCTGTGACATGAGGATGCCACGAGGGAGCATGTTGCAGAGGCCCCAGTGATAAGAGGGCCAACTGCGCCTCTCCAGTCCAAGCATTTACAAAGCTCTAGGTCTCGCATTTATGAGAGTTTGAGCTATTGGTATTGTAAATGACAATGCCTTTTATTTATGTGTTGTGTTTTGTAAACAGATACATAAAAGGCATTGTAATTTACAATGCAAATAGCATAAACCCTCACAAAAGCGTGCTATAAAAATAAAAGAAAACTTTGGGAGAGAGCGTGTCCTGCCTGCAACAGTAGGCAGGACAAAACTATTTGAGAAAATAGTGCTCCGAGGCACTAAATAAAGCCTACCGAGCAATAACACATGTAACAGAGAGTGTTGCCATGGGAGGTTACAAAATGAGACAAGGCAGTTCTAAGGAGGGGCTAATGAGCCTCTTGACCAATAAACATCCACAGTTTACAGTGGACAATGACAAAAGGCAGTGAAAAATGTGGGCGGAGCTTCAAGTCCCTACCTCAATACAGCATGCCTCGCAGAGCAGCGCATGTGCTACCCAGGCTCAACCTAAAAAGGCACTATGGCCTCTTGATGAAGTAAGTGGGGAGGTGGTGAGGTTCCGTGACGATTTTAACCCGTGTTTGTAACATTGTCGCAAATTCATAATTTTGGTATCAGTGAACCGCAAATGATCCATTTAGTATATCCTGGTGTTTTCGCTATGCTACGAGCAAGAGCACTCCTGTTACAAACACATTTCTGTTCTACCCGTGGCATCCATCTTAGAACAAGGAAGCCATTTTGTATTCCTTGCCCTCACATAGTCAATGGACACGCAATGACCTCTTTTCATTTAAGGACACGTAGGCTTTAGCCGGCAATTCACCTTGCTAGTGACACGTGCACCTTAGGCCAGCAACGCTGTGGCAGCATGACTCGGCAAAAGCTGCCTCCCCAGCCTGAGGCCAGTCCTGCTATACTGGTTCTCGTGTTCGTTGGTCTGATCATGATTAGGCGGCCGAAGCTGGTAACCGTGCCCATTTACGACCCACAAACATCTCTTATCCTACTTTTCTATCTTCTGCACCTGGCTCTGCTCCTTTCCTTCTGGGCCTTTATTAGGGGGAGGTAACGAAATTTACGATGAGGAGGTCCGGGTCTTGAATAGAAAGTTGACATGGGATTATGATGGAATAGTGGGAACCCCTCGTTCGTAATGTTTTGACATCAGATATTGTTGACGATTCCTGTGCAACGCCAAATATTTATTGTTTAAGATACAAAGGTTTTGGAATGTGCTAACATGTAAAGAAATTTGCCTGAAGCCCAATATTCAGTATATAAGGAGCAACCCTCTTTGTACAAATTGAACAGGCTCCTAGATACTGCCCATGTGTAGTTTCTGTGACTTCTGTGTCCCTGCAGTAATAAACCTTTGGTCTTTGACGCCACCATCGAGAAGCCCGTGTTTCTGTTTGTTTGTGCACCGAGGCAGGTTGAACTCCGGGGTCTTCGGGTGTTATCCCTGACACCTCTGGACAGAACCAAAAAGTCCAGAACTCCAATTGGCGCCCAACGTGGGGCGACGTCATTCGGTACCGGTCCAAAAGCCTGAAGAGTTCGAGAAGCTTCGTGTGAAGATTTCAGAGGGAGGCGCCCCACTTCATCGATCCCGGCATATCGCAAAAGTGGCCCGACGTTCTCTTCCACGAGGGTTCCCGTTCAGACGGCTGCAGTGGTTCGTTGCCTTGACCGTCACCCTGTCTTGGACCCGAGGTGCAGTCCTTAGTACGGCGAGACGTGACGGGTTTCTCCTTGGTGACGTCTTCAGTGCCTCAGTTAAGTATTAAGTGGTTGATAGTTGGTTACTTCGTAAGGGTTGCTCCTGTTTGGATAATCCTTTTAGTTTTTGGTTTGGTTCGGTTTCATAAGATTATCGCTGGTTATTCTGGTTACGATAATCATTCAGTTCAGTTCGGGTATCGATACGTTTGTCTGTTCTGGTAGGCCTAAGTTCTTGGTTCAAGTGCGCACCTTTCTTTTAATTTGTGTTTCGTCTGTTTTGTGTTCCGGGTTATAAAATGGTAAGTCGGAAAAATTGTATGTTGTCTTGTTTTAGTTGCAACAGGGATTCCCAGTTGGAGGACTCGTGTTCGGTTCCTCCGATTGGAACTCCCCTTTATGATCTGTATTGCAAATTTGGTGTGGGCCCTATCTCTTATAACGAGGTATGGATCCACTACACAGAGAAAGATGGTGTCCTTAGTTGGCCACTGCATGGTAGTTTCGAACCTCAAGTTCTTGATAATTTAGAAACGAAATTATTCAAGAAGAAAGCCCGGCCGGCAATGTTTGATTCTTTCCGTTATTGGCGAAAAGAATCTAAACAGAGAGAAATTAAAAAGTTGAAGAAAGAACAGAAAGAGCAAGAGTTGACTTTAGAACAGTCTGCTAAACAGCTACAACTCAACGAGTCTGAGAAAGCGATGGAGGTGGCCAATAGAGAGCATAATTTAGCAATAGACAAGTGCTATCCTGCTTTGCCATCAAGTACAGCTAAGATAGTAGAGGACCCTGAAAAGGATCCCCTGTTGTCTTACTTGTTACGATCACCCCCACCGTATGCACAGGGTGCTACGGCTCCACCTATACCGAATGTTCAATTACCGGTTACTGGACAACCTGGTGTTCCCGCTCCTCTGAATCAAGTTCCTGTACCTCCTGTGGTCACTATTAATGTTCCTTCGGCACCCCCTCTTTCAGGGTTGCCGGCTTCTTTACCTATACCTGTATCGCTCACACCTGCTAGTTCACAAGCTGTTTTGCCCGCTACTCCTACTGTTCCTAATCTATCTGTTCCAACTGCTACTCTATTTACTGCTTCTGCTAATATTATGACTCCACTTTCTGTTCGTCGAAGAATCACTGATTCTGTCTCTAACATTCTATCTCCCTTCTATAAAACTCTGATTAAGACTCCTACCTCTGACTCTGTGCAGAGACGTAGTCAGCTTCCCAGTACTGAAGAAAGAGGGATATTAGATTCCACTGCTCTTAGATGGATTTCGAAAGTTGGAAGATATAATGTACAAGATGTATTAGATACATTTATGCAATGGAACGAACCGACACAACGATATGTGTTTAATGAAATGTGCTTCCTTCTACGTGAGGAATTGGAAGAGGATGACCCTGAATCAAATCTAGAAGAATTAATTAATGTTCAGAAAGAGTTTGCTGCAGGTATGATAGTTGGACAAAATATAAAAGAAGCGATGGAACTGGTTTTAAGTTATAGGAATGACCCATCCCTTCGTTCTCCGAGGGAGTCAGAGAAACGTAGTACGAAACAAAATCGTCAATATCCAATGAGAGAGGTTCCACCAATTTGGCGTGAAGCTGTGCAAGCTAATGTAAACCTTGGTATTGCAGCCGCTCCGGCCCAATTCCAGAGAGTATGGATACATATTCCATGGAAGCGAGCTGAAGTATTAGCAGTGAAACAGGCCTTGCCAGATCCGCGTAAAAATCCTGCAGGGTACTACAAAGAGTTGGCTCAGACAGTTGACGCTTGTGTATTAAATCTAGCTGACATAGATCTGCTATTTGGTAATGTAGTACCGCAACCAATTTGGGCTAAAATTCGTAAAGAGAATCATCCAGTTGCCCTAGGTGGTGATTGGGCAGCTATAATTGCAGCGGATGGTCAACAAATAGGTGGTTCTAAACCTGAACCCTTAATTGCTAATTTGCCTGGTAGAATAATCGATTTAATGAAAACCCTAATGCCAGCATTACGCGTTAACTGGGACAAATTGTCCGCGTGCAAACAGAAGAAAGACGAAAGCGTCTCCGACTTTTTCACAAGATTCGAGGAGACTTTTGTGGATCATAGTGGTCAGGATATGAGCACGGAAGGAGGCCAGAGATTATTTGTTGATAAATTTGTGCACAATCTGTTGCCAGAACTTAGTGGTAAATTAAAAAATTCTGAAAGTGCGTGGGCTGTCTCTACGACTGCGCAAATACTTGCTACTGCCCAGTACTATGAAAATAGGGACAAAGAGGAGAAAGAAAAATCAGATAAAAAGACGAAAGAGTTAAAAACTAAAGTTCTTTTACAGCAAGCATATCCGCCTCGCACAAATCAGACCAATACACAGCAAGGGTCATATCAAAGAACGGAGTATAATTCTCAGAGGCCACAGTACCAATGGAATCAGTGTGCTTATTGCAAAATGGAAGGCCATTATAAGACTGAGTGTCCGGTACGGGCACAAAATAATACTGCGGCAGCTCAGAGAGGTCGTGGTGGTTATATGCAGAATTCTAGAGGTCGAGGAAGAGGTGCTATGCCTCCACAGACAAGTGATCGCCCTTCTAATTATTTCGACCAACGAAATGGACAATCTGCCCAACAGAATAGGTCTCAACAATATCATGTTGAAGATTACTATGAAGCTAGTGAGGAAGTTCAGCCAAGGGAGTACTAGGACAGCCATGGACAAAGAGAGGGAGTAGTATCAGTTCCAGTAGATCAGAGTGGGCCTTATGTCGCAGTAGCAACATCAGGTATAGTCAAACCGTTTCTGTTGGATACTGGTGCAGCAAAAAGTTCTATCATACATGCGAAACTCCCTGGCGCACCTTTGTCTGGCTCAACAAACGTTTCAGTAGGTTTTTCAGGCGCCCCTGTTCACAACCCTGTTTCTGGTCCTTTGTCTATTTCTGTTGGACCCCGACAATTGAAAGCACCCCTGATTTTGACGACAGGTTGTAATGAAAATCTGCTTGGTTTAGACTTATTAAAACGCCTATATGCGACATTGTACTGTTCTCCAGAAGGAGTACAGCTTACGTTGGGTAAAAGAATCATCTCTCCAATGTACTTGTCGATGGATGCACTCCCACCAGAGCTGCGTTCACTCCCTAATACTCTTTGGGCGACTGGTCCTAATGATGTAGGTCTTTTAGAAATTCCACCATATGTAGTAACTTTGAAAGCGAATGTAAAATTTCCACGAATTCCACAATACAGAATTTCTACTGAAGGTGAGCGTGCGCTCCTACTGATAGTACAAGATCTGATCAAGAAAGGCGTTATAGAAGAAACTAGAGGTAATGTCTGTAATAGTCCTGTACTGCCCATTCTGAAACGAACTGACCCAACAAAACCTCCAGTATATAGATTTGCAATTGATCTTAGAGAGGTTAATAAAATTGTGATTCCACAGTTTCCTGTGGTTCCAGACATTACTGCATTGTTAACGTTAATTCCTGCTACAGCGGCATGGTTTTCAGTTATCGACTTGAAAAATGCCTTTTTCAGCATTCCGATAGCCGAGGAAAGCAGAGATATTTTCGGTTTCTCTCTAGGAGGACGAAGCTTCAGGTTTAAACGCGCTCCACAAGGTTATTGTGAAAGCCCATCCATTTACAGTCAAGCATTAAAAAGCCAGTTAGACTCATTTGTACTTCCTCCTGGTTCTGCTTTAATACAATATGTCGATGATCTTCTAGTGGCTGCCGATGACAAGGAAACTTGCAAAACAGCTACAATTTCTTTATTGCATCATTTGTCAAATTTGAATCACAAGGTGTCACCTTCAAAAATGCAATACTGTTGCCAAGAAGTGACCTACCTAGGTCATCTCTTGTCAAAGGAGGGAAGGAAGTTGACCCCAGAGAGAATAAAAGCAATTACACAGATGAATGTTCCTAGC
This sequence comes from Lissotriton helveticus, assembly GCF_964261635.1. NCBI lineage: Eukaryota > Metazoa > Chordata > Amphibia > Caudata > Salamandridae > Lissotriton > Lissotriton helveticus. The sequence continues at coordinate 387,964,383 of NC_136071.1, forward strand.
ACGCAGAGAGAAGTACGTGCCTTTTTAGGTATTACCTCATATTGTAGGCAATGGATCCCAAATTTTTCTCTTTTGGCAAAACCGTTGGTAGCTTTGACTGGGAAAAATGTTCCGAGTCCAGTGCCATGGTCTGCCGAATGTCAGGAGAGTTTTTCTGAGTTACGAAATGCACTGTGTTCAGCTCCTGTATTGGGTACACCCGATTACAGTAAACCATTCACGCTCTATGTCCATGAGAGAGAAGGTTGTGCGTTGAGTGTTTTGACACAGAAATTTGGTGATAAACAACGCCCTTGTGCGTATTTTTCATCAACATTAGATCCAGTAGCTAGAGCGTTGCCTAGTTGCTTGAGAGCTACAGCCGCAGCTGCAGCCTCCATTCGACAATCTGCTGGTTTGGTAATGAACAACATGCTAGTAGTTATGGTTCCTCATGCTGTGGATACACTCATGAACCGAACCAAGACGCAGCACCTTACCAGTGCTAGATTATCAGGTTACGAACTGACATTGCTAGCAAGTCATATTCAGATCAAAAGATGCAATGTATTGAATCCAGCAACATTGTTGCCGACTAGCCAAGAGTCGAGTGATTCCGAACCACACGACTGTTGTTTCAGAACTGAGGAAGAAACAAAAGGACGAATTGATTTAAAAGATACTCCATTATCAGATCCAGATGGCACGTTGTATGTTGACGGGTCTTGCTTCAAATTGGAGAATGGTGATGTAACTGCTGCCTATGCAGTAACGACTTTGAGTACGATTGTGGAGACTGCGAGAGTGAGTCAGAATTCTGCCCAGGCTGCAGAATTGATCGCGCTGACAAGAGCGTGCGTTTTAGCTAAGGGAAAGAGAGTGAATGTGTTCACAGATAGTCAGTACGCGTTCGGCGTGGCCCATAGTTTTGGCCGTTTGTGGAAAGAGAGAGGTTTCATTACGTCCCATGGGACTAAGATTCAACATGGCCAGCTAGTTAATGACTTGTTGGAATCTCTAACCTTGCCGACTGAAGTTGCGATTGTGAAATGCAGTGCTCATAAAGCAATCACGGATGATGTTGGTCGTGGGAATGCTTTTGCTGATGAGACTGCAAAACAGACAGCTAGAAATATGATGAGTAGAATGTATGTTGCAACGTCTGCAAGATGGATTTCTGAGTCTGGAATGTGTGAGGACACAGTGGAAAGCGTGAAAGAAATTCAGAAAGAGGCGACTGAGGAGGAAAAGCGTGCATGGAAAGAGAGCACGGGTAAATTGGACTCGAGTGGGTGTTGGATTGACTTGTCGGAACAACAGCGTTGGATGTTGCCTGATGCGTATGTGCTTGCAGTAGTAACGATGGCACATGGAGCAGCGCACATCAGTTCTAAGGGGATTTGTAAGATGTTGGCTCCAGTTTGGAAGAATGATGGGATTAGTAAGTGTGCAGAGAGAGTGGTGAGAAATTGTATGGTATGCTTGATGCATAATCCTGGCAAGGGAATCCCCACACCTGCAGGTCACTTCGCTCCTCCTTCCTGCCCCTTTGAAGTGATCCAGCTAGACTTCATTCACATGGATCGTTGTAATAATCTAAAGTACGTCCTAGTGGTAGTTTGTGCGTTCTCCAGATGGATCGAAGCATACCCACTGAAGGACAATACTGCTTTGTCCACTGCCAAGATCCTTCTTAAAGAATACTTCCCCAGATTCGGAATGCCACGGATTGTATGGTCAGATAACGGAAGTGAGTTCGTAGGGAAAGTTATGCAGAGTGTGTGTGCCGGTCTAGGGATTAGACAAAAGTTTCACAGTGCGAATCATCCCCAGTCCGCAGGTTTAGTTGAGGGTTACAATGGTACCCTTAAACTGAAACTTGCTAAGATACAAGCATCCACGGGTTTGCCCTGGCCAGATGCACTGCCTTTGGCTTTGTTATCAACAAGAGCAACTGTACATTCTAGAGTAGGGCTTAGTCCATATGAAATAATTTTTGGTCGTCCTGCAAATGTTTGGGGGGTACCTAGACCGAAAGAATTTAAGCAGCTGGAATACCCAATGTTAATTGATTATCTTTTCGACTTGACTGCTAAATTGAGCCTTATTCACCAACAGGTTTTCGATGCATTGCCAAAGCCACCGGAGAGTCCAGGTCATCAGCTGAAACCTGGGGATCAAGTAGTCATTAGAAATTTTGCAAGAACGAAAAATCTTCAGCCCAGATTCGTTGGCCCTTTCCAAGTCCTATTGGCGACGAGAACTGCTATTCGAGTGGCCGGACGGAAGAATTGGATCCACACGACACATGTCAAACGTGTGCCTCTGCCACTCCCTTACAACAACTGGGTAAAGAAAGGAATCAGTGCCTCTGAAGCAGAACAAATACCCAGGTTCATCCTTTTCAGTGATGCAGAACTGATCACTGATACATCAAACTCTGACTCTCCTCCTGAAACTGCTCTTTTGAACCCTGAACATTTGCCATCTGCACCAAAAGAACATTTGTCATCTGCAAACGCGAACATTGCAGCGTCGGCTGAAAATATATTGTTTCCAGATCAGACAGCTCCTGCAAAACTGAGATACAACTTGCGACCTCGCAATATGGACAAATAAAGCAGGAAACTGCCTATTTTCAGATTTGAATTTTCTATACATTGCCTCCAGCCAGGAAGTTTGCTATTATTTTGTTGTTTTAAATTTTGCCTTGCCGTCTGGGTAGCCGTAGGGTCGTGGCTGTGTGCCTAGTTGAATCTGCGGGGGTCAGACATAAGGTCGATCTTTCTGTTAGTTCTGGGAACTCCCAGGGCTGATAGAGGCATTTTCATCTACGTACACATCATCAGTGGTCATGAGCGGATTGTAGAAGATGGAGCTTCCTGAGCTGCAACGAAAGAATGTAATTTATGTTCGCAGAAATAGACTGTACCGAATACTTCACAGCAAATGCTTTCTAATGCAATGTGCAGTTACATTTTTAATTGTTTTGATAACGTTGGTGGGTGGAATCATCTTTGGTGTGCATTTGATTTTTATGCCGGTAACTACAGTACCTCCCCTTGATCCTACTACTTCTACGGTTTCTTCTATGCATTCTTTTCACTCGTTTCCTGAACACAAACAAGCTCGACGCTCTGAATTTATTAACAATACATTTGTACAGCTCTTGCATCAACACCAACTGGTAGTTAATACTACAGACTGCTGGGTGTGTGGCTTGATACCTCACACTATGGATAAAGGCATTCCCTATCTAGTCTTGCCTTTTAGCTATAATGGATCATTTCAGGCCTTTCAGACCATTTTTTTCCTATGCCCTTGAGACCTATCCTCCGCGTCCACCACGGTCCACTAAATACAACTCAGCCAACAAAGCTTTAGTCCAGGGAATAATTGACATGATTAAAGACGTCAATAATACTCCATCTTACCCTAGAGATGAATTACGGGTGTATTTGAGTTGGAACTCTACCGAGTATCGCCTTAGTTTGGGAGAAAGCAAGCGTAAAAGCTCCACTTCAGTCTGGGTCGTGCCTCACCGAGGTCAGGTCTGTTTGCAAGGAAATGGGAGAAATCTGAGAGCTCAGCTAGGGAGGAGTGAGTGCGTTGAGACTTACGTATTTCCGTCTAACTCCTCCCCTGCCTTCCTTACTGCTAGGGGTACTTACTTCATCTGTCAAGACAGAGCGTATACATGGCTGCCTGCTGACTTCTCAGGTTCATGTTATATTGCTCGATTGTTACCTCCGACATACACTGCTTCTTCAGATTATCACAAGACCAGAGTAGCAAGATGTGTCTTCAGCAAGGAAGATACCGCTGGTCAGGAAGCTGGAGACTTCTTCAAAGGTTTCCTTCCGTTTTGGGGGCCTATGGCCAATAGTAGAAATCTACGTCAACTAATACGGGTAGTTGAATCTACTATTACAGAAACTACTGGTGCCCTTAGTAACTTAACAGCTGAGCTTCAGGCGGATCGTCTCATGACGTTGCAGAACCGTATGGTTCTAGACGTAATACTTGCAGATCGAGGTGGGGTATGCAGAATGATCCAATCGAGCTGCTGTGTTTTTATTCCCAATAATGCTCCAACCGTCTATGAAGCGATCTCTAAGCTACACAAGATTTCCGACTCTATACACGTAGACAAGGGAAACTGGTCCTTCATGGAGTGGTTTTGGACTCTGGTATCAGCGTGGGGATGGAAGGTTCTGATGGTCATTGGTGTCATCCTAGTATTTCTGTTCTCATGCTGCCTTATTATCTAATGTGGTCCCGCTTTGTGTAGCCTCTGTGCTGCAACCTGTTTCAGAAAACCACCTGCATTAGGAGAAAAGACACGAGACAGAATGATGATGCAACAACATGTCACTGACCTAATGAGCATAGAGTTAGATTCAGACATAGACTGAGTAATTGCCTATGTAAGGGCAAAAGGAGGGTCTGAGGTTCCGTGACGATTTTAACCCGTGTTTGTAACATTGTCGCAAATGCATAATTTTGGTATCAGTGAACCGCAAATGATCCATTTAGTATATCCTGGTGTTTTCGCTATGCTACGAGCAAGAGCACTCCTGTTACAAACACATTTCTGTTCTACCCGTGGCATCCATCTTAGAACAAGGAAGCCATTTTGTATTCCTTGCCCTCACATAGTCAATGGACACGCAATGACCTCTTTTCATTTAAGGACACGTAGGCTTTAGCCGGCAATTCACCTTGCTAGTGACACGTGCACCTTAGGCCAGCAACGCTGTGGCAGCATGACTCGGCAAAAGCTGCCTCCCCAGCCTGAGGCCAGTCCTGCTATACTGGTTCTCGTGTTCGTTGGTCTGATCATGATTAGGCGGCCGAAGCTGGTAACCGTGCCCATTTACGACCCACAAACATCTCTTATCCTACTTTTCTATCTTCTGCACCTGGCTCTGCTCCTTTCCTTCTGGGCCTTTATTAGGGGGAGGTAACGAAATTTACGATGAGGAGGTCCGGGTCTTGAATAGAAAGTTGACATGGGATTATGATGGAATAGTGGGAACCCCTCGTTCGTAATGTTTTGACATCAGATATTGTTGACGATTCCTGTGCAACGCCAAATATTTATTGTTTAAGATACAAAGGTTTTGGAATGTGCTAACATGTAAAGAAATTTGCCTGAAGCCCAATATTCAGTATATAAGGAGCAACCCTCTTTGTACAAATTGAACAGGCTCCTAGATACTGCCCATGTGTAGTTTCTGTGACTTCTGTGTCCCTGCAGTAATAAACCTTTGGTCTTTGACGCCACCATCGAGAAGCCCGTGTTTCTGTTTGTTTGTGCACCGAGGCAGGTTGAACTCCGGGGTCTTCGGGTGTTATCCCTGACACCTCTGGACGGAACCAAAAAGTCCAGAACTCCAGTGGGAGGGATACCGCGACTATTCCACATGCACGCAGAGTCTTTCTTGGGAGATGGCAATTTTGGAGCACTTTACCTACTTTGGGCATGTAGCATGGTTATAGCATTGTGCTCTTGAACCCTTTGGAAAGTTAAATTGGGCATTTTCATGAGAAAGAGATTATTGGCATATAAATAACTTATTGCCTAGCGAAAAGGATGCATTGCTTTCCTACTACCACCAATGACATGTGGCCTTTCAATTTAACGTGCACACAATAACATGCTGTGCAGTCCTTAATATTCACACCATACCAACATTGGGCACCAAATATGGTTACAGTTCTGTGCTTTTGAACCTTATTTCTTTTTTAAAACAGTCACGTTAGGTATTTTATGGCTTAAGAAACTAATTGCATATATACAACGCTTTGTCTAGCATAGATGCTGCATTGTTTTCCCACCACCACCAATGACTTGTGGGCTTTCTATTTAACAAGCTTACAATACCATAGCATACTGTGTAGGCATAGAACAACACTTTACTCACATTAACAAGCACACTATTTCCACTCCTACCAATGACATGTGGATTCAAAATTCAACATGCACATAATAACATACTGTGCGGTACACAAAATATTACTTTATTATGAGTGGCTCTTTTACTACATCCACTCATGGCTCCCCCTATCACCAATGATATGGGGGCATTGTAATTCACAAGAGAGAGATTATATGTGCAAATACACATTGAGGTACACCTGAAACAATTGAACCTAATAGTAGTGTGAGATCTGTAATCACTCCGCTGTAGTGTTAATTGTCACCAGTATTAAATAAAGCATTGACACCCACTATATTTGTTCCTTGAGAGATTACTGTTAAAGCTATCTTTTCTTGGCTCCCCCAAAGGAACACATAAGCAAAATAATTGCTAGGAAGATTGTAAGGACAGGACTTTCTACATAAGTAGAGCAGACAATAGGTCCTTTTGTCTGACAGAGACCTCTTAAGCATCACAATGACCCTTTTAAACCATTATGTTAGTTTGAGACTGCAGAGGACATCTTCCTCTCCCGGAGCAGGGAGCTGGTATCACCTAAAGTTAGGATAAGGAACAGACCATTATTAATATTACATATTTTGTGTTTGCATTTGCGCATCTCACATCACATGTGTGCCTTTGAGCGGTGTGCAGTGCAGTGTCACCTGAGATTTCACCATGAGACAATAAGTGTCTGTATGCTCCTGCTAGGATTTCCAATCAGCATTTTAAAATGTTTTCTCTATCTTGTTTTTAAATTCATAGGTGTGATATTGTTACGTGCCAGATAGGACTTACCTGGGTTTCTTGGTTTCACCAAGTATTGTACTATGGTAAATGGGTCAGTCCACTAGGGATCCTTGGCCCTGGAGAATGCCCAAGATCTGTAAAGGCTTGCAAAACGGGCAGAAACATGTTGGCTCAGGTGGATGGATTGAACCATTGTCCTCAATTTACATCCCAGTATTGTTTTTAGATTATACCAACGGCCCTCAGCATTAAAGGTGACATACCTGGGTGCCTGAATCTATTTTTAACTGATATGGATCCTTCTAATTGTCCAGTTGTACTTCATCAAATAACTCTCTCCTTCTTTCAAGCCCTCAGAAGGTTGAGTTTGTGCCCTGGTGGCACTATGCTACCAGGGTGGGGAGAGGTTGCCTATGAGCCACAGATTGTGGGTGAGGTTTCCTCTTCCAAAAGATTGGTCTTCCTGTGTGCTCCAACAGAACTCTTGTGATGCCTAAATAGGGCAGGGACTCTGCTTTTCATAGAGGAGAACTAGTCTTTTTCTTGTTGCAGCTACTTTACCCTTTTGTCTTAGAGTGAATCCTCCAGAGAGGAGATGCAGTACCGTTGCCTCCCCCTCTCCAATTGTGTGGTTATAGATGAACAAATTATGTAAACCTTCTATGGCATTATTTGTTTTTGCACCTCCCTCTAAGCAGGTCAGGTAACAGTTACACCACTCAATGGGAAACATTGGCTTCCTTCTGTGACCCGACCTACTTATATGGCCAATCCAAGTGTCTTTGAAATAATTTAGGAGTGAAGCCAATTTTTTTTCATTATGATTAAAGTAGTCTGATTGTAAAATTGGTGTGCAGAAGTCATCCACACACTCAGGAGGTACAAAACACAGAGCTGTACGTTTTTTAAAATTCAAATTGCAGTATGCTATTTGACATGTATATCGCAGCTAAGGATATTTTTTTAATTTGTTGCCAATATGCCTGGGAAAAGTGAAAAACACATCCTTAACTCTGTGTGTTAGGATACATGTTTGCAATCTTATTATTCATTTGCAATTCAAAGTCAATTATAGTTTTCCTAAAACCTTTATTCACTGTTTTGGATTTTATTAGTGACACAAATTCAGTGTAAGTTGAGGATTGCTTGTCAGGGAGTAAACTGTATACTAATGGGGTTATAGTTTTGTTAATGTTGGCACGATTAGTATACATCTGAGTGAATGGATGGGGTATTGACTTAAAAGTTCAATCCATCATCCATATTTCACTATTCTCCTGGGTTACTAAGTTATGGAGTGTACTAAAGATTAGTAATTGTTTGAGAGGGTTATCGTTATCATACAGCAATCAATCAATCAATTGGGATCTATAAAGCGCTGCTAATCAGCCAATAGGGTACCAGGCGCTTGAGGCCCCAGAGACTTATTCCGACCAGCCAGGTCTTGAGGGCCATTTGGAATTCCGGAAGTGGGTGATGGTCCGGAGGCGTGTGGTGAGGCTGTTCCAGGTCTTTTCTGCAATGTGGGAGAAGGAGCATCCTCTACTTCTGCTTCAGTAGATGCAAAGAGCATGAGCAAGTGAAAGGGAGGCGGAGTGTGTAGTCTTCTCGATGGTTGGTGGAAGTTCAGGCGATGGTTAATGTATGCAGGTCCTTGCTTGTGTAGTGCCTTGTGTGCATAGGTCAGTAGCTTGAATTGGCATCTCTTCTGTACATCGAGTCAGTGGAGTTTCTTGAGGTGGGGTGTGATATGGGTTTGTCAGGGAAGGCTGACGATAAGTCTGGTTGCTGCGTTCTGTATGGTCTGAAGTCTCTGTAGAAGGTGTCCAGTCATTCCTATGTAGAGGGTATTGCCATAGTCCAGTCTGCCGGTGATGAGGGCTTGTCTCACAGTGCGTCTTGTGTGTAGGGGTATCCATTTGAAGATCTTACGTTGCATGCGCTGAGTGAGGAAGCAGGCAGAGGGGACGGCATTGATCTGTGATTTCATGGTGAGCTTATTGTCAATGATGATTTCTAGATTTCTGGGATGGTTGAAAGGAGTGGGTGTGGGTCCTAGGGCTGATGGCCACCAGGAGTCGTTCCATGTGTTACTGCTGTTGCCAAACATCAGTACTTCCGTCTTGTCTGTATTCAGCTGCAGGCAGTTGTTATTCATCCAGTCGCAACGTTTGTCATGCATCTGTGGAAGTTGCTTCTGGTGGTGGTGGGGTCATCGGTGAGTGAGATGATGAGTTAGGTGTCGTCTGCATAGGTAATGATGTTGAGACCGTGGGAGCAAGAAAAATTTATTATTAATAGAAACAATAAATTCAAGGGTGATGTTAATGTCAGAGTAGGATTGTGGAGTATTCTTTGATGATTACTCTCCTCATTTTGTCTTTGAACCTTTCTCCTAAAAATTGGTATTGAGGTCATACTACTAGCAAAGTGCATAGGGATATTTTGGGCTACAGCTCTTAACACATGCCACAGGGTTCATTGGATGTGGCTGCTAGGGATGTATTATGTTACAACGCATACTTTTACAACGCCTACCTTTACAACGCGGTTTTTACAACACATACCATTACAACGCATAATGCTTTTAGGCGCTGGTTAGTGAATAGTTTAATTTACTATTCCAACTCCAGTCCCCGTGGATAGTAGGGAAGGTTATTGGATAGTAAATTAACCTATTCCCTATCCTAGAGCGCCCCCCAGAGCAATGCGTTGTAATAGTTTGCGTTGTAAAAGTTGCGTTGTAATGGTAGGTCGTTGTAAAAGTTGCGTTGTAAAGGTTGTATACCGGCTGCTAGCATTTGTATTTGCTGAATGTGTTCTCTAACATCAGTCTCCATTACAGAGGCAAAGTGGTTATGCTCTGTGGTTCTTTGACAGGGTCATCAAGAGCAACCGCTCTGCGTTTGCAATGGAATATAAAATACTCAACTCCAATGACTGTTGGGCTCAGTTACTCTCTCCTTAAATAAATGTAGCCACCATACTTTAGGAGCCAATTGCCATGTCTGGATTGGCTTGCTTCTTTAGAATTTCCAATGCTTCACTGATCTGTTAAGAAAAAACTATGAATAGAATGTAATAATACTGTCATTTATTTTCGTCGAGGAAATAACGCCTCTAAGAAAAAATAAATTGTGTGGTTAATTTATGAATCCATTGAGGTAAACAATTTGCTTAATTATCCTGTTGAAAACAAGAGAAAATGAAGTCTTTGTTAGAGTTTTGCTCCGTGAAAAGAAAGTTGTTAGCATTGGCAATGTATATTTATTTAAGTAAATATTACCTGAAGATTTGTTTTTTGTCCCTGTGTGGCCCCAAACATTATGGGTGGTTTTCCTTGAATTTGTTGGATATCTATTTAAGGTTAAAAAATGGCTAATTATTTCCTGCTTTTCATGACTTTCTGATTTCTTTGTATTTACTTTGTATTTTTTTCATTACTTACTTTTGTACTGCTGATTTTCTTTCAATGAATGTCATTGAATTTGCAGTGTCTGTTTTGGTTCACTGGAATACTTACCTTTTTAGAAGGTGTGTACTTTTTTTAAGTTCTAAGGAAGAAAAAAAGAGCTAAGTACTTGGCAGAGCCACAACAGTAATTTTGCCCCCAGCCACTGTTTAGCACCTTCCCTGAAGTAAGTACTGGGTGGACCTACAATAGTAATTTTGCCCCCAGACACTATCAAGCACCTTTACTGAGGTAAGTAGGCGACAGAGTTAGAATAGTAATTTGCCCCCAGAGACTGTTCAGCAACTTCCCTGAGGTAAGTACTTGGCGGAGCTACAAGAGTAATTTTGCCCCCAGCCACTGTCTAGCACCTTCCCTGAAGTAAGTACTTGGCGGACCTACAATAGTAATTTTGCCCCCAGACAATATCTAGCACCTTTACTGAGGTAAGTACTTGGTGGAGTTAGAACAGAAACTTTGCACCCCAGACAATGTCCAGCACCCAATTTGAGTAGGTCAATCATTTTAATTTAAATACATATTGTTATAATTTTTTTGTTAAATAAAAAAGGCTGAATTGTCACTTACATTGTTGTAATAGTTGACAATCTACCTAATTTGTGGGTTGGAAATAACCTTGACAATGTCTGAAAAATGAAAAATATTTTTGTTCCTGTGATATCGCTACGAAATTTAGAGGGGGTTACATGTTAAGGTTATACTTACTTGTTTAGGTAGGTGACAGTGTTTGGAAATGGCTGTGCTTCACTGCCCTGGGGTCTGTGTTGCATGTGGTCACATGAGAAGGCAGTGTACCACTGAACTACAAAATGACGGACATCTGTTTTTAAGTTTTTAGGGGGTATTATATAATTTTTTTAAAAAGGTTTGGAAAGTACATTTTCTTGTGAATTATATAATGACAAAATGTATATTTATTTTATCTGTGAAAAATAATGCCTTTTTGACCTTCTTCACACTATGTGACAGCCATCTTAGTTGGGAACAAGGGTCTCTGCAGATGTAAAAATCAAAGAAAGACCGACATATATTTCCTTAAACTGGTAAACTACTCTATAAAATATATGTGTGCTCTTTTTTGGGTGTGGGAAAAAATTCTTCAAAGAGTTGACATAATTTGCATTGTGTTGCGTCTATATGTAATGATGTTTGAGAATTTTGCGTAGTGTTCAGCTGTTTTGCTTTGAGTTGCGTGGGAGAATTATGTTAAGAACATTTGTGTAGGGTTGTGATGTATTGTGTTGATTTGTGTAGTGTCTCATTGTGTTGGAACTTTTCAGTTGTGTGGGAATGCGCTTTACAAAAGTGGCTTATTCATAAAAAAGTTTTCAAAAATATGATATCTCACACCATAATTCTTTCTTTTATGCACATATTATTTTTTGTAAATCATATTTATTAGCATTTTTTATATTTACAAAAAACGTGTCATGATAAAGGTTTATGCTGTAAAAGTATGCGTGCTAATGTTACTTATAATGTACCCCTATGCATGTTAGTGGTTAAGACATGCTTTGTAAAGACACGCGTGGTAAAGACTGCATGGTAAAGGCATGCCTGGTACAGGCATACATTGTTACAACATACGTCTGTTTATAACTGCTCTGCCAGTGCAGTCAGTGGTTTCCAGACCTGCATTAATAATGCATTTCACTGCATCCTGCATATCTTAGATTGCCTGAGCCAGGGAGGTCTTAAAGTCTTCTGAGACTGCTAGCAACATATTCCTGGCCTTGTCCCATAAGGCTTACTAAAGTGCCAAACTGGCAGAGAAAAACATTTGTCAGAAGTGTCTATTTGGTTGTTCCATCTGGGGGACTGGTTTGAAATGAGTTAGGAGTATTGTTGAAGCCTGCACACTGAGACTCTCCAGGGTAAAGCGCTTGGTGAGGAAATCTGGATCACTGGGTGCAGGTCTATGTCGCCTGACTTCCTGGAGACTGACAGGTAGACAAGAACATGTTTTCAACCACATAGCTATCTTGACATCATTTAATGGGGGAAAAGACTCCGCTATCGCTGGCCCAGGCTGGAGGATCTCTGTTAGAACATTTATCTTAGTCTCCATGAAGGTCAACTGCAATTTTAGCACCTCAACTGCCCTTCCAACTACCATTGTCAATGAGGCACTCTCCTCCATTAGTGGCCCATGTGGTGAGTCAAGCTGTGTTTCAGGGGAGCTGTCAAGCCCATTGACATTTTTAAAGTTAAAGACTAGGGCATTTGTCTAACGAGTGGGAAGCAGCCCATCCTCTCTATCCATATCATCAGTATCCGGGTGTGCTCCCTGTTATGGTGTACTGTAGGTCAGACAGCGGGAAAAAACAGTGGATCCCCAGCTGGTAGTTATATTGTGGTAGAGAAACAGGTTGCATGACAACTGCTTTTGTTATTCCATAGCACAGTATCAATCAATTTCAGACCGATGTCTCTTTAAAGCCCAACATGGGAATCAGCACCAGGTCCTTAATTGGTGCTGATGGAGCTGGCCATGGCATTGGTGGAAACTGGCATGGGCTGTGGGGCTAATATGGAAGCTTGTCCTGGCATCGGTATGGGCCTCGTAATGGGTCCTAAGAGGCAGATGGTGTTGGGGGAGGATCTGCTGATGGTAACCCAACTGGGGGCATCTATGGCTCTACAGGGCCCAAAGGTGGCCAGAGGGAGACAAAAGCAAACTATAAACTTGCACTATGGCCTGCTTGAACGTCCCAATTTGCTTTTGGGCCTATGATGGCCCAATGAACTTGGGACATGTCGGGACCAGCTGAGGTACTGGCCTCGATAGATTGCAGGTCAGATCTTGGCACACTCGTACCTTCTCTTTGGAATCAGAGTGGCAGAAGGGGTCGAGTCTCTCTTTGACTTCTTACTTGCATCTAGACTTGGACCTTGACATACCCAAAGATTTTGAGGGAAACGTGGAGTGGACACAGGAATGGCATGATGATTAAGACGGCTGCACCACTAAGAATGGGAAGTGAACCTCTGCAACTTTTTACGCTCGAAAAACTGCTTTTCTTCCAGGTCTCAGATCGCCTTTGGGAATATAAATGCTCATTAGTCACATGACATGCTGTCATGACCGGAGCTCAGGCACAAAAGACACACTGCGTGGGTGTCCGTGACTAATATCTGCTTGCGCTAGTCTGCACAGCCTAAAGCCTGACATTTTTGGAGAGGATATATTCCATAGCACACTGTTTGAAAAAACAATTCAGATGGATTAAAGATCAATAAAAAAACGCTTTGCTTCTTGAATGGTAAAGAAAGGAATTGACATCCACATGTGGGTGTGGCGCTTATATGTGGCTCCACTTCAGCACTTCCGGGGCAGTACAAAGCCCGTTCAGAGCCATACAACCCCACCTACTAGGGTTCAGGAGTACTACTGGACAATTCTCTTGATCCAGTCTGGCACCTGGGAGAGGAATTCACGGTTGGTTTGAAGTATTCATCGGAAATTCTATTTCACACTCCAGGGTCAATTCTCAGACTTTATTAACTCTTCTCAAAGGTTATACCATCTTGTTACCAGTAAATCCAGTTAATGGAGTTAGCTGTCAATTTCAAATTTCTCTAATTGATAGTTTTTTTTTTTTTTTTTTTTGGTATTCAAACTGCTTTATTGCATAATAAGGAAAGTACACTGCTGTGCTCGCCTACAACCCGGAGGCTGGCAGCGTCATGTCCATAGTGATATGAAACGAAAGCAAGCAAAGATAAACACAGCCTTGTTACCGGCATCCCGGAGGCCCGGTGGCGACAAACCATATCGATAAGGGAGCGTCTGGTGGTGAGCACAATAAGAGGAAGGGAGTAGAAAAAGAAGGAGAGGAAAGCAAATGGGCGGGTAGGAGTGGGGGGGGGGTATAAAACAGAAAAAAAGGAGGAGAAAGGGGGGAGGGGAGGGAGAAGGGGAGGAGGAGTATGCACATTACAGGATTTGCAGCAGCAGAACAGGTTTTACATTCCCCGCCCCCCCCCCAATTCTTATCAACCCGCAACAATAAACAATAAAAAAGAAGGTCTTATACACACGTCTGAATGAGGAAGAGATTCCAGTTCTATGCGCTTGCTCATGGAATAAAGATCATAGGTTGCTACATGGCATTGTGGTAGTGGTCGTGGCATCGGTTGGGCCTGCATAGAAATAGGGTAGTGGACTTGTGCTGTGTCCCCAGGAAGTGTTAGTAGAAGGAAATGTGGGGATATGATGCGTATCGGTTGGTGGAATAGCAGCCGCTTGCATTAAGCGTCATGTCTATGTTAGTAGCGTGGTCAGTAGGGGTCATGAGTCAGGTCGGAAGCACAGTATATGCATGCGCCAGGAACCAGCGCTTCTTAGTCTCCAGGGCCGGTAGCCTGATCAGTCCTACTCCCGCTGATGTTCCGAGGCCGCGTCATCGTCCTCCTGAGCCAGCAGGTAGGAAACCAGTGGTTCCCAGATGTCTTTAGGCCTGTTTGAGAGCGGTAACAATTCGGAATAAGTGATGTGTTGGACCTGACAGTAAGTCAAATCCGAGAGCCAGTCCTTAAATTTCGGTGCCCTGCCTCGGCCCCAGCGACATGCCACACGCCGTTTAGCCAAGAGCAGGGCAGTATCAATGAATTTCCTGCTGGTTTTGGGAATATGCGGTGTGTGTCCCAGAAGTGTGATACGCGGCTCCGCCTCGATAGGGACCTTGGTCATGGCTGTGAGAGCATCGGTCAGCTGTTGCCAGTACGTCCGAACGGCCGGGCATTCCCAGGCAAGGTGTAAGAAGCCCGCATGGTCGGCTCGGCAGTGCTCGCATTTGTCAGTATCAGCCAGACGGAACCTGAATTTTTTGACCGGGGTGTAATATAGACGTTGAAGGAACTTATAGTGGATCATCTTGAGCCTACTACTGGCCGATATCCTAGCTGTGAGGGTGCAGCAATACTGCCATTGTTCATCAGTGAGCGCGGAGGATAGATCTGCACTCCAGGATGCCCTAGCGCCCGTCACAAGAAGGTCGATGTCTGAACGAAGGCGGCGGTACAGGCCAGAGACCAAGTGGGCCCCATCTTGCGAGCTGAGCAGAAAGTGCAATGGGCATAGGAGTTCTGGTTCATTAGGATAATCAGGTAGGATATCTTTCATCCCCTGCCGGAGGCGAAGGTAATAGAATACATCGAGTGGGGAACGGTCATAAGTGGCAAAGAGTACTTCCATGGATTTGAAAACTTTGTTCACGAACAGATCCCCCCAGGTGACAATATGCAATCGGTCGCAAAGCAGCCGAAATCCTCGTTCCTGCAATAGTGCGAGTGAGGGGTGGTATGTCAGGGGGAGAAGGGGGGAGTAAGGGAAGGAGCAAGAGAGCCTCCTAGCTAGGCGGCGCCATGCATCCAAGGTGCAGGAAACAGACGTGTTCGAAGTCTGGATTACCGACTCCGGACAGTGAATTAAGCCATTGAGCGGTATAGGGTGTACTATCCAGTCTTCCACAGCGAGCTGCGGCATGAATGGCGTAGGAGTCATCCAATGAAATGCATAGTGGGCCTGCGCGCAAAGATAGTAGGCTTCAAGGTCGGGGACGTCGAAGCCTCCAGCTTCGTAGGGCAATATGAGTGTGGACCATTTCAGTCGTGGGGCCTTGCCCCCCCAGAACAGGCGACAGAGCTCCGACTTCAGAGTTTTAAAAAAAAAGGTACCCGGGTAATACGGGATGTTGAGAAAGAGGTAGAGGAAGCGGGGCAACACTACCATCTTGATAAGGGAAGCTTTACCAGCCATGGAAAGCGGTAATGCAATCCAGCGGTCAACCATGGCTGTAAGGGTTGTGATTGCTACCCCGTAATTGGAGCGAATTGTCTCCTCCCGATCCCGCGAGATTTGTATGCCTAGGTATCGGAGATCTGAGCGACACCATTTTAGTGGGTAGTCAAGGGGAAAGTCGATTACTGAGTCAGTGAGGGGAAAGAACTGCGACTTGGACCAATTTATGTGTATCCCCGACATTCCCCCGAAGGCCACAAATTCTCTCAATAAAGGGTTGAGGTGAAGGTGGGGGTGCTTGACATAAAGCGTAATGTCGTCCGCGTAGAGAGAGACATCTATTTGGCGTTGCAGGCACTGTACGGCACCCTCCCGGTGCAGTTGACGGAGCCGACAAGCCAGAGGCTCGACCGCAATCGCAAAAAGGAGGGGGGACAGAGGACACCCCTGGCGTGTACCTCGCGTGATAGCAACTGAGTGAGATAGGCGACCATTGATGAGGACCTTCGCCGTAGGCTGTGCATAGAGGAGCTGTATCCAGGAAAGAAAAAGTCTGGGGAAACCCATGCTCGACAGCACTGAAAACAAGTAGGGCCATTCGACCGAGTCGAAAGCTTTAGTAGCGTCCAAAAATACCGCAGCCACCGGAAGATCAGGATGAACCGTGCGGAGGAGTGAAAATAAGGTGCGTAGGTTATGAGAGGTGGAGCGACCAGGGACAAACCCCGACTGGTCAGGTAGCACAATCCTGGTCATGAGTAGGGACAGCCTAGTAGCTAGAACCTTGGCCAGTATTTTCACGTCACAATTCAGGAGGGAAAGAGGACGATAGGACCCACAGGAGCGAGGGTCTTTACCGGGTTTAAGGAGGGAGGTGATAACTACCTCGCGCATAGAACCTGGGAGGATGCCATCAGCAAGAGATTCCTCATAGACCTCGCAAAGGACTGGGGCCATAATGTCTATATATGTTTTATAGAATTCAGCCGGTAGACCGTCCAGCCCGGGCGCTTTGCCATTCTTAAGGGACATAATGGCTTCACGAATCTCGTCCAATTCAAACGGAGACGCCAGGAAGGCCCTGTCCCCATCGCTGAGCCAACAGAGTGACACATCACCTAGGTAATCGGCATAGGGTACATCTGCTGAAGCGGTGGAGGTGTACAGAGTGTGGTAATGTGAGGTGAAGGTGGCAAGCAGTGCCTCCGAATCCCTGACCGCGTGTCCCTGGTCATCGGTGAGTTCTAGGATAGAGTTACGATCACGCGGGGCCCGCGTCAGCACTGCTAGAGCCCTTCCCGGGCGATCCCCCTCACAATATCTCCGAGCCTGCTAGTGTTTACCCTTAAACTTCGCCTCCCTGTCAGCTTCCTCTTCATATTTGGACAATGTGACCCTAAACTCTGCATGTAAGGCAGGGTTATCCTCTGTAACCATTCGAGTCTCCAATGCTCGTAGCTCCCCATGTAGTCTATGGATAGTGGCCTGTATGTCCCGAAGGACCCCGAAACTTTTAGCCATACAATATCCCCTGACAGTGACCTTGAATGCTTCCCAGATATGTTCCACCGATTCAACTGACCCCTTGTTCCTCGGAAAAAAATCAGCAATTTCCTCCCCCAGTTCAGACCGGAACAAGGTATCCAATAAAGCTGCAGGCTGTAGTCGCCAATGGGGCCTAGGGCAGTCCCACCCAGGTATTCGAGTATGCATAAGGACAGGGCTATGGTCTGAGTATGTCCTCGGTAGGTGTGTGACCTTCAGTACTCCCGGTGCAATTCCAGGGGTGACAAGGAAATAGTCTAGTCGTGCCCATGTGCCCGTTTGCGAAGTGAAGTGAGTCCCTTCCTGCCTGGCCGGCTGTAGGCACCGCCATATGTCTACTAGGCCACCCTCAGCGACAATGTCCTCGAGGGCCTCCCTAGCCTTAGGTTTGTAATGGTTAGCCCCATCTGCTCTATCCATGCTGGGTACCAACGCTAAATTGAAGTCCCCACCCCAGATGATGTGACGGGATCCCACGTCCAGGATTTTACCCCAAAGTGTAGTGAAGAAGGAAGGCGTGTCTATGTTAGGTGCATAGCAGTTCACAAAGGTGATAGTGTCGTGGCCCATGCGTCCCCATAGTATGGCGTAACGGCCTCCCCCATCCGTCAGTTCCCCGCATTTCTGAAACGGGACAGTACCCCGAAGAAGGATGGCAACCCCCCTGGCATACGTGGAAAAGGATGAGAAAGTGCGAGTGCCAGCCCACTTACACGCAAAGGTGGTCTGCACCTGTGGTGACAAGTGTGTTTCCTGGAGCATGGCAACATGTACATTGTGTCTGGTAAGGTATGCAAGAACATCACGACATTTCCTGGCATTATTAAGCCCACGGACATTCCATGACATGCAGTGTAGTTGTACATCAGACCCTAGGACCGCCATTGCAAAAAGATCAGTGAAATATCATCCTTTGAGCAGGACAAAGCAGTCATTCCCATAACACTCAGATCCATTGTAGCAACACAGTGTGACATAGACCAAAACAACAGTCGGCGTGTAGACCTCACCCCCCCCAACGAACCCCCCCCCCCACCCACTACAGCATCCCAATCATGTCTGCAGCAATCCAATCCCGCCCGCAGTCCCTACCCCCCACCCCCACCCTCAACACCCGATTCTAACAAACTAACAGTGAGCATGGGGTACACCCGATAGGGTAACAGCATCAAGGGCGCACAGCCACTTTACCCGCCAATGGCCTCCAATACTGTACCGCCCTCGGTGGAGGCCAGGGCTTGGTAAGCGGATCTTGGTATACATTACCACAGAAGCGACCAGAACCAGCCATATCACGTCGAAGTGGCAGCTTCTACAGAGTCCATAGGTCAAGCCGGGAGTGCGTCAGCACCAGATAGTTAAAGGTGTAGTTCAGTTAAGAGCGCATAGTTAGTGTTCATTCTCCGCAGCAGACGGATCATCATCCCCCAGGTCAGCTGCAGCAGCGCGATCTCCTCCTCTGGCCCTGCGTAGTGATTTCAAATAGTCTTCGGCTTTTTGGGGGTTCGTGAAAAAGCATTGCTTCCCCTGATGAGTAATCCGTAGTTTCGCTGGGTAGAGTAGGGCATAGTCTAGTTGAGCTTCGCGCAGTTTCTTCTTCACAGGGATGAATTTACGCCGCTCCTCCTGCACCATCGGGGTGAAATCCGGATAGATGGAAAAGGTGATGCCATCATACTGAAGGGATCGTTGAGAGCGGGCAGCTCTCAGCGCAACATCACGGTCGCGATAGTTCAACAGTTTGGCGATAATTGGTCTAGGCGGCAGACCGGGTTTAGGGACAGAAGCTAATGATCAGTGTGCTCGCTCAATGATGAATTGTGGAGAGAAGGCGTCCTCTCCTATGGACCCCTTGAGAAGCTTCTCAACATACAGTTCCATCCTGCCCGTGTTGGTGGACTCCGGAATGCCCGTGACGCGGATGTTGTTGCGTCGACTACGGGCTTCCAAATCCTCGTTCTTCGCCGCTATAATCCTGAGTAAATTGTCCATACGGGCCAATTGAGTAGTATGAGTGGAAGCGACATCATCTGCGTCAGAGATACGTTGCTCCGTGGCCGTGAGTCGTTCCTCGTGTCGGTCCACCCTGTGGGCCAAAGCGTCTAGTCTGGCTGTCACGCCATCCACTTTTTCCACCACAGTGGCAAACCCCTGTCGCATTTCTTGGAACAAGGGATGCAAGTCGAGTTCCTTGGCAGGGGAGGGAACAGTGGAAGTGGAAGCGGCACCGGGACCAGGGTCAACAGGGACCACCTTCGTAGATTTCTTGGCGCCGTCGAAGCTGATTTTTGTTTGACGGTTCTCAGGACGCACCATCTTGGCCTCCCCGTCCGGCACTGCCGCCCGTCCAGGCCTCACTGGTGTAGCTCCGATCGGGCCCAGTCAGCTAATGGGTCGAAACGTGCAATGTGAGGAACACTTTTACACAGAGGTGTCCAATCTCAGTCCAGGAAGGCAATGCAGCTCATGTGTGCCACGGTGGTGACAAGCAGGTGGGGGCACCGCCGCCCGACCAGGCCTTACTGGCGTAGCTCCGATCGGGCACAGTCAGCTATTAGGTCGAAGCGTGCAATGTGAGGAACATTTTTACACAGAGGTGTCCAATCTTAGTCCAGGAAGGCAATGCAGCTCATGTGTGCCACGATGGTGACAAGCAGGTGGGGGCACCGCCGCCCGTCCAGGCCTCACTGGCATAGCTCCGATCGGGCCCAGTCAGCTATTGGGTCGAAGCGTGCAATGTGAGAAACACTTTTACACATAGGTGTCCAATCTCAGTCCAGGAAGGCTATGCAGCTCATGTGCGCCACGATGGTGACAAGCAGGTGGGGGCACCGCCGCCCGTCCAGGCCTCACTGGCGTAGCTCCGATCGGGCCCAGTCAGCTATTAGGTCGAAGCGTGCAATGTGAGGAACACTTTTACACAGGGGTGTCCAGTCTCAGTCCAGGAAGGCTACGCAGCTCATGTGTGCCATGCTGGTGACAAGCAAGTGGGTTCAGGCCGACAGTCCCAGCAGGCCGCCACACAGTCAAGGCAGAGGGCCGCTATGGCGTAGGGGGCTCCACAGGTAAGTATGTCCATTGCCGGCTCCGCATGCAGGAAAGAAAGTACAGCTCGTAGGACCGCTGTAGGAATGAGGACAACCCAGGCAGGTGAGGCAGAAGTGACAGTAGTGGCAGCGGCAGACGCCGAGCAGCAGAGCGGCCGCAGGCCCCCAGGGATAATCGTCGGCACCTGGAGGCGATCAGGCGGGCAGGCCAGCTCCGGGGATAGCACCGACCGGTGCAGCAATGGAGCGGGGGGGGCCCAGGAACCACTACAGCCGCAGGTGCAGGCAGAGCGAGGGGCAGCCCCGGAGGGCCGCCGCCGAGGGGAAACGCCACCCGCTGTGCCCGAGGTCGCGGTGGTGGCCTCCAGTAGCCACCAGCAGTGAATCGCCACCCCGCCCCGTCTCACCGCTCACCGGCGTGCACAACGATCAGGCAGGCAAATGTGGGCACTCCAGGCACCCGCAAGCAGCAGGGACAGCCGGTCAGGAAGGAGACTCCAAGGCTGCTCAGCGATCGGGAGTCCAGGCGGGCTCTGCACAAAATCCGCGGACTCCGGAGCAGGCAGGGCCTGTCACCGCATGGCAGGCACCGACCTTGCGTGGCGTCTCACAGCCGGCCCCTCCGTTCGGCGACCTCCAGGGCCACAGCCGGCCCAGCTTCTCCAGGTCAGATCTCCGCAGCTGACGCCACCAGTGGGCCAGACTTCTGGACGAGTGCGGGGGACAGTGGTAGGTTTCAGATGGCAGGTGTAGCAGCGTTATCAGTAGTCTGTGGTACAGGATAACAGAAGGATTAGTGGCCAAGGTGCGGGAGCTGCGACGTTAGGCAGCCATTCCGCGTGTGCGCCCTCTAGCGCCCCCCTCTAATTGATAGTTGTACCAGTGTATCCGTCCCAGAGTGACCAGAGACCTCAACCAGCTGTTTGCAGCACTAAAAACAAAAGTACAAAAAGACCAAGAAATTCCCTTGGTTTTAACTGAAAGACACTCTAAGTAATACAGTTCTGGCAAGGTTGTATTCTAAGATGGGATCGGTTACCACAAGACATGCAATAGATACATAAGAGAAAGATAGTTGGCTCTACGTTTGAAGCATCCTGGATTGTATCACAATGGAATTACCTTAACAATCACCTATTCTCAAACCACATTTTAATCTGTTTAACCTGGACTAAACATGTTGCATAGTTGACAAAGAAAATACCAATAGAGGTTAGATATTAGATGTAAGGAAACAGGCTTGTTGAGGTTTCCCCTCTTTTGCCCCCATTTGGACTACTAGCTGCTGGTTTTTCAACTCTGAGAGTGCACTGAGGCCTGCAAACCAGACCTCAGTACCAATATTCTAACCCCCTACAAAGTGTATGCCGAATTGGCTATCCCCAATTGACTTATTATAAGTCCCTAGTACATGGTACTCAGG
The DNA here is from genome assembly GCF_964261635.1 of Lissotriton helveticus. NCBI lineage: Eukaryota > Metazoa > Chordata > Amphibia > Caudata > Salamandridae > Lissotriton > Lissotriton helveticus. The sequence goes on from NC_136071.1 coordinate 387,986,266, forward strand.
ATACTAAGGGCATGTAAGGCAGAGTGTCCAGCCAATGCGGCAGCACTGATTGTGCAGCCCTGTGTATGACAAAGTACAAAATGGCTCCCAGCCTGCCACTGCATATTGGAAGGGCAGTGTTTACACTGCCAGTACGACTTTTCCATTCAAACCACCACTTCCCTTAACAATATATGGAAGTCTCTTCTAAGGAAGGGAGTGTATATTTTTAACCCCTTCACTGCGGGGGTAATTCCCCCGCTGTGCTGGGGGGGAGGGTGGGGCGCGCACAGCGCCCGCATGCTAATGACAAGCTCAGCTCGTCATGAGGCACGGCGCTCCGGTGCTCATGACGAGCTGAGCTCGTCACAGGTGCACCGGCTCCCGTGGAATGCTCAGCACCGCAGGGGAATTATCCCCGCATGCGAGCGTTCCACGGCTCATGACGAACTGAGCTCGTCATGAGCACCGGAGCACCATGCCTCATGAGTGGGATATTGTAGTGAAACTCAATGGATCCAAGGCTTGTTATTTCAGTTAGTGTTTATTCTACTCAGGAGAAACACAGCGACAAGAGGCAGAAGCAGCAATGAACTGCCAAACATCTAACATTCCAATATAGAGCATGGAACTTACAATGAAACAAAGTTCTATCTACAGGTGCCTAAGAGGCACAACACAGAGAATACTACATTATCCTCTTTTCTATAAAACGAAAGATAGAACGAACATGGAAAAGGAGAAAAGAAAAGAAAGAAACATAGATAAGAAAAGAAAGAACAAAAGCAGGACGAGTGAGAAAAGAAAGAATCAGGGAAAGGAAAAGTATGCGGTATGGAGTTTGCAGAAAACTAAAGAGTTACCTGAACCTGGCAGGAATCCTACAGACTCTAAGACTCCTGCGAAGCTCTGGCGCAAAAGTTACATCATTATTACTACCATTACCGTTATTGGAAACAGAACTAGAACTACCGCCATTGGAATCAGAACCTGAATTAGACAAAGAGTTATTAGAGAAAATATTATCTCTACAGACCTTAACAACTTTACAAACATTCCACCAATTCTTGTTATTCACACGCACTGCATTTCCGCAAACCTTATCAACCACTAAAGGCTCAGAAAATTTGCTCCTTCCCTTGGTGACATGAACAGGATTCTTGATGCGAATAACATCACCAACACCAATATCATGAGGAACAGATTTTTTCCTCTCATCAAAATTAATTTTTTGTCTTTTCTGAGCTGCAGTAACATTGTCCCTCACCAAACCATCTATGCCATCCATCACATCCATCTTCACCCATTTAGACATCCAACCAGGACAGATTTTCGTAGAAGGTTTCCTTCCCTTTAAAAGTTCAAAAGGAGAGACCCCAGTAGTAGAATGCGCAGTAGTACGGTAAAACCATAACATGGAACGCACAGCATTCTCAACAACACACTTGCTGGCAATGGCCCACTGCACACAGTTATTGAGCACACGATTCATCCTTTCAACAAGGCCATTGGCCTGTGGGTGATAGAAAGAACTCTTCTTATGAGTAACACCCCCCTGTTCAAGAAAACATTCAAACTCTGAACTGACGAACTGCACACCATTGTCAGTCATGACAACCGAAGGAAAACCCTCTCTCAAGAAAATATCTTTCAAAAATAAAATGATGTTTGAAGATGAAGGCTCGCTGATAAAACGAATCTCCGGCCATTTGGAGTAATAATCAATGGCAACAATAGCAAAACGAGAAGAGGGAGGAAGAAGAGAAAAAGGACCAACTAAATCAACACCAATCCTCTCCCATGCCCTCTCTGGAAATTCAATAGGTTCCAAGGGGGGGGGTCCTTACCTTGAGACTTTTGTCAGAAGACTTGCAAATAACACAATTATCAATCAAGGTATCAACACAAACATCCATTTGCGGCCACCAAAACACATCCCTCAACCTTCGTTTCGTGAATGTTTTCCCTAAGTGCCCTTCATGTGCACCATCAACAAGACGTTTCCTCAAACTCACAGGAGGAATGAGCCTTCCACAACGCAAAAGAATTCCATCCTCCACAGTGAGCTCTTCAGCAACCTTAACAAAAGTTTGGAAATGTCCAGAGACATTCTTCTCTTTAGGCCAACCAGATTTAACGTAATGAACAACTTGAACAAGGACTTCATCCTTTGACAACTCCTCTTTCCACTCAACCTCATTAATAGCACACATACCTTCAAGATCCAAAGCAGCAACAAAACAATCCTCAAGGTCATCTTCCTTTTCAAAATCACAATCATTCCCTGTTATAGGAAAACGTGAAAAATAATCTGCCCTGACATTTTTCGAACCAGGCAGATAAACGATGTCAAAATCATACTGTAGTAACTTTGTAGACAACCTGGCAATCCTGGGAGTATGCTCTTTAATCTTCTCCCCAGACAAAATTGAGACTAAGGGATTATGGTCCGTACGGATCACAAAATGACTACCCCAAAAAAAAGGATTGAACTTCCTGACCGCCCACCAGCAAGCCAAAAGTTCCTTCTCAATAACAGAGAAATTCACCTCAGCACCACGCAACACTCTTGAACCATAAGCAATGGTATTGTCAGTTTGGCCATTCTTCTGAGTGAGCACAGCTCCAAGGCCAAACCCACTCGCGTCCACAGTCACAACACATTCTTTATTAGGATCAAAAGGTTTGAGCACACTATCACCTACTAACTGTAATTTAATCCATTGGAAAACTTCCTGACAGTTCTTATCCCAATTAAAAGGTACATTCTTCTTAAGCATGTTGGTAAGAGGATGAACTTTAGATGCATAATCTTTGATAAATCTGGAGTAAAATTCACTGAGCCCAATGAAAGACTTCAATCCAGATTTATCGACAGGAGGAGAAGCATCCACAATGGCTTTCACCAAACCAGGTCGTGGTTCCACCCCACCATGTGAGACCACATGTCCTAGGAATTCCATTTTTTCCTTTAGGAAAACACATTTCTCACTCTTGAGTACAACACCTTTATCCTGCATGATTTCTAAAACTTGATTCAAAGAAAAATCATGATCCTCTTTGTTTTCGCCAAAAATCAAAACATCATCCTGGAAGACAATTACCCCAGGAGTATCCTTAAACATTTGACTCATTAGCCTTTGGAAAACTGCTGCCGCGGACGCGAGGCCGAACGGCATCCTGCAGTATTGAAAACTCCCAAAAGGAGATACAAATGCAGTCAAATGTCTAGAGGATTTACTCAAAACCACCTGGTGGTAAGCGGACGCTAAATCCAACTTAGTGAACCACCTTGCACCTCTAGTAAGAGACAACAAATCTGTAATCTTTGGCAAGGGGTGTGAGTCAATCCAGATGTTTTTATTGAGACTGCGCAAATCCACACAGACGCGCAAATCACCATTCCTTTTCGTGGCGACAACAAGAGGAGACAACCACAAGGACGACTCTATAGGTTCTATGACCCCTTTCATGCACAACCCATTCAACTCCTTTTCCAAACCATCCCTTACGCTGAAAGGAACACTCCTGACCTTATGCTTAACAGGGATGGCCCCATCTTTCACTCTTATCTCGTGGTTAAAACCTTTAATCATTCCAAGACTGTTCCCAAAAACAGTGGGAAATTTGAGAATAAGCTTCTCAACGTATTCATTAGACTCTACAACTGCTAACTTTTCATTATAATCACAAAATTCATCAATACTAATCTGTTCTTTAGTACCGGGTCTAAGGATCATCTTAAACAACCCCTGGTGAAACCACCCCAAAATGTTCAACCCTTTTATGGAAACATATATTTTCCCAAAAATTTTCCTTCCCTTGAACTGAATGATATCCTCAAAGAAACCAAGAAGAGCTATCCTGCGTCCCTCATAAGAAACAGGAGCCCTATCTGGTGGTTGGAGCTTCCTTTCAGGCCAAGTTACATCAAACAGTTCTTGGGTGATCATTGTTACTTTAGCACCGGAGTCTACTAACAAAGAAACAACTTTGTCACCAACGCCGAAGTCTTCATAAGGGTCAACACATTCTGAAGGGTCCCCAGTGATGACACCATCATCTCTTACGACCACAACCATGTCCCTAAGATCGTCTTGGATACTGTTGATAGAACCAGAGTCCTTTTCGATGCTCTCATAAAATTCGGTGTCATTTCCAACTACATTGACATTGCTCTGTCCTTGAAATTTATAGGTAGAAGTTGAGTTTCCTTGTTTCGTTACTTGACAAATTTTCGCAAAATGACCAAACTTTCCACAGTTCCGACATGTAGAGTTTCTTGCAGGACAAAACTTGTTGTTCTTGTTATGTGAAGGATTACCACACCTATAACAAATGTCAGACCTAGAGAAAGCATTTCTTTCAAAACGTTGTGAATTTGAAAAATTGTTTCTCTCAAAACGTTGTTGACCAAAAGTCACTTTATTATCCTTGTTCTCCTTAGTTCTAACTATGGAAATTGCTTCATCACACTTCTTCTCAAGTTCCTTCACTTCTTTTTTTGACAACTCTATACTCTTGGCCATGCGAATAGTTTCTTCAAGCGTAGGATTGCCCAAAGTGAGTAATTTTTGTTGAATAGACTTGTCAGAACACTTACAAACATATTGATCTCTAATCAATTGTTCTCTAAAACCTTCAAATTCGCACTCTGCACTCAGCTGCCTTAAACTAGAGACATATGTCTCAACATCCTCCCCAGATAGTTGTTCTCTTTTGAAGAATTTATGTCTAATTACAACAAGACTAGGCTTAACATCAAATCTCAATTCTAGTCTCATTCTGGTTTCGGTGTATTCGTCAACATCTTCTTCAGCGTTGTTTCTAGTCAAAGGGGGTAAATGTTTGTAGATCTCCCTCCCTTCAAAACCTAAGGAGTGCAATAGTAAACATTTTTTCCTTTCTGCGCGATATCTTGAAGCGCCTATTGCACCTAAATATGTCTCGAATGCATCAAACCATTTTTTCCAGACTATGGGTGGATTCCCTGGAGCCTCAAGAAATGGAGGAGGTGGTGAAACTGACTGCATGCTTGGCAAAAAAAAAACAGTTAGTTAGAAAACTTCATTGACTTGCCTTGTCGCTGACTACAAGAGATTTGAATTTTTTTTTTAAAACACCTCTTTTACTGAAGTTACAGTGTCTAATTTTTTTTTATAGCACCAGCGTGGAAAATCGAAAAACAACAGTGAATTTTTTTTAAATTTTTTTTAATTGAGTGAAAACCGAAGAGTGTTCTAAGTAAATGGCGTGGACTACGCTTTATTTGTTCCACAATGCAAATGCTGTGTTTTTCAAAACGTAGGTAGGATGCGCCGTATCTCTAGACAGGATTGACGGTATGCGAAAAGATTTACTGTGTTACTAAGGTAACACAAACAAATGGCAGTCAACTGCGTCAGTAACGTGCAGCGCGTTGCCAACCACGCGTCAGGGTTTAAAGAAGAGAGTTATCTGCCAACCGCAGACACGCGCTTGCTGTGTTGCCAAGGTAACGTAAACAAAATGGCACACGCATGCGTCAGACACGTCGAGATCTTCTGTGCGCAGTTACTTTTCCATCGGCAGACACGCGCTGATGATACACGCGCGCTTGCTGTGTTGCCAAGGTAACGTAAACAAAATGGCACACGCATGCGTCAGACACGTCGAGATCTTCTGTGCGCAGTTACTTTTCCATCGGCAGACACGCGCAGATGACACACGCGCTGATGACGTTATTTTTCCACAATAAATGTTTGTCTTTTTTTTTATTTAAAGAAAATTTCATAAACGCGCGAAAGATAAAGCGGAAGACTTATCTCTTTGTTTTCAACGTCTGCCAGATGATTGCAGTCCTGATAACGACCGTTGTTCGCATTCCCATGAAGCTTTCATTTGTACACTGGAACTGGAGGAGAGTCGAGGTAAGGCAGGTTCTTTTACTTTCTCCTGAGCATCGTCGCCAACAATCTGTAGTGAAACTCAATGGATCCAAGGCTTGTTATTTCAGTTAGTGTTTATTCTACTCAGGAGAAACACAGCGACAAGAGGCAGAAGCAGCAATGAACTGCCAAACATCTAACATTCCAATATAGAGCATGGAACTTACAATGAAACAAAGTTCTATCTACAGGTGCCTAAGAGGCACAACACAGAGAATACTACAGATATGTATGTTTAACTATGCAGCAAAACCCCTCAAACTCTTGTTTTGCTGAGGCGAAGTTAGTAGCCCAGTTGCCTAATACAGGGTTACAGGTTGGCACCCCAGCCTGGCTAACTTCTGAATGGGACTACTCAACGGTGTACTGTAAGGTATCAAATGAATCATGGTTTTAAACCTGACCAAAAGCCCTGGACAAATTTAATGTCACTTTTAAAGTAAAACAACTTTTAGAAAGTTGCCACTTTGTGACCTAGCTGGTCCAGTAGCCTCACACAGGCTCTGGCCCACAGACAGCATTCTGCCCATCTAAGTAGTTGTGTGAACGACTTCCAGTCTTGAAAGCAATAGAAGCCCGCTGCAGGAAAAGGTGTCACCTCCCCCTTGCAGGAAGCCACTCTGGGTGTTAGCCCTAAAGGCAATCTTCAAAGACAAAGCTGCCTTTTGTGAGCAAAGGCGAAAACACTCCAGAGGGTCTCCCCTTTGTTTAGGTAGAAAGGCTGGAGACAAGGCCAGAGAAGGAAGACCAGTGCCCACACCAGTATTTCCGTGGCCGTGTAGCCAACATGTAGCCACACCGGTAGGGTGGGCTACAAAGCTTCTAACAGCTGAGGAAGGGTGCCAACATCTTGGGAGTGGGTAGAATAGAGCACTCTGGGATTGTTAGGTGCCACACATTGCTGTAAAGTTGCTACCAGAACGGAGGGGACCTGATGGCCCATTGGCTAGTGACCGCAGGGCCCCCTCAGGGCGCTTTCCTGAGATAAATATGGCACCCCTGACACCCTGAACCTCAGAACAAATCTGAACTGGAACAAGGACTGAAGAAGGACTGCCCTGCTGCTCCTGGACTGCGCAAAGAGAGGCTGCAGTGTCTGCTGAATGGCACCTGCTGCATTTTATGAGTAGCGAAGTTAGTGGCTCCTGGTGTGGGGGAAAAGTCATGCTTCAGACTGAAGCAGTGACTCCAAGGGTCATTTAGCTGCACCCTTGGAACAACACCAGTGACATTAAAGCTAAAGAAGCTTAAACAGGCATGCTGGTAGCCACTTCAGAGGCATCACCACAGACTTCCCCTGGGTGATCCATGAGACTGATTCTCAATGGACAAAAATTGCACCCGAGGTGGCTGGACCCGGAAGTGTAGTCGGAGTCCAGATTGTTCACCTAAGAGGGACACTAGCCCCCACTAAAGGATTTCACTCCAATCGCTGTGCTCGGAGGCAAATAGCCCAGCAGCAGCTACCCTTCTATTGTCTTGAAGAAGTCTTCTTCGGGCCCAACCTCCATGGCCAAATTCGCCCCACATCATCAGTGGACCGAGGAATCACCACAAAGCATTTCTGTCGACCGCACAGCAACTGAAGCATCTTTGAGCATCTTTTCATACTGTATGCCTAGCATCATAACCACTCCATTATTGTGTATGGCGGGCATACTATAAGGGCTGGAACTGGACTTGAAAATGTTCTAGCAGCCAGGTAACTGTCCACAACTACCCCATGGGCCCTCTAGACCTTCTCCCTGTCAGATTTGGTCATCCAAGATGGACCAGGGAAGCCAAACTAACTGTGTCTAACTTTCGAAAAGTTTACAAACTTTTTGTTGACCAATGTTTGTTTGTGGTTGAAATTAAAAGTGATAAATCCTTTAAAAATCTCTCCCTACGGTGGAGTTTGCTCATCAAGGACTCTAACAATTCATAAAAATATAGAGATTTTTATACATTGGTGTTGTGTTTCTTTGGTGTTATGTGGCTTTCCTATTGCGTAGCTTGGTACTGTTAAATGCTTTACACTAAGTTTCTTTGTTCTAACTTAGCTTCTCAAAAGCCATACCCACCCTGGGTTGAGCTTAAAGTTGTTGACGGGATCCAAGACATTTTATGTAAATGTAAATGTAAATGTAAATGTAAATGTAAATGTATAGGCATTTATATAGCGCACTACTTACCCGTAGGGTCCCAAGGCGCTTCGACCGCTGCGAAACCCTTCCTGGCTTCCCTGAGAGATGATCCCTTAATGGGTATCTCCAGGGTGAGACCAGGCATCCCCGGCGGTCTGGTGGGGCCGTTAGTGAAGATGAGGCAAGCTAATGCCCAGAGTTGCCGAGTGTGATCGCTGATCAGAGTGGGCACCGAGGCGAGAGAATTATCGAGTCCGCTGACCCTGGTCCAGAAACCTGCCGCGCCGGGAATCGAACCCTGGTCCCGGGCCATCCTGTGCTCTCGGGTCTGCCGCCTCTAACCAGTGAGCCACACTACTTCACAAGTGTAATGCACGGTAAGGCTACCCAGCCATACCATATAATACACTCAAATCCTCACATTAACTAAACTGTCACCTTAGTGTTACCTAACGATGTGCAAAATATTTTTAATATAACGACTCCTCTCAATAAGCAAGCTTTCAAAAGATTGTTTTATGCCTATTTAGTGTTAAACTAGAATCATGTTCTCATCTATTTCCATATCCATAACTGTGTGGCTAACATCCCTGTAAAATGGTATTCACTGTTTATTTTTCTGCCCCTGTGCCAATTACAGAGACTAAGGTATAGATGCATCAACAATGCCATTTGCGATTCCTTATTAGCAAAAAATAAGGATTCGCTAATAAGGAATAGCAAAAGGCTATGCATGACTTGACTCAGTTGATCCACCCGGTTCAGTCTGGCTTTATGCCGCATAGGAGTACGGCCCTGAACCTCCGTAGAGTGCAGGGAGTCTTAGCGAGAACCCCACTGTTGACGGAACCGGCGGCGATACTGTCGTTGGATGCCAAAATGGCATTCGACATGGTGGAGTGGAGCTACCTTTTTACAGTCCTCACCTCCATGGGGTTCGGACCCAGATTTATCGCTTGGATCCGGTTACTGTACAAAGACCCGATAGCACGAGTGGTGGCAAACGGTCACATGTCGCGAGACATACATTTGGCACGGGGAACCAGGCAGGGATGCCCGCTCTCGCCTATCCTTTTCGCATTGGTTTTAGAACCTCTTGCGATCACCATTCGGACCACACCACTACTGAAGGGAATTAGATGGGAACCCGGCTGGGAGGACAGAGTGTCCTTGTACGCTGATGATATGCTGATCTACCTCACGGATCTGGACAACAGTGTCCCAAACCTTCTATCCATCTGTAACTCACATGGGCGGGTGTCAGGATACACCATTAATTGGTCGAAATCGACCATTTATGAGCTCAAGGGCCCACTCCCGACCCTGCCGGACTCATGTGCACTGGAAGTGGCCACCACGTCCTTTAAATACCTGGGGATATATGTCACCCGAGATGCGACGGAATTCTCTAGTCGTAATCTACAACCCCCCCTCATTAGATTGCGTAATGACGTACAGCACTGGCAGAGACTTCCACTGACGCTGCTGGGCAGAGCAGCGCTGTTCAAAATGATGGCGCTGCCGCGTTTCCTGTACGTTCTCGAAAATACACCAACACTAGTACCGCCCAGTTACTTTCAGAAGGTGACTGCACTGATGTCGGGTCTACTGTGGGGGAATCGGCCGGCGAGAATTGCTCACGTGAAACTCAACAGGAGCTGGTACGACGGTGGTATTGCATTACCCAATATGCAGTTGTACTACTGGGCGACACAGCTCAAGATTCTGAACAAGTGGATCCACGCCCCGCAGGACGACCCAGCGTTTAAGGCTGACAGGGCCCAACTGGGCACCAGCAGCATGCTAGTGCCTCTGTACCACAAGGGTGTTGCGGCGAAACTAATAGGACCCACCAAACACACAGTACAGTTGTGGTATAAGGCACAATCAAAACTACATTGGGACGGAACCATTACAAAATTCACTCCACTGTGGGACACTAAGGCTCTTGGTCACCTCAGGCGTACTAAGGGCTTCAACCAGTGGGACACCATAGGGATATCAACTGTGGGTGACATGTGGTCCAGGGAGGGAGTGGTTTCATTCGCCTCCCTTCAGCAACAGTACGAATTGAGGAACACAGAACAGTATAGATACATACAAATTAGACATGCCCTTCTGGCAGTGCTCCCACCGGGCGCCACACCCCCAAAGTCCTCTCCGCTGGAAGACCGTCTACTTACAGACTGTATGCAGGAAGGTGCGACTTCCCTAACATACCGTAAACTACTCAATAATCTACCTGATCCACTGGGAAAGCTAAAGGATAAATGGGAGGAGGACCTCGGGGATTTTGATGAATCTGAATGGAACGCAGCTATTGCATCCCCACGTGAAGCTGGCATATCAGCTAGGTTCCGCCTGGTACAACTGAAAATCCTGCACAGGATTTACTACACGAGAGTGGCTCTACATAAATTGCAGAGGGCGGATCATCCTTATTGTCTTAGGGGGTGCGGTGAAGAGGGCACCTTCGTACATACACTTTGGAGCTGCGTGCGCCTCGTGGGGTATTGGCAGCGGGTGCTCCGTACCATCGCACAGACACTAAACACCACTGTGGCCTTGGCCCCACATATGTGCCTGTTAAATATCTGGGGGCGTACGGATTTGACACACTATGGTAAGCTCTGGGTCACGATAGGCTGCATGGTGGCCAAACGAGACATTGCGCAAAAATGGGGGACGGCAGTGCTCCCCACACTGACGCAATGGAGCAGAAACATGGACACACTCATGGTAACGGAGAGGGCAGTTTATAAGATGAGGGACAACCCACGCAAGTGGAATGGGATCTGGCTACATTGGAACTCCTACAGAGGGGACATATGCGAACCATTGCCAGAAGATGATAGCGATAGTTCTGACGATGAGATAGACAATGTTTAATCGTAAGGGGAGATGACATAGCGTGCATGAGAGCCTTGTACAGTATGTGCAACAGGGAATGCAACGGGAAGGGGTTGGAAACAAGGGGAGGTGGGTTCGAGTGAAGCCTACAGAGGTGCAGCACAATGGATAGGAACAGGTAGGGGAACGCAAGAATGTAATTGAGGCCGTTGATATTGAGTCATGTTCTTAGTTCTTCTCTTTATTGTTTACAGAAAATACAAAATGCAAGCAGCTTTACTGTCCGTATACCACACGTTTTAGAGGAACACCATGTGTAATGATTCGTAGAAAGGCCACATCCGGGGGGATAGACGTAATTGTTTACATATCGTACATATGGCGCTTTTTCAGCCGGCCTCCGGGATGTAGGCGCTTGGATGTATTCTGTTGGATTCATCAATAAAGTCTTGCTTTTCAAAAAAAAAAAAAGGCTATGCATGTAGAAATTGCAAAAAAAATAGCGATTTCTAAACATTCCTTAATTGCGACTCGCAAATTGCGAGTCGCAATTAAGGAATACCTCCCTATTCATTCCTATGGGCCTAGAGGCCCATAGGAATGAATGGGAAGACATTCTCAATTTGCGATTCTCAATTAGAGATGCGCAAATTGAGAATGCAATTCCAAGGGTGCCAGGGTGTCAAAAGGACACCCTGTTGCACCCCTGAAATCTTCATATGAGAACATCTTGCACACACACACATGCCACAAGGGCATGTGTGTGTGTAAAATGGAACTTTGAAAAATGCACTTTAGTGCCTTTTTCAAAGTTTTTGCAAATTACCATGAAGTTCAACTTCATGGTAATTTGCTCCCCCTATTATAGCGAAATTGCTATTTTATTTACTTTGATGCATTTCATTTAAGGAATCTCAATTTGAGATTCCTTACATGCAATCGCAATTTAAGTAATCGCTATTTTGCGATTTCTTAAATTGTGATTTTTGCATTTGGGATGATGCATCCCAAATGCAAAAATACTGGTCGCAAGGGGGCAGATTTGCGACCGTTTTTTCCTTTGATGCATCTATACCTATGCCCCTGATTATGACCTTGGTGGTTGAAATGCCAGGCCGCAGATTCAGCAGTTGGGGAAAACATCTCAGAGCCGGCAGCATCCCAACAATGCATTTGGAGTTTACTGATGGGCTGGCGGTGTGCCGGGGGTAGTGTTGGGGCTGCGGCATGCTTTGGCTTACAGAGAGAGCCTGAAAGCAATGTCACCGCACTGCAGCACCTGCACAGTTGTGCATGCACGTTTGCCATGCACCATGTTGTACTTAGCACCCAGTGCACCCTCAAGAGTGCAGCCTCAATGTCCAGTGGGCTAAAATGTCCATGCCACTTCCCTGCCTTTCCGCCGACCTTTACATGGTGGTGTCCCAACCATGAACAGGTCGGCAGAAAAGATAGGTCATAATTTAGCACGACGGTGCTAGCATCAGGACTGCCACCATGGCGTGCCGCTTTCCCCACTGCTGCCGCTGTGGGATCCAAGATCCTGGTGGTGGTGGCGGTCTCGAAGCTCTCCGACCGCCATACTCGTAATCTGGCTGTCAGACCACCCAGGAGGCGGCGGTTGGACCCCAACCAATGGTACTCGGTTTTGAGACCAATGTCCTCGTAATCAGCCCCTAAAACATATAAAGTCTTCATTCAATTTAGAATCATGAATTAACTACTCATCTATTGATTTGACAAAGAATTGGAAGATATATGGGTTCTAAATCCAACCCACAAATAATGTGTTATCTCCTTTTAGTTTTATCCCAACCCGGAATTAATTTTTTTAGTTGCTGCTGTTAGGGAAAGGAAAAGAAGGCCCGTCATGCCAAGTAATGTAGCAGCTCTTTTATTATGATGGTGATCTGTGTTTTAATCAAATGCCGCCTTACGGAAGTGTACCTTTTATGAAACATGTGAAGAAGTGGCTTTCATGTTTGATTATCCCTTGTGCCCTAGAGAAATCCCAAAGACATCTTGCATAAGATTTTTTTATTGATTCAATATAACCCCTTGACCGTGGCGAAAATTCCGCCGCGGTGCGGGTGATTTATGGCCTGGGCGTGGTTCGGACGGCCCCTGGCCGTCCTCCGCACACGCCCACCGTGACGTCGGACGGCCGGGTTAAAGGGCGAAGTCCGTTTTTAATGAATTTCATGAAGTTGGAGATTAAATGTTTTTACGGTGCCTAAGATTATTTGAAAATGTATTATGTATATGTTTTTATGTTGTGGTATAAGAGGATAGTTGTGTACTTTTATGGTTTTTATTAACCAAATAAAGTGGATTTGACTGACTGACAATTAGAGATCAACCGGTAAGGAACAGTAACCAGCATCTATGGGCTTTAATTAGCCTGCAAATACAGTATACACCAATTCCAAAAAATATACCAATAATAACTTTCCAGTAAGGGTGATTTGGGAAGTGAGATGGGGTGTGAATTAAAAGCCAGCATTTTTTTCATAAATTCTTTTGAATTGTCACACTTTTTACAAATTAACCAACATTCATATTGGCATGATTTATAATCACAAGAAGCAGTTATTATATATGCATAGTATTATTGCTGTATTGACAAAAGTGCTTAATCAGACTAAAATTATCACTCTCAATGCTGCAAAGACAGTCTACCTCACAAAAGTAAAATAATTGTGAAAGTAATCTAATCTTACAACATATTGTTGTGTATAACAGAAACAATATTGATGTCAGGATTCTGCTAACCTGCCACTAGATGGCTTTCACAAGACCCTTGTGGGATCCAGCCTTTATACCACTATAGGACAGTATACACTTCTACACCTTGATTTTTAGCTCTGCTTTATATTCCTGTCCAGATTCCCACACCACCTTCCTGGTGCATCACGGTCCTTGTAGTCCATTCTGTTGCCAAACCATGTCCAGATCACGTCCTGGTGGCAGTACGCTATTCACTATCATGATATCTGGATCCCTGTGGCCTTTCTGAGTCTCATAAATTGGCATTCTGGACATTTCCCTTTACAACTCTATTCCACACTCCGTTCCTTGTTTCCCTGTTCCAAGAGTGTGCCTGCTGGCTTCCACAGTCTTTCTTTCTCTATATTATTGAAAAGCCTTCCCTTCATTGGTATTTTCCTGATTCCCTGCCTCTCATCTCAGCAAATGTGCCTCCCATGAGCTCCAACTATTTCTACCCTGTAAACTAAGAGTCCAGTAGCTTCAAACGGTCTTTTTTCACTGAGGCCAAATTCATTTCAGTGTTGACTTGCTGCTCTGAATCCAGGCTTGCTCATTGACTATGTACCTTTGTTTTCCTCATTTTCTAGATCCCCACTTCCTATATGTTATTTGCCTTATTTGTTTCTTGTTGTTTCTGCCCCTCTGTGCACGTTTTAGTGTGTAGATTTCCCAGTTAGGTTCAGTGTTCATAGTTCTGTATAATCCAGACCTGTTCCTGAATTTTAAAAGTGATCCAAAACACGCAATAAAAGGTGGGACAGGTTTATTAGTCCTGTGCAACAACCCCCGAAGTCCTCCTCCTTCTGCAACTGCCTGCTCTCTGCCTCTGGGATCCCTACTCGAGAATCCAGTGGAGATAGCAAGCAGATGCTTTAAGGTTGTATGGTTACAACATATCTCCCTTCTTAATAATAAAACACAACTTCTATATATAACAAAAAACACAGAAAATAACATTCCATTATAAAATACATGCAAGAAAAATTGATACAAATTGCAAAACAAAATTCAAGTTCGAGAAACCTTAATGCACAAAACCTAATGATCTGGACCATATTACTACAGACATTCAAAGTTATGAAATCTGATACTGCAGTTAAGTCCAGACATAAAGTAACACAAGCATCAAGCACACACGTAATCCTTGTGCCACGTTGGTTTAGTTTTGATGCGTTCCATCTTCCTAATTTCATGCTTAGTTACAGGATCAACAATCAAGACTTCTGGAGTTTTGCCCTTCAACCAATGTCACATTCTAACTTATTATATAAGGTAACTCTGTTGATGTTCCATATTTAACCGTCATCTACCCACATGTTATTGCCAACCATCTTTTTGACTTGTTTGGGCTTGGACCATTTGGACAACCCTACCCTTTGACTTCCCATAAGGGAAGTCCTTACCTAGTCACGAGTAACACACTTGCATGCATTGCTTTTCAACTTATCATTATGCCTACACACATACTTCTCCTGGTCATTTCGAACCCTGCGTACCAACACATCTTTGTCCACCTTTATGGACTTGCTCATCCAGGCCGGTGTCACCTTGGAAACAGCTTTCAGTCCTTTAAGAAGACTAAATGAGGTCTCCTTCCTGGCCATGTGGGTTGTGATTCCAATAACTCCACAACTTCTCCTTGACAACATTTTTGCACTCCTCACCACTCTCATCAGCCATTTGTCCACATTCCTTTAGCACACGGTTACATTTCTCAACAAGACCGTTTTCTCTTGGGTTATAAACTGAAGTGGTACGATGTGTCCCACCAGTTCTTTCCATGTACTTTTCAAATTTGATCGTAATGAATTGTGGCCCATTATCTGTAATACCTCTGTGTGGAATACCTCTTCGCAGAAATCTATGACATTGGACGCTTTTGTCTCCCTCACAAATTCAATCTCAGGCCACTTGGTGAAATAGTTGACCAGGACAACGGCGTATTTGTTGCTATACCCCTGGCATTAAATGGTCCACAAATGTCCATCGCCACCCTTTGCCACGTTTTTTCTGGCATTATGGTGGGTGGAATGGGAGATTCCTCTGACTTATGAGATTTGTCACTACACAACCATGCAACATAATTCCTCACACATTTTTCTATCTCCTTGTCCATGCCTGTCCACCAAAAATTACACCTAGCTCTCCTCTTCAGTCCAGACATTGCACTGCGCCCTTCGTGTAACAGCTCTAACAATCTAGAGGTACCACCAGCCTATCTACTATCCTAACAATACCATCCACAACTGACAATTCTGACCAAACCATTCTGTAATCTGTGTATTCCCTTTTCATCTCCATATCCTGCCCGACGTTTTTGACTAAGCATGTCATAATTTGTTTAAACACGTCATCTTCTATATTTGCATGCTTCCATTCATCCTCACTCACAGCACCTCTGCACAACTCACCCACACTTGCCATCAACCATTCTTCCCTATCCTCGTTTTCACCACTATCATCCTGACTGTGTAATGGAAGGGGAGACAGACAGTCCACATTTATATTAATATGCCACAGAATATATTTAAGTTGGAAATCCTATTCTTGCAAACAGTATAGCTAGTTTGCAATTCTCTGCGTTGCTCTACCAGCACCTTTAGAGATAAAAATGTCAATGAGGGATCTGTGGTCAGTTCACTCAAAACATGTCTCCCACACATATGTTTTAAAGTAATTGATACCCCACCAGCAAGCCAAAGCTTTTTTCCTGAAGACAGAATAAGTGGCCTCCACACTCTTCAGTGTGTGTGAAACAAAAGCTACAAGATGTCCAACTCCATCTTTCTTCTGCATCAATGCAGCTCATAATCTGTAAGCACTCGCATCCACCACCACTATGACCTTATAACATTGATCGAAAGGTTTGAGGGCCATGGCTTTCATAATAGCCACTTTTATCCCTTCAAAAGCCAACCGACACTCATCGATCCACAGAAACTGTGCACTCTTTTTCACCCTACACCCTAGAGACAAAGGGATTTTGTGTATAAAAAGAGGCTGTGACTTAATGTTAAATGTTTTTGTTCCTAACTTGAATTTACCAGGGGCGTGCGGCTTCTGGAACCCAGGAGAAGGCTTGCCTCCCTGGGCCCTGCCCCGCCCCTCGATGTCCTGGATGC
Organism: Lissotriton helveticus; assembly: GCF_964261635.1. NCBI lineage: Eukaryota > Metazoa > Chordata > Amphibia > Caudata > Salamandridae > Lissotriton > Lissotriton helveticus. The sequence continues at coordinate 388,003,039 of NC_136071.1, forward strand.
TGGAGGATTTATTTGGGACCCTTCTGCCTTGCCCTTTATGCCTGGAAAGACTTCTGGGACCCTTGGGCTGTATCTTCCTTGCCCCCAGGACTTTTGCAAACCTTTTGCAGCATGGGAGCACTGTGCTGCCTTTCTTTTAATTTCCCTCACTGGTGTCTGCAGGAAGTGTAGGGTTAATTGGCACCAGCTGTCTTCTCTCCCCTATTTGTGGCCGTGAAGAGACTGGGGTAGGCTTGTGCCCTGATCACCGGCCTGTGAGCCGCGACGGCGTTTTCATGCCGCTTATTTTGCTATCTAAAAGCAGGTGCCTACCCTGCATTAGGCCCGTGGGTTTATTGTTAATAACGCAGGTGCCACCCACCTTATCTTTATTTAATAGCAGGTGCCCACCCTGCGTGATGGCGTATTATTGGGTTTAGTTAAACCACAGCGGGTGCCCACCCCGCTGCTTATTCCTGCCCCCGAAGGATGCCGCTGCCGCCCGCAGCCCGCCTGACTGTGGGCGTGACTGCCGGACGGAAGCGGAAGTGACGCAGCGCCCGGAGTCGCCTGTCCCCGGTGCTGGGCTCCTGTGAGCTGATGGGAGCCCCGAGACGTTCGATATGGGAGAACGGGAGCCCACCCCGCCTCCCGGAGCAGTGCTGCAGAGTCCCGGGCCCCGAGAGGAGGCCCGGGTGAAGAGGAGGGCGGGGCTCTCCTGCGGAGAGAGAGCCCCGCACGCACCGCCGCCCGGAGGAGCCCCCACAGAAGGAGAAAAGCCACCTGGTGAGTGAAACGGGCTGGGGGGGCTCTGTGGGGGCTCGGGTTGGTGCCTGAGAAAGGCACCGCATCAGGGGAGCATTTAGGGTGGCCACGGATGACAGTGGGCCACCCCCACGTTGGATTAATGATTCCCCAGAGCCAGATGGCTCCGCCGCCCCATATCCCCCCTTACTTTCCAGGCACCATAGCGGTGCCAGTTTTCAGAGCGGCCCGAATGGTAGCGGGCCGCTCCCATGTTCCCAGAGCCCAGATGGCTCCAACGAGGCTCACCCTTATTTTAGAGTCCCCATGAGGGACTGGGGACACATTTAATTTAGAGCCTGTTTTGGCTCCAGTGGATTGCTACTTATTTACTGAGCCACGTGTGGCTCCCATACTTGGCCCAGGTTTGTTTTGAGAGCCTAGAGGGCTCCCCTGTGCGCTACATGTATTTCTAGAGCCAAATGGCTCAATGGCTCAGTTTGGTGCAGTCTTTGTTCTGAGGGCCAGTGAGGGCCCCTGTCGCAGTTTTGAGTTCACAGCTGCCCCGCAAGTAGTTGGCTGCTGCGCTGTTTAGGTTATTTTCTTTCTAGGGACATGTCTTTGGACTCACGAGTGAGTTGCACTCCTTTGCCCCTACTTTGGCCTTCCACAGCTGCAAAGCACTTAGTGCCAGCTGCAGCGTTTAGGCTCTGTTCTTGTCCTCAGCTGCCCAACAAGTATTGGGCAGCTGCTACGTTTAGGTTTTGGTGCAATGGCGCAACCTGGACCCTAATGTGATTTATGTGCTATGGTGATTAATGTGCCATTGCTTTGGGTGTTAGGAAATGTACTGTGTGTAGTATGTTTTGCGCACCCTGTGTTCTGATACCTCTAAATGTGTTTATGCTTAGGAGGTTGTGTTTCCTAGTATAGGTTATGCTAGTGAGTTCATAGTTCCCTGCGTGATATATGCCTACGGTGTTTAGGATTGCGTAGGGTGTACTTACCTTTTACCAGTGGTTACTGATTGTGTGCTACATTCGTTATTTGGTGCTACAATTGCTCTATGTTCTAAGTGCTAGTTCTACCAAGTGCTTATTCCTGACAGTGGTCCATGTGGCCCTGTCCTATGTACATAATCCCCTGTAAATTCCGCCCGTGCCAGTGGCACAGTGTAAATTGTGTGTTTACTATCTAATGTGTTTGGTATAATACAAAGGCAATTTTTATATATAACCTTGTCTGGAGTTTCCTTTGTGGTGGGCCTTGGGTGTTGTTGCTGGGTGCGTGTGCAAATGCTTTACACATTGCCTCCGGGATAAGCCTGACTGCTCACGCCAAGCTACCAAGGGGGTGAGCAGGGGTTATCTTTGGCGGGTGACTTCCTTGCCCTGACTAGTGGTGGTTTCTTCCTGGCTTTGGCGCAAGCCTTAGCCAACCAGAAATCGCCATTTCTAACAGCGGGTTTAATCAGAACTATGGACCACCCCACATGTACCAAAGGCCCGGCCTGTTTGTACCAGACCCCTACCATGGACCACCTCAATACCCAGTGGGTCCTTATTTCCAACCCGATTATAACCAGCATTTTTTAGGACAGGGCGGAAGGAGAGGCAAACGTGGCAGACGTGGCATCAGAAGAATCCAATGGGAGGAAGAAAGAACAGGACCCAACATGAGGAGCAATGCGAGGGGCTAACCACAACCTGGGACAAGCGGAACGAGGGACTGATAGTAAACCTTTCCGGCACCTGTCTTACTGAAGATGAGATGACAGTCCTTGAAAAAGGCCTGGGTTTTGTCCCCACCACACATCTGGATAAATTTCACCTGAGGTGTGAACTCAGCGAGTTCTTCAGAAAAATCAGATTGAAAACCTTCTTCATGAATAAGGAAGAAGCTACGGTAAAAGGCAATTATACAGACCTCAAAAACAGGTCCAATATTTCCCTCCATTAAACTTCATGCCTCCGGAGGTTCTTGCATTCGAGGATGCAGTTACAAAAGAAATAGAGGAACTGCAACCAAATAAGAACACCTACAACAACCTAAGCAACAATGAACGAACTGCACTGGAAAAGTTGAAGAAGAGATCGGGACTGGTCATAAAACCAGCATACAAAGGTGGGGCAACTGTAATCCAGGATACTACAGCTTACCAAACAGCATTCCTTACCCTTCTAAGTGACAGTAAATTCTACCAAAAAATCCACAGAGACCCCACAGAAAGATTGAAAAAAATCATTAACACCATGACGAAAGAGGCTCTGGACAGAGGCTGGATATTTAAAAAAGAACATGGGTTCCTAAACCAGGAAGAACCTAGAATCTAGAATCTCGTTATTTTACACAATCCCAAAAATACACAAAGGGAAGATACCACCCCCAGGTAGACCAATTGTATCTGGGATCGGATCAGTTTGGAACCTTTGTCCCAGTATACTGACTGATTTCTGCGCCCGCTAGTTAAACGCATCAAATCCTTTGTACAGGATACAAAACATCTTATCAACCTCCTAGTTGACATTGAATATGATCCAAATAAAAACATACTGGTGTGCCTTGACGTTGAAGCGCGTTACACCAGCATAACACAGTCTGACAGTGTTGACGTCATAGGCAATCTACTCAACAAAGAAGATTGGGAATGGACAGCACCTGTTGAGTGGATTATTTCTCTCATCCGTTTGGCACTGACTGAAAACTTCTTCAAATTTGAGGATCAACTGTACCTTCAGACCCATGGAACATCAATGGGCAGTACATTTGCTCCTAGCATAGCCTGCCTGTACATGAGTCAATTTGAGGACCTACACATATGGGCCCCTAACCCATACACCACCGACATTGCAGATGGTACAGATATATAGACGATGTCCTTATGGTATGGAAAGGGGACGATGGAAGCCTACAAAACTTTGCGAGCTGAATCAATCAGTTAAATCCCCACCTACGCTTCACAATGAACAAGGACAGGAAGATGGTCCCCTTTTTAGACATTAATATCATCGCTGACAATGGCACTATGAGCAGTTCCTTATACACAAAACCCACTGACAAAAACAGCATGCTGAGGTTCGACAGTGCTCATCCCAGAACGCTCAGAAGACAAATTACCAGTGGGACAGTTCTTACGCATTCATAGGAACTGCTCCAAAATCCAATACTACAAAAAAGAAGCAAAGATACTGACCAACAAGCTAAAAGAGAAGAAATACCCTCCTAAAATCATTGAGAATGCTATAAAAAGAGCACGGAATACACCTAGGGAATCCCTCCTAGAAACTCATTACAGGCCCCAACCACAACAGATGATCTGTGTCATGACCTTCAACTCCTCATCCAATCAGGTTAAGAAGATCATAAATAAAAAATGGGGAATATTAACATCTAACAAACTGACATTTGAGAAACCCATGTTCTCCTTCAAAAAGGACAGATGTCTCAATGACTCTCTGGTTCACACCAAAAGCTATCGACCTATAACCGACATTCAACCTACCCTTTGGAATGCTACTCCAGTTATTGGACATTTCCCATGTGGTATGTGCATAGTATGTGAATTCACTGAACACACAAGATCCCTTGATCTGGGTTTACGCACCCCATGGGAACAACGGTCTCACACAAACTGAAACACTGAGGCAGTAATTTACCTCATAAAATGTCCATGCCATTTACTATATGTAGGCATGACATCGCGAAAGATTAAAACCCTCATCTGTGAGCATAGAAGCACTATCAAGAGAGCAATAACAGCCACTAGACTTACAGCTCACTATGTGGAGAATCATCACAAGGACACAGACATCAGATGGACAGTAATTGAGAAGGTGAAGGCCACCACCAAACTACAGAAAGTACTACTGGAAAAAGAACAACAGTGGGTCTACCGCCTTAAAACACATGAGGTGGGTCTGAACGATTCAATTCCGTGGGGCCAGTTGAAGAAATGAAAATAATAAATGTGGCAAGATCAAATTCCTTTATCCACACACACCCCAACTGCCCTTTGTAAATATACTCTGGTGTTTACCGGTATAATTATCATGAATTTGGACAGGAAATAATCTATCAATAACATGGACAGTCCACCGTCACATTGGTATAATACGCCAGTTCTGGAATATTCCTAATAGTGCCAGTAATTTATTTCATCAAATTCGGCCCTGATATCACAGGGAGCTTCTCTGAGCCACATTACCTACCTTTCTTCCTCATGTATAAAAGTTTTCTTACCAGTATCATTAGTATGGCACCACAACATTAAGGGCATAATATCAACATCATAATCCTAAATTGCCTGTACGGCAGCAAAATTAATTTTTTTCCAATCGGAATTGGTTCCCTGCTCTATAACCGAGATACGGGACTACAATTCCCATGCCCCTCCACTACGGGACCGGAAGGAGAGAGAACACCCACCCCAGCGCCTAGCGCAACATCCGGTCAGCGCGTCCTACTCGCGATGAACCCGGAAATGACTAGCACGGCCTTACGGAATAATATGCCGGTAACCCAGCAGTTCACCCTCGCGGAGCCGGGAACCGAGACCGCAAAAGGTATAGATGTCAGGTGAGATCTCAAACTGAGACCACATAATCGCATACCTTGGTCTCACCCTATTTCTATACACTTCCCAAAATCCATAAGGGTGTTGCCCCTGTTCCTGGAAGACCTATTGTCTCCGGAATAGGGTCGCTACTGGAACCACTGTCCCAATTTTGTGACGTCTTTTTACAACCAGTAGTGAAGAAGATTCCATCCTACCTCCAGGACACTAGGGATGTCCTCCGCTTGATCAACGATGTGGATGGCAGAGAGGATGTCGACATCCTACTAACATTAGACGTGGAAGCCTTGTATACAAACATCCCTCAACAGGCAACCTTAGAGGCAGTTGAGTCAACTTTGAGGTCTGAAGAATGGTCATCCCCTACCCCGATCTCTTTCATCATGGCATTAGCCAACATAGCCCAAACGGAGAACTTCTTCAAGTACGAGTCACAGCTATACCACCAGATCCGAGGAACATCAATGGGATCTACCTTCGCACCGAGCCTGGCATGCATATACATGGCCACTTTCGAGAAATACTTCATCTATTCTTCTGATCACAACCCATTCCTCGAAAACCTGACCTTATGGCGACGTTATATCGACGATATTCTAATCTTCTGGAAAGGTGACCGGACGAGTTGTGATGCCTTCTGTGCATGGATTAACCTCCAGGATCCATTCTTAAAATTCACAGGGACCATTTCTGAACACTCAATACCCTTCCTGGACTTGACAATCCTGTTAGGACCTACAGAAATTACAACAACCCTCTACAAAAAAGAGACCGACAGAAACAGGCTCCTGCTCTACAACAGCCACCACACTAGGGCTCTGAGGGACAAATTGCCGTTTGGTCAATTTCTGAGGATCCGCAGGAATTGTACCGCGGTAACGGACTACAAACGGGAGGCGAACACCCTACAACATAAACTCCTGGATAGGGGGTACCCTACAAGACTACTAAAACAATCGGTGAAGAGAGCACTCAATAATAACAGAGAATCTCTCCTGGATACACAGACAAAGGATACAGAGGAGATCATCACATGTGTAACTTCCTACACAAAAAACTCCACGTTCATTAAAAAAACGGTGAACACTCACTGGGGGATCCTGAACTCAGCGGGTTTGGACATCCCCTGGCCTCGTTTTGCCTTCAAAAGAACAACTAATCTTAAGGACACCTTGATTCACACCCGTCCCAAGAAAACAAGTACCCGTCCCCAGAACACTCTTTGGGAGCTACCCCCAGTTGTGGGACATTTCCGGTGTGGCAAGTTACGCATTATGGAACACAATAGCAACATCCGCTGTACCAAGACACATACACGCTTGTATGAACATTGCAAACAACAAGGCCACACTGCTGAAAGCATACAATGGTTCGTTTTGGAATGTCACCCTTCCATTAGCCAACAAGCCTTATACAGAATCGAACAAAGATGGGTACACCGTCTACAATTAGACACCCAGGGACTTAATGACTCGGTCCCCTGGAATATGCTGGCCAGATAATTCAACCAACTGTGGCCTTACTCTGTGTTCAATGGAGACCATAGTACTACCATTTGAACCCGACCTACATCACTAGGTCATCCTTGGGTGGCAGTCCCCGGCAACACTACTTCGTTCCAAGATGGCGCCTGGATGGGAGGTGCTTAGAGGCAACGACCCAGCGCTGACCAGGTAAGGTGTTGTGTTGTGTTGTGGGGCAAATTACTAAGATCTGCACCGCCCCTCGGATCCGCCAGTGAGGCCGTCTGGGGCCTATTGTCCCGCCACGCAGGGGTGCCTGGAGACTGCCCTCAACCGGGTGAGTGGCGCGGTGGGGACCCGCGTGGAGCCTTCGGGTTACTAGCCACCACGGGGCCTCGCGGGGATCACGTGGATCAAATTTGCCACTGTGCCGACGACAATGGAGGTATCACCATCAAAGGGGATGTACTACGATACATTCCAAGGGGTACTCTGTGACCAGGTTTGGGGCCCGATAGGCACCAGCGGCGTCTCCGCTTGCGCCGCTGCCTGACTCGAGTGGTATGTCTTGTACGGGTGGTGGGGTGAGACCACAGACGGGATGCAGGTCTAATCCTTCCCGCCCTCGTTTTCCACCTTGCCCACAATTCCTTTCCTCATTTCACAGGTATTTTTCCTTGAAGCAAAGGTCCCACAAGAACAGTCTGTGGAGACTATAACTAGGGACTGAGGGTAAGATCCCAACTTTTCTCGTTACACCCTCTTTCCTTATTCCCTGTTCTTCGGGCGCACGTGGCCCCTCATTTAGTGCACAACTAACTAAACCTGACTCACGAATCTGTAGCAGAATTTTGGTTTAGCACACAACGTGGATACACTGGTTTTTTATACTAGCATGAAAGATGTTTAGCATTTTGCGTGTGTCTCTCTCTCTTAGTTTAGTCACACGACCCCACTGAAGCGATATTCCACGCTTTTCTTTATATACAACATTGACCTGCATAGCAAAGCATGCATGTGTCTGTGGAGAATATTGATTTGGTTATTTTCCTTTTAGGTCTGATTTACACGCAGGATCCCTTCCTGCCATTGTGACTGACCCCTCAGGTTGTATATTGCACACTTCTTAGCCCGCATCGGGCATCCCATGAGTTTATGAGCACAATTAGGTCCTGAAGAATTGCCTATAGGGCATGAAACATGTTGACCAGATTATAGGTGAGGGTTGAACAAGGCCAATCTACATTGTTTTTGAGCCCCGGTACCCCTCCCTTCACCCTTTGTTAATAAGGCAGTTAGCTACACTAATAAAGTTGTCTTAGTAGACTATACTTACCTTTTTTAATTATACACCTTTTCACGCTCACTACTTCACCCCTTAGGCCCCTCACACGCACTCAACTAACGGCCAGGAACAAAAGAACTCCACAAAAGTGTAGCACTTAGTGCTACCCGTCAGGCATTGCAGCGCCGGCTTGACGTTGGAGCAGGAAGCCGATGATGAGACGAGACAACCATCTGGCAAGATGACAGCTATCGTCAAGCTAATTAGTTGTGTGAGGCATCCTACGTTCCGATAAGGGATTACCTTGAATCCCTAACAATTCTCCATACATTCACTTAGAGAGAGAGAGATTACTCCGCCATACGAACATTATTCCTTGGGGAACTTTGTACATTACTTGGTTACAGGACTCTACCCTGTGCCATGGACACTGGCCCTGTTGCTCTGCTGTGTTGTGCTCTCCCCTGTGCCATGGACACTGGCCCTGTTGCTCTGCTGTGTTGTGCTCTCCCCTGTGCCATGGACACTGTCCCTGTTGCTCTGCTGTGTTGTACTCTCCCCTGTGCAGCCTCTCATGTACTTGCTGTGCCACCTGCCATGGACACTGGCCCTTTTGCCCTGCTGTGTTGGACTCTACCCTGTGCCATGGACACTGGCCCTGTTGCTCTGCTGTGTTGTGCTCTCCCCTGTGCCATGGACACTGGCCCTGTTGCTCTGCTGTGTTGGACTCTACCCTGTGCCATGGACACTGGCCCTGTTGCTCTGCTGTGTTGGACTCTCCCCTGTGCAGCCTCTCATGTACTTGCTGTAAATGTAAATGTAAATGTGCTGGACTTGTAAAGCGCACAGCTGCCCGTAAGCGTCCCGGCGCTTGCTTAGGGAACCCGTCCTGGTATTCCCCTGTGAGAAACCCCAGCAGGGTGTCCACAAGGTGAAAGCCAGGCATCCCACCGCGAGGGGCCATAGTGGAGATTAAGCAAGCTATTGCCCAGAGTTGCAGTGTGTGACCCCGTGAGTTGAGTAGGCACCAGAGCGAGAATTGTCAAGTCCGTGGAATTTTGAGCCCGAGACCCGCCGAGACGGGGAATCGAACCCTGGTCCACGGTCGATCTCATCTTCCGGGTCTGCCGCCTCTAACCACTGAGCCACGCTTCTCCACTGCCATGGACGCCGGCCCTGTTGCTCTGCTGTGTTGTGCTCTCCCATGTGCCATGGACACTGGCCCTGTTGCTCTGCTGTGTTGGATTCTACCCTGTGCCATGGACACTGGCCTTCCTGTTTGTAGTTAGCCTGTGCATATTATCTTGCATATGATCAGCATTTTGTGCCTTGCTCTTGTCTACTGTTGTTCTACTGTCACATCTGTGCAACATGTGAATAAAGACAGTTACTCCTGTTGTGTGTTTTGTCAGTGTCCTTGCTGATTAAAGTTATTTTGTTGTGTGCATTTGGTTACTTGTGCACCATGCTCTATGTGTCACTTCAACATTGCCATGATCTCTGTCCGCATCATATTTTTAGACAGGGGTGACAGGGTTTTCAGTCCATTCAGACACCGATACTAGTGTTATCTGTGATGGCTATTGTTCCTGTCATGCATTTCTCTTTTCATTGTTTAGCTATAGTTGGCTACATTGTTACCATGTCAGTTTGGGGGTCATTGCCAGCACAGGGTGTGATGCTGTGCACAGGTTTGCATGCAGGCTGGGCAATGTCATGATGTATGTGTGTTATTCCTTAATGTGTGCCCAGCTGTGTATGAGTATGTTCATCTTGTGTTGGCCCTTAGTCCTGGTCCCATGGCCCACATGAGATGTGTGGTCTTGGGTGGTCAAGAGGTTTTTCAGTGTGAAGGGTGTGAATTTGTAGTGGATGTGGATGTGTGTGTGCCCCTGGATTGTGATAGCCACACATGTGTCACCCAGGAGTTGTGTGCCTGTTGTTTGGATTGTCCTGCCCTGTGTAAATGATTGTATGCACATGTGTGAGTTGTCTGTTGTGCTCTGTGCAGTGTGTTGGTGTGTCCATGTAGTTCTGTCTGACTCCTCCTTGTTGCTTTGGTCACTTAGAAGTGTGCAAAGTGTGTGAGTTGCACATCAGTGTTGTGTTTGTTTGATCATCAATGTGTCCTGGGTGTGTTTGTGTGTACTGTGTAGCCCTGCAGCTCCACACTGCCATTGTGGTTGTGGTTGTCATGCATTGCAGGCACATGGTGCCTTTTACCCTCCTGTATGGCATGGTGTGTGTAGTGTGATCTATGAGGTAACAGGTGATGCACAGCGGTGTTTCAAGGCAGTTGTCAATTGGGTTAGAAAGTGTATTGGGTGCACGTGTGGGTTGTGTCTCCGTCCGAAACACACATTGCGTAAATCCCAAGTTGTGTATGCATAAAAATGCTAATACATCCCCACAATCGGCACACCAGATGAAGGAATACTTCAATAAATGTTCATCCAATATGTGTTCTTTATTAAATAAAGTTAATTTTCAAAGCGGATTTGATATTGTGTTCATATCAATTGAAAGTTCATATGCATTTCCAAATGAGGAACGATCAAAATAAGCAACTCCAATGCATTTTGGGCGGTGCCCTTTCTCAAGGAGTTCTGCAAAGAAGACAGGATAAAGTAAAGATCGGGTGTTGTTGAAAAAACGGTTGATATTTAAAAAAACGTGAGTAAAAAAGCATGGGGTGTCCTGAAGTCAATTGAAAGTGAATTAAAGTGCCGATCAATGGATGGAAACGTGAGAAAATGAAACGTGAGAAAATGAAAAAACAGTGCAGGATCGTGTGTGGCGGTATTTAGGAGGTGGTCTGTGCTTATGGCAATACGGGCGTGATTAGGGGGATAAAAAAATGCGCTGAATGACTTACTTGAAGTTCAGTGTAACGCAGCGCGTTACTGACGAGTTCTGGGGCATGCCAAGAACGCTACAGGGAAGTGGCCGAAATGACGATAGAAGAAGCAAAGGGTAGATGAGATGGAGGAAGGACTATGTCGGAAGGTGTGACAAGGTATACCGGTGGAGGCGCCATGTTGGAGTGGTGGAATGTGCGATAGGATTAGCCAAAGTGTAAGGGAAAAAGTATAAGGGAAAAAAATATATAATGAAAAAGGTATAGTGGACAACTGGAAAAGGAGTAAAGTGGATGAGAAGGTTAAAAAGAAGAAAGAAAAAGGTTAACAAGAAAACAAACGCAAACTATGAGAGACAATGTAGCATGGTGAATACAGTTATAAAAACCATAGTGTTATAAGTAACAGCTATATTCAAAACGATCGTTTAAACCAAAGGGCTTGTAGGTCTGCAGACGGAATATCCATTCCAGTTCTCTTTTAAGAAGGTGTTTGTTATTGTCAGTTCCTTCTCTCTTACTGACGGTCTCAAGGATGATGAATTGCAATTGTGCGATGGAATGGCGAGCTTCATGAAAATGAATTGCAATGTTGGATTTTTCGTTTTTAAGACGAATGTTAGATTTATGCTCATTCAAGCGAACCTTGATCTTTCTCTCGGTTTTGCCCACATATAGTTTACCGCAGGGGCATTTTAAGGCATATATCAGATTAGCAGAGTCGCAAGTGGCATTTACTTGGAGTTTAATGACGTTGCCTTTCATGGGATGACAGATAGACTTGCCTTTGATGACACAGTTACAGTGGCTACAGTTGAGACAGGGCTGAGTGCCTTTGTATTGTTTGGTTGTGATGCTGGGACTTGATAAAATTTCTTTAATGTTTTTGCTTCTGGTATGAGCAAACAGGGGTGAAGGTTTGAACATATCACCAAAATCTGGTTCGATTTGAAGGATCGGCCAATGTTTAAGTATGATCTTTTTGTAGGTGTTGCTCACTGTGGAATACTTGGAAACAAGAACAATGCGATGTTGTTCAGCAGTGGGTTTCTTGATGAGGGTGTCTTGTCTGGTTATTTGTGCCACTCGAGATTGTGCCTCGGTGAGGATATGTGTCGGATAGCCTCTGTCTAAGAATCGATTGTGCATTTCATCCATGCGGGTTTCCATGACGTGTTCATCTGAAACAATGCGTTTAACTCTTAAAAGTTGAGAAAAGGGCAAGTGTCTTTTTAACGATTCTTGATGATGACTGTTGTAATGCAATGTGTTGTTGCGATCGGTGCTTTTTCTGTGTAGATCTGTCATGAAACCATTAGGGGTGATTTTAATGTTGACGTCCAGAAATGAAATTTCAGAATCACTGGTCTGCCATGTCAGTTTTATTCGATCATCCTTAGAGTTGAGCTGGTGGAGAAATAGTTCTAGAGATTCTTTAGGGTCCGTCCAAATGAAAAACAGATCGTCAATATATCTGACGTACATTTTTATTTTTTCTTGAAGGTTAATGTCACCATATATATGTGCTTTTTCAAAATTTTCCATATAGATGTTAGCGTATGAGGGGGCAGCACAATTTCCCATAGCCATTCCAGAAAGCTGTAAAAACCACTCATCGTTGACTTGAAAGTAACTGTGGTATAAGGTATATACCATTAGTTCCATAAGGAAAGCTTGCATGGAAACGTCAATGTCACTGTTTAGTAAAGTGGCTTCGATGGCTTCAATCCCTCCCTGATGGGGGATGGATGTATATAAGGAACTGACATCGGCAGTGCACAATGTGTAATGATGGTGATCATCAATTTGAATGTCGGACAACTTGGTCAAAAATTCAGTTGTATCCTTGATATAACTGTGAGCTTTGGTGACGATGGGTTGCAGGTATCTGTCAATCAATTTTCCTGAAGATTCGTGAATTGAACCTTTAGTCGACACTATGGGCCGAAAGGGTGGATTTTTGATGTCTTTGTGTATCTTGGGGCTCATGTGGATGGTTGGACTCCTCGGGTTTTGCGGTAAGAGGAAATTCTTCGTGCGCTCTTGAATGACATCATTTTGAAAAGCTCTCATAACGATGTCTTGGAGTATATTGTAAAATTCCCTTGTTGGGTTGTTCTCGAGTTGCATGTACAGGGTAGTGTCACGTATGTGTTCTTGTAATCGCTGTGTGTACATGGAAGTATCAAGAATAACAAGAGCTCCTCCCTTATCGGCTTTTATGCATCTGATTTCGTTGTTGTTGGCCAAAGATTTAAGGACATCACGGTCCTTGGTGGTAAGATTCTGGCGTCGACTCTGACTGTGAAAATTGATTTTGGATAGGTCTTTACGAACGAGTTTCTCAAATAAGTCAATGGACTTATGGCTGCATGGAGCCTGAAAAGTACTTGGTGGTCGAAGACCTTTGAGTTCATCGGGTTTGTTTATGGTGGTAGATGGTGAAACGTTTTCAAAAAAATGACGTAACCTAAGCTTTCTTACAAATTTGAAGGTACTGACTTCAAGTTCCAATAGATTGGTGTGAGTAGTTGGAATGAATGATGTACCTTTTTCAAGTACACTCATCTGATGTGGAGTGATGATGGTATTCGAAATGTTGATGACTAAATGTTCTTTTTTGGTTTGGGGTCTTTCGTGGTGGCTTTGCTCCTCGTGGTTGGGGCGGTTGATTCTTTTTCTTTTGCTCTGGCTCCTCCTGAGTCTTCGGCGTTGTCCGTGTCTACCTCTAAAAAATGAACCGCAGAAGTGGAAGATGTACTCGCTGATTCATTGGTTGGTTTAGGAGGTATGTTGGTACGAGGTGGACGACTTTAAGTGTCGCTGCCAGAAGATGATGTGTCAGTTTGCATGTTGGTGGGTCGATTGCGTCGTTGTTGGGCGTATATGTCTGCCCATGAATAGACTTCATCTAGCTTGTAGTCAAGCGTGTCTCTACGGAATTTTCTGACTTTTCGTTCGTTTATTTCTTTCTGATGCTTATCTAATGTGGTTTTAAGGTCTTCCAATGTGTTAGCGAGCTCTTCTGGAGTTAGCATTTCTTTAAGTTCTTTGTCGATTTTGGTGATTTTGGTGATATGTTCAAACCTTCACCCCTGTTTGCTCATACCAGAAGCAAAAACATTAAAGAAATGTTATCAAGTCCCAGCATCACAACCAAACAATACAAAGGCACTCAGCCCTGTCTCAACTGTAGCCACTGTAACTGTGTCATCAAAGGCAAGTCTATCTGTCATCCCATGAAAGGCAACGTCATTAAACTCCAAGTAAATGCCACTTGCGACTCTGCTAATCTGATATATGCCTTAAAATGCCCCTGCGGTAAACTATATGTGGGCAAAACCGAGAGAAAGATCAAGGTTCGCTTGAATGAGCATAAATCTAACATTCGTCTTAAAAACGAAAAATCCAACATTGCAATTCATTTTCATGAAGCTCGCCATTCCATCGCACAATTGCAATTCATCATCCTTGAGACCGTCAGTAAGAGAGAAGGAACTGACAATAACAAACACCTTCTTACAAGAGAACTGGAATGGATATTCCGTCTGCAGACCTACAAGCCCTTTGGTTTAAACGATCGTTTTGAATATAGCTGTTACTTATAACACTATGGTTTTTATAACTGTATTCACCATGCTACATTGTCTCTCAAAGTTTGCGTTTGTTTTCTTGTTAACCTTTTTCTTTCTTCTTTTTAACCTTCTCATCCACTTTACTCCTTTTCCAGTTGTCCACTATACCTTTTTCATTATATATTTTTTTCCCTTATACTTTTTCCCTTACACTTTGGCTAATCCTATCGCACATTCCACCACTCCAACATGGCGCCTCCACCGGTATACCTTGTCACACCTTCCGACATAGTCCTTCCTCCATCTCATCTACCCTTTGCTTCTTCTATCGTCATTTCGGCCACTTCCCTGTAGCGTTCTTGGCATGCCCCAGAACTCGTCAGTAACGCGCTGCGTTACACTGAACTTCAAGTAAGTCATTCAGCGCATTTTTTTATCCCCCTAATCACGCCCGTATTGCCATAAGCACAGACCACCTCCTAAATACCGCCACACACGATCCTGCACTGTTTTTTCATTTTCTCACGTTTCATTTTCTCACGTTTCCATCCATTGATCGGCACTTTAATTCACTTTCAATTGACTTCAGGACACCCCATGCTTTTTTACTCACGTTTTTTTAAATATCAACCGTTTTTTCAACAACACCCGATCTTTACTTTATCCTGTCTTCTTTGCAGAACTCCTTGAGAAAGGGCACCGCCCGAAATGCATTGGAGTTGCTTATTTTGATCGTTCCTCATTTGGAAATGCATATGAACTTTCAATTGATATGAACACAATATCAAATCTGCTTTGAAAATTAACTTTATTTAATAAAGAACACATATTGGATGAACATTTATTGAAGTATTCCTTCATCTGGTGTGCCGCTTGTGGGGATGTATTAGCATTTTTATGCATACACAACTTGGTGTGTAGTGTGATGCCATCTCCTATGTGTGCCACTTGTGCCTAGCCATTGTGGGTCAGTACTCCCTCTATTTGTGTATGGTACACCCCTTACATGTCTATTACTGACATGCAAGTCTGTTCACTCTGGTGTCAGCTGTCCCCTTGGTTTCCATGTGTGTGTGCCTCCCCATCACTTCATTTGTGACACTGTGCTTTGTGGTGCTGTTCGTGGGCCAAGAGTGATGTGCCACTCTGGACATTGCCCCAATGGTTTATGTGTGCTGTTCTTGTGCTATTTGTCATTCGGGATTGGTCATGTGCACTTCAGCTGTGTGTGCTGCCCAGTGCTCTGGTGAAGATGGTTGTGCTCTTGTATCCCAGAATGGTGCTTCTGTTGTTGTTGTTTTGGATGTATGTGTGTTGGCTGTGGTATTACTTCACTTCCTGGGTGTGCTGTTGTATTTGTGCTGTGCTGATTTGTGGTGTGTGTGTTGAGGTTGTGTGTGAGAAGTTGGCCTGATGTATGATAGCCACAATTCTGTGGGCACCTTGTATCAGTCCAAACAATCACTTATGGTGGTGGTTATAAGTCAACCTTAAAAAGACAAGCTATCCTAATGGTAGCATGGACTAAGCAGCCTTCAGGCTAAACTCAAGAGGGCATGTGAAGCCAGCTGTTTTACCATATGCAATCCTATAATATCAAATGAAAGAACACCACACAAGTTATATATTATAAAAATATATGTATTTATTACTAGAATAATCCCCTGTACTCTTTATGAGTATAGAAGCACAAGCGTTTAAACAAAAGCACAGTTAAACATATGAAAGTTGCACAGTTATGGATGAGGCCAGTGGCCACTCAAACCATATATCAAAAAAGTGGTATAAGTATCACTTTACGTACAGTGGTAAGGCCTGGGGCCTTGGGAATCGCTGGGACTACACTGGACTAACAGCAGTTAAGACGGGAGTAGCCCGCGGGATTCGGGTGCAGCGCTAAAAGCACACGCATGCACCAATGCAAAGTCAATGGTGCGTAAAAGTTATCGAGTTACAGTTTTAGGAGTCTTCCAACTGGAATAGAATTACCACATTTTAAACTTAGACACTAGAGGTGTAAACCACTACAGGAGCACCGGTGTTAGATCGTTACCTCACCCACAGGAAGCGGGTGCATAGGTGCCAAAGTGTGTCGGGTTTCGTCGTGCAGTTCTATGGAGCCTGGAGATGAAGATGCTGCAGGCGGCCAGGAGAGAAGAGTCCGTTTGGATCCAAGGGTGGATCGAAGATGTAGAGTACCTGAAAGCAGAGGGGACAGAGTCTGGGTCACTCAGCAGTGACCAGGAAGGAACCAGGAAGGAACCAGGCAATGTTGTGCGCAATCAGGTGGTTGTCGTGAAGCTTGTCTCCACTGCCATGTGGACTCTGGGGCATCGAGGATGTCCAGGAGGTGATCACGAGCTGTCCCACAAAGGCTCTCGCTGTCAGCGGTGTCGGCTTCCGGATCGGAGTTAACAGGCCTTGGCAAATGCAACCCACGCAGGATTTGAAGATCGCTTCTTACTCGAGCCAGCAAGGTCAGAGAGGGTGCTCCTTTTCAGGGGAGCGAGTGCCAGTCTGGAGCAATCAGACCAGCAGTGTAAATTCTTTGGTTCGTTGGTACTGGGGCCACTAGCCAACGGGCAAGCGACCGGACCAACGCGTCAAGCAGGAAAATGCAAAAGGGCCCCACGCAGCACTCGATGAGTGTGGAGGGGTGAGCTTCGGTGCAAAAGCTGCTCGGGGCTGGGGCTTCTCAAACCCCAATGCACAGCTTTGAGGGTGCCTCTGGAGCTGCACGGTCAGTGCTTCATAGTTTTTCCAAGATGGCCGGCTCCCCACTTCACATCACCTCCACGGGTCTCAGATTGGCTGGGCCTGTGGATCGGGCTGTTAGACATCAGGGAAGCTTGGTCTTGTTGATCTCTGTTGCTCGGGTTCTGGCGGGAACTGCAACAAAGCAAATGTTGAGCTTCTGGATGGTGCCTGTTTGCACAGGGTGGTCACTCCTTGACCACAAGGGAGATTCTTCAGTCTTCCACGTCGAGTGGGATGTCGAAGGGTCCAGAGTTATGTATCAAAGTTTCAGTCAGGATAATCTGATGTGCATCAGCACAGCCCCTACCTTTATTCAAAATCAAGGGGCTGGATTACCTGCTAGGTCCCTCCTATGGGTGGGACCCAGGAAGGGGGTGGTTACACCCCGTTCCCTTTGTCCAGTTTTGTGCCAGAGCTGTGGCTGGAGTGCCCCAGAACCGGTTTGACTGGAATTTGCCTGGGACACCTTGTGTGCCCCAGGTAGTGTCTAGTTTCATTCAGCCCTCCCTGCTCCAATCCACTATCTCCTGTCTGGGATGGTGTAACACCTCCCTGTGACAGGAAACCCTTTTGTCCAGGCCTCCCAAGCCAAGTTTCAGTCAGCAGCAGGAGGCCAGACTTGTGTCAGGGCAGCAGCATCCATTTTGTGATGCTGAGGCTCTGGTTAGGATTAACCGCGTTTTAAGTAAAGTAACATGTCTTCTCCCTCTAGAAGGGTGGAATGCTACCCCCGTCGCCAGAACTGGCGAGGGGGTAGTATTCCAAAGTGTATGACACCTTACACGACATGTTTTGATAAAGCCAAACCAAAGTAAGCAATAACCGCAAGGATTATAATGCACTTAAGAGTATATGGTATGGCAATATCCTGGAACAGCTATAAGGATATGGTTCCGAAAGCTGCAGACAGGCTCAACTCATGCTAGAGCACCATCTCACATAAAACCAAGCACTCTGCCTCCAGGATTGTTAAGGCCTGCCATAGGAGTGACTTCTAGGTACATATGTGTCCAGATAGGTTTAGATATAGGTATACTATATCTAAGCAAGAGGTGATTACACCACCTTGCCCCAGCTGAGTGACCAGCCAGTTGTGTCTGTTTGGATGGCCATCCAGGGGTGGCAAAAGATATGCTGCAGCCCCTGGTAGGCTTTGGGTGCACCTATGCCCTGGGTACCTATAGTACACTGTACAGGGGCTGATAAGGTGATCTAATCCAATTTAGTTATGCACCTAGGGTACATGGAGTCCATTTTAGAGAGAGAGCAGATAGCCTGGGGCCCTGATTAGCAGGACCCCAGGTGAACTAAGTTGAAAACCAGCTAAACACTAGGCAAAACAATCTGGGGTAACCATAGTCAGGTATCCACCTTCCTTCATTGTGTCAGTCATGTCTGTGTGTGGCTGTTGTGCTTGTTGTGCATACAGTGCTGTGTGCATGTGGGCTTGGCATTGCCTGATGTGCATCCCCTGATGTCCTGTGGTGTTTGCTGATTTCAATTTCATGTGCTTCAGTTGTTTGTGTGATGTGGCAGAGTAGTTCTGTGCTGGTGCACTTCTTGTGTGATTTGTGTTACGTTGTGTATGTTTTGTTCCTGAGTGATGTGGTTGTGCACTCATGTTGTGTTTGTGCTCACATTGCCTTTCCACAGTTTGACTGACAGGGTATGTATGTTTCTGTTGGTGTTCTGTGTGTGTTCCTGCAGTGTCTGTGTGTTGTTTTGGGGGCAGGCATCTGTTCAGGCGTCCCTGTGTGTGTGTTATGGTTGTGGCTGCACCCAGGGTGTGTGTTTGTTTGTGTGTGTGTGTGTGTGTGTGTATGTGCTGGCAAGTATTGTCAGCCTTCAGAGTGTGTGGCAAGTGTGTGTGGCACTGGTGTTGTGTGTTCCTTGTCAGCCACTCCTGCAGTGGCTATCTCCCTGGTTGTGTGTTGTATGGTGCAGGGTGTGTATTGGGCTTGCTCGTTGCAAGTTGTTGTAATACTTTATTCGATAGACAATTATCATAAAAGTACAAACATACAAATATATAAAAAGAATCCATCCAAAGTACTACAATTACATCCAGGACATCAGTAAAAACAATCTAAAAACCGTTAAAAAGCGATTATACATGATCCAACAATCTAGAGCGTATTATCCAAGCACCCCCCAGATATTTTGCCACCCCACAGATGATATACATTGAAACCGTGTTAGTTGTAATAATACGGAGAGCTGACCTATGATATTTTACACCCAACTCTCTACATACAGGTTTCAACCATTTAGTCCTAGCAGATTTATAAGCTGAACAGGCAAACAAAAAATGGCCAAGGGTTTCTTCAGGGCATTGGCAACCAGGGCATTTTAATTCAAACGCCCCCTTAGACTTCCACTTCTTCAAAAAGTTTTTAAGGGGCAGTGTGCCATACCTTAATTTCAAGAACAAGGTTCTATCTCTTGCTACTTGTATGAAATCCATGAATGGTTCCAACTTCATAGAGGGTTTATGATTAAGAAAGTTTGTCGTTAAAGTCCCCAGATTTGAGTTGCAGTTGATCTTGGACTCAACCCAATCCCAATATAGTTTCTTTACAATTTGCTTTGCAGGGGGGGCTTGTGACGCCCAGGACTCTCCCAAACCTATTGATTTTACTAATTTCTTAAGGTTGTTAAGCCACTTTATTTGATGAGAAACATTTAGGTTTATTAGCTCGTCCAACACTCGGGCGTACCCAGCTAGTTCCTCAGTTCTTCTAAGACGTACCCAGAATAGCAGTGGCCTTAGTTGAACTTTGTCCGAAATCGATTTTTTACCCAAATCAAAAAATAAGGGTAACAAGGGGGTAGAGGCTGGAAGTGAAACTAAATCTCTAAGAAACTTATTTTCCGCAATTGCCAGCGCGTTAATGTTTTCAGCACCCCATAATTCGGAGCCATACACTGCCGAGGTCAAGGCCTTCCCTTCATAGACTACCAAGGCAGGGGCAACCGGTCTGCTAATCGAGAGGCGCTGGTTCTTCAATATTGCACCGGACACCCTTTTAAGATTTAGATCCATTTTTGAGATGTGCGAATCCCAACTCATATTATTGGATAGCCTCACCCCTAGATAATCAGATTCGTTAACAACCTCTAAAGGTGATCCACACAAAGTAAGACGAACATTCCTAACCTTTCTTTTTGGGGTTAAAACCATTAGCTTTGTCTTCAGAGTGTTAACTGTTAGCCCACGATCGTTACAAAAGAGAGTAAAGCGGTCAAGCAATTTTTGGAGACCCTTGGGGGTCTTGGACATCAAGAGGGTATCGTCAGCAAAAAGAAGTGTCTGGGTTTTCTCCCCTTTCCAAGATTCCGGGACGGGATGGCCTAACTGGACAAGAGTCATTAAGTTTGCTATATATTCTGCCCAAATTATGGGATCATGTAATAAAAGATCACCGGGCAGGCCATCTGGGCCGGCCGCTTTGCCTGGACATATATTTAAAATAGCGGCATTAACTTCTTGCTGAGAAAATATCATTTCATTGCCTGACATCTCCATTTCATTACCAGACAACTTCAAATCTGGATTGCTATTGCTACACTCTTTTGGGGGAAGCAGGTGAGTTTGGTTAGTAATATCGCTATACAATTTAAAAAAATGAGCATGCCATTGTTGTTCTGTAATATGGTTTAAAATAGGATCAGTACCCCTCCGATCTAACTTATTGATCAATTTCCAGAAAATAGTGGGATTCTTCCCGCTGGCAGCAATTTTCAGCTGCTGCCAATGCTCTTCCTACCAATTTTTCTTTGCTAAGGCAATAGAACCACAATACTCCCTTCTAGCTAACCTTACTGCCGTTAGATCCTTTAGTTTTATTGCTGCACCAATGGCCTGTCTTTTGGCTCTACAGTCAGCTGTATACCACAAGTTCGCCCTCGGCGGTCTATTTGCCACTGATGAGTTCCTTGGGGTGTTTTTAATGAAGTATTCTCCTATTTTTTCTGTGAGATTTTTATATTGGTTCAGTAATGTAATCCCCACAGAAGAAACCTCTCCCCTATCCACCGCTGCAAGACTTGAGATTTCTACTTTAACCAAATCACTAATATTATTCAGTTTCTCCTCCTCACATTTTACCACCTCCCACCTCAGTTTTCGATTACAATTGGAGGGGATAACTTCCTTCGTGACCATCTCTAAGCCCCCATTGATACTAAACCCTTGTGCCCAATTAATTTCCATGCATAATGGGTTATGATCGCTGTCTGAGGACTGCCTGACCTCCATATCTTTTAAAGTAGCCCAAGAATGGATATCTAAAAATAAATAACCAATTCGCGAGGGACAGCTTATTCTGTTGTAGGTCATTGCCCCTTCCCGGTCAGAGATAGTCCGCCCATTTAGTGCCCGTAGATTATGTTCCAAGGCTAATGCATTCAGATGTATTGCTCTCGCGGTCCACTTTTTAATAGGGGCCAGCGCTAATGGGGGGAAAGCCTGTCTCCAGTCTTCAGAATTCAAGCCTAAAACATCCTCATCATCTAGGGGCTCAAATGTACAATTAAAATCACCCCCAGCAGGATTTTAGACCTAGGTGGGAGCTCTGACAGTTTTGTATCTAACAGCTCAATAGTTTCCGATCTTAGACCACCCTGAACCCCTCTTGCATAAACACAGAACACATGAACAGTTTCCCCATTTCGGTTTTTCAAGGAAATATGCAGAATGTCATTAGACTGTGTATTATGTGTGATGACGATACAGTTCAGGTTCACCCTTACCCAAATGAGCAGGCCACCAGAGGGGCGGCCTTTTCCTATGGAAACTGCTGGGACAAAATATGTGGAATATCCATTTTTATATTGTGGGGACAAGCTCCAGGTTTCCTGGAACAAACATATATGGAAAGGATCAATAAAGTCGTGCCAGTCCGGATTATCAAGATTTTTCCTTATTCCTGCAATATTCCATGAGATGATCTTAATTGCAGAAGGAGCAACATTTGTTACAGCAATTATAGATGAAGGCGGACAGTCCGATTCAGACTTTCTAGTGATCACATTATCCTCGGGCACTTCAATATTTCCTCCTGATGTGGATATATCCTGTAAAGGCCTTATCTCCTCCATCAAACCCTTTTGACCGGAGGCATAGGTTAGATGTCAATCAGCTGCTTCCAGGGCACTAAAACGATTAAAACAGGGTAATGAAGGAGGGTTGTACTGGTGTCCGTGCCATTCCCTCTGGGACTGGTTAAACCCAAAGGGGGGCCTACCTACTCTTCTTTGTACTGTGCTCCATCCTCTCTCCTCATGCCCATCCCAACAGTTTGCAATGTAATCCAGGGAAGGCTCTTCTCTCAACCCCCTTCTTATATAATTAGAGGGCCCTAACCAACTCCACCTATTACTGCGGTGATCTGCAAGCATATAAAAATAGGAGAGGGGTTTGACTAGAATGGGTGAATTAATGCCACATGGAGGTCTAGCACAAATAAACTCCACCGTACGTGGGTCCTCAAATGTGACGACTATACAGTCCCCCTGGACATTTTTGGGATTCTCACCCACCCAAGGTGCTCTCTCCAACATAAGTAGATTACTACGAATGTTGGGCGGGAGTGGGTAATTTTTGTCTAACCAGTGGCAGACTTTGTTTTTAAGAGCCCAATACGATTCTGATGAAGAGGGGAGAAGCTCAGGGACTCCAATTAGGACAATTACATACGGATGGGCATCGGGGGGCAAATTAATATTCCGGCGTGGTTTGTTATTCGCTTTCATGAGGTGGGGGAAGTTTGGGCCCAGGAGTGGTGGGTGGTTTGGGGACAGCAGTAGTGGTGCTATTTACTTTATGTAGAACACTTGGCACAGTAGAGAGCGATTTATTACTATTATTTGTATTAACCTTGATTGGTAATTTTTGGGACGAGCACACTTTTGGGGTAGGATTTTTCCCTACTGCTTGTATGTTAGACAGTGTTGGTCTAACAACAACCGGTGGCAGTCCACCAGTTGTCTTTTCCCCAGGAACATTTGGTCTGGATTTTAGTTCCTGGTTTAAGGCCTGCAGTTGATCTTCAATACCTTGTAGTCTAGATTCCAAGGGGGATAGTAAGGATTTAAACAGCTCAGCTATAGAGCTCATAAAAATACCTTTACTATTTTCAGGCTCTTCAAAAGATTCATCCTGGCTACTCTCTTCAAGAAGGTCTGCCATGCTTGGGGTTGAAATTGTATCTTCAGGAATGCCCAATGGTAGGGGGTGTGAAATACGGCGACCATCTGCATTGCCCTCACTATTTTCCAAAATGACCACAATTTCCCTCTCCACCTCCACTCCACCCGGTGTACTAATTGGGTTATTAGAACTTCCAATCCCGTCAACTATAACTATGGGATCTACACTAACCTTGCTTGATGTTTGGGAACTTTTAGGGATAGCGCCCTCCCTCAAACCTTTTTGTGCAAGTGTTGTGACATGAACATTTGCAGCGGTCGAAATAACCATTAAGGGAGTTGGGGGTATTACTTGAGGGGGCATCAAGGAAGTAGACTCCCTGGATACAGGTTGAGTAGTAGTGATAGAATGCCTTATCGGTGAAGGCTGGATAGAATCCAGTGTAGAGATACATTGAACTCTGGTTGGTGTGTGGGCAGAGGCTATAAGGCCTAAGGATGATCTCCTCGCTGCAGCAAGATCCTGTGACCCTCTTCTTTCCATGAGGGCTATTCCTTCATCGATTAGTGTATTTGTGCGCACGATAAAGTTATCTAAGGTGCCCGTTAATTTAGAAGCACTAGCCGCAGCTTTACTACGGGTTTCCCGAGTGCACATTCCTAAATCAAGGGGTCAAAATCCAACTAGTACAAAATATACTATAGACAGTGATAATCAAAACCAACAGTCGATAATAATATATAGCAGTAAACAAAAATTACTCACTGATTTAAACCCAAATAACTAATAAGAGAGCAGGTTTCTAATCCGTACACAGAGCCAAGAGTTGTGGCCCAGACCAGACTCTACAGGCCTCGGAGGGCCACAGAGGGCCCGCCCTTGTCCCGGGCTTCTCCCAGGACGCTCCCGCGCCGTGGGAAGTAACGCTTGTAGATATAGGTGGGGAGTTAGGCTGTTGGTGGGGCGGGGCGAGCAGGGAGAGCAGCCAGGTCACAGGTGGCTCGGGTTACCGGGACTCCTGGGAGATGAAGTCCGGTCCCGACGCTCGCAGCCCTGCACTCGCACACACACCCACAGAAGCAGACCGAGGTCAGGGAAGGCTGTCACGGCGCTGCGGGACCCGCAGAGCGGGTTCCGCAAGTTGTAAAGGTGAAAGCTAGGTGAGCCAGCAGCAAGGTCCAAATGGTGTCCCAGAACAGTTCAGCAGGCAAGGGCTTTTCAGGCTGTTGGTGGGGCGGGGCGAGCAGGGAGAGCGGCCAGGTCACAGGTGGCTTGGGTTACCGGGACTCCTGGGAGATGAAGTCCGGTCCTGACGCTCGCAGCCCTGCACTCGCACACACACCCACAGAAGCAGACCCGAGGTCAGGGAAGGCTGTCACGGCGCTGCGGGACCCGCGGAGCGGGTTCCGCAAGTTGCAAAGGTGAAAGCTAGGTGAGCCAGCAGCAAGGTCCAAATGGTGTCCCAGAACAGTTCAGCAGGCAAGGGCTTTTCAGGCTGTTGGTGGGGCGGGGTGAGCAGGGAGAGCGGCCAGGTCACAGGTGGCTTGGGTTACCGGGACTCCTGGCAGATGAAGTCCGGTCCTGACGCTCGCAGCCCTGCACTCGCACACACACCCACAGAAGCAGACCCGAGGTCAGGGAAGGCTGTCACGGCGCTGCGGGACCCGCGGAGCGGGTTCCGCAAGTTGCAAAGGTGAAAGCTAGGTGAGCCAGCAGCAAGGTCCAAATGGTGTCCCAGAACAGTTCAGCAGGCAAGGGCTCTTCAGGCTGTTGGTGGGGCGGGGCGAGCAGGGAGAGCGGCCAGGTCACAGGTGGCTCGGGTTACCGGGACTCCTGGGAGATGAAGTCCGGTCCCGACGCTCGCAGCCCTGCACTCGCGCACACACCCACACACCCACAGAAGCAGACCCGAGGTCAGGGAAGGCTGTCACGGCGCTGCGGGACCCGCGGAGCGGGTTCCGCAAGTTGTAAAGGTGAAAGCTAGGTGAGCCAGCAGCAAGGTCCAAATGGTGCTTGTTGCAGTGCTTGTTGCTTGATGCTGTGCATGGGGGTGCACAGGATGGGCACCTGGCCTGTGACTTATTGGGATGTGCTGATGTGTGGTTGGGGGTGGTGTGTCCATGTGATCTTTGTGCCCTGCCCATGTCTTGGACAGGCCCAGCCTTCTGCATTGTGCGCATGTTTTGACCGCTGCGGTGACGTGACCGGGACACTGCTGCAAGTTAGCGGTCGATGTGTTTCCCGGCTGCAGTTGGGTGTCTTGTTGGCAGGTGGGTCATGTATGGGTGCCCTTGTGTGTGTGTTGTGATCCCCAGCAGGGTGTCTATGGTGGGATTGTGCCCTGTGTCAGCCTGTGTGTTGTATTTGTGTAGTTGCGTACCTGCGGCGTCGTCCGTGGCGGCCCATCTGATGATAGTGGTGTAGCAGGTACAGCACTGGAAACACATGTAGAGCTGGGTCCATGGCGTTCATGACCGGGTAGAGAGGACCATGAACGCTGGTATCGCGCTCCGCTGTTGAGATTCTGCCGTGTCAGGTTGGGCGGTGTCTCCGCTGCGGTGCGTCTGCTTGTTTGGGCCATCCTAATTTGTGGAGTGGGGCGAACGTCATTCCGCACGGAGGTGAGTCTCCATTGGCTCTCACCGCCGCAGTGGCAGGCGCACTTTGATGGCGGTGTGCGTCGCTCTGCGGCGGAAGGGAATTGACCTATGTTTTGCTATAATAATGTGGCGGACGTGATTTCCGCTGCTTGCGGGCCGAAAAAGGAATTTTTCCGCCCCGGAGCACCGCGGTGATACCACCACCCGACATCCTAATGGACCCTTAAGAGCACTGGAACATGGAACTAGGATTGTACATGCAGGTACATAGTTCCATATTCCAAAGAGGGAAGGCACGGGGGAAAGGAAGAGCATGAGAGAGATGCAACAATCACTTATCGCTGTTACCTGTCTAATTCTTTTTCACAAGTCTATATTTCACTTATACTGGTCGCCCGTCTCTTATGTACTTAATCCCTCTCTCTATCACACCCCAATCTTTCTGTCCCTCTTTAGTGTCCCCTTCATGCTCTTCTTTCCTTATTTACCCCTCATTCCCCCTCATAGTTTCTCTCTTCTACCCATTTCTCCCCCTCTGCTGTACTTCTTATTTCTTGCTCCCTTCAGGTGCTCAGGGGGTGGAAGAGTGACAGAGAGTACCTTTGACTAAGGTTGGTTCTACTTTTGGAAATAAATGTTTTGAAAGTGTGTAGCTTAGCTTACAACCGGCTACTGGTTAGAACTTTCATGACTTTACTTTCAAATGATGTAGCTCAGAGGTACAGAAAGTAAACAAGGCTCATTAGAGCTTTGTATCATTCCTGTTTCTGACACTGCCCTTACTCTGCTGAACCAAGGGGTCACTGTTGCACTCTTAAATGATGCCCATGACAAAATCTTGAAAGTTCAAGAACACTTCTGTGGGAGATTTTATGTCAAGGGATTTGAGCTCCTGGTTTCCAAGTACTGTGGGCGGGAGTGTTGATCTAATGGCTATTTTCCTCAACAACATCACAGTTTTATCATTTAGGCCGGGTGCAAGTAAAAATAAGGTTGTGTTTCTGGTTGAGAACTGTAGGCCAAGACAGTCAGAACTCTCTGGGGGGTGGCTACACACAGAAAAATGACAGTCCCACGGAACTTATGAAGAATACTTATTCTCCGTTCTCCACTATCTGATCTAATCATGTGCAGAGATAAGGAGACCAGAGTACAGTAGATCCAGACAACAGTTCTTAAGAATTGAGAGTCTTTTGAGCTTGCACAAATCAGACACTTCAGGGCTGAGTTGTCGAAATTCATGCCCTTTTGGTGCCTGCCTGTATTATACTATTGTGCAACCTCCTTCAGTGTCTGTAAAACATACCCTTTGTCCTGAATTTTTGTCCTGAATTTTGACCCTTGGTCCTGAATTTTTGCACTCCCCGTCCTGAATTTACAACCATGCCAGTTGGTCACCCTGCATTATACAATCTAGCTACTCTAACGGCTTAACATTGTAATTTACAATAAATGGCTTGACAGTTATATAAACAGATGATGTAACCCTACTATATAATTTGAACTATAAGTCATTGGGTAGGGCATGCATTTTGTAGGTGTATGAATACATGTAGAAGGGAGAAATGCAGGCACTCAAAGTGAAAGAATCCAGTGGCTGGAGTGGGCTGGTCTGTTGATCTATACCTTTGGCTGGTATGGGAGGAAGTATGATTTGATAGACATGTCAACTGTCCAATAATGAAAGAGTGTTGATTATGAGTCGCTATATAAAACATGAGGCTGGTAGTTTAAGAAAGACCTAAAAAGAGTAACGAGTTCCAGAACGGCAATTTTACAGTGTAGTGCGACAATGTTGGTTTGGTCTATAAATAACCCAATGACTTAATGACGCTCAAAGCGGGTAAACAAAATACCAGACACCAGAGGGAAAACAGAATGTCTTATTTTTAGCCCCGCAGAACGAATATCGCGCGTGGCTCTCCCAGGGCCAGCGTCGCCTGCGCACGCCTCAAGGCCAAGGCGGACAGACAACGGCAGCCAAACAGCGTCATGCCGGGCAGTACCTTCGCCTTCTCCTCTTCGGCTCTGCGTTCTCTGCGACGGGAGGAAGAGCTTCTGGAGCGCCACAAATACACTCAGAGGCGGAACCGGGCTCTACAGAAAACTAGTTCGGTACCGGGCCAAGGCGGGGGTCTGGGGCGCCGTACCCGCCGCATGGATCCCCAGGTGTGTTGCGACCCACTGGTGCAGAATGCGCTCTTCAGCGGCAACTTGGAAAAGGTGCAACACTTCTTCAGCGGGGACGCGCCCGTCGACCTCATCATCGAAGCGCGAGGGGACGAGCTCAGGTGGACCAGCGGCGAACTCGGTGAGAGGCTGGCGTGCGGCAGAGCTGTTTGCCTAGTTTTGTGTCTGAGTTTAAGTGCTGTCCAACCGAAGCTCTCGATCAGAAAGTAGCAAATTAGACAGCAGTATGTTCCATTACCCGCGGTGTCAGTGGTTAGAATTGAGGTGTGTTGGCGGGATTATACAGTGAGCCCAGCTTTGGTATGGACGGAATGCTGCGGGCTAGAATTGAGTTCTATTTGAGGAGCTATGTGTCGAACAGCAGGGTTCATATTCCTGTGTGTCCACGATAGAGTGCCCTGGCTGACAGCTCTGTGCCACATGATAACACTGGAGTAGCAAGGGTGCTTGCTGACCATTGCAGGTTAGGAAGGAGGTACTTTGTGTGGGACCCCAATACCAAATAATAATACCTGATCCATGGCCCGACATCCTTACATCAACCAGCACTTGGAAACATTTAACAAAGCACTGTGACATGACTCAGTTGATTGATGCATCGAGTCGTAACCGTATGTAAATGTAATTAGTTACTGGTTACAGGCAGGAAAAGTTGTCATTTTCTTTTTTTGGGAACGTTCGTATACTGCGACTCCACCTAGAGGTATTGGAGCGCTTTTACATGAGCACCATATGTTACACAAGGACGCATTCATTTGTTTTAGGCACGGGAAGATCAGGTGATTTGCCCAGAATCACAGGATGTTGAGCCCAAGCCGATCCTCAAACCTAGTTCCCCAGTACTATAGTCGGCAGGTCTGGCAGTATCACCACATCCTCTCCACATTCTTAGGTAAACCACACTCAGTGTCAAAACAAAGGATAATTTGTACAAAAAGGTGCAACATTTCGGATAAAAACAACCACCTGACTTACTACAAAGGTCTCCGTGCAGTCTGCAAGTGCGCGGTATATTTCCGTGCCACTGCAATAAACTCTTGGAAGTAAGAAAGTAAAACATCTCCAGAAATAGTATAATTTCCAAATTGTAGATCATATGTTATGAATTAATATTCGTTTTTAAATCTCAAATGATGACAAACAAACTACCCTTCATTTTTATTTTCATTTATTGCGGTTTTTAAATATCGCATGCTTGGTCAAAGTCGTTACAGCGCTTTACAAGAGAGCAGGAAGAACGTTTTGGTTAGCAGACATCATACAAACAACATATTAGCATCAGGGAAACAAGGAACGAACAGCACATACCATCCGGACATTCCAGGATCAGAAGTAGCTGGCGAACCACCATAGTAAGAAAAACCAAAGGTGGTGATGGACGGAGCGTTGACACTACAAACACTCACCCCCAGTCAACTGATCTGGGTTGAATCCATCACCGTTCTTTAGCTCACTCCGCCACCCCAGTTCAGACATGGCCATATGCAAATCAGTCTGACCCTGTGCCTCATAGGAACAGTCCAGCCCGAACTGCCAAGCCATGTCTTCCCTGGACCGGAATCAAGCTTCCCAGGACCGGTTTCTGGCATTACAGCCGCCTTCAGCCGGGCTTGCTTGACTCCAGTGGCAAAGTGAGCAAGGGACTCACGTCTGAGCATACCCTGCCAACTAAGGGCGAACAAAGAAAAACCAAAGGTGGTGATGGACGGAGCGTTGACACTACAAACACTCACCCCCAGTCAAGTGATCTGGGTTGAATCCATCACCGTTCTTTAGCTCACTCCGCCACCCCAGTTCAGACATGGCCATATGCAAATCAGTCTGACCCTGTGCCTCATGGGAACAGTCCAGCCCGAACTGCCAAGCCATGTCTTCCCAGGACCGGAATCAAGCTTCCCAGGACCGGTTTCTGGCATTACAGCCGTCTTCAGCCGGGCTTGCTTGACTCCAGTGGCAAAGTGAGCAAGGGACTCACGTCTGAGCATACCCTGCCAAATTAGGGCGAACAAAGAAAAACCAAAGGTGGTGATGGACGAAGCGTTGACACTACAAACACTCACCCCCAGTCAACTGATCTGGGTTGAATCCATCACCGTTCTTTAGCTCACTCCGCCACCCCAGTTCAGACATGGCCATATGCAAATCAGTCTGACCCTGTGCCTCATGGGAACAGTCCAGCCCGAACTGCCAAGCCATGTCTTCCCTGGACCGGAATCAAGCTTCCCAGGACCAGTTTCTGGCATTACAGCCGTCTTCAGCCGGGTTTGCTTGACTCCAGTGGCAAAGTGAGCAAGGGACTCACGTCTGAGCATACCCTGCCAACTTAGGGCGAACAAAGAAAAACCAAAGGTGGTGATGGACGGAGCGTTGACGCTACAAACACTCACCCCCAGTCAACTGATCTGGGTTGAATCCATCACCGTTCTTTAGCTCACTCCGCCACCCCAGTTCAGACATGGCCATATGCAAATCAGTCTGACCCTGTGCCTCATGGGAACAGTCCAGCCCGAACTGCCAAGCCATGTCTTCCCTGGACCGGAATCAAGCTTCCCAGGACCGGTTTCTGGCATTACGGTCGTCTTCAGCCGGGCTTGCTTGACTCCAGTGGCAAAGTGAGCAAAGGACTCACGTCTGAGCATACCCTGCCAACTTAGGGCGAACAAAGAAAAACCAAAGGTGGTGATGGACGGAGCGTTGACACTACAAACACTCACCCCCAGTCAACTGATCTGGGTTGAATCCATCACCGTTCTTTAGCTCACTCCGCCACCCCAGTTCAGACATGGTCATATGAAAATCAGTCAGACCCTGTGCCTCATGGGAACAGTCCAGCCCGAACTGCCAAACCATGTCTTCCCAGGACCGGAATCAAGCTTCCCAGGACTGGTTTCTGGCATTACAGCCGTCTTCAGCCGGGCTTGCTTGACTCCAGTGGCAAAGTGAGCAAGGGACTCACGTCTGAGCATACCCTGCCAACTTAGGGCGAACAAAGATAAACCAAAGGTGGTGATGGACGGAGCGTTGACACTACAAACACTCACCCCCAGTCAACTGATCTGGGTTGAATCCATCACCGTTCTTTAGCTCACTCCGCCACCCCAGTTCAGACATGGCCATATGCAAATCAGTCTGACCCTGTGCCTCATGGGAACAGTCCAGCCCGAACTGCCAAGCCATGTCTTCTCTGGACCGGAATCAAGCTTCCCAGGACCGGTTTCTGGCATTACAGCCGTCTTCAGCCGGGCTTGCTTGACTCCAGTGGCAAAGTGAGCAAGGGACTCCCGTCAGAGCATACCCTGCCAACTTAGGGCGAACAAAGAAAAACCAAAGGTGGTGATGGACGGAGCGTTGACAATACAAACACTCACCTCCAGTCAACTGATCTGGGTTTAATCCATCACCGTTCTTTAGCTCACTCCGCCACCCCAGTTCAGACATGGCCATATGCAAATCAGTCTGACCCTGTGCCTCATGGGAACAGTCCAGCCCGAACTGCCAAGCCATGTCTTCCCTGGACCGGAATCAAGCTTCCCAGGACCGGTTTCTGGCATTACAGCCGTCTTCAGCCGGGCTTGCTTGACTCCAGTGGCAAAGTGAGCAAGGGACTCACGTCTGAGCATACCCTGCCAACTTAGGGCGAACAAAGAAAAACCAAAGGTGGTGATGGACGGAGCGTTGACAATACAAACACTCACCCCCAGTCAACTGATCTGGGTTTAATCTATCACCGTTCTTTAGCTCACTCCGCCACCCCAGTTCAGACATTGCCATATGCAAATCAGTCTGACCCTGTGCCTCATGGGAACAGTCCAGCCCGAACTGCCAAGCCATGACTTCCCTGGACCGGAATCAAGCTTCCCAGGACCGGTTTCTGGCATTACAGCCGTCTTCAGCCGGGCTTGCTTGACTCCAGTGGCAAAGTGAGCAAGGGACTCACGTCTGACCATACCCTGCCAACTTAGGGCGAACAAAGAAAAACCAAAGGTGGTGATGGACGGAGCGTTGACACTACAAACACTCACCCCCAGTCAACTGATCTGGGTTGAATGCATCACCGTTCTTTAGCTCACTCCGCCACCCCAGTTCAGACATGGCCATATGCAAATCAGTCTGACCCTGTGCCTCATGGGAACAATCCAGCCCGAACTGCCAAGCCATGTCTTCCCTGGACCGGAATTTAGCTTCCCAGGACCGGTTTCTGGCATTACAGACGTCTTCAGCCGGGCTTGCTTGACTCCAGTGGCAAAGTGAGCAAGGGACTCACGTCTGAGCATACCTTGCCAACTTAGGGCGAACAAAGAAAAACCAAAGGTGGTGATGGACGGAGCGTTGACAATACAAACACTCACCCCCAGTCAACTGATCTGGGTTTAATCCAGCACCATTCTTTAGCTCACTCCGCCACCCCAGTTCAGACATGGCCATATGCAAATCAGTCTGACCCTGTGCCTCATGGGAACAGTCCAGCCCGAACTGCCAAGCCATGTCTTCCCTTGACCGGAATCAAGCTTCCCAGGACCGGTTTCTGGCATTACAGCCATCTTCAGCCGGGCTTGCTTGACTCCAGTGGCAAAGTGAGCAAGGGACTCACGTCTGAGCATACCCTGCCAACTTAGGGCGAACAAAGAAAAACCAAAGGTGGTTATGGACGGAGCGTTGACAATACAAACACTCACCCCCAGTCAACTGATCTGGGTTTAATCCATCACCGTTCTTTAGCTCACTCCGCCACCCCAGTTCAGACATGGCCATATGCAAATCAGTCTGACCCTGTGCCTCATGGGAACAGTCCAGCCCGAACTGCCAAGCCATGACTTCCCTGAACCGGAATCAAGCTTCCCAGGACCGGTTTCTGGCATTACAGCCGTCTTCAGCCGGGCTTGCTTGACTCCAGTGGCAAAGTGAGCAAGGGACTCACGTCTGAGCATACCCTGCCAACTTAGGGCGAACAAAGAAAAAACAAAGGTGGTGATGGACAGAGCGTTGACACTACAAACACTCACCCCCAGTCAACTGATCTGGGTTGAATCCATCACCGTTCTTTAGCTCACTCCGCCACCCTAGTTCAGACATGGCCATATGCAAATCAGTCTGACCCTGTGCCTCATGGGAACAGTCCAGCCCGAACTGCCAAGCCATGTCTTCCCTGGACCGGAATCAAGCTTCCCAGGACCGGTTTCTGGCATTACAGCCGTCTTCAGCCGGGCTTGCTTGACTCCAGTGGCAAAGTGAGCAAGGGACTCACGTCTGAGCATACCCTGCCAACTTAGGGCGAACAAAGAAAAACCAAAGGTGGTGATGGACGGAGCGTTGACACTACAAACACTCACCCCCAGTCAACTGATCTGGGTTGAATGCATCACCGTTCTTTAGCTCACTCTGCCACCCCAGTTCAGACATGGCCATATGCAAATCAGTCTGACCCTGTGCCTCATGGGAACAATCCAGCCCGAACTGCCAAGCCATGTCTTCCCTGGACCGGAATCAAGCTTCCCAGGACCGGTTTCTGGCATTACAGCCGTCTTCAGCCGGGCTTGCTTGACTCCAGTGGCAAAGTGAGCAAGGGACTCACGTCTGAGCATACCCTGCCAACTTAGGGCGAACAAAGAAAAACCAAAGGTGGTGATGGACGGAGCGTTGACAATACAAACACTCACCCCCAGTCAACTGGTCTGGGTTTAATCCATCACCGTTCTTTAGCTCACTCCACCACCCCAGTTCAGACATGGCCATATGCAAATCAGTCTGACCCTGTGCCTCATGGGAACAATCCAGCCCGAACTGCCAAGCCATGTCTTCCCTGGACCGGAATCAAGCTTCCCAGGACCGGTTTCTGGCATTACAGCCGTCTTCAGCCGGGCTTGCTTGACTCCAGTGGCAAAGTGAGCAAGGGACTCACGTCTGAGCATACCCTGCCAACTTAGGGCGAACAAAGAAAAACCAAAGGTGGTGATGGACGGAGCGTTGACAATACAAACACTCACCCCCAGTCAACTGGTCTGGGTTTAATCCATCACCGTTCTTTAGCTCACTCCGCCACCCCAGTTCAGACATGGCCATATGCAAATCAGTCTGACCCTGTGCCTCATGGGAACAGTCCAGCCCGAACTGCCAAGCCATGTCTTCCCTGGACCGGAATCAAGCTTCCCAGGACCGGTTTCTGGCATTACAGCCGTCTTCAGCCGGGCTTGCTTGACTCCAGTGGCAAAGTGAGCAAGGGACTCACGTCTGAGCATACCCTGCCAACTTAGGGCGAACAAAGAAAAACCAAAGGTGGTGATGGACGGAGCGTTGACAATACAAACACTCACCCCCAGTCAACTGATCTGGGTTTAATCCATCACCGTTCTTTAGCTCACTCCGCCACACCAGTTCAGACATGGCCATATGCAAATCACTCTGACCCTGTGCCTCATGGGAACAGTCCAGCCCATACTGCCAAGCCATGACTTCCCTGGACCGGAATCAAGCTTCCCAGGACCGGTTTCTGGCATTACAGCCGTCTTCAGCCGGGCTTGCTTGACTCCAGCGGCAAAGTGAGCAAGGGACTCACATCTGAGCATAC
Organism: Lissotriton helveticus; assembly: GCF_964261635.1. NCBI lineage: Eukaryota > Metazoa > Chordata > Amphibia > Caudata > Salamandridae > Lissotriton > Lissotriton helveticus. The sequence goes on from NC_136071.1 coordinate 388,037,778, forward strand.
CCTGCCAACTTAGGGCGAACAAAGAAAAACCAAAGGTGGTGATGGACGGAGCGTTGACGCTACAAACACTCACCCCCAGTCAACTGATCTGGGTTGAATCCATCACCGTTCTTTAGCTCACTCCGCCACCCCAGTTCAGACATGGCCATATGCAAATCAGTCTGACCCTGTGCCTCATGGGAACAATCCAGCCTGAACTGCCAAGCCATGTCTTCCCTGGACCGGAATCAAGCTTCCCAGGACCGGTTTCTGGCATTACGGTCGTCTTCAGCCGGGCTTGCTTGACTCCAGTGGCAAAGTGAGCAAGGGACTCACGTCTGAGCATACCCTGCCAACTTAGGGCGAACAAAGAAAAACCAAAGGTGGTGATGGACGGAGCGTTGACAATACAAACACTCACCCCCAGTCAACTGGTCTGGGTTTAATCCATCACCGTTCTTTAGCTCACTCCACCACCCCAGTTCAGACATGGCCATATGCAAATCAGTCTGACCCTGTGCCTCATGGGAACAATCCAGCCCGAACTGCCAAGCCATGTCTTCCCTGGACCGGAATCAAGCTTCCCAGGACCGGTTTCTGGCATTACAGCCGTCTTCAGCCGGGCTTGCTTGACTCCAGTGGCAAAGTGAGCAAGGGACTCACGTCTGAGCATACCCTGCCAACTTAGGGCGAACAAAGAAAAACCAAAGGTGGTGATGGACGGAGCGTTGACAATACAAACACTCACCCCCAGTCAACTGGTCTGGGTTTAATCCATCACCGTTCTTTAGCTCACTCCGCCACCCCAGTTCAGACATGGCCATATGCAAATCAGTCTGACCCTGTGCCTCATGGGAACAGTCCAGCCCGAACTGCCAAGCCATGTCTTCCCTGGACCGGAATCAAGCTTCCCAGGACCGGTTTCTGGCATTACAGCCGTCTTCAGCCGGGCTTGCTTGACTCCAGTGGCAAAGTGAGCAAGGGACTCACGTCTGAGCATACCCTGCCAACTTAGGGCGAACAAAGAAAAACCAAAGGTGGTGATGGACGGAGCGTTGACAATACAAACACTCACCCCCAGTCAACTGATCTGGGTTTAATCCATCACCGTTCTTTAGCTCACTCCGCCACACCAGTTCAGACATGGCCATATGCAAATCACTCTGACCCTGTGCCTCATGGGAACAGTCCAGCCCATACTGCCAAGCCATGACTTCCCTGGACCGGAATCAAGCTTCCCAGGACCGGTTTCTGGCATTACAGCCGTCTTCAGCCGGGCTTGCTTGACTCCAGCGGCAAAGTGAGCAAGGGACTCACATCTGAGCATACCCTGCCAACTTAGGGCGAACAAAGAAAAACCAAAGGTGGTGATGGACGGAGCGTTGACGCTACAAACACTCACCCCCAGTCAACTGATCTGGGTTGAATCCATCACCGTTCTTTAGCTCACTCCGCCACCCCAGTTCAGACATGGCCATATGCAAATCAGTCTGACCCTGTGCCTCATGGGAACAATCCAGCCCGAACTGCCAAGCCATGTCTTCCCTGGACCGGAATCAAGCTTCCCAGGACCGGTTTCTGGCATTACGGTCGTCTTCAGCCGGGCTTGCTTGACTCCAGTGGCAAAGTGAGCAAGGGACTCACGTCTGAGCATACCCTGCCAACTTAGGGCGAACAAAGAAAAACCAAAGGTGGTGATGGACGGAGCGTTGACACTACAAACACTCACCCCCAGTCAACTGATCTGGGTTGAATCCATCACCGTTCTTTAGCTCACTCCGCCACCCCAGTTCAGACATGGTCATATGAAAATCAGTCTGACCCTGTGCCTCATGGGAACAGTCCAGCCCGAACTGCCAAGCCATGTCTTCCCAGGACCGGAATCAAGCTTCCCAGGACTGGTTTCTGGCATTACAGCCGTCTTCAGCCGGGCTTGCTTGACTCCAGTGGCAAAGTGAGCAAGGGACTCACGTCTGAGCATACCCTGCCAACTTAGGGCGAACAAAGAAAAAACAAAGGTGGTGATGGACGGAGCGTTGACACTATAAACACTCACCCCCAGTCAACTGATCTGGGTTGAATCCATCACCGTTCTTTAGCTCACTCCGCCACCCCAGTTCAGACATGGCCATATGCAAATCAGTCTGACCCTGTGCCTCATGGGAACAGTCCAGCCCGAACTGCCAAGCCATGTCTTCCCTGGACCGGAATCAAGCTTCCCAGGACCGGTTTCTGGCATTACAGCCGTCTTCAGCCGGGCTTGCTTGACTCCAGTGGCAAAGTGAGCAAGGGACTCACGTCTGAGCATACCCTGCCAACTTAGGGCGAACAAAGATAAACCAAAGGTGGTGATGGACGGAGCGTTGACACTACAAACACTCACCCCCAGTCAACTGATCTGGGTTGAATCCATCACCGTTCTTTAGCTCACTCCGCCACCCCAGTTCAGACATGGTGTGAGAAGTTGGCCTGATAGGTGATGTTTCCAATTCTGGAACCACCTATTATCAGACCAAACAATCCCTTATGGTGTCAGGTTGTAAGTCAACCTTGTTAGACAAGCTATCCTAGGGGTAGCATGGACTAAGCAGCCTAAAGGCTTAACTTAAGAGGTCGTGTTAAGCGAGCTGTTTTACCACATACAATCCTGTAATATCAAATGAAAGGACACCACACAAGTATATATTATAAAAATATATGTATTTATTACTAAAAACAATCCCCAGTATTCTTTATGAATAAAGGGGCACAAGGGTTAAATCAAAAGCACAGTTTAAACATACAAAGTTGCACAATTATGGATGAGGGCGGGTGGCCACTCAAACCATATACTAAACAAGTGGTATAAGAGATACCAATCGAACAGTGGTTAGGCCTAGGGCCTAGGGAATCGCTGGGAGCAGTTGGGACAAGCAATGCTGAAGTCGGGAGAGGCCCACGGGATTCGGGAGCAGTGCGGAAAGCGCACGCATGCACCAATGTTAACCAAAGGTGCGTAAAAGTTGTAAAGTTAAAGTTTAAGGACACTTCCGCTGAACCTAGAGGAACAAAACTTAAGACACAGACCCTAGAGATGTGTACCAGTGTGGGAACACCGGCGGAGTAAAGTTACCTCACCCACAGGAAGCGGGTGCACAGGGTCGAAGTTGAGTCAGGTTTCGTCACGCAGGCTCTTGGTGCTTGAAGCTGAAAGGGCTGCAGGCGGGGTGAAAGAGAAGTGTCCGGTGGAGTCCAAGGGTGGACTCGAGTCGAAAAGTACCTGAAAGCAGAGGGGACAGAGTCTGGGTCACTCAGCAGTGACCAGGGTGGAACCAGGACGGAACCAGGCAATGTCGGGCGCAATCAGGTGATCGTCGAGGAGCTTCTCTCCGCTGTCACGTGGGCTCTGGGGCATCTGCGACGTCCAGGAGCGGGTCACGATCTGTCCCACGAGGGCTCTCACCGTCGGCGCAGTCGGCTTCAAGTTTGGAGCAAACAACACTTGGCAAGAGCAATCCACGCGGAACCGGGAGATTGCTTCTCACTCGAACCAGGAGGGTCAGAGTGGGGGCTCCTTTTCAGGGGAGCTGGTGCAGATCTGGAGCAACCAGATTTGCAGGTCGAATTTCAAAGTTCGTCGGTACAGGGGCCACTAGCTGGCTGGCAAGTGACCGGGCCAACGCGTTGAGCCAAATGGAGCAGAAGGGCCCCACGCAGCACTCGTCGAGTGTGGGGGGCTGAACTTCGGTGCAAGTGTGGCTCAGGGTTGGGGCTTCTCAAACCCCGGTGTACAGCTTCGAGGGTCACTCGTGGGCTGCACGGTCAGCGTCTCGTGGTCAATTCAAGATGGCGTGCCCCACGCTTCCGGTCGCCTCCACGGGTCTCAGCTCTGCAGGGACTGTGGATCGGGCTGTTGGAAGGCAGGCAAGCTTGATCTCGTCGATCTCTGTCGCTCGAGTTCCGGCGGGAACTGCGACAAAGCAGACGTCGATGGCTGGATGGTGCCTCTTTGCACAGGGTGGTCACTCCTTGACCACAAGGGAGATTCTTCGGGCTTCTACGTCGAGTAGGATGTCGAAGGGTCCAGAATTTCGTTTCTTATGTTTCTTCAGGATAATCTGAAGTGCATTGGCACTGCTCCCAGTCTTATACTAATTTTGGGGGCTGGATTACCTGCTAGGTCCCCTCCTATGGGTGGGACCCAGGAAGTGGGTGGATACACCCCCTTCCTTTGATCCAGGCCGCCCTGGCACGAGGGCTGGAGTGCCCCAGAACCGGTTTGGCCGGATTATGCAAGGGGCAGCCTTGTGCGCCCCAGGCAGTGTCTGGTTTCTTTCAAACCTCCCTGCTACAATCCACTATCTCCTGTCTGGAGGGTGGTAACACCCCCCTGCGACAGGAAACCCTTTGTCCAGGCCCCATTTGGCTGAGTTTCGGTCAGCTTCAGGGGGTCAGACTCTTGTCTGTGGCAGAGGCATCCATTTTGTGGATCTAAGGTCCTTTTAGAAATTAACCGCATTTAAGTAAAGTAACATGTCTTACCCCTCTAGAGGGGTGGAATGCTATCCCCGTCGCCAGAACTGGCGAGGGGATAGTATTCCAAATCGTATGACACCTTACACGACATGTTTTGATAAAGCCAAACCAAAGTTGCTATATAACCGCGAGGATTATAAGGCACTTAAGAGTATATGGTATGGCATTATCCTGAAACAGCTTAGGGAGTTGTTCCCGACAGCTGCAGACAGGCTCAGCTCATGCTAGAGCTCCATCTCACATGAAACCACGCACTCTGCCTCCAGGATTGATGAGGCCTTCCATAGGAATGGCTCACAGGTTTATATGTGTCCAGATATAGGTTTAGATATAGGTATACTATATCTAAGTAAGGGGTGATTACACCACCTTACCCCAGCTGAGTGATCAGCCAGTTGTGTCAATTTAAGAACCAGCCAGGGGTGGCAAAAGATATGCTGCAGCCCCTGGTAGGCCTTGGTGGCCCCTATGCCCTGGGCACCTATAGTGCATTATACAGGGGCTGACAAGGAGTCCATTTCCAATTGTGGTATGTACCTATAGCACATGTATCAGTAATTTAATGAGAGAACAGCAGGCTGGGGGTCTGATCAGCAGGCCCACAGCCTCAGTAGTCGAAAACCAGTGAAGCAAAAAGCAAAAATTTGGGGTGACCATAGGATAGCAGACCCTACTCTCCTACACAACCCCCCCAAACGCAGGGACATTAAACTAACCTTGACCAGATAAGTCTTCATGTTCTAAGTGGAAGTACCTGGAGAGACCATCTGCATTACCATGGTCAGTCCCTGGGCGGTGCTCCACTGTAAAGTCCATCCCCTGTAGGGAAATGGACCACCTGAGCAGTTTGGGGTTTTCACCCTTCATCTGATTGAGCCACAAGAGGGGCTTATGGTCTGTCTGAACTAGGAAGTGAGTTCCAAACAAGTAGGACCTCAACTTCTTCAGGGCCCAAACCACAGCAAAGGCCTCCCTCTCGATGGCTGACCAACGTTTCTCTCTGGGGGTCAGCCTTCTGCTAATAAAAGCAATGGGCTGGTCTTGACCATCTTGATTAAGGTGTGAGAGCACAGCTCCCACCCCCAACTCAGAAGCATCTGTCTGTACAATGAACTGTTTGGAGTAGTCAGGACTCTTCAGGATAGGTGCAGAGCACATGGCCTTCTTCAGGTCTTCAAATGCCTTTTGACAGCTAACTGTCCACTGAACCTTTTTTGGCATCTTCTTGGATGTCAAGTCATTTAATGGTGTCACTATAGACCCATAGTTTTTCACAAACTTTCTGTAATACCCAGTCAGGCCCAAGAAGGCTCTGACTTGTGTCTGGGTAACTGGAGGAGCCCAGTCCTGTATGGTCTGGATTTTGCTCTCCAGTGGCTGAACCTGACCTCCACCTACTAGGTGGCCCAGGTATACAACCTTACTCTGCCCTATCTGGCACTTGGTGGCCTTGATAGTCAGGCCTGCCTTTTGCAGGGCCTCCAAAACTTTCTTCAGGTGGATCAGGTGATCCTCCCAGGTGGAGCTAAAGACAGCAATATCATCTAGATATGCTGCACAAAAGTCATCCAACCCAGTAAGGACTTGGTTCACCAACCTTTGGAAAGTGGCAGGTGCATTCTTCAAACCAAAGGGCATTACCACAAACTGATAATGTCCACTAGGGGTAGAGAATGCTGTTTTGGCTTTTGACTCCTCAGCTAGTCTGATTTGCCAGTAGCCAGCTGTCAGATCAAATGTGCTCAGAAACTTGGCAGAAGCCAATCTGTCAATGAGCTCATCTGCTCTTGGAATGGGGTGAGCATCTGTCCTAGTGACAGCATTGAGACCCCTGTAGTCCACGCAAAATCTCATTTCTCTCTTTCCATCTTGGGTATGAGGTTTTGGCACAAGGACTACTGGGCTGGCCCATGGGCTCTCTGATGGCTCAATCACTCCAAGCTCTAACATCTTTTGCACCTCAGCCTTGATGCAATCCCTGACATGGTCAGGTTGCCTGTAGATCTTATTCTTCACAGGCAGACTGTCACCAGTGTCCACCACATGGGTGCACCAGTCAGTCTGGCTGGGTGTGAGTGAAAACAAATGCCTGTGGGCCTGCAAAACTTGTCTGCAGTCCATCTGTTGCTGGTCAGTGAGGCTGCCTGCCAAGGCTACTCCATCAACTGAACCATCATCAGGGTTCTGAGAAAGCAGGTCTGGGAGAGGGTCACTCTCTTCCTCCTGATCCCCATCTGTGGCCATGAGCAAGCTCATGTCCTCCCTGTCCACAAATGCTTTCAAACGATTCACATGGATTACCCTGTGAGGGCTCCTAGGGGTTCCAAAGTCAACCAAGTAGGTGACTTCTCCCTTTTTCTCAATGATAGGATAGGGTCCACTCCATTTGTCCTGGAGTGCTGCTGGGGCCACTGGCTCCAGTACCCACACCTTCTGTCCTGGTTGGAACTCGACCAGTACAGCCTTTTGGTCATGCCAAGCTTTTTGTAATTCTTGGCTGGCCTCCAGGTTTTTGGATGCTCTTTCCATGTATTCAGCCATCCTGGAGCGGAGACCAAGTACATAGTCCACTATGTCTAGTTTAGGCTTTTTGAGAGGTAACTCCCATCCTTCCTTCACCAAACACAATGGACCCCTTACAGGGTGGCCAAACAAAAGTTCAAAAGGGCTGTAGCCAACCCCCTTCTGTGGGACCTCTCTGTAAGCAAAGAGCAGGCAAGGTAAAAGAATGTCCCATTTCCGCCTGAGCTTCTCTGGTAATCCCTTTATCATGCCTTTTAGGGTCTTGTTAAATCTCTCCACAAGCCCATTGCACTGTGGATGATAGGGGGTGATAAACTTGTAGTTTACTCCACACTCCTTCCACATTGCTTTCAGATAGCTAGACATAAAATGTGTGCCCCTATCTGATAATACCTCCTTTGGAAAGCCCACTCTTGAGAAAACTGCAATGAGGGCTTTTGCCACCACAGGTGCTGTGGTGGTCCTCAGGGGAATAGCCTCTGGATACCTGGTGGCATGATCCACTACCACCAGTATAAATCTGTTCCCAGATGCTGTTTGGGGGTCCATGGGACCCACAATATCAATTCCAACTCTTTCAAAGGGAACCCCCACCACAGGTAGTGGTATTAGGGGGGCCTTTGTTGTGCCACCTGACTTACCACTGGCTTGGCAAGTGACACAGGAGCGACAAAACTCCTTGACATTTTCTGACATATGAGGCCAGTGAAAGTGTGAAACAAGCCTGTCCCACGTCTTGTTCTGGCCTAAGTGTCCTGCAAGGGGAATATCATGGGCCAAGGTAAGGAGGAAGCCCCTAAACTGCAGAGGTATAACCAACCTCCTGGTCATGCCAGGCTTGGGGTCTCTAGCCTCTGAGTAAAGGAGTCCATCTTCCCAATACACAGTATGGGTACCTTGGGCATCCCCAGCAGCCTCAGCAGCAGCCTGCTATCTGAGGGGTTCAAGGGAAGGGCAATCTAATTGAGCCTGCCTCAGGTCTGCCCTTGAGGGTCCCCCTGTCCCCAGAAACTCAACCTGGTCAGGTTCAAGTTCCTCAGAGACAGTCTCCTCTTGGACTGCAGAATCAGTTTCCTCTGAAACCTGATCCTCAACCTGGGGCAAGGTGGAAGGCTCAGCCTTTCCTCTCTTGCTCCTTCTCTTGGGTTGTGGTTGGTCTATTGTTCCAAGATCCACCACTGGTTCAGGAAGGCACTTCTTAGCCTGAGACCTTGTCACTGCAAGGACATGAGCTGAAATCCCTAGCATTTCTGCATGAGTCCTGTACTCCACTTCTGACCAAACTGAGCTTTCAAGATCATTGCCTAACAGACAGTCTACTGGGAGGTCTGCACTCACAACAACCTTCTTTAGGCCATCTACCCCTCCCCAGGAGAAGTTCACAACTGCCACACTATGGGAAGTAGTGGAGTTGCTTGCATTGGTCACTAGGTAACTCTCACCTAGTACAATCTGTCCAGGGTCCACAAAGTCAGGTGTCACCATTGTGACACTGGCACATGTGTCCCTGTAGGCCTGAGCCAGTTTCTCATTAATTAAAGGCGTCTGCCTATATTTGCCCAGGTTACTGGGACTCACTGTAGTGGACAAAGCTAGGTCCACATCATATAGGAGAACTGCCTGAGTAGGGATTCTGACTAGGCCAGATCCTACTTCAGTACCAAGGGTCAACCCTACTACACCCTTTGGCTGTGTTCCACCACTGCTGACTGTACTAGGGGGTGCAGTTGCTTTAGGAGCTGCAGTGGTGGGGACTGGATTTGTCTTGGTGCATTCACTGCCCCAGTGGGAAACTGATTTGCAGTTATTACACCAAGGTTTCTTTGGGCCATTATTCTTCTTCTTTTTGTTTCCATTTTGGGAACCACCCTCCTTACTATTAGTTTGGGGGCCTGAAGACTTCTGGTCTTTTTCTTTATCTTTCTGATTTCCACCCTTCTGGTCTGTTTTCTTCTGGTCACCACCTTGGTTCTGGGGTTTCTGCTTAATCCTTGTTCTGACCCATTTGTCTGCCTTCTTTCCCAATTCTTGGGGAGAGGTCAGATCAGAGTCAATAAGGTATTGATGCAACAGCTGGTTTGTACAGTTATTAAGGATCTGTTCTCTCATTATAAGATTGTACAATCCTGTATAGTCTGAAACTTTACTTCCCTGCAACCAACCCTCCAGAGCCTTAGTGGCACAATCTACGAAATCAGTCCAGTCTTGAGTCTGTGCTTTTTGGGTATCTCTGAACAACAACCTGTATTGCTCAGTGGTTAGGCCAAACCCTTCAATAAGAGCACTCTTCAAGACAGAGTAGTTTTTGGCCTCCTCAGGTCTAACTGTGAGGAGCCTGTCCCTCCCTTTCTCAGAAAAGGAGTACCATAAAATTGCAGCCCACTGATCCTGAGGAACCTGCTGTACCATGCAGGCTCTCTCAAGAGCAGTCATCCATTTGTGGATGTCATCCCCTTCCTTGTAGGGGGCCACAATTTTTGTCAGGTTTCTATTATCATAGCTCCTGTCTTTTTCTCTAGGAATATTGCTGCCACCAGTGGCATCTAAGCCACACAATTTCTGCTCTCTTGCCAAGGCAAGTCTAGCTTGAGCCAAGGCTACCTCCTCCCTCTCTATTTGGAGTTTGACAGCCCTCATTCTGGCCCTATGCTCTATCTTCTGAGAGGCAGTCATACCTCTCTGAGATTCTCTTGAGGCACTAGAAATATGAGAGTCCCCTGAGGGAGATCTCACTCTTCTGTTGCCTGGGAGAACGATATGGTTGGATCTGGGGAGGTGCTGGCCCTCTCCATTTCCCAGTAGGTCTAAGTTGGCCTGGTTAAGCCTGGCAACTTGGACCTGGCTACCCCTCTGATCCTGATCTTCTGGGTCCTCTACATCTGAGTCCTCCTCCTCCTCTTCTTCCTCCTCTTCTCCTTCCTCTTGAGGGGTATCAGTTACAGGGGGGTTCACTCCATCTCCTGATTCTAAGGGAGCTTCATTTCCCTTCTCTAAGTCATCCTGCTCAAGAATGGCTATCAGGATAGGACAGGTGGGACTTCTGCCCCTTTTTAACCCTCTTGATATGCACAAGGCAATCAAGTCCTTTCGGGTTAACTTGTCATAGCTGGAAGTTGCCTTGGTAAGGTCAACTGTCACAGGAGCAGACCCTGAGGCTTTTCCTGTGTCAGACATGACTGCTAGTGAGGTGTAAGTGGTGCACTTACCTACACTAAGTGTTTTCCTACTGTACCTTGCTAGTGAGTTGTAGTCAGGGTGTGCTAATCCCTTTAATCTACAACTACTAAGTTCAGTAGAACTTAATATGCTAAGCTTTTGATTTATATGTACCTAGAGGTACTTGATGTGATCTTTCAATTTGATAAAAAGATTGCAATGGTAAAACAACAGCAAGCTCAAATCCGCACCGCTGCTCACCAATGTGAGAAGTTGGCCTGATAGGTGATGTTTCCAATTCTGGAACCACCTATTATCAGACCAAACAATCCCTTATGGTGTCAGGTTGTAAGTCAACCTTGTTAGACAAGCTATCCTAGGGGTAGCATGGACTAAGCAGCCTAAAGGCTTAACTTAAGAGGTTGTGTTAAGCGAGCTGTTTTACCACATACAATCCTGTAATATCAAATGAAAGGACACCACACAAGTATATATTATAAAAATATATGTATTTATTACTAAAAACAATCCCCAGTATTCTTTATGAATAAAGGGGCACAAGCGTTAAATCAAAAGCACAGTTTAAACATACAAAGTTGCACAATTATGGATGAGGGCGGGTGGCCACTCAAACCATATACTAAACAAGTGGTATAAGAGATACCAATCGAACAGTGGTTAGGCCTAGGGCCTAGGGAATCGCTGGGAGTAGTCGGGACAAGCAATGCTGAAGTCGGGAGAGGCCCACGGGATTCGGGAGCAGTGCGGAAAGCGCACGCATGCACCAATGTTAACCAATGGTGCGTAAAAGTTGTAAAGTTAAAGTTTAAGGACACTTCCGCTGAACCTAGAGGAACAAAACTTAAGACACAGACCCTAGAGATGTGTACCAGTGTGGGAACACCGGCGGAGCAAAGTTACCTCACCCACAGGAAGCGGGTGCACAGGGTCGAAGTTGAGTCGGGTTTCGTCACGCAGGCTCTTGGTGCTTGAAGCTGAAAGGGCTGCAGGCGGGGTGAAAGAGAAGTGTCCGGTGGAGTCCAAGGGTGGACTCGAGTCGAAAAGTACCTGAAAGCAGAGGGGACAGAGTCTGGGTCACTCAGCAGTGACCAGGGTGGAACCAGGACGGAACCAGGCAATGTCGGGCGCAATCAGGTGGTCGTCGAGGAGCTTCTCTCCACTGTCACGTGGGCTCTGGGGCATCTGCGACGTCCAGGAGCGGGTCACGATCTGTCCCACGAGGGCTCTCACCGTCGGCGCAGTCGGCTTCAAGTTTGGAGCAAACAACACTTGGCAAGAGCAATCCACGCGGAACCGGGAGATTGCCTCTCACTCGAACCAGGAGGGTCAGAGTGGGGGCTCCTTTTCAGGGGAGCTGGTGCAGATCTGGAGCAACCAGATTTGCAGGTCGAATTTCAAAGTTCGTCGGTACAGGGGCCACTAGCCGGCTGGCAAGTGACCGGGCCAACGCGTTGAGCCAAATGGAGCAGAAGGACCCCACGCAGCACTCGTCGAGTGTGGGGGGCTGAACTTCGGTGCAAGAGTGGCTCAGGGTTGGGGCTTCTCAAACCCCGGTGTACAGCTTCGAGGGTCACTCGTGGGCTGCACGGTCAGCGTCTCGTGGTCAATTCAAGATGGCGTGCCCCACGCTTCCGGTCGCCTCCACGGGTCTCAGCTCTGCAGGGACTGTGGATCGGGCTGTTGGAAAGCAGGCAAGCTTGATCTCGTCAATCTCTGTCGCTCGAGTTCCGGCGGGAACTGCGACAAAGCAGACGTCGATGGCTGGATGGTGCCTGTTTGCACAGGGTGGTCACTCCTTGACCACAAGGGAGATACTTCGGGCTTCTACGTCGAGTAGGATGTCGAAGGGTCCAGAATTTCATTTCTTATGTTTCCTCAGGATAATCTGAAGTGCATTGGCACTGCTCCCAGTCTTATACTAATTTTGGGGGCTGGATTACCTGCTAGGTCCCCTCCTATGGGTGGGACCCAGGAAGTGGGTGGATACACCCCCTTCCTTTGATCCAGGCCGCCCTGGCACGAGGGCTGGAGTGCCCCAGAACCGGTTTGGCCGGATTATGCAAGGGGCAGCCTTGTGCGCCCCAGGCAGTGTCTGGTTTCTTTCAAACCTCCCTGCTACAATCCACTATCTCCTGTCTGGAGGGTGGTAACACCCCCCTGCGACAGGAAACCCTTTGTCCAGGCCCCATTTGGCTGAGTTTCGGTCAGCTTCAGGGGGTCAGACTCTTGTCTGTGGCAGAGGCATCCATTTTGTGGATCTAAGGTCCTTTTAGAAATTAACCGCATTTAAGTACAGTAACATGTCTTACCCCTCTAGAGGGGTGGAATGCTATCCCCGTCGCCAGAACTGGCAAGGGGATAGTTTTCCAAATCGTATGACACCTTACACGACATGTTTTGATAAAGCCAAACCAAAGTTGCTATATAACCGCGAGGATTATAAGGCACTTAAGAGTATATGGTATGGCATTATCCTGAAACAGCTTAGGGAGTTGTTCCCGACAGCTGCAGACAGGCTCAGCTCATGCTAGAGCTCCATCTCACATGAAACCACGCACTCTGCCTCCAGGATTGATGAGGCCTTCCATAGGAGTGGCTCACAGGTTTATATGTGTCCAGATATAGGTTTAGATATAGGTATACTATATCTAAGTAAGGGGTGATTACACCACCTTACCCCAGCTGAGTGATCAGCCAGTTGTGTCAATTTAAGAACCAGCCAGGGGTGGCAAAAGATATGCTGCAGCCCCTGGTAGGCCTTGGTGGCCTCTATGCCCTGGGCACCTATAGTGCATTATACAGGGGCTGACAAGGAGTCCATTTCCAATTGTGGTATGTACCTATAGCACATGTATCAGTAATTTAGTGAGAGAACAGCAGGCTGGGGGTCTGATCAGCAGGCCCACAGCCTCAGTAGTCGAAAACCAGTGAAGCAAAAAGCAAAAATTTGGGGTGACCATAGGATAGCAGACCCTACTCTCCTACACATTGCCATATGCAAATCAGTCTGACCCTGTGCCTCATGGGAACAGTCCAGCCCGAACTGCCAAGCCATGTCTTCCCTGGACCGGAATCAAGCTTCCCAGGACCGGTTTCTGGCATTACAGCCGTCTTCAGCCGGGCTTGCTTGACTCCAGTGGCAAAGTGAGCAAGGGACTCACGTCTGAGCATACCCTGCCAACTTAGGGCGAACAAAGAAAAACCAAAGGTGGTGATGGACGGAGCGTTGACAATACAAACACTCACCCCCAGTCAACTGATCTGGGTTTAATCCATCACCGTTCTTTAGCTCACTCCGCCACCCCAGTTCAGACATTTCCATATGCAAATCAGTCTGACCCTGTGCCTCATGGGAACAGTCCAGCCCGAACTGCCAAGCCATGACTTCCCTGGACCGGAATCAAGCTTCCCAGGACCGGTTTCTGGCATTACAGCCGTCTTCAGCCGGGCTTGCTTGACTCCAGTGGCAAAGTGAGCAAGGGACTCACATCTGAGCATACCCTGCCAACTTAGGGCGAACAAAGAAAAACCAAAGGTGGTGATGGACGGAGCGTTGACACTACAAAGACTCACCCCCAGTCAACTGATCTGGGTTGAATCCATCACCGTTCTTTAGCTCACTCCGCCACCCTAGTTCAGACATGGCCATATGCAAATCAGTCTGACCCTGTGCCTCATGGGAACATTCCAGCCCGAACTGCCAAGCCATGTCTTCCCTGGACCGGAATCAAGCTTCCCAGGACCGGTTTCTTGCATTACAGCCGTCTTCAGCCGGGCTTGCTTGACTCCAGTGGCAAAGTGAGCAAGGGACTCACGTCTGAGCATACCCTGCGAACTTAGGGCGAACAAAGAAAAACCAAAGGTGGTGATGGACGGAGCGTTGACACTACAAACACTCACCCCCAGTCAACTGATCTGGGTTGAATGCATCACCGTTCTTTAGCTCACTCCGCCACCCCAGTTCAGACATGGCCATATGCAAATCAGTCTGACCCTGTGCCTCATGGGAACAATCCAGCCCGAACTGCCAAGCCATGTCTTCCCTGGACCGGAATCAAGCTTCCCAGGACCGGTTTCTGGCATTACAGCCGTCTTCAGCCGGGCTTGCTTGACTCCAGTGGCAAAGTGAGCAAGGGACTCACGTCTGAGCATACCCTGCCAACTTAGGGCGAACAAAGAAAAACCAAAGGTGGTGATGGACGGAGCGTTGACAATACAAATACTCACCCCCAGTCAACTGGTCTGGGTTTAATCCATCACCGTTCTTTAGCTCACTCCGCCACCCCAGTTCAGACATGGCCATATGCAAATCAGTCTGACCCTGTGCCTCATGGGAACAGTCCAGCCCATACTGCCAAGCCATGACTTCCCTGGACCGGAATCAAGCTTCCCAGGACCGGTTTCTGGCATTACAGCCGTCTTCAGCCGGGCTTGCTTGACTCCAGTGGCAAAGTGAGCAAGGGACTCACGTCTGAGCATACCCTGCCAACTTAGGGCGAACAAAGATAAACCAAAGGTGTTGATGGACGGAGCGTTGACACTACAAACACTCACCCCCAGTCAACTGATCTGGGTTGAATCCATCACCGTTCTTTAGCTCACTCCGCCACCCCAGTTCAGACATGGCCATATGCAAATCAGTCTGACCCTGTGCCTCATGGGAACAGTCCAGCCCGAACTGCCAAGCCATGACTTCCCTGGACCGGAATCAAGCTTCCCAGGACCGGTTTCTGGCATTACAGCCGTCTTCAGCCGGGCTTGCTTGACTCCAGTGGCAAAGTGAGCAAGGGACTCACATCTGAGCATACCCTGCCAACTTAGGGCGAACAAAGAAAAACCAAAGGTGGTGATGGACGGAGCGTTGACACTACAAAGACTCACCCCCAGTCAACTGATCTGGGTTGAATCCATCACCGTTCTTTAGCTCACTCCGCCACCCTAGTTCAGACATGGCCATATGCAAATCAGTCTGACCCTGTGCCTCATGGGAACATTCCAGCCCGAACTGCCAAGCCATGTCTTCCCTGGACCGGAATCAAGCTTCCCAGGACCGGTTTCTTGCATTACAGCCGTCTTCAGCCGGGCTTGCTTGACTCCAGTGGCAAAGTGAGCAAGGGACTCACGTCTGAGCATACCCTGCGAACTTAGGGCGAACAAAGAAAAACCAAAGGTGGTGATGGACGGAGCGTTGACACTACAAACACTCACCCCCAGTCAACTGATCTGGGTTGAATGCATCACCGTTCTTTAGCTCACTCCGCCACCCCAGTTCAGACATGGCCATATGCAAATCAGTCTGACCCTGTGCCTCATGGGAACAATCCAGCCCGAACTGCCAAGCCATGTCTTCCCTGGACCGGAATCAAGCTTCCCAGGACCGGTTTCTGGCATTACAGCCGTCTTCAGCCGGGCTTGCTTGACTCCAGTGGCAAAGTGAGCAAGGGACTCACGTCTGAGCATACCCTGCCAACTTAGGGCGAACAAAGAAAAACCAAAGGTGGTGATGGACGGAGCGTTGACAATACAAATACTCACCCCCAGTCAACTGGTCTGGGTTTAATCCATCACCGTTCTTTAGCTCACTCCGCCACCCCAGTTCAGACATGGCCATATGCAAATCAGTCTGACCCTGTGCCTCATGGGAACAGTCCAGCCCATACTGCCAAGCCATGACTTCCCTGGACCGGAATCAAGCTTCCCAGGACCGGTTTCTGGCATTACAGCCGTCTTCAGCCGGGCTTGCTTGACTCCAGTGGCAAAGTGAGCAAGGGACTCACGTCTGAGCATACCCTGCCAACTTAGGGCGAACAAAGATAAACCAAAGGTGTTGATGGACGGAGCGTTGACACTACAAACACTCACCCCCAGTCAACTGATCTGGGTTGAATCCATCACCGTTCTTTAGCTCACTCCGCCACCCCAGTTCAGACATGGCCATATGCAAATCAGTCTGACCCTGTGCCTCATGGGAACAGTCCAGCCCGAACTGCCAAGCCATGTCTTCCCTGGACCGGAATCAAGCTTCCCAGGACCGGTTTCTGGCATTACAACCATCTTCAGCCGGGCTTGCTTGACTCCAGTGGCAAAGTGAGCAAGGGACTCACGTCTGAGCATACCCTGCCAACTTAGGGCGAACAAAGAAAAACCAAAGGTGGTGATGGACGGAGCGTTGACAATACAAACACTCACCTCCAGTCAACTGATCTGGGTTTAATCCATCACCGTTCTTTAGCTCACTCCGCCACCCCAGTTCAGACATGGCCATATGCAAATCAGTCTGACCCTGTGCCTCATGGGAACAGTCCAGCCCGAACTGCCAAGCCATGTCTTCCCTGGACCAGAATCAAGCTTCCCAGGACCGGTTTCTGGCATTACAGCCGTCTTCAGCCGGGCTTGCTTGACTCCAGTGGCAAAGTAAGCAAGGGACTCACGTCTGAGCATACCCTGTCAACTTAGGGCGAACAAAGAAAAACCAAAGGTGGTGATGGACGGAGCGTTGACAATACAAACACTCACCCCCAGTCAACTGATCTGGGTTTAATCCATCACCGTTCTTTAGCTCACTCCGCCACCCCAGTTCAGACATTGCCATATGCAAATCAGTCTGACCCTGTGCCTCATGGGAACAGTCGAGCCCGAACTGCCAAGCCATGACTTCCCTGGACCGGAATCAAGCTTCCCAGGACCGGTTTCTGGCATTACAGCCGTCTTCAGCCGGGCTTGCTTGACTCCAGTGGCAAAGTGAGCAAGGGACTCATGTCTGAGCATACCCTGCCAACTTAGGGCGAACAAAGAAAAACCAAAGGTGGTGATGGACGGAGCGTTGACACTACAAACACTCACCCCCAGTCAACTGATCTGGGTTGAATGCATCACCGTTCTTTAGCTCACTCCGCCACCCCAGTTCAGACATGGCCATATGCAAATCAGTCTGACCCTGTGCCTCATGGAAACAATCCAGCCCGAACTGCCAAGCCATGACTTCCCTGGACCGGAATCAAGCTTCCCAGGACCGGTTTCTGGCATTACAGCCGTCTTCAGCCGGGCTTGCTTGACTCCAGTGGCAAAGTGAGCAAGGGACTCACGTCTGAGCATACCCTGCCAACTTAGGGCGAACAAAGATAAACCAAAGGTGGTGATGGACGGAGCGTTGACACTACAAACACTCACCCCCAGTCAACTGATCTGGGTTGAATCCATCACCGTTCTTTAGCTCACTCCGCCACCCCAGTTCAGACATGGCCATATGCAAATCAGTCTGACTCTGTGCCTCATGGGAACAGTCCAGCCCGAACAGCCAAGCCATGTCTTCCCTGGACCGGAATCAAGCTTCCCAGGACCGGTTTCTGGCATTACAACCATCTTCAGCCGGGCTTGCTTGACTCCAGTGGCAAAGTGAGCAAGGGACTCACGTCTGAGCATACCCTGCCAACTTAGGGCGAACAAAGAAAAACCAAAGGTGGTGATGGACGGAGCGTTGACAATACAAACACTCACCTCCAGTCAACTGATCTGGGTTTAATCCATCACCGTTCTTTAGCTCACTCCGCCACCCCAGTTCAGACATGGCCATATGCAAATCAGTCTGACCCTGTGCCTCATGGGAACAGTCCAGCCCGAACTGCCAAGCCATGTCTTCCCTGGACCAGAATCAAGCTTCCCAGGACCGGTTTCTGGCATTACAGCCGTCTTCAGCCGGGCTTGCTTGACTCCAGTGGCAAAGTGAGCAAGGGACTCACGTCTGAGCATACCCTGCCAACTTAGGGCGAACAAAGAAAAACCAAAGGTGGTGATGGACGGAGCGTTGACAATACAAACACTCACCCCCAGTCAACTGATCTGGGTTTAATCCATCACCGTTCTTTAGCTCACTCCGCCACCCCAGTTCAGACATTGCCATATGCAAATCAGTCTGACCCTGTGCCTCATGGGAACAGTCCAGCCCGAACTGCCAAGCCATGACTTCCCTGGACCGGAATCAAGCTTCCCAGGACCGGTTTCTGGCATTACAGCCGTCTTCAGCCGGGCTTGCTTGACTCCAGTGGCAAAGTGAGCAAGGGACTCACGTCTGAGCATACCCTGCCAACTTAGGGCGAACAAAGAAAAACCAAAGGTGGTGATGGACGGAGCGTTGACACTACAAACACTCACCCCCAGTCAACTGATCTGGGTTGAATGCATCACCGTTCTTTAGCTCACTCCGCCACCCCAGTTCAGACATGGCCATATGCAAATCAGTCTGACCCTGTGCCTCATGGGAACAATCCAGCCCGAACTGCCAAGCCATGTCTTCCCTGGACCGGAATCAAGCTTCCCAGGACCGGTTTCTGGCATTACAGCCGTCTTCAGCCGGGCTTGCTTGACTCCAGTGGCAAAGTGAGCAAGGGACTCACGTCTGAGCATACCTTGCCAACTTAGGGCGAACAAAGAAAAACCAAAGGTGGTGATGGACGGAGCGTTGACAATACAAACACTCACCCCCAGTCAACTGATCTGGGTTTAATCCATCACCGTTCTTTAGCTCACTCTGCCACCCCAGTTCAGACATGGCCATATGCAAATCAGTCTGACCCTGTGCCTCATGGGAACAGTCCAGCCCGAACTGCCAAGCCATGTCTTCCCTTGACCGGAATCAAGCTTCCCAGGACCGGTTTCTGGCATTACAGCCGTCTTCAGCCGGGCTTGCTTGACTCCAGTGGCAAAGTGAGCAAGGGACTCACGTCTGAGCATACCCTGCCAACTTAGGGCGAACAAAGAAAAAACAAAGGTGGTGATGGACGGGGCGTTGACACTACAAACACTCACCCCCAGTCAACTGATCTGGGTTGAATCCATCACCGTTCTTTAGCTCACTCCGCCACCCTAGTTCAGACATGGCCATATGCAAATCAGTCTGACCCTGTGCCTCATGGGAACAGTCCAGCCCGAACTGCCAAGCCATGACTTCCCTGGACCGGAATCAAGCTTCCCAGGACCGGTTTCTGGCATTACAGCCGTCTTCAGCCGGGCTTGCTTGACTCCAGTGGCAAAGTGAGCAAGGGACTCACGTCTGAGCATACCCTGCCAAGTTAGGGTGAACAAAGAAAAACCAAAGGTGGTGATGGACGGAGCGTTGACAATACAAACACTCACCCCCAGTCAACTGATCTGGGTTTAATCCATCACCGTTCTTTAGCTCACTCCGCCACCCCAGTTCAGACATGGCCATATGCAAATCAGTCTGACCCTGTGCCTCATGGGAACAGTCCAGCCCGAACTGCCAAGCCATGTCTTCCCTTGACCGGAATCAAGCTTCCCAGGACCGGTTTCTGGCATTACAGCCGTCTTCAGCCGGGCTTGCTTGACTCCAGTGGCAAAGTGAGCAAGGGACTCACGTCTGAGCATACCCTGCCAACTTAGGGCGAACAAAGAAAAACCAAAGGTGGTGATGGACGGAGCGTTGACACTACAAACACTCACCCCCAGTCAACTGATCTGGGTTGAATGCATCACCGTTCTTTAGCTCACTCCGCCACCCCAGTTCAGACATGGCCATATGCAAATCAGTCTGACCCTGTGCCTCATGGGAACAATCCAGCCCGAACTGCCAAGCCATGTCTTCCCTAGACCGGAATCAAGCTTCCCAGGACCGGTTTCTGGCATTACAGCCGTCTTCAGCCGGGCTTGCTTGACTCCAGTGGCAAAGTGAGCAAGGGACTCACGTCTGAGCATACCCTGCCAACTTAGGGCGAACAAAGAAAAACCAAAGGTGGTGATGGACGGAGCGTTGACAATACAAACACTCACCCCCAGTCAACTGGTCTGGGTTTAATCCATCACCGTTCTTTAGCTCACTCCGCCACCCCAGTTCAGACATGGCCATATGCAAATCAGTCTGACCCTGTGCCTCATGGGAACAGTCCAGCCCATACTGCCAAGCCATGACTTCCCTGGACCGGAATCAAGCTTTCCAGGACCGGTTTCTGGCATTACAGCCGTCTTCAGCCGGGCTTGCTTGACTCCAGTGGCAAAGTGAGCAAGGGACTCACGTCTGTGCATACCCTGCCAACTTAGGGCGAACAAAGAAAAAACAAAGGTGGTGATGGACGGAGCGTTGACACTACAAACACTCACCCCCAGTCAACTGATCTGGGTTGAATCCATCACCGTTCTTTAGCTCACTCCGCCACCCTAGTTCAGACATGGCCACATGCAAATCAGTCTGACCCTGTGCCTCATGGGAACAGTCCAGCCCGAACTGCCAAGCCATGTCTTCCCTGGACCGGAATCAAGCTTCCCAGGACCGGTTTCTGGCATTACAGCCGTCTTCAGCCGGGCTTGCTTGACTCCAGTGGCAAAGTGAGCAAGGGACTCACGTCTGAGCATACCCTGCCAACTTAGGGAGAACAAAGAAAAACCAAAGGTGGTGATGGACGGAGCGTTGACACTACAAACACTCACCCCCAGTCAACTGATCTGGGTTGAATGCATCACCGTTCTTTAGCTCACTCCGCCACCCCAGTTCTGACATGGCCATATGCAAATCAGTCTGACCCTGTGCCTCATGGGAACAATCCAGCCCGAACTGCCAAGCCATGTCTTCCCTGGACCGGAATCAAGCTTCCCAGGACCGGTTTCTGGCATTACAGCCGTCTTCAGCCGGGCTTGCTTGACTCCAGTGGCAAAGTGAGCAAGGGACTCACGTCTGAGCATACCCTGCCAACTTAGGGCGAACAAAGAAAAACCAAAGGTGGTGATGGACGGAGCGTTGACAATACAAACACTCACCCCCAGTCAACTGATCTGGGTTTAATCCATCACCGTTCTTTAGCTCACTCGCCACCCCAGTTCAGACATGGCCATATGCAAATCAGTCTGACCCTGTGCCTCATGGGAACAGTCCAGCCCGAACTGCCAAGCTATGTCTTCCCTGGACCGGAATCAAGCTTCCCAGGACCGTTTTCTGGCATTACAGCCGTCTTCAGCCGGGCTTGCTTGACTCCAGTGGCAAAGTGAGCAAGGGACTCACGTCTGAGCATACCCTGCCAACTTGGGGCGAACAAAGAAAAACCAAAGGTGGTGATGGACGGAGCGTTGACAATACAAACACTCACCCCCAGTCAACTGATCTGGGTTTAATCCATCACCGTTCTTTAGCTCACTCCGCCACCCCAGTTCAGACATGGCCATATGCAAATCAGTCTGACCCTGTGCCTCATGGGAACAGTCCAGCCCGAACTGCCAAGCCACGACTTCCCT
Source organism: Lissotriton helveticus (assembly GCF_964261635.1). Lineage (NCBI taxonomy): Eukaryota > Metazoa > Chordata > Amphibia > Caudata > Salamandridae > Lissotriton > Lissotriton helveticus. Next base: position 388,059,210 of record NC_136071.1, read on the forward strand.
GGACCGGAATCAAGCTTCCCAGGACCGGTTTCTGGCATTACAGCCGTCTTCAGCCGGGCTTGCTTGACTCCAGTGGCAAAGTGAGCAAGGGACTCACGTCTGAGCAATCTTTTTCTTTTTTTCTTTCTTTTTTTTTCCTTTTTCTTTGTTCGCCCTAAGTTGGCATGGTATGCTCAGACGTGAGTCCCTTGCTCACTTTACCACTGGAGTCAAGCAAGCCCGGCTGAAGACGGCTGTAATGCCAGAAACCGGTCCTGGGAAGCTTGATTCCGGTCCAGGGAAGACATGGCTTGGCAGTTCGGGCTGGACTGTTCCCATGACCCACAGGGTCAGACTGATTTGCATATGGCCATGTCTGAACTGGGGTGGCGGAGTGAGCTAAAGAACGGTGATGGATTAAACCCAGCTCAGTTGACTGGGGGTGAGTGTTTGTATTGTCAACGCTCCGTCCATCACCACCTTTGGTTTTTCTTTGTTCGCCCTAAGTTGGCAGGGTATGCTCAGACGTGAGTCCTTTGCTCACTTTGCCACTGGAGTCAAGCAAGCCCGGCTGAAGACGGCTGTAATGCCAGAAACCGGTCCTGGGAAGCTTGATTCCGGTCCATGGAAGACATGGCTTGGCAGTTCGGGCTGGACTGTTCCCATGAGGCACAGGGTCGGACTGATTTGCATATGGCCATGTCTGAACTGGGGTTGCGGAGTGAGCTAAAGAACGGTGATGGATTCAACCCAGATCAGTTGACTGGGGGTGAGTGTTTGTATTGTCAACGCTCCGTCCATCACCACCTTTGTTTTTTCTTTGTTCGCCCTAAGTTGGCAGGGTATGCTCAGACGTGAGTCCCTTGCTCACTTTGCCACTGGAGTCAAGCAAGCCCGGCTGAAGACGGCTGTAATGCCAGAAACCGGTCCTGGGAAGCTTGATTCCGGTCCAGGGAAGACATGGCTTGGCAGTTCGGGCTGGACTGTTCCCATGAGGCACAGGGTCAGACTGATTTGCATATGGCCATGTCTGAACTGGGGTGGCGGAGTGAGCTAAAGAACGGTGATGGATTAAACCCAGATCAGTTGACTGGGCGTGAGTGTTTGTATTGTCAACGCTCCGTCCATCACCACCTTTGGTTTTTCTTTGAACCACCATAGTAAGTCAAGTTATCACGAGACCAGAGAGAACATTTATTTGTACAGAAAGGACAGGCCAAGCCAACACTGGAGATGCTAGGCGTTCTTCACTTTAGCCAAAGTTTCTTACAAATGGGAACATTTTGAGTTCCCTGGTGAATGTGAGTAGACAAGAGGTTGTGCAAAGGGCTGAGGAGGGAGTTTCAAAGCCTTGTTGTGTTCTTCCTTTAAAGTTGGGAACGAGTCAGTCCTTCTTGATCCTGGTTGAGCTCCGGAGACTTTTAATATTCCAGCCAGGAAGGAGAGAGTGGAGCTATGAAGGATTTAATGAGCAGCGCATGCAGTCCTCAGTTGGGCTCTTTTCTCAACGGGGGCCCAGTGCAGGGTGGGGGATAAGGGAGGAGTTGTGGTTGGATTTCCTGTGGCCTGTCACATGCAGCAGCTGCATGGAGCACTGTTATCCGAGGAGCTGGAGGAGCGTTAAGGAGACCAGAGAGGAGTGAGTTACCATATTCTAGTCTGGAAAGAACTACTTCCTGGACCACAGCTTTTACGTCCTACGCAGTAATGAACTGTCAGAGCCCCCAGACCAGTCTTAGAGGTATCATGTGCTTTTGGCCGTGCCTGAGATTTGCCTCTGAAGGTCTGGATGCAGTGCTTAATTTGTAAAATATTAAGTGCCAGGGCTCTGATCAGGAGGCCACTGCAGCTTGCACCACCCATCGCCCCTGTCATTGCTGCCAAATGATCTGCTAACCACCTCTCTCGCATGTAAATGCGACAGTTCAGATTATTCCAGGTTCCCACAGCTAAGGGAGTGGCTGGGGAGGCAAGTATTAGTTATTTTTTGACGTATATTGTTTTCCTAAACAACTGATAAGCTGCTCATCTCTAAATTACATGAGCAGCGCCAACGTGTGGCAGACTGCCCTAAGTGTGATGTTGATAATTAGGTGCCAGTGCTGAGCACCGGACACTAATTAAGTGCAGGTGCTCAGCACCTGAAAGCTCCGGCTCAAATTAAGCACTGTCAGGATGTTTTTCAAGGATAAAGCCCAACTATATGGTATCCTTCACAATGGCCAGAATGTGATTCAGGGAGAGAAACGCTGTGGTTAAGTATTGTATAAGAGTACTTTTACAAGCAATTAATTGACCTATTGTACCATAAGACATTATGAGAAATACATACATGTGATCAAATATAACTGCATCTTGGATTGATAATTTGGGTGCCTCTTACATTTAATTATTATTATCTACTAATTTTAGTATAGAGTTATGCTAATAAAGCTTCGTACTTGCACATGTCAGAAGAGTTGTTACAGTACTAATGAACAGTGCCAACTCTTCTCTGGCACATGCTGTTCTCCTATTGGAACATAACAAGCATCTTTTAGCAGGTCATGCTGTAACCTGGCACCCCAACCCAGCCCAAACACTTAAAAATAGTCCGGCTCGCGTGCAGTCCTATTCGAGTCATCACTGCTCTTAGGTAGCTGCAACAGCTCTGTGGGATGTGCAGGTAGTGGAAGATGGACACTATTGTAGTGTTAGTTGGCAGCATACTGTGGTATATAAATAAATAATACCGGATCTAGGTTTGACTGGATATAGTAATAACAGATAGCTCAATAAATAAGAGTCAAGATTCGAGGTAGTAGGAGTTTGCAGGTTTAATACAGCATAAAGGACAGGAACAGGACAACCTGCACAAGAATGGGATGGCAGCGCTGCCTGGGACAGGATTGGACTGGCGTAACATTTAATAACAGTGTACAAGCATATATACTAAAACAGTTGCATTGCAATACATACAATAGGCGGAGCAGTGGGTGTGGTCAATAGCAGTCGCGAAAGATAAGGGTGAAAGTAGGTGTAACAGGAGGCGTATACATAGACATGTGATGTAAACGTAACAGAATATGTCATAAATGGGGCGGAAACATGGAGGGGGCTACCTAAGGAGCCGGGACCTCTAACCTAATGGTGCGCGCAAACTGACAATGACGTGTTACTAGGAGAAGCTGGGGGCTATGAACTCTGTGCTAGGAGCAGAGACTGAAGTCTGGAGAGTCAGGGCGACATGGACCTAACACTATCTAGTATCTGATGTTTAGAGAACATGTTGATAGAATCCAAAAGCTATCGGGGTAAAGGCTAACAGACTCTAAGACTGGTGCATGCATTATTCTACATGTAGTGCGTGATGAAGAATATTAAATTACCATTAATACAGTATTTCTCTTATGTGGAGACGTAAAGGCTAGACGATGACGGAAACTATTGATGCGATTCAGTAGCTTAGGAATGCAGAGAAGGAGGGCTGGACTGATAACTAGAATCATAACATACTCTTGGCAGACTCGTAGGCAGAGCCAGGCCGAGCCGGGCACTGTGAGGCAGGAAGTAAGTGAAGAGTCAGGAACACAGGTGGGGGCTGTATCGCTCCTCAGCGAGGGCTCAGGAGACAGGAACTGAATCTGGTGTCCGGGCCCTTTTGAGGCCTAGAAACGGGGACTTTTCAATGAAATAACGTGCACACTGAGAAACGTGGCAACGTAACTTTACATAGGCCTGATACTCATAGTATTCACGAGAACTGGAAACTGGCATACTAGAGATGGACACAACTATAATTGCGTCTTTAATCAAACATGGGGAATACATATGCATATTAATCATGCACACATAACATAAGATGGGGGACACGTAGGGACACAGAACATGGCAAAATTTACTTTTCCACATTCCCTCCTTGTCACTACGTTTCCATCAGGAAACATCAATATTCATGATACCATCTATCATTTCATACAGTATCATTTGCTCGTCTCGAATTTGCTTGGAACTGGATTTAGAACGGGACTTGGGACTAGGAATACAAGAGGTAGCGCAAATGCCGCAAATCGCAGGGCCACATTGTATACAGAGGCAGCAACTGAATATGATCGCTACTGCAATACCTAGAAAGGACAACACTTTCCATCCCCAGGCGGAAATCATATTCCAGAACCAACCGGACCATGTCCAGGTGCCTGGATCTTGGTGTAACATATGGGCAATCTTATGGAGTCTGGTTATAGCTGAATAAACAGACGGCGCGTTATTAGGAATGAAAATGCAGCAACTGGATCCGATGACTCTACATGCCCCGCCCCTATCGGCCAGTATGACGTCAAGGACGAGACGATTCTGGAGCACGACAATTCTCATAAAGGATTGCTCTTCGGTCAAGTTACCTAGAGCAGAGGTAGTCTCAATCACTACTGCTTCGAGTGTTCTGGTTAATCTACGTATCAGTTTACTATTCACAACAGTACCTAAATAGGGAAATACACCTTTATTGATATCTATGTATTGTTCTAGAGCAGTTTCAGTATAATCGACAATCGGGAGGTCTCTCTTGTGTCTAGTATGTACTAGGTGGGAATTCCTATGATAGTCAGGTGGGGCTAGAAAAACTGGTGGCAGTAGGAAGGCAATGTAACAGGTTCCCTCCCAATCGAGGGGCAGACGAACATATGCGGTCTGACCACAAACAAAATAAGAATGACGTGAAGCTTTAAAAATAGATTTCCTACTGTCACTATACTTGACAATAGTAGTACAATCACTATGTCCTACATGTACGGAACCATTATTTCGGACACATAATTCACCTTTGACTGGTAATACTGACATAGAGGGTAAGTCTGAAGTAGTATCAGACTGAACATTCAGGACCATGAAATTCGAAGAATAATTACCTAGATTATAAACTTCATTTTCTAGATCTAACCCTGTTCTGTGGGGAAGACCTTGCTTGTCTGGAAAACATGTACTGTTAAGAAAAGACATATCTGTTGAGGATGACGTTAACGTGGACCATGCTCCACACGAACCATTATGTGAGAATGGATAAGGAAAGAGTGGCAGAACTCCCTTCGGTGTCTGGAAAGGGGGGAGTCGACCACACACCCAACAATTAGTGGCATTGCTGGTCTGGTGTGAATAATGTAACATGCGGATAAAGGAATTGTTACGCATAGCAAGACGATAAGATAGTTCATGAGAAGGCAGATCACTAAACGTGTGCTCTACTGTAGCAATAGAAGACTTATTTACATGAGAAACTGGAAAACACAAATAAAATGCATAACCTGTGCAGGTAGTCATAAGGCTGAAAAACAATATGAAACTTAGAAAAACGATACATCGGATTGAGTTTTGACTAACTCTCTCACTATGGGGGTCTATTTTATACATGTCAGAAACCGGTCTAACCGTTTCACCTAGGGGAGGACTTAGACAATCAAACTGGCTGACTTATTTTACTAGACCTTAATTTTAGCTTATACTCCTGTCGCGGAGTTTTCTCTAACAGGGAGGGATTTGTATCATTGTCTTTTGCGGGACAGTCCTTAAGAATAGTACTTTGGCAATCTTTATAATCCTCGGAAATGTTCTTGGAAACAGTCTTTAATCCATAAAACTTTTTCACGTGAGACAGGTGGACCCAGCCCTTCCTGCCTTCCAGCTTGACGGCAGTACGGGTGGCCAGGAGGACCTGTTTTGGCTCCTTCCAGCGAGGCTCCAGCGGACTTGAACGATCAAAGTTCCTTACAAGGACCAAACTTCCGGGAACGATGTCATGCGGTGCCACCTCGGTATTGTCTGGAAATGCGGCGGCAACCTGTGAACGACAAGAGTGTAGGGCAGACATCAAGGAAGCTAGGTAATCTGTCAGCATATTACTTGACAATGTTTATGGCCCAGTGCTGTAAATCACTGGGACTCTGGTACGCACTACATGAATTGAAATTATTCCTTTAAACCATTATGTGCATTTCATCTTTATGCAATTTATTATGCTTCACAACGAAATTCGTCAGTGTCATCAATTATACGAAACAAAATTTTTCACAATATCATGAAATTCATACATAAACGTAATTCAAGCACAGGTTAACAAGCAAAAAATAATAAAAAAACAACCCAATGCATTTCGGGGCTATGATGCCCCTTCGTCAGGGGTCTAAATCCTACGAGATAATATGTGCCCTGTGTATATTTAATGTGAACGTTTCATGCGAATCTCTGCGAAAAAAAGGAGTGTATATCCATGTCAAATTCTAACCATACTGATCGATTGCACTTTTTAAATTATCTGAACACCATCACGATCAAGGTATTTTTTACCTGCATAAGCGTTGTGGATACCAAGTCTGCGATATGAAAAGAATAAAGAAACCCGTATGACTACATTGTCAAAATGAATTGTAAATGCGTTGTTCTGAAAATATGTGTAAATGATGAGGCTCACCTGCGTGTAACGCCAAACTTGCTACCACGTGGAGAAAACCTGTATTAGACAAGCGACTAGCGTCAGTGCATGTGCACATAGTGAGGTTTACATTTATAACATAAATACCCAACGAAGAGTGTGTTTACCTGCGAGTCTAAACGTGCAGGTTTCGATCTCGCCGAGTTTTCCCGTGAATACTGTAATAAAATGATAATAATACTATCATCATACTGCTTAATAGACTAAACCGCACAAGGAAGAAAATATGCTTTGTCTCCAGTCGGGGCTTACCGTCCGCTAGAAGAAAAGGTTCTTTGAAAGACAGTCTTCCCGCCGTCTTGTTTGTCAAAAAGTAAACTCTGACTAACGCGGTGGTCCTACCTTTCTTTCCGACCTTCATACTGGTTGGAAAATAGATATAGCTAACAGACTATCAAGATTGCATTAATAGCTATTGTAAAAAACGCCTCTACAAGAAACTCGTATTTTTATAGCGAATACGAACAAACATCACGAAGTGACGACGGCGTTCAGTATCAACAGCGTGTGTTACAACCACGTGTTTGCAAAAATATGTAATGCGGTTTTGGGAGTATAGCGCAGGATGCTGTCTGCGCTCAAAATCAATAAAGCATTTACAAAGAAAAAACGGGTGTTGTTTGGAGTATAGCGCATGATGTTATCTGTGCTCAAAATCAATAAATATGTAATGCGGTTTTGGGAGTATAGCGCAGGATGTTGTCTGCGCTCAAAATCAATAAAGCATTTACAAAGAAAAAACGGGTGTTGTTTGGAGTATAGCGCATGATGTTATCTGTGCTCAAAATCAATAAAGCGTGTACGAAGAAGAAATCGAGTGGTGTTTAAAACTATAGTGCATCTGTGTTGCCAACTCTTTTTGGTTAATTCAACTATTGTCTACTATTATACCCAGATCTTTGAGCTTCACATAAAACAGTACATCAATTTAAACACATATGATGATCCATACGTAAATATAAGACATATGCATGCTACTATTGCATCATCCTGCGTTGCTAGCAATTTTTCTGCCTATTTACAATCTATGTGCACATTAAACCTCATCCTAATGCTATGAGCCTATTTGTAACCCAGTGCCTATCTGGACAAGCCCTAGATCATTTTTTGTGGCCATTATTGTGTTCAGTGTGATGAAAGGATGTTATCTTAGGACAATTTAAAGAAAACACGACATCTCCATTTTGTCGTTCAATCCTGACGGGGCCATCGTTTGCAATTTTCGAATCCAAAATGCTTCGCGTTGTAGAAGTATTTTAGCATTGTCCATGCCCAATCTCTGTGGAACTAGCTCAATAATCTGAAAACGCAACTGAGCAATGTTATGATTTTTTTCAATCCAATGCTGTGTCAAGGGCGATGTTAAACTTTTATTGCGTATTCGACTCTTGTGCTCGCTAAGTCTCAATTTTATCCTTCTGTCCGTTTTTCCGACATACAGTAGCCCGCATGGGCATTTTATCGAATAAACGACATGTTCCGAGTCGCAATTTGTAGAGTGCCTTAACAAGATCTTCTCTCCTGTTCGAGGGTGCAGTAAAGTATTGCCTGTAATCACATTATTGCAGTTCTTACAATTAAAGCACCTTGATGTTCCTTTGTATGTCAATTCTTGCTGCAATGTAGATGGTTTACTGAGCAGTTCCCTTAGATTTTGTGCTCTTCTGTATGCAGACAGTGGGCGTTTTTCAAATAATGTGCCAAAATCGTTTTCAGCTAGTAGAATCTCCCATCTTCTGACAATAGTCCTTTTTATATCCCTGGACGCAGTCGAATACTTTGAGACAAAAACCATTCTCGGGTTCGCTGTTTTAGTTTTCCTTTTCAATAGCTCTGTTCTTGGCGTTGTTTTGATTTTTTCCAAATGTGCCTCAAGCAATTTTTTGGGATACCCTCTATCGAGGTATTTATGTTTTTGTTCTTGTAGACTTTTGTCACATTGCTCTGAGTCAGATGAAATGCGTTTGATTCGCATGAATTGAGAAACTGGCAAATTATTTATCAAGCTAGCTGGATGAAAACTGGAGTACAATAAGGCTGTATTCTTGTCTGTTTCCTTTTTTATAAAGACTTGTCTGTATGGAATTGTCTTTAATCTCAACAAGGACATCTAGAAATGGTAATGCTGTGTGACTTACATTGTGAGTGAATTGGATTCTTGGGTCCACCAGATTCAGGCTGCTGATGTTATTGAGAAGTTCAGATACTGGACGTCTCCACACTAAAAAGATATCGTCTATATAACGTCGGAAATAGAGCAACCCTTGTTGCCATGTTGGATCCTCAAGAATATAGTCCAGTTCGAACTTTGCCATATATACATTCGCGTATATGCATGCTCCAGGAAAACCCATAGCTGTCCCTGTCAGTTGGTTATAGTACTTGTCTTGCCAGGAGAAATAACTGTTAAGGAGACAAAATTCCAACAATTGTAGAATCAGGATTTTCTGCTCATTTGGCTTGTCAGTTTTCAAAAGTGCCCATTCCATGGCCTCTATACCCTGTTTGTGCGGTATGGACGTGTATAACGCCGTTACATCTATGGTACAGAGAGTCCATTCCATACATCCTGTCGTATCCATATCTGCAAAACTTCTAAGGAAGTCTGACGTATCCTGTAAATATGTTGGCCAATTTTGGATGATATTGGATCAGGGTTGTCGCATGTAGGCGCTGGTTCAACTCGCGTCTGGTTAGGTATTCTAGTTGCTTTAATTTTTGTTCAATTGAACCTCCTTGTGTATCGAAAGTCTTTGATTCTTTGATTAATTTATAAATTTGACTTGCCTCATCAGCTGTGTAGGCCTTCGTATTAGCACGATTGTCAGTGATCGAAGCTATTGAGTCGAATGACATTTTTAGATATGGTGCTAGATCCCTTATGTGGCAGTAAAAGTAAAAATATGAATGGAGAAAGGGATACTGCACTCAAGTTTACATTTATTTTTAACCGTTTGCACGATAGGTGTGCTGTACCAGATTAGTGCCTGCCCACTGATACACAAACAATGTTTATGGCCCAGGCATCATAGCCCCGAAATGCATTGGGTTGTTTTTTTATTATTTTTTGCTTGTTAACCTGTGTTTGAATTACGTTTATGTATGAATTTCATGATATTGTGAAAAATTTTGTTTCGTATAATTGATGACACTGACGAATTTCGTTGTGAAGCATAATAAATTGCATAAAGATGAAATGCACATAATGGTTTAAAGGAATAATTTCAATTCATGTAGTGCGTACCAGAGTCCCAGTGATTTACAGCACTGGGCCATAAACATTGTTTGTGTATCAGTGGGCAGGCACTAATCTGGTACAGCACACCTATCGTGCAAACGGTTAAAAATAAATGTAAACTTGAGTGCAGTATCCCTTTCTCCATTCATATTTTTACTTTTACTGCCACATAAGGGATCTAGCACCATATCTAAAAATGTCATTCGACTCAATAGCTTCGATCACTGACAATCGTGCTAATACGAAGGCCTACACAGCTGATGAGGCAAGTCAAATTTATAAATTAATCAAAGAATCAAAGACTTTCGATACACAAGGAGGTTCAATTGAACAAAAATTAAAGCAACTAGAATACCTAACCAGACGCGAGTTGAACCAGCGCCTACATGCGACAACCCTGATCCAATATCATCCAAAATTGGCCAACATATTTACAGGATACGTCAGACTTCCTTAGAAGTTTTGCAGATATGGATACGACAGGATGTATGAATGGACTCTCTGTACCATAGATGTAACGGCGTTATACACGTCCATACCGCACAAACAGGGTATAGAGGCCATGGAATGGGCACTTTTGAAAACTGACAAGCCAAATGAGCAGAAAATCCTGATTCTACAATTGTTGGAATTTTGTCTCCTTAACAGTTATTTCTCCTGGCAAGACAAGTACTATAACCAACTGACAGGGACAGCTATGGGTTTTCCTGGAGCATGCATATACGCGAATGTATATATGGCAAAGTTCGAACTGGACTATATTCTTGAGGATCCAACATGGCAACAAGGGTTGCTCTATTTCCGACGTTATATAGACGATATCTTTTTAGTGTGGAGACGTCCAGTATCTGAACTTCTCAATAACATCAGCAGCCTGAATCTGGTGGACCCAAGAATCCAATTCACTCACAATGTAAGTCACACAGCATTACCATTTCTAGATGTCCTTGTTGAGATTAAAGACAATTCCATACAGACAAGTCTTTATAAAAAGGAAACAGACAAGAATACAGCCTTATTGTACTCCAGTTTTCATCCAGCTAGCTTGATAAATAATTTGCCAGTTTCTCAATTCATGCGAATCAAACGCATTTCATCTGACTCAGAGCAATGTGACAAAAGTCTACAAGAACAAAAACATAAATACCTCGATAGAGGGTATCCAAAAAAATTGCTTGAGGCACATTTGGAAAAAATCAAAACAACGCCAAGAACAGAGCTATTGAAAAGGAAAACTAAAACAGCGAACCCGAGAATGGTTTTTGTCTCAAAGTATTCAACTGCGTCCAGGGATATAAAAAGGACTATTGTCAGAAGATGGGAGATTCTACTAGCTGAAAACGATTTTGGCACATTATTTGAAAAACGCCCACTGTTTGCATACAGAAGAGCACAAAATCTAAGGGAACTGCTCAGTAAACCATCTACATTGCAGCAAGAATTGACATACAAAGGAACATCAAGGTGCTTTAATTGTAAGAACTGCAATAATGTGATTACAGGCAATACTTTACTGCACCCTCGAACAGGAGAGAAGATCTTGTTAAGGCACTCTACAAATTGCGACTCGGAACATGTCGTTTATTCGATAAAATGCCCATGCGGGCTACTGTATGTCGGAAAAACGGACAGAAGGATAAAATTGAGACTTAGCGAGCACAAGAGTCGAATACGCAATAAAAGTTTAACATCGCCCTTGACACAGCATTGGATTGAAAAAAATCATAACATTGCTCAGTTGCGTTTTCAGATTATTGAGCTAGTTCCACAGAGATTGGGCATGGACAATGCTAAAATACTTCTACAACGCGAAGCATTTTGGATTCGAAAATTGCAAACGATGGCCCCGTCAGGATTGAACGACAAAATGGAGATGTCGTGTTTTCTTTAAATTGTCCTAAGATAACATCCTTTCATCACACTGAACACAATAATGGCCACAAAAAATGATCTAGGGCTTGTCCAGATAGGCACTGGGTTACAAATAGGCTCATAGCATTAGGATGAGGTTTAATGTGCACATAGATTGTAAATAGGCAGAAAAATTGCTAGCAACGCAGGATGATGCAATAGTAGCATGCATATGTCTTATATTTACGTATGGATCATCATATGTGTTTAAATTGATGTACTGTTTTATGTGAAGCTCAAAGATCTGGGTATAATAGTAGACAATAGTTGAATTAACCAAAAAGAGTTGGCAACACAGATGCACTATAGTTTTAAACACCACTCGATTTCTTCTTCGTACACGCTTTATTGATTTTGAGCACAGATAACATCATGCGCTATACTCCAAACAACACCCGTTTTTTCTTTGTAAATGCTTTATTGATTTTGAGCGCAGACAACATCCTGCGCTATACTCCCAAAACCGCATTACATATTTATTGATTTTGAGCACAGATAACATCATGCGCTATACTCCAAACAACACCCGTTTTTTCTTTGTAAATGCTTTATTGATTTTGAGCGCAGACAGCATCCTGCGCTATACTCCCAAAACCGCATTACATATTTTTGCAAACACGTGGTTGTAACACACGCTGTTGATACTGAACGCCGTCGTCACTTCGTGATGTTTGTTCGTATTCGCTATAAAAATACGAGTTTCTTGTAGAGGCGTTTTTTACAATAGCTATTAATGCAATCTTGATAGTCTGTTAGCTATATCTATTTTCCAACCAGTATGAAGGTCGGAAAGAAAGGTAGGACCACCGCGTTAGTCAGAGTTTACTTTTTGACAAACAAGACGGCGGGAAGACTGTCTTTCAAAGAACCTTTTCTTCTAGCGGACGGTAAGCCCCGACTGGAGACAAAGCATATTTTCTTCCTTGTGCGGTTTAGTCTATTAAGCAGTATGATGATAGTATTATTATCATTTTATTACAGTATTCACGGGAAAACTCGGCGAGATCGAAACCTGCACGTTTAGACTCGCAGGTAAACACACTCTTCGTTGGGAATTTATGTTATAAATGTAAACCTCACTATGTGCACATGCACTGACGCTAGTCGCTTGTCTAATACAGGTTTTCTCCACGTGGTAGCAAGTTTGGCGTTACACGCAGGTGAGCCTCATCATTTACACATATTTTCAGAACAACGCATTTACAATTCATTTTGACAATGTAGTCATACGGGTTTCTTTATTCTTTTCATATCGCAGACTTGGTATCCACAACGCTTATGCAGGTAAAAAATACCTTGATCGTGATGGTGTTCAGATAATTTAAAAAGTGCAATCGATCAGTATGGTTAGAATTTGACATGGATATACACTCCTTTTTTTCGCAGAGATTTGCATGAAACGTTCACATTAAATATACACAGGGCACATATTATCTCGTAGGATTTATACCCCTGACGAAGGGGCATCATAGCCCCGAAATGCATTGGGTTGTTTTTTTATTATTTTTTGCTTGTTAACCTGTGTTTGAATTACGTTTATGTATGAATTTCATGATATTGTGAAAAATTTTGTTTCGTATAATTGATGACACTGACGAATTTCGTTGTGAAGCATAATAAATTGCATAAAGATGAAATGCACATAATGGTTTAAAGGAATAATTTCAATTCATGTAGTGCGTACCAGAGTCCCAGTGATTTACAGCACTGGGCCATAAACATTGTTTGTGTATCAGTGGGCAGGCACTAATCTGGTACAGCACACCTATCGTGCAAACGGTTAAAAATAAATGTAAACTTGAGTGCAGTATCCCTTTCTCCAAGCATATTACTTGAAACATCTGTAATACTTCGAGGTCTAGGTGTACCCCACATATTAGGGGGGCGGCCGAATACGACCTCGTACGGGGACAGACCTGATCTGGAATGTGCGACCATGCGCATATAAAACAGAGCGACTGGCAGAGCTACTAGCCAGTCTACACCTTTTTCTTGACATACTTTAGCAATGCGTATTTTCAGGGTCTGGTTATGTCTCTCTACTAGACCGGCTGCTTCAGGATGGCGTACACAATGGAACTTCCACTGGTACCCTAACAACAGGGAAACGTGTTTCATCAATTCAGATGAGAATGGCTGGCCGTTATCAGAATATACGACCCTAGGGAGTCCGTAGCGGGGGAAGAATTCACGAACCAACTGCTTGGCAGTGGTCGTGGCTGTGTAATCTGGAACTGGATATGCTTCTGTCCACCTGGACAAAGCGCATACAACTACAAGGACATACTTGAAACCTCGACATTGCTCCATCTGAATATAATCCATCTGGAGGACTTCAAAAGGGTGGTCAGGGGGCTGGAATCCACCTTGTTCCACCGGGACACTTTTACCTGGATTAAACTGACAACATATCATACAGGTGCGGACTTTTTGCTTGGCTGCAGCTCGTAAATGCTTGTTGAACCAAATGTTCTGGATACTATCTAACATAGCTTTTTCTCCTAAATGTGCTGGACTATGTGCGGTATTGATAATGACTTGAACCATGGAGTCGGGGAGAAACCATGTGGCTCTACCCTTCGTTACCCATCCCTGATCTGTCTGGACCCCTCCTTGTTCGGACCATTTCTTGATTTCATCAGGAGTAGCATGTAACTGGATATCTATGACATCTTGAGTAGGGTCCTTAACTGTCATACAGGTAGTCTGTTCTGGAGTAAGTGTCTGTGTCGGATTAACTGGAATGTCTGGAGTCTGTGCTGTAAGCTTGGCTGTGCGATCTGCTAGATCATTACCTTGGGAAATAGTGTCAGTAACTTTCGTATGTGCTTTGCATTTCATGATAGCAATAGATGTCGGTAAGTGTATGGCATCTAACAGAGCTTGAATAAGGAGACCATGCTGAATCTTGGTTCCATGAGAAGTCATGAAACCTCTCTCCTGCCAGAGCACTCCGAAGTCGTGTACAACTCCGAATGCGTAGCGTGAATCTGTATAAACATTAACTTTCAGGTTCTTAGCGTGTATGCAGGCTTGTGTCAGAGCAACTAGCTCTGCTGCTTGAGCAGACAGGGTGTCAATACGGTGTGTTTCTATAACTTCAGTGTCAGTAGTCACTGCATACGCGGCTACTATTTCTCCTGTACTTGTTCTCATACATGAACCATCCACATAAAGTGTCAGGTCGGGGTCTGGTAATGGAATATCTGTCAGATCTTGTCTTGGCTTTGTCATAATGTTAACTACTTCCACACAGTCGTGTGTGGCAGGATTCGAATTAACTGACGGTAACAGTGTAGCAGGATTTAGAACGTTGCAGCGTCTGATTTCTATGTGTGGCTGGAACAGTGTCAATTCATAACCTGTTAAACGTGCAATTGTCAAGTGCTGAGTCTGTGTTCGGTTTAAAAGAACTTCCACGGAGTGTGGAACTTGTACTGTCAGGGAGTGTCCTAATACTATGGAATCACTTTGTCTGATAGCTAGTGCTGTGGCTGCAACTGACTTGAGGCACGCAGGCAGAGCCTGGGCTACAGGATCTAATGTGCTCGAAAAATAAGCACAGGGCTTGTATTGTCCTGCTCGATCTTGTGTGAGAACAGATAATGCTGTACCTTCGCGTTCTGTGACGAAAAGTGTAAAAGGCTTACTGTAGTTCGGTGTAGCTAGAACTGGAGCTTGGCATAAAGCTTTCTTTAACTCATTGAAACTAAGTGTATGTTCAGATGTCCAAGGGAGGACAGTCGATACGGCTGCCTCCTGTGTCGTTAAATGTATCAGTGGTTTAGCTAGAAATGCATACTGAGGAATCCATTGTCTGCAATAAGAAGTAAGGCCGATAAAAGCACGTACCTCCTTCTGGGTCTTGGGCTGAGGAAGACTCGCTATTAACTGGATACGGTCTGGTGTCAACTGCCTACCCCACTTGGACAGTAAGTGGCCTAAGTAGATCACTTGCTGGACACAGAACTGAAGCTTAGAAGGGGACACCTTGTGCCCCATCTCGGCTAGGAAATACAAGACTGTAAGTGATGCTCGCTCGCAAGCACGTTCAGAACGGGCTGTGATCAGTAGATCATCGACATACTGGAGCAGAGCAGTGTCTGTTGGCATGTGAATGTTGTCTAGTTGCCTCTTAAGTGCTTGACTGTAAATGCTAGGACTTTCTGTGAAACCTTGAGGAGCTCGTGTGAACATATAGCTCCTTCCATTTAAACAAAATCCGAAAAGAAACTGGCTGTCTGGATGAATGGGGACACTGAAAAACGCATTTTTAAGGTCTATAACTGTAAAAAATGAAGCTTCGGAATCAATGGCTGTCAATAGGGAAGAGATATCTGGGACAACTGGGTACTGGGGAATAATACATTTATTGAGTTCTCGAAGGTCAATCACTAATCGATATACTGGGGGTGCATTTGGAACAGTACGTTTCATGACTGGAATGACAGGAGAATTACATACATTGGAGTCAGTTTCTACAACTACTCCTTGAGCCATGAGCTCGTCAATAATTTTGGATAAGGCTGCTACAGCCTCAGGTGGCAATCTGTACTGTCTGATTCGTGGCAGGACTATACCTGGCTTGAGAGTCACACGATGGGGTGTGATTTGCATATAACCTACATCAGTTGGACCTTGTGCCCATAGATGCTGCGGAACATTAGACAATCTTGGATCAAAATCTCGTAATACATAGTGACCCTTGAAGTCACGTAAAAACAAACGTATTCCCTCGGGGGAACAACATATGACTGCACCTAATTCTTTCAGTGTCTTAATGCCTAACAAATTTTCTGGACATGACTTCGTAAGTAATAGATCAGTAGTGCGGGACAATGGACCTACTTCTAAAGTAACTGGTTTAGAAATCTCGTTTACAATAGGCTTTCCTGAAAATCCAAGGGAAACATTTCTAGAGCCTGAGAGCGGAGCCCCTGGAACTTCGGCGTGACTGATGGTCGTCCTACTTGCCCCTGTATCAATCAGAAACTTTCTGTCTTTCCCTAGTACTTGACTATGAACATAGGGACCTTCTTGATCTACAGGAATCTCGATGAGAGGCAAGCCTACCTCCCTCTCTAGGCTGTTTCATGAGTACTGTTGATACTCTGGATACTCAGACTGTGCATACTGGTACATCTGCTGTGTAACATGCTGTGTTGCAGCAATAGGCTGCGGTGCTGGAACTGTCTGTTGTGCATTCTGTGGCTGAGAAGTCTGTGAAACTTGTTCTTGTCTAGGAGGACGTGGTCTTTCTTTAGTTTTACCAGTAGCTATATTATGTTTCAGAACTGCACACTCGTTTATGAAATGACCTGGCTGTTTACAATAATTGCATGTCCCTTTAACGGGAGCTGCAGGATGACTGGCTTGATTCGGACCCCTCTTCTGACTGTCTTGTGGAATAGATTGTGCAACTAGTACTTTCATTTTAGTGTCTTTCATACGTTTTCTCTCGTGTTCTTGCTCTTCTCTGATTCTATTCTGGTGGTACTGGAGCATCTGTAACATCTGGGACGGGGTACTAGCTTGCCATGTACTTTCGACTTTCAAAACTCGATTCTTAACTTGTGGACTTGAATTCTCGACTAATTTAGTAACAAAAAGATGAGGGTACGACTCGCTACTCGTCTTCAAGCCACTGTTTATAATAAAGCATTTCTCGAATCTAGAATAAAAATCACTAGTGTCTTCGTCTTGTTTCTGTTTACAGGCTGAGATTGCATCCCAGTCTTCCTTTTTAGTGGCTAATAACCTGGACAAAACTTGTATTAACAATTCAGGTAATTCTTTACATTTCTCTCCAAGACCGGTACCTGGTACTCGTATCTTATCTTCAGTTTCTAGAACTGCCCAATCGATCTTTTTCTCTCCCACCTCCCATTCTTTTTCCTTGAGTTTCTCGTATATGCCCGCGGGCAACAGGACCTTTAACATTTTAATAATATCTGGATACGTGTATTCTCCCATACGGAGCATGTCTTTTAATTCTCGGTGGAACCCTGCTGGATCTTTGTCGTGACAAGGAATTAATTTCTTCATTTCTAAGAGTTCCATCTTTGTAATCGGGGTGTAAACAAATACTCTTTGCATTTCACCATCTGCTGTCCTGACTGGGTGTACTTCTCGTAACGGATTCTGTCTATCTATGTAAAACGGTTTACTTTCTGGAGGTGAGACATGAACAAAATGCGGGTTCAAAAACATACTATATTTGTAGCGCTGTTCTAGAATGCTACTAATTAAATCGGTACCTAAACCTTTCCATCTATACTGGAGTAACTCGTTCAGGACATCATGTAACGGACCTGGATCAGAATGTTGACCCTCATACAGAGTGATGAGGTGCTGGATCATATACATACCCACCAGTCGTTGCTCGGCTGGGGGCAGTTTCAGAAACATTTGTGCCACTATTTCGTCTGGAAAAGTGGTAGAATCAGTAATCCATCGGACTGCTGATCGGGCTAGTTCTTGTTCATGCATAGTATTTAACTTACTATAACCGATTCGTGATTTCAGAATGTGATCGGTAGCTTGAAATACTTGTTCTAGAGAACCTTGTTCTGGTGCTGGATGATGGAAAACTGACTTGTGTTTTAGGCGTAAATGGCGGTCTGGAAATCTAGATTTTCCTACATACGCTATTCTGGCGGGATTCTCGTCCTCTACCTCTTCCGTAGAAGAGTCATTCTCTTTCTCGCTTACTTGTGCTGCTTTACGTTGTTCGTGTAACTTTATTATTTCCTTACGAATTCTCTTGTACATACTCTCTATACTACTGATAGTTCTGTGTTTACCCTCGGCTATATTATCACTCCACCTTGTCAGGATTCTCATTTCGGCCGGATCTTTGGACGGATAATCTTGTTCCCTTATTAAACAATTAATCAGAAACTTTAATATCATGAGCTGGATCTCAGCTTTCCTTTGAGACATGGCTTCGCCAATACTTTCTGGATCATTCCCTGTACGGATGAAACGATATATTCTGTCTAGATCTTCTTTCATATTCGGTAGGGTGTCCAAATACCCGGTCACCCGTCTTACACGGATGGAATATATAACCGTACTATCATCACCTGCAACTGGATCATAGCGGCATTCAGTAAGAGCTCGTCGGATATCTGCAACGGACTTATATTTGGGCGTACGCTGTAACGCACATTCATGTAACTCGACTAACGTTACTCGTTGGTGTGGTGGCGGGGTACCAGGAGGACCTCCTCCTGCGGCCCCTAAACTAGAATCGTCGACTGATACTCTTCGTACTGGCGCGGCGGGAAATTGCAATGTAGGCTGGACCGGGGGTACCGTAGCAGGTACTCCGGTGTCTGGAGGAGCAGGAATTGCATGATTTACAGGGACTGGCGGAGCAGGATTTGCATATTCTGGGACTGTATCGTCCAAATAGGACGAGATGAAAATATCAGCTGCGGTCGGTTTGTGACGTAGCTTGGTCGGAACTAATGGTGGCGGAAAATTACTGGATGCCTCCGGGGTTGCTTTTGGCAAGCCCTCGGCAAGAAGAGGATACATACCCTTAATGAGGGCATTCCTCTGTCTGTCGGACTGTTCGGTTTTGACTCGTTCACCTATCTCGATTAATTCCCTTTCTTGGGCTCGTTCTAGGGATTCTTTACTTAATTCGGACTTTCTGATTTCTTTTTCGGTTCTTTTATGAGATTCTTTGCGCCATAACTCGATGGCATCTTTCTGTGACTGTCTGGCTTTCCTTTTCCATAATGCTTCTTCTACTCGCATGATGCACTCGGCATCCCACGTACCTGATACGGGCCATCTATACTTTTCTTCTAACTGTTTGGTATACTCTACCCATAAATCTAGATATAATATGGCACTTATGCCATGCTTCTGATACATAAAATGACCTGGACTGTCCCTAGGCGGGACAGGAACTGCTGCTTCTAACAGACCTTTTCTGGTTTTTAACTGACGTAGTTTCGAGAACAACGGCATGACGGAACTGTAATCTAGACACAATATAATACACAATGAACACGATAATTACACCACTTTCATACCACGACATTAAAATACATGAAGACCATTTAAAATAACAGTTCGGACAGAATACTACCTGGAATACGGAAAACAGAATACATGAATTTTCTCGAGAACAGAACTGACTAGAACAGAAACTAGATGCACTGCTGAAACAGTACGAAACTTACCGGTCTCATAAAGAGACACGTCAGGACCCGCATCCACCAAAGTGGACACTTCGTTTTGGGATCTGTGTACCACCAAACCCCTCGGACCAGAGACAATTAGATTGACCCTGTCTAGATACTACCCCAGCAACGGTACTCACCGGGCAGCAAGAACGGAAGGCCTCGGACTGGACTGGACTGCTTTGACGCCGGACGGACGGACTTCGGACTTCTGTTACGGGTGGGCCTCCGGATACCTCGGACCTTGGACTCTCGGCTTGGGCTCTGGTCGGGACTCGCCGCGTTCCTCCACCGCCTCGTCTGGATGCTGGACCGCAACCTCCGTCTCCTCCGTGGGCCTGAGGGATACTTGAAGCAGAAATATCTGCACGTGCACGGTATGGTTCCGTCACGGCTGCAGAGGATCAGGGGGCATACGTGGCTTCACCGGCGCGTGGGGAAAGGGCAAGTCCCTATTCGGGCGCCATTATGTGGTATATAAATAAATAATACCGGATCTAGGTTTGACTGGACATAGTAATAACAGATAGCTCAATAAATAAGAGTCAAGATTCGAGGTAGTAGGAGTTTGCAGGTTTAATACAGCATAAAGGACAGGAACAGGACAACCTGCACAAGAATGGGATGGCAGCGCTGCCTGGGACAGGATTGGACTGGCGTAACATTTAATAACAGTGTACAAGCATATATACTAAAACAGTTGCATTGCAATACATACAATAGGCGGAGCAGTGGGTGTGGTCAATAGCAGTCGCGAAAGATAAGGGTGAAAGTAGGTGTAACAGGAGGCGTATACATAGACATGTGATGTAAACGTAACAGAATATGTCATAAATGGGGCGGAAACATGGAGGGGGCTACCTAAGGAGCCGGGACCTCTAACCTAATGGTGCGCGCAAACTGACAATGACGTGTTACTAGGAGAAGCTGGGGGCTATGAACTCTGTGCTAGGAGCAGAGACTGAAGTCTGGAGAGTCAGGGCGACATGGACCTAACACTATCTAGTATCTGATGTTTAGAGAACATGTTGATAGAATCCAAAAGCTATCGGGGTAAAGGCTAACAGACTCTAAGACTGGTGCATGCATTATTCTACATGTAGTGCGTGATGAAGAATATTAAATGACCATTAATACAGTATTTCTCTTATGTGGAGACGTAAAGGCTAGACGATGACGGAAACTATTGATGCGATTCAGTAGCTTAGGAATGCAGAGAAGGAGGGCTGGACTGATAACTAGAATCATAACATACTCTTGGCAGACTCGTAGGCAGAGCCAGGCCGAGCCGGGCACTGTGAGGCAGGAAGTAAGTGAAGGGTCAGGAACACAGGTGGGGGCTGTATCGCTCCTCAGCGAGGGCTCAGGAGACAGGAACTGAATCTGGTGTCCGGGCCCTTTTGAGGCCTAGAAACGGGGACTTTTCAATGAAATAACGTGCACACTGAGAAACGTGGCAACGTAACTTTACATAGGCCTGATACTCATAGTATTCACGAGAACTGGAAACTGGCATACTAGAGATGGACACAACTATAATTGCGTCTTTAATCAAACATGGGGAATACATATGCATATTAATCATGCACACATAACATAAGATGGGGGACACGTAGGGACACAGAACATGGCAAAATTTACTTTTCCACAATACTCCCAGGGGAAATGTTGGTCCCCAGCGCTTATGTTTTTTTTGCAAATTAAGCACTGCAGCACATATGGTGTGGTCCTTCTTCCTAAAAGAAGGGTTAAAGTGGTAGGGGGTAGAAGGGAACTACTGTTGTCTAAAGTATTCTCCTAGCATTAAAATATTTTGTTTACCTAATGGATGTCTACTTTACCTCAACAAAAGAACTGAAGCCCTGCATGCCAAGAAGCTGTATAGCAAACTTTTTATTTCTTGCATTATGTTGTATATTGAGTTTACACTTGGTTGCTGTGAGAAGTTGGCCTGATGTATGATGTCTCCAATTCTGGGGGCACCTTGTATCAGTCCAAACAATCCCTTATGGTGGTGGGTGTAAGTCAACCTTAAAAGACAAGCTATCCTAATGGTAGCATGGACTAAGCAGCCTTCAGGCTTAACTTAAGAGGGCATGTGAAGCCAGCTGTTTTACCATATGCAATCCTGTAATATCAAATGAAAGGACACCACACAAGTTAAATATTATAAAAATATATGTATTTATTACTAGAATAATCCCATGTACTCTGTATGAGTATAGAAGCACAAGCGTTTAAACAAAAGCACAGTATAACATATGAAAGTTGCACAATTATGGATGAGGCCGATGGCCACTCAAACCATATATCAAAAAAGTGGTATAAGTATCACCTTTCGAACTGTGGTGAGGCCTGGGGCCTTGGGAATCACTGGGACTACACTGGACTAACAGCAGTTAGGACGGGAGTAGCCCGCGGGAATCGGGTACAGCGCTAAAAGCACAAGCATGCACCAATGCAAAGTCAATGGTGCGTAAAAGTTATCGAGTTACAGTTTTAGGAGTCTTCCGACTGGAACAGAATTACCACACTTTAAACTTAGACACTAGAGGTGTAAACCACTACAGGAGCACCGGTGTTAGATCGTTACCTCACCCACAGGAAGCGGGTGCATAGGTGCCAAAGTGTGTCGGGTTTCGTCGTGTAGATCTATGGAGCCTGGAGATGAAGATGCTGCAGGCGGCCAGGAGAGAAGAGTCCGGTTGGATCCAAGGTTGGATCGAAGATGTAGAGTACCTGAAAGCAGAGGGGACAGAGTCTGTGTCACTAGCCAGTGACCAGGAAGGAACCAGAAAGGAACCAGGCAATGTCGGGCGCAATCAGGTGCTTGATGGGAAGCTTGTCTCCGCTGCCACGTGGACTCTGGGGCATCGAGGATGACCTGAAGCAAATCACGAGCTATCCCACAAAGGTTCTCGCTGTCGGCGGTGTCGGCTTTCCAATCAGAGTTAACAAGCCTTGGCAAGTGCAACCCACAAAGGATTGGAAGATCACTTCTTGTTCGGACAAGCAAGGTCAGGTAGATTGTTCCTTTTCAGGGAAGTGAGGGCCAGTCTGGAGCAACCAGACCAGCAGTGTAAATTCAAAGGATCATTGGTATTGGGGCCACTAGCCAATGGGCAAGTGACCGGACCAATGCGTCGAGCAGGAAAATGCAAAAGGGCCCCACGCAGCACTCGGTGAGTGTGGAGGAGAGATCTTTGGTGCAAAAGTTGCTCGGGGCTGGGGCTTCTTAAACCCCAATGCACAGCTTCGAGGAAGCCTCGGGAGCTGCACGGTCAGCACTTAGTAGTTTTTCCAAGATGGCCGGCTCCACACTTCACATCGCCTCCACGGGTCTCAGACTCGCTGGGACTGCGGATCGGGCTGTTAGAAATTGAGGAAAGCTGGTCTTGTTGATCTCTGTTGCTCAAGTTTTGGCAGGAACTGCAACAAAGCAAACCGTTGGGCGCTGGATGGTGCCTATTTGCACAGGGTGGTCACTCCTTGACCACAAGGGAGATTCTTCAGTCTTCTACGTCGAGTAGGATTTCGAAGGGTCCAGAGTTTCGTTTCATAAGTTTCAGTCAGGATAATCTGATGTGCATTGGCACAGCTCCTACCTTTATTCCAAATCAAGGGGCTGGATTACCTGCTAGGTCCCTCCTATGGGTGGGACCCAGGAAGGGGGTGGTTACACCCCTTTCCCTTTGTCCAGTTTCGCGCCAGAGCTGGGGCTGGAGTGCCCCAGAACCGGTTTGACTGGATTTTGCATGGGACACCTTGTGTGACCCAGGCAGTGTCCAGTTTCTTTCAACCCTCCCTGCTCCAATCCACTATCTCCTGTCTGGGGTGGTGTAGCACCTCCATGTGACAGGAAACTCTTTGTCCAAGCCTCCCGTGCTAGGTTTCGGTCAGCATCAGGAGGCCAGACTTGTGTCGGGGCAGCAGCATCCATTTTGTGATGCTGAGGCTCTGGTTAGGATTAACCGCGTTTAAAGTAAAGTAACATGTCTTCTCCCTCTAGAAGGGTGGAATGCTACCCCCGTCGCCAGGACTGGCAAGGGGGTAGTATTCCAAAGTGTATGACACCTTACACGACATGTTTTGATAAAGCCAAACCAAAGTTAGCAATAACCGCGAGGATTATAATGCACTTAAGAGTATATGGTATGGCAATACCCTGGAACAGCAGTAAGGAAATGGTTCCGAACTCTGCAGACAGGCTCAGCTCATGCTAGAGCACCATCTCACATAAAACCAAGCACTCTGCCTCCAGGATTGTTAAGGCCTGCCATAGGAGTGACTTATAGGTGCATATGTGTCCAGATATAGGTTTAGATATAGGTATACTATATCCAAGCAAGGGGTGATTACACGACCATGCCCCAGCTGAGTGATCAGCCAGTTGTGTCAGTTTGGATGGCCAGCCAGGGGTGGCAAAAGATATGCTGCAGCCCCTGGTAGGCCTTGGATGCACCTATGCCCTGGGTACCTATAGTACACTGTACAGGGGATGATAAGGTGACCCAATCCAATGTAGCTATGCACCTAGGGTACATGGAGTCCATTTTAAAGAGAGAGCAGATAGCCTGGGGCCCTGATTAGCAGGATCCCAGGCCAACTAAGTCGAAAACCAGATAAACACAAGGCAAAAAATCTGGGGTAACCATAGTCAGGTATCCACCTTCCTACAAGTGCCCGCCACCGATAATTTGGCCACGCTTTGTTCAGCAAGATCCAAGTACCACAAGCACATCTTCCTTGGGAAAGCATCACACTTCAGAACTCTCCTTGACTCAGCCAAAAATAGACCCAAAAACTATTTGATCTCATCAAGAATACTAACTGCTCTCCCCAACCTCCAAGTTGGAGGATTCTACAAAGAAAGCTGCGAATTTCTCTGGATTCTTTGACAAAAAAGTGAAATCACATTGTGAATCAGGTCGCCTTACCTACCCCTCCAGAGGAGCACAAATCACTAGCCATTTGGCAGAACTTCAACCCCATCTCTGAAGATGTCCTCCTTGAGTGAATCCTTGAAACAAAGCCCTCCAACCATTCTCTTGACCCCATCCCTAGTGCCATTTCCATTGACTTCTATACCCATTCTCTTCCCTATTGGACCACTCTGGTCAACCTCTCCCTCTGTCAAGGCTCCCTTCCTGTTCCCTTCAAAACTGGGCAGGTCGCCCCTCTGCTTAAAAAACCCACTGCTGATGCGAATGACCTCAACAACTTCCGCCCCATCACTAACCTACCCTTTCTTGCGAAGATCACAGAAAGATGTGTTTCGAAACAACTCTCGTCATATCAAGGACAATGATCTTCTTGACAATTTTTAGTCCGGCTTCATCCAAAACTACAGCACTGAAACAGCCCTGCTGCAAGTGATTGAATACGAGCTGCAGATACACGATTCGGGGGGGGGGTCTTGTCTTCTAATTCTTCTTGACCTTTCTGCAGCCTTTGACACTGTCAACCACAACACCCTCCTCAACACTCTTCAACAGAGAATGGGCATGGAGGGCACTGTGCTTAAATGGTTTGCTTCCTTCCTCTCTGATAGATCCCAAATGATAAAAATAGCGGACAGTCTTTCATCTCCTTTGGCGGTGGGTCAAGGTGTTCCTCAAGGCTCTATACTTGCACCCACATTGTTCAATCTCTATTTGTAACCACTGAGAAATTTCCTAAGTAAATCCGGGGTCCACTATCATCTCCACGCAGACGACACTCAAATCTACCTCAAGGTTGCCTCCACTCACGATCTCTCCGTCCTAAGCTCTACTCTGGACTCTATTCAAAACTGGATGTCAACACATCAACTGATTCTGAATCCCTCCAAAACTGAATTCCTCCTCCCCTCCTCCTCACTTTCTCCTCCCCCGGTTCAATCATGGATGGACCAGATGAATCTACTGAACAATAAACCCATCATTGTCGACAGTGCAAAATCCCTTGGTGTCATACTCGACACAAAACTCAATCTACTCTCCCACATTAATTCAATTGCAAAGTCTGCTCGATACCAACTGCGCCTTCTTTGGGGGATTTGTCGCTTCTTCTCGGAGCATGACCTTAAAACCCTGGTCCAATCGCTGGTCCTCTCCAGACTGGACTACTGCAATTCTCTTCTTACTGGCCTCACCAAATCCCACCTGTCCCCCCTTAAGTCTGTTCTCCATTCAGCAGCTCGTTTCATTTATGGGGCCAAAATAAGCGACCACATCACACCCATGTTATCCACCCTCCGCTTGCTTCCCATCTTGGCAAGATCTATCTACGAGACTGCCTGCATTACCCACAAAGCCTTGCACTCCTCCTCTCCTCGCTACCTGGCGAATAAACTGAAACTCTCTAAAGGCTCTAGACCATCACGAAATGCGGAAAATCTACTGCTTGAACCTCCCACTTTCAAGAAGGAAAGACCGATGGCCCAATCCTTTTCAGGCAACGCAGTGAGAATCTGGAACTCACTTCCGCCTCAGCTCCGGACCACCACCTCCTCCCAGGCCTTACAAACTGACCTCAAAGTTCTCCTCCTTCAAAGACACTTCCAAAGGTAATTCATGTCCTCTCTATTATCTGAAGGAAGACCTTTTAGTATAGAAAATGTCTATTCTCCATAACTATGGAAGTGCCTTCCCAGTGTGTTCTTGTGGTTTGAGAGTCTGCCATTTATTGCAGTATTACCCTTTTACCTGTGTTTGGTACTCTTTTGTAACATGCACACGTCACTTTTCTCTTGTAACACACTGTTTGCTACCTCTTACATTTTGTTTGCTTTCAATACTTGCACAAGTGCCTCCATTGCCTACGTAACGTTTGTTCTTGTGTTTGAGTGTCCTCCATTTATTGCAGTATTATACCTCTACTTGCACTTTGTACGCCTTTGTAACCTGCACACGTCACTTTTTCCTCCTATAATGCACCGTTTGCTACCTTTTGTATTTTGGTTGTTCACGATTGTCACTTTTGCCTCATGTAATGTAACGTTTGCTTTTGTAATTTGTTCACTTGTAATGTTCTCATGTATCAGTTCTGTTCTTATTGTGAAGCGCTCTGACACCTTCGTTTAAAGTCTGCGCTATATAAAAACGCATAAATAAATAAAAAACCTCAGGCAGCTTTACAAAATAACAGGCCACGGAGCACTCAGTGTGATGTGGTTGAAGATCTTTGCAGAAGAGGTTGCCAGGTGTTGGGGCTGCTTGGAAGCCAATGCACTTGCTGCAGAATTGCCAACAAGCATTTGCACTTGCAAAAGTATGTGGTGCACAGGGGTTCGGGTATTGCAGCCCCCTTGAGGGATTCTGGCCTAAAACTGATTGAGAGGGCATCTTGGGCCTCGAGGGAAATAGAAACCCACCTTCTGTGTTGTTGAACCCTTTCGAGTGCGAATGCAGGGGAGTGAGTCTTTCACTCCAACGGAGATTATCTTCAGGTGTCTTGGATATTCCACCTATCCTGCACAGATCCTGTATTGTGCCCAGGCACAGATGAGGCAGCAGACTGAGAGGGAGAAGAAGTCAGGCCCAAATGAGAACCAGCGAAGTCCAGAGTGCCCAGATGGTAGAAGTGCAGTGGTTTCAGTTCTGAGTCTTGTGCCCAATAAAGCTAGGGACCTACACCCAGGTAAGCCCTTAACTACCCTAAGGAAAGGGTCAGAAAGATTCAGGGGACCCTCCCAGGCGATGGACTGGACAGGGGGGAGGTTATTCCCATGTCCTTTGTCCAGTTGCGTGACAGAGCGGGAGCAATCGGCTCCCAGGACTGGTTTGAACTAGACTATCCACTGGGACACCAAATGTGCACCTCATGCAGACTTTCAGGCACTGGCAAGCGCACCTACCCAGCCCTAATACACTAAATCCTGGCTGGGAGGTGGTCACAGCTCTCTGTGACAAGATGCCTATTGCCCTGCCTTCCCCTTCTTG
Organism: Lissotriton helveticus; assembly: GCF_964261635.1. Lineage (NCBI taxonomy): Eukaryota > Metazoa > Chordata > Amphibia > Caudata > Salamandridae > Lissotriton > Lissotriton helveticus. The sequence goes on from NC_136071.1 coordinate 388,086,924, forward strand.
AGCTTGGCTCAGCAGCAGGAGGGCAGAAATGTGTCTCTGGTCAGCAGCAACTATTTTGTGCTGTCCGGGACTAGAAGGCTAGTACCGGGAACACTGAGTCTAATGGAGAGCTCTCCTGGTGGGTGGAATCATACCTTCCACACCGGTAATGATGTGGGGGTATGATTCCAACATGTTTGACACTAAATATCATAGGGTTAGTTGCAGCTGTTTTCAAGATGGTCATCGCGCAGTCACGTAATTCCCCTCTATATTAGTATATGGCTGCTTCACTGACAACCCGGGAGAGTGGACTCTGTAGGCTGCAGGGGTGCCCGCTAATGCAGGGGCACCCTCTTACTTATACCCAAGCACCATGCCTTCAGGGGTGACTTATAGGTTTTAAGTGCCGTGACCCTTAGATATAGTAAACCTATATCTTTCGTAAATGGTGCATGCACTACTTTACGCAGGCTGCAATGGCAGGCCTGTACTTCCATTTTTAATGGTCTCTCATGGGTGGCATAATACATGCTGCAGCCCATGGGAGACCTCTAGGATACCTATGCCCTGGGTGCATGGGTACTGTATACTAGTGACTGACAAGGGTACCCCAGTATCCAATCTGGGGTCTGCCTATGTACATACACAACTGTCTGAGGATAAAGCAGATAGACTGGGGTCCTGATTAGCAGGATCCCAGCCGGACTAGTCAAAAACAGCAACACACCAAGCAAAAAGTGGGGGTGACCATAAGACGCAGATCCTACTTTCCCACAGGGTACGTCCTCATTGGTACTGGTAGAGTGGTGGTCTTTTAAAATGTTCATAAGGGAAAGTCACATATCAACGATGGTGGAGGTATGGGATACTGGCCCATGACATAGCTAGACAAGATCAAGTTCCGAAAGACATGGAAACAAGTCGACCAGGTCACCCTAGAGTGTGAAGCTCACTGAATAAAAAGAGGGAGAATTTATTACTGTGAAAAGAGAAACTGAGGGCTATGATTGCAAGGAATAGTTGTTCAAGGCTAATGATAAGCAGGACAAATCAGGCATATTACTCACCTGACTGGCAAATCCAGAAACGGGAACATCCTGTACTTAGCAACTGCAAATCAAGGGGCATATTGGTCCACTGTCAAATCAAAATTGACAAAACATTTGCCAGCTTTCATGAGATCCTGTATGCTGTCGTAGCGGGGAGGTTATCACGCACAACACTAGAATATATTCAGGCAGCCGGGTTACCAGCACTATCATAACTAATATCAAAAAGGGGGAGGGAAGAGGTGGTGCTCAGCGGCACCAAGGTGGGCGCATCCTCATACTCATGACGGAGTACCTCAAGTTAAAACGGCCCCTCCGGGCCTGATAGTTAAGAATGAACCATTCATTTTTACTCATGATCTTGAATTCAAGAGAGACTGGTCCCTGATAAGTTGGAGATGCACTAGGGACTGGCTAGTCCTTATCATAAAAACTGCGACCAAACTTACTCAGGAACTCAAAATTGACATAACTAAGCTAGAGGTCAAAATCAAGAGTTATCTATCCCCTGCTGCCCTAAAAAAGAGACTAGAAGAACTGAACCAAGAGATGACGGAGTTTGAACTCACCCTGAAAAAAAGTAAATACAAGAAACATAAAAAAGATACAGAGGGGTTCACACATGAACGTATATATCCCTATATTAAAAAGGATTATGTGTCCAAGAGCCACAACAATGACCAGGACACTGACTTTTCAGACACAAGCTTCAACAGTTCAGGTTCAAGTAGGAATAGCAATCAGGGAGCAAGAGGAGGGGCACCATCCTTTAGAAGACCTTACCCGCAAGGCGGTAGGGGTTGGGCACCCTATCAGGGACCACCAGGCTATATGCAGTACCCACCAGCGCCACCCTACATAGGTAATCAATTCCAACCATGGGACCAACAGGTACCTCCATTCAACTACTATGGCCCACCGCCTTTTTTAGGCCAGCGCCAAGGCCCCCGAAAAGGCAGAAATCGAAAAGGCACACAGGTCCACTGGAATCAGCAACCAGGGGCGCCTCCGGGTGTGTCAACACGGAGCCAAACAGCATCAACCAGCCGGGGCACCTAGTGGTGAACCTATCTGATCACCAATTAACAGAGGCCCAGGAAAAAGTTCTAGGAAAGGGGCTTGGATTTGTCCCAACCAACAAGATGGACGAATTCAGATTGTGCCAAGAAATGAAAGAGTTTATGCGGAAGTTGAAGCTGAGGGCTTTTTTCCAGAACTCTGAAAATGAGACCATGGACCAATCAGACACGGGTCTAAAGAAAAAATCCACCTTTACCCCTGGACACTCCACAATACCAGTTGAACTTCTGGCGTTTGAGAAAGCTGTTATGGAGGATCTAGAAAGCTTGCCCACGAATGTAAGTAAAAACTTTCAAAACACTTAAAGATTGGAAAGAGACGCACTCCAAGAACTTGCCAACAACCAAGATATCATGATTAAGCCAGCTGATAAGGGCGGGGCGACAGTAATACAGACTTATGCTAATTACGATAGAGAATGTAGGAAACTGTTGGAAGACAGGCGTAACTAGGAGGTACTCAGAGATGACCCAACAGAAGAGGTCAGTATCTGCATTCTCATTATGATTGAAGAAGCCAGAGCACATGACTGGTTAACCAAAAAAGAGGGTGACTTCCTAATTCACGACAACCCTAAGACACCTTACTTCTACACAATACCGAAGATACATACGGATGCCCCTTATCCCCCAGGACGCCCTATATTATCAGGGATTGGTTCAATCCTCGAACCCTTGTCTAAGTTCGCCTATGCGTTCTTAAGACCTATAGTGCAAGCGACCAACACTTATCTAAGAGACACTAAGGCTGTCCTACAATTGGTGGAGGAGATAGTTTTTGATCCAGAACTGGACATCCTTCTAGGCTTGGATGTGGAGAGCCTGTACACAATCCTCCCCCACCAAGAAACATTGGAGATAATTGAGGAAGTTCTTTTCTCCTCACCTTGGCAATACCACACACCTAGACAGGTAGTACTAGAATGTATCTCCCTAGCCTTGAAGAAAAACTTTTTTCAATATGAGGATATGTACTATCTACAGAAACACGGCACGAGCATGGGGAGCACTTGTGCCCCCAGTCTGGCGGGCTTATACTTGCACCACCTAGAAACAACAAAAATCCTCAGTGATCAAAACTCCTACTGGAACCATGTTGTGATATGGAAAAGGTACATTGATGATCTGCTGGTCATCTGGAGGGGAGACCAAGACTCAGTCAACCATTTCATGGTCTGGCTGAACCAACAAGACCGGTTCCTAAAATTCACTCACACAGTTTCTAAGGAGAACCTTGTGTTCCTTGATCTGAACATCTATCCCATTGATGGAAAACTACAAACATGCACCCATTTCAAGCCCACTGCAAAGAACAGTCTGTTACTGTACAGCAGCTTTCACCCGCGACACCTTCGCGACAATCTACCCTATGGGCAATTCCTTCGTTTACGGTGGAATTGCAGTAACATCAAAGATTTCAAAACTCAAGCAGCTGATTTAGAGCGCAAACTATTGAACAGGAACTACCCGCAAACTGTTGTGAAGAAAGGCCTAAAAAGAGCCCGTAATAACAACAGAGAGGCCCTGTTAGAACCAACCATGGTAAAAGCACCTGATCCACACCCCATCTGCGTAACGACGTACAATACTAACTGATAAAATCACTAAGATTGTGAATAAACATTGGAAAGTGCTCAACTGTGGCAAACTTGACTTTCCGAAACCCATGTTTTCGCACAAAAGGGGTAAAAATCTGAAGGATCTGTTGGTCCACACCAGACCAAAGACATTAGTAACAATGACCTTCCACAACTAACAGAGGTTAATGGGCATCACCCATGTGGCTCATGTGTGTCCTGTCAGTACACGCAGAAAAGCCGCACCATCACCTTCTCTAACCAGACTACATGGGAACAGCGTTCCTACACTAACTGTAACAGCCGCAATGTAGTCTATCTTATCACCTGCCCATGCAAGAAAGAATACGTGGGCATGACCACCAGGCCAGTGAAAATACGCATGGGCGAACATCGCAGTAACGTGCGGTGCAAAAAGACTACCACCAGAATGGCGACACACTATTTGACAATGGGACACAGCATCCATGATTTGAAATGGACTGTTATTGAGGCATTTAAGAGCGACAAGGACCTTTTAGAAAAGGAGCAGCGTTGGGTGTACCGACTGTGCACTCAACAAACAGGCCTAAATGATGAAATACCTTGGTCCCAATTCAATATTTAAGAATATATATCTATAACAAGCCAGTTTTCCGAAAACCCCCTTGTCTTAGAAACATTGACAGCACAACTGCTTGAATGTATGACACGAGCTAACATCATAGGACAGTGTGTTCCATGACTTCTGTACCCCTGGATCGTGTTCATCGTGTATCACATGATTTATTTATAAAACTTTTGTAATAATCCTCTGCAGGCTCTCCAACCTGCACTGGTTCCCGATTTTGAACAGCCCTGTCCGCCCTGTCTTCATGTAATCGCTCTGCAACCGTAGAGCAGTGTTACAGTTTGTACTCCATTGCGCATGCGCGTAGATGCGACCCTTTCACATTATCACGCATGCGTCTCTACTTTATCTGCTGGATTGCTACTATTGGCGTAGGAGGGCATTTCAAAGTATTTTCTCTACGTAAACAATGCTTAAACTTACCGCTTTGTTTAGCGGTTTGGGCACGGCTGGAGTTTACGAAGGCAGAGTGACTCGACAACATGTGATAGCACCCATTCAGCAATGGCCGCCTCAGTACCTAGTAATTACAATCTTTCTTCATAGCACACCTGTCCAGAGTCTTAGCTCATTATTCAATTAATCAAACTATATAAGGCCCGCCCGATCGTGGCATTCCACAACACGGAAGCCACGGACGAAGGAGGAAGCAATGAGCTGCTAGGGTTGAGTAAGTACGGCATAGCCGACTGGGAGAAACTAATGTGCATTTACCATTTAACCTCCTAGAGCCTGGACACCAGAGCTACCATTACAAACCAGGGAACTAGAATATATTCCTTTTTTCCCTTTTTCCATCTGCAGTTGGACCCTAATATACCCTTTGTCCAGACTTGGCTCATGGGGCACTGACTCCATTCTCTCTCAGTATGTATTTTGACCATAGTACATGCATTTAAAGCTAACTTACTGTGTTTTAATGTTTTAATGTTTGCGTGTTTCACTGTACCTTGTCCAAGACCCAACTGTCCAACAAATGGGTATTTTCCATTTGACAGGGACCTACAGTACTACTGTCTCTATGTGTGTTTACCTTTTTTTCTTGCCTTTTTTCATCCCTTACAGGTGACATAAGTCAAGCGCAATGGGATTCGCGCATTAGTAATCACGTGCTCTTGTTTTTCAGGCTTATTACATCAGAATTTCTGACAGAGCTAGGGAAACTAATGATATAAACTATATATCATTACACATTGTTAATGACAATATTATCACACACCTTTGTACATACACTTTGAATTATTTTTCTGTGGTAAGACATTAGTGAGTGACAGGGGGATCTGACCCCGGTCCTGACGAAGGGGCACAGCGCCCCGAAACATGTTGACCCGCACAGGAGAGAAAGCCCATTAACTTGCTTTATCTCTCCGAATCACTTTTTTTTAACAATACCAGCCAGTGTCTATTAAAAAAAATTTTCTACCAGTAGGCCAGGTATTTTCTAACATCACCTTATATATTACCCCTGACCCTACTGACACTCACTCCAATACACTCACATAGCACCCACATAAGAAAGGTGTTCCAGCGTAGTCGCTTGTTGCAGCACTCCCCGTCCCGCAGCGGGAAGACCCCAATGATGAAGCATGACACCAAGGGCCCTTTTGGTGTGTGAGGGGTATTTTAACACACATTGTGCATTCCACGAACATCTGGACACACATTAACTCAGTTTGAGGTGGACCTTTTTGATAAACCGTACTTTCAGGAGAGGAAGATTCGCCCACCTTGGTGCCGCTGAGCACCACCTCTTCACTCCCCCTTTTTGATATTAGTTATTCTTCAGACAGCGCGCAGCTGTGGGAGTTCTTTTTCTCAATCTTACGACTGAGAGAACCAGTATTTCTGGACCGAAACAGAACAACCAAGTTGGTAGTTCTTTTTTCGCATCTAATAAGTAACTATTATATTTTCTTTTTCACCACTTACTTGTCACGGACATCACAGTTATTTTACACACATAGTTGCAACACACACAGTTTGTTAGCCATCTGCAATGGAAGAAGCAGGCGGCCTCAGTTTCGACGACGATGAAGTCGATAGGATCCTAGCAACCCTCCGCCCTTTCGAAGGGTTAAGCAATTCCGATCCTGGCACAAACGACGGTGACTGGGATGAATTAGCGGCGCTAAGGAGAACACAAATCAAGACAACCTTACATGGGTTACTCATGACGGAGTACCTCAAAGTTAAAACGGCCCCTCCAGGCCTGATAGTTAAGAATGAACCATTCATTTTTACTCATGATCTTGAATTCAAGAGAGACTGGTCCCAGATAAGTTGGAGATGCACTAGGGACTGGCTAGCCCTTATCATAAAAACTGCGACCAAACTTACTCAGGAACTCAAAATTGACATAACTAAGCTAGAGGTCAAAATCAAGAGTTATCTATCCCCTGCTGCCCTAAAAAAGAGACTAGAAGAACTGAACCAAGAGATGACGGAGTTTGAACTCACCCTGAAAAAAAGTAAATACAAGAAACATAAAAAAGATACAGAGGGGTTCACACATGAACGCATATATCCCTATATTAAAAAGGATTATGTGTAAAAGAGCCACAACAGCGACCAGGACACTGACTTTTCCGACACAAGCTCGAACAGTTCAGGTTCAAGTAGGAATAGCAATCAGGGAGCAAGAGGAGGGCACCATCCTTTAGAAGACCTTACCCGCAAGGCGGTAGGGGTTGGGCACCCTATCAGGGACCACCAGGCTATATGCAGTACCCACCAGCGCCACCCTATATGGGTAATCAATTCCAACCATGGGACCAACAGGTACCCCCATTCAACTACTATGGCCCACCGCCTTTTTTAGGCCAGCGCCAAGGCCACCGAAAAGGCAGAAATCGAAAAGGCACACAGGTCCACTGGAATCAGCAACCAGGGGCGCCTCCGGGTGTGTCAACACGGAGCAAAACAGCATCAACCAGCCTGGGCACCTAGTGGTGAACCTATCTGATCACCAATTAACAGAGGCCCAGGAAAAAGTTCTAGGAAAGGGGCTTGGATTTGTCCCAACCAACAAGATGGACAAATTCAGATTGTGCCAAGAAATGAAAGAGTTTATGCGTAAGTTGAAGCTGAGGGATTTTTTCCAGAACTCTGAAAATGAGACCATGGACCAATCAGACACAGGTCTAAAGAAAAAATCCACCTTTACCCCTGGAGACTCCACAATACCAGTTGAACTTCTGGTGTTTGAGAAAGCTGTTATGGAGGATCTAGAAAGCTTGCCCACGAATGCAAGTAAAACCTTCCAAAACACTTCAAGATTGGAAAGAGACGCACTCCAAAAACTTGCCAACAACCAAGATATCGTGATTAAGCCAGCCGATAAGGGCGGGGCGACGGTAATACAGACTTATGCTAATTACGATAGAGAATGTAGGAAACTGTTGGAAGACAGGCGTAACTACGAGGTACTCAGAGATGACCCAACAGAAGAGGTCAGGATCTACATTCTCATTATGATTGAAGAAGCCAGAGCACATGACTGGTTAACCAAAAAAGAGGGTGACTTCCTAATTCAGGACAACCCTAAGACACCTTACTTCTACACAATACCGAAGATACATAAGGATGCCCCTTATCCCCCAAGACGCCCTATAGTATCAGGGATTGGTTCAATCCTCGAACCCTTGTCTAAGTTCGCCGATGCGTTCTTAAGACCTATAGTGCAAGCGACCAACACTTATCTAAGAGACACTAAGGCTGTCCAACAATTGGTGGAGGAGATAGTCTTTGATCCAGAACTGGACCTCCTTCTAGGCTGGGATGTGGAGAGCCTGTACACAAGCCTCCCCCACCAAGAAACATTGGAGATAATTGAGGAAGTCCTTTTCTCCTCACCTTGGCAATACCACACACCTAGACAGGTAGTACTAGAATGTATCTCCCTAGCCTTGAAGAAAAACTTTTTTCAATACGAGGATCCGTACTATCTACAGAAACACGGCACGAGCATGGGGAGCACTTGTGCCCCCAGTCTGGCGGGCTTATACGTGCACCACCTAGAAACAACGAAAATCCTCAGTGATAAAAACCCCTACTGGAACCATGTTGTGACATGAAAAAGGTACATTGATGATGTGCTGGTCATCTGGAGGGGGGAACAAGACTCAGTCAACCATTTCATGGTCTGGCTTAACCAACAAGACCGGTTCCTAAAATTCACTCACACAGTTTCTAAGAAGAACATTGTGTTCCTTGATCTGAACATCTATCCCATTGATGGAAAACTACAAACATGCACCCATTTCAAGCCCACTGCAAAGAACAGTCTGTTACTGTACAGCAGCTTTCACCCGCGACACCTACGCGACAATCTACCCTATGGGCAATTCCTTTGTTTACGGCGGAATTGCAGTAACATCAAAGATTTCAAAACTCAAGCAGCTGATTTAGAGCGCAAACTATTGAACAGGAACTACCCACAAACTGTTGTGAAGAAAGGCCTAACAGGAGACTGTAATAACAACAGAGAGGCCCTGTTAGAACCAACCATGGTAAAAGCACCTGATCCGCGCCCCATCTGCGTAACGACGTACAATACTAACTCTGATAAAATCACTAAGATTGTGAATTAACATTGGAAAGTGCTCAACTGTGGCAAACTTGACTTTCCGAAACCCATGTTTTCGCACAAAAGGGGTATAAATCTGAAGGATCTGTTGGTCCACACCAGACCAAAGAACATTAGCAACAATGACCCTCCAAAACTAACAGAGGTTAATGGGCATCACCCATGTGGTTCATGTGCGTCCTGTCAGTACACACAGAAAAGCCGCACCATCACCTTCTCTAACCAGTCTACATGGGAACAGCGTTCCTTCACTAACTGTAACAGCCGCAATGTAGTCTATCTTATCACCTGCCCATGCAAGAAAGAATACGTGGGCATGACCACCAGGCCAGTGAAAATACGCATGGGCGAACATCGCAGTAACGTGCGGTGCAAAAAGACTACCACCAGAAAGGCGACACACTATTTGACAATGGGACACAGCATCCATGATTTGAAATGGACTGTTATTGAGGCATTTAGGAGCGACAAGGACCTTTTAGAAAAGGAGCAGCGTTGGGTGTACCGACTGTGCACTCACCAAACAGGCCTAAATGATGAAATACCTTGGTCCCAATTCAATATTTAAGAATATATATCTATAACAAGCCAGTTTTCCGAAAACCCCCTTGTCTTAAAAACATTGACAGCACAACTGCTTGAATGTATCACACAAGCTAACATCATAGGACAGTGTGTTCCATGACTACTGTACCCCTGGACTGTGTTCATCGTGTATCACACAATTTATTTATAAAACTTTTGTAATAATCCTCTGCAGGCTCTCCAACCTGCACGGGTTCCCAATTTTGAACAGCCCTGTCCGCCCTGTCTTCATGTAATCGCTCTGCAACCGTAGAGCAGTGTTACAGTTTGTACTCCATTGCGCATGCGCGTAGATGCGACCCTTTCACATTATCACGCATGCGCCTCTACTTTATCTGCCGGATTGCTACTATTGGCGTAGGAGGGCATTTCAAAGTATTTTCTCTACGTAAACAATGCTTAAACTTACCGCTTTGTTTAGCGGTTTGGGCACGGCTGGGGTTTACGAAGGCAGAGTGACTCGACAACATGTGATAGCACCCATTCAGCGATGGCCGCCTCAGTACCTAGTAATTACGATCTTTCTTCATAGCACACCTGTCCCGAGTCTTAGCTCATTATTCAAGGCCCGCCCGATTATGGCATTCCACAACACGGAAGCCACGGACGAAGGAGGAAGCAATGAGCTGCTGGGGTTGAGTAAGTACGGCATAGCCGACTGGGAGAAACTACTATGGATTTACCATTTAACCTCCTAGAGCCTGGACACCAGAGCTACCATTACAAACCAGGGAACTAGAATATATTCCTTTTTTCCCCTTGTTCCATCTGCAGTTGGACCCTAATATACCCTTTGTCCAGACTTGGCTCATGGGGCACTGACTCCATTCTCTCTCAGTATGTATTTTGACTATAGTACATGCATTTAAAGCTAACTAACTGTGTTTTAATGTTTTAATGTTTGTGTGTTCCACTGTACCTTGTCCAAGACCCAACTGTCCCACAAATGGGTATTTTCCATTTGACAGGGACCTACAGTACTACTGTCTCTATGTGTGTTTGCCTTTTTTTCTTGCCTTTTTTCATCCCTTACAGGTGACATAAGTCAAGCGCAATGGGATTCGCGCATTAGTAATCACGTGCTCTTGTTTTTCAGGCTTATTACATCAGGATTTCTGACAGAGCTAGTGAAACTAATGGTATAAACTATATATCAATACACATTGTTAATGACAATATTATCACACACCTTTGTACATACACTTTGAATTATTTTTCTGTGGTAAGACATTAGTGAGTGACAGGGGGATCTGACCCCGGTCCTGACGAAGGGGCACGGCGCCCCGAAACATGTTGACCCGCACAGGAGAGAAAGCCCATTAACTTGCTTTATCTCTCTGAATCACTTTTTTAACAATACCAGCCAGTGTCTATTAAAAAAAATGTTCTACCAGTAGGCCAGGTATTTTCTAACATCACCTTATATATTACCCCTGACCCTACTGACACTCACTCCAATACACTCACATAGCACCCACATAAGAAAGGTGTTCCAGCGTAGTCGCTTGTTGCAGCACTCCCCGTCCCGCAGCGGGGCGGGAAGACCCCAATGATGAAGCATGACACCAAGGGCCCTTTTGGTGTGTGAGGCGTATTTTAACACACATTGTGTATTCCACGAACATCTGGACACACATTAACTCAGTTTGAGGTAGACCTTTTTGATAAACCGTTACCAGCACTATCACCAGTAGAGAATGAATTACTGTGGATATAACAGTGCAGGAAGTGTGCATGGCAGTAAAGGACATGGCATGGAAAAAATTGGCGGACTCGGATGGCCTACCCATTGAGTTTTAAGTACTTGGACTTTTTAGCACCAAAGATGCTTGAAGTTTAAATTTGCATGAAAGTAGATTGGGAGATTTCCACCACAGTCCAATTTCCACAGCAAGGAAAAGATGAGATGGATCTGGCCTCTAATAGACCACTCTTTTTCTCTCTTTTTTTTAACTCTTTTTATTGATGACAGGGCATAAATTAAGTGCGGTTACAAGCTGAAGATTGAGAAACATCTCACGTCTCATTTATAGACCACTCTTAATGCTCAACACTGATCTCAAAGTGTTGAGCAAAATCTTGGCAACAAGGCTTCCCCACAAAACGCAAGGACTGATTCACCCTGACTAGAGTAGATCACTCCATGCAATTAACACAGCAGTCAACATTAGGCAGTTAATCCAGATAAAAAGTCACCCGTCAAAGACCACCCAGAGACATTGATAACAGCCATTAATATCAAAAAAAGGATTCAATGCAATCCACTGGCAATATCTTTGCTTAGTTATAGACAACATGAGCTTGGTGGTAGGGTTTAGCAAATGGACCGAGCTGCTGTACACAAACCCTACTGCACGCGTCACAATGTGGAAAATGACATATAGATCCTACCCTTTAGGGAGAGGCACATGTCAGTGGCGTCACATTGATGCAACTCTTAAAAAATCCAAGAGAGGGAGCTGAGGGTGATGATATCCTATGTGGGGCGCTAAGACACAGTTGGACAGATACATTATTAAGGTTGCATACCTATGTCCCTTAAGCCCCAGAACTCCTGTTGAGACACATATTAATATTACCTCTTCAGAATACTAGGAGGGGAAGTCATAAATGAATCCACCAAGGAATGGAGCAAGTACAGGCAAATTTGAAGGGGGAACAAACAAAGAATTGCTGGAATTACAGAGGGAGTATGATGTCCCCAAGGAGTATTTCCTCCTACATGGCTACTTACTGTGTTTCCTTTTCCATGGCTTCATTACTGTGGCACTGCAGAAACTATGGAAAATGAGTCACCCATACACAACGGTTTGTGAGTGATCTGCAATGTTAATTGCAGGCATTAAGCTATCCTATTAATGCATGGCGTCCTAAAAGAAAAAACAAAATGATATGAATATTGTGATACAAGAACTTTGTGAACAAAATATCGGAGAACAAACTATTGAAAGGTAAGTGCATATAGAGGGGAATTATAGATTTTTATTTGTAGTGCCACTTCTAGGATTCTTGAAAGTATATATATCGTCAACCTACATATTTATAGAGTTAGGTATAGAAAATCTATATTTACTTACCTTTCGACATTTTGGTTTCAATATTTTGCTCTCGGTTTTTCTATATCACGATATTCTATCTTCTATACTCAGGGGGTACATCTTTTCTTGACTCGCTGAAAGATAGGTGGAAGGAGGACACGTATAGGGTTATCAGCAAGATAAAGTGGGGCGAAATTAGTATTGCCAACTTCAAACTGATGAATTTCTACCACATCAACCCAATACTATTCAATAGAATGTGTCCTATTGTGTCCTAATGTGAAAGCAAAATGTCCTAAATAGGAGGAAGAGGATGCAGATGTCTATTCCATGGTTTGGACGGATTCAGCACTTTTAGGTTAATGCACGCCGGTGATTGACACGACCAATGGATCAACAGATAGGACATGTCACAATGCACCCGAGAGCTGTATATTGGGATCATAGCCAAAGACTGAAGCAAATAAAGACACAAGTAGATTTATAGATGTATTGCTGCTTTTAGCTAAGTGCCAATTAGCCAGGAGCTGGCAGGCAGTAAATGGCCTTAATATTTAGCAGTGACAGAAGGAATTGTCAAAGTGGGTGTAATGCAAGAGGGTTTCATTACATAAGGAGGCAAAGCAAGGAATTAGAAAGATGTACGTAGCAAGAGCATGGGACACCATAATAACATTGATCCAAGCCTTAGAAATGGACTAAGTTAGATCCCCCACATAAACGAGGGGAACTTGATCTTCTGCGGAGTTGGCTGGCCCTCTTCCCCTCCCTGTCCCCCCCCCCCCCCCCCCCCGCGGCCTTGAGATGCAGCAAACAATGCTTGAAATGTAAATCCCTTGTAAACTACTCTCAAATTAAGACATCCTACTTTAGATCACTAGTTAATAAATGGTTAGACTACCAGTTTGTTGAGGCAAATGTGAATAGTAACAGCCATTTAATTGATGTATGGCAATTAAGTGCAGCAGAAATGTGTGCATCGATGGACAGCCTGCTGATGTCATATATGATGTAAACAAATTGTAATGTGCTCCAGTTTTCCTGGTTATGTTAAAAGAATAAAACGTGTTTAAAATAACAGAAAGTGCGGAAAGGGTCCAGTTGGTCCAGTTTGCTGAGCCATAATAGGATGGACGCCAGGACACCAGTGTCAAACGACCTCAACTACCACACTAGTGGATCAGTAGCCCCAGTTTGCTCTTTGGCCCCCGAATGGGGTCTGACACAGTCTTGAAATTATAAAGTAACAGTCGTCATGGACTTCATTTAATGGTCACCAGGGGTCGCAGCTGAGACCCCTGGCTTGCTCATTGTGACCTCAGGCCTGAGAAGTGGCAAAGGCAATGCCAACAACAGAACAGAAGATAAACGGTGCAGTGATGTGCAGTGTTTACTTTCTGCAGTTCAGTTTTAAAAATAGCTTGGCAATACAAATAAGTATACAGCAGTGCAATGTATACTCTGCTGAATAAAGTTTAAAACAAGAAATACAAAATTCTAATTTTTATGCAAGATGTTGCACAGTTTCATTATTTTGAACACACAGAAAATTATGTGTTTGAATAAAAACCTCACCTATGTGCTGTAGTGAGTGATAATGCCTTACAAGTGATGCATTAACAATGTTAAGGAACATTTTTTGTCAATACTATTGTTCTCATTTGTCTACACAACGAAATAGAGGTGGACAAAACTAATATTGTTTTTTAAATCTTTTGTGAGTCTTTCTGTAATTTTCGAATGCATTTTAACTTAAGATCTATACTAAGGAAACTATTAAATTATGAGTATGAGTTATAAATATTTTGGCTTCCCAGTGTTATTTTGTGTTTTAGTGGCACTATACTTTCCTCTTCCAACAGATACATATTTTGTTTTTGCAATAATAATAGAAATGTGTAATGTTCCTATCATGCCATTACCCTATTTAACATATAGGTTGTAAATAAATTGGACATTTATTTTAGTAACTTGTGTTAGTATATAATTGTGCTCTTAAGAGTCTGTTAACTTCAGTGTTTTCAGTTATTTGGAAGTCATCGGTATAAAGGCCATCTGACACCACTTCCTGGTAGGTTTCAGCCTCAGCTCATTTGATTTCACTTCTTGTGATGTCATTGGGTAAACGTTATGTGATGTCACTTCTGCTACCCCGAGCAGCTTGGTGAATTGTCGGCCATGACAGTCGTAATTGAAAGTACTAGACTAGTAAGTAAAACATAGATTGAATGAGCTACTTGCATAGACTGTGTTGCCCGATGAAAGAAAAAGATGATGTAACACAACTTCTGTTGTCAATATAATATAGAGTTTATAAAAAGCACGCAGAAGCTCAGTCAGCTCCGTGGAACTGGAATCTGGAAACTTCAACTCACAATGTGGGGGACAATTTCTTTTATAGCTCAGTAACCACAAATACGTCATACATTTGCAAATTAAATCAATTGTTTGCTCAAGCACAGCAGTATCTTTTAATATTAAAATGTAATATCTGCAAAAACATCTAACCACAACACCACTGCTGCACTACTGTGTCCTTGTCTTGTCTCATGCTTTGAAGACTAGCAATGCTCTACTCGCTACATGTGTCTAGTGCTCTACAAAGCCTACCTTATCACTTATCCTGTGCTTCTTTATCTACATATTTTCTCAGAGAAATGTTCTTGCAATGCGGGTCTGTGACTTTCCATTTGTTCTGTTTCTAACTGTATTTCTCTATTATACTAAAGCTCGTGTCTACTTCTCCCCCAGGTCCTGAGTCAATGTGTAATTTTTATTCTTTTATAGCAGACAGCTTAGGCCTTTATTTTTCCTTTTTTTATTTGTTGAAATCAGTTTATTGGTTTTCAAACGCAAACAACAAGCCCAGTAGTTAATTACATTCAGACAGGCTCTTCAGTCTCACTGTGAGTAATGATAAAAGCATACGGCATGTAATACTACAGTCAATGTAAAGGCTAGGAAAATAATAAACAATCGTTAGTCAGCACCTACATAGCCTCGACATCTTCATAGTAATAGCAAGAAATCCAACTGCAACATACGTATACATGTGTTGTTGAGCGATATAGTGTTAAATCAACTATTCTACCCTCCTGTTACCTCCCTCAGCCCACCCTCCCCCACCGGCGTGTTGCTTACCACAGCGTAACTTATTCAGTAACCAGTTGGAGCAACATAACTGTACAGGGTACCATATATATAACAGTATAGAAGAGCATGACTATATTAGGAAAGGGGGCACATTCATTCATTCCATCTCTTATATTGGCGCAATCATCCGCTAAGTCCCACCCCGAGTGTTCGCTCAATTCTGATCCAGGGTCCACATCTACAGTCTTCAGTTCAGTAACTAGGGCTTTCCACGCCAGGGCTGCATCTAGTGCCTTCTCATTACGGGACCTCTGGGCCTGTTGCTGGCGAATTACACTCTCACTCCCTGCCCAAGTAAGCAGCTCAGCTTTCCATCTAGCGAAATTAGGCCCTCCCGCAGCTTTCGAGTGGATTGTGATGTCCCTTTTAGCCAACACCAGTCCCAAATTCAGGAATTTACTTGTTATTTTAGTCTTGCTAGTGTGGGGGAACCAATGTAATAGGCAGGTACCCATGTCCAGAGTAATCTGCCGTTCCATAATATTGCATAGTAACGCCATTACGTCATCCCAATATGTGCCCAATTGTGGACAGTCCCATAACATATGTAAACGGCCCGCGTCTACAAGCCTACAGCGGGGGCACTGCGCTGTGTCTACATGAAAATATTGTTTGATCTTCGCTGGGGTGAGGTAGGCCCAGTGCAGTATGAAGAACTGTATCAATTGAAGTCTGGCATTTCTAGTGCTCTTCCACACCCTCTTAACTATCTGCGACCAGGCCAGGTCTGGTATGTCTCTCTCAATGTCCGTCGCCCATTGGTCGTGTAATTTCTGCAACGGCAGCGAACCGTCCCCAAGCATACGTCTGTATAAGCAGGTGACAGCCTTATAGGTGCCTGCTGCCATTACTTCATATTGACACGCTGAGCTCACCGGCGGTTCCAATAGAACCCCGCCCCAGTACTTTTGTATGGCAGCTATCAAGGCAGTATGGATTAAGTAGTGTCCTCGCGGGAGCCCGAATCTCTCCTGCAACTCACCATAGGGTAACAAAGTACCATCATCGTACAGGTTGCCCACCACCTGTAATCCAAGAGACTCCCATTCCGCGAGGGCCAACCAGTCCCCGCCATGCGGAAGGGCGGTACACATACCCAAGGAAATCTCCGGGGCATAAGGGCGCTGCACCCTGACTCTGTTATGGTAACGTTTCCAGCAAAGCCTCAGAGTGCGTTCCTCAATGGATAGTGAGTTCATATGCAATTTCTGCTGGAGTATGATAAACGACAGCACATGCCTAGGTACATCCGCTTCATAGTCTCTTTCAGGGCCTCTGAATTCCAGCGCCACCGCCTGGGTATGCCCCTGAAACTGTGCGGCTAGATAATATAGTTCGAAGTCAGGGACTGCAAGACCCCCTTCCGCCCTTGGACGTATCAATGTATCAAGTGCCACTCTCCGTCTCCCGTTCCCCCAGATAAAACCACCTACCATAGACCGGAGCTGTCGGAATAAAGAAGCGGGTATCCACACCGGCAGCGTTCGGAAATAATAAAGTAACCGGGGAAGTGCTACTATCTTCAGTAGAGTCACAAGACCCGCCACTGATGAAGGCAAGGTTCCCCAGAACTGCATGCTAGTCTTGAGGTTGTGCATTGCCGGGCCAATGTTACCATCCAGTTGGTCTTCCTGAGTATGGTAAATATGCGTCCCTAAATAAGGAAGGCAGTGGGGTTCCCATGTGATGTCTTGCGTGGGCACAGGCGGAGTGCACGTCGGGTCGACCGGGAAAACACAAGTCTTCGCCCAATTGACTCTGAGTCTGGAGATTTCCCCGAATCTGGGGAGTAGTGCCCGGGCCCCCTCCAAACCGTCCCCCGCATCTTTTAAGAACAGCAAAAGATCATCCGCATATAGTGAGATTAAGTGCGTTTGACCTCGGAGGAGAGGAGAGGAGAGAAACCTTGGAAATCCCTCCCAAGTCTAGCTCTGATAGCCAATGGCTCTATGGCCAGAGCAAACAACAGCAGGGATAGTGGACACCCCTGTCGCATGCCACGTCCCACTGGGTAGGGGGAGGAGATGACCGATCCCACTTTCACTCTGGCGCACGCCGACGAATATAATATTTTGGTCCAGCGAACGTAGCCTTCCCCAAGCCCGAAGGCTTTCATAACAGAGAATAAGTAGGGCCATTCTAAACTATCGAACACTTTTGCAATATCCACAGAAAGGATTGCTGCGTGGTCCCCACCCAATATGCGTACCAATCGGCGCATGCTGCTTGCAGTATTGCGAGTAGGAATGAAGCCGGCCTGATCAGGATGAACCAAACGTACCATGAGCGGGAGGAGTCGAGTGGCCAAGACACGACTCAAAATCTTATAGTCAGTGGTGAGCATAGATAGGGGGCGATATGCAGAGGGGTCAGTAGGGTCCTTCCCTGGTTTAAGTAGAGGGATGATGATAGCTTCCCTAGCCGAGGTCGGTAGTATCCCTAGCTCTTTGGCCTCTTTAAAACACAGTAATAATCTAGGGGCAAGAACATCTACATAGGTTGCATAAAACTTCATGGGCAGGCCGTCTATTCCTGGAGTTTAGTTTCGCGCCATGTGCTTGATAGCGCTTCTAATTTCAGACAATCTAATGTCTTGGGCAAGGGGATCAGCCTGCTCTGAATCCAGGACAGGAAGCTCCAAGTCATCCAAAAAAGCTTGGATGTCAACTTCACCGGTCTGCAGTTGGCTATCATACAAGTCTGTATAATAGTTGCGAAAAAGGGCATTGATCTGATGCTGAGTGTATTCCGTCTGTCCCGCCGGGGAGGTCAGAGATAGAATAGGAACACTCCGAGGGAGGGGGTCGGCCAACCACGCCAGTAAACTACCCACCTTATCTCTCTCCCATGCACCCGAGCCAAGTGAGCCCTATGATCAAAGCACCTCAAGCGCTCCACGACCACCGCCACAGCCTCCTTTGATCTCAAAACCAGGTCCCGCGCATCTGGGTCAGTTGAGTGCGTTCATTCTGCTTCCCTAAGCGCCTTTCCAGCGGAATCAATTTCCTGCAATAGCATCTTCCGTACCCCCACACCATTTGGTAATACAGAATCCCCGGGTCACCACTTTAAAGGCATCCCATTCCAGGGCAGTTGTCGTAGCTGTACCCTCGTTATCAGTAAAGTAACGCTCTTTTCCCGTTTCGAGCTCAGCGCGGAAGACTGGGTCCTCTAACATCTCCAAGTGCAATCGCCAGGATGGTACGGCCGGGTGCTCCAGGACCCAGCAGAAACTCACCAGTAGAGGGTTGTGATCTGAGATGGTGCGCGACAGGTATTCACTACTAACCACCATAGCAGCCAGGCCAGTGCTACATAAAACTGTGTCAAGTCTCACATGCAACTCGTGCAAGGCTGAGAGGTAGGAGTAAGCGCGCTCACCAGGGTGCTGTGTCCGCCATACATCTATAAATCCCCAGCTATCCTGCCACTGTGATATGACCTTTGATAATTTATGAATTGGGGCATCAGGCAATGGGGGTGGGATCTATCTATGGTTACATCTGCTATGGAGTTAAAGTCTCCCCCCATCATTACTGGATTCGTGAAATAGACAGCCAGTATTTCAGACATGCGAGCAAAGAAAGTCGCCTGTTCCACGTTAGGGGCATAAATACTGCAGAGGGTCACATCTCTCCCATGAAGTCGTCCCATAATCACAACATACCGGCCCTCAGGATCTACCACCGGGTCAGCCATCTGGAAAGGAACGCCCGCCCTGATCCAAATCAGCGCCCCCTCGCAAAAGCCGAATAAGTAATATAATAAAGCTGCCCTCACCATCTACGTTGTAATGCTAACCCTTCGGTTTTAGTCAGGTGTGTCTCCTGCAGGAATACTATCTTCGCGCCCCTGCGTACTAAGTAGGAGTGGATCTTGTGTCGCCGTTGCATAGAGTGTAAACCCCGCACATTCCAAGTCATACATTTTACATCAGGTAACAGACCCATAATCAATATGAAAAAACACAATAAGTTGCATCTCCCTCCAAGAGATGCCGGTGAGTACTTTCCCCAAACTAATTCTCCCCATATCCCCGACAACCCCAAGCCTAACCCAAATCCTATACAAACTGACCCCAACAAACGCCCTCAAAAGATGTCAAGGCGTACTAACTGTGAACCATCTGGTGGGGGTGGGTTAGAGCCTAGCAAAACAACAACAGTCAGCCAATGTTTCCAGCACCAACCCCCTAGTAACATCCAAAACCCAGTAATGAAGGCGGCAGTGCCCCCCTACCTATAGGCTAAAGACTTTCTGGTGACCAGGCTTCCCCCCCCGGCTCCCCGGAGTCCAGGCACCCCGGACCCCAGCCGCCCGCCACCCAGAGTTTCAGGAAGTACAGACCGACAGCACCCATAGTAGAAGTCTCAGAGTCTTCCTCGTCATCATGGAGCATCCACTATGTTATCCGCCGTGCCCGGCGTCACCTTGGGAAAAATCTGGCTGCCTGACTCCGACAGCTCGGTCTCAGTCTCATCAGCCTCCTTTTCGGAGCCTGTGGATGGCACCGGAGAAGACGCCTCCGCCCCAGCAATGATCGCTAGCGCTTGCAGTGCCGCTAATCGCTCTGCTTGGGTCTGGGACAGTGAAGGGCCCCAGGCACCGAACGCCGTCTCCGGTTGTGGAGGGACCGGCGAAGTCGCTGCTCCAGTGCCGGTCGCCGCGATGGTAGTCCAGCTTCGCCCCTGTGAGCTCTATATTCCTCCAGCCATGTCCAGGCTTCCTCAGGGCTGTTGCAAAAGTGTGTTTTGCCATCCAGGACAATCCGCAACCGAGCAGAGAACATCAGAGAATATTGCAAGTCTTCTTCATGGAGCGCACGCTTTACCGCCAAAAAGGAGGCCCTGCTCGCTTTACCTCAAGCGTGTAATCCGGAAATAGCGTGACATTGCTATTGTCCACAGTGTAGGGGCCAGAGGTCCTGGCCTTGTGGAGGAGTAGATCTCTGTCTCTGTAATGAAGGAGACGTGCCACCACCGGCCGAGGCGGGTGTCCAGGATCCGGCGGGCATGCTGGCACCCTATGGGCCCTTTCCAATGTGTAGAACTGCGACAGCCCTTCTGGTGCAACCACCTCTCGGAACCAGCGCTCTATGTAGGTCACCATATCAGTCCCCTCAATCTGTTCCGGTAGGCCCACCACGTGGACGTTGTTCCTCCTATTGCGACATTCCGCATCGTCAGCTCTCTTCTCCAGGGTCTGCAGTCGGGCCATGACATCCACCATTTGAGCATCTAACTTATGTTGTGCAGGTCCCACGTCGTCCAACGTAAGTTCTGTCATGGTCAGCCTTCAAGAGCCCCAAGCCTGTCACCACCTGCGCAATATCTTGCTGAAGGGACGTTCTAGTGTCTGTTATGGCCCGCAGAATCTGATCCACTTGGTGCTGCGGGAGTAATCCAGGAGGGGTAGTTTTCGGGTCTCGTGGTCCCTGTTCCACATCCGGCTCTGTATTGTCCAAGGAGGTCCCCCCTTGTTTTCCCCGGGGTTTCCCCATAGTCAAAGTCCACAGGCTCAGCCCAATTCAGGAGGTGGGTTCCCTCTTCAGGTCCTGAATTAGCCGTCTATCGCGCTCACCACTATGGGGGACAAGGAGTAGATAGGCGCAGCAGTTATGCACCAGGTCCGAAAGTCAGCAATAGCTAAGATCAGGCAGGGCCAGGCCCAGTAATGCAACAATGACGCAGAGACTCCAACACTAGGAATTCCAGGAGCTGTAGGCCCAGTGAGTGGTCCTGTTAGGTGGGGTAGATCAGGCAGCAACGGTCTCCCGAGGCCCTCCTTCTCACTTGGTCCCTGCTACCAACAAGCCGCGTCGCCCCTGCTCGGCACCGACCAATCGTGCGCAGCGCGCCTACCTCCAAGTCCATGCGCTGTAGGGCAAGGGGCGTTCAACTGGTAAGGCAATGACCGCCGCAAGGTAGGAAAAGGGAATGCGCCTTCCAGCGCAGGCACCGCTTCAAGGATTCTGCCCCGTGTCGCCACAGGCTGGGTACCAGGCGCTCACATCAGCCGGGCCCCGCCAGCAACTCAAGTCCGGCAGCTCTGTAGCCGTCATCAGCGTGCCCCCACCGTTACTCTGGGAGTCAATTCAGGCCCTCAGCGAGAGCGCCACGCAGGGCAGGGACCAGTTCTGCGCCATCCTCCTCAGCAATGTTTCTCCAAAGGGGGCAGCAGGGCAGATCCTCCACCGTCCGCTCCCCAATTAGGCCCAGCGCCGATGTGCCTCCACGGCGTTTCCCTCGCAGCCCAGCAGGGGCAAGCCAGCGGTCCGCCAACCGGGCCGCACCACCTCCCGCAGCGTTTGGTGCACCGCCACAGGGGGGGAGAGAGGAAATAAAGGGAGGGGGGAGGGGGGAAAGGCGCACACAGTTCTCCGCGCCGCTCCTGCATGCCCCCCCCTCAGCCCAGTACTGGCAATCCGTCCGCTGTCCATTGTCCCTGCATCCAGTGGGAGTAAGTCATCAGGGGCGGCTCCAGGCTCCACTCTCTCTCCCGTCCAGAAATGCCAATGACGGGCCGCAGGCCGAGCCCGCCTCCAGGCGCCCTATGAACGGAGTCAGCCGCAGGCCGCCACCGCGCTCTATAAAAGGGGGTGGTGATGGACGGAGCATCTGAACCAATCAAACACTCACACCCAGTCGAAAGATCTGGGTTGGAACCATCACCGTTCTTTAGCCCACTCTGCCACCCCAGTTCAGACATGGCCATATGCAAATCAGTCTGACCCTGTGCCTAATGGGAACAGTCCAGCCCGAACTGCCAAGCTATGCCTTCCCTGGACCGGAAACAAGCTTCCGAGGACCGGTTTCTGGCATTACAGCCGTCTTCAGCCCGGCTTGCTTGAATCCAGTGACAAAGTGAGCAAGGGACTCACGTCTGAGCATACCCTGCCACACTTATGGCGGCCAAAGCGGTACAAAAGGGGGTGGTGATGGACGGAGCATCTGAACCAATCAAACACTCACACCCAGTCAAAAGATCTGGGTTGGAACCATCACCGTTCTTTAGCCCACTCTGCCACCCCAGTTCAGACATGGCCATATGCAAATCAGTCTGACCCTGTGCCTAATGGGAATAGTCCAGCCCGAACTGCCAAGCCATGCCTTCCCTGGACCGGAAACAAGCTTCCGAGGACCGGTTTCTGGCATTACAGCCGTCTTCAGCCCGGCTTGCTTGAATCCAGTGGCAAAGTGAGCGAGGGACTCACGTCTGAGCATACCCTGCCACACTTATGGTGGCCAAAGCGGTACAAAAGGGGATGGTGATGGACGGAGCATCTGAGCCAATCAAACACTCACACCCAGTCAAAAGATCTGGGTTGGAACCATCACCGTTCTTTAGCCCACTCTGCCACCCCAGTTCAGACATGGCCATATGCAAATCAGTCTGACCCTGTGCCTAATGGGAACAGTCCAGCCCGAACTGCCAAGCCATGCCTTCCCTGGGCCGGAAACAAGCTTCCGAGGACCGGTTTCTGGCATTACAGCCGTCTTCAGCCCGGCTTGCTAGAATCCAGTGGCAAAGTGAGCAAGGAACTCATGTCTGAGCATACCCTGCCACACTTATGGCGGCCAAAGCGGTACAAAAGGGGGTGGTGATGGACGGAGCATCTGAACCAATCAAACACTCACACCCAGTCAAAAGATCTGGGTTGGAACCATCACTGTTCTTTAGCCCACTCTGCCACCCCAGTTCAGACATGGCCATATGCAAATCAGTCTGATCAACTGTGTTTTTTGGAATTTTCACCCTGAGTGGGCTGGGTATGCTCAGACGTGAGTCCCAGGCTCTCCAGACCACTGGAGTCAAGCTATCCAGGCGGATGAAGACTGATAGCCAGAAACCGGTCCTTGGATGCTTGATTCCGGTCTGGGAAAGACATGGCTTGATAGTTCGGACTGGACTGTTCCCATGAGGCACTGGGTCAGAGCTGATTTGCATATAGCCAGTGTCTAACCCAGGGTGGTGTGGAGTGCAAAAAAACGATGGATTTAGGCCCAGATCCTTGTACTGGGGTGAATGTATGACATTGTTCTACATTCTGTCCATCAACTGTGTTTTTTGCAATTTTCACCCTGAGTGGGCTGGATATGCTCAGACGTGAGTCCCAGGCTCTCCACACCACTGGAGTCAAGCTATCCAGGCGGATGAAGGCTGATAGCCAGAAACCGGTCCTTGGATGCTTGATTCCGGTCTGGGAAAGACATGGCTTGGTAGTTCGGACTGGACTGTTCCCATGAGGCACAGGTTCAAAGCTGATTTGCATATAGCCAGTGTCTTACCCAGGGTGGTGTGGAGTGCAAAAAAATGATGGATTTAGGCCCAGATCCTTGTACTGGGGTGAATGTATGACATTGTTCTACATTCTGTCCATCAACTGTGTTTTTTGCAATTTTCACCCCGAGTGGGCTGGGTATGCTGAGACGTGAGTCCCAGGCTCTCCACACCACTGGAGTCAAGCTATCCAGGCTGATGAAGGCTGATAGCCAGAAACCGGTCCTTGGATGCTTGATTCCGGTCTGGGAAAGACATGGCTTGGTAGTTCGGACTGGACTGTTCCCATGAGGCACAGGGTCAGAGCTGATTTGCATATAGCCAGTGTCTAACCCAGGGTGGTGTGGAGTGCAAAAAAACGATGGATTTAGGCCCAGATCCTTGTACTGGGGTGAATGTATGACATTGTCCTACATTCTGTCCATCAACTGTGTTTTTTGCAATTTTCACCGCGCTCTACGTCGCGTAGTCCGGGCCACCGGGGGGCTCTCTCCACACTGCATCCCAGCAGTGTTTTGCTGTTCACCCTATGTGGGAAGGGTATGCCCAGACGTGAGTCCCGTGCTCTCCACGCCACTGGAGTCAAGCTATCCTGGCTGAAGACGGCTGATAGCCAGAAACAGGTCCTAGGTTGCTTGATTCCGGTCCAGGGAAGACATGGCTTGGCAGTTCGGGCTGGACTGTTCCCATGAGGCACAGGGTCAAGACTGATATTCATATGGCTATGTCTGAACTGGGGTGGTGTGGTGAGCAAAAAAACAATGGATTTAGGCCCAGATTTCTGTACTGGGGTGAATGTATGACATTGTTCTGCATTCTGTCCATCAACTGTTGTTTTTGCACTCATCCCGCCCTGCAGCTTTGGCGGCGCCATCAACTCCAGTTCGTCAGCCGACGACAGCGCTCCAGCAACGATGACGCCGCTGCTTGCACCATGACCTGCCAGCGCTGCGACGAGCACCGCATCACTTGCTTTCCTGGAGTTGAGAGAGTGCCTGTGTCACGCTCATGCTGCAGGAATTTCTGATCACTACAAAGCCTTCTCTTCATTCTGCCATGAATGAGAAGATTGTGCAATATCTATACTCACCCAGGCACATGGAGGTGCCTGTAGACCAGTGGCCTATTATTCAGTTACTTTAGACCCTGTAGCTTCATCATTGCCTGGATATCTGAAATCTGTTGCTGCAACAGGTGTCTGCATTGAATGATGTGAAAACATTGTGACGGGTCATCCTCTTCCTGTATATTTACCACATTCAGTTGAGCTCCTAAAGATGAGAGCCAAAACACAGTATCTGACAAATAGCAGGCTGACAAAGTATGATCAAGTGTTACTTGCTTTCAAGAATATCACTCTGAAGCATTGTTCTGTGATAAATCCTGCTCCCTTGTTGCCTGTTCCAAATGCTGATGTGGAAGAATGTGAAGACCATGACTGGATGTTACCGAGATTTGCACAAAACCGAGACCTGACATTGTCGATGAGACATTGCTTGATGCCGTTCAATTCCTCTTTGTTGATGGTTAATGTTTAAGAGACAATGAAAGAAAATTGAGTGCAGAGTTTTTTGACTGTACCATTTCTGGAGTGGTGGAAGCTTCTTTTTTAAAGGGAGTACACTCCACACAAGTGGGTGAAATCATTGCCTTGACCCGTGCATGTCTAGTTTCTGAACAGATCAGAGTCACCATCTATACCGATGGCCAGCACAGTTTTGGTGTGCTTTATGACTTTGAACAGACATGGTCACAGACAGGGTTCCTAATGTCATCAGGTTCTCAGATAAGAAATGGGGAGTGTGTGAGACAAATGTTGGAAACCTTGCAATTGCCAAGAGAAGAGGCTGTCGTTAAGTGTGCAGCCCATGGATGTGCAGCCCATGGAAGAGGAGATGATTGTGTTACCATTCTAAATAGGTATGTAGATGAAGTTGCCCGTTTCTGTGCTATTCATGCATGTGTTTTCACTGGGGACAATACTGGCAGGAGTACAAAGAAGACCGAACTCCGCATGATGCTGGCTGTTACTGACACGTGGGATGAAGTGAGATGTTTTCAAATGGAAGCCACAGACAAGGAACAAGTGGGTTGGATCAGAGCAGGTTTTGAGAAAGGTGAAAATTACATTTGGGCATCAGTTGATGGCAGGGCGGATATTACCAGATTATTTGAATCCAATGGCAAGGCAAATTCATGGAGCAGCTCATATAGGAGGGGATGCGATGGTGAGATTGTTCAGACAGATTTGGTTCAATCCGAGGTTTTGAAAGATTGCAGAAGCTGTGTGTCATCAGTGTGTCATGTGTCAACAAATGAATGCTGGAAGTAAGATGGTGGTTACTTTGAGTCACATTGACAGATCAGGGGTCCCTTTAATCGGATGCAGATGGATTTTGTTGAGATGCCTGTGTGTAAGGGGTTTAGATACATTCTGGTTGCTATGTGCATCTTTTCCTGATGGGCTGAAGTTTATCCAATCAGGTGTGATAGTCTCACAGTAGTGAAATTGTTGTTGTTTGAACCCATTCCTAGATCGAGATTTCCAACTACATTGGAATTGCATACAGTTACGCACTTCCACAATGAAGTCATGAAGTTGTTGTGCACCATGCTGAGTGTGGACCAAAGACTGCATTGCAGTTACAGGTCAGAGGCATCAGGAACGGTGGAACAGATCAACAGTACCTTGAAAGTGAGATTGGCTAAAGCATGTTACTTGACATCTCTGAAGTGGCCTGATTTTATTTCTTTTATTTTTATTTAAAGAGTTTTATATAGCGCTGGCTAGACCCGAAGGTATCAGAGCGCTTTACATGAAAATCAACAATGTAACAGAAAAAGATCAACAATTTCAAAATACATCGAAAAATAGGTAATACATTAGGAGAGGAGAGAAAGGAGAGAGAAAAGTAGTGGAGGAGGCAGGGGAGGTGAGAAAGGGAGGATAAGGAGAGAGACAAAAGGAAGTCTGTCTAAGGACCGACTGGGTAGGTGATGACCAAGGAGGGAATCCACTGCCCATCTCCCCTATAGCTAAACCATGTAGCTCCATCGGGCATCAGTCAAAATAGTTCAGTCTCAGTACATTGAGAGAGGAGGGAAGGAGAGACAAAGATAGAAGGAGGATGTGGGAAGAGACGACAGGAGAGACGGAAGGAAGTCTGTCTAAAGACCGATTGGGTAGGTGACGTCCAAAGAGGGAAATCCCCGACCTGTCTCCCCTATGGCTAAACCAGGTAGCTCCATCGGGCATCAGACAAAATGGCTAGGTCTCAAATTGACAAGGGAAAATTCACAGATAGACAGGGTGGGGGCTAAGGGCCAGGACAAGTGAGGGCAAGGGTCAGTAGCAGGAAAGTGGAGAAGAGTAGAGCGGGTAGGGGGAGGAGGGAGTATACATGACAGGTCAGGAGATAGCATTAATCCTAAAACCTGCAAGAGTATGCACTGACTATCTTGTTTACTATAACACCCTTTTTATATATATATATATATATATATATATATATATATATATATATATATATATATATATTCAAACAAGGTTCCTTCCACAGAAGGAGGTGACGGAGTCGCAGTCAAGCCACACAGTATAACAAGGAGGTTACTTCTTAAAGATTATTTATTTGTATCCATAGGGTGCCAAAACAAAACATAAACCAACGCGTTTCGACAGCCTCCGCTGTCTTGTTCACGGTCAGTTTGTCAAGTGCAAACACACAAGTTTAAGAAACAAACCGCGTTTCCTGAGACCCAATGTTACCTCCCCCTTGTGGGTGTAGTTCCAGTCACTGACCCAACCCTTGGGATTCTGGTCCATGTAGTCTATACATTGTTTTTGTTAACATTTGGTAATGAGTCGTTTTTTCAATTAACCCCTTCGTTTCACCATTTATTCTAGTTCTGTTTAGTGGCGGACAGCTTAATTTTATCCGTTCCATTGTGTAGGTGTGAGACCGGTGCAAAATTAAGCTGTCCGCCACTAAACAGAACTAGAATAAATGGTGAAACGAAGGGGTTAATTGAAAAAACGACTCATTACCAAATGTTAACAAAAACAATGTATAGACTACATGGACCAGAATCCCAAGGGTTGGGTCAGTGACTGGAACTACACCCACAAGGGGGAGGTAACATTGGGTCTCAGGAAACGCGGTTTGTTTCTTAAACTTGTGTGTTTGCACTTGACAAACTGACCGTGAACAAGACAGCGGAGGCTGTCGAAACGCGTTGGTTTATGTTTTGTTTTGGCACCCTATGGATACAAATAAATAATCTTTAAGAAGTAACCTCCTTGTTATACTGTGTGGCTTGACTGCGACTCCGTCACCTCCTTCTGTGGAAGGAACCTTGTTTGAATTTACAGCGGTTGGGCTCAACCGCAGGAGCAACGCGGCCACGCTTGGCAGCGCCATTTGAGAAAAAAGCGAGCCACACGGATTACATATATATATATATATATATATATATATATATATATATATATATATATATATATATATATATATATATGCAGCTGATGTGAGACAAACTACAGTTTAGATCAATTTCAAGAGCCCTGAATTACTGCAAAATAAAGTCAATGTACAACAGCAGATCTGCAGAAGGATGGGGGAACCAGATTAGCAGAAGGGCGCAGGTCCCCGATGGATATCCCTGAGTCTGTAGCCGTTACAAGATGGCTGCCAGTTGGAAGTGAAAACAACCTAGTTTCGAAACAGCATTCCTGACAGGAGAACTGAGTTGTTGCCTCATGAGATCCTTTTTTTTTTTTAACTTTATTAAGTCTTTAAAGCAGGAAATTATGGCAATACATAATCAAAAAAGAATTAAACATCTGATTGATGTAGAATAATACACAATGCAAAAAAAAATACAAAATCAAAAAGGCGAACAAGGAGCTATCAAAAAGAGAAGAGAAGAAGATAAAGAGGGACAGCGAGAGGCGGATGGAGAGCAAACACAAAGAAAAAGGGGCACGATATTCATCCTAACCAATCCAGGCCGAGATAGGAGCCCAAAATCTCTGACCAAGTTCCTGCCTTTAACGACCTTTGGCTCCCTATACAGCAGTCTCCATATTGTACGTTGCCAGCAAGCAAGCCCTTCAGTTACAAAAGGTAGCAGAATCCGGACTAATCCAGTTTAAAGTGATACATGCTCTAAAAATAGACATTGCAATGAAGAGGAAGCCTTGCTCATGTTTGCTACAAGAAGGGTCCTTTTTGTGATTGATCATAACCTAAGATCGCTAGAGCTGGTGTAAGAGTTAAGGCTTTACCGGTGAATTGAGCAAGAAATCGGCCAAGGTCTTCTATGTACTTAACTAGTTTATAGCAAGAAAAGAACAAATGTACTGTGTACGCAGCATGAACACCACACCTGCTGCATGAATTCCTTCGGTGATTAGACCATTTAGCAACTTTAGATGGCGTGTAAACAAATCAAAAGCGGACATAAAAAATTGGGACCGCAGACTACCAGTAATTAACATCTGATCAGCCAACTCCAAGGGAACACCCAAATCAGTCCCTGCATGGGCGAATTCCCTGTCCCATTTATCATTCTGATCCGTTAGATCATCGGGCAGCTCAGAAATAAGAGTTTGATGTAAAAACCCCAATCCTAGATCTCCTCTCTACGAGCCCCACTAATGGAATGCTTTTGAACATGTCTGCTCTGGTTGTCACGTGCTGTATCAGATAACTCCTGAGTTGTAAATATTTTTTAAAATGTCTTGCGGGAAGACCAAACTTAATTTGAAGGTCGGAAAATGAGACAAGTTGACCCCCCACAAAGAGGTCCCCCAAAACCTTAATCCCCGACGTGCCCCAAGCAAAAGTGATTGAGTCCTGAAAAATCATGAGCAAGAGGCCACTTGAAGTAAAAGGATTATATGCATTGACATGTGAAATTCCAAATCGTCTGCGGAGTTTTTTCCAGACCGAGATGGCCGAGTGTATAACCTTAAATTTAACTTTCTTGTAGTAGCTTGGTTCGATGTTGCTAACCAAGCGATTACAAGCGGTCTCTCCAAAAGTAACTCAAAGATTGAGGGTCTTGAGTGTTCTGGCACCAAAGTCTTCCCAGCAGATATTAATAGACTCATGTGCAGTAGGAGTGCAACCCAGTGATACAACAGCAGAGAGGGCATGCCCCAGCCACCCCCTTAGTCTAGGGAGTATCATCCACTTCATCGCCCTCCGTGCTTTGTGGTAGCCCCACAAAAACCTTGAACACGCCCTTTCGGCACTCAAAATGCAGTGTGTTGGGAATTCAATGGGAATAGAGCGGAATAAGTATAAAAATTTCGGGAATATAATAATTTTTATTACGTTGGAACACCCGTGGAGTGAGAGATGAAGGTGGTCCAATCCCTCCAGTGAGTGATTAACCTCTTTGACAATCGGTGACATATTGATTTTAGCTATCTCCTCCACCTTTGCCGCGATCTTCACTCCGAGATAGGTAGCAACCGAAGTTATTGGAACCCCCCACAGGTTTTGAAAAATCCGAATGAATTATTTGAGTTTTATCAGCATTAAGTCGATAACCAGAAACAGCCCCGAATCGTTTGGCTAGTTCGTAAACTGCCGAAAGAGCCGGGCATACTTTTGTCGTGAAAATGGCAACGTTGTCGGTGTATGCCAGTGTTTTATAGGCTACGCCATTGACCAATGCTGCCTTAATCCTTAAGCTATTGTCTAGTTTGCTCAGAAAGGGATCAATATAGATCGAGAATAAAAGCGGGGAGCAGGGGCAACCCTGGCGGGTGCCCCTGCTAATGGGTAGAAGACATGAATCTTGACCGGAGATACGGACTGAGGGTACTGGAAAAGCATATAAAGTTTGTATGGACCGGATGAAATCCTGTGGAAATCCCTTAGCTTTGAGTAGTTGCCATAAAAAAAACAGGAGACCCTGTCAAACGCCTTTTCGCCTCATGAGATCCTTATGGGAAGAGCAATGCGGTTGCCTGCTATGCCTGCTACTGCATTAGCAAACATCACAGATGATTTGGTCCTTGCCTAGTGTAAAGGATTGGCTGATGTGGTTCGTTCTGTGTCTCATCATGTTGATGCTGTGACTGCACACACTTCAAAAGACCTTTGCCACGACCTGAGCCTAGGTGATTGGGTTCTCTTTAGAACACATGTGAGTAAAAACTGTCTTGACTCTCAGTGGCATGGGCCATATCAAGTGATACTTCTGACTAACACTGCTGTGAAGTGTGATGGATCGCCGAATGGGATCCATGCTTCTCATATTCGACGAGTCACAGGTCCTTCGATGAAACAGCTCCTCTCCCAGGAATATTTCCAGCCGTGACCAAAGGGTCACTGGAGGGGACACACCAAGCTGTAGTGGTACCTAAAGTGGCTGGACACACACTAGATTGATCTGAGGGGGGTCAAGCTACACAAAACCCTGATGAGATCCTTATGAATAGCACAATGCATTGGCTTGCTGTGCCTGCTACTGCATTAGCAAACATCACAGATGATTTGGTCCTTGACTACTGTAAAGGCTATGGCTGATTTGGTTTGTTCTGTGTCTCATCAGGTTGAAGCAGCGACTACACAGACTTCAAAAGACCTTTGCCACTACCTGAGCCTTGGAGATTGGGCTCTCATTAGAAAACACATGAGCGAAAACTGTCTTGACTCTCGATGGCAAGGGCCATATCAGTGATACTTGTGACCAGCACTGCTGTAAAGTTTGGTGGATCGCCAAATTGGGTCCATGCTTCTCATATTCGACGAGTCACATGTCCTTCCGATAAAACAGCTCCTCTCCCAGAAATATTTCCAGCCATGCCCAAGGGGTCACTGGAGGGGACACACCAAGCTGTGGTGGTACCTGAAGTGGCTGGACACACACTAGATTGATCTGAGGGGGGTCAAGCTACACAAAACCCTGATATAGAGCCTGAGGGAGACAGTAATGTTGCAAGTGGTATAGAGTCTAACTCAGCTGAAGAGACTGGTGTGACACGTGGTCATATGCAATTAAGAAGAAAGATATTGCAGGCAAAACGTGGCCTGTGAGACAGAGAAGATGGAATCTGAGACTTGCACCAATAAATTAATCTGCGGAGTCTGATCTGAGTGAAAGTGAGAAAGTCACAGAAAGTGTTGGAAGGTCAAGGAGAACTTGAATGCAGTGTCGGAGATATTCCTCTCCAGAGTGGACCTATCTAATTGCAAATGCCAAAGAGAAGGAGGTACGAGATTTCAATACAGATTGTCGAGATTTTGCTGAGAGTTCCTGGAATTGAAGCTAATGCACTTCTGTCATTGACTCTACCTTTTCCACCAAGGTTGAGTGCCTCACGAGCTCTGATTTGTGAGATATGGAATCCCCAAGCTTTAGAGCACTGCAGTCTCCTCAAAAGATTGCAGCATTGAGAGCTGAACTGTTACAACAAGTCATGAGGAGGTTGGCTCTGATCTCATAAGGGATCTAAGTTGAACTGTGAACTGTTAATAAGTTCCTTGCAATAAGATAACCTAGGTCTGAGTGGGAGAAGAGTAGAATTAGGCATTTTCATCTAGTAGAAGAAAGAGGGTTAGCGAAGTCTTCCAAGCCGTGTAAATACTGTACAAGAGAATGTTGAAATTAACTTTCGAAGATTTCAAAGAGAAGGTTGCTCAAGAACTTTGTTATACATGAATAAGCAGTGGAGAAAAGTGGCTCTGTGTGTTGATCCTCTTGCAAGTTGTAATCTGAGCTACTTAAAAAATGGAGTCTGGAAATTCAAATCGTATACCAAATGTACACTCGTATGAGTAATCATAGTGATAGCTGTAGTCATTACTGAGTCCATTTAAGTGCACACAAAAGTGAAGAACCATGGAGTGGTGGTGCATGGGACATCCACCCCTACCACTGCTGCCTGAAAGGATGGTACATTAGGATCTGAAAGAGTCTTAATAGAGCAAACTAGTCCCTTTCTTCATGTATATTTATCCAAGGGTGATTATAAACTGAATGCTTATGCTAAGTTGTTGTATGAGTATGTTGACACTGTGGAAGTGAGAGACTGTTATGTGTGCATGCAATTAACTGCTATGGTTGAGGAGGGAATATGTTGCCACCACTTACACTTGACCTATGGTATTGGTTGTAGTTTACTCATTAGTGTGTTTTATGGAACAGGCTATTATGAGTACTACTTTTAAAATTATGATGTGGTACTCTCAGAAATACCTATCTATAAATACCTGAACAAATATGATTATTATAAGCAAATAGAGAGAATGGAGAATCACTTTGCACCAATGGTAACATCAGACACTGCTTACGCGCATAGACATAACTAAACTTGCATATTAACAGTCATAGAAAAGAAATTCATAGATGAAGTAGAGGATAGACTTAGGGGTTTTGTTGTTATTTTGACAACAAGGACAATAATTCTGACTGGAGCAAGGGGGAGTTCACTCACAATGCTAGGGAAGTTCTGGTCCTTTAGCTTTAGATTGGGAATGAGGCAAGCTTTGCGTGCGTCAAGTTGCGAGTTGGTATGATACGGTATTTGTGGAACAGAGTGTGTGCGATCATATCTTCGAAATAAATGGTCCTTGGAAAACGTTTCTGCAAGATTCAGTTCGAAAGGTGCCAGGAGTGTATTTTGTGTGTGGAAATAATGCATATGTTCGGCTTCTGAGCAAGTGGTATGGTACTTGTTTTTTGGTAGTTGTGTTTCGAAACACATATCATGTGGAGAATTTGGGGAGTTTGGAAGGAAAATCGAACAGTAGGGAAAAACATGGATTGAGTGCTTGTGGGAGATATATTTGGAGGGATGGTACCTTCTCTGGAAGTTGTATTGAATGACACCAAGATTAGAAGGCTGTGTACCATAGTGGATAAGTTATCAGTTAACACAGCTCAGCCTTTGCATCTCACAGATGGGGAAATGGTCTTGATAAGGGCATAACAGTCTTGCATTAGACTTAATACTGACAAAAGAAGGCAGAGTCTGTCGGATGCTGACGATTCAACCGTTTTGTTCTTATATCCCTGATACAAGTAAAGATCTGAGGAGATATATCAACAACATCGCTGATGCAAGATCTGGCAGCGAAAGGAGTTTGGGATAAGATTGGGAAAGGATTTGGTGCAGTTGGAAGTTGGTTTGCAAACCTAGGAAGTAGAATATTTGGATACATCTTGAAACCAATAATAATTGTTGTGATCTGTGCTATTATTATGGTAGGAATGATAAGGGCATATAAGCGGCACAAGAAGAGGCAAGTGGAGAACTCCTAGGGGAAAGAGAGAGAAGGATGGAAATACTACAGGACAGTCATTATTAGAATTTGAAGCAATCGGAGAAATTCAGACTGAGTAGATTAGCTACAACATCTGTTTA
Source organism: Lissotriton helveticus (assembly GCF_964261635.1). Taxonomy (NCBI): domain Eukaryota; kingdom Metazoa; phylum Chordata; class Amphibia; order Caudata; family Salamandridae; genus Lissotriton; species Lissotriton helveticus. The sequence goes on from NC_136071.1 coordinate 388,121,243, forward strand.
GATCAGTCTACTCTGCAGGATTATATTTTGGAGTGTTTCATGATGACTCAAGGTCATCAGAGTGGGGAACTGATAGAGTGGAAACTTCATTTCATTTATAGGGGTGCATCACAATCACATGTAGAGCTCACCCACATATAATCATCTACATTATTAACGTGAAGTGTTAGAATTGTGAAATGTATTAACATGAATGCATGCCATGTATAGGCTATTGATAAGTAGCATGGAAAATGAATGCAGGAAATTAATGTAACAAGCAGCGACGTTAACATGAAGAACTCGTGTTGTGAAGCTGATATTAATTTTGGTACTATATGTGCTTATTAATTATGTCATTTCATACGTAGGTGAATGCATTACTTGAAATCACGTTAATGTTATGTGAATTCATAAAGCTTATATGATGCTCCCTTATGTCAGCTGAAATTTGCAGGCCTAAAATGCAATTACCTGGAAAAAGTCTCGCTTTAGAATTAATACTCAAACTTCATGTGTGCTGTGGAATCTGTTCTTTCTCATGTTTTGTGTCACAGGTGAAGAAGGGCTCTTGTTAGATAGAATTATGTCTTTGTTTTACTAGTTAGGCAAGGAGAGAAGAAGTTACTATATTGCCACTTGAATTGATAGAGGAAGGTCTTTGTATTTCACACAGGAGAAGGCCTGAGGACCAAAGTTAAATTGTTGCGAGGAAGGCACACTGTCAACATAGTGGAAAAATACCTCTAGGACTGTACCCAGAGTGGATGGCTTAATTTGAAATACACCATGGGATTGGTACTTGTTGATAACTGGTTGTTGGAATTAGGGATAGCGCCTTACTTCTTTCTTGCCTCCAGATGGATGGCATTCTAGAATGAGTTCTGTCTCTGCAATTGTAGCTTTATGCTACTTGACCCATTGATCGTGGAAAGTCTTCTTAAGAAATTTCCACATCACAGACACATTTTATTCTTCTGAAATGCTAAATTAGGGATGTCATCTTAGTGTTAGGGTAGGGACAGATTTAATGCGTTGTACCCACCAACACTTGATGCACAAAAATTGGGACTCATGCATCCTGATTTTCTGTTTTTTATTAAGTTGTTTATGTTGTACCGTCTGAATTGGATGCTCAGATTTTCATTTTAATACCTTTGTAGTTTTATACCCTCACGTTGAGGTGTCTTTATGTCCAGTTATTTTTTGTTGTGTAATAAACTAATTAACTTGTAATAGTCATCTGTGGGTTATTATGTGTCCAAGAGAGTTATTGGCAAATTGATTGTTTCTGAACAACTTTTCTCCCCATTACATTTTCATGCTGCGAACAAGAACCATTGGAGTGTGACACTAGAACAGGTCTAGAAGATATGGTCCCGGCCCTTTGCAAATACGTTGGAAGCAGCTAGACTACCCTTTTTCAAACAACAAGAAGCACACTCATAGTAACAACAACACTCCTCGTCACAGGCCACGTATCATGTTCCTAGTGGATACACTACTCATTGTATGTGCTGAGGTGCAATTGCGTCCCGCCTGACCTCTATATGCTTCTCTCTGGTAGACAGTAGCACGGACCTGCTGTTTAGTTAATTGATCTCTATTATTCTGAAAGATGTTAAACAGAAGGGTAACCATTTATTTCAATCTTAACTGAAGTAAAGGAAAAGAAGAACAGAATGTGTCCTGCACCACTAACAATTTGGAACCCCGGCCCAGATTTACTAACATTTTGTGTTGTGGTTTTGCCACCATTCTGGCAAAGCCACTACACAAAATGCTAGTTGAACTTAACAAAACCAGGCAAGAGCCGATATACGTCGCCAGGCATGCATGTAACACACTACCTTGAGTTGCGCTACACTGCATCAGGTAGACATTTACGTGGGTGGAGCATGCGCCTTCCTATGCATCTACCCTATTATTTTGATGGAAATTCATGTTTACTAAACTCTGGACACTTGGGGACCTGCTCTCAACTGCTGGCTGCTGCTGCTTGCATTCCCGGACCGGGGGGGGCACCATTTCCAGCAGTCTCTGTTCCTTTGCAGCGCGTAGCCTCCATCTTCATCGGGTATCGCCATGAGGTGCTACAAAAGCAGCCAAGTGCTCCCGTAGTGCAGGACCTGATCTCAACTGCTGGCTGCTGCTGCTTTCATTCCCGGACCGGGGGGGCACTATTTCTGACACTCTCTGCTCCTTCGCGGCGCGTAGCCGCCATCGTTATCGGGTAGCGCCAGGAGGCCCTACAAAAGCAGCCACGGGCTTCCACAGCGCAGGTCGCTCGCAGGCATGCCCGGGCCAAAAGTGGGCCCGTCTGCACCCGTCCGCGTCAGGAGGAAGCTGGGCCGGGCCTGGTCCCTTGGATCCTGGTTTTGGAAATCTGCCGCTTGTACTACTGGTCGTCCAACACGGGGTGTCAAGAACAAACTTTTCCTGCTCCTCCTGCTCAAGTAAGCCGCTTTATTCATGTAAATTATTTACATTGAAATGGCGTAAAAATTGAAATCTATGGGGGGGGGGGGGGAAGGCGGTCACACCAAAAGCCCTGACAAACTCCACACTTGATTGTTTTCTCCTTCGGGCTGCAAAGGCCATTGATAAGGAGATCCAGGTTGCGGAACGTCGTCTGTCGGTAGGAGGGGGCCCGGTTGTACTATTACTGACCCAATTGTTGTGGCTGATGTACAAACTGCCCAAACAAGTGACACTGGTCAAACTTATCATGTACCTACCAGAAGTCCACCTGTTTCACCTCCTGCTCAGCATTATTGTTTATCACCCCTAGCATCACCAGTGCGCGAAACCGCAGCAAAAAGGAAAAAAATTGGTAAAACATCTGGAGACTCCACTGTGCACACAGACAAGATCCAGAAAAAAGATCCAGGACCTAACCCCAGAAGCCCCGCTGAAACACTACAATGATCACCCCCTATAAACGGCTCTGATACAATTTTGCCTCCCCAACCTGAGGAACTATCCCCGCAAATCATTGTAGCACTAACATCTTGTATAGAAGAAACCATTGCCAAAACCTTTTTACCTATCCTAGCTAGATTTGATCAACTATGGAATCAATTTATACTTTGGTTGCAGATATATCATCAGGAGCAGGGGCTAAAAGGAAAGTGATGGATGGGGAGCAGACCACCGGGTGGGCACAAACTCTGGTGAGGGGTCCTCAGCAATAGAGGTCGATCCATTAACTTGTACTGCGAACGATGGTCCCTCTAGAAGTGTCACCAGTGTAGTATCACATAGGCACCCAGGGCCCTCGTGTACTAGACACCTGGGGAATGTAAGCTTGCCCCCTATCATAACCAGGCCTAGTTCCTCATATGCAACTTCTACTGGGAACATGGCAGGCTGCAACCAACAAGCATCCCCTGAAACGCTCCACGAAAACGGACTGATTGATCGAGATGAGAAGGCGACTCTTCATCTTCCCCCCGAGTGTTGCCCTTATATGGCAATTCTTACTAATGTCCCCTCGCTGCAGGAAAATCAAAAAGAATCACAGAACCAGTTGAAGAATAAAGTCTGCCCCTGGTTATTACAGAACACAAATTCTCCAGTTTTGGGGTGTCTTTCATAGATTCACATGCCTGAATCATTCTCCGTCGTCGGAGTGGGAGTCCCGCGGTACATACAAAAAACAATAATATGCACATAATAACCAAAAAACCTTGGTAATAAACAACCAGGAAGTAAAGTAGCCCTAAGCTACAAGAGAAAAGACTTCCACACTCATGACTATCATAGTCATTTTGTATAGCCCAAACTGCAGCCAATCAGGTGACGGCACCCACCAGAATGTTCTCCCCAGAGGCTCAGGCTCTCAGATGAACCAAAACATTAAAGCCTAAACCAGCCTCTATTATCTTTCACACGCTCTAGTGAAGCTTTATGTTTTCGTAGGTCAGATGTCATAAGGTGGCTAGTATTTGCAATCTCGAGATTTCTGCTCTTTGCCTGGTGGAAGAGGTAAAAAATGATTAAACATGCTTCTGAGAATTTTATATGAAAATGTACACCAATTTGATCTCAAGGAATAGAACTATGAATTTTATTAACAAATTTACTCAGGGACATGGAAATAATTTCACTCCAACTTACCCTGCAAGAGCTGGACTCAATGCAAAATGTTAATACTGCTAGACGCTATGATAGCTTGTTTTTGACATATAATCTTTTATGATGTATCGCAATGTAAATTTTAACTGTCTTTTATGCTTATGAATTGGGTTTTTTTACGATGTAAATGATCATATTTTTGATCAAATAAAATAATCTAAACTTCGTTTTGTGTCAAATGGTGTGCCTCCATGAGTCTGCCCGAACAAGTAGAAATATCTTTCTTGTCATTACTTCCTCTTTCTATTTGTGCTGCATTCTGAAGGAAAAGGAAAACGCCTCTGAGGATTCTTTTGTGCAGGAAGGTAATCCATTCCTGTACAAAAACAATCCTGCCAGTAATGCAGGCACCCCTGTACCATGGTGAAAGAGTGCCTGCGTTGGCACTAGGCTACCTGAAGTGCGTCAGCACAATGAGAGAACATTTTGTCCCTCTCTCTTTCACACAAACCAGTGCAGCAGGTTACCTTGCTGCATTGTGTTGAGTGAAAGATTATTAAATTAAAACATAATGTTTAAAGACATCGTTCATGAAGCATGTAAAAATATGATACAGTCACAGACTTTAAAAACGGTACATTTTGTAACACGTGGTAGTGTTTCAGCTCTAATTATATCACTTCATCAAGTGGCATTTATTAGACCATTTTCAAACATGAAATCCGAAACATTCAAGCCCTCCACCTTCTCTGATGACAATGCCATTAGTAAATCAAGAGGCAGGTCAGCTGTCTGAAAAGAGACTAAAAGTATGAAGAGGTTGTGAGGGTTAAGATTCTATTTCATCCAATTCAAAATACTTCCTTGGTACACTTGACTTGCCAAAGATAGTGATAGCAAGCAGAGAAGACTTACTCCAGGATGCGCTTGAGAGATAGCTATTAACATATAGCATAACACAATATTGCCACATCTATTCCCCTTGTAATGTCTAGGGGCTAACTTTGGAGGGCATAACCTCTTAAAATAACACCACAGCTCACAGTCCACACCATTTGCATGCTTCATTCCCCCTATGCCCACCTTAGGCCCTGTTCTCCCCCACCCTACTGGCATTATTGCAGACCTTGGTCACACCTCAAACTTTATCTTTTGGCCACTGGTAAAATGGTTGCAACTAACCATACTCTATGCAATATATATCTACATCTATATATATCTATATCTATATCTATATCTATATATATATATATATATATATATATATATATATATTCACTGAAAAAACCATAGGTTATAGACCATATATAGTTAGGAATTAGCATTTAAAAAACCTTATTTTACTCACACAAAACCATTGAAATTACATATATAGTTAGTTGCACTAACTATATATCGCGCACCTGCAATCCACTGCTGATGATGTCACATATTACATCATTCATGACATGGTCAGTGACATCACTGATGACATCACTGATGACATCTCAAATGACATCACTGATGACATCACTGATGACATCTCATTTGACATCAATGACCACATCACTGATGATATCATTCATGTGACAATACAATGCATCTCCTCACATTTTAATATAACCTCTGTTTCACCCAGTGTTAAATACAGAATATAATTTTTGAAACCATTGACACACCAATACTAGTTACTACATACGCACTCACTGATTCCTACGTCTACACACACCTTCACTCATTCACCCATACTATCATTCATACATACAATCACTCATCTTTACAACACTATCATATGCACTCATACACCTATACAGACACTCACAGTCTGCCACTCATCCATGGAGTTACTCACACACCTAGTCAGTCCTGTAAAGAATCAATGACACTTCCATTTTCTTGTCTATACAGTTAAACATAGAGCACCTTACATTTTCAAACATATACTAACACATACTTACCTTGTTATACAATCATTGATACAAGTACACATTGATCTGCACAGAGTCACACACCTCCCAGCCAGCCACACACACACTCAGTCTCCCATACAAATACTTGGACAATCAATCAGTAACCCATATAGTTAATTATATAGCTACTGATCAAAACATGCAGCAGTTTACAGAACAACAGACATAATGATGCACAAATTAAGACACTTTAGTCACTAACCCATGCACTCAGTGAGACACATTTAATCACTCACTCATGCATTCAGTCATGCACCTACTAAATCCTTTGTCCAGACACTTATACTTCCACTCATTCTTCAATATGTAAGACACATTTTAACTTTACAGAAACATACAGTCACTGGATGTTGTCATCAGTGATGTCATCAGTGATGTCATTTGAGATGTCATCAGTGATGTCATCAGTGATGTCACTGACCATGTCATGAATGATGTAATATGTGACATCATCAGCAGTGGATTGCAGGTGCGCGATATATAGTTAGTGCAACTAACTATATATGTAATTTCAATGGTTTTGTGTGAGTAAAATAAGGTTTTTTAAATGCTAATTCCTAACTATATATGGTCTATAACCTATGGTTTTTTCAGTGAATTTTCAAGGTTTTGTAAATGCTAATTCCTAACTATATATGGTCTATAACCTATGGTTTTTTCAGTGAATTTCAATGGTTTTTTAATAGCAAATATCATAAGCTGTCGAATGTCAAGTACGTGGTAAGTGAAAACATTTTCGTGTTTATGCACACTGATCTGCTTTGAATGGTGCCCCCCCCCCCTCATTTCTATTAGGAGTACTCTCTCTTTGCAGATAGTGAAAGGTAGTTAACGCAGGCCTTTGCCCCCGTTGTAATCCGTCGTGCCTGCTTCTCTCTCCATTTGATTGATTGTTATCCAAGTATTTACTGTTTTAGAATTAGTTCTCTTTGGTTCATTCTCTATTTACAAACAAACACAGAGTCGCAATACTCTGTTTAGTCTTTGCAGATAACGAAAAATCGTGTAAAAAAAAAGAAAAGGAATCGAGCAAAATCAGTAGGCCACTAATGGGATCTCTTTTTGACCTCGCTAAAATAGAAACATTAGGAACAACCCCTCATGACAAATACAAAACTAGTGAGATGAACTGAACTCCACACAATGATGGCTGCAAAACAGCTCGGCTCCGCCACCCACCCCGCCCAAAATAACGATAAAGAGCGGCTGCCATGATTGGTTGCGGAATGGCCACGACGGAGCTACGAAATGATGCTGCTCTCATGCTAACCCCAGCTTCAGTCTGAAACATCCAGAAACACTGTAGACTACCAATTCGATCAGTTCCGGTAGCGCCCCAATGTAACCCGGTAGAGAAGAACTAGCCCTCCCCTCTTTCACTGATGGTTCTTGTTGCCTGTCCCTTCTGTTCTCATTTAACAGAACTATTTAGCCTGCTGAAAGGGGTTGTGTTCCGACCGCTGGTTGGTGGAGACATTTTGACTATATTCTGGACCTGCGTTGTCGCGTAATGCGTCATATGACGCGCCGCGTTAGCGCATCCGGAAGTCATCCGGGGCGCGCAGCGCGTAACGTAAGCATAACAAGTCATGTGACTTGTTAATAAAACTTTTCATTGGTTCATTTTACTTTTCTTATTGTAATGATGAAAGGCTTGCTCATATGACCTAAAAATTACGCTTTTCATTACTTCCGAACATTATTTTTTCTTAAATATATGTTATAATGTTCCAGGCTAATGTACTTTCCCGGAAATTTTACAACTGTCCTGCAAGTAAAATATATTCTTTTTTCGAGAAAAAGAGCGTTTCTTCGTCCCATGATGGAGCCGTTGAGCAAAAGAGGGTCGACCTGCTGTCTTAGTCGCCGATACGCCTGAATATGAGATTCTTATCGATCACTTTATGTTGCAGGAATAGAAAACACAACAGCCCTTGACCATTTATCTTTACTGCGTTCCTTCGTATTATACCTTTTACCCTTCATGTAATTGGTCTGCTTTATTTCACTTGCCTTTTAATGATTCTAAAACAGTGACTATTATTACAAACTTTACCAATGTATATACTACTACCATGTTTTCTTTTAAAAACCTTTATTGTGAAAATTTCATTATACAAATACGAGCCTATAACCACGTGGGCCGGCCACGGAGCAAACTGTAATCGTATGTGATGAGTAGACATTTACACTGTAGAGGAACGTAACGGGCGGGCCATTAGGTTGCAAGAACTAAGGTGTCTAACAGTTACGGAATCGGTGGACGTACATTTTATAATTAAAATACGACAGGGCCAGTTACAATAAAATTATCTAGATATACATTTGCGGGCAAGTACCATGGGTGACGTTAATTCGAACTTTCAACAGTACAGTAATCAATAACACATCAGAACTTAATATCAATAGGGATGTCGAAATATTCAATCAATTCTCGTCCCCGCCCGCCATGTGCTTCAAAACTGCATACGTATCTCGTGATTTCAAGGTTCTGCAACCAGTACACAACAAGGAGTTACGAGTCCCATTTATTCCGGCGCCATTTTGGGCGAGGACGGGCAGGTCCAGGATATAGTCAAAATGTCTCTACCAACCATCGACTATGATGATGTTCATATGCTGTATTTATTAGAGTAACACTCATCTGCCCACATGAAATTAATTTACCACAATCTAAACATGTCATTTTAATCTTTCCAAAGTTCTTCTAAATATTTGGGACCGTTTCCCTTGCCTCTGAAGCTCTCAGTGCCACTTCTTTGATGAATGTACTAGCAGGTCAGGGGTTCTCCTCCAAATCTCTCTTTTATGCAGCACTATAATTAATTGGTGCCACCTCTCCATATGACGATGCATGGTATAGTTACCACAACTATATATTTTTTCGTTTCCTCTGGAGAGTTCATCGTGGCAGATGAAGCGTGTAACATACCGGGCATTTACCTTTTTTTGCATGTACAGGAAAGGAAAAAAAAATCGAGCGTTCGAGTTCTTAGGTGTCCCAGGGCCATTTTAGTGGACCAGGCCCAAATCCAAAGAACAGCTATCTCACAGGCTAATGGGGCGACCCACGCCGAGTTTCAGCATTGTAGGATGACCACACAAGTACAGCAACTTGCTAGACATCACCTCGGTGCCATCCGGATCTCGGCGCCCCACTGCAGATGAAGTGCCTCTCAACTATGAAACCACCAGAAAACGCTTGAGTCAGCTTTGTGTGAAGCCGCCATTTTGATTCAATCAATAGCGTCCCCCTGCACACATTCAGGGACCTGGTCGTGTCTTCAGGTCAAACGAATTTGGGACAAGATGCAGAAAGGAAAAGGAAAAAAGTTCCGCCGGACCCCGGGAGGTGGCCGCCTATGTCATGGGCGATCTTAGGCCACACCAGGGCAATAGTGAAGCTGCAGCAGGTGCAAATAAGCTTCAGACAGTGTTACAAGCGCTGCTCAGAACTCTCAACTATGACACCACCTCGGTGCCATCCGGATCTTGGCGCCTTGTGCTGGTTCCGGCCTATTCACACATCGGTCCGCTACTGACGCCACCTCACAGGCCAACGGGGCACCCCACGCCGACTTTCGGCGCAGCATTGTAGGATGGCCACACCAGTGCGGCAAATTGCTGGACACCACCTCGGTGCCATCCAGATCTCGGCGCGTTGTGCTGCCTTCGGCCTATTCGCCACAAGTGCGCACGCAACTCAGCTGCATAGCGAGTGAAACACCAAGGGGCGCCCCACTGCAGCCGAGGAACCTCCATCTTGGGGGCGACGCACAGCATCACATTGCTTTCCAATGCAGTCAGATCCTCAAACAGCCCCCACTGACTGACGCGAACTCACAGGCCAACGGGGCGCCCCACGCCGACTTTCGGCGCAGCATTGTAGGATGGCCACACCAGTGCGGCAAGTTGCTGGACACCACCTCGGTGCCATCCGGATCTTGGCGCGTTGTGCTGCCTTTGGCCCCATTCGCACATCAGTCCGCTACTGACGCCATCTCACAGGCTAATGGGGCGCCCCACGCCGACTTTCAGCATTGTAGGATGACCACACCAGTACAGCAACTTGCTAGACATCACCTCGGTGCCATCCGGATCTCGGCGCCCCACTGCAGATGAAGTGCCTCTCAACTATGAAACCACCACTGTGACATCCGGATCTTGGCGCGTTGTGCTGCCTTCGGCCTATTCGCACATCGGTCCGCTACTGACGCCATCTCACAGGCTAATGGGGCGCCCCACGCCGAGTTTCAGCATTGTAGGATGACCACACCAACTTGCTAGACATCACCTCGGTGCCATCCGAATCTTGGCATCTCAACGCCTAGTGGTATCTTCCATACAGAAAATATTGTTACGCTACCTTTGGCCCCATTCGCACATCAGTCCGCAACTTAGACATCACCTCGGTGCCATCCGGATCTTGGCATCTCAGCGCCTTGTGGTGTCTTCTCGTCAGAAAATATTGTTGCGCTGCCTTTGGCCCCATTCGCAGATCAGTCCGCTACTGACACCATCTCACAGGCCAACAGGGCGCCCCACGCCGACTTTCAGCATTGTAGGATGGCCACACCAGTGCGGCAACTTACTAGACACCACCTCGGTGCCATCCGGATCTTGGCGCGTTGTGCTGCCTTCGGCCTATTCGCACATCGGTCCGCTACTGACGCAAACTCACAGGCCAACGGGGCGCCCCACGCCGACTTTCAACATTGTAGGATGGCCACACCAGTGCTGCAACTTGCTGGACACCACCTCGGTGCCATCCGGATCTTGGCGCGTTGTGCTGCCTTCGGCCTATTCGCACATCGGTCCGCTACTGACGCCGCCTCACGTGCCAACGTATTTTCTCCGCATTTTATACCCTATGCCGCATAACAGGTCATGTGACTTGTTTATAAAACTTTTCATTGGTTCATTTTACTTTTGGTTTCCTAATGATGGAAGGCTTGATCATATGACCTAAAAACAACACTTTTCATTGGATGAAAACTTTTTTTTTTTCCAAACGATGAAAGCCCCACCTTGTTTCTGGATGTTTCAGACTGAAGCTGGCGTCAGCATGAGAGCACCACCATCTCGTAGCTCCGTCGTAGTCATTCCGCGAGCAATCATGGCAGCCGCTCCCCACCAGAAGCCTGCAGGAGTCGGGGCCCCCAAAACTTTTGATGAATTCTCAAGGCGGAGGGGACGCTTTCGAGAATGGGGTCCAAGACCTAGCAGACAAGCGTCCGATTTCCAAGGTGTCCCAGGGCCATTTCAGTGGACCAGGCCCAAAAAGGAAAGAGCCTGCCGCCATTTTGAGAGTCCTGTGACAGCCGCCTATCGCTGCACCGCAAGAGTGGGCGCAACTCAGCTGAATTGCGGCTTTTGACACAGTGGACCAAAAACGGACGGAATGGCAACTGAAACGGTAAAGGGGCGCCCCACTACAACAGATGACACTCCACCTGGAGAGGCCCGTTCACGCCGCCTCCCCCGGGGCGCCCCACGCCGTTATTCGGAGCAGCATTGTAGGATACCAAAACCAGTGCGGCAACTTACTGGACATCACCTTGGTGCCATCGTTCTGCTGCCTTGGAACTATTCGCACAACAGTTTGCTACTGAAGACCCACCCCCCGCGACGCCCCACGCCGTTATTTGCTGGGTGGCAACTTACTAGACATCACTTTCGTGTCATCTAGATTTCAGCGCGTTCTGCTGCCTTGGAACTATTCGCACAACAGTTTGCTACTGATGACCCGCCCCACGCCGGAAATCTGGACGTTGTGCTGCGTTGGGACTATTCGCACAGCCGACCGCTACTTCGTTGTTTTTCCCTAAAAATGTTTATATGTTATTACTATTTTTGTTTTCTTGTATATATTTATAAATTATTAAAGTTTTATAATCTTACTACTTTGTCGGAGTGCTATATATTTTTAATGTGACACATAATTGTAAAAACTTTGATGTACAAAGAGTCATCCCTGGAATCTTCCGCTTCACGCTCGGTCCCCTCCCCAATCACAATACAGGATGGTTTTCAGATAATAGCAACGCTTCTGCTGTGACGGATCTCATCGAGTGTGGGCCTTGATCTACTATAACTCCTTTGAAGAGGGGTGAATCTTTACAGCTGTGGCCATAAACTACATCTGCAGGGCTAGCTGATACCCTAGGACCAGCCTGGACAATCGGACACAGAGGAAAAGGAGTGTCAGAGGGTGCAGTAGTGAATAGGGCGAAAGGGAGGTGTCGGGCGGGCACAGGGTGTGATTCTCAGGAAAGAGCAGCGCAGATGGGGGGAGGTTTATTACCCATGCATAAGACAGAGAGCGGGGGTGACCACTGCCTGGGGGAGATGCTTGCGAGGGTGGGGAGCCATGCTAAGGATCGACAGCGTGCACAGAGTGGGTCTGGTCAAGGCATCTAAAATGGCTGCCGTGCACGACAAAAGTGTGGCATTTGAAAAAAGACAAGATGGCGCAGACAATGTTTTTCAACACTTCCTGATTTCCTTCGAATCGAACGTTAACAGACGTTGGGGCATATTACCAAAGTTAAGCGATATTTATCCCTAACGATGCATTGCAAAGATTTTTTTACCGTCAGAAATTATCGCAGATAAACCTTGCTATTATCAAAGTTTATCGCAAATACGATAAAAACCGACCGCAATGCATTAATATCGCTGAAAACTCAGCGATATTCATGCATTACCGAGCTAATCCTCTTAGCCATGTTATCCACCTCCCATAGGATAACATGGCTAAGAACTGCTCAGGGCAGCTGTTACTTTTTGGAGATATTCGCGCTTATCTCGAATATTTCCAAAAGTTGATAATAGGAGATAGCGATGTTAGCGACTGTTTCCAGTCGCTAACATCTTGGCATGCCCACTTTGCATGTCATTAGTGATAAATATCACTCACATGCAAAGTGGGGCCCAAGATGGTCGCTATCTCCTACTAGCCGTCGCTAACTGGTGTTAGCAACAGCTAGGTAATACAGATATAATTTTATCTCCGCGAAGCGGAGCGCTGTTACAGATATATATCTTGTTTTTGAACGTTAATTTCTCAAAATGCACTGAAGCACATATATTGAGACCTAGCAAAGGCACATCGGGCTACCAGTCCCTAATATTTTACCAAGTTTCGTGCAAATCCATTCAGCCGTTCGATTATTATTATTATTTATTTTTTTTGCCCCGCGGGGCCCTTTTAAAACCTCCACATCAAACCTAGGGGATCAGCGAGGATCTACTATGCCCCCTTATGGTCATTTGCCCCTTCGCTTTGGCCTCCTCTTGTCTCTCGATCCTACCGAGAGACAAGATGGCGGCCGCTACGGACTGTTTGGAATGTTTACAGACACCGGAGAGCCAATCAGCTTCGCTTCGCAAAGCTCCGTAACGCGAAAAGTACGCGAAGCGGTGCGCTGTTACAGATATATATCTTTTTTTGAACGTTAATTTCTCAAAATCCACTGAAGCACATATATTGAGACCTAGCAAAGGCACATCGGGCTACCAGTCCCTACAATTTTGCCAAGTTTCGTGCAAATCCATTCAGCCGTAAGATTATTATTATAATTTTTTTTTTTTGCCCCGCGGGGCCCTTTTAAAACCTCCACATCAAACCTAGGGGGTCAGCGAGGATCTACTATTCCCCCTTATGGTCATTTACCCCTTCGCTTTGGCCTCCTCTTGTCTCTCGATCCTACCGAGAGACAAGATGGCGGCCACTACGGACTGTTTGCGGCCACTACGGACTGTTTGGAATGTTGACAGACGCCGGAGAACCAATCAGCTTCGCTTCACAAAGCTCCGTTGCGCGAAAAGTACGCGTCCTAGGCCGCTGCCCGGTCCGCGCTTACAGATATATATCTTTTTTTAAACGTTAATTTCTCAAAATCCACTGGAGCACATATATTGAGACCTACAAAAGGCACATCGGGCTACCAGTCCCTACAATTTTGCCAAGTTTCGTGCAAATCCATTCAGCCGTTCGGTCTAAAAGTGAGGCCAACCGCCCTATGGAAATTAACATGGGAAAAACGCGTTTTGGGACCCCCCTTTTTTCTCGGCCCCCCCTTGACGAACCCCCCCCAAATTTTCAAAGGCTGCTCAGAAACAAAATGTGCCATTTTCCTGAAAATTTCAGCCAATTCCGTCCACAAACGCCAAAGTTATTAGACATAGAATTTTCAAAAAACCCATAGAGAAAAAATCCTAACTATATATACCTACTGGCGACCGCCAGTAGGTAATATATATATATATATATATCCTTACACATATGGCTTCCTTGCAACACTGACCCACGATGATCAGATAGAAATCAAAATAGCGGACAAAGGTTTAAATATAATTATTTGGGACAAACAAGATTATATCAATATGGCATATGAACAACTTAATGATTCATCCTATTATGAAAGACTACAAACAAATCCTATTGCTCATATGAAGAACATAGTTGATGAGAAACTACAAAAATGGAATAAACTGGAGCGAATAGACCATGATGAATGGAAATATTTGACAGTAAAACATCCAACCATGTCAACAATGTATTTTTTGCCAAAAATCCACAAAAATCGCACAAGACCACCAGGGCGTCCGATAGTATCAGCAATTGGATCCCTACTAGAACCGATGGCAAATTATATTGATTTTTTTCTGTTACCTTTTGTCTCGAAATTATGTTCTTATATCAAGGACACAAGCGATATGTTGAGACAACTAAACGGTATCCCATGGAATACATCTTACACACTAATAACGATGGACGTGGTGTCCTTATACACCAATATAGATCATGAAATTGGGGTTGCAGCATGCAATTTTTTCCTTAAAGAACGCAACATTCACTTCACTCAACATAACAAAATGCTGGAAGAAATGATAGACCTTTGCCTGAAACAAAACGTGTTCATGTTTGGGGAGGATATTTTTCTCCAAAGAAAGGGAACCGCAATGGGCTTTTCTTTTAGTCCTAGTTTCGCCTGCCTCACCATGGGGTGGTGGGAACAAACTTGTGCATGGCAATCAGACAATGATAAATTCCTAAACAAAATAGTGCTATGGTTGCGCTTTATAGACGATTTGCTAATAATCTGGGATGGCTCTGAAAATGATTTTAAAGAGTATTTTAAAATTTTGAATGAAACACCAGCTAATTTCAAATTCACCTATGATCTAAGCAAAACACGAGTGACTTTCCTGGACACTGAAATCTATATTTCCGAAAATGAAATTCATACAACTCTCCATAGAAAGACAACGGTCACAAATGCCACTCTGCATGCGGAAAGTTTTCAACAACAAAGTTTGTTCCAAAATATCCCATATGGAGAATTTTTAAGGTTGAGACGCATATGCTCTGAACCTGTGGAATGGATGAAATCCAGTACGCATACAGCAAAAAGATTCGAAAAAAGAGGATACATTAAAAAAAACCAAATCGAATCAGGCTGGGAAAGAGCAAAATATTTGAAAAGATCAGATTTACTGAAACCTAAACAAGCAACAGATCAAAAAATATAAGACCCGGAGCCAATCAGGGATGCCGCAAGTCATCAGGGGGTTACTTCAGCCACAGGGGGAGCATACCGGCGGCTGGAGGTGGGTACTTCAGAAGGACAACCGCTCAGGGTAGGCTCAGGTAAGTCCAACCAGCAAAATACGAATGGCTGAGCCGGACCTCAGCCTCTGACACAGCGGGAAGTGGCCCGATGTGTGCGTGGCCATCTCCACCTTTTGCCACCGCAATCAGACCCCACAGTTGCCTCCAGCCATTCCAGGAGGTTGGTTCACACTGGGAGGGCAGCAATCGGAAGCTCTCTCCCTACAGCGTTATTGTCGGGCTAATTTGCAAAGCATAGATAGGTGATTGCCAGGATATTTGGAGCGTGGCGCTGAAGGCTCGCGGAGCTCTGACTCTACGTGGCCATCTTGTGCTGCAGCAAGCTCCGCCCCCAGACTGAATGCCTTTGTTACCTTTTTTGAGGAAAGAGGTTTAGAACTGAATCCAGCTAAATCCAAATGTATGACTTTAAAGTCCCACAGAACATATAGAGGGAATGTGGCAATAGAGAGGGTGCCCCTGAAAAAGTTTCACATTTGGATTATTTGGGTGCCAAGTTAAGTGATAACCAAACATGGGTCGCCCAGTTGGAAAAACGTAAAGCCACTCTGCATCAGAAAGCTTCTGCAATAGGGAGAAAATATAGGGCTGCCTCAGGAGGAGCAGTGTCTCCTGTTATTACTGTATACAGAGCCTCAGCTGTAACATCTGCCATATATGGAGCAGAGATATGGGGCTATACCAAAACAGAGACCTTGACCTATATTGAAAACAAGTTTATTAGGGCTCATTTTAAACTCCCCCCAAGTTCCCCTATTATACCATTGAGATTAGACCTAGTCTTAAACCCAATACACTTAACCACTCTAATCAAACCACTGCTATATTGGATCAGACTCTGGTCCACCCAAGAACTCTCAATATACAGAGATTGTGTGAAGGACCAGAATACTCCCTGGTTGAAGGTAATAAAAGAACCAGCTCAAAAAGTAGGTATGGGGGAACTATGGACATCTATTTATTGAAATATAGAGATGCACTCCCTTCTGATTTGCTTTACACTTTCAACTGTGTTTTTACTCTATTTAAACTTTTTATCTAGCGTGCTGCAGGGGTGACACGTTTGTCCTTTCCGTGTCAAAAAATGAACCTCCCTACCTCGAGACCTTGGGTCCCGACCCCTACGCACAATTGCAGCAAGGATTTACCTTTCCTTGCTGCAATTGTGCGTAGGGGTCGGGACCCAAGGTCTCGAGGTAGGGAGGAACTATGGACATCACCAGAGTTTATTACCAAAGGAGACGCACAAAAACCAAAACATCTCTATTTGGAGGATCCAGGCTTGGATCACACTGGCCACTTTCCTTCTTCACGGCAGCAGCACTTTGTAGCAGATCGCCATTGAAATCTAGAACGATTCCCAACACCATTTGACACCTATGCACCTGGCTTCACTGGGTGAGGTAAACCGAGTACTCCAGTGCTCCCGTGGGTGTTGGCCCTAGAACCCCTTAAGTCTAAAGGGGTTTGCTCAAAGTCCTTTCCTAAGTGTCCTTTAACTTTAAAATTACAACCGCGACTTTCCCCATTGAAGCTAACAGCGCTCGCGTCTGTGTTCCCACACTGCACGCGTCCCCCGTGGGTCCCCTGTGTCACTACCTTGGGTGGTTCCGTGGAGTTCCAGCGATTCTACGTGCTCTAGGCACTGTGTATAGTCAAGTTGTGGTTCTTATACCACTTTCTTAATATATGGTTTGGTCCCCCCCTGGGGCCCATTGTATATTGTGCTATTTACTGAAGTTCTATTGTGTTTAAATTGTGTACCTTGCAAAGAGATTACTAGAGAGTATTTAGTAATAAATACATATATTTTATATATACCTTGTGTGGTTCTCCTTTCATTTAGACATTCAAGATGTTATAATCTGGTAAACCAAGTTGCTTTACACTCCTCCAAGACTTAGCCTGAAGGCTGCTCTCCATAGCTACCACTAGGATAGCTTTCAATAAAGGTTGTCTTTAAACCTATCATCAATAAGGATTGTTTGGGCTGGTGCAAGGTGCCCACTATAACAAATGGCCAGGCCAACTTCTCACAATTATTATTATTATTATTATTAATAATGCATCAGAGTGGGATAATTTTATAGATGTGATGCAGAGTTTAAGTCATGGAGTGTACAAATGACCATGGAAAATGTGATATTTATGTTTCATGCTTTCAAATAAACTGCAGCCGTTATGCAGCAGCTAAAACTTGACTCTAATTAAGTTCAAGTTCAAGTTCAAGTTCAGGCATTTATAAAGCGCACTACTCACCCAGAGGGTCTCAAGGCGCTAGAGGGAGGGGTTCACTGTTTATCGAATAGCCAAGTTTTCAGTTCTTTTCTGAAGGAGATGTGATTCTGAGTAAGGCGGAGGTGGGTGGGGAGTGAGTTCCAGGTCTTGGCAGCCAGGAAGGAGAAGGATCTGCCACCCATGGTGGTTTTTCGGATGCGCGGGACTGCGGCGAGGGCTTGATTGGATGATCTTAGTTGGCGGGTGGGATAGTAGAAGGACAGTCGGGTGTTGAGGCATTCGGGTCCTACATTATAAAGGGCCTTGTGTGCGTGGGTAAGAAGGCGGAAAGTAATTCTTTTGTTGACGGGAAGCCAGTGGAGGTTTTTTAAGTGACCGGTGATGTGCTCTTGGCGCGGGATGTCTAATATGAGTCTCGCTGATGCGTTTTGGATGCGCTGGAGCTTTTTCTGCAATTTTGTTGTAATTCCGGCGTAGAGTGTGTTGCCATAGTCCAGTCGACTCGTGACCAGTGCATGGGTGACAGTCTTTCTTGTTTCGAGGGGGATCCAGCGGAAGATCTTTTTGAGAATGCGAAGGACGTTGAAGCAGGAGGACGATACGGCGTTGACTTGTCTGGACATTGAGAGAGAGGAGTCTAGAATGAAGCCAAGGTTACGTGCATGGTCTGTGGGTGTGGGCGCTGATCCCAAAGCGGAAGGCCACCAGGAGTCGTCCCAAGCTGAGGGGGAGGATCCAAGGATGAGCACCTCCGTTTTGTCTGAGTTGAGTTTTAAGCGGCTCTGTTTCATCCATTCGGCTACTTCTTTCATCCCTTCGTGAAGGTTGTTTTTGGCGGTGTTGGGGTCTTTGGTGAGGGAAAGGATTAGCTGGGTGTCGTCGGCGTAGGAGATGATGTTGAGGTTGTGTTGACGTGCGATGGAGGCGAGGGGACTCATGTAGACGTTGAAGAGGGTGGGACTGAGTGAGGAGCCTTGAGGTACGCCGCAGATGACTTCGGTGGGCTCTGAGTAGAAAGGGGGGAGTCGGACTCTCTGGGTTCTCCCGGCTAGGAACAAGATGATCCAGTCCAAGGCTTTTCCTTGTATGCCGATGTTGTTGAGGCGTTGTATGAGGGTGTTGTGACAGACAGTGTCGAAGGCGGCGGAGAGGTCCAGTAGAATGAGGGCCACTGTTTCACCGTTGTCCAGGAGTGCTCGGATGTCGTCGGTCGCCGCAATGAGGGCGGTTTCGGTGCTGTGTTTGGCTCGAAAGCCGTTCTGTGAGGGATCCAGGGAGTTGTTGGATTCAAGGAAGGCTGCGAGTTGGCTGTTGACGGCTTTCTCGATGACTTTGGCCGGGAAAGGGAGGAGGGAAATGGGTCGGTAGTTTTTCAGTTCTGATGGGTCTGCAGTTGGTTTTTTCAGAAGGGCGCTGAGTTCGGCGTGTTTCCATATTTCTGGAAAGGTGGCGGAGTTGAAGGAGCAGTTGATGACATCGCGGAGTTGGGGAGCGATGATGGAGTCAGCTTTGTTGAAGATGTAGTGGGGACAGGGGTCAGAAGGTGAGCCAGAGTGGATTGAGTTCATGAGGCGAATGGTATCTTCAATGGTGATTGGGTTCCAGGAGTTGAGGTAGTTAGTTGGAGGGGTGGGATCAGAAGGGGGTGGGGTGAGTTGGTCATTGGGAATATTCTTGAAGCTGTTGTGGATGTCGGCAATTTTGTTGTAGAAGGAGGAGGATAGCGCATCACAGAGGTCTTGGGAGTTAGTGATGTCGTTGGATGCTGCGGGAGGGTTGGTGAATTCTTTGACGATATTGAAGAGTTCCTTGCTGTTATGAGAATTGTTGTCGAGACGGTCCTTAAGTGCTGATTTCTTGGCGGATCGAATCAGTTGGTGGTGTTTGCGGGTGGCTGTCTTGAGGGAGGCCATGTTGTCTGAGGTTGGTTCTTTTCTCCAAATCTTCTCCAGGGTGCGGCATGTCTTCTTGGATTTTTTAAGGTCATCATTGAACCAGGGAGCCCTTTTGCTGAATGATTTCAACTGGTGTTTTTTCAGGGGTGCTAGTTCGTCCGCACTGTGGGTAATCCATTGCCTGAGGTTTGTGGCCGCTTGGTCTGGGTCCGTTGTTAGGGTGGGAGTGTTTTGGCTGAGTGATGCGAGGAGTTTGTCGGTGGTGATTTTGTTCCATTTTCTTCGGGGAATGGGTTGTGGACGGTTGTGGGTCAGGGTTGTTTTGTAGCTGAAGTGAACACAGCTGTGATCCGTCCAGTGGAGAGCTGTAGTGTGATCGAAGGAGATGTGCTTGCTGGAGGTGAAGATAGGGTCGAGCGTGTGTCCGGCTGTGTGAGTGGGGGTGTCAACAAGTTGTTTGAGTCCGAGATTGGACAGGTTGTCCAGGAGGGTGGTGGTGTTGTTGTCGAGAATGTTGTCAAGGTGGTAGTTGAGGTCTCCTAGAAGAATGTAGTTCTCGGAGGCGAGGGCGTGCGGGCTGACGAAGTCAGTGATGTCGTCGCTGAATTGAGATCGGGTGCCTGGGGGCCTGTAGATGAGGGTTCCTCTGAGGGTGGTCCTGGGGTCGGTGTGGATCTGAAAGTGGAGGTGTTCGGCGGTTGCAAGATTGTCGTCAGAGCTGGTTGTAATTTTGATGGTGTTTCTATGGACGATGGCGATGCCTCCTCCAGTTTGATCGGTGCGGTCTTTTCGAATGATCTTGTAAGTGTCCGGTATGGCTATGGCGATGTCGGGGGCAGAAGATGCATTCATCCATGTTTCAGTGAGGAAGGCGATGTCAGGTGACGCAGTGTCGATTAGGTCAGTAGGGGGTACTCAGTAGGGGGTAGATAAGGGTACCTGAAGAAGGCGCTAGCAGAGAGGGGTCACTCGCACATCTGGGAGGGGTTACGGCACGGGCCGGGAAGGCGAAACCTGATCCTTGGGATGCCCCTAAGAACATCTCCCGAGGGAGGGGCCTCACAGATCAACACAAAATACCCAGGAAAAGAGCCTGGCACCCTGGAAGAAGGGGGCATGCAATTGGTTGGTGGGGTTTGGACCCACTAGTCAAACTAAGCAGCTTGGTGCTGGCACAAGGGGATTAAGTAAGGTTCAAGGACAAGAAGGCCATATATTGACCACCAGATGTTGGCCCACCCACCCACACCAAAGAGCAGGTGTTGCAGCTTCAAGTTGGGGAAAGGACAAGTGGAACAGCACAAAATAGATCGACAAGAAAACACACTAACCTAGGTTCATGAGCCGCGAAAACTGTGTCCTTGGGATGCCTTTCGGCAGGGACACTGGGGGAGCAGGCGAATGGCCAGCTTGGGGTCAGCAACAGGCGGTCATGGCACTTGCATCCTGGATTGGGCCTGATGTCCACCCACTAAAATTACCAGTAATGAGGGTAGCCTGGATACTGCAAGAGCTAGACACCAAAGGAGAGGGTGCCGTCACACAGAGGGCTGTGCTGGAAGTGCTGGAAGGATTATAAAGAACAAGACATCAGAATTTGATCATTTTTTATGATGCAGTGTTGAAATCATAAAGTGCGCGGATGAACATAGAAAATGTGATGTTTATGTTTCATACTTTCAAATAAACTGCAGCCGTTCGTCATCAGCTAAGACGGGAAACATCCTTTACCACGCGGATTTTACTCCGCAAGGCTTTAACAACGTGTCCATTACAACGCAAGTCGTAACCACGACTTGCGCTGGAGGGCGCTAGAGGATTAAGAATAGTATAATTACTATTCCAACACCTTCCCTAGTGTCCACGGGGACTGGTGTTAGAATAGTAAATTATACTATTCTCAATCCACGCCCCCAACGCAAGTCGTGGAAACGACTAGCGTTGTAAGGGACGCATTGTTAAAGCACGCGTTGTGACGGTACGCGTCGTACCGTCATACATTCGCTAAGACGCCTACTCTGATTATCTGGTGGGGGGTGTAGTAGTTAAGGGTGCACGAAGAAGGCCGCGGTGGAGTGGCCTCACTTGCATGTCTGGGAGGGGTTTAGAGTTTCTTCTTGGTAGAAGCATATCTAGAATGAAACATGCTTGGATATACATGAGTGCAGCACTGGCCTGCCACCAGTGATTTTGGAGCCTTGGAATCCCCATTAATTCACCAGTGTCTGGATGTTTCTTCCTCCCACGGCAATGTCAACCTACAGGGTTTCCTCCACTCAATGATCCTTCCTCTCTTTCCAGGACTCTGGTCTCTCACATATGAGCAGGAACTGACGACCCCTCTACACATCACTGCCAGCCGTGGCTATACAGATTGTCTGAAACACCTCCTCATGCATGGTGCCAATGTGGAGTTTGCCCCTGGTGGACAGACACCCCTTCAAGAAGCCTGTGAAAATGGCTGCACTGAGAGTGTAAAACTTTTGCTCTCTTTCGGCGCTAACCCCAATGCAGTGTCTGACAGTGGCTTTACATCACTGCACTACTGTAAGATTCCTGATTCAATCAGGTGAGTGCCCATTACTGGATGGTTGTGGATGTGTTTGTGTGATCTTGATCTTTACTTTGAAAGAAAACTCCCAAAGAGGTGGTTTGCTTTTGTAAAGCGAAAAGAAAAAAATGACCCTGACACACTGGTAGATTTCTTCCAGGGTGTAGGAGCAGGCCGGGTTCCAGGAATTCTAATCTGGATGGGCCATGGGTACGTTCATGTGTGCCAATGTAGGCCCAGTTTTGCTAAATCTGGAAGTAGCCTACAAGCCCTAAATTTACATTATATCTTCCAACCAGGCATACAGTGCATATAGAGAGTTATTTGAGAGTAAGAGCCGATACCTATACTCAGCCGTCATCCTTATAATTTCCAGTAGGCCAGGCATCAACAAAAGCACCACGATTCCAAGCAGTTTGTAATATTAGTTCAAATTTAGGGAGGTATCTGTTATCATACCTAAGCCTTAACATTTCACACTAGGAAGACGGGCTTGCAATTTGGCCGACATCAATTTCTTTGCACACTGTGAAATTTGAAACTGTTTATTTTCATGTCATTTTTGCAATGTACTTTCATTGATTAAAATAATTAAAAAAACAGAAATATATTTGGAAAAAAGAAAGCAGTATTGTTGACAACTAGAAGCAGTCTTCATGCCTGAAAAGTGTTAAACCGGTAATTGCAGTCAACCAGGTAACCTTTTGCGACAAATTACACTAAGGGCCTGATTCTGATGCGGCTAGGAAAGCATTCCCACCTAGAGCCTGATTCCTTGTTCCTTCCAAATCGGATCGGGAACGTGTCTTCCCGACCCAGGGCCCAATTATGATGCGGTTAGGAACATATGCTCCCATTGAAGTCAATGGGAGTCCAACCAAATCGTTTCTGGAAGCATCCGGATGCATTGTACTCCGTAGGTCGGACTCTCCCGATCCGGGTGAGTCGGAAACCATTTCCAAACCGATTCCGTCGGGAAGCTTTCCAACCCACATCGGAATCAGGCCCAGAGTGGCTGGGTTACAGATATTTGTGCCATACCTTCATTAATACTGATAGTCCTGGCACACATGTATAGCCAGCGCTATATTCAGAGGGCAGTCCCACATTTGCATGGGGAGTGACCCCATGCAAAAAGGGAATCATTATGCCTCTGTGACCATCCTATCTAGGAATGCAGGCACAGAGGCAAACAGACACATAATAGGGGAAACAAAAGCAATCATCCAGATGGTTTTGTACTAGTATGAACTGAATGCTTCATAAAATACATTTGCTTCTCTTGGGTCATGTCATGCCTTGCTATTTTGATTTGTGTAAATTGCACTCTCGCCCAGGAGGGTATCCTGGTGCTGAGCTAGTGTGAGATTAGCCAAGCCTAGTTCCCAATATGCCTACTCAAAAAGGAAGGTTTCATCTTCTTGTGGAATTCAAAAAAGTGAGGAGGAGGCTTGAAGGTGTAATGGCACCTCATTTCACACTTTAGGAGCACTGTAGGAGAAGGGTCAACCACCGGATCTGGTTTTCCGTACGTGTGGGATGTGTATAAATAGGAGTCTTTTTGTGAGAGTAGGTGGTATTGTTGAGGTATGCTGGGCCAGTGTGCCTTGAAGGTTTGGGTGAGGAGTTTGAAATGTGCTCATTACTGTATTGGTAGCCAGTGTAGCTCCTTGAGCCAATGGGAGATGTATGAGCGTTGTGGGAGGTTTAGAGTGATTCTGGCTGCCAAGTTCTGGATGTTCTGCAGCCTCCTGATGAGATGTGTGTTGATACCAGCTTAAAGGGTATTCTTGTAGTCTAGTTTGCTGATGGCAAGAGTGTGGGTGATGATTTCGCGGGTGTTGACTAAGAGCCATTTAAACATCTTCCTCTGCATCTTCTGTATGTGGAAGAATAAGGCAATGATGGTGTTGACTTGGGCTGTGATGTTAAGTTTGCAGTCTATGATACTCTGAAGGTTTTTGGTGTGGAGTATTTGGTTCTGAGGTAAGTCTAAATAATTGTCATTAATGTCACGGTGTGCATATCATGCCACATTTCATAGCTTGTAGTAGCCCTTTTTTTGACCGAATTATGATCATTCCCATTGCAAGTAGATATGATTAGACAAAGAGTATGACTATAACCAGATATACTGAATTTGTGCAGGAAGAGGCAAGTTTTGCTGGGTAATGCGGCAACATTTTGTGATAGTATGACTTCATTATTTTGTCATTTTTTAAATATTTTTTATCGTTGTCTGGGCCTTGGTTGCACCTCATTCGTACAAGTTTAACACCCACATATTGCAATAAGCAACTGAAAGGTGACCCGTTAACCTTTACAAAGGGTCTTCAACTGCACAAAAAAATATGAGTTGCAGCATGCTCATGTAACTTTTGATACCTTTAAGCTAGAAACATGTTTTTAAATCTGCAGATTATGCAGCAAGCTGACAATAGATTACGTGGCAAATGGAACAAATCCATAACTTTGTGGAAAACACCAAAGCCATAAAATTGGATAATTACAGTGCGCTAAGTATAACCTGAGACTGTGCAGTGTACTGTAACAAGATATCAGAATATGAAATGCTCACATCTGTAACTCTGCCATGTTGCTGAGAATAAATTCAGCCCAACTCTATACCTTACTTGAGATCACACAGTTATTTACTTCACCACAGCATCTAGCAGAAAACATACAGACACGATGGTACCTGATTCATAAAGGTAGATGCTGCACATAAAAAGTTAGGCTTGTCCTATCTTTTATGTGCAGAGTTCTCCACCCTGACTGCAGCATCTCTGGAGTCATAAAATTACTGCTAGTAAATATAAAATCTGAGTTCATGAATACAAAAAAATAGTAAACTTACAAAAAAGTGTAAATTTGCCTCTATGAATCCGGCCCATACTCTATTAAGCATGGTAATTCCACATTTAGGGCCCCATTACAATGGCGGGCAGACAAAGTCCGCCCACCACCGTAGCGGTAAACAGGACCGACCGCCAGAGGTGCGGCGGTCCCACTATGCCCATTAGGATGCGACCGCCACCCTGGCGGTCGCATCCGGCATATATTACATTGCGGCGGGCGGTGCTGTAACTGCCACCTTGTATATGCCAATGTAGGGGGTATGCAACACACAATTTGCCTAAACCACACTTACTTTAAACCGAAAACATTTCTTTGGGTGTTAGAAAAATGTTTATTACATCTCGCCCCGGCAACCTTATTCAATGCCAATTATTTTATGATTTTTAAAATTTTCTTTCACATAAGGGGATCGCATTTGGCGAATGTCGGAGAAACACTGAATCTAAGAAATACGAAGTCACTGGCAAGGAACATCATTGATGGTTACACCTCACGATTAATCACGCCGGTATACGGCACACGAATGGCCAGCGAGACTTGATTGCCTGGCCATAACACCGAATGATCCCCTTGGTGCCCTGGATTTATACAACAAGATCCATATCCCTCCTCCTCCCTTCCAAAAGAGCCTGACACAAAGAATAAAAGCCCTGATGAGAGACCAGGCACACTAGTCTTGGCCTCGAAACGCGTCGGCAGTTTTTGGTGGAATAGAGTATTATGTATAAGAAACTAGGACTGGCTAGTCGAGACCTCATCATTCGTTGAGTCATCCATTTGACTATATTCCCATTGCTTCGATTCTTCTCATTTATTGATTCTTTATGTATGTGATATTGTTTCTCTGTAATGTATTGATTTCTTGTAGGATGTTTGATGTATCATTTGAACAATGTTTGTTTTCTTGTTTTCATGTGTGTTAGAACTATGTATAATAGTGTAAATATTTGAATGTACAGTTTGTCTCTTTTTTCTGCTAATTTATGTGAAAGAAAAATTTAAAAATCATAAAATAATTGGCATTGAATAAGGTTGCCGGGGCGAGATGTAATAAACATTTTTCTAACCCCCAAAGAAATGTTTTCTGTTTAAAGTAAGTGTGGTTTAGGCAAATTGTGTGTTGCATATTCAAAAAAGGTCTAGCCTTAACCACGTTCTTATGGACCGATCCCCTCAGGGTTTCAAATGTAGGGGGGTGCCATAGGTATCCCCCAAGTGCACCCCCCAACACCTCGCGGTCCCGCAACAGGCCCCCACAGCCAAAGACTGCATGCTTTTCCATGGCGGCATCGCCGCCATGGAAACGCCAAAATCCCCACATATCATAATATGTCAGGCAGTGCCTGCTGGGCACCGCCACCATATTATTGCCCAGGCCCGCATGACAGGCAATCGTAACGATTGCCGGCCTGTGGGAAAGTGGGGGAAGATCTTTCTGTTCGCCACTGTACCCCGCCATTGTAATATGGTGGAGGGTAAATGGAGTGTGGGCGGGGAAAGATGTCGGGCGGATCGCCACCGCCGGTCCGACATCATAATGGCCCCCTAATTCTTCGGTAATGGGGGACATTTATGATTCCCTCGCCCTTGTGGCTGCTCATACGATGAGGCATGCACTGTCACTATCTGAATAGTTGTACGCATGCATGCCCCATCCTCCAGTATGTTACTGTGCTCATCGTACACAAACTAAAGTACATAGACGCTCTCACTAACCCCACAGAGACCATCATTGAGGTGCGGAAGGCTGTTTACAGGCCTGGTCCCTGGTGTCACAGTACCTGCTTCATTATTGACAGGTAAACCTCTGTCCCCACTTTCCTAACTAGAGATGGGGGATCCACTGAAAACTCAAACAGGGTTTGAGCTTAAAGCCTGGCTCTGGCTTAGCACAAGGTCTTGTTGGAACATCGAGCCCACAACAATCCAGACTTTCATGTAACTTCTGCCTGCCACCTTTCAATCTACCTAGTATGTGGTGTTAATGCCGAAGCTTTCAACTTTGGAAGTGAACCAGTCTCTGCGTTGGCTCCTGTCCTGTGATTCTGGACAAATCTTTGGTGCCTAAAATAAATGAATATGACCTTGTTTAGTGTAACTGGTGTTCATGTAAAGGGCTTCAATACCTCCAGGTCAAAATTGCAGAAAACTGCACAAAGAGGTAGCATTAACATAAAAAGGAGTGACAAATAGATAGCTGTTTAGTGGCTGATTTGTACAAAGTGAAACCATAAAATCTGAATAAATTGCAGATTCTACACTCAAATTGTGTGACCTTCGGTGAATATTTTGTTTCTCCAAAACTCATTTTTCTTCATATTTGCACATGAAAGCACGTTCAAATATATGAATCAGAAAACCCACTATACAAAAAAACCTATTGTGTTTGATTTAATAGACTAATGTTGCTCTATAATCTGGGCCACACACAGGGTCCAAGTGACAACACTCTTGGCTCGGTTCACTTACAGAATATCGATGTAAAAAATATTGATGAAAAAATATATATTTTTATATTGTACCAGTAACATGAAATCAAATGAAAAAATACATTCTATTATAAATAAAAACATTAAACTAATAAAAAATCTTCAAACTTAAATTTCCCACTCCAGTCAGTGCAACAGTAGGGAAGGTGTTGGATAGTGGAGAGGTAAAAAATACTATTCCCACTCCAGTGAGTGCAACAGTAGGGAAAGTGTTGGGTAGTGGAGGGTTAACAATTACTATTTCCACACCAATAATTGTAACAGTAGGGAAAGTATTGGCTAGCAGAGAGGTAGCAATTACTCTTCTCACTTCAGTGAGTGTAACAGTAAGGAAAGTGTTGGATAGTGAAGGGATAACATTTACTATTTCCACTCCAGTCAGTGCAACAGTAGTGAAACTGTTGGTTTGTGGAGGGGTAAAAATTACTATTCCCACTACAATGAGTGCAACCGTAGGGAAATGGTTGGATTGCGGAGGGGTAAAAATTACTATTCCCACTCCAATAATTGTAACAGTAGGGAAAGCGTTGGATAGCTGAGGGGTAAAAATTACTATCCTACTCAATGAGTGCAACATTAGGGAAAGTGTTGGATAGCAGAGGGGTAAGAATTACTATTCCCACTCCAGTGAGTACAGCAGTAGGGAAACTGTTGGATTGTGGAGGGGTAACAATTAATATTCTCACTCCAGTCAGTTCAAAATTAAAAACAAACAAAATATTTAACAACACAAATATTTAAACAACAAAATTAATTAATAAATACATAAATATGTTAGAAATTAGCATACAAATATATTAATACTACAATTTGAAACAAAACATATTATATTGTTAAATACATGTGACAAATACCTACAAATATTATATTATATAAAATAAACATTTCAAACACCACACAATTCACAACATACATCTAATTCTTTGTTTAATGTACTTCCTTAATTAACATAATTGATTACCAATTAAAGAAATATTATTAGTTAAAAAAACAAATTAAAACTCATAAAAATTAATTAACTTCCCACACTTCACCCCTATAATCCTCACAACCCAAAGCTAAAATTACACTGTAAAAAAATTAATTACACAATTAAAACCTATTTTCCATTAGAAAACTAATAGTATTTAACAACTAATTATAAAGTAAGTAAAGTTGATTTACTCCCCACACTGCCCCCCTTTAAAAGTAAACACCCCACACAGAAAATATAAACAAATATCCTAATTAAATATCAATTAATTAAATAATAAAATGATCAACTAATTACTAATAAACATAAATTACTTCCCACTCTTTACCCCTATAAACCCTACAAAACACACTTAATTTATTACACAATTTCCACATTTAATTTTCGATTAATATTAATGATCAACTAGTTTTTAATTAATTAAACATACATTTCTTTCCACCCTTTACCCCTATAAACCCCACAACCCGCACTTAAAATTAGTTACACAATTTACATAATTCATTTTGAATCAATGAATTATTGTAAATTAGTTAATTATGAATGAGTCAAAAATTACTACCCACCTTTTAGCCCTATAAACCCCACAACCCACACCTACATTTTTTTACACAATTGCCATAAATAATTACCAATTAATGAATTAAAATTAAATAACAGCTAATGAATAATTAATTACAAATAAATTACTTCCACCCCTTTACCCCTATAAACCCCACAACCCGCACCAAACAAATACACAATTACCATAATTAATTTCCAAGTAATTAATTAATATTATTAACAACCAATTATTAATTATTTACAAATAAATTACTTCCCACTATTTACACTATAAAATCCCAATTAAATAAATATTAATAAATAGAAAATTATAATTAATTTATTATAATTAAATTACTTCCCACCCTATTCCCCTATAAACCACAACCCACTACAGAACTAAAAAACGCAGGATTGACTTAAAATAAAATTCATAACTATAACAAATTTAACACATGAATTAAAAAACATAAACAATACTTATACAAAAAACATACATCACATACATTTAAAATGTAAACTAAATTACATAACACTAAATAAAACATCTAGATTTTTGCAAACGATATTAATGACGATATTCTTGACCACGATATTCTTGCTGTCGATATTTCTGTGTCACTATATTTCTAAATTGATATTTGTTTAAGTCAAAATTTCCAAGTTGCTATTCTGTCTGAATACCCTTGGTTCACTAATGGTACTGTCACCAGTGTGAGGAGTGGAGCAGGAATGTCTGCATTTTTATATTTAAAAACATATCAATTCTAGTACTTCTCTGTGCAGCAATAGAATGTGACATATTAATGTCAAACCTTCCATGTGTTAAAGAAATACACTTTTTTGAGTTTTGAAGAGACTTTATCATATTTTCCGTGATATTTGTTGTATGATTTACATAGAAAACATTTTCAGGGCTCGGTTCGTACAATGGCTTTATGAGCCAAGCCAGATTGTTAGCTCGGCTCTCCCTGTTGATTTGTTGGCTCGCAAGGGGCGTAGCAAGAAGGGGGTGGCGGCATTCCCCTGCTCTTCCCTGCTATCGTGGGAAATCAGGAGCACCCCCTGCTCTCACATGCGGCGCTGGGCGGCAAACTCAGGAACCGCCATGGGCGGCAGAACAGCTAGCTATGCCACTGTGGCTTGCCCACCTCTACCCCAACACGCACTGCCCAAATACAGTTTGGCAAGAGAGACCAGCTAGGGTTCCCACATTATTTTACCTCAATTTTAAAGCCTCAGATAGTACAAAAATAGGGGCAATCATCAAAAGCCAGTATTTTCTCCCCTTATCAGTAAATACTTGAAATACTAATTATAAAAACAATGCGCTTTAAAATGTGTTCTAGGCATTTCTTAATGACGCCTGACTGATAAATAAAGTAAGACAGTGAAAAACATTTCAATGTTTGACATGGAAGAAGCACTTAATAGGTGCCTTCTCCATGGCCTCTTCGGCTGTGACAGAGTGGGCCTAAGGCCCTTTTTGTGTGGGCTTGGGCCACTTGGCCCCTCTGCTAGAGCCAGACTTGCATAGGGGTAATTTTAGTTTTTTTCTCCTGGGAAGAAAAACGTGCATTATACCCTCTTCTCCAAATTGTGTGGGTGTCCTCATGCCCTTACATCTATGACCCAAATCTGTTAAACTTTTGGAGTAAGGTTTCGGCCAGTGGGCGACAATATGGTCCACCCAACTTTAAATAGAGGGGGCGTCAGACAAACCATCAGTTTGGCAGACAGGGTTCTCTGCCATGTCTGTGGCAAAGTACATTGTTTGTAAAAACTCTAAATCAGGGTCCTAGTATACACTTTCACCAGTGACTCACCTAACAGCTGTCTTATAATTTTCCTTTAGCAAGGGTAATACTCATGCTCATGTTTAAAAAATAGTTAATGCAATTTCCATAAAGAGCACATAAGGATTTGTGATTGTTAATCATCTGATGTACCTTCAAAGTAGCAGTTTCACTTAGGGCCAAATGTACAACTATTTCCTTTTACAAGTCTCTAAATTGCAATTTTTTGCAACTCGCAATTATGGACTCGCAAAATGCGACATACTAATGTTTCTCGAACACATTTAGCGATTCCCAATGGGGTCACAAATGACCTACCTCATCAATATTCATGAGCTAGGTCACAATTTAAGATGCATTGAGAATGACCTTTAGTCACAGGGACCTCCACACTTTCTCAAACTTTACAGATCAAACCCTGACTTTTTACACCACCCCTCTCTCCTTACACGCAGTAGGTCATGCCCATTATCCACTTGGCTTTAGTTGGAACCGGTTGACTCCCCCATCGTTTCACTATGTCTCTCTGCACTAGGGTGAACCTCGGTGTCGGTGTGCAAAACAGTAATGTTTTTCCTGGGCAAATTCACATCCCCCCTTTGTATCCCCAAGATAACTAGGGGGGGTTTACGATGGCGGGTGGACTCGAGTCCGCCTGCCATTGTAGTGGTGCCTGGAACTGCCCGCCTGTACAACAGCAGTCCTGCACCCCACATTAGGATGCGACCGCCAGCATGGTGGTCCAATTCAGGCACTTTAACATTGCGGCGGGTGCTGCTCGCAGCAGCAACCGCCGCAATGTGAAATTGCCATGCCATGCATTTCCCTGCACTACGTGGCAGGCACCATGGGGTGCATGTCACTTAGTGCAGGGAAATGCAGGGGGCAGCCTCTCAGTCTATACCCTTCATTTAGTCTATTTTCAATTCCCAAAGAGCCCGGAGGTGCACTAGATTATCTGTCCAATAAGAGTACAATATGTGCATGAGGTCGCCATCCTAGTAATTTCTTTTGATAGTATTCTGTTCTTGAAAGGGTTACTATCTTCAAGGGCTACCCACTCTATCAATTATACCTTTAGGGAGTGTTTTACTTGGAGGTATTCAAACTCCTGGAAAGGATCTAAATCGAACTCTCCCTACAAATCTCAAAACAACATCACCTGGTTACCTCCAACCAGTTCACCCAATGAGGAAATGGCTATCAGGTCTCATGTTGTGTGTACCATCAGTTTCTCTGTTTCCTTCAGCCTGTTGCCTTCCCACAGGGGGGGTGGCTTGAAAGAGCCTGTTTGTCATCCTACATATTTTGTGACTTTGTATCAAGCCTCCAGAGAGGCCTTGGTTGATCCCGGAAGCGCGGACCCTTATGACCTGCCATATACATAGGGGCCGATTCCGATTCGGTAAAATCCCCTATTTCCCATACAAATCGTACACCTTCAACGTCCCCGTACGTACGATTAAGTACGATCCAAACTCAAAGCAGATCTCCATACGAATCGTACCAAACACAGTACGACAAAAAATTACATACGATTTGTATCCGTTCACGCAGTGCGCTATGTCCGTACGTAAACAAGCAGCAGTTTCCGGCCCAGCAAGTACGATTCATCTCTGCGACACTCCGTATGACCCTTTTTCTACGGGACCCGAAAACGTTAGTAAAAGCAGAGTCCAGCCCGAACTGCACCCCCGGTACGCGACATACAGGCCATGAACCCCATCGTCCGTGTCATCCCAGTCCTGTACGCCTACGACCTGGTGCACAGAAACCGACGACGGCACAGACGGTGAGAACAACGTACCGCAACAACGGAAGTGTACCTGTACGGTGCGTCTTACACGCTCTCGTATACCACCATTGCAATAGTGATACGAGCCACACACACGCCATGAATATTGGGGTACGGTGCGTTTCACACGCTCGCGTATGGCACCATTGCAATAGTGATACGAGCCGCACACATGCCATGAATGTTGGGGTTCCGTCCGTCACACGCGCTCGCGTGTGGCACCATTGCAATAGTGATATGATGCTCACACACGCCAGGAATGTTGGGGTACGGTGAGTGACATATGAGGAGTGGGTGGATATGACTCCCAGCAGTGCCCAGACATCTGAGGGGTGGGTGCAGAGGACTCCCAGCAGTGCCCAGACATATGAGGGGTGGGTGCACAGGACTCCCAGCAGTGCCCAGACATATGAGGGGTGGGTGCAGTGGACTCCCAGCAGTGCCCAACAGTATGGGGGTGGGTGGATATGACTCCCAGCAGTGCCCAGACATATGAGGGTGGGTGCACAGGACTCCCAGCAGTGCCCAGACATATGAGGGGTGGGTGCACAGGACTCTCAGCAGTGCCCAACAGTATGGGGGTGGGTGGATATGACTCCCAGCAGTGCCCAGATATATGAGGGGTGGGCGCAGTGGACTCCCATCAGTGCCCAACAGTATGGGGGTGGGTGTAGAGGACTCCCAGTAGTGCCCAACAGTATGGGGGTGGGTGGATATGACTCCCAACAGTGCCCAGACATATGAGGGGTGGGTGCAGTGGACTCCCAGCAGTGCCCAACAGTATGGGGGTGGGTGGATATGACTCTCAGCAGTGCCCAACAGTATGGGGGTGGGTGCACAGGACACCCAGCAGTGCCCAGACATATGAGGGGTGGGTGCACAGGACTCCCGGCAGTGCCCAGACATATGAGGGCTGGGTGCAGTGGACTCCCAGCAGTGCCCAACAGTATGGGGGTGGGTGGATATGACTCCCAGCAGTGCCCAGACATATGAGGGGTGGGTGCACAGGACTCCCAGCAGTGTTGTTCAACAGTATGGGGGTGGGTGCACAGGACCCCCAGCAGTGCCCAACAGTATGGGGGTGGGTGGGTATGACTCCCAGCAGTGCCCAACAGTATGGGGGTGGGTGGATATGACTCCCAGCAGTGCCCAGACATATGATGGGTGGGTGCAGTGGACTCCCAGCAGTGCCCAACAGTATGGGGGTGGGTGGATATGACTCCCAGCAGTGCCCAACAGTATGGGGTGGGTGGATATGACTACCAGCAGGGCCCAGCAGTATGGGGGTGGGTGGATAGGACTCCCAGCAGTGCCCAGACATATGAGGGGTGGGTGCACAGGACTCCCAGCAGTGCCCAACAGTATGGGGATGGGTGCACAGGACTCCCAGCAGTGCCCAGACATATGAGTGGTGGGTGCAGTGGACTCCCAGCAGTGCCCAACATTATGGGGGTGGGTGGATATGACTCCCAGCAGTGCCAAGACATATGAGGGGTGGCTGCAGTGGACTCCCAGCAGTGCCCAACAGTATGGGGTGGGTGGATATGACTCCCAGCAGTGCCCAACAGTATGTGGATGGGTGGATATGACAACCAGTAGTGCCCAGATATATGGGGGGTACATCATCATCAGCATACCAGAACTACATGAGGGTATGTGCACATCCCTAACTTGTGACTATAATGATAGTGCCAGAGCAACACATCACTTACACCAGTGTCCGACTCCCTGGAGGATGGATTACTGTCACACACTGTGTGACACACCACATGTGGGTGTGAAGTCAAATTCCATATGCATACCCACCCATGGAGGCTGCAGGCGAAATACACACCCTACCATCATGACACAATAGTGTGTAGTCATGTACCAGCCCACCAAACAAAGAGAGCAAAAGGGAACACACACTGTCACGTACATCCCAGGGCTGATATGAATGTCCAGGTGGTGGTCAGACCACCAAGATGTAGTCTCTCATGGAAGGAATGGGGTGGAAAAACCTTAAATACAATGCTTAAAATTGTGAGTCATGGCCCAAATACCCTGCAGAACAATTTCCAACATAAGGAAAGGCTGTGATAACACACATGCATAGTGGTAAAAAGTGTGAATATGTCCATGAAGGCATGTGTACATACTCAAAACACAAGTACAGTGAGTAGTATGGATGGCATAGACTAATGAGCAGTACACATCTGTGAGCAGGCATGGCCATTGCTGAAGGGAACCGTCACCAGAAAATGAAATGTGCACACATGTCAGCACAACAATTGTGCAACTGTCTGCAGTGAAGATCTCAGGTGTCACAGAGGAAGGAACACTCCTTGGGACAATGTCTGTAGCCAAACTGAACCCACACAACCAATGAATAATTTCAGAGACATTGTGATGGCACACAGATACCATGGTCCACCTCATGACCATCATCAAAAAACATCTTTCAGAACCCCAAAACATTACCATGACACCAACTCCAGGGCTCTCAGCACCAACAGCAAGTACTTGAAATGCAATAGTGTAGAATGCAAAATAAAAGGCTTTATTCAGCTTTAAATGAAAAGAAGTGCAAAAATGAGTCCCAGCTCAAATAAGGCCAATGGCAAGTCCACAACAATGTCTTGTAGGGAGACGTTGGGGAGGTCGTCTACCCCAAACTTGCCTGCACAGGAATGATCTAATGGGCTGTTGACCCTTGGGGGGCATCTTCCGGGTCAGGACCAGGCACCGCAGGGACAGTAGTGGGAAGGGTAGGTGTGGTGGGTGCCAGGGGGGATGTATCTTCCTCAGTGGCTTTTGCAGCACCAAAGGTGGAAAGATACTCAGCGCTGCACACTGCTGCCAGTTCCTCCAGACCAACCCCTGCACCCGAGGACACTATGGGAGTGGAGGTAGAGGGCTGTGAGGGTTGTGGACTTTGTCTCTGGCTGCGTGTCTGTGGTCTGACCCCAGTCCCTGTGGGTGTGCCTGCAGCCCTCTGAGTTTGCGTGCCAATAGGTGTGCGCTTACACTTTTGTGGTGGTGTGCTGCTTGTGTCCGTTGGTGTGCGTGATCGTGCCTTCCTGCGTGTGCTTTGGACAGGTATGGGAGAGGGGAGTGTGGATGGGTCCGAAGGAGGTGGGGGGACGGACCACTGCAGGAGGGCAACTGCTGTCATCAGTGAGGAGTCCATGGACGTGAGAATCCGACGTTGGTCAGACATCGTAGCTGACATGCCCTCCATGAACGACAACAACTGGGTCAGTATTTGAGTCTGGCCATGGAGGACATTCAGCATTGATGTCTGACCAACCTGAATCTGGCGGAGTAGGTTCACGGACTCCGCACTGAGGGCAGCAGGGGAGACAGGGGCTGCGATGCTGGGGCCGAAGGAGACATGGGGGGCAGCACGGACAGAAGGGACCGGAGCAACTGGGAGGGTGGAGATGGGTCTGGAGGAGACGGGGACAGACACAGTGATGCTGCCAACTGTTGTGGCGTATTCCCCCTCCTCCTGGGAGTCAGAAGCGGATCCATCTGTGTGGTAGGACGTGTTGCCTTCCAAGAGGTCTGCAAGCTGACTCCGCTCACCCTCCGTGCCACTGGCTCCCTCCGAATACTCAGTGATGGTGGCACTGTGGCTGGGTCCCTCCTCTTGGTCCGTGCTAATGTCTCCTCCTGTCTCTTTTGATGATGCTGTGGGCAAGGAGAAGAAACAGAAATGCATCAGTCACCTGTACACATCTGACACATGAGCACAAAATCAGTAGGTCACACTGCAAATCATGGCATGCATCATGAGTAACATCAGATAACTCTGCACATATTTGAGACTTGTACTGCCCAGTTGGTATAGACAAAATGCTACTTGGACACAAGGATCGAAAGAACACACCAGGCCACAACTTGAATGAGAATTACACTGAAAAGCTACTGTTTGTTTACAGAAGAGCAGATCAATACAATGAAGTGATACCACCTCAAGTTCACAAAGAAATAAACAGTAGTGGTGCCCCTCAGGGCAAACTAACCCACCTCACTCCCCAAGGTGACACCACACTCAGAGCCCTGTAAGTACATTGGGCAAAAAATAAATGTAAATAAATGTTGCCATCTTAGGACTCACCACACGTTACACAATCGACATGTATTGAATGTGCTAATTCGCCACCTTGTGAAGACAACATGTATGTGCCTGCATGACAGATGTCTCACAATGAAATGCACACAAAAAAGATTTACACATTATTTGAAACAGCTGGCACCCTTTAAGATAACGGTACAAAAGGGGGTGGTGATGGACGGAGCATCTGAATCAATCAAACACTCACACCCAGTCAAAAGATTTGGGTTTAATCCATCACCGTTCTTTAGCCCACTCTGCCACCCCAGTTCAGACATGGCTATATGCAAATCAGTCTGACCCTGTGCCTCATGGGAACAGTCCAGCCCGAACTGCCAAGCCATGTCTTCCCTGGACCGGAAACAAGCTTCCGAGGACCGGTTTCTGGCATTCGAGCCGTCTTCAGCCCGGCTTGCTTGAATCCAGTGGCAAAGTGAGCAAGGGACTCACGTCTGAGCATACCCTGCCACACTTATGGCGGCCAAAAGCGGTACAAAAGGGGGTGGTGATGGACGGAGCATCTGAATCAATCAAACACTCACACCCAGTCAAAAGATCTGGGTTTAATCCATCACCGTTCTTTAGCCCACTCTGCCACCCCAGTTCAGACATGGCTA
Organism: Lissotriton helveticus; assembly: GCF_964261635.1. Taxonomy (NCBI): domain Eukaryota; kingdom Metazoa; phylum Chordata; class Amphibia; order Caudata; family Salamandridae; genus Lissotriton; species Lissotriton helveticus. Next base: position 388,158,740 of record NC_136071.1, read on the forward strand.
TATGCAAATCAGTCTGACCCTGTGCCTCATGGGAACAGTCCAGCCCCAACTGCCGAGCCATGTCTTCCCTGGACCGGAAACAAGCTTCCGAGGACCGGTTTCTGGCATTCCAGCCGTCTTCAGCCCGGCTTGCTTGAATCCAGTGGCAAAGTGAGCAAGGGACTCACGTCTGAGCATACCCTGCTACACTTATGGCAGCCAAAAGCGGTACAAAAGGGGGTGGTGATGGACGGAGCATCTGAATCAATCAAACACTCACACCCAGTCAAAAGATCTGGGTTTAATCCATCACTGTTCTTTAGCCCACTCTGCCACCCCAGTTCAGACATGGCTATATGCAAATCAGTCTGACCCTGTGCCTCATGGGAACAGTCCAGCCCGAACTGCCAAGCCATGTCTTCCCTGGACCGGAAACAAGCTTCCGAGGACCGGTTTCTGGCATTCCAGCCATCGTCAGCCCGGCTTGCTTGAATCCAGTGGCAAAGTGAGCAAGGGACTCACGTCTGAGCATACCCTGCCACACTTATGGCGGCCAAAAGCGGTACAAAAGGGGGTGGTGATGGACGGAGCATCTGAATCAATCAAACACTCACACCCAGTCAAAAGATCTGGGTTTAATCCATCACCGTTCTTTAGCCCACTCTGCCACCCCAGTTCAGACATGGCTATATGCAAATTAGTCTGACCCTGTGCCTCATGGGAACAGTCCAGCCCGAACTGCCAAGCCATGTCTTCCCTGGACCGGAAACAAGCTTCCGAGGACCGGTTTCTGGCATTCCAGCCGTCTTCAGCCCGGCTTGCTTGAATCCAGTGGCAAAGTGAGCAAGGGACTCACGTCTGAGCATACCCTGCCACACTTATGGCGGCCAAAAGCGGTACAAAAGGGGGTGGTGATGTACGGAGTATCTGAATCAATCAAACACTCACACCCAGTCAAAAGATCTGGGTTTAATCCATCACCGTTCTTTAGCCCACTCTGCCACCCCCGTTCAGACATGGCTATATGCAAATCAGTCTGACCCTGTGCCTCATGGGAACAGTCCAGCCCGAACTGCCAAGCCATGTCTTCCCTGGATCGGAAACAAGGTTCCGAGGACCGGTTTCTGGCATTCCAGCCGTCTTCAGCCCGGCTTGCTTGAATCCAGTGGCAAAGTGAGCAAGGGACTCACGTCTGAGCATACCCTGCCACACTTATGGCGGCCAAAAGCGGTACAAAAGGGGGTGGTGATGGACGGAGCATCTGAATCAATCAAACACTCACACCCAGTCAAAAGATCTGGGTTTAATCCATCACCGTTCTTTGGCCTACTCTGCCACCCCAGTTCAGACATGGCTATATGCAAATCAGTCTGACCCTGTGCCTCATGGGAACAGTCCAGCCCAAACTGCCAAGCCATGTCTTTCCTGGACCGGAAACAAGCTTCAGAGGACCGGTTTCTGGCATTCCAGCTGTCTTCAGCCCGGCTTGCTTGAATCCAGTGGCAAAGTGAGCAAGGGACTCACGTCTGAGCATACCCTGCCACACTTATGGCGGCCAAAAGCGGTACAAAAGGGGGTGGTGATGGACAGAGCATTTGAATAAATCAAACACTCACACCCAGTCAAAAGATCTGGGTTTAATCCATCACTGTTCTTTAGCCCACTCTGCCACCCCAGTTCAGACATGGCTACATGCAAATCAGTCTGACCCAGTGCCTCATGGGAACAGTCCAGCCCGAACTGCCAAGCCATGTCTTCCCTGGACCGGAAACAAGCTTCCGAGGACCGGTTTCTGGCACTCCAGCCGTCTTCAGCCCGGCTTGCTTGAATCCAGTGGCAAAGTGAGCAAGGGACTCACGTCTGAGCATACCCTGCCACACTTATGGCGGCCAAAAGCGGTACAAAAGGGGGTGGTGATGGACGGAGCATCTGAATCAATCAAACACTCACACCCAGTCAAAAGATCTGGGTTTAATCCGTCACCGTTCTTTAGCCCACTCTGCCACCCCAGTTCAGACATGGCTATATGCAAATCAGTCTGACCCTGTGCCTCATGGGAACAGTCCAGCCCCAACTGCCAAGCCATGTCTTCCCTGGACCGGAAACAAGCTTCCGAGGACCGGTTTCTGGCATTCCAGCCGTCTTCAGCCCGGCTTGCTTGAATCCAGTGGCAAAGTGAGCAAGGGACTCACGTCTGAGCATACCCTGCCACACTTATGGCGGCCAAAAGCGGTACAAAAGAGGGTGGTGATGTACGGAGTATCTGAATCAATCAAACACTCACACCCAGTCAAAAGATCTGGGTTTAATCCATCACCGTTCTTTAGCCCACTCTGCCACTCCAGTTCAGACATGGCTATATGCAAATCAGTCTGACCCTGTGCCTCATGGGAACAGTCCAGCCCGAACTGCCAAGCCATGTCTTCCCTGGACCGGAAACAAGCTTCCGAGGACCGTTTTCTGGCATTCCAGCCGTCTTCAGCCCGGCTTGCTTGAATCCAGTGGCAAAGTGAGCAAGGGACTCACGTCTGAGCATACCCTGCCACACTTATGGCGGTCAAAAGCGGTGAGCAAAATAACGATGGATTAAACCCAGATCTGTGACTGGGGGTAAATGTTTTGCCATTGTGCAACATTCCGTCCATCATCTTGTGTGTTTTGCTGTTCACCCTATGTGGGATGGGTATGCCCAGACGTGGGCCCCGTGCTCACTACGCCACTGGAGTCAAGCTATCCTAGCTGAAGACGGCTGATAGCCAGAAACCGATCCTAGGATGCCTGATTCCGGTCCGGGGAAGACATGGCTCGGCAGTTCGGTCTGGACTGTTCCCATGAGGCACAGTGTTAAGACTGATTTGCATATGGCCATGTCTGAACTGGGGTGGCTTGGTGAGCAAAATAATGATGGATTAAACCCAGATCTGTGACTGGGGGGGTGAATGTTTTGCCATTGTGCAACATTCCGTCCATCATCTTGTGTGTTTTACCCTTTAAGATAAAACACTGTTAGAAACAAATGGCGTTGCAGATTTGCCATATACATGGTCCAACGGAGGTCTTGATGGCTTGACATTCATTCGTTTGTACAATTGACAACAAAGGAGTTTCAAGACCTCAAGACCACTGTGGGGACATGTATATGGAGATCAAGGCACACCATTAATCACTAACACTGGCCTTTTTCAAAAGCTGCCTGCTTCTTTCAAAAAATTGGAAATGTCGTTTTGTGTGCACTACCTTGTGAGACAACTATCATGCAGACACATAAGTGTCCTTTACACAATTCATCATATTAACACATTCAAAACATGAACAACTTTTAGCAAGTGTTGTGAGTGCCAAGGTACAATCATTAATGTGAGACAACTTGAAATATGTCAGTCCTCACAGGGGCATCCATTCCCTGATTGCACAGTTGCTTGCACATAAGACCTACTGGTTGTCGTGTGAAGTGGCCCACATGTCCCAAATCAGGACAATGCTTAAGCTAATGGGCCTGCAATTGTGATGAACAAAATCATTGCTGCATTGTGGACACACCCTTATCCCCAGACAAAATGTCAACACAGAAGTGTGCACACTAAGACAAAACAGTGTTGCATCAGAACTACATACATGTGGCAAAAATGTATGAGGCACAATCATGTCTGGAACCAAATGACATAGGCTGTCAAGCCCCAACTGAAAGCACTGGCCACCATCACAGGGGCATTGCATGGTGAAACATTGATCAGCCAATTCTCACCCACAGGTCAGACCTGACAAGGCTAAATCAGGCAGGCCCATGTAGACCTCTCCTGCACAACATCCCCATCCCTCAGTCAATGTGATTGATACAGCTGAAGAAGTGAGAACTCAGAATCTGGGTAACAAAAACTGTGCAGCAACAATTCCAAGAGTAACCCAAGCTCACCTCGTGGGGCAGGCAATACATATTAGTCACAAACAACCAACAACAGATTGTTGTAAATAGGCTCACAGGCACTGCCCAGTGTGAGTATGCACAAGCCAAATCTTGTATCCATGTCCAGTGGACACATGTAACAGACACAGGAAAAATACAAACTATGCCAGGGACCAATGCCACAGAGGCAGAACCATGCTGAACCCATATAGAATGGGCACAGTGTTGGATGACACACATGATTAGGAGGCCAGGGTGTCTCAGGGGACTGTAGTGGGCACACTGATCCGTGTTCTGGAATGAGCTGACTGTACCATGAGTAACCGTCATGGCACTATGCATATCTCCCAACTGATGTACATCATGTCTGAGAACACACCATGGGTCATGCATGCTGCAAGGGTGTGCAGTTGAAACCTCACACTCCTATGTTGAGACTCATCATCAGTGCAAACAAATATGAAGCCCAAACACAGTGCACAGGTCATGGCACAGGCAAGGTCCCAACACATGTCACAGACCACCCTCCCCCATGATGCGCAAATCAATGTGCAGTCTAATTATCTTGCACCCTAGATGAACATGTGCAAATGTGATAATACACAGACCAGGGGACACATGTGAAGGAGGGGAAGGGATGAAAATGAGCACCAGGTGACTATGGAGAATCTAAAAGACACTGCACATATAACCTGTCTGACCAGACACCCCAACTGTGGGAGTGTAGCCAGGCTTCAGAGCACCTCAAGAAGCAGGTGACACACAACACAACAAACAGCCATGTACCTACCCCCTCCTTGCTGCTATCTCTCCTGCGACTGCCTATCGAGGTCTGGAAACATCACTGCCAGGACCCGGAGCATGTGGGGGGTGAGGTGACGGCTTCCGCCATGCCAGCATGGAGGCTCCATCTTTAGCTGGACCCGGGCGATACGCTGGGTCCAGCACCGGATGTCTTGCCACCTCTTCTGGACGTTGCACAAGTGCCGGGGATGGCCCCCCACAGACTTGACGGCCCTGACAATGTACATCCAGATTTCCCCCTTCTCGTAGGCAGTTACCTGTCAGGAAGACAAAAGGAAACAACATCACTACACCTGCTCCATGTCCCAGAGACACACACTTGCACACCATTGATAATGCGAACAGGGCATAATATGCTGACAGGACCTGCATCATTGTCAATGTGAATTAGGACTGTGGGCAAACCCCAATGCACTACATGGCATTGAAAGGCAACAGATGGCGTAACGGGTGCAACACACTCACTGATCATGGCATACACTGGCCAACACATGCAACTGCAGGGTTTGGGACAGCACGTGGCAAGCAGTCACATATCCCACTCCACTTAAGAACCCTCCGCAGACCAGACAGACACACCCTGGCACAGATCACTCGCCTGTCACTGACAACAGCGGATACAACCCTCACTTTGCACATGTGCCACTTGACAATAGGGTGTCACAGGTGTGGTGCTAACTTTGCAAGTCAGGCACACAGCACTGCTTACTTGTCACATCAGATGGCTAGAGTAAGCGTGGGCGTAAAATCCGTTTCGTTAGCGGAATTTGCGGATTTTTGGCAATTTTGCAGTCTGCGAATCCCGCAAAATCCGTAAATTCGCAAGCTGGCGGATTTTTTTGCTTGGTCGCGCTTGAAAAATACAATAGTGCACGTGCGGCGTTGACTTACCGTGATTCTGTGTTCGCCGAGTTGTTTTTCTCCCAGTTTGCGTGTGCTGCGCCATTTTGGATCTTGCTGTGTGATCGCGCGAGAGTTTTTCGACCACAATTACGTCATCACAGCCTGCCATCCTGCACAGCGAGAGTTTGACAATGCGAGTACGTCATAAGGGCCCGCGATTACGCATCGTGGGAGTAAACAATGCCAAACACGTATATGCGGCGCGCAGCTGACTTCCGGTGGGAGATTTGAACAGCTCGCTTTCCTGAAATTGCAAACATTGCAATTCTGCACAAGAAATCCACGGCAGGCAGCATAAACCTTCTGAAAATGATGATTTTGATCAGAATAACTCCTCAGATTGACATTTGGCTCCACTTTTTGGTGCAAGGAGTCCATTTTTGGGGGGGTGGGAGTAAGGAAGTGCCCCAGAGTCTCCAACTTCCTGTTTCTGTCCAGCAGGCTCCTCCCAGTGCTTTGTCCATGTCCTGGTCACTTTTCATTTGGATCTGGAGCTGGAAGGATTACTGTTTGTGCTGCTGCTGGATATTTGTATTTGAGGACTTTTTGGACTTTGGAGTTTGGATCACTTTTGGACTTGAGATTTTACAAGTAAGTTGGTGTTGTTTGTTTGGGGCATTGCAGTTGCTGCAACTACAGTTTTAAAACTTTTTTCACAACTTAAAAAAAATATATATTTTGGGTAGCCACAGTATCCAGTAGGCCCAGGGTTAGTCATGGGTGTATGATACAACTGTTTCTGTGATTTTTTTTTAAACTTAATTCTCATTTATGTCATGGAATTTTAGCTCATTGTTATATGTTGATTTTTTTTAATTTTGGGGTGCCTGTAAAGCCTCACTAGCCAGTAGGCCCAGGGGTAGTGAGTGGTGCATGGACCAAGTCTTTCTGTGGGATCTTTAGACATAATTGAGGGCATGGATGACATTGAATTGTGGTGATTTTTATGTGTTTTTTGACTTTTTGGGGTGTTGTTGGGGCCTGGCCATGTGGGTGGGGGGCCATTTTGAGGCCTGGTCCAGGCAGGGCCTGGCCATGTGGTGGGGGTTAAGGCTCAAGGGGCCATTTTGAAGCCAGGCAGTGTGCTCAGGCCTGCACCCAGTTTGCCTTGCTTTCATCCAATATGCCCAGGGGTACTCAGTGGTGCATGGACCAAGTCTTTCTGTGGGGTCTCTTGAATTTAAACATCACTGAGGGCATGGATGGCATTGGATTGTCGTGATTTTTATGTGTTTTTCGACTTTTTGGGGGTGTTGTTGGGGCCTGGCCATGTGGGTGGGGGCCATTTTGAGGCCTGGTCCAGGCTGGGCCTGACCATGTGGATGGGGGACAAGGGGCCATTTTGAAGCCAGGCAGTGTGCTTTGAGCCATAGGCCTGCACCCAGCCTGCCCTGCTTTTACCCATTATGCCCAGGGGTAGTGAGTGGTGCATGGACCAATGCTTTGCCTTGCTTTCATCCAGTATGCCCAGGGGTACTCAGTGGTGCTTGGACCAAGTCTTTCTGTGGGGTGTCTTGAATTTAAACATCATTGAGGGCATGGATGGCATTGGATTGTGGTGATTTATGTGTGTTTTTCGACTTTTTGGGGTGTTGTTGGGGCCTGGCCATGTGGGTGGCGGCCATTTTGTGGCCTGGTACGGGCAGGGCCTGGCCATGTGGTGGGGGTCAAGGGGCCATTTTGAAGCCAGGCAGTGTGCTCAGGCCTGCACCCAGTTTGCCTTGCTTTCATCCGTTATGCCCAGGGGTACTCAGTGGTGCATGGACCAAGTCTTTCTGTGGGGTGTCTTGAATTTAAACATCATTGAGGGCATGGATGGCATTGGATTGTGGTGATTATTGTGTATTTTTCGACTTTTTGGGGTGTTTTTGGGGCTTGGCCATGTGGGTGGGGGGCATTTTGAGGCCTGGTACAGGCAGGACCTGGCCATGTGGTGGGGTTCAAGGGGCCATTTTGAAGCCAGGCAGTGTGCTCAGGCCTGCACCCAGTCTGCCTTGCTTTCAACTATTATGCCCAGGGGTACTCAGTGGTGCATGGACCTAGTCTTTCTGTGGGGTGTCTTGAATTTAAACATCATTGAGGGCATGGATGGCATTGGATTGTGGTGATTTGTGTGTGTTTTTCGACTTTTTGGGTGCTGTTGGGGCCTGGCCATGTGGTTGGGGGCCATTTTGAGGCCTTGGCCAGGCAGTGCCTGGCCATGTGGTGTGGGTCAAGGGGCCATTTTGAAGCCAGGCAGTGTGCTCAGGCCTGCACCCAGTTTGCCTTGCTTTCAACCATTATGCCCAGGGGTACTCAATGGTGCATGGACCTAGTCTTTCTGTGGGGTGTCTTAAATTTAGACATCATTGAGGGCATGGATGGCATTGGATTGTGTTGATTTTTGTGTGTTTTTTTACTTTGCGGGGTGTTGTTGGGGCCTGACCATGTGGGTGGTTGCCATTTTGAGGCCTGGTCCAGGCTGGGCCTTGCCATGTGGCTGGGGGACAAGGGGCCATTTTGAAGCCAGGCCGTGTGCTTTGAGCCATAGGCCTGCACCCAGCCTGCCCTGCTTTCACCCATTATGCCCAGGGATAGTGAGTGGTGCATGGACCAATGCTTTGTGTGGGGCCTCTTGAATTTAAACATCATTGAGGGCATGGATGGCATTGGATTGTGTTGATTTTTGTGTGTTTTTTGACTTTTTGGGGTGTTGTTGGGGCCTGACCATATGGGTGGGGGCCATTTTGAGGCCTGGTCCAGGCAGGGCCTAGCCATGTGGCTGGGGGACAAGGGGCCATTTTGAAGCCCGGCAGTGTGCTTTGAGCCATAGGCCTGCACCCAGCCTACTCTGCTTTTACCCATTATGCCCAGGGGTGGTGAGTGGTGCATGGACCAATGCTTTGTGTGGGGGCTCTTGAATTTAAACATCATTGAGGGCATGGGTGGCATTGGATTGTATTGATTTTTGTGTGTTTTTGACTTTTTGGGGTGTTGTTGGGGCCTGGCCATGTGGGTGGGGGCTATTTTGAGGCCTGGTGCAGGCCATGTGGCTGGGGGACAAGGGGCCATTTTGAAGCCAGGTAGTGTGCTTTGAGCCATAGGCCTGCCCCCAGCCTGCCCTGCTTTCACCCATTATGCCCAGGGGTAGTGAATGGTGTATGGACCAATGCTTTGTGTGGGGCCTCTTGAATTTAAACATCATTGAGGGCATGGATGGCATTGGATTGTGTGGAGTTTTGTATGTTTTTCGACTTCTTGGGGTGTTGTTGTTGGGGCCTGGCCATGTGGGTAGGGGCCATTTTGAGGCCTGGTCCAGGCAGGGCCTGGCCATGTGTCTGGCGGACAAGGGGCCATTTTGAAGCCAGGCAGTGTGCTTTGAGCCAAAGACCTGCACCCAGCCTGTCCTGCTTTCACCCATTATGCCCAGGGGTAGTGAGTGGTGCATGGACCAATGCTTTGAGAGGGGCCTCTTGAATTTAAACATCATTGAGGGCATGGATGACATTGGATTGTGTGGATTTCTGTGTGCTTTTTGACTTCTTGGGGTGTTTTTGTTGGGGCCTGGCCATGTGGGTGGGGGCCATTTTGAGGCCTGGTCCAGGCAGGGCCTGGCCATGTGGCTTGGGGACAAGGGGCCATTTTGAAGCCAGGCAGTGTGCTTTGAGCCATAGGCTTGCACCCAGCCTGCCCTGCCTTTACCCATTATGCCCAGGGGTAGTGAGTGGTGCATGGACCAATGCTTTGTGTGGGACCTCTTGAATTTAAACATCATTGAGGGCATGGATGGCATTGGATTGTGTTGATTTTTGTGTGTTTTTCGACTTTTTGGGGTGTTGTTGGGGCCTGGACATGTGGGTGAGGGCCATTTTGAGGCCTGGTCCAGGCTGGGCCTGACCATGTGGCTGGGGGACAAGGGGCCATTTTGAAGCCAGGCAGTGTGCTTTGAGCCATAGGCCTGCACCCAGCCTGCCCTGCTTTCACCCATTATGCCCAGGGGTAGTGAGTGGTGCATGGACCAATGCTTTGTGTGGGGCCTCTTGAATTTAAACATCATTGAGGGCATGGATGGCATTGGATTGTGTATATTTCTGTGTGTTTTTTTTACTTCTTGGGGTGTTGTTTTTGGGGCCTGGCCATGTGGGTGGGGGCCATTTTGAGGCCTGGTCCAGGCAGGGCCTGGCAATATGGCTGGGGGACAAGGGGCCATTTTGAAGCCAGGCAGTGTGTTTTGAGCCATAGGCCTGCACCCAGCCTGCCCTGCCTTTACCCATTATGCCCAGGGGTAGTGAGTGGTGCATGGACCAATGCTTTGTGTGGGGCCTCTTGAATTTAAACATCATTGAGGGCATGGATGGCATTGGATTGTGTGGATTTCTGTGTGTTTTTTTACTTCTTGGGGTGTTGTTGTTGGGGCCTAGCCATGTGGGTGGGGGCCATTTTGAGGCCTGGTCCAGGCAGGGCCTGGCCATGTGGCTGGGGGACAAGGGGCCATTTTGAAGCCAGGCAGTGTGCTTTGAGCCATAGGCCTGCACCCAGCCTGCCCTGCTTTTACCCATTATGCCCAGGGGTAGTGAGTGGTGCATGGACCAATGCTTTGTGTGGGACCTCTTGAATTTAAACATCATTGAGGGCATGGATGGCATTGGATTGTGTTGATTTTTGTGTTTTTTGACTTTTTGGGGTGTTGTTGGGGCCTGGCCATGTGGGTGAGGGCCATTTTGAGGCCTGGTCCAGGCTGGGCCTGACCATGTGGATGGGGGACAAGGGGCCATTTTGAAGCCAGGCAGTGTGCTTTGAGCCATAGGCCTGCACCCAGCCTGCCCTGCTCTCACCCATTATGCCCAGGGGTAGTGAGTGGTGCATGGACCAAGGCTTTGTGTGGGGCCTCTTGAATTTAAACATCATTGAGGGCATGGATGGCATTGGATTGTGTGGATTTTTGTGTGTTTTTTGACTTTTTGGGGTTTTTAACTGATGTTCCTCTGGCTTCCTTTGCTTTTAGGTGCACAAGAGAACCACCAGTGCCAGGAAGAAGTCCTTCAGCGGTGTGTGCAGCACAACATCACGTGTGGCCATAGACAACTCTGCAACTCGTGCAACTGCGGCCTGCTGTTCTGACATCTGAAGAAGATGGGCCCAAAGAAAGGTGGCTGTAGCTCCTCTACAAAGAAAGTTGCCACTGCCAGTAAGAAGGAGCAGAAGAAGCAAGTGGTGCCACTTACCAAGGAGACTGGTGTGCCCACAGACACTTTTTTTTGGGGGAAAAAAACAACGCCTGCAGCAGCGAGGTCCGCCGGGGACCAAGTTGGGAGCAGCACCTCCGCTTCATTGGGCTCAGTGCCACCACACCAAGTTAGGTCCAAGTCCATGAGTGCTGCAAAGGCAGCCACTTTGGTTCTTCAATCACCATCGACCAGTGATGTTGGCTCATCGCAAGAAAGTAGCATACAATTAATGCAGGGTGTAACTCAGCTGACGTTCAACAGCCGAAGCCGCAACGACAACCACAGGTGCAACTAGTACAAGCGGAAGTACATGCGCAAGGAGAGGCGCATGGAGAGGCGCAAGGAGAGGCGCATGGAGAGGCGCAACTAGAGGCGCATGGAGTGGCACAACTGCCCACAATGCGTGTTCCTCCAGAAGTAGGGGCGCATCAGGAAATCGAGATTCAAGCGGAGGTATCATCCGAGGAAGCCACTCCTCCTGATGATGATCCATTGTCTTCCAGATCCCCAGCAAGAAAAAGGTTAAGGAGGTCTACTACAAGTTCTTCTTCAAGCACCCTTCCTTCTGATGATCTTGATCTTGATTGGAACCCACAAATGCAGTCTGAGGGGGAGGCACGCCATGAGCCAACAAAGGTAGCTAAGCCTAAAAGGAAGGTTCCCGCAAGGCTTCCACTTATGGGTGATGACGACGAACAAGAAGTGGTGTCTTCTGTTGCTGATGAACAGTCTGACGATGACCCAGTCATCACAGTCGTCACTCCAGCCCCAGCGGGCATGCAGCAGGCAGTCATTTTGACCCTATCCCGAATGGCTGCTGAGCGGGATGTGGGCGGCGTGGCACTGGTACCACCACCAACGCAGTTAACTACAACACCAACACGAACTACATCTTCCATATGTTTTAGTCAGAAGGGCCGGCAGGGACCTCCATCCAGCTCGACCTCCATTACCTCAAGTAGTGGTGCTGTAAGTGAACAACAGAGTCGAATTCAGCCACGCCCATCCTCCACTTCATCTGGCATTGAAACTGAAAGTAGCACCTCCACCACCAGCAGACATCTCCAGTCCCCAGTTTGGGACTTTTTTAGTGTTAGCCAAAAGGCGGAAAACATGGTAGTTTGTTCGATTTGTAAAATATCAGTTAGTCGGGGTAAGCTTGGTACCAACTATGGTACCGGAGGCCAGAGAGGTCATCTCAAAACACACCACACTATCGAGTGGGAGGCGCACCTAAGGAAGATCCAGGAAGCCAAAAGAAAAACAAATCCAAATGTATCAATTGATATTGCATCTGATGATGACGAGGGGCTGATCGTGCAGGGGGAAGTGAAGAAGCGACAGACATTTTTTCCGGTACACCCAGTACCACTGGCAGCAGCACGGCAGTGGTAGCGCCCACACCATCTACCCCTGCAACATGTATGAGGCACACTAAGAGTCTGGGAGAGACACCAATGCAAAAAGTACATCAATGAGCCTAACTGGTTTGAAGAAGTCTGCATCATAATCATCACGTAAAACGGTCCAGACCACCATTAGCAGAATGTTTTGGTCGGATGCGCCATTTGAACGCAAGCACCCAACGGCACATCTGTATAACGCGAAGCTGGCTAAAATGCTAGTGCTGGACCTTCTCCCTTTTTCTTTCGTGGAAGGGGTGGGTTTTCTAGAATTTGTGGCAACCGTCTGCCCTAAATGGAAGGTTCCTAGCCGGTCCTATTTTGCCAGAGTTGCGGTTCCTGCACTACATCAAGATGTGCTGGAGGTGATTGGGGCAGCTTTGCAGAAGAGTGCTGTTCACACTATCCACCTTACAACAGACATGTGGACCAGTTGCCAAGCCCTTTATTACATGTGCATCACTGCACACTGGGTCTCTTTTGCAGGGGTTAAAGAGAAGCTATCTGCAGGTGTTGACACAGACACAGTTTTTCAAGCTACTCGGAAACATGCCATGTTTGCCATGGAGAAAACTCATACTGCACCTAACCTTTTGGAAGAGTTTGATAGGAAGGTCTATGAATGGCTGCATCCAAGAAATCGCATAGTTGGTTATGTTTCCACGGATAATGGCAGTAATGTAGTTAAGGGCATGCAGGATGGTAACTACTTCAGAGTGCCGTGTTTGGCGCACAGTATTAACATCGTGGTGCAAGATTTCTTGAAAAAAGAAAACACAGTCAGCAAGTTACTGACCACCTGCCGAAGAATCTGCACACATTTCAGCCATTCTTTTAAGGCCCGGAAGCAGCTGAGGAGCATTCAACATGAACGTAGACTGCCAGTCAAAGGACTCATCCAGGAGGTGGCAACACGGTTGTATGACTAAACAACTACTTCCTGAACCACGACTTCCTAAACAACAAACGTTTAACAAATACCTATTCTTAACCACTACTTATTTTATAACGACTTCCTGTACAACAAAAATCCTTTAACTTGTCAATTACTAATTTCTGAGACAGTTTTCTATTAAATCATCAAGTTTATTCTGTGTCTTTCTTCGTGCTCAATACGATAATGTAAAAATGAAAGGCTGTGATTTTCTTTTTATTCTCATAAGTAACGAGCACAAGTACTTTAATCTGAGCACCTCTGCACATGCGCAAACAATGAAAGTAGACTTGCTAGGCTAAAATAAATTAAACATGCCTTTTTTTAAATATAATAATAGGTGAACATTGTTTAAATCATTTTACGTTTTGAAACTTTAGAAATACAATGAATTACTAGGTATCAAAATACTTCATAAACAATTATCTTTTAAATATGTACATCCTGTTGCAAGATGTAAAAGTGTTTAAACATAAAATAAAATACAAAAGTATAAACACCCTTTTTTAATAACAAAATGACCAAACCTTAGAATGTCAGAGAATTCCAGAAACGCTTATCCAAAGTCGTTCATCCGAGCAGATGAAAACCAGACTACATCCCAATACTGTTTTTTTTTAAAACGTCAGCCAGGGTGCAGACAAAACCTTAAGGCTGACATTAGCACGTTAATGCTGACATTATCATTACAAGATGCCAATGTCATCATTCTTTTCCTAAACTACCACGGGCAACAAAGGCTGATTTTTGATCGTGCGGAGATAAGTGATGAATCACTCGAACGGAGCCCAATTGCAGTGAGCATGTGGGGGAGTAAACAAGTTTTCTGCTGGCTCTGGCTGCGGGTCAACATAAGAGTTAGTGAGCTGGTTGCCGCAGTCCTACAGTGAGGAGACCGAGGGGCGAATTGTTGGCAGCCCAGCACGGAGGGCAAAGCAGCATTCTGTGTAAGTGGCCAATTCCAGCACTGGAACCCCGGACCAGAATGGAACCTCAGATGTAGATTGAGTGGAGCTGACGTACCTCGCCTGCCGTAACGTGCAACTCCGGTATTCTTTAAAAGTCGTGGTTCCGTCCTTCGTTGTTCAGCCCTCCGTGGTATGTGAATCTTCGTTGTTAACTCTTCGTTGTTCAGGTAAGTCGTTGTAAATACATCGTGGTTAAGGCTGTTTCCCGGCAACACGTTGGAACTCAACCTTTCACATGTTTGAGCGTATGTCTGAGCAGTGGGGGGTAATAAATGACTATGTCTATAAACTGGGTTCTACTATGAAAGGCATGAGGCTAGAGTTGGAGGAATGGAAGCTATTTGCAAGCCTGACAGACATGCTTCGTCCTTTTGAGGTATTCACGCGTGAAGTCAGCAGGGAGGACTGTTCTTTGTGCAAAGCTATCCCATTGTTGCGCATGCTAGAGCACCAACTGAAGCCAGTGTCTTCAACGTTCCGAGATGATGCTGAAAAGCAAGACGCATATAAGTTGGCAGAGAGGTTATTAAGCTGCCTAGTTGACAATGAAAGGCTTAAAAACATACATACAGAACAACATTACATTTGTGCCACTATTCTGGATCCACGGTACAAAAAGGCAGTGGCCAGCAAAGCATTCATTCCTTTTGATGAAGCAGATGTTTCAAAGTACAAACATTGGCTAGCTGTGTCAGCCACTCGGTTCGAAAAAGAGCGGCAGAAAATTGAAGGAGCCGGCAGAAGTACAACTGAATCAGCAGGCCATCCGGCATCAAGTTCCACTTCTGGATTGGCTAACTCATCAAGGGTTTGCTCGTTCCAGTGATGCAAAGGCCACAGATGGTACGCAAAGTGGAGCAACCCTAGAGAACCTTGAGTCGATGGTGCAGGCCTATCTGGATGACCTAACAGAGGTCTTTGTTAATAAGAACCCATTGCTGTATTGGTATAGGAAAAGGCCTCTATGGCGACTGATCACCAACCTGGCTCTAAATTATTTGTCTTGCCCACTCACAAGCGTGTCTTCTGAACGTGTTTTCAGTGCTGCTGGTGCCATTGTAACTTCAAAAAGGACCCGCCTCTCGCCCAAAAATGTGGACAGTTTAACACTGATCAAGATGAATCAGCACTTCATACCATCAGATTACAAAATACGTGAGTGCACGCAGGAAGAAGAGGACACCGACTTATGTGACGGAAGTTCTTCTCTGTTAGCTGACCTACTCCCATCTCAATTCATAGAGTTTGAGGACGAGCTCTACTTCCCTGACACCGAGGCCTGAAAATGACTTCCCTTTTTTTTCGTCCTTATTCACTTTTATTCCTGTGCGTCTTTCTTTGTTTTGCAACTTTTACCACAACAAAAAAACTCTAATCACCTAATCACAACAAGTCCATCAGCAGCACTGTCTTCATCTTATTTCCTTATTGATTTGAAGGTGCCGCAGTCTGCATTCCTGAGGTTCATACGTTCACAACTCAATCATGCTCCTCTATCCTCCTCCTCCAGACTCCCCCTATCCATTTCCCTCAAGGCAGATGGCTGGATTACGCAGAACAAAGAAACTTTGTCTTCGTACTCGTAGACAAGTCCCCTCAAGTGGGACTGGAATTACTGACTACATGCTTGCTGATTGCTGACAGTTACTTCTGAAATTGACAGGAGAGGCTGCCCTGTGGTCCCGCACTTTCAGAAGAAGATGCAGACAAAAAGTGGAACAGGTAATGAATAATGAGAGGTAATGAACAGGTAATGAATAATGAGAAGAGGATGACATCAATGGCTGTCTGGCTCTGATGAAAGCAATTGCTGTTTGTTTGTTGTGCATGAAATGAATCATATTTCTTCTGTTATTATTTAATCTTTTACACACTAAATGTAACTCAAGTCTACTCTGCTTTTTTCAAATTGTACTTCAACATCAGGGGCCACTACGTTGCATTTTCCAATATGCAAAATGTCCTTGGACTTACTGTTTGCCAATATACCATGATGATTGATTAAATATTATATCTTTTTTCTTTACAGTCACTCACTGGGATGGATGGATCGTCAGCTTAGGTTTAGGGAAGAACTATGGCCGATTCGTGAGTGTCAAACAGGTAAACCAGTCTACAACAACTACTACAGCAGAACTACATGTCTGTCTTGTCGTGGTATGGAGTGGTCGAGGCAGTGTAGTGTTGTTATGCCAGGCAGATTACAGAGTACAGCAGTTCATGTAAAATTGGGGCTATGTGGCTTGCTATATACAATTAGATATGCTTTGTCTGTTTCAACGAACCTAGGTATGCTACGTCAGGTTGCTTCACTCAGTGGTGCCTACCTTGACCGTCTGCATGGCCCAGCCGCAAGCATGGGCAAAAAATCTGTTACGCTCAGGAGTTTGCAAATGTTCGGCAATTTCGCGAGATTCTCGGATTGTGAATTTGCCGCCGAAAAACAGTAAATTTCGTGGGCGGAACTGATTTTTGGCCCATGCTTGCAGCAGGGCCATGCAGACGGTCAAGACAGGCACCACTGAGTGAAGCAACCTGGTGTAGCATACCTAGGCTCTTTGACCGAGACAGACAAAGCATATCTAGGGTTTAGGGTTCAGTGTGGTTTACTAGGGTTTTGGGTTTAATTAATAATTTGTTAGGGTTCCCGGAGTCTAGGGCTCAGGGCCTGATGCAGGCTTGTTCATAATGATGTTGGCAAGGTTTTAGGGGGGTTTGGCCTTTTTCAGAATTGGCCGAATTGTGGCCTTTTTTGGTGTTTTGCGGGCGCGTGTGTTTGGGTGAACTAGTCGTACATTTTACAGTGGATCAATTTTGTTCTGCCTTGCTGAGATTCTTTGGAATCACTGGAACAAGTGTCCTGGTAAGTTTCAAGAGGATCGAAGTAGTGGAAGTGCTGAAAACAGCACTTTTTTGTCAAGGCGCGATTTGAGATTTCCCATGTTTTGGGAACAGCAGTATTGCATGTTTTTGGGGGCTGCTTGGGGGGGTTCTAGATGTTTGGGGGTGGGTTAAGGGGTCTGGGAGCACTGCTGTGAAGGTCTAATTTTGATTGCAAGTGGTTTGAAGAAAATCCATGGTGGAAAAGGGGGGTTTGGCCTAGTTGCAGACAGCGTTTTGGCACAATTTAAACTAAGGCCTAGCAGTATTGCATGTTTTTGGGGGGCTGCTTGGGGGGATTCTTGATGTTTGGGGGTGGGTTAAGGGGTCTGGGAGCACTGCTGGGAAGGTCTAATTTTGATTGCAAGTGGTTTGAAGAAAATCCATGGTGGAAAAGGGGGGTTTGGGCCTAGTTGCAGACAGCGTTTTGGCACAATTTAAACTGAGGCCTAGCAGTATTGCATGTTTTTGGGGGGCTGCTTGGGGGGGGTTCTAGATGTTTGGGGGTGGGTTGAGGGGTCTGGGGTCAGTGCTGGGAAGGTCTAATTTTGATTGCAAGTGGTTTGAAGAAAATTCATGGTGGAAAACGGGGGGTTAGGGCCTAGCTGCAGAGCGCATTTGGAGCGATTTTCAGGTAGGCCTCTGTAGATTTTCTAAGTGTGACATTTTCCATTTTTGCTTTTGGTCTGTTTGGGGGTGTTCTACTTTTTTGGGGGTGGGTTGAGGGGTCTGGGGGCACTGCTGGGAATGTCTAATCTTGGATGCAAGTGGTTTGGAGAAAATCCATGGTGAAAAAGTTTTTCTTTTTTAGCTCACTTGCGTGTTTTTGGGGGGCTGTTTGGGGGTTCTAGGTTTTTTCGGGGTGGGTTGGGTGGTCTGGGAGCAGTGCTGGGAAGGTCTAATTTTGATTGCAAGTGGTTTGAAGAAAATGCATGGTGGAAAAGGGGGGTTAGGGCCTAGCTGCAGAGCGCGTTTGGAGCGATTTTCAGGTAGGCCTCTGTAGATTTTCTAAGTGTGGTATTTTCCATTTTTACTTTTGGCCTGTTTGGGGGTGTTCTACTTTTTTGGGGGGTGGTTGAGGGGTCTGGGGGCACTGCTGGGAAGGTCTAATATTGGATGCAAGTCGTTTGAAGAAAATCCATGGTGGAAAAGGGGGGTTAGGGCCTAGCTGCAGAGCGCGTTTGGCGCGATTTAAAGGTAGGCCTCGCTGAGGATAGCACTCCTGTGTGTTTTGGGGGGGCTGTTTGGGGGGTTCTAGGGTTCTGGGGGTGGGTTGAGGGATCTGGGAGCACTACTGGGAAGGTCTAATTTTGATTGCAAGTGGTTTAAAGAAAATCCATGGTGGAAAAGGGGGGTTTTGGGCCTACGTTCAGAGTGCGTTTTGGCACGATTTTAACCTAGGCCTCTTTGGGGATAGCAGTATTGCATGTTTTTGGGGGGCTGTTTGGGGGTGTTCTAGATTTGTGGGGGTGGGTTGAGGGGTGTGGGAGCACTGCTGGGAAGGTCTAATTTTGATTGCAAGTGGTTTGAAGAAAATCCATGGTGGAAAAGGGGGGTTAGGGCCTAGCTGCAGAGCGCGTTTAGCGCGATTTAAAGGTAGGCCTCACTGAGGATAGCACTCCTGCGTGTTCTTGGGGGGCTGTTTGGGGGGGTTCTAGGTTTCTGGGGGTGGGTTGAGGGGTCTGGGAGCACTGCTGGGAAGGTCTAATTTTGATTGCAAGTGGTTTGAAGAAAATCCATGGTGGAAAAGGGGGGTTAGGGCCTAGCTGCAGAGCGCGTTTAGCGCGATTTAAAGGTAGGCCTCACTGAGGATAGCACTCCTGCGTGTTCTTGGGGGGCTGTTTGGGGGTTCTTGGTTTCTGGGCGTGGGTTGAGGGGTCTGGGAGCACTGCTGGGAAGGTCTAATTTTGATTGCAAGTGGTTTGAAGAAAATCCATGGTGGAAAAGGGGGGTTTGGGCCTAGTTGCAGAGCGCGTTTGGCACGATTTAAAGGTAGGCCTCGCTGAGGATAGCACTCCTGCGTGTTTTTGGGGGGCTGTTTGGGGGGTTCTAGGTTTCTGGGGGTGAGTTGAGGGGTCTGGGATCACTGCTGGGAAGGTCTAATTTTGATTGCAAGTGGTTTGAAGAAACTCCATGGTGGAAAAGGGGGGTTTGGGCCTAGCTGCAGAGCGCATTTGGAGCGATTTTCAGGTAGGCCTCTGTAGATTTTCTAAGTGTGGAATTTTCCATTTTTGCTTTTGGCCTGTTTGGGGGTGTTCTACTTTTTTGGGGGAGGGTTGAGGGGTCTGGGGGCACTGCTTGGAAGGTCTAATTGTGTTCTAAAATCACAGTACACTTTAAACCTAGCTTGATGGGAAAGATACGCAAATTTAGCCCACACTTATTTATCCTTGTAAAGGAGACACAGAGTACGCACTTTCGAAATGATACTTGTATGTAATTTGTAATACTGTCGACTCTGAAACTGAAAGTGTTAATTTGCACTACACAGCGTACCTTATATTTTTTTCTCCGTGGTGTTTTAATATGACTTCCTGTTTTTCCATCAACAATTACAGGCCGGCTTTTACCCTGTGCAATGGGAAAAAGGATGAACTCAGGCTTACCATTAGCGAGCCGTATTTCAGCATCCGCCAGGCAGGCAGTCGACAAGGTGTCTTCGGTCCCCAACATTGATCGTCGGAGCGTTAGATGGAATGGAGGAGTACCGCGAAAAAGAGGAAAGGCTGGATGTATGCAACTTCCCAAATTCAACAGGACAACTACAACAACATACAGTTACAGTTTCCATCTTCATTTCAATTATCATTTAAGTAATGTTATTGCTGTGAACTTCTATGAGTGTGACTCTGTGCATTTGTTTGCTCTCTGCTTCGATTCATCCCTCCATTGTATACTTTTTTCTTTGCTATTTTTTAACCAAATTTAATGTACTAAGTGGTTCTTCTCTCTGAGGGCAGATAGGCAAGTGAAATTGCGTAATTACTGCAGCCCTGTACAGTCACATTGTTTCTTCATAGTTAGTACATTGTAGAAAGTACTACTTACTTTTCAGTAACCTATCCAGTTAGCAAACAACTTCATGCATACAGTAATGCATGCACTTCCTTTATGTCCCTTAAAAGATTTATGAATTGCTTCGTATCCAAAGATTTGTTTATCTTCATTTGTTGTTTGTCCATGCTGTGCTTTTTTTTCCTCTCTCCACAAAACTTTCCCCACAAACCCCATTCCCATCCAAGTTTCAAACCCTAACCCTCTTCCCCCGGGCTGTGTGGTTTTCATTGAGGTGTGAGTAAATTACAACAATAATTCCACACACTTGCTGGGGAGGATAAGCTGCAAGCAACCTCCTCAAATCAATTTTAAGGCAGCTAGATGAATCCTAGGATTTTGTAATTCTGGTAAAAAACACAACGAGTATTTTAAAATAAATTCTGAATTTCATGCCCACCATCGATTGGATCCATCGTCAACATCATCCTTCTACATGTCAAGAAGACTTGTTACGCTGCTGTGTCACTGTTCTTGTTGTAGCCATAATCATCCATGCAATTCTTTTTCCCCATACTTATCTTCAGCTTTGCTTAGGCTACTGTTCCTTCTAATACACCTCTCAGGCCACTCAATGTCTAATTTTTTTACTTTGTTTTTTCATATGCTGCTACTGCTATGGTGGTACCACTCCTACTAACACCACAACAGCGGAATTTCGGTCCGGGGTGGTGTAATCGCCATTTGCCATGCAGCCAGTGCTGTGCCTAGCTCTATTCTCAAACACGAATCACAGGTAAGATAAGCATTTTGTGGAGGTAGAATAATGGGCTAGGACTCGAAGGAGAGACTGACAGTAGTACTAGTAAAGTACTAGTAGGCCAATTGAATTTACTAACTCTGTTAGTGGCACTTTTGAACATTTTTGGACGTTTTAGATAATTCATGCTGGTAAGTTTGAGGAAACCAAACGTGCCGTAACCCCCGCCCACCACCCCACAAAATAACATCAACGCGTACACTATGTTGAAGTATGTAAAATAAATAATTGTATTTACCCTAACAAAAATAAACTAGTCCCACCCCTCCCTGACCCAAACAATTGTCCATTTCAAATAGTCCTCTGAAAAGTCCCAAATAATCCCCAACTCCCGATTCCCACCCCCCCAACAGTCTTCAATGGCGTGTTGGTGGATGTAGCGGGTGTGCAGTAGGAGGCACATGACCTGGATGTACAGACATGGTATGTTATGCGGGGCAGCGCGGTGTTGGCAGTAGGAGTTACACACACAGCCTGCAAAGCTGTAATAGGTGCGCTTAGGGGTTGCCTGATAGCAGGTGGATGATTGTCTGGTATTCACTATTTGGAGGGTGGCTGGAGAATAAGTCTGTTGTGTTTCCTGCGTCATGGAAGGACCAGAGGGTCTTGCACTGTGCACGTTACAGGCGCTGACGGTCCTGCCTTTGGCACGGAGGTGGCGCAACAGTGGCACTGACAAGATGTTGCCTGCATTAAGAATGGGTGGAGGGAGGGAGGGAGGAGCATCTGGGAGGCGTGTGTGTTGCAGAATCAGGGCACTCGGTGGTGCGGTGCCGCAGGGGAGGCAGCAGCAGGAATGAGTGAACACATGACGGCGGAAGGGGTGAGACACCATGCAAAAACTAGCACACAACGAAAAGGAGGTTTGAAAGGTACAATGTAACAGGTGTATGGCAAGGAAGGAGTGTCTGATTACTCATGGGTCACGGAACGAAAATGGATGAACAATCACCATAAATGACGGGCACAGGATCAGGCACCAAAAGGCCAAGCTGCGCACAGGACACACATCGTCAGTGGTATTGCCTGCCCGTTGTGGGTAGCAAGCTGCAACAATACATACACAACCATGTACTTCATGCACAATATGGATCATTAGCCATGATAAACTGCATGCATGTTGCCACAGTACACATACTCTCATATGCACAATCTTTGTCAATTATGCCATAGATAACGCATGCAAACTGGCAAGAGATCTGCGGTGACAGTAATGAGGCCCATTGTACTGTGGGGAACACATTGTCTACACAGTTTGTGTTGAGGCCATGCTGTTTAAGCCAATGTCCATGGCCAGTGCCACTGCTCAGAAGAAAATAACAGTCATGCAATGAGTTTACCTGTAATGCTGGTGAAACAATGTGCACACGACTGCCTGGGACTGTCGGTTCCTTGAATCCTCAGAAAGGTGCGAAGCTCAAAGTAGTCCATCTCCCGATAGCCCCTTGGTCTGAGTAGAAATGACTGACTCAAAAGGGTGATCAGGTGAGGGAAGGAAAGGAAGGGAACAGCAGGGATGGAGGTCTGAAACAAAGGTAAACAAGCATAAGGATTCACCACTTCTTGCCACTGAATCACAGAATACCTCAGGACCTAAACTGTAACAGTTATACCTGTAAAGGAAAACAATAGCCACTGTATCCTAGTTGGGATCACAGTAATGAAAATGATACTAGATCTGAGGACTGAACACGGACACATAAAAGGTAGCAGAGTTTTGCAGCTAAATGAAGGGGGTATAACGCTCTGCAGGCTGATTCAATGCAATTAAAGCCATGCGGTAATCAAGGAAATCACAGTGTATGAATAAGGCTCCAATGAACAGAAATTCTAATGTGCTGCAGTGCTACTCACACAAAGGCAACAATATGTAGTTACCCCTGGGAATCAGTGAGGGTCAAGAAGGGAAATTACACATCACCCGCAAGAGCCTTAAGAAGCTGATCCAACGAGGGAGGGAATTATGTAAACACAAGGAAGCCCCACAAGAGACAGTCATTGGCTCGTCCACCTGGGTTTTGAAATGCCTAACATAAAAAGCTGCTGTGCCATAACTCAACAGAGAGTAATGAGGAGCAATGCCACAAAACCACCCCTACCATGACCAGGATATGCAGCACGCCACAAGAGAATCCTGGGATTAACGTCACCAGACTGGTGCCACGGAAGCGTTTACATTTGCTACAGCACAACGTTGTGACGTCATCAGCGCAACATTCCTGGCATCATGGGAATGGAAAGTTAACATCAACTCACCGAGAAGGCTTGCAAAGCAGTGTTCTCCACCGGCCCTGAGGAAGCAACGTGACAGTGACATGACATACTGGCACAAGGGGCAATGCATCCATACAAACAGACTCACAGGACAGTTGACAGATCATGTGGGACATACGCTGGCCCACACCTTCACAACATGGTTGATTGGAAATCAAACTGTACTGGCACACAAGATTAAGTGGATGAGCCAAACACATCCTGCTGCACACAGTGAGGCTGAAATTCCCCATGGAGCCTGTGGTTGTGATGTCCCACACAATGCCAACCTGTGGTATCCGTAATGTGTCAGGGTCAAGGTTGACACACATTGACACACATTGATGCCTTCACTAGAGTCAAAACTCCACTACAGATGACTGTCAAGAAGAGTGACTGTCCTGTCATGGGAGTGGTGCAACATGTAATTTGATCCATGGTGATGAGACATGTATGGATAGTTCTACAACATGCACAGAAACAGTTCCCACACATTCCCAAACCATACCAACCCCAAACAGCCTGTTTGGATCTCTTACCCGAACTGACATTTACACATGTCAGTGCATGGAACGCTGATTCGGCCCACATTGCAATCATCATGAGGAATAGCAGGAGGACTAAGATGACACAAACAGACAACAGGCACATCAACCTGGGAATGACAGACACACAAGTGCTCACAGTAAAAATCTTTGCTAAAGACATGGGCATGTATAAAAACAATGTAGTACATATGTAAATTTAAAGCTAAGTCATTGCGCATTTCTATGTGGTATGACATCAGCACTTGTGTGACACTTCAGAACACACATCAAAGTGACTTTGCATACAGTCAGCTGGACACACACATTGCAACACATGCCACTTAATGCTACAAACTTGCACACTCATTCTCAGTGACTCACAATTATGAGAAGAAGTTGCATATGAGCTGACTCCGGATATCATCCTCCTCCTCCTCATCACTTGCATCGTGAGCAAGCCCTTCATCCTCAACGGGTGGATGTTCCTGCTCCTCAGGATCCAGGACGAGTGGCACTGCCTTGTCAACTGCCATGTTGTGCAGCATGCAGCACACGATGAAGATATTACAGACCTTGGCCGGAGCATATGTTGATATCATCAACACAACAGCCCCACACATCTTCATTACAGTAACCTGGTTGAACGCATCCTCAGAACACTACATCAACATTGCCATCACAGACGGATACGAGATCACCTGCAGGGACCACACCAACAATCCAGGACGATGAATTGCAATTCTTTCTGAAGTACCCCCTCAGAGTCACATACAACACCAAGGACACACTCAGAATTGTCGAAGATATGCACTTCAGGTTTCACACCAACCCCCTGACCCCCCACAGTCTAACTATCATCTACAGATCTCCAGGCCTACACCCACAATTCTGCTAAGCCATCTATAATTATAATAATAGTCATGTATTGATCGCACATCTAACCCAACGGGGTGTCCCAGCGCTGTAGTGTGCCGAAAATGAGGCAGCATACGGAGGAGCAACTAATCAAGTAGGCTAAATATCCAGGTCTTAAGGGGTTTGTGATACTCACATTCAGACAGAATCAGACGCAGCGGAAGAGGTAGCTTAGTCCAACATTGGGTGGTCCTACCTGAAAAGTTTCACCTCCTGATCTAGGTTTTGCAAACCAAGGACTAATGAGCAAGTGCTTGTCATTGGAATGTAGAGATCGTGATTGACAATAGGGACGGAGTCTCCTCCTAAGATAGACCGGACCACGGCCTTGTCCTGCCCTGAAGCCGTGTAAGCGCCTTGAATTCTATCTGTGTAGCCATGGGCAGCCAGTGGAGTAGTCTAAGATATGGGGAGATATGTTGTCAAAGTGAGCTTCCACACACCAGGCGGGCAGCAGCGTTTTGGCCCATCTGCAGTATACGGAGCAAGCCTAATGTGAGACTCTTGTATGAGCCTTTCGCGTAGTCTAACTGGGAGGTAATCAGTGCGTGAACCACCGTTTTCCGGGTTACATTGTGCAGATAGTGAATAAATCACTTGATGATTTTAATATTGCCAATTTTAAAACAAAAGTGTTCCCTTGGAATTATTCTGTAGTTTCTATTATCTCAGACTCATCTCCAATCTCAAACTAAACCCTTAACATCCATCAGCATTTACTCCATACACGGGTATAAGTAGAACCACAAAATTTAAAAGAGATGTTCAAGTGTACACCAACAAATGTCCGTTTATATTCAATTTATTAAAATTATTAGAAACTAATATATTTAGTCAGTATGAGCATCGTCTTTTTTCTTTTATATTATCAGGCAGGCTCATTCATTGACTATGACACATTTTATACATTTTACACATTCAACATTTATAAGTTCCATACAGTAAGGTACCAGTGTTCTCTGCACCAATTAAAAACAATTACATAAGCAATTCTTAAAAACCACAAAGGGTAGTTGTCGACACGTTTCGGTGGATTCTGCTGTGCGCACCACCTTCCTCAGGACAGTTAAAAAACCAACATATACATCTGTAAATATAAACAAGTTCTTTCAGAATCATTACGGTACATTTTAAACACCCTTTTTATACATATATTGTTGAGCTAAATCATCTCTTTTTGTATCTAAACTGTTTGCAGTCCCACTTATATCACTTCATACATTCAGCCTTCCGTGTTAACCTCATTGGTTTAGGCTCAGCCTCCTTCTTTTGTCCTCAAACCGTCTAATACAGTGCAGAATTTCATTAAGTTGCATGATGTTCTGCTGTCACTCACACATTATTATTTTATATTTTATAGTTGGTTTCTAGATGCTATTTTGACAGTATCTTCTCTTTTTATCTTAGCGTTTTTTTAATACATGCATTAGTCATAAGCTCTATATTGACATACACCCTGTTGTTCCTGTCAGTACTTATCTGTTATTATTATCTCGGTGATGCGTTTAGTATACATTTATCACAGTTACTCGTGATGATTGGGGTAATACATCATCCACATATCGTAAACTGTATATTAGCATACGTCTTGATATCCCTGTCAGAGCTCTTTACTCATTATCAAGGTTGCACATAAGATCATTGGGGTTATCTGTACCTTTCTTAATTTTAAGCAGAGTATTTCTTCACTTTTGCTCACTCTTCTTGTGGTGTATGTTACTGGGGACTCACTGTGTTTATTACCAGTTTCATCACTGTAGATATAAAAAACGTTCACCATTTACAGATCGATATATTTATTTCATCAATCTTATGGCGGTATAAACACTATTTGCCCTACTCACCCTTCTCAGATAATGAGTATTCTGCACTTTGCTCTTCTTTATATTTCTTCAATCTTTTTATGATGATAGCCTCGCGTCCATACCTTTTCTTAGGACGTCACCTATCTGGGAATAGTGTACTCTCGTCATTTATCATCTCCCATAGAGCCCAAAGTTCTTTTCTAATCGTTTTACATATTAGCTCACCTTTCTTCATGGTGTTGTTAGGGGATCTGTTACTTTAATCTCGCAGTCCTGTCTCGGCTTCTTATCTGGCGTGTCTTGGTTATGACGGGGATTTTTTAATTATCCCGTGTCATTACGCTGCAACGTAAGGGAACTATATCAAATTCCATGCTACTTTAATTAGTCACCCATTCCCTTTTACTCAAATTATTTAGTGACGAATTTTTATGCCCTTTAGTGACATCGAATGTCATCCGGACCTCCCCGCTATTCCAGTACTACAGACAGGGTTTAATGTGTCTAGATACCATTCGTTAATCTACCCTTTTTATTCAATTATTTTATTCTCGTCTGTACCTAAGCCTCGTTTGTTCTTCTTACGCTCACCTTTTAGTTTAGCGAAGTTCTGGCGTATTACCCATTGTTCTCGTGCGGCTTGCAAAGAGTGAACTCGTGAACTCGCTATCCTTCCGTCTTTTTCAATTGTTGTGCGTGATTCTGTCATCATCATGCGACCACTTCCTCTAAGTCAGAGCTTAGAGCGGTTCCCATTACGGCCGCCATCTTTTAATGGTCTATTCTATCATAGTTTGCCATTAACATCCATTTGTTATCAAAATGCCTCCTATCCATTAGGGTATTAAACACACTTGGTATTTCGACATGACCCTGTGATCCTCCTAGTTACATTTAACTGTTTACTTACAGTACCCTTTGGGTATTATGGAATTTTATACACTTACATCATCACTCTCCCTCTCTTGAGCCACGCTTTTGGGGTAGATCTCGGCTCTATTTTTAACGTAGATATGTGTTCATTCTATTAATTTTTAATTATTTGGATCGACCGCCACCTTTTGATGGTCCATTGTGACTGATCACTTTCCATAGTTTGATAAACTGTCTCCTCACAGTTAAGGGATGTTTTAATATGCCTTAATATACTCACACTGAGTATCTCGACATAGACATTAGATTCCTTCTAGTTACATTTGTTAATTTCTATCACACGCTTTCGGGTCATATGGGGTATTTTTACATATACATTATCACACTCCCTATCTCATCTCACGCATTTGGGGTAGATCTCAGCCTTCTATTTTGCATAGAGTCATGTTCGGTTTAGTAATTATAATTATCTAGATAGAAAGTTCAGTTCACATCAGGGGTCTTATCTCATGTATCTACCTATAGATTACGGTATATAGTTTCTCTTGGGCCTTACAGGTATATCTATTATCTATATAGCCGTTCCCATTCCTCTTGGCTGTTCAGTCCATGTGTATAAGTCTTTAGTTTACACATAAAGAACTATTCTTTCAATTTTCGTTTTTTATCAATGTCACCCCCTCTTTTGGACATTTCTATTTTTTCCAGCACACACCAGCGTATGTCATCCTCTTTGTGGTAGTGCAAGTTCCAATGTTCTGTTAGGGGTGCGTTGCACTTATTAGTGCGTATCGTGGATGTGTGTTCGTTAAGGCGTATCCTGATTTCTCTCATAGTTTCGCCTACATATCCAGAATCGCAAGGGCAGACTATTAGATAAATAACGTTTTTTGTTCTACAGTTGTACATATCTCTAAATGCGTGCATGGTGCCATTCATTTCAATGTCTGGCCTTTTATCACTGATTTACAATTTAAACATCCACTACAAGGATAAGTGCCTATGAGTTTGTTGTTAGAGTCAATCCTTCTCTGATGGACAATGCTTTTTTCTTCTTTATATGTTTTTACTAGATGGTTCCTGATGGTTTTGTTTCTTCTGTACGGGAACAAATGTTTCTCTATTTGTGCTGTGTTGTTTTCCTGCAGGAAACTCCAGTTCCTGTTTATAATGTTCTTAATCCTATTACTCAATATAGAGAAATTCGAGACAAACACCACTTTATCTACATCTGCATCTTGTTGGTTTTTTCTGTTCTCCTCAAACAAGAAGTCATGGTTGTAGTATTTGGCTCTCTTATAGGCTTGTTTTATGATCTTGTTTGGGTAGCCCCTACTCACTAGTTTCCCTTTTAGGTTGTCAGCGTGTTTTTCAAAGTCCCTTCTGTCTGAACAGTTCCTGCGGAGACGCAGGAACTGTCCAAAGGGAATGTTGTCTTTTTGGCTCTTGGGGTGATCACTGTTATAATGAAGCATAGTGTTCCTGTCAGTTGGTTTAACAAAGAGGTCCACAATTAACTTATCTTCTTTCTGCTGTATTGTAATGTCTAATAAATCACAATGCTTCTGGTTCATAGTTGAGGTGAACCTTAAGTTGGGGTCCCCACAATTCAGCCACTCTATAAATTGTGTCAATTTATCACTTTCCCCTGTCCACACGAAAAATATATCATCTATGAAACGTGACCAATGGGTCACGTTTTCATAGAATGGGACAGCCTCATTGTAAATATGTTTTTCTTCAAAGGTACCAACATAGAGGCATGCCAGGCTGGGAGCACAGGTAGCCCCCATGCTGGTACCCTTGATCTGACAGTATAAATCATCTTGAAAGATGAAGATGTTATTTGTTAAGATTAACTCAGTTAGTTCTACTATGAAATAGGCATGCTCCGCTAGATCACCATTTTCATCCTTCAGGAGTTCCCTGACTGTCTCTACTGTGGCTGTTTGGGGAATGTTTGTATAGAGTGCCTCAATGTCCAGGGATACTAGCCATTGATTGCACCCATTGAATTCTAGACCTTCCACTTTTTTAATCATGTCGGTTGTGTCTTTAATGTAAGATTTCTGTAGAGCTACCAGAGGTCTCAAGAATTTATCTATGTAGATGCTCAGAGGTTCTGTCAATGAATTCAGACTAGAGACAATGGGTCTCATCGGTGGATCCTTTAGGCTTTTATGGACTTTAGGTAGTCCATAAATCGCGGGTAGAACAGGATGAAGATTAAGTAAAAAGTCATATTCATCCTTGGAAATTATTTCATCTTTCCTTGCAAAATCTAAAACTCATTTGACATTACATTGGAGGTTCTTCCATTCCACCATGGAGGATTTTCTATAGTGTTCTTTTACTTGCAACAGGGCCAGCATTCTCCTGTTATAATCCTCTGTGTCTAGGACCACTATGCTCCCTCCTTTATCTCCTGGTGTTATAGTTAGATCATCACTCTTTTCTAGATTATTAAGAGCTTCTCTACATTCTTTAGACAGATTATTATTATATATTTTCATTTCTACTTTTAGGAGGTCCTCCAAATTCTTTTCTACCGCTTTCTCAAAAAGTTCTATATTTTTATTCAACATACTGCGGGAAGGAGTCCACACTGATGGGGGTTTTAGGCCGGAGTTATTCACTTTTTCTACTGGTTCTTTATTTGCAAAATACTGTTTGAGTCTAATTTTCCTAAATAGATTCTTAATGTCTTTCTTAATTTCATAAGGGTTAGGTTTGGAGATGGGGGCATATCCTAATCCTAAACTCAACACTTTCTCCTCATCTCTACTAAGTACTTTCTTGGAAAGATTGATAATGGGTACTTTATCTTGTACTTTTAATCCCATACCTTCTGGCTCCTTGTTTTCATGTATGGTGGCCTGAATTGCGGAACTGGTCGTTGGTGGTTCCCCCTGCCTCTCCCCCTCATTCCCTGATTTTGTCTTTGTTGTTGGCCTAAAAAAGGTCTTTGATCTCTTTGTTGGCCTAAAAAAGGTCTTTGATCTCTTTGTTGGCACCTGCCTCTTGTACCTGTGTGGCAAGGGATAGCTGATTGTCCCATCTAACTCCCAGATTCCTGACCAAGTCCTTGTGTGCCGGAGCAATGGCCAGTTCCTCTGGTCACCACAGATTGGAAGAGAGGGGAGAAGGTTGGTTAAAAAAATTGGAACTCGGTGTTATCTCGATTAAGTTTCAAGAAATTGTGGTACATCCAGGCCGCAATAATCTTGAGACTATTTTAGAGTGGATCAAAATTTGCGGCACACACAGCATTTAAGGTGAATAGAAGCTGAAGATCATCAGCATATGATATGATTTTGACTTCAGACATGGCAATCGATTCAGCCAGTGGGGTAAAGTAAATATTAAAAATGAGAGGGCTCAGAGCAGAGCCCTGCGGCACGCCCCACTTCAGTGGTTTGACTGTGGAGATGAATGGATAGGTCCAGACCTGCTGTGTGCGGTCAGATAGTAAGGATGATATCCAGTTCAGCACTGAGCCCCCACACGCCTATGGTCTTAAGGCGTTTCAGAAGAATGGGATGGGCGGCGGTGTCAAATGCTGTAGACAAGTCTAACAGCACAAACACCGCCTTGAAACCTCCGTCAACCGCACAGCGTATAGAGTCTGCCATTTCAATGAGGGCCGACTCCATACTATAGCCAGGATGGAAGCTGGATTGA
Organism: Lissotriton helveticus; assembly: GCF_964261635.1. Taxonomy (NCBI): domain Eukaryota; kingdom Metazoa; phylum Chordata; class Amphibia; order Caudata; family Salamandridae; genus Lissotriton; species Lissotriton helveticus. The sequence goes on from NC_136071.1 coordinate 388,189,590, forward strand.
GAGTCGTGAAGGAGGCTATTATCTTCAACAAAGGCCATCAGTTGCTGCCAGAATATTTTCACTTAAATCTTGGCCGGAGATGGTAAAAGAGAGTTAGGTCTATGATTGCAAGGAGATTCAGGACCTGCGTTGGCTTTCCTTAAGATGGGCAGGAGGAACACGTGTTTCCACACATCCGGATTAGAGCCCAATCTGAGGGAAAGGTTCCAGATGGCATTTAAATGGTGATTGGGAATCTTAGCAAGGATGTTGTATTGCTTGGCGGGAAAGGGGTCAGTAGGGGAACCGGATTTACACATCTGCAATTCGAGCAGAGAGGCTTCCTATGAAATTGTGTAATAATCTGAGACCGCAGCGCTGGGAAACGGCTTTACTGATTGGTCCTCAGACATTGGATGACTACATCAGCACGCAGACCCTCACCTACACAGACTACATGGGTAAGGGGGACAGCAACTACTGGCTGGGGGACAACCACAGCACCATCCTGCATTGGTACATCAACATTTGCATCCAGTTGTCCAAAAAACAACACACTGCACCACACTCCGCTACAAATCAACGACAAAAGCTTGACCTAAGTCAACACAAACGAGCTGTGTGGCACCCTCACACAGGACACTCCAACCAACGACAACGCCACACCCTGCAACCGCACACACTGGATCAGCGACTGATCCAACACTCTTGCCACATTGGCGGACTTTCCTGTGAAGCACAACAACAGTTAAGCCACCAGGGACAAGGCAGACCTACTGGACTCATACAGGTCTATCCGGACTCATGTGCAAACCTTGTAAAACAAACAACCATCAGTTACCTTTCAGCCCTGAAATCCACAACACACAGACATCACCATATCATCAGCACGGACAAGAGGACAACCTTCAGGTATGGCCTAAGCACCACCACACACAACATGAATGGCCTCATCGGCATTGTGAGTGAACTATCTAACCCCAGCTCTTCATCCAAAAGACATCCCACCCTTGCAAGGCCAAGGGGATCCCTTGCAACTTACTACCACTGCAAGCTCGTGGACGTACACAACAGCCTCACCACACAGAGGCAGACAGCGCTATTTTCCACAGGACATACCCCCTCAGCTCCTAGACTTCCCTCAGCAGCAGAGACACCACCTGGCTCATGTACACCATCTACTCCGACTCTCCATCAGTACCCTTCCCACACAACATCTCAATCACAGCATACACCATCCTTGAAGCCCACCTCCGGCACGTCATGAATGTCTCCTTTGAGTATGCCACTTTCCATGGGAGCTGGAGGCATGCAGGAACCCAGGCCCTTCTTTGAAGACGGACGGCAGTACCGCAGGATCTCCTGGAATATCACCCTGCTTCCCTACCCGCCAAATGTCATCAAGAAAACAGTCAACGAGCAACTGACCATCTCACTCCAAGCAAACATCTCCAGGAAACCCGCCCCAGACCATCTTCCACAGTAATCACCCCACTGCAACAGCCCTCATTGCCACCACCAATGACATCTTGGACCCTGCTCAACAATGGTGAGACCATCACCCTCACCCCATCGACCTCTCAATGGCATTCTACACCATGTGCTACCACACTGTCAGATCACACATCTCCAACACTGGGATTCAGAGGAAGGCCCAGGATGAAATCACCAAGTACCTCACCAGCAAGGTCCAGGGAGTCCGCCTCTCCCCTTTCGGCACGTAGTACACTGGGGTCATCGGGCCCATGCCCCAGGCCTCATCTCTCAGTGTGACAATCTACAATGTCTCCATGACCCCCCTCTCCAACATCACATGCGCACACGACCTCATCATCATGTCCTCTGCCATTGACACCCAGCTGCTCCTCACCCTCACCAAAGACCCAGCCACTCCCAGATCCAACCTTCAAGAAGGCATGCGGTGCGTTGACAAATGGATGAACATCAGCCACATGAGGCTGGACTTGGACAAGACTGAGCTCATCATCTGAGGAATGTCCCCTGCTGGGACAACTCCTTATGTCACAGCGGCCTGGGCAGCGCACAAGCACACATTGGCCACACACGCAAGCAGGTGCTCATCGTACACTCCTCGCTCACAATAACCATGCAACTCAACACCATCTCTACCTCATGCTGCAAGGTCCTCCGCATGCTGCAAATGTTCTTCAGATAGATCCACTCCTAGTCAAGACAGACAGTCACCCAGGTCCACAACATCAGCCGGCTCAACTACAGCAACGCCCTCTATGCAGGAACAACAGCCATACTCCATGAGGACTTGTGCACATCCAGGGTGCATCGGCACACCTCATCCTCAACATCCCCTGCCACAGCCACATGACCGTCCACCTGAGATACCTACAATAGGCTCACTCTCAACAGCAGGATCACCTTCATACTCCTCAGCCACACTCAGGAGGCACTCCACAACCCCAGCCCCGAAGACTAACATGGACGTCTCCCATCCAACACCCCATTGTCCCAACTCCATCCAGCCAATCTTGCCCTGGGCACCATTCATCACATCCACAATACAACTGCATGCGGGAGATAATTCTCCCACATCAACAAAGAGACCTGGTACTCCCTCCCTGGGAACCTCCACATGACCTCTACACCTTCATAAAACTCTTCCAAAACTGTCTGTTTGAGCAGTATGGGAAGCCCCCCCCCCCTCAGCATATTGAAACCATCACAGGTGAGTATTGCGCTCCATGTAGTATTTGATGATACATTGTGACCTATGTGTGTCCTCGACTGGACTCAGATCCCAGTGTATGGATGGCTTGAGTTTGTTCCACTCTCTGGCATACTTTGACATAGCCCCACACGTATGTTGTTGAATCATGGTAAATGACTGTAACATCAATTTCACTTGTGTTTGTTTTGTTTATTTATCGGTCTTGTGCGGGAAACATGAGTAAGTGATGGGTGCTGTACAAAAATGCAGGGAATCCAAAGTATACAGAGGAAGATGTGATGCCTTGCAGTTTGAGTCAACAGAGTCCAGACCACAGTGCTTGGCATCATTGGTCAGACTGCAACCAGCAAGTCCATGTGGGAGAGTAGAACAGTCAATGAGGTGATGCGGTTGCACACAAAGTCCGGGTGCCAGACCAGGTGACCTGGGAGATGCGCATGGCCCGCTGCCTCTCACTGTCTCTTCCGTGGACGACCCACCTTCCTTGGGGGACCCTCATATGCAGGCCTTGATGATGCATGGGACGCTCCGTCGGACGATTCCTCCTCCTCCTCCCTCCCTGTGCCTGGTGGCGGTCTTTGCCTTGAAGTGTCTTGCCTGGTGACACAGGGAGGGTGCTGCATGTTGTCAGCAATCCGACGGAGTGAATGGCTTATGTCCCTTTGCACTGCCAGGAGCTCAGCCAGTCTTGCCTCCATCCGTCCTTGGTGTTGTTGTTGACTGGCATGTTGCTCGGCCTGCAGGTGTTTGATCTCTGTGAGGGCTCCCACTACCTGTCTGAACTCCCTGGTGTCCCGCCGGTATGCCACCATGATGTTGCGGAGTTCAGACATACCGTGGCCTGCAGCTGGCTGGTCAGGTTCTCGCCTCCACCTGCTGCCACTCCCACCACCCCTGCCCACACGAGCCAGGCCTGCCATCGTGGGCACATCAGCTCGACGGGACCACTGAGTGATGGCAGTGGTGGTGTTGTCTGCCCCCTCATGGGTGCCCGCCCGACCTTGTCCGTCATTGTCAGACTGGCTCAGTTCTTGAGTGTGGGTAGGGCTCCGAGCTGTCTGCTGGGATGTGGCAGGAATGGTGGTGGTGGTTGGCGCAGGTGTCCCTGATCCAGGTGCTGCAGGGGTTGGGGCACCAGAGGTGCCAGGTCGGTCAGGGTCATCGGTGGAGTGGTGAGAGGCGTCGCTGTCGGTGGGACCAGAGCCTGGAACTGCGAATCATCTCCCCCATCGTTGGGGTTTGATTTGGCGCCTTGCCCTGTGGGTGTGAGAGACAGACAATGTTAATGCCATTTAATGCAACATCCATTTTTCATACACATTGTAGTTGGCACTGTTCCACCTGGTAGTTGTCCATGCTTCGGATTGTCCTCAATGTTCACTTGTGGATGGGTATGTTGTGGGGTCCGATTGATATGTGCTCCAGGGTCATTGACATTCCCAGCACCATGGCGCCACTTTTGTACCACCGCTGTGTCACAAAGGTGACGCAACGGCGGCATGAAAGAAGCGCAAGGGGCTTGTGAATGCGCACCGTGCATTTGTTGCTTGGATGCTTCATCAGAGCTGAATAGGTTTTGTTGTGGTACATGACCATTGTAACCGTGGGGCACGCCATTGCCTGTCCCAGGAGGGTATGTTTGTGTAAGGGGTGTGTGTGACAGGCCGTGCTGGTAGTTGGAGTCTGAGTTGGCACTGGGCCTCCCTCGTGGTGTGGCTGTCCCCCCATGGAGCATACTGCCATGACAGTGGTTGTGAGTTCCTGCCCAATATATCTGACCATGTTGTCCTGGTGTTTGTGTTTGCACTGGTCACAGGAGGGCCTTGTGCTGCCTACACCAGGGCCCAGTGTCAGCTATCTTGTCAGTACATTCCCACTCCATGTGCATTGAACATGGTGCATGGGTGTGTACCTGGGCCATATTGGATTAGTGCAATTGGGCATGGGCATCCACAGAGATGTTTATAGGGGTGGGCAAATATTTAGCTTCATCACCATCCCCCTTGCACCCTTCTCACCCTCCCCCTTGCATCCTTCTCACCCTCCCCCTTACATCCTTCTGGCCCTCCCCCTGGCACCCTTCTGGCCCTACCCCTTGCACCCTCCTCCGCTCTGCCTTGCACCCTTCTGGCCATCTGCCTTGTACCCTTCTCCCCACTGCCTTGCACCCTTCTGGCCCTCTGCCTTGCACCCTTCTCACCCTCCCCCTTGCACCCTCCCCCCCTCTGCCTTGCACCCTTCTGGCCCTCTGCCTTGCACCCTCATCCCCTCTGCCTGCACCCTTCTGGCCCTCTGCCTTTCACCCTCCTCCCCACTGCCTTGCATCCTTCTGGTCCTCTGCTTTGCACCCTTCTGGCCCTCTGCCTTGCCCCCTTCTCCCCACTGCCTTGCACCCTTCTTGCCCTCTGCCTTGTACCCTTCTCACCCTCCCCCTTGCACCCTCCTCCCCTCTGCCTTGCACCCTCCTCCCCTCTGCCTTGCACCCTCCTCCCCTCTGCCTTGCACCCTCCTCCCCTCTGCCTTGCACCCTTCTGACCCTCTGCCTTACACCCTCTTCCCCTCTGCCTTGCACCCTCCTCCCCTCTGCCTTGCACCCTTTGGCCCTCTGACTTGCATCCTCTTCCCCTCTGCCTTGCACCCTCCTCCCCTCTGCCTTGCACCCTCCTCCCCTCTGCCTTGCACCCTTCTGGCCCTTTGCCTTGCACCATTCTGGCCCTCTGCCTTCCACCCTTCTGGCCCTCCCCCTTCCACCCTCCTCCCCTCTGCCTTGCACAATTCTCTGCAACCCCCTTGCACCCTTCCCACCCAATGGAGGGTGCTGCCACTTGGGACAATTGCACCATTTCAAAAGCATGATGGACTAGGGCTGGCCCTGACTGGGCCCACACCAGAAACACTGGCAATCAAGAGTACCCCCCTGCAGACGCCCATGCAATAGGGTCTGATTTGGGGTCCCACAATCCATTTCGTGACACCTTAAATCGACACAACTGGCTGATCCCTCAGCTGGGGCAAGGTGGTGTAACCACCCCTTGCTTAGATATAGTATACCTATGTCTAAACCGTTATCTGGATACATATATACCTATAAGTCACTCCTATGGCAGGCCTTAACAATCCTGGAGGCAGAGTGCGTGGTTTTATGTGAGATGGTGATCTAGCATGTGCTGAGCCTGTCTGCAGCGTTCGGAGGCATTTCCTTACTGCTGTTCCAGTGATACTGCCATACCATATACTCTTAAGTGCATTATAATCCTTGCGGTTAATGTTAACTTTGGGTTGGCTTTATCAAAACATGTCGTGTTTGGTGTCATACAATTTGGAATACTACCCCCTCGCCAGTTCTGGCAACGGGGGTAGCATTCCACCCTTCTAGAGGGAGAAGACATGTTACTTTACTTAAAACGCGGTTAATCCTAACCAGAGCCTCAGCATCACAAAATGGATGCTGCTGCCCTGACACAAGTCTGACCTCCTGCTGCTGACCGAAACTTGGCAGGGGAGGCCTGGACAAAGGGTTTCCTGTCACAGGGAGGTGCTACGCCACCCCAGACAGGAGATAGTGGATTGGAGCAGGGAGGGTTGAAAGAAACTAGACACTGCCTGGGGCGCACAAGGTGTCCCAGGCAAAATCCAGTCAAACCGGTTCTGGGGCACTCCAGCCCCAGTCCTGGCGCGAAACTGGACAAAGGGAAAGGGGTGTAACCACCCCCTTCCTGGGTCCCACCCATAGGAGGGACCTAGCAGGTAATCCAGCCCCTTGATTTGGAATAAAGGTAGGAGCTGTGCCAATGCACATCAGATTATCCTGACTGAAACTTATGAAACGAAACTCTGGACCCTTCGACATCCCACTCGACGTGGAAGACTGAAGAATCTCCCTTGTGGTCAAGGAGTGACCACCCTGTGCAAACAGGCACCATCCAGCGTGACACCATTTGCTTTGTTGCAGTTCCCGCCGGAACTCGAGCGACAGAGATCAACAAGACCCAGCGTGCCTGCCTTCCAACAGCCCGATCCACAGTCCCTGCAAAGCTGAGACCCGTGGAGGCGACCTGAAGCATGGGGCCGGCCATCTTGGAAAAACAACGAAGTGCTGACCGTGCAGCATCCGAGGCTTCCTCGAAGCTGTACATTGGAGTTTGAGAAGCTCCAGCCCGATTAGGTTTTGCAGCGAAGCTCACCCCTCCACACTCATCGAGTGCTGCGTGGAGCCCTTTTGCATTTTTCTGCTTGACGCATTGGTCCGGTTGATTGCCCATTGGCTTGTGGCCCCAGTACCGACGAACCTTTAAATTTGCTATGCTAGTCTGGTTGCTCCAGACTGGCCCTCGCTCCCCTGAAAAGGAGCACCCGCTCAGACCTTGCTGGTTCGAGTAAGAAGCATTCTTTGAATCCTGCGTGGGTTGCATTTGCCAAGGCCTGTTGACTCCGATCCGGAAGCCCACACCGCCGACAGCGAGAGCCTTTGTATGACAGCTTGTGATCCACTCCTGGACATCCTCGTTGCCACAGAGTCCATGTGGCAGCAGAGACAAGCTTCACAACAACCACCTGATTGCGCCCAAAATTGCCTGGTTCCTGCCTGGTTCCTTACTGGTCACTGGCTAGTGACCCAGATTCTGTCCCCTCTGCTTTCAGGTACTCTACATCTTTGATCCACCCTTGGATCCAACCGGACTCTTCTCTACTGGCCGCCTGCAGCATCTTCATATCCAGGCACCCTAGATCTTCACGACGAGACCCGACACGCTTTTGCACCTGTGCACCCGCTTCCTGTGGGTGAGGTAACTCTTGAACGCCGGTGCTCCTGTAGTGGTTTACACCTCTAGTGTCTAAGTCTAAAGTTTTGTCCTTCTAGTCCAGTCGGAAGACTCTTAAAACTCAAACTCAATAACTTTTACGCACCATTGACTTTGCATTGGTGCATGCATGTGCTTTTAGCGCTGCACCCGATTCCCGCGGGCTACTCCCGTCCTAACTGCTGTTAGTCCAGTGTAGTCCCAGCGATTCCCAAGGCCCTAGGCCTTACCACTGATCTATTAGTGATACTTATACCACTTTTTTGATATATGGTTTGAGTGGCCACCGGCCTCATCCATAACTGTGCAACTTTCATATGTTATACTGTGCTTTTGTTTAAACGCTTGTGCTTCTATACTCATAAAGAGTACAGGGGATTATTCTGAGAATAAATACATATATTTTTATGATATATAACTTGTGTGGTGTCCTTTCATTTGATATTACAGGATTGCATATGGTAAAACAGCTGGCTTCACATGTCCTCTTGAGTTAAGCCTTTAGGCTGCTTAGTCCATGCTACCACTAGGATAGCTTGTCTTTAAGGTTGACTTACAACCACCACCATAAGGGATTGTTTGGACTGATACAAGGTGCCCCCAGAATTGGAGACATCATACATCAGGCCAACTTCTCACACTTGGGCACCTCCTGTGACCCTGTAAGTGCTTCCTGAGCGGCGCCTTGTTGCCTACTTGCAACTATTCTCTGACCCTGCTCTGACCCTCCAAGCAGGGTCAGAGAAGAGTTACAATTAGGCAACGAGGCTCCTGTCACTAAAATTAAAACTCAGCAGGAAGCACTTACAGATAAATAAAGCAGGTGCCCGAGTTGAAGCTCAAATTCAGTAACGCATTATAATCAGCCCAAGAATCTAGTGAGCACAGTCGATGCTAGGCAGGTGTGCTTTCTCCCCAGATCTACCGTCTACAATTAGCTGTAATCCGTGATGGAGGTCTAGGCATCCACGAGTTTCTCGAGCGCAATCCCCCTGTACTTCCAGTGACCAGCACTTACTGCTTTCTCCTCATTTGCTGCTCTGATCGGTCTCTGACCCTTTATAAACGAGAGGCATGTGAACTCGCACAGAAGCCCCGGCCGTTTGGCTCCTTCCCACACGCACTAGGCTATGCAACCTCTTCCCACCCTTTCCCCACTGTGATGGACAGCTCACTCGAGGGATATGATACTCCTTAGCACACGTTAGGTAGAATTTTGAAAGTTCACATGTGTTTCCACGTGTCGGCTGTGACGTCTCCAGAAATAAAACGACATCATCAACAAACCTGAATACAAGGAACTGGAATTATTGATGACTGTATGACTGATGTATGGTGGAAACACATGTGAACTTTCAAAATTCTACCTAACGTGTGCTAAGGAGTATCATATGTTTTGTGGCTTCGGCCAAACCAGAAGAGTAAAAGTGGTTCTCTTTTCCTTATTGCACCGTATCTTATACTAACAATCATACGAATAATAAATAAGGTGTACATTCCTTTGAGGCGCCATAACCTAGTCAAATACCACTAACCCAGTACAAACAGCTCACTCGAGGGACCTCGGCACCTATGGGCGCGGTGGCAAAGTCACAGACACACGTGGTGACTTGCCACTCTTCTGGGCCTTTAAGCAGCTGTAGTGTAGGAAAAGCACAATACATTTACCCAACGAGGTAGCACGTACTGCTTTCTCCTCATCTGCTGCTCTGATCGGTCTCTGACCCTTTATAAACAAGAGGCATGTGAACTCGCACAGAAGCCCGGCCCCACACACACTAGGCTGTGCAACCTCTTCCCGCCCTTTCCCCCACTGTGATGGACAGCTCACTCGAGGGACCTCTGCGCCTATGTGCACGGTGGCAAAGTCACAGACACACGTGGTGACTTGCCACTCTTCTGGGCCTTTAAGCAGCTGTAGTGTAGGAAAAGCACGATACATTTACCCAACGAGGTAGCACTTACTGCTTTCTCCTCATCTGCTGCTCTGATCGGTCTCTGACCCTTTATAAACAAGAGGCATGTGAACTCGTACAGAAGCCCGGCCCCACACACACTAGGCTATGCAACCTCTTCCCGCCCTTTCCCCCACTGTGATGGACAGCTCACTCGAGGGACCTCAGCACCTATGGGTGCGGTGGCAAAGTCACAGACACTCGTGGTGACTTGCCACTCTTCTGGGCCTTTAAGCAGCTGTAGTGTAGGAAAAGCACGATACATTTACCCAACGAGGTAGCACTTACTGCTTTCTCCTCATTTGCTGCTCTGATTGGTCTCTGACCCTTTATAAACAAGAGGCATGTGAACTCGCACAGAAGCCTGGCCCCACACACACTAGGCTATGCAACCTCTTCCCGCCCTTTCCCCCACTGTGATGGACAGCTCACTCGAGGGACCTCGGCGCCTAGGCAAAGTCATAGACACACGTGGTGACTTGCCACTCTTCTGGGCCTTTACGCAGCTGTAGTGTAGGAAAAGCACGATACATTTACCCAACGAGGTAGCACTTACTGCTTTCTCCTCATTTGCTGCTCTGATCGGTCTCTGACCCTTTATAAACAAGAGGCATGTGAACTCGCACAGAAGCCCGGCCCCACACACACTAGGCTATGCAACCTCTTCCCGCCCTTTCCCCCACTGTGATGGACAGCTCACTCGAGGGACCTCGGCACCTATGGGCGCTGTGGCAAAGTTACCCTTTACGCAGCTGTAGTGTAGGAAAAGCACAATACATTTACCCAACGAGGTAGCACTTACTGATTAGCCAGTAGAAAGTACTCCAGTTAAGTATGGTGCAAATCGCAAAAAGATCCACAATTTTGCGGGAAAATCTGCGAATTTGTGGATTTTTTTGCGATTTCGCATGAATTCGCAGACCGCTGATTCGCAAAATTCACCCATACTTAGGCTCGAATCTGATGACTTCATCTACAAGGATCTCCATCTCCTCCTTTGTGAACTTTGGATTCTTCTGTGCGGACATGGTGTGGGGTGAATGTGATTGGGGTGACGGTGTGTATGGATGTGGGTGTTTGGGTCTGAATGTCAATGGTGGGGGTGTGGGTCTGAATGTGATTGGGGGGTATGTGTGAAGGTGGATGTGTGCAGTTGTGGTGTGTTGTCAGTCTCTGTAGCTAAATGGGTATGTTGCAAAGGATCATGGTTTGTGTGTGTGTGCCCTTTTTATTGGTCCATTTGTGGGTGGGGCTTAGTTTGAATTTTTGGTGGGTGTGTTATAAGGGATGGGTCTGAGTTATGCCCTCTGTTTGCCTGTTTGGATCTGGCCAGGACATTCATTTCCAATGGTTTGCACACAGGAGACATGTTTTGTGATGTTGTGCGAGTCATTTGCACCCTCCTTGTGCTGTTTTTATGGGTTCGCGTGCGCGTAGTTCAGGGGGGGTTCGTTTCGTATTTGATTGTGTGGCTCGCTCATACGCAATGTTTTTACGAGGCTTGCGTGCGCTTCGTTCAGGGGGGGGGTTTGTGTCGTATTTGATTGTGTGGCTCGCTCATACGCGATGTTTTTACGGGGTTCGCGTTCGCTTCGTTCAGGGGGTTCGTTTCGTATTTGATTGTGGCTCGATCATACGCAACGCTTTTACGGGGTTCGCGTGCGCTTCATTCAGGGGGGTTCGTTTCGTATTTGATTGTGTGGCTCGCTCATACGCAATGTTTTCCGTACAAATCACAGTTCATATGCGACAATGTTTTCCCGTACGAATCGCGTTCTTGTTCCCCGGTCTGGATTGTAATTGTTGGGTCGTACAGCATGTTAACGAATTGTACGGTTCACTTTCCGAGTCCGTATCGTACGGATTTTCGCTTGATTTTCGTACGGTTCGCAAGTATTCGGACGTATTTTTTACAAACGGATCGTACTACGCGATTTGGACGGATTTGTACGATTCGTACGGAAACGGCTACGAATACGGATCTTCGTACGGATTCCTTTCCCGAATCGGAATAGACCCCATAGTGTGTGTGTATGTTCACCACCATCAGGAATCATTCTAATATTGTCGCTGGGTCTTCCCTGGGTGAATTTGTAATCATTTATTGTCTGTAGCTGGGAGACTCAATAATATTCAATAAGGTCTGGGAGCAATATTTCACCATTGTAAATGTTTTGTTGTAATATTTAAAGAGTACCCCCATCTTAGAGCAAAATTCACAGTGTGTGACACTCTGTCAAAAACAGTGTTCGGGACGGGCCAATGGGTGTTTTGAAGAATCCCTGCCCATGAGCAAAAGCAGCAAACATCTCCATCTTTCCTCATCAGCTTGAAACTCTTGGTGAGCCTCCTCTAAATTCTTCTCCAGAAGCTAGGCCTTACTAAGTGTGATATGATCCCTAGTAGTTAATTCCTTGGTCACCACCTTAATGTCAGCTAGGATTGGAAACATCACATTCTATTCCACTATTTTAAAGTGTTGATTTATTTCAGTTAATCTTGTATCCTGAGTATTTTTAAAAGTTTCAGAACACCGACAGGACCACAAGTATCGTTATCTCTGAATCGGTCAGGTATTCCATCAACGTGTAATTGCTACCTTTTCTGGTTTGACAACCACTTCTGGAAAGCATACTGTGTCATCACTGATTCACACTCAGGTCGTCAGCAGAATTGTCAACATTTTAGGCCTGATTTAGAGTTTGACACATGGGATACTCAATCACAAATGTTGTACATGTCCTGTCCTTCAAAGTCACGATTCCCCTTTTTGGAGATGGGAAAGGACCATGTTTTCAATGGTCGAGCTTAGGCTGTAGTGCACCGGTGGAAACCTTTAACCATCAGGGCCACATGGCTTAGGCTGCAGGACCATCGAGCTTATCAAGGCGAACCTTCTGACATGCTTTTTTCCTGTTCAAAACCACTAATCAGAACCTGGAGGTTCAGAAACAAAAACCAAAGAAACAACCTCTATGCACTGGAAGAAATCTCTTGGTGCATCAGGAACATTTCTTAATTACTTTTCAAAAATAAACTCCTGCTCTGGGAGTTTTTTTTTAGAAAAACATAAAACCTTGCTGGGTAGGTGCATTAAGCAAGGCACCCGCTCAGCAACATTTTAGTGCCTTGAGCAGAGCAGCCACTATGGAGGCTGTGCTGAAGGTAATACGAGCTCCACTTGTTTGTGAAGATCTCCAAGTATGGTGGACGATCTTTCACCAGGCTAGTGGAGTACATTTCTTTGCTGCCCTGGTGGACCAGTGGCCCGCCCAATATACTCTACTCTATATAATATAAGCTATCCTGTTTTAGGTTTAAACCTATAATAACTGATAAAACCCCACCAAGAGGGAAATAGCCTAACCAGTGTAAACATATAAACACTGAAAAAACAACTGCACAATCACAAACTAAATGCTATTCAAAGAAAGGAAAAAAAGAGTGAAAGAGTAATTTGTAATTCTTTCTGAAGGGGTCATTACAGCTTAACTTTGTTATACAAGGTAACAGCAAGAAAGGCTGGGCTAACATTATTCTGCTTGAGTTTTGATGTTTAGGGATGTCACTAAAATATTGTTTACCACTATAGAATTGCTCCCTCGTGACCTATATCTTCTTTCCTATGATTCGATTACGAATTCAAACATGGGCTCTGCAAAAAACAAAATTCAAAAACATATACACCTTACTTTTTAGTTTGACTTTTATGTTATTTTCCTATTTTTCATTAATGCTGTTATTTCATCATCTTTATTTTCAACATATATAGTCTTATCAAAATTGCATATTTACAATATCCTTAACAGTCTACAATGCAAAAATTGTTTTTCCACATTACAATATATTCAATCCCAGGTAGAGAACTAACACAATCATACCAATCACTCATACATCTCATACTACATACATATCCCATTCACAGCTATATATATCTGTACAAGTTGACAAGTTAAGTTGGTCTCAGTCTCTATGACCCTATTGAGGGTTACTTCTTCTCGCCGCCAACGCTTCAGACCCGTTAGCTGATGTGCGGACATAGGGAAATGACAATGCCTTGATTCGACTGTTTGTGCTGAAATGACGACGGCCGTTTAAACTTAAGAGGGGAACACAACACTTTGAGAAATAATAGAGAGTACACACGAAAGGTTAAATTGGATTGATAGCAGGCTGACAGCAGGCTGAGAGTGACTCTCTCTCATAAGAATCAGCTTTATACAAGACTGTGATCTTTGGAAATGGGCTCTTTCCAGCATGATGGCATTGTTTTGGGTATACCATATACCTCAATAGTGGACATTTCGGAGGGGTAAAAATTACTGTTACCACTCGAGTGAGTGCAACAGTAGATAAAATGTTGGATAGCAGAGGGTTAAAAATTCCTATTCCCACTCCAGTTAGTTCAGCAGTAGGGAAAGTGTTGGACAGCGGGGGGAGGGGTAAACAATATTATTCCTCCTCCAGTCAGTTGAAAATTAAAAACAAACAAAATATCACCAACACAATATATATAAAAAAATGAAATCAAAGAAATATATAAAAATATTACAAAAATCTAAAAAAATCAAAACATATTATGTTAAATATAAATCACAAATACCTAGAAATATTATATTAAATACATCTGAAAATAATTTACCAAAAAATTACTATTTTTATTAGAAATTATTTATAAACAAAAACAATAATTATTACATGAATGTTATCTTTTTTATTTCCTACCATATAACACTACACAATTCACAACGCACATCTACATTTTTTTAAATGTACCTCCATAATGAACATGATTAACTATCAATTAAATAAATATTAACTAAAAAACTAATTAACACAGATAAAAACGAATTTACTCCCCAAACATTATCCCTATAAACCAAATCTCACCCGCACAAAAATAAACATTTACCCTAATCAATTATCAACATTAATGATCAACTAATTAATAATTAAATAAACATAAATTACTTTGCACCCTCTACCCTTATAAACCCCATAACCCACACCTACAAATCATTACACAATTTCCATAATTTATTTAAAAATAATAAATTAATATCAATTAACAACTACTTAATAATTAATTAAAAATACATTACTTCCCACCCTTTACCACTATAAACCCCACAACTCACATCTAAAATTAATTACACAACTACCATATTACATTTTCAATAATTAATTAGCATTAACAAATAATTATTAGTAAATTACGAATAAATTACTTCCCACCCTTGACCCGTATAAACCCCACAACTTGCTGCTAAAACAATGACACGATTAACAAAATTAATTACCAATTAATTAATTAATAATAATTAACAACCAATAATAATTACTTAATAATACATTTCTTCCTACAATTAGAACTATATCATCTAAATTAAATAAATATTTAAAAAAATTTTAAAAATCATTAATTTATGACAATTAAATTACTTCCCACCCTTTGCTCCTATAAACCACACAACCCACTCCTAAAAAAATAACACAATTACCATAATTAATTATCAATTAATTAATTAATATTAATTAAGAACATCAGCAATTAATTAGTGGTAAATTACTTCCCATAATTAACACTATAAAGTCTAAATTAAATAAATATTACTACATAAAAAATAATCATTCATTTTTGATAATTGAATTACCCCCACCCTATTCCACTATAAACCCACAACCCGCTACGGAACTAAAAAACACTAAATTTAATTAAAATAAAATTGATAATTACTAAAAATGTAACACATTTATTAAAAACAATGTTCCAATTCTCAATGTAGTAGTCTCCCATTCTATATAGATCCAGATGCAGTTGCAAAGGAACCGGAGGCCCGCCAGCTGCATTACATTTGGGAAGAAGGACTTTGCCATGATGGTGCCACTTCAAAATACGGGAGGCTCTGCCACTGATTTTCTAGGAGGCCTGCATCAGTGATGTCATTTGAGATGTCATCAATGACGTCATCAGTGATGTCACTGACCATGTCATGAGTTTTGTAATAAGTGATGTCATCAGCAGTGCATTGCGGGGGCGCAAGTTATAGTTAGCTCTACTAACTACAACGGACACATTTCTCTTATTTTGTACGAGAGAAATGTAAAACTAAGTATAACATTGCTAAAACCTGTGGTTTTTTCAGTGAATTTCTAAGGTTTTTTAAATGCTTATTTCTAACTATAATGTCCCTGAAACCTATGGTTTTTCCAGTGAATTTCTAAGGTTTTTTAAATGCTAATTTCTAACTATAACATCCCTAAAACCTATGGTTTTTTCAGTGAAATCCTAAGGTTTTTTAAATGCTAATTTCTAACTATAACGCCCCTATTAGGTCCCCTTGAATCCTGAGGGTCCCTGGGGGCCAACTAGCCTACCAGGTACCTCTAGTAAGTGTCACAGAGCTGCATTGCAGAGAGGCGTTCCGAGGACATGCCCCTTTTTACACCACGCTCCAAACGCGGCTTCTGGTGCACTGCTGCTTGGAGGATGAAGTCCACTTGTGTCCTGAGGTCCACAGGACACAAGAGGACCTCATCACCCCACCTCTGCAACGAATCTCTGTGGCACTTACTGTGCCCTGTGTATATTTAAGGAAACTCCGAGGGGGTGGTCCCCGGGGCTAGGGGGGCCTGGCAGGTGGCAAACCCCGGGCCTGCGGGTGGGTCGCATGCCCTCCTGCATATAATTTGCATAGCCCCGGGGAGGGGGTGGTTCCCGGGGCTATGGGGGCCCCCGTGGCATTCCCCCAGGACCTGGCCCACCTGGGGGCTCATTTAAATGAAGCGCGGGCTCCATTTTTAAAAATTTTCTCAGCAGGAGTTGTGCACCCAGTGCACATTCTGCCGATTTAAAAACCAAAATGGAGAAGTGTGGCTCAATGGTTAGAGCGGCAGACCCTGATGCAGAAGTCTGGCCCAGGACCAGGGTTCAATTTCCGCCTCGGCAGGTCTTGGGCTCAATTTCCTCGGACCTGATAATTCTCGCCTCGTGCCCATTCTAATCATAAGTCCCACTCTGCAACTCTAGGCAATAGCTTGCTTAATCTCCACAATGGCCCCAACAACGCTAGGATGCCTGGCTTCACCTTGGGGGTGCCCAGGAGTGGGCACTTCACAGGGAAAGGCCAGGAAGGGTTCCTCAGCGGTATTCGTACAAGCGCCGAAAGGCCTCCGGGTAGTCGTGCGCTATACAAGTACCTCTACATTTACATTTACATTTACATTTTCTGGCTCTAGGGGTCACTGTGGAACCCCCTGAGCAGGCCTAGGGTCAGGGTGTTTCTACCCTACCCCCTTTTCATGTTTTTCTTGTGACTCGACCGAGTCACAAGATGGCTGCCAACACTTCCTGGTTTGGAGTGTTGGCAGCCAATCAGAATTGAGCTTGTGCTCGGGAGGGTTCGCAACTCATCCTCGGTGCTCAGATATCGATCTTTTTCTTTTTAAGAATTTTCAGAAACTACTGAATGGATGTACACCATTTAAAAATGTGGTGTTATTCCATTCAGCAGGTCGGGCTGTAGCCTGTAATAACGTTTCCTATGGAAAATAACATGGAGAAAACGACCTTTGGGACCCCCCTTTTTTCTCAGCCCCTGCTTGACAAATCACCCCGAAACTTACAACACACAAACTGAGCGGTCCGGCCCTATTTTTTTTTTTTATTTCATGAAGATTTGTCAAATGGCGCTAAAGATATTGGCAAATCAAAAAACACATTTCCTATAGAAACTAGGTTCTAACTGTAACCACCTACAGGTGACCGCCAGTAGGTAATATATATATATATATATATATATATATATATATATATATATATATATATACATATCAAAACAAAACCCTTTCAGGCATAGCGTGACGCATAAATTATGCAAAAAAGAAGGAGAGAACTCTGGGTAGGTCTCAGTTTAGGTGGAAAGCAGCTCATGTTAGAGCACTCTCAACACCAGTGACACTCTAGATCTGCTCACCTCAAATGTCTGTTTTTCTATCAAAGTTTTTAAGCATAGGATTAGCACAGTGCTATCCACGCCGAGATAGAAAATGACAAAGTCTTTTGCCATTTAAACAGCAAAGTCTTTAAGCATAGGACTAGTACAGTGCAGTCCTTGCCGAGCTGTAAAATAACAAAAGCCATTTATCACTCCAGGCACAATATTACAACTTTGAATTGGTAAAATACCAACTCAAGCCAACCTGAAATGAGTAAAAGCAACCCCTGAGACATTTGAGGTGAGCAGATCTAGAGTGTCGCTGGTGTTGAGAGTGCTCTAACAGGAGCTGCTTTCCACCTAAACTGAGACCTACCCAGAGTTCTCTCCTTCTTTTTTGCATATATATATATATATGTATATATATATATATATATATATATATATATATATATATATATGTATACACATATACATACATACATACATACATATACATATATATATATATATATATATATATATATATATATATATATATATATATATATATATATATATATATATATATTCACTGAGAAAACCATAGGTTTCCGGAGTTATATAGTTAGGAATTCGCTTTTAAAAAACCTTTGAAATTCACTCAAAAGACTATAAGTTTTAGTGGTGTTATAGTTAGCTGGACATTTTACTCATACAAAACCATTGAAATTGCTCCTATATAGTTAGTTGTACTAACTATATTTCGCGCACCCGCAATCCACTGCTGATGATGTCACATATTAGATCATTCATGACATGGTCAGTGACATCACTGATGACATCTCAAATGACATCACTGATGACATCATCCAGTGAATGTGGTTTGCTTCGTTATTTAAATATGTATTATATATATAGCAATTTGCATTGAAGAATAAGTGGATATATATAAATAAATATTTGGATGAAGGATTTAGTAGCAGTGTAATTGACTGTTTACTTGACCAATTTATAATGTCTCACTAAATATAGTGGATAGTGACTAAACTGTGTGAATATCTGTATCACTTTGTCAGTTGTTGTGTAAACTGATTCTACAGTTGGTTACTAGCTATGTGAAAGTCTATATTAGTTATTGATTAGTTAACTGAGTATTTGTATGGGAGTGTGAAAGTGTGTGTGGTTCGGTGGGGGGTGTGTGACTGTCCAAAGATGTGTGAATAGTTGATTCAGTAGATATATGAAGTTAAAACTACATGTTCTAACAGTTGTTTGGGTGAGTGAATATATTTATGGGTGTGGTGATGAGCAAATATATTTCTCAATGGTACAGGTCCAACAAACTAAAAAATAAAAGGCAGTGTATGTGTCAGTTGTATATAAATAAGTATACATAAGACACAATGATTGTGTGAGTGACTGTATGGATAACTGTATACTTGTAATAATGATTTTATAATTCACTAAGTATGACTTACTATCTAAATGAATAGAAGAAGTGGTGTTTGTATAAGTGTTTTGCTAAGTAAATATGTAAGTATGATCCATTGTTTGCATAAGTGAGTAGGATGACTTCATATGTGAATAGGATGCGTGCTGTTGTTTAATGTCGATATAGATGTATAAGTATTTTTGATAGTGTTCTATTGTTCATTGACAGCATGTATGAGTGAATCCATAGGTAAGTGATTAGATGTGTGTATACATCTATGAATCACTGAGTGGATTTTTAGATACTTGTATTGCTGTGACAATGGATTTAAATATGATACTCTGTATTTTACAAAGAGTGATGAAAAATTGTAATAGTGTATGAAAAGGTGTATGTGATTGTCACGTGGATGATGTCATCAGTGATGTCATCAGTGATGTCATTTGAGATGTCATCAGTGATGTCACTGACCATGTCATGAATGATCTAATATGTGACATCATCAGCAGTGGATTGCGGGTGCGCGAAATATAGTTAGTACAACTAACTATATAGGAGCAATTTCAATGGTTTTGTATGAGTAAAATGTCCAGCTAACTATAACACCACTAAAACTTATAGTTTTTTGAGTGAATTTCAAAGGTTTTTTAAAAGCTAATTCCTAACTATATAACTCCTGAAACCTATGGTTTTTTCAGTGAATTTCAAAGGTTTTTAAAATGCTAATACCTAACTATATAAGGCCTGAAACCTATGTTTTTTTCAGTGAATTTGCAAGGTTTTTTAAATGCTAATTCCTAACTATATAAGGCCTGAAACCTATGGTTTTTTCAGTGAATTTCAAAGGTTTTTTTAAATGCTCATTCCTAACTATATAAGGCCTGAAACCTATGGTTTTTTCAGTGAATTTGCAAGGTTTTTTTAAATGCTAATTCCTAACTATATAAGGCCTGAAACCTATGGTTTTTTCAGTGAATTTCAAAGGTTTTTTAAATGCTAATTCCTAACTATATAAGGCCTGAAACCTATGGTTTTTTTCAGTGAATTCGCAAGGTTTTTTAAATGCTAATTCTATTAGCGGATAACGTTTTTATATATTAAAACGTTTTTTAAATCTCAAATGCCTGCTTTGCTAACAGAGTTTTTAAGCACAGGCTCTTTTGTCTCTGGTGGCCATATTGGGAGACTGCATATCCGAATTTTTTTAATGAAATATAAGAGGATTTGAGAAGTCACTCAAAATGTGCCCTAATTTTTCTTTCTTCAGCACTAATCATAATTTCTATGGCAAAATGAACCCCCTCATTTTGTTCCTTTGCAAATTAAATGTTTTACGTGTTAACACTTTATTCCAATCAAGATGACTTCAGGTGTGCCATACTTTTGTCATAAGTAAGACTGTTAGCACTCTAGTTGTTCTTTAGAACACTCTGGGACATTCTGTCATTGGGCTATAGTTGGGCTACATCTGGCTGATATTTGGGCTACATTTGTTTTTTTTTGTCTCTGGTGGCCATCTTTGGGCTACATTGGGCTACATTGGGCTACATTTGGGCTCTAACATATATATAGCCCAATGTAGCCCAATATATATTTTTTCAAAGTTAATTTTCGTAAAAACCACTGGAGCACATATATTGAGACATAGCAAAGACACATCTTTAGAACACTCTGGGACATTCTGTCATTGGGCTATAGTTGGGCTACATCTGGCTGATATTTGGGCTACATTTGTTTTTTTTGTCTCTGGTGGCCATCTTTGGGCTACATTGGGCTACATTGGGCTACATTTGGGCTCTAACATATATAGCCCAATGTAGCCCAATATATATTTTTTCAAAGTTAATTTTCGTAAAAACCACTGGAGCACATATCTTGAGACATAGCAAAGGCACATCGAGCTACCAGTCCCTACAATTTTGCCAAGTTTGGTGGAAAACCATTCAGCCGTTCGGGCTAAAAAGGAGTCCAACCGCCCTATGGAAATTAACATGGGGAAAACACGTTTTGGGACCTCCCTTTTATCTCGGCCCCCGCTTGACGAATCCCCCCCAAACTTTCAGGGAAGGACCGGAGTGCCGCGAGGCAAAGTTAAGGAACATTTCAGAAAGATTCCTCAACCGGCGTCAAAGTTATTCCCAATAGAATGTTGCGATTTCCCTATGGAAAACAATCCTAACTATATATACCTACTGGCTATCGCCAGTAGGTAATATATACACACATAATTCACCGTATATCTCTTTGATTTTTTTCAAAACAACGGATCCAGACCACGGTATGGTGCGAAATCACCCAATTCCCTGAGTGCAAAATAGTATCTTTGTTGACACAGTTATTCTCCTTTTCTATGTCAATGCTGGAGCCCCAGTATTTGACATATCTTGTTGGTGGTTGAGGTGAAACTTAATT
Organism: Lissotriton helveticus; assembly: GCF_964261635.1. Taxonomy (NCBI): domain Eukaryota; kingdom Metazoa; phylum Chordata; class Amphibia; order Caudata; family Salamandridae; genus Lissotriton; species Lissotriton helveticus. Next base: position 388,210,793 of record NC_136071.1, read on the forward strand.
AAATTGTTGTCTTAAATGTCAATTCCTGACTCGACTTGAAGCATATTCGGTTTAATCCAATTCTATAAATCAGATTTTTTTGTATTGGTTTAAATACCAATAGATCCTCTCCTTTCTCTGATGTCTTCGGGTTATCTCACTGCTCTAGCGGATACTGTCATTTATTTCTTGTATTGATTAAGCAACAGATAAAGTGCAAATGCTGTTTATCTAGTTATGTTGCCTGACTAGCTTGTGCAAATTGGCATCGATACATTGTTCATAACATTTCCTGATAATAATCAAAGTATAAAGATAAAATCATAGGGGGGGCGTGGCCAGGCACCAGCGAAGATGGCCGCCTGAGACCCGAGCTCTGCCGGGACCGAGGCTGCCCCCTTTCAAATCCGCACAAAATCCTGGCCAGGGCGCCCCTACACTAGCGCCCCGACCCCCTGTTGGTTAGGGCCATCGAGCGGTGCTGAAACCAGAGCTCTGCGACCTGGCGCGGCCGAGTCGCGGCCGTTTTGCGGGCCGAGGCGGACCCGGGGCTATCGCCTGGAGCCCTCGGGCCGGGAGAGTCTGCACTTGAGGCCCCGGCTTGGGGCCTATCCAAACAGCGAAGGCCGGAGGAGGGCTGCCGGCCTGTGGAAAGGCCTGTTCGACACGGCGTGGTCTGTCAGCTGCTGAGCCTGGAGCAACAGTCGGGGCTTGGGGCCTACTCACGCCGCGAGGGCCGGAGAAGAGCCGCCTGCTTGTGGGGAAGGCCGGTGAGCGTGGTGCCCGGGCTGCGCCATTTTACCACTACCTGGTGAGGGCCGGGGACCTGCGGCGACAAAGGGGGGGCGCGGAGAGCCCCATACGGAATCGAGCCGCGCCCTGTTGACCCAGTGCGTGGCCACAGAGAGAGAAGAGCCCGGAGGCCCGGAGAGAGAGGAGTGCCTAGTGGGCTGCACGGGGCCCCTGTGGACCCCCCCCCTGGCGAGGTGAGGGCTCCGGACTCGGAGGAGGAGCGGCGGATACCCCGTGGCGGCAGAGGTGCCGGACCGGCATAGCTGGGTGCCATTGAACAGGCCTGACCGGGGGGCCAGAGGGGAAGTGCCCCCATGCAACGCTGGGCGAAGGGAAGATAAGCCCAGCAGGAGGTATCGGCACCAGAAGCAGTATTGAGGACTGGAGGCAGTGGGAAGGCCAGTGACAGAGTGGTTCGTGTGAGGTTGCAGTGGTGTGGTGCTGGCCCCCGGATGGTATGATCTCCACGGTGGTGACACATTGGACCCGTGGGCGGGTTGCTTGGACCGGTAGCGGCTGTGGGGGGACGCCCTTGGCCAGGGTCAGCGAGCTGGAGCCGGAGGTGGTGCACCTTCCATCGTCGTGTGCTCTGAGTAGCTGAGTTGGGCTTCCCCAACTACGGGACGACACCCACCGCTCGGAGGCGGGAACGTGGGGGCTCCCCGTGGCCGTCCATCGCCCATACCATCCAGGCGGCTGGACCGTTGGGACACTACCAGCTCGCCATGAGGCCAAAGGGAGGCACGTCCACACAGACTAATAAAATGGACAAATACGCGGTGCCACAGAGCCAGGGACCAACAGGGGCGGCTGAAGGGGACCAGACGGGCCAAGTGGAACCCTCCCTAATGTCAATATTGGCTGCGATCCAATCACTAGGCACCAACCTCGAAACAAAAATGGACAAAATCTCCATTGAGGTAAATCTCCTTCGTGCAGACCTAAGTAAGACCACGGACAGATCGAAAGCGAATGAGACGGATATCAAAGCGTTGCAAACCTCTGAAAAAAGACTTGAGAGCAGGATTAACGACTTAGTGCACCAACATCGCCAAATGGCCCTCCGCCTCGAGGACCAGGAAGGGCGGGCCCAAAGGAGCAACATTCGCGTGGTAGGTGTGCAGGAGGAAACGGAAGGGCCAAGTGTAGAACTGTTTCTTGAAGACCTGATCCTCCAACACCTGAAGCCCAAACGCATGTAAAAAATGTTCACAATTGAAAGGGCTCACCGCGCACCGGTCCCCATGGTCCCCGGCATGGTCCTACCTACACCAGTCAATCCCTAGTTGCCTTAAACAGGTATGCTGCCACTTTGTGCTCACATAAGGTATCAGGTACTTTGGAGGGACCGTTTTCTTGCATGATTTGTCATACTCAATTTACTAGCAATGCTGTAATTACACCTTACCAGCTACAATCTATTAACTGTCAGCAAATTTCGCTTGACAGCTCTAATGATTTAACTCTGTCTTGCAAGAACCTACTTTGCAATGTTCGCTCGTTAGCTGCCCACTCCACCCAGGTCTGGGATCTGATAACATCAGAAAAGCCTCATCTATGCTTTCTAACAGAGACTTGGCTGAAGCCCCACTCTGTTCCGGCTATTACTATGGGGGTACCACAAGGATACAAATTAGTACGGGTGGACAGGCCTATTAAAACTGGTGGGGGATTAGCTATTGTTTTTAAACAAGAAATTGAGGTCGTGGTCACTGAGACTGTATGTAATTCACAAATGGAGCTCCTCATCTTTACTGTAAACCCTAATTCTAAAAATATAAGGAAGGGAGCATTAGTCTATCGACCCCCAGGTCCGCTCGGGAATTTCTCTCTCCAACTTGTTGAATCACTGGCCCCACACATACAGATAGATTCTGATTTTATCCTGGTAGGGGACTTCAATGTCCACAGTGAACTTTCCTCTTGTGTGGAGGCACAGACACTCTTGGCAGATCTAACCACTTTAGGTCTGCACCAAGTTAATCAGGGACCCACGCACTTAGCTGGCCATACTTTGGACCTTGTGCTATATAATTCCTCCTCTATAAAGTGTCTACCTCCCTGTCAAGTGGATTGGACGGATCACTCTATTATTGAGTTCTATACTCGACTTACTCAGGTGCCTAAGGGAGCACAGAAAATATTGGCTGACGTTAGAAGACCCTGGAATAAACTAACGCCTGAGAGTTTCAGGGAGAACTTTATCGAACCTAATTGGGCTGAATATGGCGATAATGTTAATGCGGCACTAACTGCTCTCAATGAAGCAGTAGCTACCTCCATTAATCATGCTGTTCCTTTTAGAACATACAAGCCCCGTCCTGCCCCAAGACAAGAAATCTGGTACACAGATGATCTTAGGCGACTAAAAATTATGGCACGGAAATCAGAAAAATTATGGAGAGCCACTCATAAGGCTGAGGATAAAGTCATTTATAGGACTGCCCAGAAAAACTACCATAAAGCTATTCGATCTGCTCGCAAACATCATATAGCAGACCAAATAGCAGCTGCAGGTAAAAATGTGAAAGTCCTTTATCAGATCTTACAGACCTTTGTCAAGCCTGTAGCCTGTGAAACTGAGGGCACTGAGTCCCAAGTACTTTGCAACAACATCTCGCAGTTTTTTGTAAGGAAAAGAGAAGGCATTTATGCAAAGATCTTAGCCTCAAATTCCTCCTCCAACATCTTGAGTACTGTGGATAGTATGGCTCCATTTCACCCCTGCATAACAGAAGTCAATGCTTTTAAACTTGTTGAATTCCCCCCTATATCTATCGAGGAAATTGGCACTCTAATCAATCAAACTAAGAGTGGTTGCCCGTTAGATATTGTTCCAGCTCGGATCATGTCTCTTTTAAGGGATGATCTAGGAGTAGGGATTCAACAGGTGCTTAATCTATCCTTAGCATCAGGTGAAGTCCCTCTCAATTGGAAGCGTGCTTTGGTGAGGCCTCTACGCAAGAACAACTCCATTCCATGGACTGACCTCACGAACCTGAGACCCATCTCTCTTCTCCCTTTTCTAGGGAAGTTGGCCGAGAAGTTTGTTAACCGGCACTTATCCAACTACATTGATAGTGTGGGGGGACTAGATCCCTCTCAATCGGGTTTCAGGCCTAGGCACAGCACCGAGACCGCCTTGCTGTCCGTCACTGACAATCTTCGTATGCTTCAGGATAAGGGGTTCTCCGTTATCCTGGTGCTATTAGATTTGTCAGCGGCGTTTGACACGGTGTCACACGAGATCATGACCGCCAGACTAGTTAACATCGGTCTGGGTGGCAAGGCGCTGGCTTGGCTGAGGAGTTTTTTCAGCAAACGCACTCAGAGAGTAATACTGGGTTCTTACCAGTCAGAGGAGGTGGAGATCTCAAAGGGGGTGCCACAGGGCTCCTGCTTGAGCCCTACGTTATTTAATATCTACGTGGCACCCCTAGCTAACATCGTTAGATCCCACGGGTTTATCCCTGTATCGTATGCAGACGACACACAACTCCTCTTTCCCTTTAAAATCTTGACTCCTGAAGTGCGCCACTCCTTTGCTCAAGGGATGAAAGAAGTGGCACACTGGATGGCAGCAAATCTCCTTCAGTGCAATGTCTCCAAGACGGAGGTGATGCTCTTTGGGGAAGCAAAACGACTATGGACTCCGGACTGGTGGCCCTGTGATCTTGGCCCAGTCCCAGAGCCAAAAATGGTAGTGAAAGATCTGGGAGTCAAACTGGATCAGGAGCTTACTTTAAAACATCACTCTACTTATGTAGTAGGCTCCTGTTTTCATGTTATTGGTCTTCTCCGTAGGGTGTTCCCCATGCTACCTGACTCCACCAGAAAAACTTTAGTTCAGTCACTCGTGCTGAATAGACTGGACTACTGCAACGGTCTGCTGCTAGCCGCCAATGAAGGTGTCATCGCTAGACTTCAAGTTGTGCAGAACACGGCTGCCCGCCTTGTTCTTAATGCCCCGGCCAGGACCCCTTCAAAACCGCTTCTTAAAAAACTCCACTGGCTCACCATAAAACAGAGAGTGCTGTTTAAAATCTGTTGCACTATCCACAAGTGCCTGTCTGGTAGTGGCCCGGAGGTCCTAACAGAGAAATTCATCCCATATATTCCCGCAAGAACTCTGAGATCGGGAGACCATGAACTACTATGTGTCCCCAGATTCTGGAAAACACGCCAAGGTGGTAGAGCTCTGTCAGTGGCTGGCCCGAAACTTTGGAATGAACTTCCATTGGAAATCAGAGCTTGCAGGGAACATCTTCCTTTCAGGAAAAAATTAAAAACTTTTTTATTTAACTATTGATACTGTGGAACATTATTTACACATGACTGGGCTATTTGCTTTCTGATGTTGCCAAAGGCGCGGAGATACTCCCCTGGGAGTCGATTCCCAGCGCGGTATAAGCTTGCAAATAAATAAATAAATAAACAAACCCAAGCCGGGAGCACCGCCCAGAACGATCATTGCCAAAATATTGAACTATAGAGACCGTGACGCCATCCTTCAGGCGGCAAGGCAACAGGGCGACCTGCACTACGAGGGGGCCACCATCCGTTTTTTTCCTGACTTCACCCTGCAGGTCCAGCGGGAGCGGCGCTCATTTTTGGGGATAAAGGCGGCACTACGAGACCGGGGTATCAAATATATGATGTTCTTCCCAGCCAAGCTAAAGATCATCGTGGGAGGCAAATCACTCTTTTTCACCACCCCGGATGCGGTCCAAGAATGGCTTGACACGGCGGCACCGGCGGCCCGGGAGCGACAGGAGCGGGGCACATGGAGAGAGGCACGGGGCCCATCCCCCGGGTCGACTGCGGACAAATCGGAAGGGGACACACGAAGCCAGCACTCATGGCTCTCCAGATCAGCTAGTCGCCGGGGGGACCGGAGCCGGGATTCGGCTGCACGCGGAGGACCTTGATTGCAGACCCCACTCTGCTGAACAGTAACGTATACTGCAACTGTGAGGTTTATGACATTTAATTTAAGGCGGGGGGTCATTATCCTGCCAAGTGGCTCCAGGACTCTGCTAATGGTCGGTGGTGCTCCACTACTTCAGGGACTCTATAGTCTGGGGGCAGCGGAGGCACGGTGGCTGGAGTCGGGGCTGCCGCACGATCTCCCTAACAAAGTTTCCTCGGGTGGGGAGTTTCCTCGCTCCTGGGTTGGGTTGGGTGAAAGGCGCTCTGCTAATTGGGGTAGTGGGTAGTTTTGAACCTACAGAGCAGGGAGCAGGGGTGGGTTGTTTTGAAGGGGATCCATGAGTCCGGTTGGGCAAGGGAAGGACTGGGGTGGGAGGACGAGAAGGGGCGGGGGAGGGAGGGGGGTGATGCGGGGGGGGCAAGGGGGGGAGGGCGGGGAGAGTGGGAAGTTGAGGGGGGTCAGAGAAGGGGGGGAATGTTTGTTTGGTCACGAATGAGAGGTCCTCAGCAGATCTGGTGGGCAGAGGTTCAAAGATCCACGCCGGGTGTGAGCGATGGCTATGGCTAAGAAATGGGACAAAAGCCTCAAGATACTCAGCTGGAATGTGAATGGGCTTGGGGACAAGCTAAAGCGCACCATGGTACTCCAGTTCCTAAAGCGCAACCAACCTGACGTTGTACTGTTACAAGAGACTCATTTGCTGGGTAATACTTGTCACGCTCTAATTAGATATGGCTATTCTCTGGTAATCACTCCGGCTTCACCACGGGGTCCCGGGGAGTGGGCATCCTTCTTCGGTGCTCCTTTCCCTTCCTCCTAGACCACACCGAAACAGACTCACAGGACCGTTTTGCCACAATATCGGGTAGATGGGAGGGGCGCAGGATAACTTTGATATCCACATATGTCCCTCCGGGACTCCAGTCGCAAGCGTATACTGACCTTGGTAAACTCCTCTTATCCCTCCCAGACGGGCAGCTATTCATTGGTGGGGACTTAAACGCAGTGGTTTCCGGCACGATGGATAGACACCCACCCAGGGAACTACCCAGGGGACAGAGATGGTTAGGAGATTTCCTAGATACGTTTGGCATCACTGATATATGCCATCTAGCACACCCCGCTGACACTCAATACACTTACTTTTCGGGGCCGCACCACTCCTTCTCACGCCTCGACTACATCCTTACTCCTCTACACCAAGACACGACAGTGCGCACAGCCGCGCATCTAGTGAGAGGTATCTCTGACCATTCGCCGGTTATGGCCCGCTTGACAATAGGCACCAGACGAGAAGGGTGCGTGGCACCTATAAATGCCTGGTATCTCCGTAATGAAGACTTACGCAAGGCATTGACCCTGTCCATAGCGAACTACTTTGATAGTAACGACGGTTGAGTGGAGTCGACGGTTACACTGTTTGAGGCCTTTAAAACAGCTCTCAGACGGGATGTCTTTTCGGCCATAGCGGGCCGGCGGAAGGATCGGGAGGCACAACTAGTGGCAAGAAGAAGGTTATTTAGGACCCAGCGGCGCCAGGGGAAACGCCCTAGTCTCCGGGTCCACCTGTCTTAGAGTACAGAGACATGGGTGATTCTTGGTGACGTCAAAGATCAATTTTATTAGCTGCAGCTTGTAACAGAGATCCTAGAAGTACAACACGGTGTATGTTCTCAGGAGACTGCTCGCTCACAAAAACTAGTCATCCCTTTTTATACCAAATATTATGCTTCAGGCAAATATTCCTAATTTACAGTTGACCACTCACATGTTTTCACAAAAAGAAAAGGCAGGATCATGATGACAAGCCCATTTGTCAGTTTGTCCAGCCCATAATCAATTATTGGTCAAACCCAACATTCTTCATCAGACAGGTCGATCGAACCCACCATAAAAACGGGCACATCCCCATCGTAAACGGATCATAAAGAAAGGAGCAGAGACAGGTGTGAGCAAGATAAGACATAGTTATGCGCAATAAAAGGTTTGATGGTGTTTTGTGTCTCGATCCGTAATCTTGATCAGCTACCGGGAAAGGGACTGGTTTAACAAGTTTGGCTTCAGGCAAGAGGGTCGCTCGCTCAGGTCATTCAGAAGACAGCTAAAGTGTACGTGTGCTTGGAGACTCGTTCGGCCACTGTCACCGGCCTATGTGAGGGCAACCACAAAATGGCTGCCGTACGCAAGATGGAACCCGAGGGTCCAGAACGGACTCCCTGATTTCATGGTGATCTCGTCACTCAAATAGGACGAAAATACTCATACATCTTGCACTCGCCATATTCGGTCTGCTGATACCAAAATCGTCATGATAGGACGACTTTTATAACAAGGTTCAGAATTTCAGTACCTCAGACCCTCCTTTTGCCCTTACATAGGCAATAACCTAAACCCATGTCAGTCTGAGTCTAGGTCTATACTCATCAGATCATCAAGATGTTGCTGTAGCATCATCCTATTACTTAGCACATCTCTTGGTAGGGGATTCCTTACACACGATGTAGCACAGAGACCACATATAGCAGGAGTACACTGTACACAGAGACAGAGCAGGAAAAGGATGGCTAAGATCACCCCAATTACCATCAGAGTCTTCCATCCCCACGTGGATAACAGTTCCCAGAATCATCCCATCAACGACCAACCTCCTTTATCCACGTGTATAGATTCGGAGATTTTATGCAGTTTGGAAATGGCCTGGCACACTGTCGGAGCATTGTCTGGAATGAAAACACAGCAACTTGATTGGATCACTTTACAGACCCCACCTCGATCTGCAAGTATGACATCTAACGCAACTCTGTTCTGGAGAGTCATAAGACGATCTGACTGGAGCTCAGCAGTCAAGTTACTAAGGACACCGGCAGTTTCAACTACGGTGGACTCAACCACTCTCGTCAGTTGTCGTATGTTCCTGCTGTTCACCATAGGTCCCCTAAACGGCAGAAAACCCTTCAAGAAATCTCCCAATTCTTGTCCTGCAGTATCTTCCTCACTGAAGACTCCTCTGACTACTCTTGTCTTGTGGTAATCTGCCGTGGCCGTGTAGGTGGGAGGCAACAGGAACGAGACAAAACATGTGCCCGAGAAATCAGGGGGCAGCCATGTGTATGCTCTATCATAACAGATGAAATAGGTACCCTTAGCTGCTAGGAACGATGGGGAAGTCTGGGACGAAAAAACATACGTCTCATTGCAGATACTACTCCCTAACTGAGCTCTCGGATTCTTGCCATTCCCTTGCAGACAAAGATGACCCTGATGGGGTACAATCCAAATCGGAGAGGATCTTTTCGTTTGCTGGTTCTTACTCAGACTAGCTCCATATCCGGTCACATTCCATCCAATATACGCTAGTGTCTCATCTCTCGGGATAGTCTCATAGGAACTAGCTCCTTTATTCATATCGACGATTCCCTTAACTAGAGCACTATTCTTTGGATTATCCTTCACAGAACATAGGGGGTGGACTTCGCGAGCGTAGATGAACATCGTTCGGTACGCCCATACAGAACCATTGTAGCTAAATGGCAGGATTAGATAAGGAATACCTTTATCAGTAGTATAAGGCATAAGACCACACACCCAACAGTTAGTCGTGTTCACTACTAATTGGTGTTGGTGCAGAAGCTGAACGAAAGAGTTATTAACAAACTCCAATCTTCTAACGGTCTCATGTTCAGGCAGAGGATGAAAAGAATGCGAAGAAACAGTAGAAGAAGGTATGGGTTGTGTAGTGGATGCAAACGTCACTTGAAAAGAGAATATAACGTATCCCATTAAAAACATCATCAAGCTAAGCAACATGAAAACGCATAATATTAAAAAACATTTTCTACTCATTATTTCACATATTTTGGCTCTAAAGTTTGTTTCTTCAACAGGTCTCTCCATCTCGAAAAACTCCATCCTCTAACCTTGCTGCTCGCGGAGGTAGGGTGTTCCTTGCTAAGGAATGCGTCTGTCAGTCCAGGGAACGCCCTAGGACCAACCAGAACTGTCGACCTTGTGTCTTCGGCTTGCACTCCAAAGACTTGGCGCCGCGACCCTACAGCTGAACCCGGATGGCGGTTCGAAAAACAAAAATCGGTCAAAACTGTTTCTCAGATGGGAGAGCTGATCTTTCAAAAATAGTAAAGAAAAGGATTATTGTTTTATTAGTCCCATGACTCTTGGTCGCAAATTATAACGGTTTTTGCCGGGCGTTGTGTGGTCGCAGAATAAGAGTTCAGGCTCGGTGGTGTCCAGCCGCACTGGTGGTGGCACGGCTTCTTGCAAAAGATCGTCGCTTTCACGCTCAGAACTTGTCCCAATTAAACGTGCATCGCTAAAAGGCAGAAAACGAGGCACAGTTTTGGTCTCAGAATCAGGAATGCCCTCCTGGACCCACCGGTCGTACGGCAGAGGCAGAGGAACCCTCTTACAATGTACGCCGTGGATCCAGTTTTTCTTCCCTTGCACTCGTACTGCAGTTCTCGTAGATAAAAGCACCAAGTATGGACCGGTCCAGCGGGGCTGATCGTTCTTTGTCCGTTGAAAGTTCTTGATCAGCACCCACGATCCGGGATCGATTGCATGCCCTGGATCTTCAGAAGCCTGAGGCAGTGTTTCGTGAACCGTCTGCAATATGACGTAATACCCAAGAAAGCACGCACTTCTCTTTGTGTAGTAGGCACACTCATTTTCGCAATTGCTTGAATTCGTTCTGGAGTCAGTTTTCTTCCCTCCTTCGATAAGAGATGACCTAAGTAGGTGACTTCTTGTCGACAATACTGCAACTTTGAAAGAGACACTTTGTGATGGAAATCAGACAAATAACGCAACAACAGCAAGGTAGCTTCCTTACAAATCTCCTCAGTATCGGCAGCGACTAATAAATCCTCAACGTACTGGAGAAGAGCAGCACCATTAGGTAAAGCAATCGTATCAAGCTGTGTTTTTAAAGCCTGACTATAGATAGAAGGACTCTCGCACTAGCCTTGAGGAGCTCTCTTAAACCGGAAGCTTCGGCCTCCTAAAGGGAAGCCAAAGATATCCCCACTCTCCTCGGCAATCGGGATGCTGAAGAAAGCATTCTTCAAATCAATCACCGAAAACCAAGTGGCTGAAGCTGGAATCATGGTCAGTAAGGAAGTAATGTCTGGAACAACAGGAAATTGCGGAACTACAATCTTATTCACCTCGCGAAGATCGATCACGAACCTATATACAGGTGGTTGTGATGAATCAGTCCTTTTTAGAACAGGCAAAACTGGACTATTGCACACATTACCTCTTGTTTCTTCAATTACATCTTTCTCAATCAGGTCATGAATGATCGCTAGCAACGCTCTTTCACCTTCACTAGAGATCTTGTATTGGGGAATACGTGGCATTTTAACATTTGCTTTCAACGTCACAACATATGGCGGTATCTCCAACAGACCCACATCATTAGGACCAGTAGCCCAAAGAATATCAGGAAGAGAAGACAATTCTGTCGGAAGTTTATCCTTTGACAAATACATCGGGGAGACCACTTTCTTACCTAATGTAAGTTGTACTCCCGAAGGAGAGCAATACAATGTCACGTACAATCTTTTCAACAGATCCAGTCCCAACAAGTTCTCACCACAACCTGTCGTCAGAATAAGGGGTGCTTCGAATTCACAAGGTCCAACAGAAAGAGATATAGGACTAGAAATTGGGTTCCTAACCGGGGCGCCAGAAAAACCTACTGAAACATTCATCTCGCCAGACAAAGATGCGCCAGGGAGTTTAGGGTGCATAATAGAACTCTTTGTAGCACCAGTATCCAACAGAAAAGGCTCTGACACACCTGATGTAATCACCTCAACATAAGGTCCACTCTGATCTACTGGAACTGAAACGACTCCCTCTCTTTTTCTATGGCTGTCCTAGCAATCATTACCTTCCATATTCCCACCTTCGACATAGTAGTCGTCAGCATAGTACTGAGTCGTCCTACCAGATGTGTGATTCTGCTGATCAAAACTATTCCTTAAATTTTGTGGAGGAAAGGGACGTGCGTTCTGGGGGAACCTTCCACGTCCTCTACCTCTAGGAGCTTGTGGAACATTCCGACCTCTTACGCTAGTAACACCATTCATACGCTGCGACAAAACAGGGCAACTACTCTTAAAATGGCCCTCTTCTTTGCAATATGCACACTGATTAGGGCCTACAGGAAAACGTGGCTGAGAAGGCTCGAACCTTTGCGAGTTTCTCTGAAACTGCGGAGGCTGCTGATAGTCACGCTGGTTACTACGGGGCGGATACGCTTGCTGTAAAAGAACCTTCGTCTTTAGCTCTTTAGTCTTTTTGTCTGCCCTATCCTTCTCATCCTTATCCCTATTTTCATAGTATTGTGCAGTAGCCAATATCTGTGCTGATGTAAATGTAAATGTAAATGTAAATGTATTTCGATTTATATAGCGCACTAATCACCCAGGGGTCTCAAGGCGCTTGCTTAGGGAACCCGTCCTGGTATTCCCCTGTGAGATACCCCGGCAGGGTATTCACAAGGTGAAAGCCAGGCATCCCGCCGCGAGGGGCCGTAGTGGAGATTAAGCAAGCTATTGCCCAGAGTCGCAGAGTGTGACCCCGTGAGTCGAGTAGGCACCGAGCGAGAATTGTCGAGTCCGTGGAATTTTTTGAGCCCGAGACCCGCCGAGGCGGGGAATCGAACCCTGGTCCACGGCTGATCTCAGCTTCCGGGTCTGCCGCCTCTAACCACTGAGCCACGCTTCTCCAATGAGGATGAGGATGAGGAAACAGCCCACGAACTCTCGGAATCCTTCAACTTGGTACATAACTCGGGAAGCAAATTATGCACGAACTTATCAACAAACAACCGTTGACCACCTTCAGTACTCATGTCTTGACCACTGTGGTCAATAAATGTTTCTTCAAACCTAGTGAAGAAATCGGACACAGTTTCATCTTTCTTTTGCTTACATGCAGACAATTTGTCCCAGTTTACTCGCATAGCAGGCATTAAAGTCTTCATGTAAGTAATGATCCTGCCAGGAAGTTCTGCAACTACAGGCTCCGGTTTAGCACCACCAACTTGTCGCGCATCCGCAGCACTAATATTGACCCAGGTATCACCTAACTCCTGCGCATGGTCCGTGTGCCGAATCAAACCCCATAAAGGTTGTGGGACCACATTTCCAAACAACATGTCTATATCAGCTAGATTCATGACACATGAGTCTGCAGTCTGTGATAATTCTTTATAGTACCCTGCGGGATTTTTACGGGGGTCAGGCAAAGTCTGCTTAAGAGCCAAAACTTCAGCTCGCTTCCATGGAACATGGACCCAAACACATTGAAAATGTGCTGGCACAGCTGGGGGGTTATTATTTGCACCAGCAGGTACTTCTTCCTTCCATACCAGAGGAACCTCTCTCATTGGATATTGTTTCACTTTTCTCCTAACAGAAGGATCAGGCTCAAACAAGGACTGAGAAGGAAACTCGTTCCTAAACGAGAGTAGCGTTGCTACCGCTCTTTCAACGCCGGGACCCACAATCGTGCTTTTTGCAAACTCGAACCGTACACGGCACAACTCAGGCGGAGTTTGCCCCCGATCACCATCTTCCAATTCTTCATAAAGAAAATCACACATTCTGTCAAAAACGTACCTCTGCTTCGGTGCTTCCCATTGGCGGAAGACATCCATAACAGACTCTAACTCATATCTTGTAGGGTCAGTAACCCATTTATGCGCCAAATGATCCAATACTCCCTTCTCTCTATAATCAGGCAGTTGGCTACGCAACTGTTTACGCTCTGAATTGGGGGTCGTGCTTAATGACCCAAAGAAAGGAGAAAAGAGACTAGTAACAGTATCCGTCATTCTCTGTCGGACAGAAGGAGAAGTTGACAGAACAGGAGATAGAGCGGACTGAGTAAGAGCCAATGTAGGAGCAGTAGCAGAAGGGGCAGCGAGAACAGGCGAAAAAGTCGTAGGAATTAGAGACGGAGCAGGTAGCAAAGTCGGTGGCCCTTGACTAGGCTGCGCCAGAGGAGTAGGAGCCAACTGAAGAGAAGCTGGCGGCTGTGCAATAGCAAGAGGCAAAGCAGCCAGAGGTTGCTGCGCAACTAAAGGTTGCGGAGGTGCTGTAGCACTCTGCGCATAAGGGGGTGGCGAGCTCAACAAATGTGACATTAAAGGGTCTTTCTCAAGCTCCTTCGCTGCATCTTGCTGAAGAAGCGGCAAAACTGGATAGCATTTATCGATCTCCATTTTACGTTGCCTGTGCAACTGCTCACTCGCTTGTTCTTCTTCGTTATCTTTATACTGCATTGCAGCTTGCATTATCGAGATACCCCTTTCTCTTTTATTTTTCTTTGCTAATTTAATTTCTTTCTGTTTGGCTTCCTTTCGCCATGGGCGGAAAGAGTCAAACATCGCCGGCCGGGCTTTCTTCTTAAAAAGTCTAACCTCTAGATTGTTTAAAATTTCTGTGTCAAAACTACCATATTGGGGCCATTGTAGGACACCGTCCTTTTTCGTGTAACTAATCCATACTTCGTTATATGTGATGGGGCCCACGCCATGTTTCACATAGAGCTCATAGGTTGGGGTTCCAATCGGAGGAACCGGACATGAGTCCTCCAATCGGGAATCCCTATTTCGACCACAACAAAATATTCTTCCAAGTCTGCTAAGACCAGGCATCTTCGCTCACTAGTCTAGCTTCAAACTTCAAGGGAATATCCAATACGATAGTCTCGTGAATACACAAGTCCCTCGGCTTTGGTACTTGCAAGCCCCAAATCAAAGATCACGAGTTCCAAATCAAAGATCCCAAGGGATACCCAAAAACTAAACTAAGGACTGGGAGACGCTCTACTCATACTTAACTGAGGTATCGATGTCGGCACCAGGAGACCCGTCTATCGTCTCGCTTTACAAATCATCGAAGGCTCCAAGACAGGGCGACAGTCAGGGCAACAGTCCTTCGTAGCCGTCGGAAAGCGGGGAACCTCGCAGCAAAGACTTTCGGACCACGACGACATACAGGGGTCGATGAAGTGGGTGGCCTTCCTCCAGAATTTTCACACGAAGCTGCTCACGAACCTCAGGCTTGGACCGGTACCGCTGAAGTCGCCCCACGTTGGGTGCCAAATGAAGAACCGGGTTATTTAGGACCCAGCGGCGCCAGGGGAAATGCCCTAGTCTCCGGGTCCACCTGTCTTAGAGTACAGAGACATGGGTGATTCTTGGTGACGTCAAAGATCAATTTTATTAGCTGCAGCTTGTAACAGAGATCCTAGAAGTACAACACGGTGTATGTTCTCAGGAGACTGCTCGCTCACAAAAACTAGTCATCCCTTTTTATACCAAATATTATGCTTCAGGCAAATATTCCTAATTTACAGTTGACCACTCACATGTTTTCACAAAAAGAAAAGGCAGGATCATGATGACAAGCCCATTTTTCAGTTTGTCCAGCCCATAATCAATTATTGGTCAAACCCAACATTCTTCATCAGACAGGTCGATCGAACCCACCATAAAAACGGGCACATCCCCATCGTAAACAGATCATAAAGAAAGGAGCAGAGACAGGTGTGAGCAAGATAAGACATAGTTATGCGCAATAAAAGGTTTGATGGTGTTTTGTGTCTCGATCCGTAATCTTGATCAGCTACCGGGAAAGGGACTGGTTTAACAAGTTTGGCTTCAGGCAAGAGGGTCGCTCGCTCAGGTCATTCAGAAGACAGCTAAAGTGTACGTGTGCTTGGAGACTCGTTCGGCCACTGTCACCGGCCTATGTGAGGGCAACCACAAAATGTCTGCCGTACACAGGATGGAACCCGAGGGTTCAGAACGGACTTCCTGATTTCATGGTGATCTCGTCACTCGAATAGGACGAAAATACACTTACATCTTGCACTCGCCATATTCGGTCTGCTGATACCAAAATCGTCATGATACGACGACTTTTATACCAAGGTTCAGAATTTCAGTACCTCAGAAATTGAGACAGACCTAGAGGCGCTAGAGACGGCGACGCGAATGCACGACACACCCGAGACGCGGCATCAGCTATCCCTCAAAACAGCGGAATACCAGGTGATAGTGTTGGACTCGGCAGAGAAGATGGCTACCGCCAGGGAGGGAAGGATATACGACCAAGGGGACAATGCGGGCAAGCTTCTAGCATGGCTCGATAAAAAACAACGGGCAAGCAAGGTAGTGGCTGAAATCCGTACAATGGATGACGCTATGGTAACAGAACCGCATGACATAGTCACAGAATTTGCTCGTCACTTCCAGAGAGTCTACAGCAGAGGGTCTGATCGGCCAGAAGAAGACTCGTACGCACTGCTGGCAGATCTTAAGAAGCCTGCCCTCTCTGACGTAGAGCGCGATCTCTTAGAGGCGCCGCTCACTGTGGCAGAGGTGGAACGCGCCATCAGGGACCTCCGTCCTGGAAAGGCGCTGGGGCCTAACGGCCTCCCGATTGAGCTTTACAAGCTCAAGCCGGATGGCATTAGCTCCTATCTCAAGCGCATGTTTGATGAGAGCAAGTCCAAGGGGATACTGCCCCGCGACAAAGGCTAGCGACCATTGTGGTGATTCCTAAAGAAGGAAAGCCGAGGGAGCTGTGCTCATCGTACAGGCTCATCTCCCTGCTAAATGCAGAACCTAAAATACTAGCGAACGTTCTTGCTAAGAGGCTCCAGCCGGTTCTCAGTACCCTGGTACATCCGGACCAATCAGGATTCATGCCCCATCGTAACACGGCGCTTAATCTCTATCGGCTGAATGGGGTGCTGGGAAGAAGCCATACGATAGGGGAAGATGCAGTCGTGGTATCGCTTGATGCCACAATGGCCTTCGATACCCGCGAATGGCCCTATATGATGGCTGTCCTCCACTAGCTGGGTTTTGGTCCCGGTTTCATCTCTTGGGTGCGGCTCCTTTATTCTGAACTGCTTGCCCAGGTAGTTGTGAACAACAAGGTCTCGTAGGCCTTTGCCCTGGAGAGGGGGACCCGCCAGGGGTGCCCGCTCTCGCCCCTCTTGTTTGCCCTTTCCCTTGAGCCGCTGGCCACCTGGATCAGGCAGGATGTTTCCCTCAGAGGTCTGCGCTGGGCTGATGGCTGGGAGGACAGGATCTCCCTGTACGCAGACGACATACTCCTCTACCTCTCCAGGACCCGAAAATCTCTAATAGTGGCCCTCGACATTTTCACTACCTTTGGGAAAAACTCCGGTTACAGCATCAACTGGAGTAAATCGCTATTATATGTCCTTCGGGGAGCCACCCCTGTACTCCCTCGTGACTGTCCCATAAAGGTGGTAACAGACGGGTTCATGTATTTGGGCATTTTCGTGTCTATAGACAAGACTGCAATGTATGATAAAAACCTGCTCCCTCCCCTTATGAGGCTCAAGCGCGACTCTGCTGCCTGGCAGAAACTCCCGGTCTCCCTGTTGGGCCGGGCAGCACTTTTTAAAATGATGGTGCTACCGTGCTTTCTCTATGCCCTACAGAACTACCCAGACCTGATTCCCTCCTCCTATTTCGCAGCCGTTGAGGCAGCACAGAGACACCTCTTGTGGTTCGGCGCACCCAGAATAGCTCTGCAGAAGCTGACGCTGGGGTGGTACGATGGAGGGATTGCCCTGCCTGACATTCGTAGGTACTACTGGGCCGCACACTTATCGGCCATTAATCAGGGCACCTACTGTGACGGAAACAACCCCGGATACGGCATGGACAGGTGGCTTTTGCCGGGGGGGAACTATGAGGCAGTGCTGTACTCACGTCCAGGCAAACACGCGCTTACGGGGCCGACTCTCCATACAGTGCAATTGTGGCACATTGTCCAACGAACTATGGGCTGGCACAACAGGCTTACCCTGGCCACCCCCCTCTGGGTTTCGGAACGACTTGGCCTCTTGGGCCGTACGAAGGGGTTCCGGAACTGGGACCTCATCGGTATCTCCGGGATAGGGGACCTATGGGACTCTAATGGGGTCAAATCCTTTCCCTCCCTACAGACTACATATGAGCTAGCAGACACAGAGTACTTTCAATACCTCCAAGTCCGTCACTCACTGCAGAAAAACATTCCACAGGGCACGGTGCCCCCGCAGGCATCCCACCTCGAAGATAGGCTGTTAGATGGGCACATCCAGGAACACGCAATCTCACTCGTCTATAAAAAGTTGATAAATAATCTTCCTGATCTACTACATGACCTTAAGGGACGGTGGGAGGCTGATGGGCTGGAAATTGATGAGGAGGAGTGGAAATCGGCACTAGCCTCCCTGAAAGAGGTGGCCATCTCGTCTAGGCTGCGGCTCATCCAGCTTAAGATCCTCCACAGAGTGTACATATCGAACACACAACTTAAAAAGATGGGCAGATGTGAAGGGGATGAGTGCAGGAAAGGGTGCGGAATGACTGGCTCTTTCTTTCATATGCTGTGGGAGTGCCCGCTACTGCAGGCCTATTGGGTGAAAGTAGTGCGTTGTATGCAGCTCGTGTGGGGTAAGGAGTTGCGTCCTGAAGCGAAGCGATGCATTCTAAACATATGGGAGCCAACTGACTTACCAGCTAGAGGCAGACTCTGGGTAACACTCGGCCAAATGGTGGCTAAGCGTAACATTGCAAGACTTTGGGGGGCTGCTGCGTTTCCGCGTCTCTCTGACTGAAAACGGGACATGGACTGGTGCATGGTGCAAGAGAAGACGTTGTATGTAGCCCGAGGGTGCCCCCGTAAGTGGGAGGACATATGGAACAATTGGAACGAATACAGAGGGAATATCTGTGTACCCCCCTACCTACTAGACAGGTACTTGAGGCTGAGAACTAATGTAACAACCGTTTGTTGGCTCTTGCCATGACGAAGGTGGAACACTGGACCCTCTGTAAGATCTGCTGTATAAATGTAGAACCCGTAAATGTGACCTTGTTGGCTGTTGTTTGGTCGTAATGTCAATAAAAAGATTTAATAAAAAAATTTAAAAAAGATAAAATCATAAAAATCATGGTAAAATACCCTTTTAGATTGAAATATCATTATACATAGAAAAACATCTATAGAAACTATATAAAATACATATCAAAAACCACAAGCTAAAAACCCTCACACTTAAAATCATTTCTAAAAATGTCAATTTGTTAATTCGGATAAATAAGATAAAAAACCTCAATATAAAAACATAATTTATATTTTATAAGCAAGTATATAAATCGTCTGTGACATTCAGCCCTGTTGGGTGTTTAGAATTCAGTTCCAGAATATATCTGGTCTCCAATTGGCGCAGACGATGTTCCCTGTCCCCCCTCTTCTGCTCGGTGGGACTGAATCAACCACAAAGTATTTTGACTCCGTGACCCATAGACACTTTTAAAAATGGCTTGCCACCGGATAAGTTTTGTCATGATTGTTTATTGCCCGTAGGTGCTGCAAAATTGGTTTGTGCACCTGTAACTTGGTGCTGTCTACATATTGTAGGTTGCACTGGCAAATTAAAATGTGCACAGCATTTTTGTTTTTACATGTCAAAAGTTTGGTTATTTTGACATTTCTATCTCCGAACGGTGTTGTGTACGTTGTCCAGTTTTCCCCTTGTTGGCACTCCTTACAGGTTTTACATCTGTAAAAACCCTTACGTGTCTGTAGCCAATTGGTGTTGTCTATAACCTCCGGGCTGGTCTTTACCAGTTTAGCCACCATTGAGGGACCCCTATTGGATGTAATGGAGGGTCGAGTCGGCAACCTTTTGCCAATAACAGGGTCACTCAGTACTATAGGCCAATGTTTTGTGATAATTGATTCTAACTGTCTGTGTTGTTGGCTGTACTGTACAATAAATCTAAAAACATCCGATGTTTCTGTGTTTATCCATATATTTTCTTGTTGTAAGGCAGGGGTTCCTGAGACTTCATTTCTAGATGAAAGCAATTGGTATCTGTCATAGTGCATAGATTTTACAATAGCGCTATCAATCAGCTTTCTTGAGTAACCTCTTTCAAGGAACCTGACTCTACTGTTTGCCTGCGCTTCCCTCAGATCATTATCATTGCTATTTATCCGCCTTAGACGAAGCATCTCCCCATAGGGAAGGCTGTTTATCAAATGTCTAGCATGGGAACTGCTCACGTGTAACGTCGAGTTTCCCGCGGTTTCTTTGCGGAATAGCTTTGATTCAATCTTATTATCAACCACATAGATTAAAGTGTCTAAAAAGCTCACCTCTGTAGCACTTACGTTCGCTGTAAATTGAAAATTTTAATTATTGATGTTCAGAGCTGTAACAAAATCATTGGTGTCATTTGCCTCCCCGTCCCAGACCACAAACAAGTCGTCAATAATTTGCAATCACATTCTGATGTTTTTTGCCATCACCTGTCTGTGTTGCGTTTTGAGGACCAGCTCCTCCACCAGCCCGCATGCAAACATGTATAGCTAGGGGAGAAACTGGCCCCCATAGCTACACCTCTGGTTTGTTTATACAATAGGTTGTTGAAAATAAATATGTTGTTTGTCAAACAAAAATTAACCATGTCACTTATCATTTCTCTTTGTATGTTCGTTATTTTATCTCTTTTCCCCCAAGTAAAATCTCAATGCCCTCAAACCATCTGGATGTTGAATACTAGTGTATAATGAACACACATCTAGTGCTATAAACAGATATTCAGGTTTCCTTGGGAAGTCTTCAAGTTTCCTTATAAAATCCCATGTATCATGCACATATGAAGGCAAAGATTTTACAGCATCCTGGAGAAAAAAGTCAACATATTGAGATGTGTGCTCAAGTAGGCTATTTCTGGCTGATATTATTGGCCTGCCAGGTGGTTTCTCTTGATCTTTGTGGATCTTCATGATAAAATAAATTGTGGGTATCACCGCGTGATCATTTTATAAAAATATATATTCTTGCGAATTTATAGTTTCGTGGTTTTTCCATGTCAATAATTTCGACAGGTAAGTTGTGTACATTGCTTTCACTTCAGTGATATTGCTCTTAGAGTAACAGGAATTGTCCCTTAACTGTTTGTACGTCTCTTTTGTGTAGTCAACCTTAGACATCAGAACAATGTCCCACTGAAAAGATGTTGTCTGGACACAAGGAATATATTCTTTGAATGTAGTTTATTGCAGAAAGGGAGAGCCGTCCCAGCAGGCAGGTGGATGGCAGAGTAATAACTGCCCCAAAGAGAACACTGTACATGGAACATTCACTGTGACATAGAATGGTTCCAAGTTGCGCAATGCATATCACCACACCTCCCCTCTTTTAACAAGAGAAACACAAAAACAATAAGTACATTGAAAGAAAAACATGACTCATGGGAAGATACGTAAAAAGTACAACAGGGTTAAACATAATCTCACAGCTAGCTAGGTTTGAATGAAAAGTACAACAGGGTTAAACACAATCTCGCAGCTTGCTAGGTTTGACTGACACTCTGGTACTTTTCCTAACCTCATCCCCCTTTGGAACATTTTTTGAAATTGACATTACTTGAAGAACCAGGGGGATCTTTCGCAATCTAGGAAGTACACCACCAATTGCCATTGGTTAATCTGACCGCATTCTTGCGAGTATCTACTACTTGCTGAGAATCTAAAAACTTTGAAAGACCTTTCCTAACTGAAACAGGATTTTTAACTTTGACCCAATCTCCAATCTGAATGTTGTGAGAAATTTTCTTTCCAGGTTTAACCTGTTTAGAACACACATCCGAGGATTTTCTATGAGCAGCGTCCCACATATTGCTCATGTCGCTACCTTGACAAAAAATTCTTACCATCCAGAAAGGATATACTTGTGAACAAGCTTTTCTTCCTCTCATGAGTTCGAATGGAGTGTAGTTGGTAGCAGAATGAGGAGAAGTGCGGTAGCACCATACAAGATCTTTGACTGCTTTAAATACACAACTTCTAGACTTGAAAGCAGCTTGAACACACTCCAAAATAACTCTGTTAAATCTTTCTGTCTTGCCTTTGCTTTGCTGATGATAGAGAGGAGTTCTGGTGTGTTTGATACCACACGACCTCAAAAAGGAGTTCATTTCATGAGAGATGAATTGAACGCCGTTATCGGTTAATATCTCCTCTGGATAACCTTCTCTCAAAAATATACTATTCAAGCAATCAATGACGCTTTTAGAATTTGGTATACTAATTGGTTCAACTTCGACCCACCTTGACAAATGATCAATGAGGACCAAAAAGTATTTGGAGTTGTTGGGGAGAACATGGAACGGTCCCAGAAAGTCCATTCCTAACTTCTGCCAAGCACGACCAGGAACAGAAACCTTAGATTCTACAAGGCCTTCCAAAACTAATACCTTGTCACTGGCATTACAACGTGAACATAGTCTGACAAACCCATCTATCTGAGAGTCCATTTTTGGCCACCAGAAGTCAGATCTCACTTTTCTTTTAGTAATAGTGGCACCAAGATGGCCAGAATGTGCTGCCAAAATAATTTTTTCCCTAAAACATGATGGAGGAACCAATTTGTCACCACGGACAATTATACCATTTTCCATTGAAAGCTCAGTATTAATCTTCCAAAACATTTGGAGATCGGGAGAAAGACATTTCTCTTTCGGCCACCCCTTTTTAATAAGAGAAGAAACTTCTTTAAGAACCACATCATCACTTAGTGCTTCGATCCAATCATCCTCTAGAAAAGATATGGACTCTTGACAGACATTAGCAACAAAGCACTCCTCTACTTCAGTCTCCCAATCTTGTTCATCACTGTCGGTTATGGGAAGCCTAGAGAGGCAGTCAGCTCTGCTGTTTCTTCCCCCTGGTATGTATTCCACGCTAAAGGAGAATTCAAGTAATTTCGTGGACAACCTTGCTAAACGAGCTGTCGTGCGTTTGACATTTTTTCCATTTAAAATATCAACCAAAGGTCGATGATCTGTTCTGAGAACAAAAGACCTGCCCCACAAATATGATTTGAATTTCTCCACACTCCATGTGCAGGCTAAAAGTTCTTTTTCAATGACGGAATATTTCCGTTCAACGGGACGGAGAGTGCGAGAGGCAAAGCCAATAGTGTATTCCTTCCCGCCAGAACATTGAGAAAGAACTGCACCCAAACCGTACTCACATGCATCAACCGTGACAAAAGTTTGTCTTCCTTCAACAAATGCTTGTAGAGCTGGAGCTGAAAGTATATGATCTTTGATAATCTGAAAACCTTTTTTTTATTCTTCTGACCACTCAAAGGCAGCCCCTTTCTTTAATAAAGACCTGAAGCATTCAGTCATTTTTGCATAATCCTTCATGAACTTTGCATAAAACTCACACAAACCGAGGAAAGACAAGAGTTGTTCTCTGTTTTGAGGAGCTGGTGCCTCAATAATGCTCTTAACTAAACCAGGCCTAGGTTTAATACCTTTTTCCGAAATGATATGTCCTAAATACTCTATTTCTTTGGCCTTGAAAATACATTTACTTTTCTGCAGGGTTAAACCTCTATTCTCGAGAACTTCGAAAACTTCATTAATTGCTTGGTTGTGCTCACTCTCTGTTTTAGTAAAAATGAGAATGTCATCTTGAAAGACAACTACATTGGGATTATGGGCAAACATTTCCGACATGAGTCTTTGAAAGACTGCTGCGGCTGACGCTAGTCCAAAGGGAAGACGACAGAATTGAAACACACCATCAGGAGTGACGAAGGCAGTGAGGTGTTTGGATTGAGGGTGCAATTCTACCTGGTGATAGGCAGCTTTAAGATCAAGTTTCGTAAACCACGAAGATGACCCCACTTTGGCAATAAGGTCTTCAATACGTGGCAGAGGAAACCCATCAATCCAAATGGCTTCATTGAGAGTGCGTAAGTCAACACACATTCTCAAATCTCCTGATCTATTCTTGGCTAAGACAATGGGGGAAAGCCATAGAGTGGATTCAACTTTTTCAATGATCCCTTGTTCACACAGAGCCTTCAAATGTTTAGACAGATCACTTCTGATGCTCAAAGGAACATTGCGTAATTTGTGCTTGGTAGGAATTACATTGTCTTTTACTCTGATGGAATGCTGAAAGTTAGTAATTTTTCCAAGACGGTCCTCGAAGATTTTACTAAACTTTTGTTCCCAAGTATTATGAACATGAGAACAGAGTGTATTGCCAGTAACCATGGTAACAGAAGTGTCTCTTTTAACCTGTTTGTCAATGAAAACTGGATTAGCTAATCCTGGCTTAATAGTCAAACCTATTTCAGCTTGGTGGATAAGACCAAGAACATTAATTCCTTTCTTGGCCACATACCCCTTCCCCTTGATAGTTACACCTAATACATTAATGTCAGCCCAGAAAAATCCAAGTAAATGAATCCTACTGCCTTCAAAGGCTACAGTAAGAATATCTGGGGGCAATAAACTCTTATCATGCCAAAATTTGGTGTATTTATCTTGTGAAATAATGGTGATGCGTGCACCAGTGTCGACTAGCAACTGAACGTGATCTTTTCCAATGATAAAATCAACCTCGGGATCAGGAATATGTTGAGAAATGCTTTTTTCATGGGAATCCATGACTACCACTACGTATTCCTGATGCATGATGTTCTCATGAGAAAGATCACTCTCATTTGAAAAATTGTCGCTATTTTCGTTAATACTTTCATCATTGATGACACACCGAACATTTCCTCTTAAACTTCCTCTCCTGCCTCTCATGCATATTTTAGCAAAATGCCCCATTTTACCACACTGCCCGCATTGCTGATTGACAGCAGGACAGTTCTTAAAAGAAGAAACATGAGAAGAAGAACCACATCTATAGCAGAACATTCTAGAGTGAAATTGTCTGAATCTACCACCTCTAGATAAATTGGGCCTTCTGAAATTGCTACGTGGAACAAAAGGAATTCTGGTTGTAGGAGAACTAGAAACAGCACCAGAGATTGTGGTATTGGACATGGCTGTTTCCAGCTGTTTGACATCATCCATAGAGGTTTCTATACTTTTAGCTATATCGACCGCTTTATCTAATGTGGGGTCTTTGCACGTAAGTAACTTCTTTTGAATTTTCTTACAATAGCAACGTGCAACAAGTTGATCTCTAATGAGTTGTGATGTGAAATTGTCAAATTCACAATTTGCGGCTAACATTTTTAAAGCAGTTATAAAGCTATCAATGTTTTCATCACTCTTTTGTGTTCTTGTGAAAAACTTATACCTATGTACAACTACGTTTTTTGTTTTAGTAAAATATTTTTCTAATTTCGCTTTAGCTATTTCAAACTCATCAGGATCTTGACCTTCAGGTGGATCATATGGAGGTAAATGGTCAAAAACGTTTTGACCTTCGACCCCCAAATGGTAGTACATGAGGTTCTTTTTCCTCTCCGGTCTGTATCTTTGGCCATCAATAGCACCTAAGTAAGCCATAAACGATCTAACCCATAATTTCCATTCTAATGGGGGATCACCAGGTACTTGTAAGAACGGAGCAGGTGGAGTGACACTTTGCATAGTTAAATAGAAGAGATTTTAAGTATTGATGGAATGAAGATTAAGTTTGCTAGGTTGAATTTGCTTGAAGAAAAATATTTGAAAACTTACATTTGTTATAATCCTTCAATGAAGAAAAATATGCGCTGGTTGTGAAGAATGTGCGTTAAAACACCCAGAACTTATTTCCCCCCCCCAAAAAATTGTGAGCATATCACAGAAGTAATTTGCTGCAAAGATTGTGTGTGTAACACAGAGGTGACACACTGTAATAATTGTGTGTGTATCACAGAAGCTATGAATTGTGTTGGAAAAATGTTCAATGTTCAATTGCAGATTGAGTTCCAATTTCTGTTACTAGATGGCAGCGTGCAATAGTAAATCCTGTCTCTTCTCTGTCCCAGATAGTGCGTGAATTGCTTGAAGAAACGAACACAGTGTATTTAAATAGTAAAATTGGAAAAAAACAACGTTTGACAAACACGAGTAAAAGCTGTGTGTGTCAGCGTCATATTCCAGGCATTACTTGATGTTTAAGGTAATTTTATTGTATCCGACGAGTAGCCAGCAACCAGCACGATGAATGGTTTATATTTTTCTTTTTAAAAACGAGAAGATGGTAAAAGTGTCTGACGTGTGATAACACGAATCCCTTCTCGAGCCAGCAAATTTACGTAGTGAGGTGCGGGTGACAGCCCAGTGTTGGCTTCGGTTGGTAGGAGGTTTCATCGGAGTTAGTTACCATGGAGAGTAACATACGAACTGGCACAGAGCGTGAATGCGTGGAAACGTGCCTGTAATTGGTTAACCCCTTCCATGCTGGCCCGTTTCCGCCGCTGTGCGGTAAACAAACAAACAGGGCGGGGCCGTGACGAACCCCAGCCATCATCAGCACACGAGCACCGTGGAGCGTAACGGCTGGGGTTCGTCACCAGCATGGAAGGGGTTAAGTGTGAACGGCAGATGGTCACGTCATTCGCCCAAGATTCGACGACGTCATCATTTTTATGGACGCAGCGTTGGGTGAAGGTCCCGTTAACTTGATGAAACGTGGTGAGGATAATAGTGTATTTTAATAACAAAGTGTTTTTGCATTCAGCAGTCCCGTGTGTCTTCAGGATCTGGGAAAGTCTTTTAGGAATTATATATTTCAGAGAGATTTTTGAAAGGAGCAGTTGAGCTTCCTCGTGCTTTCCTTTCCGTACTTCTCTTAGGTAAACAGAGAGGTAAATTACTGTGTTAGGCAAAGTCTTTGAATGGGTACGGCTCTCCCGCGCTCTCTCGAGTAAGTACTTGTTAATTAGAGTTGAAAATGTACTTACGGTTTTGCGTGTAGAATGACTGTATAATTTGGAGAGAAAAAAAAAACGGCACAAGTTGAAATTTCTTCCTGGTAGGTCGGCAGGGTCGTTGAGTAGATCCCGTCCTCAGTCGCCAGTGAAAAGATGTTGTCTGGACACAAGGAATATATTCTTTGAATGTAGTTTATTGCAGAAAGGGAGAGCTGTCCCAGCAGGCAGGTGGATGGCAGAGTAATAACTGCCCCAAAGAGAACACTGTACATGGAACATTCACTGTGACATAGAATGGTTCCAAGTTGCCCAATGCATATCACCACACCCACTTTTGCCCGAGTTACGAATGACGATGCTGTTGTTTGCCTTCAATCGTTTCATAAGTGAGTCATAATCATGATTTTTTAAATTAAATTTCCATCTTTTATTTTTAGTTGTTAGGTTAAGTTGTTTCATTTGGTAAATCATACTCTCATGAAAGATATCTATGGAATCTCAAATCATAATGGTGTTGAAAGCAATTTCGCTTTAAATGGTGTCTTTATCCCCTCACTTTGTTTTGTTTGATGTTATGACAGATTCCAATATAGGGGGTTCTATGTTCGAATCCTCACTGGTGAGGTCATTATTTAGCTAAAGATCTTGCATCTCCTGACTGAACGATACTTCAGATTGTGTTGCCGAAATGTTGTTAATTATTTGGACTCTTTCAGTTTCCTCATTATTGTCAGAGCTGTCTGCTTTTTTGTTTAGTGTGTGGAGTTTCTTTATCTTCAGCTTTCTCACATCTTTGAAAATATCCAACCCGGTGTTTGAATAGTTAAAATCTCTTGCGGGGCAGTATGAGAGGCCCAGACTCAGTATTCTTTTATCGTTGTCATCTAATGTTATGTTGGTCAGGTTTATAACTGTTCTGTCTATGTCACTCACCTCGTTTATTTGCTCCTCCTCCACCCTCCTCGCTTTCTTTGATTTTGGCCTGTTTCTGTTGCCCTTCCTTCTTTGTCAGCGTTTGCAGGGTTTGTTTGTCCATAGTTGGTTTTCTGGGTTCTTGGGCTTAAGATTTGCCACCTGTAGTAGCATAAAACACCCAATTTTTCATCATATGTGTGTTGTTGTCCAGATTGATTCATTATCAAATCATGTTCCGGTTCACTATCTGGGGCTGAACTGAGACCAGATTGAGAGGTACTTGAGGTTGCTTCTCTTCCCCTGGGTGTTCCCACCCTTGGTCACGTGATTTTATTGTTCTTTGTAGTTCTCATTGCCTCATACTTCTTGGCGAAGGTGAAGATTTGTTCAAGGTCGTAATCGGTCTTATTACGATGAAATTTGTATGCCTTCCTTTCTTTAATTTGATCTTCCTCCTTCTTGTGTCAACTCATCATTTCTTTTCGTAGTTTGTTTTGGTCATCAGTTTGCCCCAGAGTTTCTAGCTTCTCATTGATTTTAGCAATTTCTTCAAGCAGAGTTGCCCTGTCGATATCATCATATTTCACTAATATGGTGACCAATTTCTTTGAGGATTCAAGGTTGCATTGAGCCCACTCCTGCATCATTGCTGGATTTGGAGATTCGTAACTTGGAGCTAAAAGTATCCGCAGACCGCGTGGTATGCAGTCAACATCTAAATGTCGTTGTAATGAGCGGGACTCTGGCCATTTACTTTGCTCTGCCTGCATTTTTTTTCAAGTTTTTTTTATTTTTCTTTCAATGGTTCCGTTTTGTTTTTGCCAACTGTGTCAACATTCCTAGTAATCTTAGTCACTTGCCTGCAGTCATCAAACATTTCTAATGCTACGGCTTCTCTTTTGCGAACTATGTCAGCAGACATTTTTGCACAATGTTATTATTTGTATCCTTCGGTTTTCAAAAAAGTCGTCTGTCTCTTTAATTTGGACGTTTGATTTTTAACCTGCACACCTTTCTCCCCCTCTACCGCTGGTATCACTTACCTCCGTACCTTCCTGGTTTGTTTAAATCCTCCGATTTAATCCGTCCCGCTGGACTATATATATATATATATATATATATATATATATATATATATATATATCTCAAAAACTATTGGGCCAGATGATAACTCGGTGCCATCCACTGCTCGCACTGGTTCAGGTTGTGATTTCTTTTCAAACTGGATTCCCACCAATTTTGCAAACCGTAAATCACAGAAGTTTCCTGTTGCTCCGGAATCCAACATCACAGACACCTTTTCCTCCCGAACTTTACCAAAACATATAGCACAGGACAACATCAAGTGTGGAGCCGCCGGCTGTAGTTCATTTGCCAATAGTTGAGGCTTGGGAGTTGTTTCCTGAGCTGCTCCCACCAGTGCAACTCCGTCTACTGGTGGAGCTTGTCTTTTACCCATGAATGGGTCTTAGATTTCTTTGGGCATTCTTTGACAAAATGGCCTGACTGACCACAATACATACATAATTTACCCAAACGTCGCTTTTCTCTCTCCTCCTGAGAGAGAGGGCCTCGAACGGCGCCAATCTGAATGGGTTCTTCTATTAGTATTTGCTTCGCTGTTCTTAAGTGGTTCGGAACGAACTTGATCAAATCGTGGCGGGAAGGGTTTAACGTCCTTTCTTTTCTCACTACGGCGTTCAGCTTGCCTTTGATCAATTTGAAGAACTAAATCTATGAGTTCAGAAACATCCGTTGGTCTCTTTAGAATTTGAGACAGACCATCCTTCAATTCATCCTTTAGACCTCTGTAAAAAATGGCCGCTCTCTTCGCTGCTGGCCAGTTAGTTTCAACTATTAACTTATTGTACTGCGCCAGATACGCCACGAGCTCTCTGTTACCTTGTTTTAGGTCCAATAACTCATTATCTGTAGTCTGGGAGATTGAGCGTCGGTCAAAGATTCGTAGAAATTCCGTTTTGAAATCTTCAAATTTATACAAAACCGGATCATTAGAGGAGACCAGAGGCATGGACCACGCAGCTGCGTCACCACTAAGATAGGACAGCACAAACGCCACCTTAGACTGATCCTCCTTAAACAAAATGGGTTTACAAAGAAAATGCAGTGAGCACTGTGTCAAAAAGATTTGAGCCTTGTGAGGATCTCCTTGGAATCTTTCGGGAGGGGCCAAAGGGATGGTTGGGGACATGGCATGGACTACTTGCGTAGTTAACGCAGATGATGACGAGGGAGAAGGAGTAAAGGTTGGGGACTTAAGCCCCCCAAAATTAGGACTGGGACTCACTGAAAGCTCTTCAACCCGCTGCCTCAAATAACTCGCCTCCTGATTTGACTTCCTGACCTCTTCCCTGGTTTCGCTAAGCTGTTTTTGCAAATCCTTCAAAATGGATGCCAGGGCCTTAACATCAAAACCTTCAGCCATCTTGCTCAGACGGAAAGAAATGTTTAGGCACTTCAATCTGTCAAGAAGCGTACCTGAATTCCTTGGAATCCGTGGTAGCAGATGGCTTGAAGGAACTTTCTTGAAGAGTATTTCCCAACTCCCCTACACCCCAGGACCCAGAGAGCTCTAAGCCCAGGAATGAGGGGGAAAGGGGAAGTGGATAAACAAAGAGAGACTGCCACACTGGTTTCTTCAACCGTTCTACTCACAGGAAGATCATTGCCTGCAACATTAAGCAAAACATTACTACAGTTCCAAACTTACTCTGGTTCTAACTCTATTCTACCCTTCTAATGTATGTACCTGTGAAGTGTGGACATGAGCCCCTCTCTGTAGATAATTAATCTTTCTCTCAAATGAAGATTCGAAGATGGCTAAAGTCTCTAGAAATGCTGCTAAGTCCAACACTGTAGATGATACTCCAACCAGCTGACGAAGATTAAAGGTGGTATAATGTAGTATCTTTAATGTGCATATCAAAATATACCCTACTATACTTGTAGTCTTCAACACTCTGGAAGGCTGTCGAAGTTCTGAATTGACTAACGCTGAGTGAGAGTCAGGTAGTGCTGGAAATACTATTTACAATTCGCAGTCTAAAACATATGCCCCAAATAACTTACTGGATTCAGAGGCAAAGTCCGTATAAACTGCAACCCATGGAAAACTCCAAAGTCTCTAGAATTCGATGCTGCAAGATGCTGACATTGGCGGTTAAACAATAATAGACTTCTTACCGCCTTCGTGAAGTGACAGCACCGCAAGAAATAAGAAGCTCTTCCTACCAGACTCTCGATAGGAGTAGGAGACTTCTGGCTGTTCAGGAACTTGGGAGATAGGTACGGAGCAGAAGATAAAAACACTCTCAGACGGGTCCAGAGGAAGCGTCAATAGTGCTTAGGGAGTAGGAAAATAAACATGAAGGATACTCCGAGGGAATACCAATTTTCAGATAAGGACAGAAGCGGTTTTTGAGACGCACACAGAGAAACGCGTCCAACCGCCGGGAAAATGACTGTTGAAGTGCGCCGCGCGAAAGGCGCGAGCGCACGAAATGGCCGACAGAACTCCAAAGGCTAGAACGCAAAAGTTCCAGCGCAGTGGAGCAATCAGGAAGTAGTACAGAGAACTCACTTGCATCTAAATCGCCCTACTCTCTGTCTCCAATTACAAGCAGAGAGCGAATGCGCGAAACCAGCACTGAACTTAAATATAGGTTTTGGGACAGAGCTAACTGCTACTGGCTGGGACCTGACAAAAGAGTCGTCAATCATTTTCGACAGTGGATGACTGCATCCACTAATTCCGGAAGATTCAGAGGTTGTGGAGTGGTCAATGCAACCCCTGCAGAAGTAGATGGTTGACTTCCATCATCACTGGCTGCTTGCTCTCTTTTTTGGTGCTCCGTCACCCCTCGTGCGTGACGAACAGGGTTGATCGTCTCAAGGTGCTTCTTCATTTAAAAAGTACCACATGAGGACTTCTTCTCTGAACCTCTGGAGAGGATTTTCTGGCAGATTGTGAAGGTAACCTTCCAAGCATCGACCTTCTCTCCCTCTGGGACAGTAAAAAAAGCCCACACTAATACTCTCCTTCTGCCTCTTTACTGACTCCTCAACCTCTTCCATCTCCTCCTGCTGCTCTTCAAGAAATGCTGATGCCATTTTTGATATTCAAAAATAAAGAGCACCAAAAAAATAAAGAATTAGGAGAGCCTACAAAACAGTTAGTCTTAAAGGCAGACACACCCAAAATGAAAGAACTGGAACAGGTGTTGGTTCCACCCACTAAGAGAATGAAAAGCTCTTCAACCAATGACAAGCTTTCTTGTGTAAGCTTTCTTTCTATGTCACATGGATTCTCCTAGGGGCCCAGCATCCTTCGCGTATGTGTCCCACACCCGTAAAATGGACTAAATGTAATATAAAACTGTAAATTACTATTAGGATATTGTGTTTCAAAGTATTTCAATGGAAAGTCTTTATACAAAACAGATATTTAAACTTGAAATATTCATATTCCATACTTTTAAAAATTAAGCCACAGTCGCGACCCCCATGCGATCCCGGAAATACGTGCCAGCAAGATTTGCAACTCCTACGCATCTGGGGCGCGATGGTGCCACATACGTAAAATGTGTTTTAAACATCTTAAAAATATTGCACAAGAACACTAATACAAATGTTTTGGATTGATTAATAAACCTATTTGTTTAATAAAAATATTTCAGTGTAAGTATGTGTTTTAGGTTCATACTCGTGTAACGGATTCACAAACCCAATGCTTAGATCCGTGACCGGTACGTGATTAACCCTGGGCATAGTTTGTGAGCTACGCGTAGCACTAAGCAAACTGTGTAGTGCAGTAGGGAAATGCTGTTCACAATGATTGCATAGTGCCGGATGCTTGTCCGCACTGTGCAGTCACTGCCAACGCCATCTTGCACAGTGCAAGCGGTCATTTTCTGCCGCTCGAGTAGATTTGTACTCGAGCAGCAGTTTTCTCAACGCAGACTGGTAGTTTTTCATCGCGAGCGGTCGCGAGCATACACGACCACTCGCAATGAGAAACCTGACCTCCCTGCATTGAGAATCTCACCAGGAGGTTTATTTTACACACTTGGGATCGGCAACTTGATGCTGCTGATCGCGAACTAGGAAAAAGTCTCAATGGGATGTCATTTTGCTAGCTCGCGGTCACCTACTTGACGTTGAGGACCGCAAGCAAGCAAAAAATGCCCGCTATGCGTTTTTGCAATTTGTGTAGGGCATAGTTGCGCAACCCGCGCAAACTACACGAGCGTAGCGTAGTTTTCCGCCCAGGCCTAAAGGCGATACCATGGCATCTAGAGAAATTAGGTAAAAACATTTTAGAACACATTTTTAACTTCTTTATTTCTATTTTTATGTATTTTAGAGTGCTATTCGTATAACGGATCCATGCACCCTCTGCGTAGGTTTACGTATGGTGCACGACCCTTTTATGTAAATTAAATAAATATATAAAGAAGATACTTAACATAATAAAAGAACAAAACAAATCTCAAACTGTTAAAACTACTCATAGAAAATTTAATTTAGCAAAAAATTGTTTAAGAAAATATGCCCAAAAATTATATATAATTTTCTTTTTGAATAAAAAATTATGTTATATAATATCACACTGTACAAAATTAGAAACAATAAAAAACATATTAATTCAAATAAATAACACTATAAATCTTTAATCAGGTTTGTTATATATATTGTTTATAATTTTCTTAAAAGTTTATATAAATACATAGAATATCATAGCAAAAAAAGAAAAATTAGTTAAAGCATCTTTTCACAAATAAAATGGTTTAAATACCTTAGAAAATTCACTGAAAAAAACACAGGTTTCACAGATATTAGAGTTAGGAATTAGCATTAAAAAAAATTCACTGGAAAAAACCAGATTTCAGGGACGTTATAGTTAGGAATTATCATTTAAAAAACCTTAGATATTCACAAAAAAAATACAGGTTTCAGGGACGTTATAGTTAGGCTGACATTTCACTCATACAAAACCAGAGAAATTCAGCTGTTATAGTTAGCTGAGCTAACTATAACTTGCACCCCTGCAATGCACTACTGATGACATCACATATTACATCACTGGTGTAATGGTCAGTGACATCTCTGATGACATCACTGATGACATCTCACATGACATCACTGATGACATCATCTACTTAATATCTGATGCACCTCCTCATACCCACTCACTGAATATTAGGTTTATTTACACATCCACTCACTCACTCATACAGTCACTCATACACGCAGTCACTCACTTACAGCTGCTGATATATCCACTCATACACCCATACAGACACTCACAAACCGCTAATCACCCATAAAGTTCAAATGATAATAACAAAAAAAAGACTCCATCACACTCCCATCTACTCACCTATACAGTTACACACACAACATCTCATGCATTCATACAGATACTAACACATACTTACTCTCTTCTAAAGTTACTGACACAAGCACACACTCATCCATACAGCCACTCTCACGATCACTCACTGTCACATATAGTCACTAATGTACTCCAACACTCACATATACTGCCTTTCACATATGTAGTTACTCCTACATATACCACTTAGACTTCCATTTACTCACCAACACACCCAAACGCACACTGACTCACCCGTACACCCCCTCTCAGATGCACTCATGAACCCATACACCCAGTAATCACCCACTCACACATCCATGCAAGGAGTCACACACACACACACCCCCACCCATACAGACACTCAGGTACCCATTCAGGTACTCAGACAACCAATCATTAACCCATATAGACACTTATACAGCTACTCACCAACCCATGCAGCCACGTACACACCAACTGGCAGACTGATTCAGACATTCACACAGATTAGTCATTCACCCATGCATTCCCTAAGACACATTTAATCACTCACTTATACAGTCAGTTACTCACCCACTAAATCATCCATTCAGACACTCATACACCCACTCATTCTTCAATACACCTTGGTGTGTATATACATATATATAGAACACTCTTAAACATTTTAGAAACACTCAGTCACTGGAAATCGTATTCAAACCTGGCTAGGACACGACAGCAATGGACACACACAAGAAGTCTGTGCAGCAAACTGAGATTTATTCTTCAATGGTCATACAGACAAGAAAAATACTCGACGCGTTTCAGTGCAGACGCACCTTAGTCATGAGTGTTTGATCTACCGGTGCATACGTTTTTAAATACCACGTGACACTCGTGCAAGTGAAAACAGACTCGGCAACTTAACAAATGTTGCTAAACACGTACTCAGCCGAATACATGCCTGATATTGTGTGCGCAAAAAATAAAGCAATAAAAAGATACAAAACCGCTTATCTTTAAATAAACAACTTGTGAAAATTCTTGCAGATGCTTGCTAAGAGTGGAACTGCTAATGATCTCTTCATGTGTCTCAATAAAGTTTTGTTTAGAGACTCAATATGAACAACTGCTCTCCCGTTGATCTTTCCCACCAGTCTAAGTTGGTGTATGTGAGAAGTTGGCCTGGTATATGATGCTCACTAGTTCTAGTGATCACCTTGTACCATGCCAAGCAACCCTTATGGTGCAGGTTGTAAAGTCAACCTTATAGACAAGCTATCCTAGGGGTAGCATGGACTAAGCAGTCTTAGGCTAAACTCTGTAAAGGCATGTGAAGCAAGCTGTTTTACCATACACAATCCCTTGAATACCAAATGAAAGGACACCACACAGATATATATTGAAAATATATATAGATTTATTACTACAAATATCCCTGATACTCTTTATGAGCACAGAAGCAAATGCGTTAAAACAAAACACAGTTTAAATACACAAAAGTTGCACGATTATGGATGAGCCCTAGGGGCCACCTAAACCATATACTAAAATAGTGGTATAAGAACCACTATGGGGAAAGTGAAGAGGCCTAGGGCCTGGGGAATCGCTGGAGCTGTTCGGGACTAGCAGTGAAGAAGTCGGGAAAGGCCCGCGGGACTCGGGTGCAGTGCGGAAAGTGCACGCTTTACCAATGCAATGTCAATGGTGCGTAAAAGTTACAAAGTTAGTTAAAAAGGAACCTTCTGAGTGACCTAGAAGGATGAAACTTTAGGCACAGACCCTAGAGGTGTGTACCAGTGTGGGAACACCGGCGGAGCTGAGTTACCTCACCCACAGGAAGCGGGTGCACAGGGTCGAAGTAGTGTCGGGTTTCGTCACGCAGGTCGATGGTGCTTGTAGCTGAAGATGCTGCAGGCGACTCGATGTGAAGAGTTCCGGTGGATCCAAGGGTGGATCTGGAGAGGTGAAGATCTGAAAGCAGAGGGGACAATGTTCAAAGTCACTAGCCAGTGACTACCGTGGAACCAGAGTGGAACCAGGCGATGTCGGGTGCAAACAGGCATTGAGGTGTAGCTTCTCTCTGCAGCCACGTGAACACGAGGGGTCGAAGACGTCCAGGAGTCGGTCACGAGCTGTCCCACGCAGGCTTCTCGCTGTTGGCGGTGTCGGCAACTTGATTGGAGCAAACAGGCCTTGGCTAATGCAAGCCACGCAGGAATCAAACAAGGCTTGTTACTCGGACCAGCAAGGTCAGAGCAGGGGCTCCTTTTTACAGGAGCGAGGGCAAGTCTGGAGCAACCAGACCTGCAGTGTAAATTGAAGGTTTCGTCGCCAAGATGGCCGCTAGCCACGTGGCAAATGGCCGGGATGGCGTGTCGAGTGGCACAGTGCAAACGGACCCCACGCAGATCGTGGAGATGCTGGGGGGCTGATCTTCGGTGCAAGGGCTGCTCGAGGTTGGGGCTTCTCAAACCCCAAAGCACAGTGTCGAGGGTGCCTCTGATGCTGCGCAGTCAGCTTATTGGGGGTCTTTCAAGAGGTCCGGTCCCACGTCTCTCGGTGCCTCCACGGGTCCCTTCTTTGCAGGGACTGTGGATCGGGCGGTGAGAAGTCTGGGTCTTGTCAGGCTCTGGGCTCGTGCTTCGGCGGGAGGCGGCGGCAAAGCAGACGTCGAGTTGCTGGTTGGTGCCTGTATTCACAGGGTGGTCACTCCTTGCCACAAGGCAGATTCTCTTCCATCTTCTGTGCAGCAGAATGTCGAAGTCCAATCTTCTTCTGTGTTTCAAGTTGATTCAGGATGATCTGCAGTCTCAGGACACAGCTCCCACTCTTATTCGAATCTGGGGGGCCGGATCACCTACTAGGTCCCTCCTCTGGGTGGAACCAGGAAGGGGGGTGGTTACACCCCCTTTCCTTTGTCCAGTTTCGCGCCAGGACTGGGGCTGGAAAGCCCCAGCACCGGTTTGAACTGGCCTATGCACAGGGACACCTTGTGTGCCCCAGGCATGTCTGATTCTATTCAGCCCTGTCCTACCCAATACACAAAATCCTGTCTGGAGTGGTGCTAGCACCTCCCCAGGCAGGAAACCCTTTGTCCAAGCTGCCCTCGCTGGAAGGACTCCCAGCAGCAGGAGGTCAGACTTGTGTCTGTGGTGGCAGCATCCATTTTGGGATGCTAAGGCTCTGTTTAACTTTAACCGGGGTTCAGGCTAGGTACATGTCGTGTCCCTCTAGAAGGGTGGAATGCTACCCCCGTCGCCAGAACTGGCGAGGGGGTAGTATTCCAATTCGTATGACACCTTACTCAACATGTTTTGATAAAGCCAAACCTAAGATAGCATTTAACCGCGAGGTTCATAATGCACTTAAGAGTATATGGTATGGCAATATCATGAAACAGCTAAAGGACATGGTTCCGAAAGCTGCAGACAGGCTCAGCTCATGCCAGAGCACCATCTCACATATTTCCAAGCACTCTGCCTCCAGGATTGATGAGGCTTTCCATAGGAGTGGCTGATAGGAACATATGTGTCCATTTTAGGTTAGGTATAGGCATACTACACCTAAGTAAGGGGCGGTTACACCGACTTACCCCAGCTGAGTGATCAGCCAGTTGTGTCAAATATTGAGGCCAGGCCAGGGGTGGCACAATACATGCTGCAGCCCCTAGTAGGCCTTGGAAGCACCTATGCCCTGGGTACCTGGGTACACTGTTACAGGGGCCAATAAGGTGAACCAGTTCCAATTTCGTTATGCACCTAAAGTACATGGGTTACAATTTAGAGAGAGAACAGCAGGCTGTGGGTCTGATTAGCAGGCCCACAGCCACATTAAGTCATAAACCAGTGAAGCAAAAAGCAAACATTTGGGGTGACCATAGGATAGCAGACCCTACTCTCCTACAGTGTATACCACAATCATGCTATTTACAATGTCACGCCCATGTGGGCAGAATCATACTTGTAGACTGTATACGGAGACATGTGTAAACATTAAATTCATGAGTCCTGCCCAAGTGGGCTTGTGTACTTGGTCTTCAAAAGTTCATCGCTCACAAGCAGCATCTATAACATAATAATTCAAGTTCATTTCTCCAATGCATTGCGGTTCTGATCTAAAATGAAATAAAATACATAGTGTCACTTCTGTCAAAAAAGGAAAATAAAAAACAAAACACAGTTAGATCAAAAGAACAACATCAACATACAGTATAAAATATAAAACTATCATTAGCTCTGCGGCATCATTGCGAATATGGACATCCTTATGGAATAACACAAACTGGCTAACCTAGATGGACGGCTAGCTCCTCATCAAAATTATGGCCTGAAGGGGTAAGGGTCCTGTATTGTATAATCGGTTTGGACTCTAATCTACGGAGTTCTTTCAGTCTATTACCCCCTCGTATGTCCGCCCTCACAAAGTCCAAAACAGCGAAACTGAGTAGATTCGTGTTCTGTTCATGGTGACTGCGGAAATGGCGGGCTACGGGGTATGCTTTATCAAAGTTTTTTATTGCACGAAGGTGCTCTAGAATCCGTATTTTGGCCTTGTGAATGGTGCTGCCAATATAGGCCAGACCGCAGGGACAGAATAACGCGTACACCGCATATTCCGTATTGCATGACGTATGCTTCTTAATCACATATGGGTGGCTGTCTGCTGAGAGGATGCACTCCTTTTTGTTCTTACTGTTCTTGCAGGCTTTGCAGCTTCTGCAAGTGTAAAATCCCTGAATGCCTGGGATCCCCTTCTTATCAGTCTCCACTGCTCTGCACAGCGTATTTCTCAGAGATCTAGCTCTCTTATATGTGATCTGTGGGTTCAGTCCTATGCAGTCAATCAGGTCTCTATCAGTTTGTAGAACCGGCCAGAATTTTTTCAGACATTTTCGCACTGCGTGTGTTTTTTTATTATACGTGGTTATAAACCTTAATGTTTGATCATTAGTTTCTTTACTCTCTTCCCCTGCCTCTTTTGATTTATCAATAAGCAGAGATTCTCTCGAATGGAGAGCTGCTCCTTTTAACGCCCTATTGACCGTCTTTCTAGTATAGCCACGTTGCAAAAAACGTTCTGCCATAATTTTGGATTCTGTTTCGAACTTCTCATTAGTGCTGCAGTTTCGTTTAGCTCTGAGGAGCTCACACAGAGGAATACTCTCGATGAGTGCCACAGAGTGACAGCTGTCAGCGTGTAACATACTGTTTCCTGCCGTGCTCTTCCTAAACAGGGAACTCTCAATTTTACCATTCTCAATAGATACATTAAGGTCTAGAAATTTTAGATCAGAACCGCAATGCATTGGAGAAATGAACTTGAATTATTATGTTATAGATGCTGCTTGTGAGCGATGAACTTTTGAAGACCGAGTACACAAGCCCACTTGGGCAGGACTCATGAATTTAATGTTTACACATGTCTCCGTATACAGTCTACAAGTATGATTCTGCCCACATGGGCGTGACATTGTAAATAGCATGATTGTGGTATACACCAACTTAGACTGGTGAGAAGGGTTTGTTTGTCCATAGTTGGTTTTCTGGGTTCTTGGGCATAAGATTTGCCACCTGTCGTAGCATAAAACTCCCAAATTTTCATCATATGTGTGTTGTTGTCCAGGTTGATTCATTATCAAATCATGTTCCGGTTCACTATCTGGGGCTGAACTGAGGCCAGATTGAGAGGTACTTGAGGTTGCTTCTCTTCCCCTGGGTGTTCCCACCCTTGGTCACGTGATTTTATTGTTCTTTGTAGTTCTCATTGCCTCATACTTCTTGGCGAAGGTGAAGATTTGTTCAAGGTCGTAATCGGTCTTATTACAATGAAATTTGTATGCCTTCCTTTCTTTAATTTGATCTTCCTCCTTCTTGTGTCAACTCATCATTTCTTTTCGTAGTTTGTTTTGGTCATCAGTTTGCCCCAGAGTTTCTAGCTCCTCATTGATTTTAGCAATTTCTTCAAGCAGAGTTGCCCTGTCGATATCATTATATTTCACTAATATGGTGACCAATTTCTTTGAGGATTCAAGGTTGCATTGAGCCCACTCCTGCATCATTGCTGGATTTGGAGATTCGTAACTTGGAGCTAAAAGTATCCGCAGACCGCGTGGTATGCAGTCAACATCTAAATGTCGTTGTAATGAGCGGGACTCTGGCCATTTACTTTGCTCTGCCTGCATTTTTTTTCAAGTTTTTTTTATTTTTCTTTCAATGGTTCCGTTTTGTTTTTGCCAACTGTGTCAACATTCCTAGTAATCTTAGTCACTTGCCTGCAGTCATCAAACATTTCTAATGCTACGGCTTCTCTTTCGCGAACTATGTCAGCAGACATTTTTGCACAATATTATTATTTGTATCCTTCGGTTTTCAAAAAAGTCGTCTGTCTCTTTAATTTGGACGTTTGACTTTTAACCTGCACACCTTTCTCCCCCTCTACCGCTGGCATCACTTACCTCCGTACCTTCCTGGTTCGTTTAGATCCTCCGATTTAATCCGTCCCGCTGGACTATATATATATATAAATATATATATGTATATATATATATATATATATATATATATATATATATATATATATATATATATATATATATATATATATATATATATATATATATATATATACTTATATACATATACATATATATTACCTACTGGCAGTCGCCAGTAGGTATATATAGTTAGGATTTTTTCTCTATGGGATTTTTGAAAATTCTATGTCCAATAACTTTGCCGTTTGAGGACGGAATTGGCTGAAATTTTCAGGAAAATGGCACATTTTGTTTCTGAGCAGCCCCTGAAAATTTGGGGGGGTATTAAGGGGGGGCCGAGAAAAAAGGGGGGTCCCAAAACGTGTTTTTCCCATGCAATTTTCCATAGGGCGGTTGGCCTCACTTTTAGCTCGAACGGCTGAATGGATTTTCACGAAACTTGGCAAAATTGTAGGGACTGGTAGCCCAATGTGCCTTTGCTAGGTCTCAATATATGTGCTCCAGTGGATTTTGAGAAATTAACGTTCAAAAAAATATATATATCTGTAAGCGCGCTCCGGGCAGCGCCCCGGTTCGCGTACCTGACGCGTAACGGAACTTCGCGAAGCGAAGCTGATTGGCTCTCCGGTGTCTGTCAACATTCTAAACAGTCCGGAGCGGCCGCCATCTTGTCTCTCGGTAGGATCGAGAGACAAGAGGAGGCCAAAACAAAGAGGGAAATGACCATAAGGGGGCATAGTAGATCCTCCCTGACCCCCTAGGTTTGGTGTGGAGGCTTTAAAAGGGCCCCGCGGGGCAAAAAAAAAAAAAAAAAATTTGTTTTTTTTGCGTGGGGAGCGCCCAGTACGCGCACCGGGAAGCGGTCTGGGGAGCGTACTATAAGGAAAAAAGAATGATAGACTATGATATTTTGAAATATTGTATGTTTATTGATTGTTCTTTTTGTTGTTTTTTTTTGTTTTTTTATTTAAGTAGCAGTATTTATGATTATTAAATATAAATTTATTTTTGTGATTGTGCACAGTATACTATAAGTCTGACTTTACATTATAATCAATTTGGTACTAGTTTATGAATTACATATAAAAATTATTAAAGACTCAAACAATTTTTGATTATTAAATATACATTTATTTTTCTGATTCTTTTTCAAAATGTAATAGAACGTCTAACATTTGACTGTCTGATATGTCTTGTTTTTGACTGAACATAACTTCCCACATTTGACCGTCCTGATAATGAAGTAAGAAATCCACAGATTCTACACATTGTAGAAGTTCATGGTCCCGTGATTCATCCATGAATTCCAAGTCAATGGGTTCAATGATTTCCTCATTGTTAATCTCTAGGACAATTTCAAAGGAAACGTTCTGTTCTCCTTCCATTTTTGTGCTGAAATTTGCATAAAAAATAAATATATCAGTAGAGATAGGGCACTGTTGGGTTTAAGTTCAGACAGGTACTTTTCAGGCGTGAAGTAGTACTATTAAAAAGTGCCTGTGAAAAAGCCTAAGTAAATTCATAATTATACCACAGAAACCTAAATCAATCCATAATTATAATAAACAAGCCTTTCTCAATGTCTAACTGTTACAGAGGGATAGTATATAACTATCTGAAAATGTTTTCAAATTTATAAAATAACATCTTACCTTTTAAAAACAAGTTTAAGTTGTCAGTGAAAATGATTTTGCAATGTGGTTCAGGAAGTAGTAGTCATAATGGCTGTGTTTCTCTCTCTTTCTTTATATATATATTCAGGTACATAACCAATCAAATGTCAGGTAAAACAAGTAGAAAATGAAAGTAACATTTTAATTGGTTGTCAATTCCAACACTTCAGATGTGTTTTGTGAAGTAATTTACCTCAGGGTATTTAGAGAGGTCTACAGGCTAAATGGCTAAATGGAATTCCAATCAAATTTGTGAAAATGGTAGGGATTGGTATGTAGTATGAGCTAATCTATATTTCGTGAAAGTGTCTCCAGTGGTTTTTCTGTGAATTACTTTCCCACCTTTTTTGAGCGAGCGCTTCCCGGTGCGCGCCCCGGTACGCGAACCGGCAGCGTTACGGGAGTCCTCCATTTTGTGTTTCGGTAGAATTGAGATACAAGATGGAGGGCAAATAATGTTCAGAATGGGTAGAAGGGGGCACGGTAGACGTATCCTGACCCCCTAGGTTTTCTGAGGGTAGCTGAGGAGGACCATATGTGCGAAAAAAAAACACATTTTTTTTCAAATTTTCGCGCGGTTAGCGTCCGGTGCGCGTACCGGGTAGCGCTCCGGGGAGCGTACTTTGGTGAAAATTAGTGAAAAAAGTTAGAGTAAAATAATAATTGTGAGTCATCAGATGTAGGGTAGCTCTGAAAAGAGCTTTTGGGTCCTGTGGCTGATGTAGGTACCTACAAGTAGGTACCAATGCACAGTCTTAAATTGAGGATGAAAATTCTGTTCCCCTCATCTGAGAAGTGAACTCCATCTGCTCTGTAGATATCTTGCATGTAGTAACGCAAGTTATTGTTGTAGATGGAGCCCATTCCATGGCCTCTCATGTAAGCTGAAACAGACTTATTTACATGCTTCCTCGATTTCTCAATTTGTGGACAAAATTGGTTGGACGACTTCCATTTCTGTCTTTGGCATATATTTGAATATACCAAGGCAGTTTGAGGTAATAGTGCCATCAATTGCTCAAAGGTGTCCTTTAAAAGCATTTCCAGACCTACCCCAGTCAAAGTGCCCAAGTCATTTCCTCCACAGTGCACAATTAACAGGTCAGGTTTTGGCAAATGCAAAAAGGTTTTCACCAATGGTATCAATTGGTGACATCTTAATCCTCTGTGACCAATCCAGTTGATTTCCACATTTTGTAAATTGAGATTGTGTAAATTTCTGTTATCAGCATACCTTTGAGCCCAGTGGATGTAACTATGTCCAACAATCCAGACAGAAAACATGGTGAGAGGAGGTTCTGCTGCAGTCAGATGAATTATGAGAATGAAATGGCAGTTGAAATAGTAGGAGTATGTAATGAAAAAAACTGTGGAGTTTCTGTGCTAATGATTCAGTAGCAGTGATTGGTGGATTTTGATTGCTGAAAACAGAAAGTTAGGGTGCAAGGATGAGTTCTTTGAAAGATGTAATTTGAATGGTCAAGAAAAAATCATTTTATGAAAGATTACACTGGATACGCAGGTGTACTGAGAGTTCAGAGTTCAATTGAAACATTGTTGTGTGAACTTGCAAACATGAGAGGTCTTTCAGGAGGTGGTTGCTATGGAAAAAAGGCAGAAAGGGCAGAGGGGGGAAGGGTGTTGATTTGAAAAAAGTGAGGGAAGAGTTTTGATTGGGTGACATGAGAGATATGTGTGATGAATTACAGCATTTCTGTGCCATTGATGGTTGCAGCCTCTGGAGTGCATACCTTTTGCTCTGCTGAAGACAAATTGGTGTGTGTCTGAGACTGTTTTGAAACTCAAAAAGTATTTGCTAAGGTGAGAAAAGATTCATTTAATTTAAATAGAGAATAGTATGCTTTAAGGAGAAAATTATGAAGAAAGTTGTGTATTTAAAATGTTGCTTTGTGTCAAGTGTTTTACAAATAGATTTTGTTTCTTTGAGTTACATAGCCATGTTACATAGGCATGTTAAAAGTGACGCAAAAATGGTGCAAGGGCCTTAAAAAAAAGCTTTCATGTGTCTTAGGGCATTTTAAGTCACTTCCCCTTGAATGTAGGTATATAATTGATTTACATGATGTGTTTAAAAACGTTTTTTGAAATCAATTAGGTTTCTTGAT
Source organism: Lissotriton helveticus (assembly GCF_964261635.1). Taxonomy (NCBI): domain Eukaryota; kingdom Metazoa; phylum Chordata; class Amphibia; order Caudata; family Salamandridae; genus Lissotriton; species Lissotriton helveticus. The sequence goes on from NC_136071.1 coordinate 388,254,822, forward strand.
ATGTACTGCTAGAGTTTCATAGGTTGCTTGGGGTATATTTAAAAGGCCTTTGAGTTCCTTTGATGTTATTTTTCCCATTTTAATTTAAGACATTTCCTTGTGGTGCAAGGTCCTTGTAAATACGCCCCCATGTGTGCTTGGCAAATTTAGATTTTGATTCTTTGAGTTACATAGCCATGTTAAAAGTGACGCAAAAATGGTGCAAGGGCCTTAAAAAAACGCTTTCATGTGTCTTAGGGCATTTTAAGTCACTTCCCCATGAATGTAGGTATATAATTGCTTTACATGATGTGTTTAAAAAGTTTTTTGAAATCAATTAGGTTTCTTGATATGTACTGCTAGAGTTTCATAGGTTGCTTGGGGCATATTTACAAGGCCTTTGAGTCTCTCTGATGTTATTTTTCCCATTTTAATTTAAGACATTTCCCCGTGGTGCAAGGTCCTTGTAAATACGCCCCCATCTGTGCTTGGCAAATTTAGATTTTGATTCTTTGAGTTACATAGCCATGTTAAAAGTGACGCAAAAATGGTGCAAGGGCCTTAAAAAACGCTTTCATGTGTCTTAGGGCATTTTAAGTCACTTCCCCATGAATGTAGGTATATAATTGCTTTACATGATTTGTTTAAAAACGTTTTTTGAAATCAATTAGGTTTCTTGATATGTACTGCTAGAGTTTCATAGGTTGCTTGGGGCATATTTACAAGGCCTTTGAGTCCCTTTGATATTATTTTTCCCATTTTAATTTAAGACATTTCCCCGTGGTGCAAGGTCCTTGTAAATACGCCCCCTTCTGTGCTTGGCAAATTTAGATTTTGATTCTTTGAGTTACATAGCCATGTTCCATACAGTGCTCACCTTCTGCGTAGTCTTTGATATGCTAGACTCCATCTGCACAATGAGATATCTAAGCAAAGGAAACACAGGTGATGTGATTGTGAAATGAGCAAAAGAAATTCCACATTTTTCAATTACATCACCTGTGTTTTCTAACATTACGAATCACATTGTGCAGATGGGGTTTAGGCCTGTCCAGGGACACAGAAGAGGTCTGGCCTTTGTTCAAGAGTGCAGTGGACATGACTCACTTCATTGGTAGGCCTGCACATGTATTATCTCCTCTGTACTCTTCAATAAGCCTAAATTTCATCTGCAACCCTGAGTAGGCCTCACCTCAAACAAATCTCTGGATAGGCCTCAGCTTATCGTCATCCTGAATCAATCATTTAAAATGTTAGGGGCAGATTTATGATGGCCGTGCGCCTCTTTTGCGCCGCTGTTGCGTCACTTTTGTGATGCAGCAGTGATGCAAAAGATGCACCATGTTGCAAGATAGGCCTCACTTCATCTCCAACAAGATACCGTCAGTTTAAACTGTAAACATTTAGGACTGTGTAGGGGGCATGGAGAAGCTGAATCTTCTGTAAATGTCAAAATTTTTGTATACAGTGCTCAGCTTCTGTGTACTCTTTGATATGCTAGACTCCATCTGCACTATGAGATACCTAAGCAAAGGAAACACAGGTGAAGTGATTGTGAAATGAGGAAAAAAAATTACACATTTTTCAATTACATCACCTGTGTTTCCTAACTTTACGAATTACATTGTGCAGATGAGGTTTAGGCCTGTCCACGGACACAGAAGAGGTCTGGCCTTTGTTCAAGAGTGAAGTGGACATGACTCACTTCATTGGTAGGCCTGCACATGTATTATCTCCTCTGTACTCTTCAACAAGCCTAAATTTCATCTGCAACCCTGAGTAGGCCTCACCTCAAACAAACCTCTGGATAGGCCACACCTTATCGTCATCCTGAATCAATCATTTAAAATGTTAGGGACAGATTTATGATAGCCGTGTGCCTCTTTTGCGCCGCTGTGCGTCACTTTTGTGACGCAGTGGTGGTGCAAAAGATTTGCTATGTTGCGACATATTTACAACTTGATGCATCTAGGCAGATGTGTCATGCTGTAAAGTCCTGTGCCACATGAAACCAATGCAGCAGTGATGCAAAAGATGCACCATGTTGCAAGACAGGCCTCACTTCATCTCCAACAAGATACCGTCAGTTTAAAATGTAAACATTTAGGACTGTGTAGGGGGCATGGAGAAGCTGAATCTTCTGTAAATGTCAAAATTGTTGTATACAGTGCTCAACTTCTGTGTACTCTTTGATATGCTAGACTCCATCTGCACTATGAGATACCTAAGCAAAGGAAACACAGGTGATGTGATTGTGAAATGAGGAAAAGAAATTCCACATTTTTCAATTACATCACCTGTGTTTCCTAACTTTACGAATGACATTGTGCAGATGAGGTTTAGGCCTGTCCACGGACACAGAAGAGGTCTGGCCTTTGTTCAAGAGTGAAGTGGACATGACTCACTTCATTGGTAGGCCTGCACATGTATTATCACCTCTGTACTCTTCAACAAGCCTAAATTTCATCTGCAACCCTGAGTAGGCCTCACCTCAAACAAACCTCTGGATAGGCCACACCTTATCGTCATCCTGAATCAATCATTTAAAATGTTAGGGACAGATTTATGATAGCTGTGTGCCTCTTTTGCGCCGCTGTGCGTCACTTTTGTGACGCAGCGGCGGTGCAAAAGATTTGCTATGTTGCGACATATTTACAACTTGATGCATCTAGGCAGATTTGTCATCCTGTAAAGTCCTGTGCCACATGAAACCTGCGTCAGATTTCATGTGAGCGTTTTGTTGTAGGGTGGCCAGTCATTTGCATAAAAGCCCTGTAAAACTAACACAGTAAAATTAAGAAGATTTCACTGAGTCACATTTATGGCATTGCTGAATCAAATCCTTACGCCTGTTTGAAACAGCATCGCTGGACATGGTTAAATAATATCTGCAAAATGTTACTCTTGTTAAACAATTTTACAATTATAGTCTCTGAGATTTGTCTCTTACTCTGCAACATCTCATTGTTGTTCTCTTTCTTTAAAGATAACGACAACATCAAGCATGAGTGATAATGAGCAATCTGTTGATCTCGATATTATCATTGAAATTGTGATTGAAACATCAGTGGAAGTAGATCCCTTGGATGATTTAAATCCTGAGGATGATGAAGAACATGATGAGGATGCCGATTTGTCAGAATTGTATGACATAGGGTGGGAAGCTGACCTGCTTGAGCCTATGGAACTATAAACATTTATTTTTAAAAGTTACTGGAAATGAAAAGTAAACATGTAAACCGTTTCATTTAAAATTAAACACAACTTCAAAAACAGCTTGTGTGTAGTGTCTTTAATAAAATAGTCAAATATGCTCATAAAATTAGTTCAGATTCACATATAAAACAGCACAGGTCAAATGTAGAAGCATTCCATTTCTTTGCTACTATTTGTGACTACTAAATTTGCCAATGCACTAAAAATTATTTTATGTAAAAATGACAAGTAGTGTGTTAAATTTGTGACGACTGTTATTGATTTACTGTTTGGTAACAGTGGTTAATAACATTTTCAATTATATTTTACCACAGATTCAACTGCAGATCATTTCAAAAGGACATAATGCCATCTAAACAACGAAACCGAAAGGCTACAAAACGTCAAAGACAGCAGCTTACTAAATGCTTGCAGCAGTCCTCTACAATAAAAACTCGTCAAGTCACCAAGAAAGCTCTGGGTAAGACAACAAAATCATTCCTAAGAAACATTTGTAGAAAAAAAAGTAGTACTACAGAAAATGTTTTAGTCCAGAAAAAGAGAACCAATTTAAACGGAAAGGAAAGGCCAATCAAAAATGTTACTGCTAGAGCAGGAGATAACTCTGTGCATGGTAGTAGAAGGAAAAATCAGTTTAGGGACATTCGTAGACGAATGTTCCGCAACAGGATAATTGGCAATTTGTTAAAAAATATTAAGAAAGGTCAACAGAAAGTGGTTTTTTATAAGAGAAAAAAAAAAGTTGAGAAAATTATTGATCAGGCATTTGAAATTAAGCGAAAGTTATTTATTTTGATAATCAATAGAATTAGGAAGCTAAACAAGGCAATTTATGATTTCAAAAGAAATAGTAGATGGAAGAGAACAGTTAATCGTAGTAATTTTTGTGAAGTTTTTTCAGGAGAATGGATGCATAGTTCAAGCTGTGAGGCATTTTTTAATGAGGAGAGTTATTTCCAGGATAATGATTTGGTGCATGCAGTTGACACCAGTGGTCGAGCTTATGAGGTGAAAGATGGTTGTCCAGTTGAAAAAGAAAAACTTGTGACAACAGAGGCAGAAGAGGTGTTAGGTAATGAGGTTTTAGGAAGACGTCCTAAGGGACCAGTGTATATCTGGAAGTGTAGTAGTATTTGCAGTGTGCGACAGGATTCCATCAATTTGCTTTGTGATTTTGTACGGACATTTAATAAGAAAACTTTAAAACAGAAAATGAAGTTGTTGCAAGAATTAGATCCTTGCAGAGTGAGAGAAGTGACAGGTTTGCATGGTCATTCACTGGCCTGTCTTTCCAGGAGAGTATGCCAGAGTGTTTTTCATCATTTCAGGATGCTAACAGTGCATCATAATAAAGTGAGGAAATTAGTTAGAATGTTGTATTATGCTAAGAGTCCAGCAATTATGCTTAAACAATTATGCACTGCTCTTTTGCATGGTTCTGAAGTAGATGTGAAGAATATTTGTGAAGAAATTGAGTTTTGTTACTTTGCAAGTAAAGAGGAGAATGTTGAAATTGACCCAGAAGAAGAAGGTAATGTGGAAGATAGTGTACAGGTTTCCAGTACAGATAATTTTCAGAAAGAAATTGCCACGTTTCAGGTGAAATCAAGTGAGAGGCCTAATTTTACTTGTGTGTGTTGTCGACGCACTTATTATAAGAATCAGACTAAGTTAGTGGATTTATATGCGAAAAGTGAAAGTGAAAATAATAGTGAATGGAAGGATTTTGCAACATACTTGATGGTAGAAAATTGTTTTGATTTGGGATTGGATCAACGTGTGTGTACTTATTGTTGTAACAAATTAAATCAAAACCGGATGCCTGCTAGAGCGGTTCATAATAATCTGGAATTGGTTGAGATTCCTTCTGAATTGAAGGATTTAAATACTTATGAATCTATTTTGATTCAAAGTATCCATCCCTTTCAGGCTATTGTACGAATGGAGCCAAAGACAGGGAAATTGCCTCCATCAGATTTACAGAGAGGATTAAAGGGAAGAGTTGTTTATTTGCCTCTAGATTTGAAGAAAAACATTAATACAATTGGAGTAGAGAAAGTGGAAGAGGAACCTCTGGTTATCTTAGTTAATGGGGTTCCGACAAAGAGTAAGAAAATCTGGCAAGATTTAGTGGATGTTAGGAAAGTCAAAAAGGCAACATTGTATTTGAAGAAAAACAATAAGTACTACAAGAATGTATATGTTACAGAAGAGGAAGTAAGTGAAGAAGAGGATAGCGATTTGTGTGCTGGTCAAATTGAGAAAGTAGAAGCCTCTAAAAATGAAGAAATATATGAACATTATAGTGTTCATCCTTTGCATTCCAAGGAAGTCATGGGGAATGCTATTGAGTTGTTTCAAATGAAACAAGCCAAAGGAAGTCCCATTAGTGTTTGGGAGGAAAGTTTGGAAGCTCGGTGTTTCCCACAGCTATTTCCAACAGGTCAAGGAGGAAGATATGATGAGCGACCTGATCAAATTCCTGCTTCTGAATACCGGACTTTCCGATTGTATGCAGAAGATCCTAGGCTTCGTCAATGCATTCCCTATTTGTTTCATCTACTGTTTGAAAGCGATCTGTCTGGACTGTCATATGCAGTGAACCACATCTTGAAAAGTGGTGTACACATGCAAAATATCTCGGCAAGTGACTTTATGGATAAAGTCAATGTGCAAGACAGAATTTTGGATTCTCACTTGATTAATCTCATGGCGTGTCAGCGTGGTACTAATGAGTACTGGTACCGTCGTCATGGTGATTTAAAATGTATGCTGAGGAACTTAGGAACTCCCACATGGTTCCTCACTCTCAGCTGTGCCGAGTATGGCTGGGAAGACTTACTTGAATTTCTACGAGAGGCAAATGGAAACATTGAAAATATCGAATTCAAGACACCCGGAGAACTGTGCTCCTTGGATCCATTGAATGTATGCAGGTACTTCAATCATAGATTTGAAGCTATGATGTCTTTCATCATGAACAAGAAAAATCCACCTCTTGGAGAGGTGTTGGATTTCTTCTGGAGAAAGGAGTACCAAGCAAGAGGTGCTCCTCATACATATGCTGCTGTGGATCAAAGATGCACCCAATTTTGGAACAGATCCGGATGACTTAGTGATGAGTTTCATAGAACAGTATTCTACATGTGCTGTTCCAAAGGCAAAGGAAGACAAAAGCCTAAGAGAACAAGTTTTACGCTTCCAAAGCCATCGTTGTGGAAAGTACTGTCGTCGTAAATTCAGAAACAAGGACAAGTTCTACACAAAATGTCGTTTCGCCTTTCCACGACCGGTGATTTCTAAAGGAAGAGTGAACAGTTTGATGTCTTCGCTGCGACATAATGTGATGAAGAAATCACCCAAAAATACGTACAATTTGAAAAGGAATAAAGAGTCCAAGTACATCAACGACTACAACCCAGTGATTTTGTCCATGTGGAATGCTAACATGGATATACAGTTTGTGGCTGATAACTGTATGGCTGTGGCTCGGTATGTGACATCTTACATCACCAAAAAAGAAAAGACAGAATTGAAGGATATGTGGGAGGACATTTCCCATGAAAAGAGCCTCAGTAAGAAGTTGTACAGTTTCAGTCTGAAGATGTTGTCGCATCGAGAAATCGGAGCTTACGAATGTTCTGACCGGTTGTCTTCAGCAAGTCTCTATGCCAAATCCAGGAGTGTCATTTGGGCGAGTCTTGGTCTTGCTGCAACGCGTAATCGAGTTCTGAAACCTGTACGAGAAATTGAGTATTTGGCGGAAGAGGAGCCAAACAGTACAGATATTTTGAAGACCAACATGTTGGATACATATTATCCAAATAGAAGCAGTCACCTTGAGAATGTTTGTCTGTATGAGGTTCTACAAAATTACATATTCAAGAGGAACATCAAAGAAGATATTGATAAAGGAGTGTATGCTGTAATTGGAAGTGAGGGATGTCTGGTCAAGCAAAGAAAATGCCACTTGGTAAACCATTGAAAATTGAGTGGCGAATCTCCTGAAAGAAAAGAGTTTTTCTATTTAGCACTTTTGCAACTTTTCAAGCCTTGGCGTGCAGAAGAGAAACTGCTTGGAGATTTCCTCTGTTACGAAGATTCTTTCAATGCCGCCAAGGAGACCATAGAATGTCCTGTTTTTCCCAAATATCTAGAAATGTTGAATGCGGAAATCGAGCAGGAAGCAACGATTGCAGCCGAGATTGCTAGAGACAGTTCTCAGGACAGTCAGAGTTCTGTTTCATTGAGTCAGGATCCACTAGGAGGACCAGTTATCGAAAATGAAGCTGCCACTGCCATGATTGAAGTGGAAAGAGCCATGGCACATGCTCAGGAGGATGCGGTTAACTTAGAAGACTTGGAAAGACAACTCAACGTTGAGCAGAGGAAAATATATGACGAAGTCACCAACCAAATAGATCATGGATTAAGTCATGAGAAGAAAGAGTGCTCATGTACGTCATTGAAGCCTGTCCGACTGTACGTGAGTGGAGAAGCGGGAACTGGAAAAAGTTTCCTCATTAAAGCAATTTCATGTTATTTGCAGAAAAGGACTGAGTCATCGCTGTCTTGTGTTGTCACCGCTCCAACTGGACTGGCAGCACATAACATTAAAGGTATTACTTTGCATCGTCTACTGATGCTGCCAGTGGAGCATGATAACAAATTACAATACCACAAGTTATCTGGAGATGCTTGTTGTGAAGTTTCAAGAGTCTTGAGGAAAATGAAACTTCTTATCATTGACGAAGTAAGCATGGTTTCCAATGTCATGCTTGCCTTTGTGCATTTGAGAATGCAAGAAGTTCTCAAAACAGAGTATGATGTGTTATTTGGTGGCAAACACATCATTTTTTTCGGTGATCTTCTGCAGCTGACACCAGTGAAAGGACAACCTGTGTTCAAAATGCTCACGCATGAAGATTCCAGGAAGTGCCTAGGGAGTATTGGCAACGTCAATATATGGTTAAACTTTTTCAATTATGCTGAACTGCGTGAAAATATGCGTCAAGCTAAGGATGAAGATTATAAGAATATTCTACAAGATGTTAGAATCGGAAAAGTGACCGAGCATGGGAAAGAAGCTTTACATGCACGATTACTGTCAAATTTGTATCCAGAAGAAGACGTTGTGCCTGAGAATATTTTTCAGAAAATTACTGAGAAGAAATCTGGAATATGTTTGATGCCAACTCTTGCAGAATGTGCCATCTTCAACAACAAAATGTTGCATTTAGAAAACCAAGAGATTGTGAAACTGGAAGCTATTGACAGAGTAGAGCATATGGGAGCAACAATTATTTTGTCTGAGAATTTGAAATCAAAATTGGATTCATTAGAGAAGACTATATCTAAAACTGCTGGTTTTGAAAAGACTCTGAATGTGTGCTTAAATTGCCGTATAATTTTAAGAAGGAATTTACATGTTGAAAGAGGTCTGGTAAATGGATCAATGGGTAATGTTGTTGATTTTGAGAAATACAGAAATAGAGATGGAATTGAATTTTTAAAAATTAAATTTGATGGCATTGAGGAAGTACAGCTAATTGGTCGTTGCTCTGCTAGGTTTTTGCTTGTAAAAGACTTATATGTTCGCCGTAAGCAGTTTCCTGTTTGCTTGGCATATGCGGTGACAATCCATAAATCGCAAGGTTTAAGTGTAGACAGTGCATTGGTGAATATTGGCAGTTCTGTGTTCAAGGAGGGTATGGCATATGTGGCATTGTCACGAGTCAGAACTTTATCAGGATTGTACTTGATTGAGTGTGATGTCACAAACATTTGTGCGGATTTAGATTGTGTTAAGGAATACAATAGGTTAAGAAGAGAGTATGCGCCACATTTGCCTCAATATCCTTTGTTTGAGAAACGTGTGGTAGGCCGGAAACGAAGAAATGTGACCAATAGTAGAGAGGTTGTAGCAAAAAGACGAAAAGTCGATGAACCAGAAATTATAAGCAGAAAGAAAAAGGATTTTGTTGAAGATGTTGTTGGTTTTCAATTTGAAAACAGTTCTGGTGTCAACTGCTATGCTAATGTAGTGGTTAATGTTTTGTTTTCTCTAGAAAATTTTAAAGAAGAGATTGTGGTCAATTCGGATCAAAGATTTTGCAGTTTGTTGAATTCTGTGTTAGAGAAATGTAGCACTGATAGAATAAAAATAGAAAGTGTGTCTGAAATTCGAAATCTGTTAGACAAATGTTCAGGTCAAACGCAATTCTCTCAAAATATTCAGCAAGATTGTCAGGAGTTTTTAATGTATATGCTTGATGTATTGCAAGATGAAGGTGTAGATGTAGATCACCTGTTTGGCCTTTCTTATCAATGGCAACATGACTGCGAGAACTGTAGGGTATCAAGTACTACTAGTGTAGACTCAGAAAAATTTATATATTTAACTTTGCCAGACAGTAAATCAGTGTCCTTTAATAAGCTAGTAAAAGCAGCTGATCACAACATGGAGTGTAGCCAATATAAGTCTGAAATGTTGTCCACATTATTTATACGAACATATGGCCAGTATGTCATTTTAATGTTCCAACGATGTAGGCCTGATGGAACAAAATTGACAACTTTAATTAAAAATTTTGTGGCTTCGCAGTTGTCAATATCAGGAAGGACTTTTGTAACTGCAGCAATTATATATCATGACGGTCCTTCAACAACATCAGGACATTACACAGCTTATTTGAAGTCTAGAAACGGCTGGTCATTCTGCAATGATTCTGTTTTAACTTTCAAAAAAAAATTGCCTTTTGACCTTAAAAATTCTTACCTGGTGTTTTTACAACCAAAATGTTAGGGAAAGAATCTCGGGATTTGCTCTGAGGAATTTCAAGAGGTTCTAATGGCTCCTACACTATTTGGCCTTGAGGATAAGTGTAGTACAGAGTCAAAAGTTATTTTTCAGTTTTAACTATTTCCTGAAAAAAAAGAGTGGTGGGCATGGATTAGTTAAAGGACAACAGAGTATTTCCCAAAGCAAACGGTGTTCTTACCATAACACTTGACGTCATGGAAAAATAACTGCACTTTGAATGAGTTAGGAAAAACTGTTTCTGTTAATAAGCTAATTCAAGCAGCCAATCAAAACATGGAGTAGAGGTAATGTAAGTCTGCAATGCTGTCGACATATTTTGAACAAACTTTTGGTTATAATGTCATTTAAAAATTCCAACTATATAAACCTGATGAAAATAAGTTTTCAACTTTAATTACAAATGTTATGGCTACACAGTCGTTGATTTTAGGAAGAACATTTCTAACTGCAGCTATTATATGACATGATGGTCCTTTGACAACATCCACTTATTACACATCTTATTAAAAATATTCTTACTTTCTGTTTTCAGAAGAAAGAATTTAGGGTAGGTAACTGGCCTATAATAATTCTAGAGGTTGATATAATTTTATGTACTGTTTTAAATTGCTTTGTGATTAAAAGTGATGTAGAGAATTAAATAATTGTAGTAGTCATAGAGGTAGTGTAAGTCTGCTTCATAGTAAGCAGTATCAGTGTCATAGGAAATGTGGAACATGAGTGAGCAAGAAGGGTAAGATATTACTAGTACAGGATTGTGAAAGTGATCTTGAACGTTTTCTTTCTGAAAGTTGCGGAAAAAGAAAATGACGGGATTTGCTTAGAAGAATTCCAAGAGTTATAAATGGCTCTTACACGATTTGGCCTTGTGGAAAAGTGTGGTAGAGAGCGAGAAGTCATTTATTGTATGTAACATATTTGTCAAAACGATGGAGCTTTTCTTTCAGAAAGTGGCGGGCTGAAAATAATAACAGCACAACAGAGTGTAAGCTGTTCATAGGATATCCTTCGACGTCATGGAAAGTAAGTTAATTTTAAGGAGTTCTGATTTTTGATTGGTTATGTTATATGGGTTTTTTAAACACAATCATTTTGATTGTGTTTTTTTTCCCCCGCTGTTGTATGATGAATACCTTCAAGTCACTGTTTTTAGTGAAATTTGATAAATTCTGAGAACAGCAAAAATAAACCATTTAACATGTATAATTAATTCTGTACTTTTTGTATTTATGATATACATTTAGAACTGTGTAGGAGGCATGGAGAAGCTGAGGCTTCTGTAAGTGTCAAAGTTGTTGCATACAGTGCTCACATTCTGCGTAGTCTTTCATATGATAGACTACATCTGCACAATGAGATACCTAAGCAAAGGAAACACAGGTGATGTGATTGTGGAATGAGCAAAAAAAATTGCACGTTTTTCAATTACATTACCTGTGTTTCCTAACATTACGCATCACATTGTGTAGATGAGGTTTAGGCCTGTTCCAGGAGACAGAGGAGGTCTGACATTTGTTCAAGAGTGCAGTGGACATGACTCACTTCGTTGATAGGCCTGCACATGTATTATCTCCTCTGTACTCTTCAACAAGCCTAAATTTCATCTGCAACCCTGAGTAGGCCTCACCTCAAACAAACCTCTGGATAGTCCACACCTTATCAGCATCTAGAAACAATCATTTAAAATGTTAAGGGCAGATTTATGATGGCCGTGCGCCTCTTTTGCGCCGCTGTTCCGTCACTTTTGTGACGCAGCAGCAGTGTAAAAGATGCACCATGTTGCAAGATAGGCCTCACTTCATCTCCAACAAGATACCGTCAGTTTAAAATGTATATAATTAGGACTGTGTAGGGGGCATGCAGAAGTTGAGGCTTCAGTAAGTGTCAAAGTTGTTGCATGCAGTGCTGCACTTCTGCGTACTCTTTCATATGCTGGACTACATCTGCACAATGAGATACCTAAGCAAAGGAAACACAAGTGATGTGATTGTGAAATGAGCAAAAGAAATTGCACTTTTTTCAATTACATCACCTGTGTTTCCTAACATTACGAATCACATTGTGCAGATCAGGTTTAGGCCTGTCCAGGGAGACAGAGGAGGTCTGGCCTTTGTTAAAGAGTGCAGTGGACATGACTCACTTCATTGGTAGGCATGGACATGTATTATCTCCTCTGTACTCTTCAACAAGTCTAAATTTCATCTGTAACCCTGAGTAGGCCTCACCTCAAACAAACCCCTGGATAGGCCACACCTTATCAGCATCCTGAATCAATCATTTAAAATGTTAGAGGCAGATTTATGATGGCCATGCGCCTCTTTTGTGCCGCTGTTGCATCACTTATGTGATGCAGCAGTGATGCAAAAGATGCACCATGTTACAAGATAGGCCTCACTTCATCTGCAACAAGATACTGTTAGTTTAAAATGTATATATTTAGGACTGTGTAGGGGGCATGGAGAAGCAGAGGCTTCTGTAAGTGTCAAAGTTGTTGAAAAACTGTTTGTCCTTCAATATTTTCCCTTGTCTTTTCTAATTTTTAAATACATGTTTTAATATTTTTCAAATTTTTGTTCTTTCCTTCACAGATTGAAAGTATAAAAATAACAAGTGACTAAGTTAACGACAATTATAAGGTAAATGTTTTGTACTCTTTTCATTACATTTCTATCACATTTAACTTCTATTAGTTCCACTGCTTCATTTCTTTAACCCTCAGTTTCCTGCCTTTGCTACTTCTCTCATTCCTTTCTCTATTACTTACTTACTCTACTCCTTCCACTCCTTTTCTCAGTCTCTCTGTTCTCATAGTTCCTCACTCCTGTTCACTCACTCCGTCTCTATTACTCTCACTGTCTCTGACTGATCACTCTTTCACTAATAGTTCATTATGCTTTCTCCCTGTAGTTCAAGCACACTAAGGGGCATATTATCAACACAGGCAATAAAATTATCGCTGCTTTTATTGGCAGAAAAGTGCCGCAAAAGCGGCTTTAGCGGCAGTTTTCTGCCGCAAAAGCGGCTTTAGCGGCAGATTTCTGCCGATAAAAGCAGTCATTATCGGCAGAAAACTGCCGCTAAAGCCGCTTTTGCGGCAGTTTTCTGCCGCAAAAGCGGCTTTAGCGGCAGATTTCTGCCGATAAAAGCAGCGATAATTTTATCACCTATGTTGATAATATGCCCCTATGTTATTTACATTTCTTTGCTGTTTCAATCATTCCTTTTCTGTTACTTCTTCTTTTCTGCTTTCTGTTTTTTCTCTCTGTTATTCCACATGTTTTAATCTTATTTTGAACATTCACTCACATTCTCTAAGAAACTCTTGTTTATTATTCTTCTACTCTCCTTTTTTTCTTTCACTTCCTTATCTATTTTGTTTTTCACTATTATACCCTCTTCCATCTTTTCTTCGGTAAATAGATCTATTAAACAGTATCTCTGTGTTACTCCCTATAGCTGTCTTTCTTTTAACATTACTCTCTGTTTCCTTCCCTTATACTTACTCTTCTTTTTAAAAAAAAAAAATTTTGGTTCGCTCCCGGTTTGCGTACCGGCGAGCGAAACGGGAAGCGAACCAAAAGAAATAGAGGTTGCCAGAGTGCTAAACATTCTAGCAATTTTTTTATAAAGGGGAGGTAGTTCTGAAAAGAACTTTTTTTTAATTATTTTTGTTGTTTTATATTTTTTTTATTATTTTTCTGAACAATTTTTTTACTTTTTTTGTATTTTTTTAACAGTTTTATATATTTTTTGTTTTTTTGAGGGGGAACAACGAAAAATAGGCATTAGAAAGGGCTCAACAGGAGCAAAAAATTTTTTTTATTTTTTGGGGCGTTTTGAGCACTTGTGGTTTTCAAATGCTCTGTTTATCAAATTGATACTCATATTTGCACATGAGAGTAGGTCACCACAATAAAGGCACACTATCTTCATGTGCACAAAATTCTGTTGGATGTTTGGGACCGTTTCCCTCGCCTCTGGTCCCGACAGAGTTACCTGTGCCGATGTACTGGCCACAGGAGTTGGTGGGTTGTCTTGGAGGTGACGCATCTCTGCAACGTTGTAATTCAGTGGATGCCACCTCTGCATATGACGGTGCATAGTATAGTTACCGTAACTATACTTTTTGTCTGTACCTCTAGATAAAACATCTTTACAAATGAGGCATGTCACATGTCGGGCATTCACTTTTTTTTGGCCTCGAGGAAAAGAATAAAACTGCCAAATAAAACTGTCTTTGTGGTGGGATTTCCGGGTCTCTTCACGTAAGAACTGCCTCCCCTCTACTTCCTCTTCCTCTTCTTCTTCCTCTTCCTCCTCTGGGTTGGGAAGGAACTGTGGAGGTGGTCCTTCCTTCCTAGGTGGTTGTGGTGGTGGTGGGGGTCCACCAGCTGCAGCTACTACAGATGCCATTATTTTAATAAGCAAAAACAGGTCTTCCTCTCACAAAGATGAAAGTAAGAGTGAGGAAAGAAGGTGGGGGCTTTCATCATTTGGGAAAAAAAAATGTTCTAAACCAATGAAAAGTGTTATTTTTAGGTCACATGACCTAGCCTTACATCATTAGGAAACCAAAAGTGAAATGAACCAATAGAAAGTTTTATTAACAAGTCACATGACCTGTTACGCTTACGTTACGCGCTCCGTGCCGCGCCCCGGATCGCTTCCGGGGAGCTGCGCTTCGCGCCTCGGTTCGCGCTCCGGAGCACTTCCGGGTGCGCTAACGCGGCGCGTCATAAGACGCATTACGCGGCAACGCGATACGTCACGCTTACGCGACGCGCCCCGGATCGCTTCCGGGGAGCTGCGCTTCGCGCCTCGGTTCGCGCTCCGGAGCACTTCCGGGTGCGCTAACGCGGCGCGTCATAAGACGCATTGCGCGGCAACGCGATACGTCGCGCTTACGCGACGCATCACGATATTGTTTTCTAACGCGGCAGTTGCGCTAACGGAACGTTTACCGGTTCGCGGACCGGGTCGCGGCACCAAATTGAGCTAACGGGAAGCTACCCAGTGCGCGGACCGGTAGCGAAACAAAAAATAAATAAAAAAAATGTATATATATACATAAAAAAATTATATTAAAAACATATAAAATATATTTTTCGATTTAAAGAAGAATACATTTTAAAGCTTTTGATATTTGCTATTAAAAAAACCATTGAAATTCACTGAAAAAACCATAGGTTATAGACCATATATAGTTAGGAATTAGCATTTACAAAACCTTGAAAATTCACTGAAAAAACCATAGGTTATAGACCATATATAGTTAGGAATTAGCATTTACAAAACCTTGAAAATTCACTGAAAAAACCATAGGTTATAGACCATATATAGTTAGGAATTAGCATTTAAAAAACCTTATTTCACTCACACAAAACCATTGAAATTCCATATATAGTTAGTTGCACTAACTATATATCGCGCACCCGCAATCCACTGCTGATGATGTCACATATTACATCATTCATGACATGGTCAGTGACATCACTGATGACATCACTTATGACATCTCAAATGACATCACTGATGACATCACTGATGACAACATCCAGTGAATGTATGTTTCTGTAAAGTTAAAATATGTCTTACATATTGAAGAATGAGTGGAAGTATAAGTGTCTGGATGAAGGATTTAGTAGGTGCATGACTGAATGTATGAGTGAGTGATTAAATGTGTCTCACTGAGTGCATGGGTTAGTGACTAAACTGTCTTAATTTGTGCATCATTATGTCTGTTGTTCTGTAAACTGCTGCATGTGTTGATCAGTAGCTATATGAGTAACTATATGGGTTATTGATTGATTGTCCAAGTATTTGTATGGGAGACTGAGTGTGTGTGTGGCTGGCTGGGAGGTGTGTGACTCTGTGCAGATCAATGTGTACTTGTATCAATGATTGTATAAGAGAGTAAGTAGGTGTTAGTATATGTTTGAAAATGTAAGGTGTTCTATGTTTAACTGTATAGATTAGAAAATGGAAGTGTGATTGATTCTTTACAGGACTGACTAGGTGTGTGAGTAACTCCATGGATGAGTGGCAGAGTGTGAGTGTCTGTATAGGTGTATGAGTGCATATGATAGTGTTGTAAAGATGAGTGATTGTATGTATGAATGATTGTATGGGTGAATGAGTGAATGTGTGTGTAGACGTAGGAATCAGTGAGTGCGTATGTAGTAACTAGTATTGGTGTGTCAATGGTTTCAGAAATTATACTCTGTATTTAACACTGGGTGTAACAGGTTATATTAAAATGTGAGGAGATGCATTGTATTGTCACATGAATGATATCATCAGTGATGTGGTCATTGATGTCAAATGAGATGTCATCAGTGATGTCATCAGTGATGTCATTTGAGATGTCATCAGTGATGTCATCAGTGATGTCACTGACCATGTCATGAATAATGTAATATGTGACATCATCAGCAGTGGATTGCGGGTGCGCGATATATAGTTAGTGCAACTAACTATATATGGAATTTCAATGGTTTTGTGTGAGTAAAATAAGGTTTTTTAAATGCTAATTCCTAACTATATATGGTCTATAACCTATGGTTTTTTCAGTGAATTTTCAAGGTTTTGTAAATGCTAATTCCTAACTATATATGGTCTATAACCTATGGTTTTTTCAGTGAATATATATATATATATATATATATATCTCAAAAACTATTGGGCCAGATGATAACTCAGTGCCATCCACTGCTCGCACTGGTTCAGGTTGTGATTTCTTTTCAAACTGGATTCCCACCAATTTTGCAAACCGTAAATCACAGAAGTTTCCTGTTGCTCCGGAATCCAACATCACGGACACCTTTTCCTCCCGAACTTTACCAAAACATATAGTACAGGACAACATCAAGTGTGGAGCCGCCGGCTGTAGTTCATTTGCCAATAGTTGAGGCTTGGGAGTTGTCTCCTGAGCTGCTCCCACCAGTGCAACTCCGTCTACTGGTGGAGCTTGTCTTTTACCCATGAATGGGTCTTAGATTTCTCTGGGCATTCTTTGACAAAAATGGCCCGACTGACCACAATACATACATAATTTACCCAAATGTCGCTTTTCTCTCTCCTCCTGAGAGAGAGGGCCTCGAACGGCGCCAATCTGCATGGGCTCTTCACTAGTATTTGCTTCGCTGTTCTTAAGTGGTTCGGAACGAACTCGATCAAATTGTGTCGGGAAGGGTTTAACATCCTTTCTTTTCTCACTACAGCGTTCAGCTTGCCTTTGATCAATTTGAAGAACTACATCTATGAGTTCAGAAACATCCGTTGGTCTCTTTGGAATTTGAGACAGACCATCCTTCAATTCATCCTTTAGACCTCTGTAAAAAATGGCCGCTCTCTTCGCTGCTGGCCAGTTAGTTTCAACTATTAACTTATTGTACTGCGCCAGATAGGCCACGAGCTCTCTGTTACCTTGTTTTAGGTCCAATAACTCATTATCTGTAGTCTGGGAGATTGAGAGTCGGTCAAAGATTCGTAGAAATTCCGTTTTGAAATCTTCAAATTTATACAAAACCGGATCATTAGAGGAGACCAGGGGCATGGACCACGCAGCTGCGTCACCACTAAGATAGGACAGCACAAACGCCACCTTAGACTGATCCTCCTTAAACAAAATGGGTTTACAAAGAAAATGCAGTGAGCACTGTGTCAAAAAGATTTGAGCCTTGTGAGGATCTCCTTGGAATCTTTCGGGAGGGGCCAAAGGGATGGTTGGGGACATGGCATGGACTACTTGCGTAGTTAACGCAGATGATGACGAGGGAGAAGGAGTAAAGGTTGGGGACTTAAGCCCCCCAAAATTAGGACTGGGACTCACTGAAAGCTCTTCAACCCGCTGCCTCAAATAACTCGCCTCTTGATTTGACTTCCTGACCTCTTCCCTGGTTTCGCTAAGCTGTTTTTGCAAATCCTCCAAAATGGATGCCAGGGCCTTAACATCAAAACCTTCAGCCATCTTGCTCAGACGGAAAGAAATGTTTAGGCACTTCAATCTGTCAAGAAGCGTACCTGAATTCCTTGGAATCCGTGGGAGCAGATGGCTTGAAGGAACTTTCTTGAAGAGTATTTCCCAACTCCCCTACACCCCAGGACCCAGAGAGCTCTAAGCCCAGGAATGAGGGGGAAAGGGGAAGTGGATAAACAAAGAGAGACTGCCACACTGGTTTCTTCAACCGTTCTACTCACAGGAAGATCATTGCCTGCAACATTAAGCAAAACATTACTACAGTTCCAAACTTACTCTGGTTCTAACTCTATTCTACCCTTCTAATGTATGTACCTGTGAAGTGTGGACATGAGCCCCTCTCTGTAGATAATTAATCTTTCTCTCAAATGAAGATTCGAAGATGGCTAAAGTCTCTAGAAATGCTGCTAAATCCAACACTGTAGATGATACTCCAACCAGCTGACGAAGATTAAAGGTGGTATAATGTAGTATCTTTAATATGCATATCAAAATATACCCTACTATACTTGTAGTCTTCAACACTCTGGAAGGCTGTCGAAGTTCTGAATTGACTAACGCTGAGTGAGAGTCAGGTAGTGCTGGAAATACTATTTACAATTCGCAGTCTAAAACATATGCCCCATATAACGTACTGGATTCAGAGGCAAAGTCCGTATAAACTGCAACCCATGGAAAACTCCAAAGTCTCTAGAATTCGATGCTGCAAGCTGCTGACATTGGCGGTTAAACAATAATAGACTTCTTACCGCCTTCGTGAAGTGACAGCACCGCAAGAAATAAGAAGCTCTTCCTACCAGACTCTCGATAGGAGTAGGAGACTTCTGGCTGCTCAGGAACTCGGGAGATATGTACGGAGCAGAAGATAAAAACACTCTCAGACGGGTCCAGAGGAAGCGTCAATAGTGCTTAGGGAGTAGGAAAATAAACATGAAGGATACTCCGAGGGAATACCAATTTTCAGATAAGGACAGAAGCGGTTCTTGAGACGCACACAGAGAAACGCGTCCAACCGCCGGGAAAATGACTGTTGAAGTGCGCCGCGCGAAAGGCGCGAGCGCACGAAATGGCCGACAGAACTCCAAAGGCTAGAACGCAAAAGTTCCAGCGCAGTGGAGCAATCAGGAAGTAGTACAGAGAACTCACTTGCATCTAAATCGCGCTACTCTCTGTCTCCAATTACAAGCAGAGAGCGAATGCGCGAAACCAGCACTGAACTTAAATATAGGTTTTGGGACAGAGCTAACTGCTGCTGGCTGGGACCTGACAAAAGAGTCGTCAATCATTTTCGACAGTGGATGACTGCATCCACTAATTCCGGAAGATTCAGAGGTTGTGGAGTGGTCAATGCAACCCCTGCAGAAGTAGATGGTTGACTTCCATCATCACTGGCTGCTTGCTCTCTTTTTTGGTGCTCCGTCACCCCTCGTGCGTGACAAACAGGGTTGATCGTCTCAAGGTGCTTCTTCATTTAAAAAGTACCACATGAATACTTCTTCTCTGAACCTCTGGAGAGGATTTTCTGGCAGATTGGGAAGGTAACCTTCCAAGCATCGACCTTCTCTCCCTCTGGGACAGTAAAAAAAGCCCACACTAATACTCTCCTTCTGCCTCTTTACTGACTCCTCAACCTCTTCCATCTCCTCCTGCTGCTCTTCAAGAAATGCTGATGCCATTTTTGATATTCAAAAATGAAGAGCACCAAAAAAATAAAGAATTAGGAGAGCCTACAAAACAGCTAGTCTTAAAGGCAGCCACACCCAAAATGAAAGAACTGGAACAGGTGTTGGTTCCACCCACTAAGAGAATGAAAAGCTCTTCAACCAATGACAAGCTTTCTTGTGTAAGCTTTCTTTCTATGTCACATGGATTCTCCTAGGGGCCCAGCATCCTTCGCGTATGTGTCCCACACCCGTAAAATGGACTAAATGTAATATAAAACTGTAAATTACTATTAGGATATTGTGTTTCAAAGTATTTCAATGGAAAGTCTTTATACAAAACAGATATTTAAACTTGAAGTATTCATATTCCATACTTTTAAAAATTAAGCCAGAGTCGCGACCCCCATGCGATCCCGGAAATACGTGCCAGCAAGATTTGCAACTCCTACGCATCTGGTGCGCGATGGTGCCACATACGTAAAATGTGTTTTAAACATCTTAAAAATATTGCACAAGAACACTAATACAAATGTTTTGGATTGATTAATAAACCTATTTGTTTAAAAGAAATATTTCAGTGTAAGTATGTGTTTTAGGTTCATACTCGTGTAATGGATTCACAAACCCAATGCTTAGATCCGTGACCGGTACGTGATTAACCCTGGGCATAGTTTGCGAGCTACGCGTAGCACTAAGCAACTGTGTAGTGCAGTAGGGAAATGCTGTTCACAATGATTGCATAGTGCCGGATGCTTGTCCGCACTGTGCAGTCACTGCAAACGCCATCTTGCACAGTGCAAGCGGTCATTTTCTGCCGCTCGAGTAGATTTGTACTCGAGCGGCAGTTTTCTCAACGCAGACTGGTAGTTTTTCATCGCGAGCGGTCGCGAGCATACACGACCACTCGCAATGAGAAACCTGACCTCTCTGCATTGAGAATCTCACCAGGAGGTTTATTTTACACACTTGGGATCGGCAACTTGATGCTGCTGATCGCGAACTAGGAAAAAGTCTCAATACGATGTCATTTTGCTCGCTCGCGGTCACCTACTTGACGTTGAGGACCGCAAGCAAGCAAAAAATGCCCGCTATGCGTTTTTGCAATTCGTGTAGGACATAGTTGCGCAACCCGTGCAAACTACACGAGCGTAGCGTAGTTTTCCGCCCAGGCCTATAGGCGATACCATGGCATCTAGAGAAATCTGGTAAAAACATTTTAGAACACATTTATAACTTCTTTATTTCTATTTTTATGTATTTTAGAGTGCTATTCGTATAACGGATCCATGCACCCACTGCGTAGGTTTACGTATGGTGCGCGACCCTTTTATGTAAATTAAATAAATATATAAAGAAGATACTTAACATAATAAAAGAACAAAACAAATCTCAAACTGTTAAAACTACTCATAGAAAATTTAATTTAGCAAAAAATTGTTTAAGAAAATATGCCCAAAAATTATATATAATTTTCTTTTTGAATAAAAAATTATGTTATATAATATCACACTGTACAAAATTAGAAACAATAAAAAAATATTAATTCAAATAAATAACACTATAAATCTTTAATCAGGTATGTTATATATATTTTTAAAAAGTGTTTATAATTTTCTTAAAAGTTTATATAAATACATAGAATATCATAGCAAAAAAAGAAAAATTAGTAAAAGCATCTTTTCATAAATAAAATGGTTTAAATACCTTAGAAAATTCACTGAAAAAACCCACCGGTTTCACAGACATTAGAGTTAGGAATTAGCATTAAAATAAAACCTCAGAAATTCACTGGACAAAAACAGATTTCAGGGACGTTATAGTTAGGAATTATCATTTTAAAAACCTTGGATATTCACAAAAAAAATACAGGTTTCAGGGACGTTATAGTTAGGCTGACATTTCACTCATACAAAACCAGAGAAATTCAGCTGTTATAGTTAGCTGAGCTATTACATCACTGATGAAATGGTCAGTGACATCTCAGATGACATCACTGATGACATCTCACATGACATCACTGATGACATCATCTACTTAATATCTGATGGACCTCCTCATACCCACTCACTGATTATTAGGTTTATTTACACATCCACTCACTCACTCATACAGTCACTCATACACGCAGTCACTCACTTACAGCTGCTGATATATCCACTCATACACCCATACAGACACTCACAAACCGCTAATCACCCATAAAGTTCAAATGATAATAACAAAAAAAGACTCCATCACACTCCCATCTACTCACCTATACAGTTACACACACATCTCATGCATTCATACAGATACTAACACATACTTACTCTCTTCTAAAGTTACTGACACAAGCACACACTCATCTATACAGCCACTCTCACGATCACTCACTGTCACATATAGTCACTAATGTACTCCAACACTCACATATACTGCCTTTCACATATGTAGTTACTCCTACATATACCACTAAGACTTCCATTTACTCACCAACACACCCAAACGCACACTGACTCACCCATACACCCCCTCTCAGGTGCACTCATGAACCCATACACCCAGTAATCACCCACTCACACATCCATGCAAGGAGTCACACACACACACACCCCCACCCATACAGACACTCAGGTACCCATTCAGGTACTCAGACAACCAATCATTAACCCATATAGACACTTATACAGCTACTCACCAACCCATGCAGCCACGTACACACCAACTGGCAGACTGATTCAGACATTCACACAGATTAGTCATTCACCCATGCATTCCCTAAGACACATTTAATCACTCACTTATACAGTCAGTTACTCACCCACTAAATCATCCATTCAGACACTCATACACCCACTCATTCTTGAATACACCTTGGTGTGTATATACATATATATAGAACACTCTTAAACATTTTAGAAACACTCAGTCACTGGATGATGTCATCAGTGATATCATTTGAGATGACATGAGTGATATCATGAGTGATGTCACTGACCATTTCATGAGGTGTGAAACCTAAGGGTTTTTCAGTGAATATATATATATATATTCCACAAAATCGTGTTCAAACCTGGCTAGGACACGACAGCAATGGACACACACAAGAAGTCTGTGCAGCAAACAGAGATTTATTCTTCAATGGTCATACAGACAAGAAAAATACTCGACGCGTTTCAGTGCAGACGCACCTTAGTCATGAGTGTTTGATCTACCGGTGCATACGTTTTTAAATACCACGTGACACTCGTGCAAGTGAAAACAGACTCGGCAACTTAACAAATGTTGCTAAACACGTACTCAGCCGAATACATGCCTGATATTGTGTGCGCAAAAAATAAAGCAATAAAAAGATACAAAACCGCTTATCTTTAAATAAACAACTTGTGAAAATTCTTGCAGATGCTTGCAAAGAGTGGAACTGCTAATGATCTCTTCATGTGTCTCAATAAAGTTTTGTTAAGAGACTCAATATGCACAACTGCGCTCCCATTGATCTTTCTCACCAGTCTAAGTTGGTGTATACCACAATCATGCTATTTACAATGTCACGCCCATGTGGGCAGAATCATACTTGTAGACTGTATACGGAGACATGTGTAAACATTAAATTCATGAGTCCTGCCCAAGTGTTCATCGCTCACAAGCAGCATCTATAACATAATAATTCAAGTTCATTTCTCCAATGCATTGCGGTACTGATCTAAAATGAAATAAAATACATAGTGTCACTTCTGTCAAAAAAGGAAAATAAAAAACAAAACACAGTTAGATCAAAAGAACAACAAAATCAACATACAGTATAAAATATAAAACTATCATTAGCTCTGCGGCATCATTGCGAATATGGACATCCTTATGGAATAACAGAAACTGGCTAACCTAGATGGACGGCTAGCTCCTCATCAAAATTATGGCCTGAAGGGGTAAGGGTCCTGTATTGTATAATCGGTTTGGACTCTAATCTACGGAGTTCTTTCAGTCTATTACCCCCTCGTCTGTCCGCCCTCACAAAGTCCAAAACAGCGAAACTGAGTAGATTCGTGTTCTGTTCATGGTGACTGCGGAAATGGCGGGCTACGGGGTATGCTTTATCAAAGTTTTTTATTGCACGAAGGTGTTCTAGAATCCGTATTTTGGCCTTGTGAATGGTGCTGCCAATATAGGCCAGACCGCAGGGACAGAATAACGCGTACACCGCATATTCCGTATTGCATGACGTATGCTTTGTGAGGGTGGACATACGAGGGGGTAATAGACTGAAAGAACTCCGTAGATTAGAGTCCAAACTGATTATACAATACAGGACCCTTACCCCTTCAGGCCATAATTTTTATGAGGAGCTAGCCGTCCATCTAGGTTAGCCAGTTTGTGTTAATCCATAAGGATGAAGACAAGCAGGGAAACCTGCTTGTTGAGTGCACTGTTCCTGCGGGGAAAATAAACCCTTTCCCAATGCTACAACAACATATTACTAGTAATCAGTACTGTACACAAATGTTCACATACACATTTAGTGTTTTATTCTAGCATATCTGTATGACATATCTTATAATCTTTCAAAATATCTTTTTGTACTAACAATAAATGAAAATTGGTCTTTTCACAGTTCATAAGTTGAAGACCATATGTTTTGCTGACTCGTCTCTTGGTCGGATGTGGAAACAGGATTATTAATCATTCATAAAACTGTTGATTCACTTTTCACACGACATGGTGCACAATGCATTTCGGGACCAGGAGGTACCCATCATCAGGGGTAAATCCTAAAACATATACAAAAAATCGATCAATGTAAGGTTAAGGTGCAAAATAATATAACAGAAGTTAACAATCTAATGGTAGTTCACAGACACTTCAGGGGGAACAGGGGGGTAACCCGGTATTCATAAATTCATGCAATTGTGCATCTATCTGTAGTAGTACATAGAATGGAACACGAGGTAAATGCGGAAAACATATCATTCATCAGTACATGTGATGGTACAATGTTATTTAAACATGCCAACAATGTGAATAGATGTGTCTACCAAGTTTTTATCAATGTGCGCCTACTTTTAATACATTGCTATAAAAACATAAACATCTGGAACATACGAAAAAGTACAATACAATCAGAGGTAACTTTGAAAAAAAATGAATAAATGACCCTGTACATAATGCACAACTGAGCACTATTAATCTACCTCTAATATCAACCCATTACGATCATCATGACGTCACATACCTATGTGGTGCTATGTCGCTGAGAGACGATGTCCTATACTCTCAAGTAAAACCCTAGGTTAATCTAGGAGCCTGTGGGCTGTAAATCTAGGGATTAAAATGGACATAAAAGGTGCTGTTGTCGTAGGAATGTTACTGAAAATTGTACACAATGACGTGTTAATAATATTTAAATCACCTGAATCGTTATGATCCTCCTAATACTGGTAAGTTACTTGAAGGTACCCACAATAATCCAATAAAAGAGGGGAGGAGAATCTTTCAGGAACCAACTACGTAAACAAAAACAGTAACGGGATTTAGATGAAAAATCACGATTATAAGGTGAACCCTGTTCCCTACCATGTACTTAGAGTTAACGAGAAATTGCATACCTTCGTCAGTTTCTAGGAGTCACCGATGACAATCTGAGGATACCATTTAACTTTAAGGAATAACTCGTCCAGACTACTAGTCTGTAAAAATAAATGCCAATGTGTCACTTAAGTCCTGAGCATGAACGCCCAAACAAGACTATTGTAAATAGTATATAAGAAAGGGAATGTACCTTAATAGTTGCTAGCTGGTAACTCACAACAGACATCTATTCTAAACCCAATGATAGGAACAACACTTTGATGTTTACAAGCTTTCATCCCAGAAGTCTAATCATGAACTTGCCATACTCTCATCTCCTTAGAATCAAAAGAATTTGTACTACACAGTTTTTATTTGAGAATCAGATCCATAAGCAATGTCAGAAATTTGAAGAACGAGGATATCCCAAAGATATCCTAAACCAAAGCCTAGACAGACTTGCAATAATTGACCGTCAAACATTGTTGAACCCCAAAACTAGATTTAGTAAAAATACTTTTACATTTGTGTCTAAATTCTCAACAGCTACTAGGCAAATCAAACAGAGTATTTTAAGGAGATTGGAACTTCTTCAAAATGAGAGTGAATTCAATGGTATATTTCAAGAGAAACCTATATTTGCCCACACTAGGGGTCGCAATTTGATGGATTTATTAAGCTCACCTCAAAGTTCGCAAATTTCTTCTGAATATAAAGGTACTATGAAATGCAAAAACTGTGTACATTGTAATAACATTATTGTTGGCAACTGTATTACCCACCCCATGACAGGTAAAAAGATTAGTCTTAAGCACATATCAGACTGCAATAGCACCAATCTAGTTTACTGTTTGAAATGCCCTTGCGGCAAACTTTACGTGGGAAAAACAGAACGTAAATTTAAAATCAGACTCACAGAACACAAGGGTAACATTAGGACTAAACAAAAGAGTTCCCCTTTAGCCACGCATTGGGACGAAAACCATCACAATATATCACAATTACGAGGACAGATTTTAGAATTAGTACCTAAGAAAGAAGGTCAAGACAACTCTGCCAAACTATTACAACGAGAAACATATTGGATAGACTTTTTATGTACAGGAACTCCTATTGGTCTCAATGATAGGCTAGATCTAGGGTGCTTTTTATGAATACGTAAGAATACTTTATTGTATTAATGTCCTATTGATGCACAGCTAGCCTTACCCTTTGTCATTTTGATGATACATTGCTATATATTGTGTATTTTTCTGTTTCTATTCTGTTTAAGGACGTTTTCACCACTGTACATTTTTTTCACAAAAGGTTTCCAGGCGAGTCACTTATCTATGGATTGCCCCGTCTAGTAAAAATGTTAGACTATTTAATGTTAGGAGTCTCCCTTCAGAAACGTTGTGGCAAACTTCTGAGAAATTAGGATGAATCCTAATAATATTATCATTTCTTAGTTCATCTCCCCGTGCACCAGTTTCGAAATTTGAATCGACATGTCCTGTTTTAGAGACAGCTTACAACTTTAAATGATACCCTTGCAGTCATATATTTGAGTTCAATGCCATATACTACATCTGGCGTAGTGACTACATTTCCCAGAGTTCACACCTCTAGGGTGGGTCCAAAGGAACTCTTTAAATTGTTGTATGGTATCCCTGCGCGGTAACACGGTTTCACCTGACGAGTAGATTTCCAGACAGGGCTACGCTCCAAGCATACAGGTACATCATTTTAAGAATAAACAGAAAGATTCTCTTGTTGACTTTATTTCAGTTATGGACTAGATTATTTTTTTCACGTTTTTCCCGTTAGTTTGGTAAACTCTAAGACAAGTTTACATTTATGTCCCCATTAGATTTGACAACTGCACGATTATATAACCGCATACTGCAATTGTCTATTAACGTGCAAACCCTCTGCACGCTACCAGCTAGCAACTATTAAGGTACATTCCCTTTCTTCTATACTATTTACAATAGTCTTGTTTGGGCGTTCATGCTCAGGACTTAAGTGACACATTGGCATTTATTTTTACAGACTAGTAGTCTGGACGAGTTATTCCTTAAAGTTAAATGGTATCCTCAGATTGTCATCGGTGACTCCTAGAAACTGACGAAGGTATGCAATTTCTCGTTAACTCTAAGTACATGGTAGGGAACAGGGTTCACCTTATAATCGTGATTTTTCATCTAAATCCCGTTACTGTTTTTGTTTACGTAGTTGGTTCCTGAAAGATTCTCCTCCCCTCTTTTATTGGATTATTGTGGGTACCTTCAAGTAACTTACCAGTATTAGGAGGATCATAACGATTCAGGTAATTTAAATATTATTAACACGTCATTGTGTACAATTTTCAGTAATATTCCTACGACAACAGCACCTTTTATGTCCATTTTAATCCCTAGATTAACAGCCCACAGGCCCCTAGATTAACCTAGGGTTTTACTTGAGAGTATAGGACATCGTCTCTCAGTGACATAGCACCACATAGGTATGTGACGTCATGATGATCGTAATGGGTTGATATTAGAGGTAGATTAATAGTGCTCAGTTGTGCATTATGTACAGGGTCATTTATTCATTTATTTTCAAAGTTACCTCTGATTGTATTGTACTTTTTCGTATGTTCCAGATGTTTATGTTTTTATAGCAATGTATTAAAAGTAGGCGCACATTGATAAAAACTTGGTAGACACATCTATTCACATTGTTGGTATGTTTAAATAACATTGTACCATCACATGTACTGATGAATGATATGTTTTCCACATTTACCTCGTGTTCCATTCTATGTACTACTACAGATAGATGCACAATTGCATGAATTTATGAATACCGGGTTACCCCCCTGTTCCCCCTGAAGTGTCTGTGAACTACCATTAGATTGTTAACTTCTGTTATATTATTTTGCACCTTAACCTTACATTGATCGATTGTTTGTATATATTTTAGGATTTACCCCTGATGAAGGGTACCTCCTGGTCCCGAAATGCATTGGGCACCATGTCGTGTGAAAAGTGAATCAACAGTTTTATGAGTGATTAATAATCCTGTTTCCACATCCGACCAAGAGACGAGTCAGCAAAACATATGGTCTTCAACTTATGAACTGTGAAAAGACCAATTTTCATTTATTGTTTGTACAAAAAGATATTTTGAAAGAATATAAGATATGTCATACAGATATGCTAGAATAAAACACTAAATGTGTATGTGAACATTTGTGTACAGTACTGATTACTAGTAATATGTTGTTGTAGCATTGGGAAAGGGTTTCTTTTCCCCACAGGAACAGTGCACTCTACAAGCAGGTTTCCCTGCTTGCCTTCATGAGTATAGCCCCAGTTTGTGTCAGCCAAACACAAATCTGTAGAGTAGCACCTTTGGATTAAATTCACATTACATTGTGGTTATATTTATGAGTGCTCCTCAATTCTCACTCTTTAGATTCCATAAGGATGTCCATATTCGCAATGATGCCGCAGAGCTAATGATAGTTTTATATTTTATACTGTATGTTGATTTTGTTGTTCTTTTGATCTAACTGTATTTTGTTTTTTATTTTCCTTTTTTGACAGAAGTGACACTGTATTTTATTTCATTTTAGATCAGAACCGCAATGCATTGGAGAAATGAACTTGAATTATTATGTTATAGATGCTGCTTGTGAGCGATGAACTTTTGAAGACCGAGTACACAAGCCCACTTGGGCAGGACTCATGAATTTAATGTTTACACATGTCTCCGTATACAGTGTACAAGTATGATTCTGCCCACATGGGCGTGACATTGTAAATAGCATGATTGTGGTATACACCAACTTAGACTGGTGAGAAAGATCAATGGGAGCGCAGTTGTGCATATTGAGTCTCTAAACAAAACTTTATTGAGACACATGAAGAGATCATTAGCAGTTCCACTCTTTGCAAGCATCTGCAAGAATTTTCACAAGTTGTTTATTTAAAGATAAGCGGTTTTGTATCTTTTTATTGCTTTATTTTTTGCGCACACAATATCAGGCATGTATTCGGCTGAGTAAGTGTTTAGCAACATTTGTTAAGTTGCCGAGTCTGTTTTCACTTGCACGAGTGTCACGTGGTATTTAAAAACGTATGCACCGGTAGATCAAACACTCATGACTAAGGTGCGTCTGCACTGAAAAGCGTCGAGTATTTTTCTTGTCTGTATGACCATTGAAGAATAAATCTCCGTTTGCTGCACAGACTTCTTGTGTGTGTCCATTGCTGTCGTGTCCTAGCCAGGTTTGAACACGATTTTGTGGAATATATATATTGAAATGTTGATTTCATACGGGCAAATAAAAATGTTTTTGGGAATTACGAAGGCAACAATATAACTGTTAGAAATGTACATGCAGTTGGGAACTATAATTCCTTTTAATTGTAAATATATGAATTGTTGTTTTTTCAATGACATTTTATTATATATTTTTTCACAATGAAAGTATCTAAATATTGAAGCAATATGAAATATTTATATTTCTCCTATGTTCCCCTGCATGTCAATATAATATATTGGTGAAATTAACATGCTGTATTCCCAGTACAAGAAGGACACTATGTCCTATATTACTAAAACAAATGTCCGTTTGAACTCTATAATTTGAAATGGTATCAGTCTGCCATTGGTCACTTGCACTTTAAAATGCCGTTTTCTATCTCCTTGACATGACATGTGATCAAGCCTCGGCTGAGGTGAAACGCGTCATGGCGACTTGTGGGCTTTTATTTATGCACAAATAAATGCACTGAAAAAGATCAGCACGGAGTTGGTGGTTCCATTCTAATTTTCGTCTATCCTTTGGCTTGCCGAGGCTTTTCGGAACTTTTTGAAATACAAATTGTACCTGGTAGCCTCCTGGGTGCGAGTGGAAACCCCTCCTCATCTGTGGCGAGAAACGGCAGGAAGCAAGTGGTTCCGTGACCCGGAGCCGGATATCGTACTCCGATAGGAGGAAGCCGTGAGAAGCCCCTGCGAGTAAGCACACGCCCGACCGGGACTGAAGGAGCCGAGTATCTGAACGAGATTGGGATACAGCGGCAACCGTGTCAAGGTAGGGTGGCGTACGCATAGCGCAGTGAGGAGTGTGCTTGGATTAGCGTCAGGATTGCCTATACACGCTAAGACCAGAATCGTTCAGTACAGCTTTAATCTAGCCATACACAGCAATGTCTGCCGCCGTGTTAAGGAGTAGAGCACAGGCTGCCCAATCTGTCTTTGTCACCCCGGCTGGGGGGGCCACGGCACCAACTCCACATGGGCAAGATGAGGGCAATACAAGTCCAACAGCCAGGGACCTGATTCGCAAACTGGAAAAATTGACTAAAAAAGAAACGGCGAAATGGTGGGAACATGAATCGTTAACACGTTATCTTGAAGTAGGGCGTGTCCCGAGAGGTCTTCGAAGTTCCCTTGCGCCTAGTTATGAGGACCCGGATCCCTGTATGCTTGAAGACTGGGCCACCGCAAACCTGGAATACTCTGCGAGATTGTTAACGATTTTGATTAAATATGCGGAGAAGGACAGGAATAAATTACAAGCTGAAATCGAGAAGGTGGAATCTGAGATACAAGATCTGGGGGCAGATGATAATGTGAAAAAGATGCGTGAAGAGATTGAAGCCCGCCTCAACAAAGAAGAGGAAATAATAAAAAAGCAGAAAGCTTTTAAATTCGAAAGGGACAGACTCGACTACTTAAATGGGCACATCTTCACCTTCGCCCGGAGATTTGACAATGTCAACACTCGGGTAAGGACTAGGAAACAGGGACAAGGTGTGCAGGGGGGCCAGAGTTCAGCATCTTCCGTAGAATTGAGTTCCACCGAGGGCAGTGACCTGGAAGGTGATTTGAGAAACACGCCGGCATTGGGGTTTACTGCACTTACCCCCGCACAAGAAGTGAGGCGCCTGTGCGAGGCGCGTCGAGATACCCTGAGGCCAAGAGCCAAGTCTACAGTGGCAAACAAAGGACCAACCGCAAACGGCTCGAGCGGAGGAAACGTCACAACGCAAAGTGGCGACAAAAAGAACAACCAGAGAAGATGGAACAGCAGGAAACGGGGACAACAACAGGGACCCCCTCAATAATTAATCTAACTAACACAGTGTTAACGACGAAGGAAATGAGCATTTTGGGCCTAGGACTATCCTTCTGCCCTCCTAGAAATTTTGACTATAGCAATACTAGGTTGGATGTCTATCGTTTTGTAAGAAAACTTAAATTAACGAAATTCCATCGACTCCAACCGCGTAGAAAGGAAACAACAACGGAGACACAAAGTCCTTCTCTTCTAAATGTGGGGGATGGCCCATCGTTTGAAGATATTTGGAACTTATGTGAGGAAGGGTCTGATATTACAACAAGGCCAATTCAAACTAACATTTTGGGTGCTGGGATCAGTACCACATGCTTCAAACCTAAATCTACGTTTAACCCCATTTCAACACATGATAATTTGGATATTTATCAGGATCTGATTGTGGAAGACCTAAAGAAACTCTATGTTGCAACCAATAAGAGCAGCCAAGCGATTGCAAGATAAAATCAAAATTACAACAACTTGATTAAGAAACTAAAATCAAATGAAAAGGTGGCAGTTAAACAGGCGGACAAGGGGGGGCAACATTGTCCTCTGGGAGCGGGATCTTTACATCAAAGAAGCAGAAAAACAGCTGGGTGATACCGCTTGTTACCGCAAAACTAACATCTCTATCATTAAAGAAGCTTGGAGAGAACAAAATTCCAAACTTATGGCTTGGCGCAGCAGTGGTCTGATTTCACATGATGAATTCAAGTTCCTGAAAAAGGATTTTCCAGTCATTCCTACATTTTACCTTCTTCCGAAGGTTCACAAGGATGCTACAGTTCCACCTGGCAGACCGATAATATCCGCTATTGACAGTTCTACTGAGAATGTCTCGAGATATATTGATTATTTTCTCCAGGAGTGGGTAAAAGAACTAAATTCGTATGTGAGGGACACTACGGATTTTCTATGCAAATTGTCTGAAATAACTTGGAGTGAAGAATATTTACTCATAACTCTAGACATTTGTTCCCTATACACATCCATTAAACATATTGACGGATTGAGAGCTGCAGAGTTCTATTTGAATAAACGCCCATTACACAATGTGTATCATAACAAAATGATCATGGGAATGTTACAAATGTGTTTAGAGCAAAATTTCTTTACATTCAATGGGCAGGCCTACCAACAGTTGAGAGGTGTTGCCATGGGGTCCTGCTTCTCCCCCAGCTTCGCGTGCTTGCACATGGGGCTGTGGGAGGAGCGGGTCCTCATGGGTCAACACAGGGAGATCATGGAACAGCATGCTATGATGTATTTAAGGTATATAGACGATCTCTTCTTTGTTTGGAAGGGCTCTGAGGAGAGTGCCAGAAATTTCATTGAACTATTGAATGTGAATGATATGAATCTACAGCTCACTTCCAACATCAATAAAAATACAGTTAATTTTCTGGATGTGGAAGTATATGTTAGTGGAAATTGTATAGAGACCAGACTGCACAGGAAAAGTACTGCAGGTAATACGCTATTACACGCATCCAGTCACCACCCTCGCCATCTCATCCGCAGCATCCCATATGGGGAGATGTTGCGGTTAAAACGCATTTGTAGCACCGCATCTGAATGTGCGCATGCTCAAGACCTATGCAAGAAGAGGTTTCTGGCGAGGGGTTATAGCAACAAATTGATTGATGATGCCATAACAAAAACTGCTAAATTAACGCGAAACCAAGCACTGAATTCTTCCCAAAAATCCATTAAGATTGGTAAGGAAGAGGAACAAGTGCAATGCAGGGCGATAGTAACCTACAGCCAACAGCATGCAGACATCCGTAAGATCTTCACCAGAAATTGGAACTTGGTGCAGGGGGATCCAGTCATCGGTAAATTGGTAAAGGGTAGACCTGATATAACCTTTCGTAAATCCCCATCCATGGCCAATGCATTGGTTAGTAACACCTTGGATACCCCCAAAAAATGGTGGGATCGCATCACTGGTTTCAAGAAATGCCAAACATGCAAAGCTTGCAAACATGGCATTAACAAAACCCATTACAACAGCCCATTCCAGGAAAAACCCATCATGATCACCAAACAATTGGGATGTAAAACTGAATTTGTGGTGTACGTACTGCAATGCCCTTGTGGTTTGCAGTACGTGGGAAGCACTCGACTTCCCGCCCATAGACGTATTTTACAGCACCTACGGGCAATAACTGGGAAGGATCAGTCATACCCTGTTGCGAGACATTTTGAAAGCTGCCATAAAAGCGACCCAAACTTGCTTCAATACTATTTGATAGATTCCATCCCACCACTAAAAAGAGGAGGAGACAGAGACGGTAAATTACGTCTTTTGGAAACGCGTTATATCATAGAACTTAATAGTAAGCAGCCTGGGGGACTCAACATTAGTGAGGACTTGTATACATGCCTTTAAAAGATCAGAGTTGTTCACAAAACATAAAAGAAAAGAATCGAATACATCTATATATAGAGCCAATAGGAAACAGCGACACTCTAGATCTGCTCACCTCAAATGTCTGTTTTTCTATCAAAGTTTTTAAGCATAGGATTAGACAGTGCTATCCATGCCGAGATAGAAAATGACAAAGTCTTTCGCCATTTAAACAGCAAAGTCTTTAAGCATAGGACTAGTACAGTGCAGTCCTTGCCGAGCTGTCAAATAACAAAAGCCATTTATCACTCCAGGCACACTATTACAGCTTTGAATTAGTAAAATACCAACTCAAGCCAAACTGAAATGATTAAAAGCAACCCCTGACACAGTGTTTCGCTCTAATTAGAGCTCTTCAGAGAGGTATAGCTTTGTCCAGACACAAGGGAGCACCCAGTATTAAGTCAAAACAAAACCCTTTCAGGCATAGAGTGACGCATAAATTATGCAAAAAAGAAGGAGAGAACTCTGGGTAGGTCTCAGTTTAGGTGGAAAGCAGCTCCTGTAAGAGCACTCTCAACACCAGCGACACTCTAGATCTGCTCACCTCAAATGTCTGTTTTTCTATCAAAGTTTTTAAGCATAGGATTAGACAGTGCTATCCATGCCGAGATAGAAAATGACAAAGTCTTTCGCCATTTAAACAGCAAAGTCTTTGAGCATAGGACTAGTACAGTGCAGTCCTTGCCGAGCTGTCAAATAACAAAAGCCATTTATCACTCCAGGCACAATATTACAGCTTTGAATTAGTAAAATACCAACTCAAGCCAACCTGAAATGATTAAAAGCAACCCCTGACACAGTGTTTCGCTCTAATTAGAGCTCTTCAGAGAGGTATAGCTTTGTCCAGACACAAGGGAGCACCCAGTATTAAGTCAAAACAAAACCCTTTCAGGCATAGAGTGACGCATAAATTATGCAAAAAAGAAGGAGAGAACTCTGGGTAGGTCTCAGTTTAGGTGGAAAGCAGCTCCTGTAAGAGCACTCTCAACACCAGCGACACTCTAGATCTGCTCACCTCAAATGTCTGTTTTTCTATCAAAGTTTTTAAGCATAGGATTAGACAGTGCTATCCATGCCGAGATAGAAAATGACAAAGTCTTTCGCCATTTAAACAGCAAAGTCTTTATTTGAGGTGAGCAGATCTAGAGTGTCGCTGGTGTTGAGAGTGCTCTTACAGGAGCTGCTTTCCACCTAAACTGAGACCTACCCAGAGTTCTCTCCTTCTTTTTTGCATAATTTATGCGCCACTCTATACCTGAAAGGGTTTTGTTTTGACTTAATACTGGGTGCTCCCTTGTGTCTGGACAAAGCTATACCTCTCTGAAGAGCTCTAATTAGAGCGAAACACTGTGTCAGGGGTTGCTTTTAATCATTTCAGGTTGGCTTGAGTTGGTATTTTACTAATTCAAAGCTGTAATATTGTGCCTGGAGTGATAAATGGCTTTTGTTATTTGACAGCTCGGCAAGGACTGCACTGTACTAGTCCTATGCTTAAAGACTTTGCTGTTTAAATGGCGAAAGACTTTGTCATTTCCTATCTCGGCATGGATAGCACTGTCTAATCCTATGCTTAAAAACTTTGATAGAAAAACAGACATTTGAGGTGAGCAGATCTAGAGTGTCGCTGGTGTTGAGAGTGCTCTTACAGGAGCTGCTTTCCACCTAAACTGAGACCTACCCAGAGTTCTCTCCTTCTTTTTTGCATAATTTATGCGTCACTCTATGCCTGAAAGGGTTTTGTTTTGACTTAATACTGGGTGCTCCCTTGTGTCTGGACAAAGCTATACCTCTCTGAAGAGCTCTAATTAGAGCGAAACACTGTGTCAGGGGTTGCTTTTAATCATTTCAGGTTGGCTTGAGTTGGTATTTTACTAATTCAAAGCTGTAATATTGTGCCTGGAGTGATAAATGGCTTTTGTTATTTGACAGCTCGGCAAGGACTGCACTGTACTAGTCCTATGCTTAAAGACTTTGCTGTTTAAATGGCGAAAGACTTTGTCATTTTCTATCTCGGCATGGATAGCACTGTCTAATCCTATGCTTAAAAACTTTGATAGAAAAACAGACATTTGAGGTGAGCAGATCTAGAGTGTCGCTGGTGTTGAGAGTGCTCTTACAGGAGCTGCTTTCCACCTAAACTGAGACCTACCCAGAGTTCTCTCCTTCTTTTTTGCATAATTTATGCGTCACTCTATGCCTGAAAGGGTTTTGTTTTGACTTAATACTGGGTGCTCCCTTGTGTCTGGACAAAGCTATACCTCTCTGAAGAGCTCTAATTAGAGCGAAACACTGTGTCAGGGGTTGCTTTTAATCATTTCAGGTTGGCTTGAGTTGGTATTTTACTAATTCAAAGCTGTAATATTGTGCCTGGAATGATAAATGGCTTTTGTTATTTGACAGCTCGGCAAGGACTGCACTGTACTAGTCCTATGCTTAAAGACTTTGCTGTTTAAATGGCGAAAGACTTTGTCATTTTCTATCTCGGCATGGATAGCACTGTCTAATCCTATGCTTAAAAACTTTGATAGAAAAACAGACATTTGAGGTGAGCAGATCTAGAGTGTCGCTGGTGTTGAGAGTGCTCTTACAGGAGCTGCTTTCCACCTAAACTGAGACCTACCCAGAGTTCTCTCCTTCTTTTTTGCATAATTTATGCGTCACTCTATGCCTGAAAGGGTTTTGTTTTGATATATATATATATATATATATATATATTCAACCATCAAAGTTGCCCTTAGTGAGAATGCCCTCACAACAACGTTCCCCATACAGCGAGGTCAGCAGTGGGCTCATGCTCCTAATGCACGCATTGTTAGCAGGCTGACGCTTTTCGGAGGTAAATCCTTCATCTTGAGCCCTTCACAAACTCCCAAACAACAGCGTAGTTCAGAGCACCTGTTTTTATTCAAAATTGAGTCCCGCCCCATTCAGCAGGATCTCTCGTCATCTTGGGCGTATACTGCAAGGCATTGTGGTATTAGCAGTCTGAACCAAAAATCAAACCCATGTGGGTGCTGTGGTTGGAAAGAAGTGAAAATTAAAATCCCATGTGGGTCAATGTCAATACAAGGTGCAGTTCCCGCTGCTATCAACACAACACCCGCTGTCGAGCGTTACTTGTTCTTTCTGCTTGTCGGGTCTTCCCAACAGCGTAGGTCCGCACACACGCGGCGGGGCATCCTCGCGACTTGGGCCAAGCCGCCAAAATTCAACCATCAAAGTTGCCCTTAGTGAGAATGCCCTCACAACAACGTTCCCCATACAGCGAGGTCAGCAGTGTGCTCATGCTCCTAATGCACGCATTGTTAGCAGGCTGTATATTCACTGAAAAACCCTTAGGTTTCACACCTCATGAAATGGTCAGTGACATCACTCATGATATCACTCATGTCATCTCAAATGATATCACTGATGACATCATCCAGTGACTGAGTGTTTCTAAAATGTTTAAGAGTGTTCTATATATATGTATATACACACCAAGGTGTATTGAAGAATGAGTGGGTGTATGAGTGTCTGAATGGATGATTTAATGGGTGAGTAACTGACTGTATAAGTGAGTGATTAAATGTGTCTTAGGGAATGCATGGGTGAATGACTAATCTGTGTGAATGTCTGAATCAGTCTGCCAGTTGGTGTGTACGTGGCTGCATGGGTTGGTGAGTAGCTGTATAAGTGTCTATATGGGTTAATGATTGGTTGTTTGAGTACCTGAATGGGTACCTGAGTGTCTGTATGGGTGGGTGTGTGTGTGTGTGTGACTCCTTGCATGGATGTGTGAGTGGGTGATTACTGGGTGTATGGGTTCATGAGTGCATCTGAGAGGGGGTGTATGGGTGAGTCAGTGTGCGTTTGGGTGTGTTGGTGAGTAAATGGAAGTCTAAGTGGTATATGTAGGAGTAACTACATATGTGAAAGGCAGTATATGTGAGTGTTGGAGTACATTAGTGACTATATGTGACAGTGAGTGATCGTGAAAGTGGCTGTATGGATGAGTGTGTGCTTGTGTCAGTAACTTTAGAAGAGAGTAAGTATGTGTTAGTATCTGTATGAATGCATGAGATGTTGTGTGTGTAACTGTATAGGTGAGTAGATGGGAGTGTGATGGAGTCTTTTTTTTGTTATTATCATTTGAACTTTATGGGTGATTAGCGGTTTGTGAGTGTCTGTATGGGTGTATGAGTGGATATATCAGCAGCTGTAAGTGAGTGACTGTGTGTATGAGTGACTGTATGAGTGAGTGAGTGGATGTGTAAATAAACCTAATAATCAGTGAGTGGGTATGAGGAGGTGCATCAGATATTAAGTAGATGATGTCATTAGTGATGTCATGTGAGATGTCATCAGTGATGTCATCAGAGATGTCACTGACCATTTCATCAGTGATGTAATATGTGACGTCATCAGTAGTGCATTGCAGGGGTGCAAGTTATAGTTAGCTCAGCTAACTATAACAGCTGAATTTCTCTGGTTTTGTATGAGTGAAATGTCAGCCTAACTATAACGTCCCTGAAACCTGTATTTTTTTTGTGAATATCTAAGGTTTTTTAAATGATAATTCCTAACTATAACGTCCCTGAAATCTGTTTTGTTCCAGTGAATTTCTGAGTTTTTTTTAATGCTAATTCCTAACTCTAATGTCTGTGAAACCTGTGGTTGTTTCAGTGAATTTTCTAAGGTATTTAAACCATTTTATTTATGAAAAGATGCTTTAACTAATTTTTCTTTTTTTGCTATGATATTCTATGTATTTATATAAACTTTTAAGAAAATTATAAACACTTAAAAAAAATATATATAACATAACTGATTAAAGATTTATAGTGTTATTCATTTGAATTAATATTTTTTTATTGTTTCTAATTTTGTACAGTGTGATATTATATAACATAATTTTTTATTCAAAAAGAAAATTATATGTAATTTTTGGGCATATTTTCTTAAACAATTTTTCGCTAAATTAAATTTTCTATGAGTAGTTTTAACAGTTTGAGATTTGTTTTGTCCTTTTATTATGTTAAGTATCTTCTTTATATATTTATTTATTTTACATAAAAGGGTCGCGCACCATACGTAAACCTACGCAGTGGGTGCATGGATCCGTTATACGAATAGCACTCTAAAATACATAAAAATAGAAATAAAGAAGTTATAAATGTGTTCTAAAATGTTTTTACCAGATTTCTCGAGATGCCATGGTATCCCCTATAGGCCTGGGCGGAAAACTACTCTACGCTCGTGTAGTTTGCGCGGGTTGCGCAACTATGCCCTACACGAATTGCAAAAACGCATAGCGGGCATTTTTTGCTTGCTTGCGGTCCTCAACGTCAAGTAGGTGACCGCGAGCGAGCAAAATGACATCCCATTGAGACTTTTTCCTAGTTCGCGATCAGCAGCATCAAGTTGCCGATCCCAAGTGTGCAAAATAAACCTCCTGGTGAGATTCTCAATGCAGGGAGGTCAGGTTTCTCATTGCGAGTGGTCGAGTATGCTCGCGACCGCTCGCGATGAAAAACTACCAGTCTGCGTTGAGAAAACTGCTGCTCGAGTACAAATCTACTCGAGCGGCAGAAAATGACCGCTTGCACTGTGCAAGATGCCGTTTGCAGTGACTGCACAGTGCGGACAAGCATCCGGCACTATGCTATCATTGTGAACAGCATTTCCCTACTGCACTACACAGTTTGCTTAGTGCTACGCATAGCTCGCAAACTATGCCCAGGGTTAATCACGTACCGGTCACGGATCAAAGCATTGGGTTTGTGAATCCGTTACACGAGTATGAACCTAAAACACATACTTACACTGAAATATTTTTTTTAAACAAATAGGTTTATTAATCAATCCAAAACATTTGTATTAGTGTTCTTGTGCAATATTTTTAAGATGTTTAAAACACATTTTACGTATGTGGCACCATCGCGCACCAGATGCGTAGGAGTTGCAAATCTTGCTGGCACGTATTTCCGGGATCGCATGGGGGTCGCGACTCTGGCTTAATTTTAAAAGTATGGAATATGAATATTTCAAGTTTAAATATCTGTTTTGTATAAAGACTTTCCATTGAAATACTTTGAAATACAATATTCTAATAGTAATTTACAGTTTATATTACATTTAGTCCATTTGACAGGTGTGGGACACATACGCGAAGGATGCTGGGCCCCTAGGCGAATCCATGTGACATAGAAAGAAAGCTTACACAAGAAAGCTTGCTTGTCATTGGTTGAAGAGCTTTTCATTCTCTTAGTGGGTGGAACCAACACCTGTTCCAGTTCTTTCATTTTGGGTGTAATTGAGACTAACTGTTTTGTAGGCTCTCCTAATTCTTTATTTTTTTGGGTGCTCTTCATTTTTGAATATCAAAAATGGCATCAGCATTTCTTGAAGAGCAGCAGGA
Organism: Lissotriton helveticus; assembly: GCF_964261635.1. Lineage (NCBI taxonomy): Eukaryota > Metazoa > Chordata > Amphibia > Caudata > Salamandridae > Lissotriton > Lissotriton helveticus. The sequence continues at coordinate 388,294,936 of NC_136071.1, forward strand.
GGAGATGGAAGAGGTTGAGGAGTCAGTAAAGAGGCAGAAGGAGAGTATTAGTGTGGGCTTTTTTTACTGTCCCAGAGGGAGAGAAGGTCGATGCTTGGAAGGTTACCTTCACAATCTGCCAGAAAATCCTCTCTAGAGGTTCAGAGAAGAAGTACTCATGTGGTACTTTTTAAATGAAGAAACACCTTGAGACGATCAACCCTGTTCGTCACGCACGAGGGGTGACGGAGCACCAAAAAAGAGAGCAAGCAGCCAGTGATGATGGAAGTCAACCATCTACTTCTGCAGGGGTTGCATTGACCACTCCACAACCTCTGAATCTTCCAGAATTAGTGGATGCAGTCATCCACTGTGGAAAATGATTGACGACTCTTTTGTCAGGTCCCAGCCAGTAGCAGTTAGCTCTGTCCCAAAACCTATATTTAAGTTCAGTGCTGGTTTTGCGCATTCGCTCTCTGCTTGTAATTGGAGACAGAGAGTAGCCGATTTAGATGCAAGTGAGTTCTCTGTACTACTTCCTGATTGCTCCACTGCGCTGGAACTTTTGCGTTCTAGCCTTTGGAGTTCTGTCGGCCATTTCGTGCGCTCGCGCCTTTCGCGCGGCGCACTTCAACAGTCATTTTCCCGGCGGTTGGACGCGTTTCTCTGTGTGCGTCTCAAGAACCGCTTCTGTCCTTATCTGAAAATTGGTATTCCCTCAGAGTATCCTTCATGTTTATTTTCCGGGAAGCACCCCTTACATCGGATACATCGCATCGCGCTGACTTTGCACCGCGGTCATTACATCGTGCCCGTCATCACATCGCATGTCATCAGGGCGGATGCAAGTACATCGCATTAGCTAATACATCGTTAACGATGACATCGATTTTGGCGAATTTGGCCTTCCCCCCCCCCCCCCCCCCCCCCCGACACGCATTACCTAAATGATTTAGTAATGTTTATTTATTTAAGTATTTCATTAATTTGGTTCACATGATTTAGTAATGTTTATTTAAGTATTTTCTTTTACTTATGACACTGCACATTAAAACGGGAAGCATATGAAGAATGTTTATTTAATGTTTATTTACGTAATATTTTACTAATGTTTATTTACTTATGACACTGCACATTAAAACGGGAAGCATATGAAGAATGTTTATTTAATGTTTATTTACGTAATATTTTACTAATGTTTATTTCACTATTTGCAATATGCGCACAATCACACTGCAGTTATGACACTGCACATTAAAACGGGAAGCAGCGCATATGAAGCGCATATGAAGAATGTTTATTTAATGTTTATTTACGTAATATTTTACTAATGTTTATTTCACTATTTGCAATATGCGCACAATCACACTGCAACAACAGGGGGACTAACGGAAACATACACAAACTTTGGTTCTGAGATACACGGTTCGCGCCGGCAATGATTTTACTAATCTTTATTTAAGTATTTTATTTTACTTATGGAAACATGAAGAATGTTTCTTTAACGATGACATCGAATTTGGTTCACATTAAAACGGGAAGCAGCGCATATGAAGAACATATAAAGAATGTTTATTTACGTAATATTTCACTAATGTTTATTTAAGTATTTGTAATATGCGCACAATCACACTGCAACAACAGGTGGACTAACGGAAACATAGACAGACTTTGGTGCTGACAGACACGGTTCGCGCCGGCACACGAAGATAATATACTTTTTTTTTTTTTAAACCTTTGATGGAAAGTGTATTTAGCACGCACATTTAAGGTCATTTTTTTGAGCGGCGGATTGGGACAATATACTTGTATTTAGCACGCACATTTAAGGTCATTTTTTGGAGCGGCGGATTGGAACAATATACTAACGTCAAATTAATACACCATATTTAATAAACATCTCATCAAGACTCGAACCGGTATCCTCAGCTCTTGATTCAGCCGCACTGGCCGCTGTGCCACATCCTTTCCACCCCTGTGACACTAGTTTTACTCCTGCTGTATGTGCTGGTCCAGATATATATACAGTGTTAATTCCCCAATTATCCTCACGCGGGTTGTGCATGTTAGTGAAGGTTATAAAACACATTCTGTAAAAAGGTTGATAACAGTTGACACTGCCAATGTTTGTCTGCCTTTCTGTGATTTGTTGCACACAGAGGTGGTCTCCCTGCTGTGCCAAAGCCATATTCCTGCCAAGTGCTTGAATAATCATTGCTCTCTGACCCTCTGCCAGGGCACAGTGCCCACAGTCTTCGTAAATCCCTGTAGAAATCCGGGCACCAGGTAGGCTGGTGCACCTAGCCGCAATTAGGGTCAGAGTTTTCTTCTTCAATCATATTGAGGCTGGAAACCTAACTGTGTGACACGGGTGGGCTGCATGATAGGAGCAGAGAGTTCAGTCCTGCCAGCCTGAAACCTGTGACTCGCACAGTTTACTCAGACGGACGGATGTGCTGTGAAATGTCAAACTATTTGATATCCTGAAAATGTTCTGTGGTCTTATAATTCACTTTAAATTCAGAGCTCACGCCAACATTCAGTCTTAATTTTGATTTTGCACACATGCTTTTATGTGACTTTTACAAGGGGGGCTTCTGAGAGGTCGTACTGTGTAGAAATGTAGAGTTTTGGGAAACTTTACGTCTGAAATATAGGCTCATGAAATGATGGGTTGAGTAGCATAGTTAGTGCGTATGGGCCCTATTTGTATCACAAATAATAATGCGTAGCATTTCATAGGGCACTCTTGTAATTTCAAAGCAGTAAATCAATTTGTGCTATATTTGCTCAATGTGATGGCACTCAAGCCTCGGAAGGATGAAAGGTTGAGTCGACCCGACCAGGGTTTCAATTCATGACCATAGGCATCACACCAGATGTCAGCAAGGAACCCTTGACTTCATTTTATGTTTTTAAACAGCTTCTATAATCATTTCCAAAGGAACACTTGACTTCATTTTATGTTTTTAAACAGCTGCTATAATAATTTCCAAAATCTTTGCCTGGAAAACCAAATGCAAAGTCGAGTATTTTTGTCACTGTACTCACATTTCGCCTATGAGAATTTTATTGAATGTCAATATATTATTTTACATATTGCAGAGCAATTAAGCTGCCGTGCAATATAATGTAAAGTACAATAAAAACGCCAGGACACAATATATACCCCCCACCCCCAACAAACCATTGGCTGACAAGATTTGTAAGTCTGTGAAACATCGCGTTGTGACGTCGCGCGATGTAATGTCGCCGATGTGATACGCGATCCTAGGCCACGGCCGCATTTGCGTTGCAACGACGTGCGATGACAAAATGGCCGATGTAAGTGTCATTGCGATGTATTGGCCGCGATGCGAACGGCCGCGAGGAGTTGGCTTACGATGGATAGTCATACAACCTTATTTTCCTACTCCCTAAGCACTATTGACGCTTCCTCTGGACCCGTCTGAGAGTGTTTTTATCTTCTGCTCCGTACCTATCCCCCGAATTCCTGAGCAGCCAGAAGTCTCCTACTCCTATCGAGAGTCTGGTAGGAAGAGCTTCTTATTTCTTGCGGTGCTGTCACTTCACGAAGGCAGTAAGAAGTCTATTATTGTTTAACCACCAATGTCAGCATCTTGCAGCATCGAATTCTAGAGACTTTGGAGTTTTCCATGGGTTGCAGTTTATACGAACTTTGCCTCTGAATCCAGTACGTTACATGGGGCATATGTTTTAGACTGCGAATTGTAAATAGTATTTCCAGCACTACCTGACTCTCACTCAGCGTTAGTCAATTCAGAACTTCGACAGCCTTCCAGAGTGTTGAAGACTACAAATATAGTAGGGTATATTTTGATATGCATATTAAAGATACTACATTATACCACCTTTAATCTTCGTCAGCTGGTTGGAGTATCATCTACAGTGTTGGACTTAGCAGCATTTCTAGAGACTTTAGCCATCTTCAAATCTTCATTTGAGAGAAAGATTAATTATCTACAGAGAGGGGCTCATGTCCACACTTCACAGGTACATACATTAGAAGGGTAGAATAGAGTTAGAACCAGAGTAAGTTTGGAACTGTAGTAATGTTTTGCATAATGTTGCAGGCAATGATCTTCCTGTGAGTAGAAAGGTTGAAGAAACCAGTGTGGCAGTCTCTCTTTGTTTATCCACTTCCCCATTCCCCCTCATTCCTGGGCTTAGAGCTCTCTGGGTCCTGGGGTGTAGGGGAGTTGGGAAATACTCTTCAAGAAAGTTCCTTCAAGCCATCTGCTCCCACGGATTCCAAGGAATTCAGGTACGCTTCTTGACAGATTGAAGTGCCTAAACATTTCTTTCCGTCTGAGCAAGATGGCTGAAGGTTTTGATGTTAAGGCCCTGGCATCCATTTTGGAGGATTTGCAAAAACAGCTTAGCGAAACCAGGGAAGAGGTCAGGAAGTCAAATCAGGAGGCGAGTTATTTGAGGCAGCTGGTTGAAGAGCTTTCAGTGAGTCCCAGTCCTAATTTTGGGGGGCTTAAGTCCCCAACCTTTACTCCTTCTCCCTCGTCATCATCTGCGTTAACTACGCAAGTAGTCCATGCCATGTCCCCAACCATCCCTTTGGCCCCTCCCGAAAGATTCCAAGGAGATCCTCACAAGGCTCAAATCTTTTTGACACAGTGCTCACTGCATTTTCTTTGTAAACCCATTTTGTTTAAGGAGGATCAGTTTAAGGTGGCGTTTGTGCTGTCCTATCTTAGTGGTGACGCAGCTGCGTGGTCCATGCCTCTGGTCTCCTCTAATGATCCGGTTTTGTATAAATTTGAAGATTTCAAAACGGAATTTCTACGAATCTTTGACCGACGCTCAATCTCCCAGACTACAGATAATGAGTTATTGGACCTAAAACAAGGTAACAGAGAGCTTGTGGCGTATCTGGCGCAGTACAATAAGTTAATAGTTGAAACTAACTGGCCAGCAGCGAAGAGAGCGGCCATTTTTTACAGAGGTCTAAAGGATGAATTGAAGGATGGTCTGTCTCAAATTCCAAAGAGACCAACGGATGTTTCTGAACTCATAGATTTAGTTCTTCAAATTGATCAAAGGCAAGCTGAACGCGGTAGTGAGAAAAGAAAGGACGTTAAACCCTTCCCGCCAAGATTTGATCGAGTTCGTTCCGTACCACTTAAGAACAGCGAAGCAAATACTAGTGAAGAACCCATGCAGATTGGCGCCTTTCGAGGCCCTCTCTCTCAGGAGGAGAGAGAAAAGCGACGTTTGGGTAAATTATGTATGTATTGTGGTCAGTCGGGCCATTTTGTCAAAGAATGCCCAAAGAAATCTAAGACCCATTCATGGGTAAAAGACAAGCTCCACCAGTAGACGGAGTTGCACTGGTGGGAGCAGCTCAGGAGACAACTCCCAAGCCTCAACTATTGACAAATGAACTACAGCCGGCGGCTCCACACTTGATGTTGTCCTGTACTATATGTTTTGGTAAAGTTCGGGAGGAAAAGGTGTCTGTGATGTTGGATTCCGGAGCAACAGGAAACTTCTGTGATTTACGGTTTGCAAAATTGGTGGGAATCCAGTTTGAAAAGAAATCACAACCTGAACCAGTGCGAGCAGTGGATGGCACCGAGTTATCATCTGGCCCAATAGTTTTTGATACTGAGGTAATTACCGTGGTGGGTCCTGGAGAACATCGGAGTCATGTCAGTTTTAACCTAATTGACGCACAGCAGTTCCAAATGATTTTGGGTCTGCCTTGGCTCACTGAGCATAACCCTAAGATTGATTGGGCCAAACGGACAGTGGAGATGACTTCAACATTTTGTACAGAGCACTGTTTTCATGTTCCATTGGATCTTCATCAGACAACCACGTCTTCGAATTTGGCAAATCAAAACCCCATGATCTGTACTGTGGAAGTCCCTGAAATTCCTGATGTCTACCTCGATTTAAAGGAAGTCTTTAATGAAAAAAAGGCGCGAAAATTACCTCCTCATAGGGAATATGATTGTCGCATTGAGCTGGAGCCAGGGGCTACCTTACCGTGTGGTCGCATTTATGCTCTATCCGAACCAGAGAATCAACACCTAAAGGAATATATTGAGCAAAATCTTGAGAGTGGTTTCATCCGACCCTCTCAGTCGCCAGTGTCTTCTCCCCTCTTCTTTATACCTAAGAAGGATGGGACCCTGAGAACTTGCATAGACTATCGTGCCTTAAACCTGGTCACCAAGAAGAACCGATACCCGTTACCTCTCATTTCCGAGCTCCTAGATCAAGTGAAGAGTGCGAGTATCTACACCAAATTGGATTTGAGGGGAGCTTATCATCTGGTACGATTGGCTGAGGGTGAGGAGTGGAAGACAGCATTTCGCACCCGGCTGGGTCTGTATGAATATCAAGTCATGCCCTTTGGCTTATGTAACGCCCCAGCCGCATTCCGGCATTTTGTCAATGACGTCTTACGGGAATTTTTGGATCGGTTTGCCGTCGTCTATATAGATGACATTCTCATTTTCTCAAACCATTTGGAAGAACATGTCCAACATGTTCGAGTCATTTTGGAACGTTTGCTGAAGCATCAATTGTATGTAAAATTGGAAAAATGTGTCTTTCATTCTGCCAAAGTGGAATTTTTAGGCTTTATTCTGTCCCCTGAAGGCGTCAACATGGATGATTCTAAGTTGGATGCAATAAGATCTTGGCCTGCCCCAAGATCCATCAAGGAGATACAGAGTTTTTTGGGATTCGCCAATTTTTATCGGCGGTTCATTCAAAATTTCTCCGAAAAGTTAGTCCAATTACTCGTCTTTTGAAGAAGAATGAGCGTTTTGTGTGGGGAAAAGAATCTGAAGAAGTCTTTCAACTGTTAAAAGAAGCTTTTGTCTCTGCTCCAGTTTTGCAACACCCAGATTTGAAGGAACCTTTTTTCGTGGAAGCAGATGCTTCTAATTTTGCTATTGGAGGCATTCTTTATCAGCGACAGAAACAAACTGGTCAATTACATCCAGTGGCCTATCATTCTCGAAAACTATCGACTGCTGAAATAAATTACTCAATTGCAGATAAAGAACTTTTGGCAGTAAAAGAGGCATTCAAGATTTGGAGGCATTATCTGCTGGGAGCTAAGCATGTGATTACTGTTTTCTCTGATCATTGCAATTTGCAATTCTTAAAATCTGCCAGAACTCTTTCACCTCGACAGTTGAGATGGTCCCTTTTCTTTGCGGACTACGATTTTGTCTTAACTTACAAACCTGGATCAGCAAATGGAAAGGCTGATGCCCTTTCTCGTTTAAGTCTTGGTGATGTAACGGACAAGATGGTTGAGGGCTATATCATTCCACAAGATAAGATTGTCGCTGCTGTTGTCGAGGATGAATTGGAAAAGCGTGTTAGAGAAGCCTTCCAAGGAAAGGAATTCGCAAATTGGATATCAGAAGGGCCAGAAAGAGAAATTAAGGATGGAAAACCTTATTTTCAAGGGAAGTTGTTTGTCCCAGAAGAAGAGTTACAGTCTGAAATCATTCAACAGTTTCATGATCATCCGTTGGCAGGTCATAAGGGTGCAGTCAAGACTCTTGAATTGGTGAAGAGGACTTATTTTTGGCCAGGCATGGACGCGCAGGTTAGGCAGCAGATCGCCACTTGTGAGCAGTGTGTAAAAGAGAAGAGTTCTAGACAGCCACCTCAAGGGTTACTTATGCCTTTGCCTGTAGCCCCTTCCCCGTGGCATACTATTTCAATGGATTTCATTGTAGATCTACCTTCTAGTCAGGGCTATTCGGTAATCTGGGTGGTGGTTGTCCAGTTCACCAAGATGAGTCACTTCATTCCCCTGAAAGGTCTACCTACAGCTCCCCAATTGGCAATCTTGTTTGTTCAGCATATAGTTCGATTGCATGGGATTCCAAAGATTGTTATCTCTGATCGAGGATCACAGTTTGTTTCTCGATTCTGGAGGTCTTTCTTGAAAGGATTAGGAGTCGATTCTCGTCTGTCCACCAGTTTCCATCCGGAGACGGATGGACAGACGGAGAGAGTGAATCAGGACTTGGAGCAGTACCTTCGCATGTATTTGATGGATCAAGAAGGAGAGTGGCCCTCTCTATTGAGTACTGCGGAGTTTGCTTACAACAATTCTGTCCATTCTCCTACAGGCTACTCCCCGTTCTTCCTCAATTCTGGTGGACATCCCAACATGTTAGTGGGTAGAGTGGAGGTTGAGGTCCCAGCGGCAGAAGAGGTAATTCAAAATTTCAATAAGACCTTTCAGTCGGCGTCAGTTAATCTCTCAAAGGCAAAACTTGACTATAAGATACAGACAGACAAGAAACGTAGAGAGAGTCCAAAATTTGAGGTTGGGGATCTGGTTTGGGTTTCCACCCGTCATATGCGGTTGGTTGGGAACAGGAAGTTTCAGCCTCAATTTGTGGGTCCTTATCCTGTAGTGAGCATGGTAAACCCAGTCAGTGTTAAGTTGGCTCTTCCAAAGTCCATGAAGATTCATCCCACCTTTCATGTTTCCTTAATAAAATGAAATCCATCCAATCTCCGACAATTACTTCCCCCAGCTCCAGTTCTAGTCCAGTCTGCGGAAGAGTTTGAGGTGAAGAGAATTTTGGACTCTAAGTTGAGAAAGAATAGTTTGTTCTACTTAGTAGACTGGAAAGGTTTCGGTCCTGAAGATCGATCATGGGAGCCTAGCAAGAATGTTCATGCCCCACGATTGGTAGCGGAATTTCACAAGACACATCCTCAGATGCCTAGAGAGGGGGATTTGGTGGGGGATACTGTCAGGTCCCAGCCAGTAGCAGTTAGCTCTGTCCCAAAACCTATATTTAAGTTCAGTGCTGGTTTCGCGCATTCGCTCTCTGCTTGTAATTGGAGACAGAGAGTAGCGTGATTTAGATGCAAGTGAGTTCTCTGTACTACTTCCTGATTGCTCCACTGCGCTGGAACTTTTGCGTTCTAGCCTTTGGAGTTCTGTCGGCCATTTCGTGCGCTCGCGCCTTTCGCACGGCGCACTTCAACAGTCATTTTCCCGGCGGTTGGACGCGTTTCTCTGTGTGCGTCTCAAGAACCGCTTCTGTCCTTATCTGAAAATTGGTATTCCCTCAGAGTATCCTTCATGTTTATTTTCCTACTCCCTAAGCACTATTGACGCTTCCTCTGGACCCGTCTGAGAGTGTTTTTATCTTCTGCTCCGTACCTATCTCCCGAGTTCCTGAGCAGCCAGAAGTCTCCTACTCCTATCGAGAGTCTGGTAGGAAGAACTTCTTATTTCTTGCGGTGCTGTCACTTCACGAAGGCGGTAAGAAGTCTATTATTGTTTAACCGCCAATGTCAGCATCTTGCAGCATCGAATTCTAGAGACTTTGGAGTTTTCCATGGGTTGCAGTTTATACGGACTTTGCCTCTGAATCCAGTACGTTATATGGGGCATATGTTTTAGACTGCGAATTGTACATAGTATTTCCAGCACTACCTGACTCTCACTCAGCGTTAGTCAATTCAGAACTTCGACAGCCTTCCAGAGTGTTGAAGACTACAAGTATAGTAGGGTATATTTTGATATGCATATTAAAGATACTACATTATACCACCTTTAATCTTCGTCTGCTGGTTGGAGTATCATCTACAGTGTTGGACTTAGCAGCATTTCTAGAGACTTTAGCCATCTTCGAATCTTCATTTGAGAGAAAGATTAATTATCTACAGAGAGGGGCTCATGTCCACACTTCACAGGTACATACATTAGAAGGGTAGAATAGAGTTAGAACCAGAGTAAGTTTGGAACTGTAGTAATGTTTTGCTTAATGTTGCAGGCAATGATCTTCCTGTGAGTAGAACGGTTGAAGAAACCAGTGTGGCAGTCTCTCTTTGTTTATCCACTTCCCCTTTCCCCCTCATTCCTGGGCTTAGAGCTCTCTGGGTCCTGGGGTGTAGGGGAGTTGGGAAATACTCTTCAAGAAAGTTCCTTCAAGCCGTCTGCTCCCACGGATTCCAAGGAATTCAGGTACGCTTCTTGACATCTTTGGGGTCGATTCCGATTCGGGAAAAAAACGTCCGTACGATTTGTATCTGGAGCCCTCTCCGTACGAATCGTACCTGTCCGTCCGAGTCGCAAAGTACGATCCGTATTCCGTGAATCCGTCCGAATCGTCGCGATCCGTACGCATTGCAAGGCTGAAACCGTGAACTGTACGACTCGTACACATACCGTACGACTCGTACACATGCCGTACGACCCGACGAGTATGATCCGGACCGGGGTATGAGGGCACGATTCGTACGGTCCACGTCAGGTAAGGGCGAGTCGTACAGAAAAGCACACAAACACATACACACCGTACGGTCCGTACCCCCCATAATTGCAGGGGTACGCACCGTACCCCTGCGATCATAGGGTGTACGAGCTGTACCCCCATTGTACGATCGATGTACGAGCCATACCCCCATTGTATGATCAGTGTACAAGCCGTACCCCATGTATGATCGGTGTACGAGCCGTACCCCATGTACGATCGGTGTACGAGCCGTACCCCATGTATGATCGGTGTACGAGCCATACCCCATGTACGATTGGTGTACGAGCCGTACACCATGTATGATCGGTGTACGAGCCGTACACCGATCGTACAATGGGGGTACGGCTCGTACACTGATCGTACAATGGGGGTACGGCTCGTACACCGATCGTACAATGGGGGTACGACTCGTACACCGATCGTACAATGGGGGTACGGCTCGTACACCGATCGTAAAATGGGGGTACGGCTCATACACCCCATGATCGCAGGGGTACGGTGCATACCCTGTGATCATGGGGGTACGCACCATACTGGGCGGTGTACGAGCCGTACCCCATGTATGATCGGTGTACGAGCCGTACCCCATGTACGATCGGTGTACGAGCCGTACCCCATGTATGATCGGTGTACGAGCCGTACCCCATGTACGATTGGTGTACGAGCCGTACCCCATGTGCGATCGGTGTACGAGCCGTACACCGATCGTACAATGGGGGTACGGCTCGTACACCGATCGTACAATGGGGGTACGGCTCGTACACCGATCGTACAATGGGGGTGCGACTCGTACACTGATCATACAATGGGGTACGGCTCGTACACCGATCGTACAATGGGGGTACGGCTCATACACCCCATGATCGCAGGGGTACGATGCATACCCCTGTGATCATGGGGGTACGCACCATACTGGGGGGCCGTTCCGTACCTGTTGCGGAGCGACCTCTGCTTTTATGGCTGTTTTCAGCTCCCGTAGAAAAAGGGTCGTACGGTGCGTACTCGACACGTATCGTACTTGCTGGGTCGTAAAAACCAGCTGCGAACTGTACAGATGTCACGTACAGCGGGTTCCGAGGGAGAATCGTACGGAGATTAGAGTCGTGCGGTGTCTTGTACGACTCATACGGAGTACGGCTCCTGGTACGAATCGTACTTCGTCGTACGTACGGGACGTTTACAGGTACGATTCGTACGGGGAAAAAACGCTCCGTACGACGATTCGGAGCACTTTTTACCGGATCGGAATCGACCCCATAGTGTTGGAGAGCTCTCCATTGATGCTAATTTTATTTTTAGGGGAGTTTTCTTGCTTGTGTTTCTTCATTTAAAAGAAACACCACAGTTGAACTCTTTAAATTTTATTTTTTGTTTAATTGTTTTTTAAAACAAACAAAAAAATAAACAAATTTTAGAATACAAAACATATACAAAATTGTTCAGTAAAAAAACGGTTCTCATGGAACCACCTATACTGGTTAAAAATAGAAAAATTGTATTTAGTGAAAGTGATTGCTGTATAAATGTGTGTGTGTTGAATGTTAGAGTTGTGCATAAGTAGTGACTAAGTGAATGGATGAGCGCATGCATACTAAGTAAGTGAATGAATGACTGAAAGAATAGTGCTTGGGTAATTTGATATGTGCATAATTAGTGGCAGAGTGAATGGATGACTGTATGCATAATACCTAGTGAATGGTTGAGTCTAAGCGAAGTGCTTGAGTGATTGCTTGAGTGCATTAATTCGATCTCTCAAATTCTGTAAAATCCTTACATTAAATGAACCATGCTGTGGGAAAGCTATAACACTATCATCCTTTGTGTATTCCACCCAGTTGTCTAACAAAGTACACGTATGGTATCCTCGCTCCAACATCATATAGAAAGCAGGCGTTCTTGGAGGTGGGATAGGAATTCCCTCTCTAGTCACTATTGGTTTGTCCTTTTTAAAGAAATTCTTTATTTTCTTAAGCAACTTTATTGTTCCTGAATTTTTACACTAATGTATCTCTGCAAAACAAAAAAGGAAACCTTTCCGTAATTCTACTTATTCTATTTGTCAGTTCTCGTCCTATACCAGCGCGGCTCACACCAACCGTCCAATCTGAGCTTACTTCATGCCCGCTGCCTGACCAATGCCAGCGCGACCTTTTGGTGACATCAGTATTACTCCTGCTACTGACCCTCCCTTTTAAAAAGAATACGGCAATGTATTTCCTAGTTCTCCTAATCAAATTTCTTGTTAGAAACAACATAAAACAATGCTACCTTGTCTGCTCCACTAAATAAAGAGATAGTCTTCATCTTTTCAAAAATAAATGTTTCACTTCAAGCAAGAATAATGACCAGCGTTATTTTACTTTTCAAACAAGCTCCAGGTGGACTTAGTAGTCCTCTAGGGGTAAGGTCAAAATTTCGCAAGAGGACTTTTTGGTGTAAAAAAAGGCCTTGGTACTCCTCTGGGGATAAGGCTAGAGATTCGGAAGTGGACCCTTTGCTATTTCAGATACTCTACTCACATACAAAATTGCCCCTAAATATAACACCTACAACTTTCCACCGTACAGTATTATAACAACAGACAAAGTACTTCTGCTGTGTGATTTTTTTTATCCACACTCTTCTTCTGCCTACTTCAGGCTATATTTCCATCCCGGAATTTCTCAGGTACCTCCATACCTGTACTTCTAGACAACATAGAACATATCACTACCTTTTCTTGTTTAGAACATACAATCACTAATTATTACCAAACTAAACAATAATGAAACCTTCCTCTGCTATCAGAAAACTGATATAGCGCTACACTTTATCAGGGATCGATACTCATTGATATTTTATACAAATGGCCCATACACATTCACCCAACTCATAAATCCCTGTTGTGCTGGGAGTCAAGTTTTAATGACATGAAAAATTGTTTCCTTCATGGATTCATGTCTAATATTTCTAAATAAAATAACTAGACCTATATAGCAACTCTCTTTCCTCTTGGTCGATGGACCAATTAGTTGAGTAGTTGATGGTAATAACAGTACTATCTAACTAGCTACATAAACACAGACTCTCAGTAAGAATAATAAAAGTTTATCTCAGAATAAAATGTGAAAAGTTAATGCTCATTGCATACAGGTTACAAATGCAAACAAAGAATCTCACAAGAGGGAGAGAAAACAATCAGCAAATGCAAACAGTGTCATACTCATCATCAAATTAACAATATGCATATGAAGGAGTGCATAGATGAAAAGACATAAGTTTCAGCAAAATAATGTGAAACAAAATATATATATGACGGAGTGGATAGATGAAGAGACTTAGGTTTCAGAGACAAAAATACATTTGCAAATGATTATGCAAAGTACGAGTCAGAAATGATAATACAAACCCAAAGGATCTGTAAAAACACCAACACCCTGGCCAAGGAGGTAGTGGGGGTCCCCTGAAATAGAGACAGGAAACAAGATTTCAGGAATCAGGACGGGACAGGAACAGCTAGGCCTCTCTGCAAACCGACAGACAGCGACAAAATCACCCCTCTCTCCTCTCCATCCGACTTAAGCAAAATAATAGCAGCAGCTTCACTAACCACACCCCCAAAGGCACCCCAGTTATACTCTAAAACCTACATGTCCAACCCACATTAGTTGAAACAATTCACAAAATGTGACTGCTTATTGTTTGGTTTGGGAGGTGGTGTATCACACCACCGTGTTCACATTCAAAATGCTGCATGCTCATTGTTCTATATCCTTTGACATGACATAATGTTTGACTCGTTCATTCATTTCAATACTTGAAACATTTCATTCTTTCCACATAAGTTTCTCAGCCACGTCCGCAGAAGAAGTCTTGAGTCCCACGGCCAGTCTCATCTTTTAGCAGGCGAACAATGTTCTCTGAGCTGAACAATCTTGGACTTTTACTCTTCTTCTGCAGTACTCAGCGCTTCTGTCTGTTTTATCAAGTCATTCTTGCTCACTCTCAGCCCCTCATCTATCAGGCCAATTTAGGAAAATGCAGGCCCATTCGGCTCACTATGACGAATAAACATAAGCATTTATTAATGACATGGTAATGCACTTTTCACTGTTAATCACCTACCTTTACACTATCCCCTGTTAATATTTACTTAGCAGAAGCTTAAAACAAAAGTGGCATTATTTATTATTTTTAATGCAAGATGCGAAATGCAGCCTAGACATGCATTCATTTAGTTTTTTTCGAAACGCAAGTAAAATACGGCCTAGTTCTTTCATGTATTAGTTCACATTAGTGCATCCATGCGTAGAAGCAGTTTACCGCGTGTTCATGTGATTTGTATGTTAATTTTCCTCTGTATACTGTTAGTGTGTATTACGGGGTGTTAATCTGAGCAGGTTTTTTTTTTTAAAAACCCTGCTCCATCAATTATATGAAAATAGATAAGGAAATGAGCATCACATGGCTAGCCTACATAAAAATCAACAGTTACTGTGTGGATATTCAAGAATTTGGCAGAAATATGGACACGTTCTTACCCTCTTGTAAACCAACATTTAAGATCCATTTTTTAGCTTGACGAGGTAATAACAGAGGCCACCTTGCCAGTGATTAATGCATAGTATCACATTATAGGTCCCTAAAATGTAGTCCGGGCATAGAGCTACATATATCTTTTGTAGGTCTCTAATACCAACATTGGTTTTTACTTTCCAGGATGAGATTTAACATACAGCATTTTATGGTGTCTTCTCTGAACCAGTTTCATATTCTAGTGGTTTGGGAGAGTGCCCGTGCAATACTATTCCCTCCCAGACTACATTACATTTTTATTTTATTTTTGTAACTCCTACATACACATAAGTAAACATTTGTTATTCCCATTTTTGACACAGCCAAGTTTTAGACAACATAGGGACGCCATGATTTTCTTTTTGTTGTAAATTCTACATACACGTAAGGAAACAATTTTTATCAACATTTTTGAAGGAAGCAAATCTTAGACAATGTCAGTAAGCCATACTTTATGTACAGTCATTACCCTCAATCCACATTTGTCTGGTGGTAGCCAATTATATTTGGTGTGCAATCAAATGGAGAAAGAATTTGGAATAACTTGCTGTTTGCCAGCCAGCTGTACTTAATGCATTTATGCCCTAATAATCAATAAGATATATGCTTTATTCGATCGCTAGTATCATAAAAGCAATGTGCAACAAACATACAGAAGCGATAAGATTATACAATGATTCACATCAAGTTAAAACATGAGTAAGCTAGATTTTTTAATTGCTAAATTTATAATAAAACTATATATATAAAACTAAGGATACTAGTAAAGGAAATAAGTCCTAAGTACATTTTAAGAATTATAAAAACAGGGATATATAAAACAATGGAGGGGAAAGCATTAAAACACCACCAAGCAGTATCATGTAGAATATGGGTTTATAAAGACTTTACAAAAAACACTCACATACAAAAAGAATGCATCTCAAAATAGAACACTCTGTTTTGAAAACACAGGCATTACTCTCAAAGGTTCAAAAGTGGTAATTCCTAGCAGTCTTCGTAATTGGGCCCTCCCCCCAAAAAAAGAAAACTATTCAACATATTGCAATAAATGTAAAATAGGAGAGGAACTGTCATAATTACTTGTCACTCGGCATAGGAGAGCCCTGCAAGCCTTTGTGTCTAACAATCCAGGTGTGACTCAAAAACGTAGCCACCCCACAAGTAAAAAGCATATTTGGATAATTTTGAGGATACGCAGGGCAACCTTATGGTCACGTGTGCCCATGGATTTGCAAATTGGTTTTATCCATTTGATCCTGGCGATAGAATAAGCTGGGCAGGCAAACATAACATGGGACACACTCTCCAGCGGAGCTCTGCAACATGGGCAGCCTTTATATTGATGTTTGTGCGGGTGCCATTTGAATGTTGTTGCATGAACTAGAAGTGTGACTAACCTGAATTGGGTAAGTAGCAGCCTATTGTGTGGGACCTGGATAATATCCAAGTAAGGCTCTAAGGCTCTGAACTGCTTGTGACTGAAATATTCATCTGGCAATCTCCCCAAATTTGGTTTGCTCAGCTCATTAGAGTCAACCCAGTTCTAATAAATATACTTGAGCTCTGACTTGCTGGTTGATACTTGGGTATCCCATGTTTCCAAAAGACCCAGCTGTGTCAGCGTCTTTCTAACATTAGATATCCACTTGACCCTGTGTGCCCCATCCAGATTAATCACCTCAGTCAGGGCAGCAGCATAGTTTGCAAGCTTAGGGGTGCCATTAAGCGTGCCCAAAAATGCAATGAGCGCAACTTAGCAATATCCCTGAGCGACCGTCTACCCATATCAAACAATAGGGGGGTTAGTGGGGTATTACGAGGGAGCATCACCAGATCCCTCAAGAACTTGTGCTCAGATCTGCAGATATCATCAATATTGTCAAAACTCCATAGCTCCGCCATGTATAGTGCGGAGCTAACTGCTTTGGCTTTGTAAATTGCGAGAGCTGGATCGACCGGCCTTCTGTACGAGGACCGGTGTTCTTTGCTTAATGCCCCAACTAAGCGCTTGTGGTTCATGAGCATCTTGGCTAAATGGGGCTTCCGATGCATTTTGTCAGACAGCCGGATGCCCAGATAGTCAAACATGCTTACTCTCTCCCAAAAAGTATAATTTAAAGTTAAATTATTTTTAAAAGACTTGTGAGAATTAAAAAACATGAGTTTTGTTTTAGTGGTATTTAAAACTAATCCCAGAGAGTCACAAAAAAGTTGGTATCTATTTAGCAGTTTTTGCAAACCAGATGGAGTTTTTGACACCAGCAGGGTGTAATCAGCAAACAAAAGGGTTGGGACTTTATCACCCGCCAGGATTGGCGCAACAGCCGAGTCTTCCTGAAGAAATCTCACCACCCCATTGACATGTAAGGAAAACATTGTGGGGGCAAAGACGAAGCCCTGGCGGACTCCTCTGCTAACCGGTATCTTCTCTGTAACCTCCCCTTGGGGCCCCCATTTCACATGGGCATAATTTCTTTCATGTAAATGAATAAAAAAATTAAGAACTAGGGGGGGGGGGGGATACCCAGGTCCGTCAACGTCTGCCACAGTCTCATCCTGGGTACGAGATCGAAAGCAGTTTTCAAATCAATGAATGCAAGGTAAAGGCTACCCTTGCCAATAACAATGACCTTCCAATATATAAGAAATAATCTAAAAACTTGGTTGATCGTTCCTGTGCTTGCCCTAAACCTGGCCTGGTATTGAGAAAGAACATTCTTCTCTTCAGCCCAGGTTTGTATTCTCTGGACCCTGCCTACCAGCTTTTGCATAGCATCGATTAAACGTATTGGCCTATAATTTGATGGGTCTTCCCTGTCTCCCTTTTTAAATATTGGGACCACCATCGCACCTTTTCATGATTCTGGAATAGGGCATCCGTTAGCTATGGCATTAATCAAGAGTTGGATGTAACGCGACCAGTTTTTAGGATCAGTCAGAAAAAGGTCACCAGGGAGACCATCAGGTCTGGGAGCTTTTTCTGGAACTATTTTTGTTATTGCCATTTCAGTATTCCCTTCCAGAAGGATGTCTGTGGAGTCGCTCAACTCCTCCAGACATTCGTCAAAAGGAGAGGAGTCCAGTTTCCTGAACTAGCCATGCCATTCTTGGCTTGTAATATGGTTAGAAGGAATGGAGGGATCTCTGCTATTGCCCGTACTTACTGGGGACCAAAACGGGTTCTTTTTTTTTCCAGACTAGCAGCTTTCAATCTCTGCCAATGCAATTCGTCTCACTCAATTTTTGCATGGTGAAGGACAACCTTGTACTCTTTTCTTGCTGTCCTGACCAGACTGGAATTCTTTGTCCTAATCGCTAAAGCTAGGGCTTGTCTCTTTAGCCTGCATTTCTTAGTAAACCACGAATGTTGTCTTTTTTGAGAAACCTTGGATTTATTGTGATTAAGAGTACCTAAGAAGAAAGTACTCAGCTGCTCTATCGTGTGAGAATGGACTAAAAAAGCTACTGAACAGACTTCAGTGCCCAGCAGGGTTGCCTGAAGCGCTAGTGTGCTAGTAGTAAAGACTTCCCTGTTGCCAGCAATTTTATTTCTCGGGAGGAAACCTTATTTCAGATATCTTTTGCAATTAGAAGGAACGATATCTATAATGGAACTTGGGACCCTAATAATCTGAGAAAGAATTGGTGGAGCCCATAGAGATTTTAATGTCATGCAAAGGATGCTATGATCACTATCAGTTGTGCCGCCCACATGCATGTCTACCATTTTATCCCATAATTTCACATCGACTAGAATATAGTTTATACGTGAAGGGCAACCTACCTTATTGAAAGTATTTTCCCCCTTGGTGTCCGAATGGGTTCTACCATTGGCTGCTCTAAGGTCATACTCAATAGTAAGCGCACTAAGCTGGATTGCGAGAGGGGTCCATTTACTAACTGGGGGGACATTTAAAGGGGAGACCGCCTATTTTAAATCCCCTTCCTCTAGCTCCAACATATCCTCTGAACTCGGAGGCTCGAAAGTGCAATTAAAGTCTCCTGCAACTATAATTCTGCCATAGGGCGAGCAACTAGATAGGGAATGTTCTAAAATTGTCACAATAGGTGATTGTTAGCCTCCCTTAGTGCCTCTAATATAAACATTGAACAGCTCTGATATACTCCCTCCCCTAGGTCCTTTGATAGTAAGTCTCAGGATGTCTGGGCTTAGAGTTGGCAGGACCATGATTAGGCAGCCAAGGGCAATGCTTACCCAAATATTCAGTCCACCTGACGGTCTCTCTCTCCCCTTTGTGTTTGCCGGAATACAGTAACAACCGTAGCCAGATTTATAAAGTGGAACCAGGCTCCAAGTCTCCTGAAATAAACATATGTTGAAATCCTCTATCAAGTTGTTCCATTGTGGGAGTAGTAACTTATTTGATAACCCTGCCACGTTCCATCATAACATTTTTACCTGCTGTGGACGTGAAACCAAAGGAACATCAAAGGTGCAATTTGAGGTTGGATTGCAAGATGGATCTAAGGAATAAGATATTATTGTTAAGTCAGGGGACACGCAAGGAACAATCTCATGTTAACCCTGGGAGGTATGCTTTGACGCATCCCGCATTTCAATCAATGAACCTGTATCAGTATGAAAAACAAAAGATTTGTGTGGGCCACAGTTATAGCTTGGAGTCAGGACACTTTGTTCTCTATGATAGTTAGGCTCAAGAAGCAGTCAATCGACTGCTACGAGCACTGAACCTCCCTTTAATTGGATTTGAGACCTAACCTCTAGGGGTGCTTGTGTTCGTCTAAACTGTATAGCTGAAGTGACAGGGGAGCAAGTTCGAAATTCTAAAGCTAGAAGGTTCTCTGCCAAGTCAACATTGGAAAAAGTGAGTTCAATACAGTCATAGGGATGGGCAGGGACGGAGCATCCACGTGCCCTAGTAATATCTTCGGGAATCACTGGGCGACAGCCCTTGGTATAGCGTATCCAATGTATGACTTTTGTTGGTCAAAGAATCTACACTTTCTATGTCATTATTTTGACCAAATTTGGGTACATTCACCATATAGTACAGTAGTGGCGGTAAAATATATGCATCTCTCCGTTGCAGAGATTTCAATGGAGCATACAAAGGCTGAGCAAAGTCCATGACTCGACGGCGGCCACCTGAAATGGCATGATCCTTGATTGGAGCAGCGAGTCCTGGGCTTGAAGTTACTGGAGTTTTCAAATTTAGAAACTTGCGAGATGTGGCTTATGGGTAGTTTTGAAAGTGAGGGAACATCTCAGCCCAAAACGACCCTTTCGGTGCAAGTTGGCCCAGCCAGAGAACAAGCGTGCTGGTCTTGAACAGGTACCTGTTTCTCGAGCTGGTGTCTAAGTCGAACCGGAGGACGTAATGATTTAACCAGGAGCGTAAGGTCTTCGATCATGCATTTCATAGATATGATCTCGGGCCTAAGGGAGTTAATGAGCCCAGATGAATCAGAAGATAGTTGCTCGCCATTACTATCACCTTGCAAAGTACTTGGTTGTGTCACTTTTCAGTAGTAAGATCAAAAGAAGTGGAGTGAATCTGTTAGAGCAAGGGATAGTGGGCTTCATTAAGTTAACTTCCTTGTAGAGTATTTGATCAGGATGAAGGACTTCCTTCCCTTGATTCTCGGCATGGTCGCTCTCTGTGTCTTTACTCAAATTGCCAGATCCTTTGCGAGCATGTTTATGAAACATGGGAGGGATGGTGGGTAAGTGGATGGGGCTTTTGGGATCAGAGGGGGTTTGGCAGATGTTACTATGTGGCCCCAGAGGATCTGCCACCAGTATGTTTTCACACTTGCTAATGAGCGTGTCTCTTCTATAAAGAACACAATTACTGGTGGTGTGTTTACGCAACTTCTTAGCCCTTTTCCCCTTGCCTACCCTGCTATTCACGGTGCCCCCCGCCCCTACACCCTCCATAGTTTTTCGTTTACCCATGCTTTGAGTGCAAGAATATTTAATTGCAACTATAGATATAGTACAGATTTCTTAGTTGCATTGCAGCTTAATTAGCCCTAACAGTAATTGTAAATGGCTTAAGAAGTCAGTTTATCTTACTAGAAGGTGGGGGTAGAGTAACAAAATCTACCAAGTCAAGAGGCAGTTAGTCCAAGGTCCGAATCAACCAACTTAAATATGGAATCCACAGGCGTGATGAAAGATAGGAACAGTACCTTTATCTTGATGCTTGGGGACTGTAGGGTGGAGGATGAAAGAGAGGTGGCCCACCCCTGCCTCTTCTTGGCAATGACGGGCAAGGACAGGCCCGCCCTTGGCCCAGGCTTTGCCGCTGTGGGAGAGGCAGCGATATAAGAGCGTTTGCCATGCCTCCCCCTCAATGGCGGCACCTGGTGTTAAGGCAAAGGGCGCTGGGACTTGTAGTCCGTCGTGCAGGGATGAAGCACTATAGATGCCAGGAAGCGCTAGTGGATGTAGCTGCTGGCATTTCATTCCCCTTTTAGTCCAGCACGATGTTAACGGTAGCCCCAAGAAACGGGGGCAGGAGCAACAAAACAGCAGCGGTGAGACCTGCCCTATTAGGATTAGCTATGATGGTTTTAATGAGCAAATTAACACTGAAATGGATTTATCGAGTTATGAGATCTTTTTCTCTTTTATTGTTACATTTATGCACATGATTACTATATCTCTTTTTTATCCTCTCTTTAATGCATGTGTCTGCTGGATGATAGTTACCAGAGAGAAGGGGGCTTAGACAGATGATTGATATGATGTAGAGTATAATAGACTGGTCATAATGAGGTGTCATATAAAGGATATTAATCATGGAGGAGATAGACCGAGGAGATTTTCTTAGAGGCGTGGGACTCAAACAGATTGTTAGAATTAGTGGTGAGGGTGAATGGGCCTAAAATGATAGAGGTCAGGGCGGTGACGAACAGGGAGATATGGCTGCCATTCAGATACTACAGTGGACACATTGATCTATTTCAGGCAGTCGAAGGGTGTGTGACATAAAGAGGGGGCTAAACAGAGCGGATTGTCACATATGAAGGGACTCGGAAGATGGTTGTCAGGAGGATGATGGGGATCGGACTGATGAGGTGGGCATAGAGTGAGGTGGATAATGAAAGGGTGGCTCAAATTATGTTTCTGACTCATACACACTAATTTTGATGCTCTTTTCCTGCAGGTGTGCCAAGCTTCTCCTACAATATGGGGCCTGTGTTAACTACCAGTCTGAGGAGGAGGCTGACACTCCGTTGCATATCGCAGCAAGGCACGGACTGGAGGAGCATGTCCATTTACTCCTTCGCTATGGGGCCTCTGTGGACAAAAAGAACAAGGAGGACCAGACACCTCTCAATGCTGCTTGTAGCCAGCCCCACGGACCCAATCAAATGGACCTCTACTACAGGGTCTGCAAGGTGTTGATTGAGAGTAAAGCAGACATTCACACTAAAGACAAGGATCAGCAGCACCCCCTCCACCTAGCCTGCAAGAATGCCAATTCAAAGGTAGTGGAGCTGCTGCTGGAACTGGGATCCAGTGTAAACATTATGAGTTACAGCGGGAGCACAGCCATGCAGTACATCCTGCAGAATGTGGCTTATAAATTGGAGCATCGGCCTGAGAACGTTGTACGGGCATTGCTCAACTATGGTGCCATCCGCATCTGGCCTGGAGCTTTAATCAAGGTACATCAATAGCCCCTGAAATGTGGATATGGGGAGAACATTTCTCTATGAAAGAACATTGTTGGCACTGCTAGGATTGGAGTGTCAGTCTGATTTTAGTTAGTGCTTTATACTAGGTTTGGATAACCCTGAAAAGGAAGGGAGGCATGAACCATGGTGATCTGCCGTGGGCACATCATTTGGTCAGAGGGAAAGTCAGGATTGAAAATTTGTTCTTCAAGTTCAACCATCAATACTTATTCCAAATATTCTCTCTCTTTTTTTTTTTTTAAACTTTATTCACAGCTGCAATATCGCGTATTTCCGCAAGTACATTACACAGTGTCAACATATCAGCTGGTGTTTCCTATTTTCTCCCCGTGCATGTCCCCAACTTATCGTTTCCCAACAGTGATACTAAACAGGAGACTTTCAACCTTAGTAATATACAATTCCGTTTCATTTCAGCATCATACTTCGATACAAAGGTAGTGTCTCAACATCCCTTCACCCTCCCACCTCCCCCATCCTTTTGTGTGCATGAACTTCCCATCTCCCGGCGGTAGATCAATTTTCCCATCAAAAGTGTGCTCGGGCGTATCTGGCTGTTGTAGTCAGTAATGTATGTTGCCTCATGGGGTATTACAGGTAATAATACTAAGCATAAGGTTGACTGGGGCACTCCCTCACTCAATATATTCCTCGTTCTCCAGTGTAATGAGCATAGCCTCCCATTCTTGGAAAATTGGGAATTTCCGGAGGCCTCGTCCTTCCTCCCTCCGAAGTGTTGTCCCCTCCGCCCTTCCCCATTTAAGTACTTCTGCCTGCCAAAGGAGTATCCCTGGGGGTCTAGGGGACTTCCATCTCAATGTGATCGTCCTGAGTGCTAACAGCAGTGCTAGGTCCAGTAGTTTCAATTGGGCCTTTAGCGCCTTAGGTCTTCTGCGCAAACCCAACAGACCGTACAGCGCCTCCTCCGGCACCGGCAGGTTTGTGACCATCCGCAGCGTCCGGCATACCCCCAACCAATACTCCCGGAGTCGTGGGCACAACCATAACATATGTAAGAACCCAGCCAGGTCCTCTCCACAGCATGGACAATTATGGGGAGAGCTCGGGAACATCTTATGGAGCCTCATAGGGGTCAGGTATGCCCTGTGTAAAATTATCGCTTGTATAAATCTGAACCAGACATTACGAGATACCCGCCTGGGATGTTCTAGTATCGTGGCCCAGTCTTTTTCCAACAGCTCCTGACCCGTGTCGCGCGCCTATGTTCGCATAAGCACGGTGAGTGAGACTGCTGCATGTGCCCTAACCCCCGTGTACAACCATCTCACTATGTGTCCTCCCGGTCCCAGATAGTATAGCAAATGTACTAGTTCGTGTTGTGTGGGTTGTAGGCGTTGTGGTGCCCACCTGTGTTGTATGTAGTACGTGACAGCGGCATGTAGTAGGTACAGTCTGGGGGGGCACCAGTGGCCTGTACAAAGGCCTCATGAGTAAGAATGTGATCTTCTCAAAAAAAGTCCCCAACTCTTTCCACGCCCGCCTCGTGCCATGACCAAAGCGCCCTGTCAGTAAGCCTGCCTTGTGGCGTCGGAACACCCAGCAGGGGAATGTTAGCCGCATACGCCTCAACCGAGGACGTATATGCTAGGGCTTTCCGCCAACATCTCAGAGCTGTGCGCAGGAGTGAGTGACACTCCGTAGGAATGCGGCTCTTCGGGAGTAGCAGGGCGTGCAACTCTCCCCGTCTCAATCTGTCAGTCGTATAGTCTATTTCGTGCAAGTTCCGTCCCGCCATCCAATAAGATAGCCATTGAAGTTGGCTAGCATAGTAGTAACCCCTAAAGTCAGGGGCCCCCAGCCCACCGGCTCTGGTGCCCAACTGTAGCTTACAAAGGCCAATCCGTCGTCTCCCCGCCCCCCAGATCAGGGTGGTCAGGAGCGAATTGAGGGTGTCAAAGATAGACTGTGGCAGAATTACCGGTAGATTAACAAAGAAGTAAAGCAGGCGGGGGAGCATGACCATTTTAGAGATCGCGATTCTTCCCATGATCGAAAGTGGCAGTGTCGTCCAAAACCCCACCGAGGCACGGAGACTTGAGATGGCTTTGTTAATATTTCCCGCTATCTGGTCCTCCTGTCGCCTATAGACCTGAATCCCCAGGTATTTAAATGTGGCAGGAGCCACCGGGATGAGGTGAGCCCCAAAAGGTATGGAGCCGGGATTCAGAGTATCCCAGAAGTAGAAGCCAATGGACTTCTCAGGGTTAATGGCCAGGCCCGAGATGGTGGAGAAGGATTCAAAGATCTCGTATATGTCCATGTGGTCAATCTCCAGGTCGCGGAGGAACAACACTATATCGTCCGCGTAAATCGATATCAAATGTTGGACTCCACTGCTGGGGATGCCCCTCCATTCCATCCTGGTCCACAGGGCCACGGCCAGGGGTTCCAGGGCCAGGACGAAAAGCAGTGGGGACAAGGGGCAGCCTTGTCTAGTGCCACGATGGATCGCGTATGCATCAGAGATATGCCTCCCCGTACGTGCCCTTGCTGACGGAGCAGTATAAAGCAATCTGATCCACGCCAAGAGGGGGCCAGGGATCCCAAATCTCTCCAAAGCCGGGAACATATACGACCAGGCCAGTGAGTCAAAAGCTTGTCGGAGGTCTAAGGCTATACAACCAGCCCTAGGGAGGGTCGGAGGAGTGAACGCCATGAGGGCGTGCAAACGTTGCATGTTCATGGAGGTGCTCCTACCCGTAAGAAACCCGCATTGATCTCTGTGGATCAGGGTCGGGAGGTGCGTCTGCAATCTCAGCGCTATAATTTTGCTGAGTATTTTGTATTCCGTGGAGAGCATCGATAGCGGCCTGTAGTTTGTCATCTCTAGGGCATCCCTCCCGGGTTTAGGTAGCAAGACAACTAGCGCCTGCATCGTGGATTCAGGCAATCGGCCTTCTACCAGTGCCGCTCGGTAGACTTTCTCCAGGACCGGCACCAAGATATCTGAGTAGGTCACACAAAACTCCACTGGGAGTCCATCCTCCACTGGGAGTCCATCCATGCCCGGCGTCTTCTTGTGGTTCAGGGATTTAATAGCCACCCGTATGTCGTGTTGGGTGATAGGGCCCTCAAGGTCCTTTTGGGCCTCGGCGGTCAGGACTGGGAATTGGAGTTCAGACAGAAAAGCAGATATTCGATCTGGGTCGGCGCGTGTAGGTTGCGCATATAATGCAGTCAGGTGATCATGGAACGCCCTGTTTATTTCAGTTTGCGTGTCCACTAGATGTCCGTCCCGCGTCCTAATCCTGGTTATCACCGGAATGTGTGGGTGCTCCCGAATCAAATGGGCTAGCAATGCACCCGATCTATCTGCCTTTGCATGTTGTCTACGGAGGTGTTCTTTGTGATCAATGACTCGTAATGTTTGAGAGTATCCGCGTGTTTTATGTTTTCCAATTGTAGTTCTCCCCGCCTGGTGTGATCGACCCCCACCTCCCGCTCCAACCGTTTAAGCCTGTCCTCTATGTCTTGTAGTTTCCGGTGTGTTCCCGTCTAGCACCCACTAATTGCCCAATCGCCGCTCCACATATCACCACCTTCATGGCATCCCAAACCACTAAGTTCGTAGAAGCTGTGTCCCAGTTTTCAACAAAGTATTTTCCCAGTGTCTCGGACAAGGACGCCCTGAAGGGGCCATCCTCAAGTAGGAGCGGGTCTAAGCGCCACGTGGGGACCGGGGTACGGACCTTCGCCCAGAGGAGGGTGCACGTCATGGGCCTATGATCCGAAAATGTTTTTGCCAAATATTCCGGATTTTCAATTCTGGACATCAGCTGTTCGGAGCAGAGGAATCGGTCTATCCTAGTGTGGAGCATGTGTATGTGGGAGTAATGTGAGTACTCCCTGTCCTCAGGGTGGAGGGAGCTCCAAACATCTCGCAAGCCCCATCCCGCTGCCCATGTATGGAAGAGCTCAGTCAATCTAGAGACTCCCGCCACCTGTAGAGGGGGATGTGATCTGTCACGATCCAGATCCATGATCATATTCCAATCTCCACCTAATATCCAGGGGGTAGTGGTCCAGTCTGCTAGCGCCAGTCCCACTCTCTGCAAAAATGTATCCTGATCAAAATTCGGGGTATAGATACATCCCAGCACCACTGGTGAGCCATCTAGCGTACCCCTCACTAATATGTACCGTCCCTGATCATCCACCCTCCTTTCTACTTCCAGGAACGGTGTGCCATGTCGAATCCAGATGGCTGCGCCTCTAGAGAAAGCAGAGTAGGTCTTAGACAAGATCGTGCCCCTCCATATTTTTCTCAGTTTAAGAGCCTCTGATGTAGTAAGATGGGATTCCTGGAGAAAAGCTATCTGAGTGTGGTGTCTCAACAGGAAGGCATGTATTCTGTGTCTCTTCTGAACCGCCCCCAGTCCTCTCACATTCCACGTCATGATCCCATACTTTCCCTTCGTATCAGCCATAGTCAAAAGTGTGCCTACTCTGCAACCTCCACCGCCCACCAGCCTGAGCCCTACTTAACAACCGCCAGGAGATCACCCACCCCCCACCCTTAACACAATAAAGAACCAAAACGGTGCAGCTATAGAACCAAGCTGGGCCCAACAATTGAACAAGTCTCGAAAGGACCAAAGAGTTAGTGCGTTCGCCATCGGGGGGTTGGCCGAGCACCATGTCAGTCTTCACTTGCAGCCCAGCGGGCTCCGCCAGCTCTACGGCATACTGTGCTTGGGGCAGTGTTACCAATGTGTAACGGGGGAAATAGTCCCTGATCACCCGTGCCTTACATTCTTAACGAATTACATCCGTTCTCGACAAAGCGTAGCAACAGGATACAGACGATGTCATCAATATCAGCCACCCCTGCCAGGTCTATCTCCCCCACAGACCCAACAGCAGTCACTGTACAGTACATAATCAAGTAATAGAAAAATACAATACAGTTTGCAGTCCGTTCAGCTACTTCCGGTCAAGGCTCCGTTCCCGCAGTTATCCATATTCCAAATATTCTCTACTGGCACATGGAAGGTGGAAGGAGGCTCTCAGAGAACACTGTCAATAGGATGACGAAAGGCAATGAACTAGACAGGTTTGTAAAATGTTGCTGATGGTTAGAGAAACTTTAGAGAATGGACACCCAATTTTTTGGGGTGATATGGGGTGTGAACTGAGAGGCGCTGCAAAATGGTTTCGAGAACAAAGAGAGAGAAAAACCTTGAACAATGTAGACTCAGTGGGGGAACCTGTGATAATGTGCGAAATATTGGTTAAAAGTATGTCTCTGGAATCTGGCGAGAAACATACATGGGTTATAGGAAGTGATGCAGAAGGCAAAAGATAACTCATTAAATCAGAGGGGGGAAATTAACATATAAAAAGCGCTGGAAATAAGAGGCGCTTGAATTGTGAGAGTTGCAATGGGTAATGTAGGATAAAAAGGAAACTTGATAGAATACCTTGGGAATGTATGATTCAAGTGCTATTCAACAGACACCCCATGAATGTGATGTGTGGTAGAAACTACAATAAGAATATTCTACCCTTAACCCCTCTGGCTTCATATGGCCTCTTCTTTTCCCTAGTCTCACTAGTTATTCTGCCAGTACTACTCTTCTTTATGTATGCTTACAACCACTCAACATGCATACACCACTCACAATCACCCCAGACAACAATATCCCCTACAAACTAGTCCCTATACACAATATCACAACTGAAGATAATCCACCGCACTCTGTTTATGCTCACCCACTTCATCTACAAACCCCAAGTCTACCACATCCGTCATCCATTCCCTCCTTACCATGTCATCCTATAGCCATACCTGCCACCCCTCTGCAGAGAACCATAGACTTTGTCAGAACATCCATTCAACACTGGCTTCTCTGAAATTATACTGTGGCCCGTTGAGGGGTCAAAACACCCTCTCCATCCTTTAGACAGAGACTGCAAACACACCTAAGTTCTCCATCTTTTTTTTACAGAATTGGAAGATGAGGATAGCTTCCATCTACAATATTAAAAACAAGGCACTAATCTCTGACTGATTCCTATCTCAGTCTTCAAAGCAAATACAGTGTGGTCAGAAAGGTGGGTGGTAGATGGGGCATTTTCCCCAGCCTCATGCTTTTGTAGGCTCTGTGCTTGTGCAGCAATATTTATTTATAGATTTTGAAGCACGTCTGTCCTTGTTTATTATTGGTAAGTCAACTAACGCTAATATACCACTAGATGACACCAAATGATGGAAAGACTGTATATTATTTTTAACTTAAAACTGGTGTTTGTGCTATGTGGGACCATCCAATACGTTTTTAACCCAGGCTCCAAAACAATTTATGAGAGGCATGGCCAGACTAGTAACACAAACCAGCCCTGGCAATTCAGTTGGACCAGCCTGGGGTGGGGGTGGTGGACTGGAAGGGAGGGATCCTACTGAGAATCACTGCTGCTGCTTTTGTTACTGGGGCCGATATTGCAGCACTGCAGCAAAACTAGACCCCAGTACCAAAAACGTCCCCCACCATTCAAAACCCGGCCCCCACCCTTCCGGGCCAGCAGGAAAACACTTGGTGCCTGCTTTGGCCAGTCTGGCCCTGATGACAGGCTTGAGAACCAATGGTCAGTGGCACAGTGAAACAAGCTTTGGCAAAGCATGTAGGTCTCACCTATGAAAGCCTGAGCGATTGTTTGCAATGCCATTAGCTAACGCCAAAATGGCCCCAGCACATCACAATGCATGCACATGTGCTACAATGCATATGGGCACATGGGACACCATTTTAATATGGGGTGTTGATTAAAGAACATCCATTCCAAGGTGGTGGTCGATGAGTATGCATGCATCCTAACACATGCATGAACATGCATTGTGATGCACCTGTAGCCAATTTGGCATGTTTATGTTGGAACAGAAAATTAACATTTAAATTAAAAAGTACACAGGAGCTCAAAAAGGCTATTGAGTGGCCTGGTAGCACTTTGCAGTTGTTGGAGTCTTGTACAAACAAAATGAAAAAGAAATATCAAAACAGGGAGCAACGGGGGAGTGGGAGAGGTGGAGGGTGCACATCAGAGAGTGCATAGAGTGGCAGATGAAAAAATGAATGGGGAGCAACAGAGGTTGGGACGAGAAAGCAGAAACAGAGTGCAGCAGCCCAGGGATGTTAGGCATGTCATAGAAACATATGGAGTGCCAAAAGGCAAATAAATAAAATAAATCTCCTACAGTCAGTAGTATAAGGATACAACTCACCTATTCAGAACGCTGAGAGGCCGAAATGCTCCTGGGCGGTATAAACACAAAAGAAGGAATGCCATTGAATCAAGAGAAGAGACTGGAGATAGACAACAAAGCCATTCTGTCATGAGCAAGTGGCTGACCCAAAGCCGACTCTAAATATATGGTATGTATTGGGAACCATAGGTCTGCAACACACATCTGAAACTGTCCATAGTGGCGACCTAACAGCCCAGGAACCTGATTTTGAGTTTGGAATATTGTCTGCCTTTTCCTCTGGCATGGAGTAATTAATCTGTTCACCAGGCTGATTGAATTCCATCCGCTGTATTTATAGTTAGTGCTTAAGGCCCACCAACCGTGGTGATGGAGTTGTCTCCATCAGGCAATCCATGGTACTTCATCATTGGTAACATCTCCATCAACATTGATATAACTGAAATCTGCCTGCTTTAATTAGAGCTGTACACTGTCAGAGCCAGATGGATAGATGAGAATAACAGAGTATATAAAGATCGAATGCGTCTTGTCTTCCCATTGCTGACATTTCAGTCAAATGGAGCCCTTAGATTTTCAGAAATTGAAGTAACAGTTATGGTGAATGTGATAGTTGAGCCACAATTGACCATACAACAACCATGAATAAGAGAAAAAAATAGTGGACAGAATTGAGGATAAGGTAAATGGTATATCCCACACCTGCTGCTCACAGGAGGATATTCTCAAGTGCTGGAAAGACCTGCGGGGGAGACTTGGGGCTAGATGTAGGTAAATGGCATTTACCGATTCGTAAATACCGAATTTTTACCATTTCGGTATTTACAAATCGGTAAATGCTATGTAGGTAAATATTCTTTAAAAATTACCGAATCGTTAAGATTCGGTAATTACCGAATCGGTATTTACCGATTCGGTAATTGCCATTGATTCCTATAGGCCTTGAGGCCCATAGGAATCAATGGCAATTACCGAATCGGTAAATACTGATTCGGTAAAAATACCGAATTGTCAAGGGGGACAGGGTGTCACTTTGACACTCTGTTGCACCCCTGATTCTGGCTTGTGTGCCATGTGACACACATACATGCCCTTAGGGCATGAGGTTGAGGAGCCTGGGGAACCACGTGTTGGCAGTGTACCTAGAAATGAGGGAACCTAGGGCCAGATGTAGGACACCAAATACCGGTCGGTAACGGGCGATTTCGGCCGTTACCGACCGGTATTTGGTTTTTGAGATGTAGGGGGCCCACATTTTAACGATTCTGTAAATTTACCGATTCGGTAAATCTAGATGTAGGGGGCACTTAAAATAGTGCCACAGGCCCTTTGGAATTCGGTATTTACCATGAAATACTATTTCATGGTAAATAACGAATTCCTGTGTACATGCACATCTGTGCATGTACACCTGTGCCATACATGCCTGTGGCACTATTTTAAGTGCCCCCTACATCTTGATTTACCGATTCGTTAAATTTACCTATTCAGTATTTTACCGAATCGTTAAATATTGGGCCCCCTACATCTCAAAAACCAAATACGGGTCGGTAACGGCCGAAATCAGCCGTTACCGACCGGTATTTGGTGTCCTACATCTGGCCATAGGTTCCCTCATTTCTAGGTACACTGCCAACCCGTGGTTCCCCAGGCTCCTCAACCTCATGCCATGGGAAGACAACATGTCTTCCATATTCCACACTGAAGGCATTACCGGAATTCTATGGGAAATGGAGACTGTGGAGCAATGTTACCTCTAATTATTTTTGTTTGCAGCAGCGCAGCATGTATGTGCAAACATTTCTGAGCTGTAAGCGCAAAGGAAACTCACCAGGAGTCACAATGCGACTACGTGTGTGCTACTTATTCTAAGAGTCTTCGGGATGCATTATTTTTCTTTCCCTTTTGAAGGAATGGGCTAAAAGGTCTATATTTCATTATAATTAGTCCAGTTAGGTTGGCTAAAAGCCTTAGGTTTTAGCTAAAGCTCTGGTTTGGCAGGTAGAGCATCTCTAAATAATACAATATTTTATTATTTGTCTCTACACCTAGAAGTATTATTGCTCTGAAATTAAAAAAAGCCTTTATGCACCTCTTTGTTATTATTTTAAAAGTGCCTGATGCAGTCATCTCCAATGTGCCGCTAACATGTGTATGTGGCATTATTACTCCAACTTTTCAAAACGTTTGATGCTACTCCTGAAAACAATTGTGCTCTTGCATCCTCTCAGATATGCTCTCACTTATTCCATCAAACTGACGATTTCACTGATTCTAATTCTTTTTTACACGTTCATAATTACTCTTGCTCTTTAACATTCTAGAAAATTCAGCCACTAAATACACTTGGGCTACTAATTGCGTTTCAAGTGCAGGGGCGGCTAGTGACAGTTGAAAGTGGTGGGGCGTAAACTAATTTGCATATTGCACCGCAGCGAGCGAGCCCGAACCACCTTGCATCCATCCATACATCATTCATGCATCCACCCATCCATCCATCCACCCACCCACCAATCCATCCACCAATTCTGCATCCATCCTGCATCCATCATTCATTCATGCATCCACCCATCCATCCAGCATCCATCATTCATTCATGCATCCACCCATCCATCCATCCACCCATCCAGCATCCATCATTCATTCATGCATCCACCCATCCATCCATCCACCCATCCATCCTGCATCCATCCATCATTCATTCATGCATCCATCCACCCATCCATCCACCCATCCATCCACCCATCCATCCACCCATCCACCCATCCATCCTGCATCCATTCCTGCATCCATTCATGTGCCACCCATCCATCCACCCATCCTGCATCCATCATTCATTCATGCACCCATCCATCCACCCATCCATCCTGCATCCATTCATCCACCCATCCATCCATCCACCCATCCAGCATCCATCCATCATTCATTCATGCACCCATCCATCCTGCATCCATCCATCATTCTTCCACCCATCCATCCACCCGTCCAGCATCCATCATTTATTCATTCATGCATCCATCCATCCACCCATCCATCCACCCATCCATCCACCCATCCATCATCCATCCTGCATCCATTCCTGCATCCACCCATCCATCCATCATTCATTCATGCACCCATCCATCCACCCTGCATCCATCCTGCATCCATCATTCATTCATCTACCCATCCTGCATCCATCCTGCATCCATCATTCATGCATCCACCCATCCATTCATCCACCCATCATTCATCCTGCATCCATTCATGCATCCACCCATCCTGCATCCATCATTCATGTATTTTTATGACCATATAACTTGCACACAGCTTGTCAGTGTTTAATACCAGTCTCGAACCTTGTACTCCAGCACCAATGATACATGATTAATATTAATTGTTTTTAAAAACATGTATTTATTCGACACCAATTTCACACCTTAGTCGGAACATCATTTTTATTTGTTTTTTAAAATATCTATTTATTTAACACCAAAGTAAGTCATGTATACATTTTTATGGTTCGATAAGAGGCTCGAACCTGGTTTCCCAGCACCAAAGTCGGCCGTGCTATCCGTCAGGGGTTATGTAACCGGGCTATGTAGTGACCAGCCAATCCTGCGCCAGGATTGGCTGGGGGGGCACCATGACTCCTCGCCCAGTCGCCCTGTGTAACCCCGGGGGCTGCGGCCCGCCCCCTGGTCCTCTCTCTAAGGGGGAATTCACAAGAAAACGATCTGCGCATGCGCGGGCATGTTTGTGCCCAAAAATACACTTGCGCAGCTGCAGCAGCCCGATCCTTCTCCCCCCCCCCTTGCGCACTCCGGGAAGGTCGGATGTCTCCCGGTTTCCCGGCCGGCAGACAGCGCGATTTTTAAAAATAATTGTGTTTGGCTTCTACTGACGACGTGGTGGGTCCATGGGGCTTAGTGGGGCTTCGCCCCTACGCCCCAATGGACGCACCGCGCCTGTTCAAGTGCAAACTTCCATTTGTGCTTGAATTTGGATTATCATTCCTATTGTTTTACTCTCTGGATTGTAGTTAAAAGCCTAACACAAATTAAAGAGGATAACAATAATGTAAACGCCTCTTTGTCCATCTTGGACTGTGTGAAAGCATGTGAAATGTTAATGGATTCTCCATTCCAAGGGCTGCAACTCAAGGTGGGTGCAAATTGTGCCCCTGCTACATATTAATGTAAACTGTAATTACCTCCCGTCCCTCCCTCGCCTTCCTTCTTCCTTCAATGAGACTCCCTTGCTCCAAGATACCACTCCCACTTCTTGATAAAAACACCCCTCACCCCTGCCTCATCCTATTCTTTTTTGTCTACATGTTAGATTCATCTTCCGGTGTTTTCGGCGGAGCCTGGGGGGCTTCAATGGATGGTTCACTGGCAGTTGCAGTGCTTCTGCCGGCATACTCCCTAAAGCGTGGCAGGAAAGGATCACTCTCCACAGTCGTCGGGTGGAGTCCGGTGTTGCCAGATTTTTTAAGCATTCTCTAGCCTAAAGCCAACCAAAAAGTAGCCCAATATTGCTACTTTAAGGAGAGGTGCAGGGGCAGCGTCAAGCAGGCGGTAAATGCATTGGAACGGATGTTGCAGCAGGCTGCCAAGTAAATATTTGTCTAATAAAGCTCTTTAACATACTACTTTCCTTGAGCGCTGTATATATATTTATAATCTGGCACGTAGCACAAACCAAAATTTTACTGGGAAAAATATGTTTTGTTATGTTATGTTATTTTATCTTTTGTATAGCGCAACGGCTACTCAAAAAGAGTGTCCCGGCGCTTTAGGTAAGGGAAGCTGCTTCACCATAACACAACACAATTAAAATGAGACAGCAAAACAAATACGGTAAGAAGGGCTACTGAGGGGCCTACTGGATAAACAGCCAGGTTTTAAGACCCCTCCTAAAAGCAAGAAGACTGGTGGCCCCCCGGAGCGAGAGCGGAAGCGAATTCCACATCTGTGGAGCCAGCAAACCGAAGGAGCGGCCACCCAGGCGCGCTCTCTTCACTCGCGGAACAGCCGCCAGGAATAAAGATTCTGACCTCAACGAGCGAGCCGGATGGTAAAAGGCCAGTCTCTTTTGGAGGTATTTTGCTCCCACCGCATGGAGAGCCTTGTAGGCCAGAGTCATTGCCTTAAAGGCGATCCGTTTGCGGATGGGTAGCCAGTGCAGCGTCAGCAATAGACCCGAGGCGCTGGCTCGTCTATTTAGACCGAAGATGGCCCGAGCCGCCGCGTTCTGCGCAACTTGGAGCCGCTGCAGCAAGTACTCTGGTAGGCCCAGGTAAAGAACGTTCGCGTAATCCAACCTGGACCCGACCAGAGCCTGCACGGTCAGCTTCCTGTGTTCCTCAGACAGCAGAGGTAAAAACCTCCGCAGCATCTTTAGCAGGCCGAAGCAGGTGCCAGTCACCCCAAGGATCTGGGCTTTCATCGTTAGCCCCTTGTCCATCTTGACCCCCAAGTTCTTAGCCATTAGGGAAGAACACGACGGGGGGAACATATCGATGGGCCACCAGGCCTGCCAGATTGGCTCCGTGTCGCACCCAAAGAAGAGTACCTCGGATTTATCGGAATTGCACTTGAGGCTGTTCAGTTGGAACCATTTAAAAACAGCCCCAAGGCAATTCCGGATACTCTCCCCATCAAAGTCTCCACCTCTCTCGCAGGAGAAGAGGAGCTGGGTGTCATCGGCATAGGATACGATCCGGGCACCGAACGACTCCGCCAACGCCGCCAGAGGGGTCATGAAGATGTTAAAGAGGGTCGGGCTCAATATAGAGCCCTGAGGGACCCCAACTCCCAGAGGCGGCATCACGGCGGTGTCTGGAGATGCCCAGACCGTTTGCCGACGGCCAGCTAGAAAGGAGGAAAACCAGCTGAGCACCGTCCCCCGAAGGCCAATCTCATAGAGTCTTGCGAGAAGGCCATCATGGGGGACGGTGTCAAAGGCCGCCGACAAGTCCAACAACACCAGCATGACTTTGCCCCCGGTATCCAACACCCCTTTGATGGTTTCCGAAACCTCGAGGAGCGCGGTCTCGGTGCTAAGGTTTGAGCGGAAGCCAGACTGGGTGGCATGCAGGATCTCGTGAGTCTCCAAGAAGTTGGAGAGCACCGTCTGAACGTGCTTCTCCAAAATTTTTGCGAGGGCCGGCAGCAAAGAAATAGGCCTGTAGTTGACTGGAGCCTTCGGATCGAGACCAGTCTTTTTAAGCAACGGAATCACCAAAGCCTGCTTCCAGGCCAACGGGACCACTCCCTGGCTCAATGAGCGATTCAGAAGAGGGTTCGCCAATGGATTGATCACTTCCGCA
This sequence comes from Lissotriton helveticus, assembly GCF_964261635.1. Taxonomy (NCBI): domain Eukaryota; kingdom Metazoa; phylum Chordata; class Amphibia; order Caudata; family Salamandridae; genus Lissotriton; species Lissotriton helveticus. Next base: position 388,330,988 of record NC_136071.1, read on the forward strand.
AACTTACCCAGAAATTTGGCTGGGCAAGGGTCCAATGGCGACCCCGATTTCAGATTGCCCATAAGCACTAAGGAGGCAGAGGCTGCCAAAGATGGGAACACAGCCAACGTAGCGCCTTGCGGGGCCGGAGGAAACATATCAGCCTCAGGTTTGAACGGCCCTGCAGGTGCTCCAGGTGGAAAAGAGTCCTGTATGAGTTTTATCTTGCTTGTAAAAAAACAAGCAAGATCCGCGGCCCAGGAATCTGAGGGCAACCCTTCAGATATGATGGACCGAGGGGAGGTGAATTCTCTCACTATAGTAAAAATCTCCCTACAGGAGTTGGAGGCCGCTTCTATCCTCCCTGCCAGGTAGGCTTTTTTTCCAAGGCGAATGTCCCGGTGGTAGGCCTTGACCGCCGCCTTGTAGGTCAGCCTGTCCACACTATCATAGTGTGCCCGCCAGGCCCTTTCGGCTACCTTGCACTGCTGCCGCATAGCCCACAGTGCAGTGGTAAACCAGGGGGCCGATACCCGTTTCGATGTCGAGCGGGGGGGGCAGCACCGGGGCTAGATCGTTAAGCCTATCGGAGAGCCATGCCTGCAAGGACTCCAGATCTTTCTCCAGATCGCCAGAGAGAGGACAGGGATAATCAAGAGCGGCCTGAGCCAACAACTCAGGAGTCACTCTATTAAATGCTCTAGACACCCGACCCCGCTGCTGTGGGACAGAGATGGACATCCCGGCCGTGCCTCTGATCGCAAATTTGGCAAGCCGATGGTCAGACCACAGCACCGGGAGAATCTCTTTCACCACAAGAGCGGATGTAGAAAAAACCTGGTCGAGAGTGTGCCCCTTAACATGCGTAGGCCCCTGCAGATAAGGGATAAGGCCCAGCGGGGTCATTGCCTCAGATAGCTTAATGGCAGCCGGGTCCGACGGATCATCCATCCGAAAGTTGAAATCCCCGGCTACTATGCAATGTTCTGCTTTCAGGGCCAATCCCAGCAAAACCGAATCGAGGTCTTCAAAAAACAAACCAGGCGGGCTGGGGGGACGATATACTAGTAATCCCTTTACTGATTGGTGCGGATCGAGAGTGATCGAAAAAGCGAGGGACTCGGAGCCGCGGATGTCCTCCGCAGGCAAGATGGTACACGCTGTGCCCTTCTTCACCATCAGTGCCACCCCTCTGCCCCTTCCCTTAGCTCTGTCCTTCCTGAAGATGTTATAATCCGGCGGAATTGCCATAGCAACGTCCGGATTAGAGGAATCTCCCCACCAAGTCTCAGTCAACATAAGACAAAGTGGCTTCTCTGTATCGAGAAGCTCAAAGATGTCTTGCGCATGCCTGCACGCCGATCTAGTGTTTAACAGCATGCAGGAATACTCAGCGCCAACGATGTTACTATTGGGGGATGATGAAAGAGCACGATTGGGGCGCCAGCCACAGCAGGGGCAGCGGGACTTACCTTTGTGGCGGCCAGGAAAGACAGGACAACAGTGGCTCTCGCAATGATTGAGAGAGCGCAGCTCCTCGGACGTGTAACGCAACATAGATGCACCAGATGTGCACATGCCGGATAACAGAGCCCCACCTGCCGACCCGACCGCCTCCGGGACGCAGACGGGCGCAGACGGGCGCAGACGGGCAGGACTCTGGCTTGACTCCGGCGCGAGTCCGGCGCTACCGCTGCGCGTCACCGCTGCGCGAGTGGAGCGAGCATTAAGTAGGGCTCACCTGTGGTCTTAATCAGCGCTAGAGCGCTCCAACAAGTGGCACACTCGCCAGTAGCCACCCCCAAGATGGCGACCAGGCGCCAAACACGAAGGCAAACACGAAGGTGGAAAGAATCCGCTCAAAACGCGGTGGGGGGCCCAATTTAAATGCAAGTGTGTGGGCACAGCAAGATGCAATTAAAAACAGGGGAAAATGCAATTTAGGAAAAAGAAAATACAAAAGCGGTATTTTTAAAACTAAGCAGCGCTGTAGATTACAATTCCAGCAGCATAGCGCGCGTGCGTGCTATTACCTTTACCAAGCCTTTACTTAGCCCAATTGTGCATGATCTAGCCCAATCTGGCAACACTTGTGGAGTCCGGCGGTCCTGCAGTGGCTGCGCTTCCTGGTCATCGTCTCTGGAAAGGCGGGGCACTTTTCAGGTGCCTCTTTTCTCCTGAAGATGGGAGGAGCGGGTTTTGTGCCCGTTTTTCTGTGTCCCTTTTTTGGTACGTAGGGGGTGTGTGCTGATCTCTGGTCCGTATCCTGCTGGTATCCCCACTTTTGTGGGTTTGTGAGCACCTGGAGCAGTGACTTGGCGGGTTCACCTTCCGCTGACTCACATCTGCGCTGGCCCTGTTGGCCATCTCGGGTGGGCTGCCTCAGCTGTTAGCCCTTTTTGAGGTCATCTCATTGTTAGGCCTGGTATTTACGGGTCTCTTTCACGGATCTTGGGTACATTCATTCTGGTGTTGCCACTCGAGCAGGCAGATGATCTTACAATATGTTTGTGTTTTTCCTGCACAGGGCTCCATTTGGCTTGTGTCGATGTGGCCTGGTTCATTTCTGGCGCATGCTCCTTGGCATGAAGGGGTGTTGGCATTCTGATGGTTACCTGTTGAGCCTCAGGCCTTTTCCACCCTCATTGCACCTAATCTCATCGGATCGCAGAAGTTGATTGGGGTCAGGCCTGGTTGGTTCTTGGATGGAGAACCGTTTGGGTTGTTTCCAGATGTTCCATACGTCTTGTGCAGTTCTGCATTGTAATTGGATGTCATGATACATGAATAAAAAAACAATATATACAGATCAAGACTATGTAACAGTTAATGGGCGTACATTTTTTTAAGGACTTTTTGTCATGCTTATGACAACAATGAACTATGTTCTCGGATCCCGTCAGCATTGTTATTCTGGGAGTCTTGGTGCGGGGTTGTTGCCCCTTTTGCCTGTGATGTGATGTTGGCCGTAGTTTGAGCTGCTGCTGCATGTGGCCTTCTGACTGCGTCTTGTTGGTCTGTTCTGGTGTCTGTGCCCTGAGTATTTTTGGGTCTGGGCTCCTTCAGCATTGGATCTGGTTGGCACCTTCACCTTTGGGGTGTGCAGATGTGATGTGGGTGTGCCATATACACGCGGTCCTTGTGTGAGCATCCTTGCTGGTGACTTTGGACGGAGTTGCCCTTTATTATTAGGATTTTACTCCTTCTCTGTGCTGTGTCCATTCTTTTGGTTCAGTTATGGTTTTGTCCTTGGGAGGATGGACAGTTGCTGATTTTGTTCGATTCCTTGGAGGCTGCTAAGATTGACACTGAAGGTGTTGTGGCCTTGTTTCCCTCTCTGAGTGCCAGGGCTCTGTCCTGGCTCCCCGCTTTGGTGTGCCGTCCTTTGATCTGGATGTTGGCATTGGTTCAGCTGGCTGGGTCTCTTGCAGCCTTTTCAGCACACTTTCCACGCTCTTTTGCCCTTGGCTCATGGGGCTTTGATTACGGCTGTGGGTTCTCTGTGGCTGGGGCTCTGTCCATGCTATGGTTTACCTTTCGGCCTCTTTTTCTCATTGGGGTGTGATTGCCTTGTCTTTTTGAGTGTTTTATGTATGGTTGCTTGCCTTGGCCAGTGGGGTGGTCTTTGGCTAGGTTGGGGATATGGTCAGCCCTCATGCCTTCTGCATCTCTCTTGGCCCTTCACTCTGCCTGTGGTGATCTTGCTTCGCCATTTCCTGGGCATGCTGTTCTGTTTCAGTTGGGGGCCTTGCTGGCGGCCTCCTGTTCCTGATTGTCATGGGAAGCACTGCCTCTGGATGTCTTCTTCTGTTTTTAATTTTCCCTGTGCAGATGGACCCTGTTTGTTCTGTGGGTCCTGGTTGTTGGGGCCACTGCCTGCGTGCTTTCATGCGTGCACATTCCCCCATCGACTGATGTTTTTCTGGTTTCTCTCATGGGTCCAGAGGGTTTTGTCCGTCTCTTGGTCTTGCATGGCCTGTCCACTTTGGGTCTCCTGGGCCTCGGATCATCGCCAGAGCATTTCTGTGGTTCTGGCCTTGTGGATGTTCATTTGTTGCAGTGAGGGTGTTTTTGTTTCACCCTCATTTGGTGGCCTGTTGGTGCAGCCCCCTGTAATCCTATTTGGTGGATCATAGGGCTGTGGGGTTGCAATTCCTGCTTGGGTGTGGAGTTTTGTTTGTTTGGGTGCTGTCATCCTTGATGCCTTGCCCAGACTTGTTGCTCCTCAGTTCGTGGTTTCCGGCTCGCTGGGGTCTGTTTCCTCCATCTCGGAGGTTGTTGGTCGACTTCCAGGTTCCTGTTCAATCCTTGATGCCTCAGCAAGCGCTGCTGCTGTAGTTTTGTTCTGGTTGCCAGGTGCACTGGCTTCAAGTAGGATTTCTGGTTTTTGTGCCGGTGGCTCCTGCTCCAGCTGGTCATCTGGTTTCTCTCTCTCTCTTTGGTCGATGGGAACCCTCGGTCTTCCAGTATGCCTATTGGGGGTCAGCTAAGGCCTCATGGATTATGTGGTACTGGCTGGTGCTGGATCTTCTCGTGTGGGTTTCCCGCAGTCTCCTCTGGCTCCGGTGGCGGTGGTTCTTGTCTCTCGATGGTCTTCCGACTGGTGGGCGTTGTAGTTGGTGGTGCTGGCACTAATGCTTTTCTATCTTCCTGCTGGGGTGATTGGTGCTGAGGCTGATGAATTTTCTTGTCGGTGAGTCCTTTGCCCTCTCACATGGGTGCCCGGTCCATAGCTCTGTACTTTTTTTCCACTGCACTTCTTTTTTGGGGCCGAGAATTGGGTTCTTTTCCTGTGTTTTTGTGATTTTACGGAGTGTCAACTGTACGGAGGTCTCATTTGAGCTGGGCGCTCCTGCCTTCCTTCGCTTTCTCCCTGGTCTGGTGCCTGTTTGTTGGGCTTGTCTGTGATGGGTTCTCAGGAATCTGCCTTGGTGCAGACGGTTTGATCTGCGGTACGGTGTCCTCTGGTGTGACCTGTAAATGTTTTTTTGGTTTATGAGCCTTTGATTCAGATGTTTGTTTTTTTCTCCCATTTCAGTTGCTTGCATTTCTGTGATGGTGCCTTCCCCTGGTCTGGCTGGGCTCGATCTGGGTTGGGATACACCTGAGGATCCGTCTCCGCTTTTCTTTGGACTCTTCCTTTCATCTACTTGGAGAAATTGCTTTGGCCAGCTTGGCGGTTGCTCAGTGTCCCTTGGCTGTTCTGGGTACTCCTGTGCTGTTGTCGGTGTTTTTTTTTTGTCCTCATACTTGCCACCAGAATGAATAAACTCTAGATGGGGTCTCTCTGCTTCTTCCACACAAACGTATTCGATAGCCGCCTTAGGTGTCTGTGCCGGGCATACAGAGTTCGCCCAGAGGTAAGGCTGTCTCCAGGTCCCACTCCCGTTCCCCTGACTGGATAAACCGCAGGTTACTAGGGAGGACCGGACAACAATCCTCTGGCATAATCATAGGACCGATGTTAGTTCTTCCTCCAGACCGTCACAGGCCATATCTGACTGGCTAGTCATAATGATGTTTTTAAGATAATCAGCGAATGTAGGTGGAGCCTCCGATTTCCATCCCCTGCAAATTTCCCTTCTAGCTATGACTATTACATAAAACGGAAATTTTGAGGCGGGGGTACTCATACAGTAGCCTGACGGTAAACCAAAGCAAACTAATCTAGTGCTGACTTCAATTGGCCTTAATAGTACCTCCTCCAAGAAACCACATACCACAGCCCAGTACAGAGCAATCTTTGGGCAGCCCATAAACATATGTTGATCATCTGAAGCCTGGTGCTTACATCTAGGGCAATAATATGTCCTTGTGAACACCTTGGATAGTTTAACCAGAGTCCAATACACTCTATAGGCTGTGTAAAGGTGATTCCTCCTAAGATTCGCTGGTTTAACCATTGTCTGGGACATAATGAAGGAGTCGCTCTGGATTTTCCGTATCTCCTCTCGGTTTTCTGTAAGGGCATTACCCCAAAGATTCTCCAGCTCGGAGTCCAAACAGTCCCTTACTTCAGTGAAAGCCCTATACCAGAAGGAGACCTCACGTTTCCAAGGGCCCGCTCTGGAAATGGAGTCAGGGGGCAAATTATCTTCTTCATTGCCCCAGGATTGTGTTGCCCACCAAGCAGAGAGCTGGTAAAACTTAAATCTTGTTAAAGTCCCATTTGTCAGGTTGGAGAGGGACTCCCAATTCATAACCTGTAAGTTTTTACAAAGGTCACCCCATATCCTAATACCAGATACTTTAAGCGGCTGACATAGTTGATCCAGGAAGCAATCGGGGGTGCCAGGGGAGTCCCAGATTGGAGCCTGTAAGGTGTAATATGGCATCTCCAGGACTCTCCTGATATATCCCCAATTCTTAAGAGTGGCCAGCAGGATCTTAAGGCGGACTTTTTTGTAGAATTTGGGGTCTCCGAACTTAAAAAGAAAAAATTCCTGTCCCTGCGGCACATCCTGTAGAATTGCCCAAAATAAAAGGCCCTGCGAAGAAGAATCTAATTTATTGGCTAATATTCTAAAATTCTTAAAATGGAAGGCGTGACAGTACGCAAGTAGAGCGGGTAAGGCCAAACCTCCAATCTTCAACCCTCTCCTTAGTTTCTTCCAGGCTGTTCTAGATGTTTTTGTTGCCCATATAAAGAAACCAATCTTCCCTTGAAGGCTGGCAATATCCTTAGAGTTAAAGGGTAGTGGAATTGTATTGAACAGGAAGGTTATTTTAGGCAGGATCGTCATTTTCACGAGATTAACTCTCCCATAGATATTCAATGGTAGACTTCCCCATCTTAACAATAACCTACACACCTCCTTGGATACCTTCTGCCAGCTAATCTTGGGTATACCCATCAATTTCTGGGTTAAATAGATCCCTAGGTATCTGATCTGTTCTCTGGCCCCCTGTATGGTGCCTAAACTATTCCACCCCATAATAACAGTTTTTTCTCTGTTAATTTTATAGCCGGAGATTCTACCGAATTCCTCAGCCAGTTGGAATAACCGTGGGATTGCATCAATATGATTCGAGGTGTACAAGAGAAGGTCATCTGTATATAGAGCGGTTTTAAGCTCTAAATCCGCAATTTTAAAAGGTGTTATGATACGATCCATTCTAAGTGCACAAACAAAAGGCTCAATATATACATTAAACAATAAGGGGGACAGGCAACACCCCTGCCTGGTACCTCTAAAAATACTAAACCACCCCGTTAGGGCACCATTAACTAGGACTCAAATAGAGAGATTTAACTGCTCCAATAAAATTTAATGGAAAACCAAACTTATTCAGGGTCTCCCAAAGATACTCCCAGTTAACCTGGTCAAATGCCTTAGCGGCGTTGATTGCAATGATGGTAAGTGGCAACTTTTTTTCCTCCGCGAAGTCAATTGCACCGATTACCTGGAAAGTAAGCTCATTAAGGTGCCTCCCTGGTATAAATCCTCTGTGATCTGGGTGTATGATTGTTTTGATGATTCTGGCCATCCTAGTTGCCAATATCCCAGAGAAAATCTTCAGGTCAGAGTTTAATAACGAGATCGATATGTACGACTCGATTTTTGGGGGATCTTTGTTTTGTTTAGGAATCAGTGATACAGTAGCTTCTGACCATGATAAGGGGATACATTCACCTTGTATGAGTATTTTATAATAAGTACCTTTAATACCGGCACAACCTTCTCTAGAAGGCCTAAATAGACTTCAATTGGTAGTCCGACGTGGCCGGCGGCTTTGCCCCGACTCATTTTCCTTAATTGCTCTCTAATTTCCCCCTCAGATGTCGGTAGCTAGATATTCCTTATCCGATTCAGACAGCTGCGGTAAATCCCTACGGTCTAACCATGTACTAACTTCATCTGGTCCATAAATAATATCCTCTTGATATAGACCCTGCATAAATGACCTGGCCTCCTCCCTAATTTTATCATCTTCTAATAGCAGCACCCCTGACCCCCTATGTATCAAACTCTTGATGTTATTTCTCACCCTTTCTATTCTTGTCTTCCACGCCAGGAGGGAGGCACATTTTTCGCCATAGGCGAAGTGCTGTAATTTACTGTCCTCCCACCTGTCCTTAATGATCTTTTCATTTCTAGCATTGAACTCCACTTGTAGACTGACCAGCTCCCTCTCCAATTGAGGAATACGCCCCCTGGCTGTCAGGGATGCCTGTTGTAACTCCAGCTCTTTCTCCTTAATAGCCTTAATGCCTTCTATTTCTCTTTTCTTGCTAGTATTCCTCTTATGGGTCATAAGGGAGCTCAGAAGCCCCCGTAGATATGCTTTAAAGGTCTCCCAGACCACCTGTTCCGTGCAAGATCCTATATTCAAGCTAAAAAAATCACCTATTCTTTCATTTAACTCCGCCTTCACTCTCTCATCCAATAACAAAGTCCTTTCTAGGGTCCACCTTCTCTCTGTCCCTTAAACCCAAGATTAAGGACTAACTCCACTGCAGAATGATCTGAAACAATCACTGGAATATAACTAATTGATCCTATGTCTGAAAGCAGCCCCATATCTACTAAAAAATAATCTATCCCTGAATATTGCTTGTACTTCTTACTATAGAACGAGAATTCTCTTACAGTATCATATTTTGCTCTCCAAATATCAAGCAAATTAAAATCCTTCATAACGTTCCTAAGTATGGAGAGTGTTCTAGCTGGAACACAGTATTTCGCTTTGGAAGTCTGGTCCAATTGTTTATCAAAGACTAGATTAAAACCCCCCTCAAGTATGACTATGGCAGACTTGTGTAGCAGGCTAGTTTCAAGTTTCAAAAGGGGACCAGAGTTGTCCTCGTTGGGCCCATAGTATACAGCGCAAACAATTATCGACCCGCATATAGACAAAGTTGCCACCAACCATCTCCCGGACTGGTCTGTTTCCCATTTCTCAACCTTAACCCCCTTGTTTGCTCTTACCACTATTGCTACGCCTCTCGTGCACCCTTTTTGTTTAGAATATACCACTTCCTGCACCCAACCTGATTTAAAGGTTTGTTTACAGGCCATGGCTTCCAAGTGAGTTTCCTGCAATACGTAAATATGTGCTTCACTATTTTTAGAAATTCACAAACCCCAGATAGCTTCCTACCCCCTCCTAGACCGTTCACGTTCCAAGAGAGGAGTTTTATTTTAGTTGACCTAATCATAGCCTACCCGTATGAGCCATACATCTAGAGTTAGATAAACAGCCTTCTTTTATTTTGTATGAGGACAATTTTCCAATTTCACCCCCCCTCCACCCTCCCTTGCACCCCCACCCCAACCCGCCCCTGAGGAACCCACACTTGATGCTTGGCGTTGGAACCGCCTTTTAGGAACCCTCCCTAAGGCAGCACAGCATCCTATTTATCAAAAATGAAGAAAACCATTCCACCGAATACCCAATATAACCTTACTTTATATATTTTAAATGTGTTTTTTTCTTCTCCTTCTCCTTCCCCTTCTCTTTTTTTTTCTTTACCCCCTTTCTATTTCCCTTTAATTTTTTTTTTCCTTTTTCCATATCTACTTTTTTTTCTCTTTCTTTCTTTTTTTATGTACTCCTTCCCTTTCCCTTGCCCTTTCTTTTCCCCTTTTCCCCCCCTTCTTCTCCCCCCAAAACCAGACCTTACCACATAACATTCACCTCACCCTCTCATCTGGGACAGAAGGTCGTCTACATCCTCGGGTTGACTACAATTATAAATTTTATTTATCCACATTATTTTTAATAATGCGGGGAACTTCATTTGAACTTGCGCCCCAAGTGACCTTATTTCGGGCATTCTGGAGCCTAGCTCCCACTGCCTTTGCGCTGTTCTCCCCCCAATATCTGAACGAATTTGGTATGGGTTGGCCCGATGATGAAGAGTAGACCGTGTTAAACACCTCACTAAAATTAGTTCCTTGATGCTGTAAGTCTGAAAATTGACTAACATTTTTCTGGGGGCTTTTCTATCTGGATGCAGCCTTAAGGGGTCCCTATGTACTCTTTGTATCTCGGCCTCTAGATCAATATCTAATCTATCTTTTAACACCCCTTCTCTCAACAACTTACATACAAACCCCTTTATGTCATCCATCTCCTCCCCTCCGGTATCTTCAAAATCCTAAGATTATTCCTACGGGCCTGCATCTCCAGCCTCTCCATATCCATCTGTAGGGATCGGTTTTGGGTCTTTAGAGCGTCTATATCTTTGGAGTTCCCTTGGACAGACTCTGACAATGATGATACTTTAAGCTCGAGTGACCCCGTATGTGTGCATATGTCATCCAGTTTTGACTCAAGGGCATCACACTTATCATGAATACCCTTGTAGTTTGCTTCGGATATTTCGAACTTAGTCAGAAGGCCCCCCCTTAATGCCTGTAGCAAGGAGCCTAGACTGTCCCTGTCATTATTACCACCTCCTGATGCCAGCATAGTACTATCTCTGTAAGGTTCCCCCCCTTGAGCTTGTACTTGAAATTGGTCTATCGCCGACACTGCAATACTTGAAGAGCTGTTCCCAATATCTCCAATACTTCCAACATTGCCCTCCACCTCTACCAACTCCTGTGGAGGCTGTAGAGCCGAAGGGGCCTGAAAAAGAGAAGGTGTAATTATAGTGTCGTCACTGGTTATAGCATTACTAGAGTAGCCGGAGAGATCCCCGCGGTTAGGCGCCGTTAAATTCAAAGTACTATCCTCAACTGCTCTGCCTGAACTCCTCTCCAAGTCCACTAAACATTCCAGGGGAGAGAAGCGATTTTCGAGCATAATGGGGGAGGGCACTGTCTTGTGTAGCCCGAGCTGCATCTATAGCCCAAGCTGAGCCCGCCACCTGCTCCATGATTTTAAAATAGGTTATAAGGGATGGGGTATTCTTCTGAGGGGGGCGAGTTGCCCCAAGTCCTTTTTATTTTTGGATCACCCCGACCTTTACTGCTTTCTTTTTGCGTGGGATTGATGAGATCACTCCAGTCCCCTCCGTGCAGTCCAGAATCCCCTTGGTCCTCAGCTCCTGTTGAGACCTTATCTGGTATCTGTTTCTTCCTGGGGGAAATAGCCCCTTCTGCTGACCTTGCTGACCCTGCACGAATACTCCAACACCACCCTTGCCACCACTCCCTTTAAACTTCGCCTGCTGGCTGGACCCCCCCTGCTTCTTCTAGGGGACTTTATGCTGTTGTCTCCTCCCCTATTGCTTCCCTACTCCTTGAGGGAATAACTGAGTATACATGGGCTGGATCCTGCTCCATGCAGTCCTGTTTCTGCTCCCCCTAACCTAAAATCGCCTTACCAGATCATAATGGACTAACGTGTGACGCTGTAAAACGGTGGCCTCCACTTGCTACGAATAATCCCTGCATTGTAGCCCCCAGAACCTGGCCTTTAATAAGGCAGCCTGGGCTCGAATCCAGAGCCTGGTCTGACGCTCGCCGAGTCTATCGAGCAGCGCGGACATGGCTTCCTGCTCCACGCGCTTCACCTCTCTGCCCATCCGCGTCCGCTCTCTCCCAGGTCTCTCCCAGGTCCTACAGCCTGCAGCGCCGACACCGACACCAACACCGGGAAGAAAGAAAAAGACAATTCAATCCACCACAATACGTCAGGGAAAGGAAAAGAACCCCCTTTCTCACCGGGTATGTTTTAGTAATGAAGCCTCATTAGTCGCTGTACTTTTCTGCCATTTCTGCCTCTTCTGTCATTTTCTGCGCTGTGCTGCCTCACCGAGCTCCTGCGGCGTCGGCCCGCCGTCATGTTCCTCCTCTCCTTCCTGCTGGCAGACCCTGTTGTAGGTGTCTTGGTGGACTGTGTGGCGCCCACAAGAGCACCCTCTGCCTCACCACCTCCAGCGAAACCGCACCCTCCCCCGAACACTTGCACTTCCAGATCCAGACCACCCCCAAAGCCACACTCCGAGGAACCCTCATCTACAGACCTCCCCGGCCCCGAACACCCTTCGCCACCACCATCATAGACTTCATCACAACCCATGCCATTGCATCAACAAACTACATACTCATTGGAGACCTGAACTTCCACCTAGACAACCCCAGCGACCCCAACACCATTATCCTTCTTGACAACTTCGCCAGCATCGGATTTAAACAACTTGTCAGCACCACAGAGCAGGACACACTCTCGACCCCATCTTCGCAGCCAGAAACAGCGTTCAATTCAGCCACACAACGCAGCTGCCGTGGACTGACCACCACTGCGTACACTTCACAATCAACAAACCCAAGGCACCCAAACCAGCCCCACGCCCACCAAGAAAGAACTGGAGCAAGGTTACCGATGAGCAACTTAACTCCACCCTCACCCAAGAAAACCACACCTGGGCACTCGACCCAAACGACGCAGCCAGAGAACTCCACACCTGGATCTCCGACTGCGCAGACGAGCTTGCCCCACTACGTAACCCTGATAGACAACATCCCAGGAAAGCCGCCTGGTTCACCACAGCTCTCCAAGAAGCCAGAAGCACCTGTAAACGCCTGGAGAAGTACTGGAGAAACACCAAGGCAACCGAAAACCACACCACTTACAAAGACGCCATGACGGACTACCACAACCAGATCAGAGCCACCAAGAGGAACTTCATCCACAACAAAATCCTGGCAAACTCGACCAACTCCAAGGGACTTTTCAGTGTCATTCAAGAATTCACCAACCCACGCAGCGAAGCCACAGACATCACCCCATCCCAAGACCTCTGCAACAAACTTGGAACCTGTTTCCACCTCAAGATCAAAAACCTGTACGACAAGTTCATAGACCATCCACCAGGCGCCACAGATGGCCCCCCGCCCCCAAGAAACACCAGCCAGCCCAACTGGACACCAATTATAGCTAAAGACACCGCCTCAACCATGAAAATCATCCACTCAGGGGCCCCCTCCGACCTCTGCCCCCCTCACATCTACTACCACAGAGCTGCGTCCGCCATCACACCCAAACTACAACGCACCCTCAACACCACCTTCAAAGCTGGCACCTTCCCAGACGACTGGAAGCGTGCAGAAGTCAGACCTCTGCTCAAGAAACCCACAGCTGACCCCACCGACCTCAAGAACTATCGGCCCACCTTGCTCCTCCAATTCGCAGCCAAAGTTACAGAGAAAACAGTCAACAGGAAACTGATACGATTCAATGAAGAGAACGCCGAACATAATAAAGTTCCCTCTTGGTCTAATAATTTTTCTCATATGGCGTAGCTCATATCATTAATCAAACAGCCTTCAGATTAACACAGGTACACAATTGTTCTCATTCTCAGTTTTTATTTATTGTTTCTTTTTATCAAAGTGAAAGACTTATTTTCTTTTTTATTCTTACTATTTTTCCATTTAAATTCATTAATTCATTGATTGTACATTTACTTTACACCATTAAAATGCAATAAACAGTTACATTGTTTCTTCAAATCAGTATATACATAGAAAAAAGACAAAAAGTTTTTTTCCCCTCAAAGAAAAACAAAGATCCTGTCCAACACACACTTATCAACATACAATCTTACTCATTCATACATATAATGTACACTCCTATTTGCAACCTAAAACAATTTCTAAGGTTGAGGTAACACAGATATTAATCGTGTATTTCCATGCCAGGTCTACACGTTTTGGTGGACTTAACCACCTTCCTCAGGACCAACACAGAAAAAGTTTTCTCCTCAACGTGTGTGTACAGGATATCTGAAATTATAAATATAACATAATGTACCTGTTTCAAATTTGTAATCAAAAGACAGTTTGAATTAATCTTACATGTTTCCTTAACCTTGTACTTAATGGCTGCTTTGAGGCATCAATTACACCAAAAAATTACCACACCACCTAGATGTGAGATAACTATATGAATACAAAAGTTTGGAATTTCTATTTTTGAGTCTTCTCTAACCCAACATCCTTGAAATCTGTGATTCAATGATTGTCACATTTTATCTTATCTACATATTACCCTCAAAAAGCATCAACCCAAATCTATTTAGATGATCTTAATCAAGGTATAAATATCTTCTCACCTTTGATCTCAATGTACTCGAGTATATGACGTGTGCTTCTATTCCATCCCTCCTACACTTGAGACAGGATTTTTCAGTTACTCAAAATATATGTGCCTATGGATAAAGTCATTGGATTTTTTAGAACGGATCACTGACATAATATAGAATGACAAAATATAGACTTACCAAAATATAGTCACCAAAATATAGAATGCCAAAATATCGAATTCCTATCTACAAACAGGTAAGTACAAAAATATCGTATCCAAAATATAGTCTGTAAAAAATATAGTCAGTCAAAATATCGATTTTTTTTAATGTCTTAAAAGTAATTTAAAACTAATGAAATAATAAATATAATTAACTAAAACATACTTAAAAATACTCAAATAACCTTAAAATTAAGATATAATTAATTTAGGTTATTAATAAAAAATGTACAATATTTTACCGTAGGATAGCAGGAGGGTAACATTTAATATTACCACTCCAGTGAGTGCAACAGTAGGGAAAGCGTTGGATAGCGTAGGGGTAAAAAATACTGGGGCATATTACCAACAACTAGCGATAATTTTTGTCTCTAACTTGTTTAGAGACAAAAATTATCGCCGCACATCGGCGATTTTTATCGCAGATAAACCTTGCTATTAGCAAGGTTTATCGCAAATGCGATAAAAAACGGCCGCAATGCATGAATATCGCTGAAAAGTCAGCGATATTCATGCATTATCGAGCAAATGCTCTTAGCCATGTTATCCACCTCCCATTGGATAACATGGTGAAGAACTGCTCAGGGCAGGTGTTAGCTTTTGGAGATATTCGCGCTTAGCGCGAATATCTCCAAAAGTTGGTAATAGGAGATAGCGATGTTAGCGACTGTTTCCAGTCGCTAACATCTTGGCACGCCCACTTTGCATGTCATTAGTGATAAATATCACTGACATGCAAAGCGGGGCCCAAGATGGTCGCTATCTCCTATTAGCTGTCACTAACTGGTGTTAGCGACAGCTTGGTAATAGGGAGATAATTTTATCTCCGCTTTCTTGGCTTTTAAAGCCAAAAAAGCGGAGATAAACCCCCTTGATAATATGCCCCACTATTCCCACTCCAGTGAGTGCAACAGTAGGGAAAGCGTTGGATAGCGTAGGGGTAAAAAATACTATTCCCACTCCAGAGAGTGCAACTGTAGGGAAAGCTTTGGATAGCGTAGGGGTAAAAATTACTATTCCCACTCCAGAGAGTGCAACAGTAGGGAAAGCGTTGGATAGTGTAGGGGTAAAAAATACTATTCCCACTCCAGTGAGTGCAACAGTAGGGAAAGCGTTGGATAGCGTAAGGGTAAAAATTACTATTCCCACTCCAGAGAGTGCAACCGTAGGGAAAGTGTTGGATAGCGGGAGGGTAAAAAATACTATTCCCACTCCAGTGAGTGCAACAGTAGGGAAAGCGTTGGATAGCGTAGGGGTAAAAAATACTATTCCCACTCCAGAGAGTGCAACAGTAGGGAAAGTGTTGGATAGCGTAGGGGTAAAAAATAATATTCCCACTCCAGTGAGTGCAACAGTAGGGAAAGCGTTGGATAGCGTAGGGGTAAAAAATACTATTCCCACTCCAGAGAGTGCAACAGTAGGGAAAGCGTTGGATAGCGTAGGGGTAAAAAGTACTATTCCCACTCCAGAGAGTGCAACAGTAGGGAAAGTGTTGGATAGCGTAGGGGTAAACAATACTATTCCCACTCCAGTGAGTGCAACAGTAGGGAAAGCGTTGGATAGCATAAGGGTAAAAATTACTATTCCCACTCCAGAGAGTGCAACAGTAGGGAAAGCGTTGGATAGCGGTAGGGTGAAAATTACTACTCCAACTCCAGAGCGTGCAACAGTAGGGAAAGCGTTGGATAGCGTAGGGGTAAAAATTACTATTCCCACTCCAGAGAGTGCAACAGTAGGGAAAGTGTTGGATAGCGGGAGGGTAAAAAATACTATTCCCACTCCAGTGAGTGCAACAGTAGGGAAAGCGTTGGATAGCGTAGGGGTAAAAAATACTATTCCCACTCCAGAGAGTGCAACAGTAGGGAAAGCGTTGGATAGCGTAGGGGTAAAAATTACTATTCCCACTCCAGAGAGTGCAACAGTAGGGAAAGTGTTGGATAGCGTAGGGGTAAAAAATACTATTCCCACTCCAGTGAGTGCAACAGTAGGGAAAGCGTTGGATAGCATAAGGGTAAAAATTACTATTCTCACTCCAGAGAGTGCAACAGTAGGGAAAGCGTAAGATACCGGTAGGGTGAAAATTACTACTCCAACTCCAGAGCGTGCAACAGTAGGGAAAGCGTTGGATAGCGTAGGGGTAAAAATTACTATTCCCACTCCAGAGAGTGCAACAGTAGGGAAAGCGTTGGATATTGGAAGGGTAAAAATTACTATTTCCACTCCAGAGAGTACAACAGTAGGGAAAGCATTGGATAGCGTAGGGGTAAAAATTACTACTCCCACTCCAGAGAGTGCAACAGTAGGGAAAGCGTAGGATAGCGTAGGGGTAAAAAATACTATTCCCACTCCAGAGAGTGCAACAGTAGGGAAAGCGTTGGATAGCGGGAGGGTGAAAATCACTATTCCCACTCCAGTGAGTTTAACAGTAAGGAAAGTAATGAATTAATATATTATTAAAAATTAATTAAATATCAATACCAATAAAACATTAATTGAAATTAATAACCAATTTAATATTATGTAATAATTAATTAGAAATACAACTACATATTAGTTATTAAAAATTATTAACCTATTCATAACTATTTAACAACTAATTAATTTTCAATAACAAAAACTAATTAATAATAAAAATTAAGGTTATTACCCTGCTCTCCGTATATGTACCGCCGGGTCTCCAGACTACTACTTATGCGGATCTGGGAAGAGTGATCTTGGGAGTCCCCGAGGGTCTGCTTGTAGTGGGCGGGGACTTCAACTCTGTAGTGTCGGGGATGTGTGATCGCTACCCTCCCCGGGAAATTGTGAAGTCACAATCCTGGTTGGGGGACTTCCTGGAGGCTCCAGGGCTCACCGACTGCTGGCGCCTGCTTCATCCTGGGCAATTGCAATATACCTTTCACTCTGGGGCCCACGGCAGTCTTTCGAGACTTGATTATGTGCTGATGCCCTCCTCCCAGGCCTCCTCCGTAAGGGAGGTGAAACATCTAGCTAGGGGCATCTCGGACCATTCCCCACTTTGGTTGGTAGTGGACGCTCACTTGGGGTCGGAGGGTAGAGTGGCCCCGATAAACCCCTGGTATCTCCACGATCCCAAGGTCAGGGCGGAACTACTTAAAACGATTGATCAATACTTTGCTGAAAATGTGGGTTCTGTGTCCTCCTCTGTCACGTTATGGGAAGCGTACAAGACTGTCATTCGGGGCCAGGCCCTCTCCTTGATTGGCAATGTTAAGAGACGTCGGCGGGAGGAGGTTGTCCGTCTTGAGAATGACATCACCGTTCTTGAAGGGGAATTGGAGTCAGAGGTCACCCCGGAGAGGCTGCACCTTTTGGGTCTAAAACAACTCGAGTATAGGGCGATGGTGACTGATGCGGCGCAGGAGATGAGCAGAGAACAGCAGGGACGTCTGTATGATGTGGGGGCTAAGGCGGGGAAATTGCTTGCTTGGCTGGATAAGAGGGAATGTGCGAGTCGAGCGGTCCCTGTGATTGTGGATGTGAATGACGTGAGTATCATGACCCTGCTGATATTGTTGAATGTTTCGCTGACTATTTCCGGGAAGTGTACTCCCCGGTATCTGATAGACCTGAGCAGGACTCCCACTTGCTCCTGCGCGATATCTCGCTGCCACGTTTGTCCGACCCTGAAAGGGATCTCTTAGAGGCTCCGCCTACAGTTGATGAGGTCGCGACTGCCATCCGCTCGGTTCGCTCGGGGAAGGCCTCGGGCCCTAATGGGCTCCCTATAGAGCTTTACAAGCTCCGTCCGGATGTGATAGCACCGTATCTATGGTTGATGTTTTTAGAATCGCTGGAGGCAGGCTCCCTCCCTCCTGATCAAAGATTGGCTTCCATAGTGGTGATTCACAAGGACGGCAAGCCACGTGACCACTGCGCCTCGTTTAGGCCCATATCATTGATTAACGCTGAACCGAAGATCCTGGCCAAAGTGCTTGCCAACCGCTTGGTCACTGTCATAGGCGATTTGGTTCATCGGACCAATCCGGATTCATACCCCATCGCAACACGGCACTGAATCTCCGGCGCTTGCATGGAGTCCATGCGCGGGCGGCAACTCTGCGTGAACCGGCCATCTTGGCGTCACTGGACGCCACCATGGCGTTTGATACGCTGGAGTGGCCATATCTTTGGGCGGTTCTCTCTAAATTCGGCTTTGGCCCTACCTTCATTGACTGGGTGAAACTGCTATACACCGACCCCTTAGCCCAAGTGGTGGTAAGCGGTCGTGTCTCAGCCTCCTTTGCTATCGGTAGGGGAACGCGCCAGGGCTGCCCTTTGTCTCCTCTCTTGTTTGCCCTTGCTTTGGAGCCATTGGCGGCGTGGCTGAGATGGGAACCGTCCTTGAGGGGCATCAGATGGACTCCGGAGTTTGAGGATCGGATATCCTTATACGCAGACGATATACTCCTGTATCTTACGTCGCCTCGGAGATCGTTGATTGTCCTTTTTGACATCTTGACTTCTTTCTGTAAAAATTCCGGTCTTGTCATCAACTGGTCGAAGTCTTGCGTCTATGTTCTCTACAGCAAGGCTCCTCTCCTGCCTCGTGGATGTCCTATCTCGGTGGTGCGGGAGGGATTCAAGTACTTGGGGATTTTTATCACCTTGGACCCTGTGCTTCGTTATGAACGCAATTTGTTGCCCCCTCTCCAGCGCCTCCGTGCTGATGTGACTGCGTGGGGTAGGCTCCCTCTCTCTCCTCTGGGACGGGCGGCGTTGTTTAAGATGATGTCGCTCCCCCGGTTCCTTTATGCGCTGCAAAATACACTTGATATTGTGCCTGCCCGCTACTTCCGTGAGATTGAAAGTCTACATAGACAATTGATATGGGGGGGCTGTTCTCGTATCGCTCTTGCGAAGCTGACGCTCCCGTGGTATGACGGGGTTATCGCGCTCCCGGACATCCGCCGCTACTATTGGGCCTCTCAATTGGGGGCCATCAACCACTGCACTTGCGGTCCTTTGCCGAGCCCGGCGTTTGAGATGGATAGATGGCTGCTGCCCGGTGGAGACTACAACAGGGCTCTGTACGCGAGATCTGCCGGTAAATCTCTCACGGGCCCCACTGGGACAGCAGTGCAGGTGTGGTATCGCGCAACAGCGGCCCTGGGCTGGGCTGATAAGCCGACTCGTGCTACCCCGCTTTATGCATCGGAAAAACTTGGATCCCTCTGGAAGTCGAAGGGTTTCGATAAGTGGGATGTGATCGGTATCAGCAGGGTGAATGATGTGTGGATCAAGGGTAGAATCAAGACGTTTGAGGAGCTGAAAGTTGAGTATGAATTGACTGATAGAGAATCCTTTCGATATGCGCAAATCCGACATGCGGTATTGTCTGTCTTTCCCCTGGGCTCAGATATTCCGGAGGCGTCCCCGCTTGAAGATCGGATACTAGATGGGCATGTCCCTGATAGCACGATCTCGCTCATTTACAAAAAGTTGATCAATGCCAGAACCGACCTACTGAGTAACCTTCGAGAGGTATGGACTAGTGATGGTCTGGAACTCGATGACAAGGATTGGCAGGCTGCGATCTCTTCCCCGAAGGAAGTGGCTATCCCGGCACGCCTCCGGTTTGTCCAGCTCAAAATTCTTCATAGGGTATACGTGACTGGTCCCCGTCTGGTGCGCATGGGATTCTCTGTGGATGGACTGTGCAGGCGTGGCTGTGGTTTGGTGGGCACGTTTCTCCATATCCTTTGGGAATGTCCTGCTGTGCTGCGCTATTGGACTCGTGTGCATGGAGTTATGAGTGAGGTCACGGGTGTGCAATCGATGCCTGAGGCGAGACGGTGTCTGTTGAATGTCTGGGAGCCGAATGATTATGACCTGGCGCAGCTTCGATGATTGACCTTGGGTAATATGATTGCCAAGAGAGACATTGCTCAGTTATGGGGTGCCCAGAGGCCTCCGACAGTTCTGGTGTGGCAACAAAACATGGACTGGTGCATGTTTAGGGAAAAGACAGTGTATGTTTCCCGTGGCACGCCCCGCAAATGGGGGAAAATCTGGACTCAATGGAACGCATACCGTGGTGATATATGTACCCCCCCCCATTCAGAATTGGACACTGACCCGTCATCCTCCCAGCCTGATGTTTCCTCCACGGGTATCTAGATATCTCACTTTTTCCTGGTCTCCTCCCCCCTCCCCAATCTCATCACATACTTCTGACATCTGATTTGAAAATGTACCCCCCCCAGCGCCGAAATGACACATTTGTAATGTATTGCCTTGTTTTCTGTTTTCTTTTCTATGTTTTCTGTTATTTGAATTCAATAAAAAGATGTAAAAAAAATTTCAATTTTTTTTTTAATACCAATTAAAAATGGACAGTAAATTAATTATCAATACACAAAAAGTATTTTTAATATGTAATTAATTACAATTACATTACTCCCCACCCTATTCCCCTTTAAACCCACATCCCACTACAGAAAATACATTAATACAATTATCATAATTATCAAATATTTAATTAATACAAAATAATTACCAATTAATAAAAATGAATTGCCAATTAATAGAAATTAATTACCAATTAAAAATTAATTAACAATAAATTTAAAATCAATACCAATAAATGAAAACAATTATTTACTTCATTGCAATTAAATTACTTCCCACCCTATTCCCCTATAAACCCACAACCCGCTACAGAAAATAAATTAAAGAAAATTAACATAATTAATAATTAATCAATTATTACAAATTAATTGGCCATTAATAAAAATTACTTACCAATTAAAAAATAACAATAAATTCAAAATGAATACCAATAAATAAATAAAAATATTTAATTAATTACAATTAAATTACTTCCCACCCTATTCCCCTATAAACCCACAACCCGCTACAGAACTAGAAAGCAAAATTTAATTAAAAATTAATAATAATTGCTAAAAATTAATTTTTAATTTAATATAATTAAATTACTTCCCACCCTATTCCCCTATAAACCCACAACCCGCTACAGAATTAAATTATGCAAAAATTAAATAACATAAAATTCATTACTTAAAATACATTACATTACAAAAATTAATATACACTTTTCACACATATACTAACATACAAAACACGTTAAAAAAATGTATATTATTAAAAAATCAATATATTTAATGCCTATATTGTATATTTCGATATTTTGACTTCTATATTTTGAAAATCGATATTACTTACCTTAAATTCGATATTTTTAACCACTATATTGTGTCCATTCGATATTTTGTCCATTCTATATTTTTACTTCGATATTATGTCCATTCTATATTTTGGAATCGATATTATGACTGTTTACCTTTAGAACACATGCTATATATCTTTATGCAGATAGTTAATTTAAATTTAATTTAATTGTGGGTTTATATAGCGCTAGAATCAACTCCCGGAGGAGTATCTCCACGCTTCGACCGCTGGGGAACCCGTCCTGGCTCACCCTGAGAGATGGTCCCTAATGGGTATCTCTAAGGTGCGACCAAGCATCCCCGGCGGTCTGGGGGGCCGTTGTGAAGATGAGGCAAGCTAATGCCCAGAGTTGCCGAGTGTGGTCCCTGACTGGAGTAGGCACCGAGGCGAGAATTATCGAGCCCGCTGACCCTGGTCCACGACCCTGCCGCGTCCGGAATCGAACCCTGGTCCCGGGCCGTCCTCTGCTCACGGGTCTGCCGCCTCTAACCAGTGAGCCACACCACTCCAGTTAGTTTTAATTTACCCAACTTTTTTCTTACCCCCGATTAAATCAGGTCCACAAGTTAGACGTGGCTATATTCGTCAGTATTTTTCTCGTAGGTCACAGTAAGAAGAAATTTTCTATAATAGGGAAGGCTCCGGTTTTATTCTGAAAGTCAAAATACGATATAGCGATGTAACTGCCTTTAAATGTCTCCTTACCATAGTGGTATCATGGGTGATGTCATTTTAACTAACCTTTTAAATCGCCGATGTTTTGCCCTCTATGGTTTACAGTCTCCAAGTCTTATCAGATGTCAAATTATTTTCATATATTTCCTTTTTATTTCCACAGACTCTCAGTCAATAAGCTGTAAATAAGGAATGAATGAATCAATGTTTAGATCTTAACGGTGCATGTAATATATATCGCCAAATGGGGATATTACACCCTATTTCTTTATACTGTGCTTCCATTTACTTGGAGGGTTTAGATATAAAATATTTGGTAATCGTAACTCAATGTATTATATATGGTGCGAATTTAAATTCTCCTTAGCTACATGGTCTATATCTAAAGGACATTGCTATGCCAAAATAGTTATATCATATGATTTATATATGGATGTATTCCCTTTTGCTCCGAATCTGAAGTAGGGTATCTTACTCATACTCCCTCTATTTACGAGGGGCCCAGGTGTATTTACATTGTTATTCTAATGCATGCATCAGGCGAAGGTATCGGTTATTTAAAACCAATTCCATATGGTATTGGAGAGGCATTCATAAAGGGAGTATACACATGTATATATCTCCGTATATGACGATATATTCCTTCTGCACATTTTAACAACTATTGCCCATTTTCAAACTAACCCATAATGGTATCTAGCACACCTATATATTTAGCTAAGATCTAAACGATATTTCTCTGCCCTTTCGATCTGTCTTATCGACAGCCGATCCATGAACTTATACCTGTATTATCAGGGATTCCTCGTAGAGCCTCCGTATCTCATCTCCTCCCACGAAGAAATGCCACGTTATTTCTGTTCCTCCGGGGGGATATTTTATGGGTTGCTGAGCGCGCGGAAACCTGCAACTCGTGGTACTTTGACCCGGAAGTAGTTTGGAAACATATCGTAGTCGGGTAATAGTATAGACTGAAAGCCTATCGTATTCAAACACGGGCGCGGGCGCCATATTTGAGTGGAGTTTTTACATTATCTGCTAAATTATATTCGGGGTTAGTAATTATTACTTAATACAATTATTTTTAAAAGACTTATTTTGAACGTGGTCGAAATACTTTCTTAGCATCAGCTGTGCCATAGAGGACCTGCAACTCATGATACTTCGACGCAGAAGTAGTTTGGAAACATGTCATAGTCGGGCAGTAGTTTCGACCGAAAGCCTATCTTATTCAAGCACGGGCGCGGGCGCCATATTAGAATGGAGTTTTCCCATTATCTGCTAAATTGTATCCGGGTTAGTAATTATTTCTTAATCCAATAATTTAGGAGAGACTTATTTTAAACGTGATCGAAATACTTTCTTAGCATCAGCTGTACCATAGAAGTCCGATCTTTCCGATTTATTACGGCACGTAATTATAAGTCCTCTCAGTTAGTAGATACAGTTCTTTATTCTAAAGGGAATACCGTGTTCAGGTGGTTAACGGGTAAAGCTCAACTTGGCTGCGTATTGATTGTTAAAAAGTCATTGCAGTCTTTTTGCATAAGGTATTGCTAAATTCTAATCGTCATAATTATAATGTGACAAAACTATTTTGTATTCGGGTGCCCGCTAATGTGCGGATAGTCTTAACTCAGAGTACAGTTATTTTGTCTGCGATTGTTAAGGAGTTTTTTTTTTTTAGATAATCATGTATTGCAGTAGATCTATCTTTATAATGCAAAGCATAATCAGACATAGTAATGTAGAAATGATATTGCAATTAATATGGTTTACTATTGATTATCTATAATCATCTATGCCTCCTATCATAGGTGAAATTCCTGAAATTTTCTGGGGACTGGTGCTAGGGGACTCACATTTCTCATATGTGACTCTCTCTTTGTGACATACCAAGCTATATTTTCATTGAGTCCTTTCCGAACACTATCTAGACTAAAAATCCAAAAACTCTCGCGTTTTCTACGGGTATATTCCATTGGTTGCCCTGATTTGTGTTGTACTTTCTCAAGTGTACACCAGCCTAATTCAGTTTCGTTATAATTAAAGTCTAAGCAGTGTTGCACAATGGGTGCTTAGATTTTTTTCATTCTTACTGCTGACTTGTGTTCGCTAAATCTGGTGCGAAATTCACGTCCAGTCTCCCCAATGTATGCGAGGCCACACGGACATATAATAATGTAAACCACATTACTACTCCTACAATTTGTTAAAGATCTTAAGTTTACCTGAAAATTGTTGTAATTCATAGAGTCAGTTGTTATGGCAGCCTCACATGCATGGCATGATCCACATCTATGATTGCCACAGATCGGGGTCAATCCTGTGATGGATGTCCGAAAGCTACCTCCCTTACATTTGCCCCTAGTATGGACTAAACGATCTCTCAAATTTTTATTTCTTCTGTAGGCTACTAGGGGTTTTGAGGGGTGAATTTCACTGTCAGATGTTTCCAAAATGTTCCAATTCCTATTTATAAGGTTTTTAATCTTATAGTTCAGTGACGAGTGATTGATGACACAGGTAATTCTCTCTGCGGGTTTGCGTTTGGTACCACTCAGTAGGGAGTCACGATCATAGTATTTGGCTCTATGCTGATGAAGAGAAAGCCGTCCTCAACCCGTCCCAATCCGGATTCCGAAGCAACAACAGCACAGATACCGCCCTACTCACCGCCACAGACTACATACGCACACTCCTGGACCAAGGCCACTCCGCAGCCCTCATCCTACTCGACCTATCAGCGGCCTTCAACACCGTCTCCCATCGCACACTAGTCGCCAGACTACACGACGCAGGCATACAAGGAACAGCCCTGGACTGGATCCATTCATTCCTCACAGGAAGAAGCCAAAGGATCAGACTCCCACCCTTCCTCTCTGACCCCACGAAAATCACCTCTGGAGTCCCACAAAGGTTCATCGCTAAACTCCACCCTGTTTAACATCTACATGGTCCCCCTCGCAGCCATTGTCCGACAACACGGCCTCAACATCGTATCCTACGCCGACGACACCCAGCTCATCCTCTCCCTCACCAAAGGCCCCACCACTGCCAAACTCAACTTCCAGAAAGGAGTGAAAGACGTCGCAGTCTGGATGACCAACAGCTGCCTGACACTCAACACCGAGAAGACAGAAGTCCTTGTCCTCGGTACCACCCCTTCTGCATGGGACAGCACCTGGTGGCCGACCAACCCCCGGAAGCCCACCTACCCCCTCAGACCACGCTAAGAACCTCAGCATCGTACTCGACTCATCCCTCACCATGAACCGACAGATCAATGCCGTCACCTCCAGCTGCTTCAACACCCTCTGCCTCATCGGCAAGACCTTCAAGTGGATCCCCCCTGAGTCAAGGAAGACAGTCACCTATGCACTCATCACCAGCAGACTGGACTATGGAAATACACTCTATGCCGGCATCAACAAGTCCCTACGCCACAAACTCCAGACAATACAGAACACCGCCGCCAGACTCGTCCTCGCCATCCCCCGACACGAACACATCAGTCAACACCTATGAAGTCTCCACTGACTCCCAGTGGAGAAAAGAGTCACTTTCAAAATCCTCACTCACGCCTACAAATGCCTACACAACAACAGACCCAAATACCTCAACAACAGAATCAACTTCGACGTACCCAAAATAAACCTCTAATCTTCCAAACTCGCACTGGCTGAAACCCCATGCATCCACAGAGCCAGAGCAGGTGGAAGATCCTTCTCTCACATTGCAGCCAAGACCTGGAACGAGCTACCGGTAGACATCAGACGCGCCCCTTCACTGAACACCTTCAGGAAGAACCTCAAGACCTGGCTCTTTGGCTGAACAGATCTGCAGACCCCCCTCCCTCAGCGCCTTGAGACCCTCACGGGTGAGTAGCACGCTTACAATTCCGATTGATTGATTGATTAATTCTGTACTTTTGGACCTACCTTTAGCCGGTCGTTTTCGTCTAGGTGTGTGGCACACCTGGTTGTTCCTTCTGTGGCCGGTCTGTTTCTGGTCATGCAGTGTTGGCGGACTGGTTCTTCCCTGGGTCTGTCTGTCACTACTTATGGGTTCCTTGGGTGGTGTTTCTGGCATCTCATGGTTCTTGGCATAATATCGGAGGTGGTGCGTTTGTTTTTTGGGGGCTTTTGTCCTGGTTTCCTGGGGCGATGCATACTTTCCCTGTGATTGGTCTTTGCTGTGGGGGTTGATGCTTTGCTTGGTCCTCCATTTGTGCCCCTTATGTTCACTTTGTGTGTTGCCTGGGGCCCGCTAGGTCAGGGTCTTCTTTCTTCTGCTCCCTTAGGTGGTTGGTTGCTTTCTTGGTCTTGTTGGCTGATGTGGGGATGGGTGTCGTTTTCTTCCCTTAGTGTTTGGTGCCTTTCTGTGCTCTGGTTGTGGACTGTGATGGCTGTCCTCCTGGGGCCCTTTGTGGTGGTGTTTGTGGGCCTGCAACAAGGGAACTCTCCTTACTCATTTGGGCTTCTCTATCAGGTTACTGGGTTGGTTCCTCTTATTTCTGTAACACCCAGTCTGTGGCCTGACCGCCTCATTAGGATGCGACCGAACACTGTTCGGTTGCATTCCTACATTTCACTATGGGAGCATGCATTCCAGCCATAATGCATGCTCCCATAGTGAAATGGGAGCTGTAGATCATCCCTGCGTTCCGTGGGAGGCACCTCAATGTGCCTGCCACAAGGTGCAGGGATCAACAGGGGGCATCATAGGTGCCCTTCGGAATCCACTGGAAAACTGTGCACCAAAGGAGGCCCTGCTGGGGGCCCCCAACATGATTTCCAACATGTTTCATGTCGGAAACCGTGCATTGCAATCTCAAGGGCAGAAACACCTGCCCTTGAGATTATTAACCGGCTTCCAACTGACAGATGGGCTCTCCGAGCCTGTCGGACAACAGCCGGAATGACTGGCCAGTTTCCTTTCCGACCACCTCCATCATAATGAGGCAGTTGGAAAGAAAACCAAGTGGCCCATTACGATGCAGCCCTGAAAGCTCTCACCACAGCTTGGAGCGTTTACGGGCCGCATCGTAATCAGCCTCCAAGTTGTAATCAAGCCTTCACTCTTTCACACCATGTTTAGTTTTAATAACCTCTCATACTTTCAACGAAAAGCACTTGTTGTCAACTATCAACAACACATATATATCTGCTGGTTAATTGGCATTTGTAACAACTCATGAAATATTTAAATAAATAATCTCACCTACACATCAAAACTCTGAACATATTGAAAGTGGCACAAGCACAATCGTGATTGGACAAACCCCCAAAACAAATTATATTGGTCTGCTATTGAAACACAAGGAAATTCATAAACTGGCCTAGCTGTAATCCCGTATTAGTGGCAGATTGTATGCTATACAACTGTTAGTTCACAATAACAGTTAACTTACAAACTCTTTCTCTTCCTGTCATATGATTACAAAATAAACATACAAATGTAGTGGGTGGGGGTCTGGTTTAAAACATGTATAAATGTGCTGTGACAGCACTGAAATATGTATTGGAACTTCGCCTAATCGATATAAATATATCTTTCAGATGAAGACATAATATAGCCTTACAGACCGCCGTAGCAGGCTATACTAGCTATTAAAGGCCTGAGCCGAAGGAGAGGGACTTTAACAAGGGAGCGGGACTTTAATAGCCTAAATAGCCCAGCTACGAAGTGCTTTAAGGCTATTAGAACATTCTGCCAATAGAGGGCAGAATGTTCTAACAAATTAAACAAAGGCCTCTCGGAGTTCGAGGGGTTTTAAATTCGCTCAAGCTCCGAGAGGCCTTTGTGTACAGCAATAGCTGTGAACAAAAGCAAAATTGGAATGTTGCTCTGCGGGCCTTTACTGGCCTGTATGAGCACGGAGCACTCCATTGTCTTCAATGGAGTGCTCCACATTGCAATGGTCTAATATAGGCTTGTCAATGTTTGGAAGCACATTTGGTCAAAACAAGTGAATAGTTTTGTTTAATTTCTTTATGTTGTTTTATATAGCATGAACAAGTCCTAAAGGGCATCGGAGTGCTTTACATAGAGGCAAGAAATCTGAGCATCTGAAAAATGTGAGCGCAGTATAAAATACAGACAAATATGAGATAATCTGCATATGAAAATCAACCATCAGGAGAAGAGACATGAAAACATATATATACTATTCAAAATGCAATCTGGGAGAATGGTAGCTTTGATTATAATGTAGAAAGAGAACATATTTACAAAACAGTGTATGCAATGTTACACAAAATTGTGTTAAAGAGAGAATATATTTGACGTTTTAGATACTATAGTCACAAGTCAAAAGGCATCAGCAAACTTCATAGGCATATAGTAGGAATACTGAAGATAGACATGCAGCTGCAATAATGTGGACATTCCTCACATTAACTTAAATTAGAAATACAAAGCCCAGCTGTGCCACTTGGGATACTGATCACCTCTCACCCGAGCAAGACCTTTCACTTTCAGAGCCTTGCCTTTTGTTGTACTTTGATCTCCTTTTCTTGCTGCTGCTCAGCCTGTATGAATGTGTACTGGAATGTTAGAATGTTGATGTGAGAGCAGAATGTTGGTGTGCCTGGTTGTGAAAGAAAAGACAGTTGGAGACTGAGGGCTGAGCAGCAAAGAACCTGCAACTGGTGTGCCTTGCTGTATCTTGAACGGTTTTCTATATGTGTTCTCACGTCCTTTTATGCAATTTTCATTGTGTCTTCCAGTGAGAAAAGGGGATGGTGTCCCTTTCTTGTGTCCATTCATATTTGTAGTAGTTCATTTTTCTGACTGCAGTAGTTCTTTCATGTTGTTTTCATGTGTTTCTTCTTACTCTGATATTCTGTTCTGTTGAATGTTTGTATGTTTGACTTGTCATGCTTTTATTTCATACATCTCCTTCATTGTTCTTTCTTCTGTTCTATGATACTTGATCAGTTCCATCTCGTTTCTATCACTCTATGCTGTGATTTTAAATAGGTGATCTTTATTTTCTTATCTCCATTCGTTTATTGCACATTTTCAATTGTATTGCACTTTTTTGTGCGAAGCTGTAATTATTAATGGTTTATTGTGTTCCCAAGGAAAGGGGCTATGTTGTACTTTGATCTCCTTTTCTTGCTGCTCAACCTGTATGAATGTGTACTGGAATGTTAGAATGTTAATGTGAGAGCAGAATGTTGGTGTGCCTGGTTGTGAGAGAAAAGACAGTTGGAGACTGAGGGCTGAGAAGCAAAGAGCCTGCTCCTGGTGGGGCCTTGAATTTGACTTAAATATACCATCTTCCATCTCAGCTTGAATAAACCTCTACATGAAACTTACCTCTTGACTACGTCTGGAGTTCCTACCATTCATCTTTATTACACCTTTTGTTTTCATTTTATGTATGCGTTTGCCATTTTCTGCTGTTTTTCTTCAGCAAAATGGGCCCTTGTTATGCGTCCTTGGGCAGGCCCACCTGTGTGGAGATTAATGAAAGAATGCACAGCCGCCCCAGTGCAAACCTTTGAGGGAACTGTGCTGGTGAGTCTTATTTTTTTGGGTGGATGGTATTCAATACAAGAAAAAGGTCACTTGTCCTCTTAGAACCGGTCACACATTTCTATAAACTAAATCTGTGCTTAACTCCTGGTAGCTATAGTTCACTTATGTTGGGTATTAGCTAGTGGATGGGGGTGTATCATGCCTCATCTTTAATCAATGGAGTAAAAATTACCAGAGGTCAGCTACGAACTTTGCTAGCACTTGCTTGTTGCTCTACTGTAAACTATCACAAGGGACACATCACTCAAGAAATTCAAGATGGCAAGACCCTTTCTTTCCTGCCCTGCCCACTGACTCCAAGGGTTCGATATAATGTGTTTTTAATAGGGTGATCACCTCTTCCACTGGGATTTGTTTTCTGTCTGACTGGTGGGACAAAACAGTTCCTTTCCCTCATCACACTTTATATTCATCTTTGAAGCTGTAGGCCTTTTTACACGACATTTTGTACTGTTTCGACCTAAACTGATTTTCCGTCAGAGCAAGAAAATTACATTCACACACACAGGTCATTGTTTTTGCCATGTGCGTAGTTTGGACACTTCATCATGGTCAATGGGTGGCATGGCAGGTGGTGGAGTGCTAAAGTAAACTTCAATATTATAGGCGATGTTACCATGGGAAATTAAAATGTTTATCTTTTTATTTTACTTCATATTGATTTTAAATAAAACTTCACTATAGAATCCTTTATTTAAAAATGTTGCAATTACTCTTACCTTCATGTTTCTAGCTTTACACCCAAACAAATATATTGTAATTAATAATTAAACATGCTTCCTAGTGTTTCTCTGTGGAGAACCAAGGCCCTTCCACAGTCAAACAGATTTAGGACACAGGTTACTATAAGGCCATGCAACTTCATAATTTGCCATGTAATCCTTTATAATGACATTAATTTTGCCTTGTGACCTACAAGGCCTGTTTAGTCAATACTTCTTTGTATTTTAAAATAGTGTATCCTCCTATAATAAAATGTTTATTAGACAGGTGATATTGCATGTTTTTACTGACGCATACAGGCTACACAATGTATATCTGGATTCATGTTTTGCTGATCAGACTACTGGACAGCATGGTAGTGCTGTAGACCATAGCTAAAATTTAAATTTTTATTGCATGTGTGTATTTTTAAAGCATGTACTAAGGCGTGATATAATTTAAAATAATAGAGTCAATATGGAATTACCCAATTTTTAATTTTTGTAGGTGTCAGAGCGCATCTATTGGGTTCTGAATGACAGCACCATAGTGATTTTTATTTTCGAATCAACCAATTAAAGGAAAATTAAGAATGGTTTTATTGTAGTTAAACATTGAAGAATGCCTGACGTCTTCCAATAACGGTATCACACTGTTTCCATCCCATTCTTTATTTCAAAATATACCAGTTGTGATAAAAAAATATTCAATTCACCCATTAATATTTTTCCAGTACTAACATTTTTACTTTTCCTATTTATGTAGTCAAAGTGCTTGCATTCCTGTATTTTTATTAATTTGCTTTCTCCCTGTGAAAGTCTATAAGCCTGATTACGAATGGGTCATTAATTTACGATCCCTGTGTTACTCCCCATTTTTTCTGGGATCAGAAATACAAGTTGAGTGTTGTTTAACACATCTGATAATTATCAGATGCGTTAAATACCTCAAGCTTTGCTAAACGTATCAATGTGTGTTCGTAATAGGTGCTATTTATCACACCTGATGAATAATGTACCCTGTGGTTTCATACTAATCAGGTGCGATAAATAGCACCTGTACTCGTAATGAGGGCCTAAATACTTAATATTTCCAAATAAGAGTATTACCCAATATAGCCCTATAGCCCGTAGTAGCGGGCTATTATGGCCATTAAAGGCCTGCTCCATTATTAAAGTCCTTTAACACGGTAGCTTGAATTTAATGCCGTATAGCCCAGTTAAGGAGGACTATATGCTGTTAGAGCATTCCGCCACTAGAGGGCAGAATTTTCTAAAAAATAAAACAAGGCCTCATGGAGCCCGAGGGAATTGAAATTGCATTGGAGCTGTTGGCTACCATACAGATGTGAGAAGCCAGGTGGGAGTAGTACTGCCCTCCTAAAATTTGCTTTTCTCACGGGCTCCATGAGGCCTTTGTTCAGAGCAACAGCTGTGAGCGACAACTTTGGAATGTTGGAGCTCCAGGCTTCTACCGGCCATTAGAAGCCCAGAGCACGCCATTGTTTTCAATGGAGTTCCCGACATTCTAATATTCTAATAATATTTATTATCTAGGTCAGCCTCTCAGAAGACAATCCGCTTCCAATCTGGTGATCACTCTGCCTGAACAACCAACATTAGATGCCTTCAGTGGGAGCAGCTGTCCTGCTCATGATGACCATCAAAAAGAGCAGACATGCCATTGGGTTTGTGTGCCCAGTGACATAGGTCTTCCCTCCCCAATCCTGATTCCTGTTCTGATACAGGAAAATAGAGTCCCATCCTATGGGACACTCCTTTGTCCCCACACCCACATCAAATTTAGCCACTCCTTTCCTGGCTCCAGTTACAATTAGTGCTTCAACAACTGGCCTTAACGGGCCTTATCCAGATCTGACTGCAAAATGTAACATATTGTAATACTTATTGCTATGCGATTTCTAGTAACACTCACAGGTCCATCTGAGCTCTGACCATGTTAGCACTACAGTCTCTTGTTGTGCAACTACTTTTTTGCTTGGTGAAGTCTGTAAAAGCCCCTTCCTTTCTCTCTTTGTCCCCTTGTTTTCCTTTCTTTACTCATCCGCTCAGCATCCCTTTTTCCTCTCCCTCTGCATGTTTCCCCATGGTGATTCTGCTTTGCTCCAATAACCCACTCCCACTGTTTAGTGGGTCTGCTCACCTTTCCTGGCTCTGCTTTCCTACCCTGTAGCCTCTGATATAATCTCTTTGTCCTCCACTCTTTTCCCCATTTTTATCCCACTCTGCAATCTTCCAGTGGGTAACACTACACTGCCCCCCTCAACCCTCACCATTTACTGACTCTGCTCTCCTTTCTTTGCTCTGCTTCCTTTCTTTGCAACCTCGGTTTTCTTATCTTTATCCCCTGCTCTGCACTTCCTTTGCACTCTTCTTTGGTGTGATCCCACACTGCTCTTATTAACCCCATCACCATTTACCAGCTCAGTCCTCCTTTTTGTGCTCTGCTTTCCTTCTTTGTGGCTTGTGTTTTCCCCTCCTGCTCTCGCTCCCCTGATGACTACCTGAGTCTGCTTATCAGCCCAAAAGCTGTTTACTACTTTGACTACAAAGTGCCTTTTTAGAGCTATATACCAGCATTAGTGGAGACAAACTGTGATTGTTTTAATGATCAAACTTTAGTGCAGCAGGACACTATTTTTTCTCTCCTCTTCTCCTTCATTTACCTCTTTTTACCTGCTCTCCCAGACAAAGTTGTGGATCAGACAACAGAACACACCTCTCCTCCAGGTGCACTCATTTAATGGTTGCTGGGCCGCCACTTCACTGGGTCTGCAGGTGACCCGGAGAGGCTGAGATAGGATCATATGACCTCATTTTATTTTGCCAAATATTTTTGATATAAAAGCACAATAAAAATCATTCTAGCAGGTGAATAGGTATCATATGCTGCGTCATTCCTCAAGACCAATATTGTGACAAATCTCACAGTCATAACCAGAACAGCCTCTTTTACAGTATCCAAACCCCCATTCATAGACCCCTCCACCCACCCCCAACTGCAACAGTCCCCAACTGTCTCTCCCTACCTCCTCCCCCCTACATCCCTCCTCCCCCCGTGTCGTAGAGTGTCTTCATCGATGTGTGAAGTAGCCTAAAGCTATGATCGTATGCAGCATCAGGGCCAATGCATACCAAGTGGTATAGACGTCTCACCGAACAGGAAGGGGTAGCGGCTTAAACATTTGAGTAAAATTCACGTGTCTGCGCCCATTATGACATAATATAGTAGGTATGCTTCAGATCAACCAGGCAGAACGCACCTCAAAGCAACTGGTTAAGACATGTCTTACTGGAAAACCACCTAAACTCCGCTCAATACAACCCTTCAGGAAGGCCTAATACTCCATCCACTAATAATAACTGAGTGTGGACCCCAGCTACATAGGTAATGTCAGTGTAATTGGGACGTGGATGTCTGGTCGGGCCCCAAGGCAAACGTCCTCCCCCCTCCCTGGTTAAAAAAAACAAAAAACGTCTCCAGCTACCTCTTCACTTTAAGTGTGAACTTCTCCCAGTACCTTCATCTAGTCCCATCTCCTCTTCATCCACCAGGAGTGTAAGTTCTGTGACCAGTCTTTCACAGGTCCTCTCCCTCTCTAACGCCTGTTCAGAACCCGTTCTGTGTGCAATTTGGAGCTGGATCGCCCCCTCACACCCAGCCCACTTATTAAATTCCGCTTTCCACTTATCTAGGCTAGGGCCTTTATTCGCCTTCCATTGGGATGTTATGGATCTTTTAGCCAGAAGGAAACCTAGGTCTATAAACTTACTCGTAATTTTATTCTTTGAGGTGTGAGGAAACCAATGGAGAATGCACTGTGCCATAGAGGGTTGTAGGTCTCTTTCTCATATGACCTCATCACTAGCCTTTACACGCCCTCCCCGTAGGGTGCCTCAGCCTGGGTGATAAAAATATTTGTTCAAAAATATTGTTGACCACAATTTGTGCTGCTATACTTATAATGGTGAGTCCAAAAATATAGGAATAAAAAATAATCATTGACACTAGTATTGTCTAAAAATAGACAAAAATATAAAAAAAATTATGATAGAGTTTAAACTAGTAAATGTTAAATATTTTAATATATAAATGGAATGTAAATTAAATATTTGCCACAAATACTTAATACTAAATATAAATATATACTTATATAAACACACAAACACATATATGTTTACATGTATATAAATAAATATATGCATAGTGTAACGTAAATAATAAAAATATGTATTTTACATTCTAATGATTTTTTACAGTTTAAATGTATTAACATTTATATGTTTGTAAATATATCAGTAATGATAAATGTAAAATATTTATATTTTAAATGTTTTTATTTATAATATTAAACACCGTTCCCTTCCGCAGCAAAATAGAGAGTAGCACACCAATTCAGTTCAATCAGTAAACTGAATTGGTGTGCCACTCTCTGTTTTGCCTCAGAATGAATGCAATAGATATAGGAGAAAGAAAGAATACATAAGATATTTCTAACTATAAACTATCCTTAAACTTTGTTTTTTGCATTGTATGTTAATGGTTTCTATTTTTCATTCAAAATGTGTTTCAAATCGCAGTGTGGAGTGTCATTGATTGGAGTGTTCTAAGGTGGTGTGTAGTACAGAACAGTGAATGAGAGTGTCATAGAGTGTTGTAGAGTGGAGTGTTGTAGAGTGGAATAGAGTTGAGTAAAGTGTTATACAGTGGAGTGGCCTGGTATTTCATATTGTGGAATGGAGTATCGTAGAGTGGAGCGCTGTGTTGTATAGTGTAGTGTTGTGTCGCACAGTAGAGCTAGTTGTTGTGTAGTTGAGTATCGTTGACTGGAGAGTCATGAAATGGAGTGTGGTGGAATGAAGTGTCCTTGTGTAGAGTGTTGTAGAGTAGCATAGAGAGTAGCAAGATTTGTGGAGTGTAGTCGCATAGAGTGAAGTTCAGCAGAGTAGAGTGGTGTTGTGTAGTTCAGTGTTATGTGTAGTGTCATGCAGTAGAGTGGCAGAGAGTCTTATACAGTGGAGTGTTGTACAGTGAAGTATCATTATTTGTGAGAACATAGTGCATGGTAGAGTAGCGAGTTATAGTTAGCATTGTCTGGTTAGCGAGCTGAAAAGAGAGTGTAACGAGGTACACTAATAATAATTTGAAGGTGGTGGATAAATTGTAAATGAAAGTTAACTATGACTTTAGAATTTTAACGTTTGTGTAGTTTAAACCTGGTGTGTATAGGTGAAATAAGTTTTCCTAAGTGTAACTGAGGCCCTGATTTAGATTTCGGCAGGCAGGTTAGTCCGTCACAACGTTGACTGATATCCAGTCAGCTGAAATATAGATTCCATGGATATTATGGGATTTATATTTCAGCAGATGTGATATCTATCACCGCTGTGACTGAGTAAACTGTCCGCTGAAATCTAAATCAGGTCTTAAGCTTCAACCTTAGAGTTTTTCATTGGATTTCAATATTTTTTAAAATTTTTATAAAAATGTGTTTCAAATCATAGAGTCCAGTGTTGCAAGAGAAGAGTTGTTAAGCGGAGTGTTGTACAGTACAGTGGAGGAGCGTGTTGTAAAGTATACTGTTATAGACTGCAGTATTGTAGATTTGAATAAAGTGGAGTATAGCAGAGTGTAGTAGTTTATCATACAGTCTATCAAAGTGTTATATAATGTAGTGGCATGGTGTCTCATGTAGTGTAATCAAATATCGTAGATTGGAACAGTGAGTTGTACAGTGAAGTGGTGTGTTGAACAGTGGAGGAGGGTGTCTTAGACTGTCATAGGGTGGAGTAGAGTATTTTAGGGTGGAGTAGGGTGAACTAGAGTGTCAGAGTGGAGTATCGTCAAGTGGAGTGTCATAGAGTACAGTGGATGAGAGTGCTGTAGAGTTGAGTGATGTGTCATAGAGAGACAAGTTGAGTGGCATGTCGTAGAGAGATAAGTTGAGTGGCGTGGATCGAGTATCATACATACGGTGAAGTACAGTGGTGTAGAGTGGATGGGCAAAGAGTGGAGCAGACTGACAGAGTGTAGTACAGTGTTGTAGAGTGGAGTTGCATATAGTGGAGTAGAGTGTCGAACAGTGGAGCTCGGTAGAGCACAGTATAGTTCAGTGGGATAAAGTGGAGTAAAGTGGAGTATAGTAGAGTGAAGTACACCGGTGTGAGGAAGGTACAGTGGAGTAAAGTGTCAGAGTGGAGTGACATGTCATAGACTATTGTGGCGAAGAGTGCAGTAGAGTGGAGTAGTGTAGCATACAGTCGAGTAGAGTGTCATACATTGGAGTAGTGTGTTGTACAGTAGAGTGTAGTGGGGTGTCGTACAGTATTGGAAAGTGATGTAGACTACAGTATAGTAGAGTTGCATACAGTCTAGTAGATTTTTGTAGAGTGGAGCGTACAATACTGTACTGTGTTGTACAGTAGAGTGAAAGGGTATAGACAGGAGTAAAGCATCAGAGAGTGGCATACAGTGTGATAGAGTGCTGTAGAGTGGAATTTCATATCGTATAGTAGTGTGTGAAACAGTGGAGCTGTGTAGAGTGGATTGTTGTATAGTAGCGTAGAGTGAGGTAATGTCTCGTACAGTGGAGTAGAGTTGAATGGCATGGTGCAACATAGTGTGGAATAAAGTACAATAGAGTGTATTGGTGTTTTATAGAGTAGAGTGGCATGGAGTGGAGTGTACTGACATAGCATAGGTAGTAAACTATTAGAAATTGGAGTGGGGTCTTGTACAGGAGTGTGCAGTGCTGTGTCATATAGAAAAATGGTGTATAGTGGTATAGAGTGTTGTACATTGGAGTGTAAAGACGTAGAGAGGAGTGTGAGTTGGACAGTGTAGTGTACGGGGATAGAGTGGAGTAGAATGCCATGAGGTGTGGTAGACTTCTCTTTTTTTTTTTTTTTTTATTGAGAGTTTTTCCCCCTATTTTGTTGTAACATGAGCAGGACACAATAAATGCAATACCTTAAAACATAGGCTTATTCATACATATATAAACCAACAAACAAAGTTTAAACAATTTCATATTCTTTTAAAGGTCTACTCCAAGCTTCCATCGTATGAAGGGTTCCCAGATTTGCATACCCAACTTCTTCCCCTTTTTTCCCTTCCTAGCATATATGGCTGTTTCCAATTTTTGTATTGACATTACTTTTCCTAACCATTGGTGGTATGATGGTGGATTAGGGTCTAACCAGATAGAAGCCACTAACAGTCTCAAAATCGCCATTGACACAAATATAAAGTTTTTACAACTCGTTTGTTCTGCTGTTATCCCCAATAACATAGTGGCTGGTGTTAACTCTATTGTTGTTGACATTGCCATTTGAAAGAATTTCACAATATCCCGTTTCAATTTATCTAGATGTGGACAGGTTGCGAAGATATGTATCAGGTCAGCATCTGTACTTCCGCATCTGAAACAAGTAGTACCTGATGTACCGCCCCACTGAGCAATCTTCGCAGGCCTATAATATAGATGATATAACATCTTATAATGCTGAGCCTGGAGGGATGATGAACATAACAATTTTTTCCCCATTTCCAATGACTCAGTAAAAATATCCCCACCCGTTTCCAGATCTAATGACCATCTATCTATCCATTTCTCTAGGTCGTCTTTCTTTAAGATTGTCATTTCTAGATAATGTCTTTTAATAGTGCAGTCAGAGCCACTCTCTATAAGATCCAACAGTATGCTTCTTCCAAAGCCCAATGTACCCCCTTGTTTTTTCAAAAGGCAACTTCTTATTTGGAGATATTTGAAAAAATGTTTTGTGTCTAACGAAAAACTATTTTGCAATTCCACAAATTGCAAAATACCTTGAGGACCCATCAAATCACCCACTTTTCTTATCCCCCGACTATTCCACTCTTTGAAGACTGCTCCCGAAAAAACCTCGCTAGGTAAGGAAGGGTTATCCTTTAATCTGGTGTAAAAATTAAACTTCCCAATTCCCACCTTCTTTGAGAACCCTTTCCAGATATTATGTGCAGCTATTACTGTCTTAAAACGTGTTCTTTTGAAATAGCTGCCCTCTGTAAATCTTAAAAAAACATTTTCAGCATTCATACCGAGAACCAAACCATATATTGCCAGTGACCCAAGCTTATCCCAACCCTCCATTTCAGCCCCTCCAATCAAACCTACCATATATTGCAGTGCTGCAGCCCAGTAATATAACTTTAAATCTGGTAATGACCAACCTCCTCTTTCCCGTGGGAGTGACATGAATCTCAACGCCCTCCGCGTCTTGCCTTTTGCCCAAATAAAGCGGTTGATCATTTGCTCACAAGTTTTAAACCACTTATTGTCTATTGCTAATGGAATTGCTCTAAATATATACAAAAATTTCGGCAAGACCAACATTTTAATAATATTGACATGTTCCACTAGTGATAAATGGAGGTTCTCATATCGGTCAAAGTCTTTTTTTGACCTTATCTATAATTGGAGCTATGTTTTTTTCCACGAGGTTATCGAGGTCGGCTGAAATATTGATACCTAAGTAAAGTCCTTCCTGGACCACTCGATTATCCCCGCAGATTGTCATGGAGTTTTTAATAATCTGTGTCTTTGTAGTATTCAGGGCATAGCCCGATATATGCCCAAATTTGCGGGCTTCCACCTCTAACACCTCTATCGCCTCCGTGGGGTTTGATGTTGTCACCGCCACATCGTCAGCGTAAGCTAGAATTTTACAAGGGCCCAGTAATGTGTTTAGTGGGGAAATATCTGGGCATAGCTCTATCCTACGGATTAGAGGATCCATATACATGGCAAATAAGAGGGGCGAGCAAGGGCACCCCTGTCGTGTACCTCTCTTAATATGAAATTGATCCGTAGTCCCCCCGTTAACTCTCAGAGCTGCAACCGGATCCTTGTACAGAGTCTGTAAGGCTTTCACAAAGCCTCCCTTTATACCCGCTCTTATTAAGATGTGCCATAGATAGTCCCAGGAGACCCGATCGAACGCTTTCTCTGCGTCTAGCAACATTACGGCCATCGGGTTCCCTGTGACCTCGGCAGCATCGAACAAGGTTATAACTTTCCTGATGTGATGTGTCGTCCCTCTACCGGGGATAAAGCCATGTTGGTTATTACTAACTAAGGGACCGATTACCCCTGCAAATCTTATTGCTAGCGTTTTCGAGTATATTTTCGTGTCATTGTTTATCAATGTAATAGGTCTGTAAGAACCTGGCTCAGTCGCCTTTTTTCCCTTTTTTAATATTAGAACAATATCTGCAGCACCCCAAGATTTGGGGATAGACTCCCCAGTTTGTGCAGTTTGAAACGTACTGGTTAGGTCCTGACCTAAGCTCCCCCAAAATGTTTTATAAAACTCCAGAGGGAGTTGATCCGGGCCAGCAGCCTTTCCAGAGGGGAGATTGGCCATAGCTTCTTGAATTTCGATTTTATTTAACTGTTTCTCCAGCCCTTCTGAGTCTTCGCTAGCAACCCCTTCAAACGGGATATTCTGAAGATAATCGCTTATCTCTTCCGGATTACAAAAATGTTGCTGGTCGTATAATTTCTGATAAAATTTCCTGAAGACTTCCCTTATTTCGTCCGAATCTGAGTGTATCCTACCATATTCATCCCTGATCTCCCTAACGGTGCCAGATGCTGCTATCTGTCTAGTCCGCATAGCTAAGACATGTCCTACTTTTTCGCTATACTCATAGCATCTTTCCCTTTTTATAATATAATACTGTGCTGCCCTATTCGCCAATTCCTCTTCAGCTTCACTTTTTACCTTCATCAGTTCTATACTTGATTGTTCAATCGATTCACCCCTTATTACACATTTATGGAACTTTTCCTCTGCCTCGAATACGGCCCTCTCCAAATTACTATCTCTAAGACGTGCTACTTTCCGTTTATATGCGCTAAAGCTGGATGTTTCTCCGCGGGCACCAGCCTTAAATGCGTCCCATACAATCCCTACAGGGGCGCTCCCTCTATTATTTTCGAAAAATTCGCTAATCCATTTAGACATATGTTGTATATAGTTATCATCTAAAAGAAGTGTTCTTTCAAAAGTCCAGGTCCTACTTAATCAGGTTCTCCCTCCTGCCTTGATCGTTAAAAGTAAAGGGTTGTGATCGCTGAAAATTCGTGGTAACCTTTCAATTTCTACTCTAGACAATAGATCATTAGATATTAAAAAATAATCTAATCGAACACAAATACAATGTGGTGCAGAATAATATGTGAATCCTGTTTGGTCCGATCTAATACTGCCCCAGACATCTTGCAGAGTATTATTCTCTAAAAGTTTAATCAATGCCTTGTGCACTTTTTTCTTTCTGCCTTTATAAGACCCTATCTCCAACCCATCTGCCCCATTAATGTTTAAGTCGCCTCCTATAACAACCTGGGGTGGCCATCCTGCTAATTCTGCATCTAAAAACGGCAAGATTTCTGGGTCGTCTTGGGTCGAACCATATATAGCCACCAAGGTTGTCCATACTCCATCTATTAATACCTCGGCTATTGCCCATCTGCCCCATTTATCCTCTAATTTTCTACCAGTTACCACGTTTTTGCTTCTTGAAAGAATAGCTACCCCTCTATTTTTCGCCCCAAGCCTAGATCTTGCTATTAAGTGAAACCCTAGCTGATTGAGGCAAAACTCCTGAGTGCTCATTACATGAGTTTCCTGTAAGAGTATATAGTCTACATTCATCTGACGGAGTCGAATAGCTATCTTTTGTCTTTTTTGAACATCGTTTAAGCCACACACATTCCATGTTACGAGTCTAAGTGTCATAGCTGAGTTTAAAAGTAACCGCTGAGTGCCATCCAATAATGAATAACTTAACAAATGTATTCTTCCTTGCTTTACTTTCCAATACTATCTTGACACTCTTATACCTTATACCTTTCAATTCAAAACGTAAAACGTAATACACCAGATTCAAGCCTATGTCGAATTTTTCTTTTTCTCCAAAGCTCATGTGCCCTGCCCCTTTTCCCCCCCTCCCCCACCCCTGACTACCCACCCACAGAAACCCACCCCCCCTACGGCAATTAGGTCGAAAGGACCTATGTCTGACCGACGATGCCAACAGGATGTCCCATCCTCCCTCCCCCTGATATTCACATACCAGAAATTTCTCGTTTGGTGCTCCCCCTGCATTACTAATAAACCTCAAAGCTTTCTCCCCCCAACCATTCACTCACTAACCCCTAATCTACACCCCTTGCCACCAATACTAAAACTGCGCGGTGTATTCCATTACACCAATTTATGTCCTTAATTCAACAATTTATAAGAGTGAGAGAGAAGACAAACATCAAATATTTTTGCTTACAAGGTGTAGAAACACCTGAAAAACTGAGTGACTCAAAAAGGCAAAGAAAAGGTGGGAAAACAGTAAACATTACTTTTGCCTAATATAATGTTATGTCTTTCCCTTTCTATTTCTTTCGAGAAATGTCTCGGGTAGCCACCACTTGCGAGTCATACTCTACCAATTCTTTATCTTGTGCCTTATGTTTACTCCTGGTCTCACGCAGGAAGCTTAGATACTCCTGAGCCATAATTTCAGAGTGGAAGACCCTGAAATTTCCGTTTAACCCAATCTTCAAACGTGCTGGAAATAAAAGATAGACCTCACACCCCATATTCTGGAAGGGAGTAATCATTTGCCTCATCCTCCACCGCCTTTCCACTGTGGTGTGGCAAAAGTCAGGACGAGCGAAGAAGACAATGTCCTTATAAGTGCGTCTAGCCTGTGGTTTTGCCTTGGCCATAATCTCTTCACGGAGTAAGAAATTTCCTACATAAATTAGTATTGCACGTGGCTTTGCCTGTGATTCTTTCCGTGTCATCGGGAACCGGTGTGCCCTCTGAATCTCATGCTCCCAATCCCATGTAGCCATCTCGGGGAGGGCTCCCTTCAGTAACTCAATCACGAATCCTCGTATATCCCCACCTTCCTTCCCTTCCTGTACGCCAAGTAGCCGGACATTATTGCGTCTCTGTCTGTTTTCGGATTCCTCCAATTTCCAAAGTATATCTGTTGTGGTCTTATCCTGATCTCTCTTGACGTCCTGTAATTTCACCACATCATCCTCCAATTTGCCCGTCCTAGCCTCCACCTCAGACACCCTTCCGACCACTTCCTCGTACATTTTGTTTATCTGGTGAAGTGAGGATTGTATTTTTTTATTGGCATGTCTAGCTCTTTTACTGGCCCTTTGACTCTCAAGACGTGCCTCATCCTGTATTTGTTTTAAGGTTGATAATAAAACTTCGAAATTAGAAGCATTTGTTTCAGGGCCCTGAGAGTTAGCTTCTGTCGTGCACGTGGCTATATTGGCTGCTCCCGTCATAGATGGTGTACAACTTTCTAGTGTGTTGTACTCGAGCTTTTTTGCAACTGATTTCTCCGGACCCCCATAAGTTGCCCTGGCTGAGTGTTTTTGTTTGGTCATATTTCTTTTAGTCTTACTCCTGGTCTTACTCCTGCACTTAGTTTTGGTCTTAAGTGCCAGTTTAATCGTCTCTCTGGAAGCAAAGTTTTGGGTCGCCTTGGAGCCTTTTTGTACTGTCTCACACTCCAAATCAATGGGTCCCAAATCCTTATCTGTAGTAGATGAGGCG
This sequence comes from Lissotriton helveticus, assembly GCF_964261635.1. Lineage (NCBI taxonomy): Eukaryota > Metazoa > Chordata > Amphibia > Caudata > Salamandridae > Lissotriton > Lissotriton helveticus. The sequence goes on from NC_136071.1 coordinate 388,373,944, forward strand.
CTATCGCCTTCTGGCTCTTTATCCGTATCTGAATCGTTACCAGATTCGGGATCCATAGATATTTCCAGGTCTGAATCTGAGGCTGACACAATATCAGAGTTAGTGGTTGCAGTCTCGTCCTCATCATCAGCCTCATCGTTGCCTGTATAAAAAACATCCTCACTTGGAGAAGCCAAGGTTGATCCCAATAAGGCTGGTATGTTTTTGCCAGGGTTGTGCGTTGTGCTCGAATTTAACAGATCAGAATTTATATCCTTCCCCCCACTCCGCTGAGACAGCTCTAGTATTTATTCTTGACTAGCGACTGTGTGCCCGGACTTATCAGGTCGTTGAAGGTCAGCGCGAGTGCCATTATTACCTTGTTCAATGAGAGATGGTATACCAGCCTCAGCCTCAGGCACTGTCCCTTTAAATAAACCTTCAGCTTCCATATCTCCTGCCTTTGAGCTCTCCGCCCTGCCCCCGGCGAGATCCGTAGAAGAGCCTGTCAATCTCGAGGTCTCTGTAACTTCCAGACCGCTCCCGGGCACAGTCGGTAGAGACGTCTCTCCGGGTGCGCTCACCATGCTCACCGTGCTCACCGCGCTCATCGCGCCATCCAGTCGCCTCCCCCCAGCCATACCACAGAGAGAAGCCAGAGATGGAACCTCGAATCCTCGAGGCGGGGCCGGCTTCGATACCTGCAGGGCACTCGGTAAGGGTAAAGGCGAAAGTTTTTCCACTATGGTAGTTTGTCGAAGTAGAGTCTCTCTCCCTACTGTCTCGCCAGCAAGAGACTGCGTCTCATTACATTTTTTGGAAATCATCATCATACTTTTTTTCTCCGCTTCTTTTTCGCGAAGCTTACGCATTTTATTTTCTTTAGCTGCCTCCCGCCTCTGCTGTGCCTTTGTTCGTGCTTTTCCTCTCAGATTAGAGGCAGGGACAGCGGAGCCATCTGTAAGCACTTCCTCATCTTCTTCGTTCCCGCATCTGTCTTGGGGGTCGCGAGCTTTCTTCTTAGGCGACCGCAAAAGTTTAGGCGCCATTGATCTTAACAGGATCTTCAAATCGAGCAGTCCCGCCTGGGCTGCTACAGCGAGCAGGGAGCTTACTTTAGAGAAAGTCTTTTCCTTGAGCTGGGAGACGATTTCTGATCGTAAAAGCCACAATAATAACGATCCGGTCATTGCCTCCTGCAGCTGCTGCTGCTCTCATATGCTCTCTTATAGTTCACTTGAGTGATCCTTAATTTCGCCTGTCTCTCTTTCATCGCATGTCCATCCGGAATCAAACTGTTGACGGTGGTTTACCCCCAAAAGGAGACAACCATTCTAAACAAATTAGGCTTCTAAAAGAGAGCACCAAATGCACTGCATACGATATCAACAGGAGGGAGGTCAGATGCGACTCTCCTCTACGGCGTCTCGGCGGCCATCTTGCGAGGTGTGGTAGACTTCTATGAAGTAGAGTTGTATAGAGTGGCGGTGAGTGCCATACAAAGGAGCAGCGTAGAGTGAGTGGCATAATGTGTAGTGGTGTAGAGTGGATAAACGTAAATTAGAGTAGCAGATAGTGGAACAGCATACAGTGGAATACTGTACAGTGTAGTGTGGAAGGGTGGAGTGGCATAGAGTGGAATAGCGTAGAGTGCTGTACAGTGGACTGGCATAGGGTAGAGCAAGGTACAGTGGGTTAGTGTAAAGTGGGGTGGCATACATTTAAGCAGTGCAGCACAGAGACAAGGAAACTGTTATAAATGAGTTTGGGGTCTCACAGTAGAGTGGAGTGCTGTGTCATACAGTGTTGGAAACTGTCAGAGTGGAGTAGAGTTTTTTTACAATAGAGTGTACAGGCATTGGGGTTGATTGCAACTTTAGTAAATGTTCGGGATGTATTGGAGATGAGTCTAGCAGAGAGGCATAGAGTGGAGTTATATAGAGTGGGGGAGAGTACACTAGAGTGGTGTAGAGTAAAATGGAATAAAGGGGAATAGTGTAGAGTGAAGTAGTGTAGCCTGGAGTGGCATGCAGTGAAGTGGCATAGATTGTAATACTGTATACTATAGTAGCATACAGTGGAGTGGCATAAAGTGTAATAGCGTATAGTGGAATAGCGTACAGTGAAGTAGTGTAGACTGAAGTAGATTACAATGGAGTAGTGGATAGTGGAGTGGCATAGAGTGTAATAGCGTAGAGTGGACTGGCACAGAGTTGAGTTGTGTACAGTGTAATAGCATTGAGTAGAGTGGTGTAAAGAAGAGTTTTGTACTGTGGAGTAGAGTAGAGTAGAGTGTTTAGTGGAGTATTGTACAGTGGAAGGGCGTGTGATGGAGTGATGTAGACTGGAGTGGCTTACAGTGGCGTGGGGTAGAAGGTGGAGTGGGGTACATTGGATTGGGATCCAATCGAATAGCTTAGAATGAAGTAAGGTAGGGTGGAGTGCCTTACACTAAAGTGGCATAGAGTGAAGTAGCGTACAATGGGGTAGCATACAGTGAAATAGCGTGGAGTGGCAAGGAGTAGAATGACAGAGTGGAATAGCATAAAACTGAATGGCAAACAACGGAGTGGCATATAATGAAGAGACGTAGAGTGGAGATGTTTACAGTGTCATAGCTTAGAGTGAAGTTACGTACACTGGAGTGGAGTAGCACACAGTGGAGTGGCATACAATGGAATAGCATACAGTGGAGTTTTGTAGAGTGGAGGGGCATATACTGGAATACAGTAGAGGGGAATGGCGTACAGTAGAATGATGTAGATTGGCATACAGTGGAGTGGCATATACTGGAGTGGCATACAATGGCAGCATTGCATACTGTGTAATAGCATAGAGTAGAGTGGAGTCTCGTATAGTGGAGTGGCGTAGAGTGGAACAGTGGAGCGAATAGTGGGAATAGAATAGAGCAGCAGAGTGGAATAGGGAAACAAATAATAGTGGAGTAGTTACAGTGACGTGGCCTATGGATGTATTTGAAATTTAGCCGCAATGTAGATCAGGGTGTGCAAAGTAAAGCTAAACAGCAATTTTCCAATCAATACAGGGCTGTGCATGGTGGCATTGCATTCCTTTGTCAGTCTGACTTAAGTATTGCATTGCCCATGCGACACAATGAGTGATGCAAGGGTACCATAATGTTATGTTATGTTATGTTATAAAAGCTCTTCTATAGCGCACGGCTACTCCAAAGAGTGTCCCGGCGCTTTGGCAAAGAGAAAAGTCAAAAGGGAAGTACATAACACAGTGCTCGCCACGGGCGGCAAAGAATTTACTGGGCGAAAAGCCACGTCTTCAGGTCCTTTCGAAAGGCAAGCAGGTTAGAGATAGTTCTCAAGGCAGACCATAATCCAGTAATACAGCTAGGCCTTAGTTATATTTTTGGCCATGGTATGCCGTGATAACTTTGCAGAATACCGTAGTACCTGGTGATGATATTCAACAGTATATAATTGGGTAATGGCTGTTTTTAGAGAATGAAAAGACAGCCATATGGTTTTTACTGTATGTTGGTTTTGTTCAGTGCTATGGCCTTAGATATAGATAAGCAGTGGGTCCCTATTGGAAAACGAGGCAGTATCTGAGAGGCCTGCACAAATAACATTTGTACTTCAATGGGAACCAAACACCCAATTGTAGCGCCTGACTCTCAGAGGGTAGCGTTGCAGAGCAGTCTGAGGCTTACTCAAGGGAGGTGGTGTGGGCTATTAACCGCCATTACAGGTGCGCAGCAATAACACTCAATTGATTGTCCAGTCTATACTTTGATTTATATAAGTAAGAGTATATTTATTAAACACATACACTAAATACTATGCACCAATTTACAAATATACATAAGCTGTTGGAATTACTTTGTGATATTGCATAACATCTCCACCCCTCCCGCAGGGGGGGTGGGGTCTAGTACCACCACTCCCATGTATGCACATCATCTTGCCCCCAAATGCAGTTAGTTGAAACTAACCTGGTACAAGGGCCCTGCGCACCTGCATCCCAGCAGCGACCTACCAGATACCTCAACAAACATTTAAAATAGGTACACCTGCCCTGGTGACACACAATCCTGACTGAGCATTGCCTACTGACCATGAAATATACACCCCTACATCTTAAGGCTAACAGTCTGGGTTCTTCAGCTAAGTGCAGCAGCAAGAATCCATGTTTAAGCATTACTTTAGAATGACCGTACTCATCACATTTGTTGGACATTAGAATGCGTTGCAATTACAGCCCCTAAAGGCATCACAGATGAAATCACAGGATTACGCATATACAGCCATACACCCTAGCAGGAATGTCTGGAAACATAACCCCACTTTGCTTAAGACATCACCTTACACAAGTACTTCACATTACACATGTGACCTTCAGTTCCTCTGAAAGAAATAACGTTAGTAGGTGCAATTACACCTCTTCACCTCCAGGGGACGCTGACAGGCAAAGACCAGGTGAAAACCAGGCTAGCAGACCACCTCCGGTCGCAGGCTCGTGGTGAGATTTCCACTGTGAGGATACCACTGATTCCCCTGGCCGGTTACAGTGCTTAACGGGGGCCACGGGGAGCAGGAAACAGTGCTTAGCTGGGGTTACAGGGTCAAAAAAGCAGAGACCTTGCAAAGACGTGGGTAGATCCATGGCGGCTCCAGTGGCTCCTCCAGCTCCTGCGGCCCCTCCTTCCTGCATGCGTGCTTCTGGCTTCTAACTTTCAGGGGCGTGACACCTTCTTTCATCAGAAGGATATTTTCCAGTGTAGTTTCAGACCTCAAACGCGCTATTTGAGACTATATTCGTCTGTCATAAAAGGAAGCAAAAAAACGGACAGCAACTTCATTAACATATCAGTATAGTAATATCTCTGTTAAAGTGAACCATCGGGGCACCCGTAGAGCATAGCAGCGCTGGCATGATGAGGAGCACCTGCCCGATGATGAAGCATGATATCCCAAGCATGTGTGAGGGCAACAAGAAATAATCTTGTTGACTGCCCCCAAATCCTGTTCAGAACCTAGAGTTTTTCTCTACATCTCTTTGGAACAGTGGCCATATTATTTGATTTGATTATAGACAAAGTGCAATGTCTGCACTTTGTCTATAATCAAATTACATAATAGGGTGCATAATCATTTCACTGTGCCGAACTTCGTTCCGATCTCAGATCTGTCCCACGGCCTGCCATTTTGAGAACGCAGGTATCGCAGCGGTGAGGAGAGTTTAATGAAAACCTCCTTGTGGGGAAGCCTGTCAGCCTTCCAACTTTGGAGACTATGTCAGCATCCCTTTCGACATAGGGATCCGTTGTATTCTCCGGTGCTGCTGTCTTGGAAAGCCTGGTTTCAGGGCATTCAACCATTATACTCAGTGCTGAGAGGAGAGACGAAGCAAGGGAGCCATGGGCTCCTCCGTCCATGCCACACCCTTTTGACTATGGATCTTATTGGAGAGATTGGAAGGATCTGAATATGGTGATAATTCTTCTCTTTCTGTAAGTTGGGATTTCAAAAATGCCACATTCTGTAAAGTGGATTCACTGGTGTCAATCTATATGGCAGAATTTCAAGGTTGGGTGGAAGATGCCAAACTAGTGGAGACAAGAGTGAGATGGGTAAAATCTGATCTTGGTAACAGAATGCAATTTGTACAACTTGCATGTTTTACAATTTAGCAAAAGTCGATGATTTGGGGAGTACGACAGGACTCCGCGAATTCACCTCTCTTTTTAATTTTTATTGTTATCCTTTGGCTCATTTCTTTCAGTACTACCTTCTTACTTTTTAAATGCATGTTTATAATAACCATAGTCTCGTAAGGATTCAAGGAAAGACTCTGCACATGATTCTCCCCGCTGTTGAGGCACCAAGCTTTCGTCATTTCTTTTGATACCTGTAATGCGTTTATTCAATTCAGTCTGGATTTTCGCAGTATTCTTAACCGGGCAGACAGAAAATCATATTGCAAGTTGCTTTATATTCTGAATACAACAACATGCACTCTGTATTGACCTAGGCTATTTGATCATGTTTTTATAGACAACAATATCTTTTTGAGGAGATTGTGCAAACATGTTTGTAGCAGAACATCGGAATAACCTGACCGATGAGATTTCTGGTTCCCAAATTTCGCTTGAACAAATGTGGTGGCAAATTATTTTAGATCCGTGGTACACATAATTAACATGACATTCATTTGCATAGCAACAATGATTCATCCCTCCTGAAAATTTGTAAACTGCTGAATCGTAAGCCTTTTCCATCACCTTTTGAGCAGCTGTACCTTTTTTTCCTTTGCAGCCTCAAGAAACCTTTTCAAGGGAGTAATTGTGCTTCATAAAAACCCCAAACAACAAAACAGGGAGTAGTCTAGCGCAGCTCTATCTATATTACCAATGTAATGCTACAACGTGGACTGTGTTGAGAGCCGTTTACATTAGGACAGGGTAATACGTACATTAGTTCTATTATTGATGATGCATAGCAGAAAATGGACCATTAAAACAGCTATGGTGCTATTCGACTAAGCAGTGCCACTCGAAAGAGAAACGAAGGAATGTCACGTGAGGTAGGGGCCCACTATTCCTTTCAGCTGGAATCCAATCTCTAGAATTCCGTTCTCGGTCTCCCACGTACACTCTGCTGCTCAACCCAGCTCTCCGACGCGGCGAGCAGCTGATGATGCTGTGTGCTGGCTGGTGTGGAAACCTCTTTCATCAACAAATATTGATTCACTGTAACTAACGTTTGTGAACCTGTGTCGTGTGCCGTTGCTCTCCCCGTACACCAGGTGTCAGCAGCGCATAACATTATCTCGTTTTTACCCCTTTTCCAGGTACTGACGTACTGCTGTTCATCACCGCGTACCATTGAAGCCTTGATGAACACTTACGACCGGGTGCGGGTGACAGAGGACTGGGTGGATGCCGTCCCGCTGGAGATTCAGCAGGTAAAGTTACATAGTTTCCTTGTCATCAAATCATTTGCCTTTCTATCCGGTTCTGCTGCTAATATAAAATGATGAGTGGAATCATTTGACATGTACTAGGATTCCTCTTGAGTTTAACAAGCACCTAAGCTCAAACACTTGGGACCATAAATAACCCTATGTATGTCAGTATCACCTTAGGAAGTTTGGGGGCACTTGTCGGGAACACATTTCAATGATATTATCCTTTACAAGCACACATTATGCCAAACAATAGTAAATTAAAAGGTACTATGTCTTGACTAGCACCCCAAAAATCCTTACGATGGCACTGGTTTGAGAGTCAGAATTAGAGGTAACTGTAGGGAAAGAGGATTAGATAGAGACATAGAATAGTCAGAGGTCAAAGAGAGAGAACGTTCACTTTCTCAAGGGGCCTTGGAATGGACGAATCCTAGGAAATTGCCCACTTCAAAATCTCTGTTGTATTTGATTCATCACCAAGAGAAAGAAGTAAGTGATGAAAGCCAAATATGCAACGAAATGGGTGAAAAAAAGGAAGGGGCGGAGACGGATGTGAGAGTTTTTTTGTTTAAAAAAAGGGATAAGGCAGACCAAGTTATTAGAGTAGGTGAATGTTGAGTAGGGTGGAGAAAAAGTACAAACGTGAAGGGTAACATAATGGTGATGAAAGGGAGCGAGGTTCAGGGGTTTCCCACCGAAAGTGTTTCAAAACAATAACTAACAAGCATTTGCAATGCAACAGGTCTCGCATTTACACGGGTTTAAGCTATTGGCATTGTAAATGACCATGGCTTTTATTTAAGTTTAAAAACGAAAACAAAAATAAAAGGCATTGTCATTTGTAATGTGAATAGCTCAAACTCGCGTAAATACGCAACCTATTGCATTGCAAATGGTTGTTCAGCTTGGTTCCAGAAAGGACCAGTATAAAAAATGAATGCAGATAGTTGTACTGGCGTGCACTAAGGCGTAACAGACAATGATTTACACAGAATTAAATGGTATTTGTAGCATTGCGCTACGGCATAAATGAGGCCAGACTGACCATTCAAACATTTAAAAACAGGCTGCAACGTATTAATTTGAGATTAACACAAGCAGGGCACATCAGTTAAGAAGTAACCAATATGAAGCATCACTAATCGATCTGTAGATATATATATGATTTCACCATGATGCTGCATATTTATCAGATATCTCCAAGTGGAAGACACAGTCATGCAGGTATTTAGACAACAGAATGTTGAATGTTCAATCACCTGATAAAACGGCTCCAAACCTGAAACGATCGATGGGGAGGTAAACCCCACCAAATCCCTTCCGCTGCTGCAGCTGATTTCGCTATGTAGCATCTCCTAAGTAGGTTTGGCTGCAGCAGGTGGATCAGGCTCCCTCATTAGAATCCAAACAGCAAAACTTCGTATGGGGAGCCCCAGACCCTTCAGGGCGGCCTCTTGAACGGGCACGGAGATTGCTGCTAAATTCGGTTAACGAAGGCAAAGAGAAGAGGCCCGCTTTCAAGTAGGCACACTTTTATTCATAGTGTTCTTATTCATACGAGAATTCAAATGATTTCACCATGATGCTGCATATTTATCATATATCTCCAAGTGGAAGACACAGTCACGCAGGTATTTAGACAACAGAATGTTGAATGTTCAATCACCTGATCAAAAGGCTCCAAACTTGAAACGATCGATGGGGAGGTAAACCCCACCAAATCCCTTCCGCTGCTGTAGCTGATTTCGCTATGTAGCATCTCCTAAGTAGGTTTGGCTGCAGCAGGTGGATCAGGCTCCCTCATTAGAATCCAAACAGCAAAACTCCATATGGGGAGCCCCAGACCCTTCAGGGCGGCCTCTTGGACAGGCACGGAGAAGCACGCTAAATTCGGTTCGCGAAGGCAAAGAGAAGAGGCCCGCTTTCAAGTAGAAACACTTTTATTCAAAGTGTTGCCGCACAGCAAGCTTCCCTTCTGTCCTGCCTGTTTCGGCGTCTCCAGCCTTGATCACGGACAGGAAGCATTCACACACGGCATCCGTGCAGGCATAATAAGTGTGTTCACGATCACGTGACTGTTGATGCCTCAATCTCCCATAATGCAGCAAAATTGTTGGTAAGTCAGTCTTTTGAAAAAACACAGTGTTCTTATTCATACGAGAATTCAAATGATTTCACCATGATGCTGCATATTTTTCAAATATCTCCAAGTGGAAGACACAGTCACACAGGTATTTAGACAACAGAATGTTTAATGTTCAATCACCTGATAAAGCGGCTCCAAACTTGAAACGATCGATGGGGAGGTAAACCCACCAAATCCCTTCCGCTGCTGCAGCTGATTTCGCTATGTAGCATCTCCTAAGTAGGTTTGGCTGCAGCAGGTGGATTGGGCTCCCTCATTGGAATCCAAACAGCAAAACTCCTTATGGGGAGTCCCAGACCCTTCAGGGCGGCCTCTTGAACGGGCACGGAGAAGCCCGCTAAATTTGGTTCACAAAGGCAAAGGGAAGAGGCCCGCTTTCAAGTAGAAACACTTTTATTGATAGTGTTGCCGCATAACAAGCTTCCCTTCTGTCCTACGTGTTTTGGCGTCTCCAGCCTTGATCACGGACAGGAAGCATTCACACAGTGCATCTGTGCAGGCATTATAAGTGTGTTCATGATCACGTGACTGTTGGTACCTCAATCTCCCATAATGCAGCAAAATTGTTGGTAAGTCAGTCTTTTGAAAAAACACAGTGTTCTTATTCATACGAGAATTCAAATGATTTCACCATGATGCTGCATATAAGAAGATGCTGCATATAAGAAGATGGCCCGTTACGCTCCGCTCCTTCCCTGAAAGTTTCGGGGGGATTCGTCAAGCGGGGGCCGAGAAAAAAGGGGGGTCCCAAAATGTGTTTTCCCATGTTAATTTCCATAGGACGATTAGACACTGCTACAGCCCGAACCGCTGAACGGAATTACACCAGACTTGGCAAAATGGTAGGGACTGGTACGTAGTAGTGCCTTTTCTATATTTTGTGAAAATCGCTCCAGTGGTTTTTATGAAAATTTACTTCAAAAACACATATATATCTATATGCGCGCTCCGAGCGCTTTGGGTACGCGTACCGGTAAGCGCACCCGGCGCGCCACGGAAGTGCGCGAGCGGAAAGCTGATTGGCTCTCGGGTGTCTGTCAACATTCGAAACAGTCCGGAGAGTCCGCCATTTTGTGTCTCGGTAGAACCGAGACACAAGAGGTGAAAAATAATTGGGGAAAACGTTGAAAGGGGGAAGGGTAGAGACCCCCTGACCCCCTAGGTTTTCTGAGGGGGGCCTAGAAGGACCACGAAGGGCAAAAAAAAAAGTATTTTTTGTTGTTGTAAATTTCACGGAGTAAGCTCAGGGTGCGCGTACATGGGCATTTACAGGTACGCGTACCCTCAACGCACCACGGCGAAAAACAGTGAAAAAAATTAGAGAAAAAAAAGAATTTAGAGTGCTTAGAGGTAGGGTAGCTCTGAAAAGAGCTGTTGTGTTATGTGGGTGTTTTTTGTAAGTACCGATGCAGAGTCTAAAATTCAAGAGGAAGACTCTATTCCCCTCATCTGTAAAATGAACACCATCTCTCCTATAGGTGCCTTGCATGTTGTAACGCAAGTTGTTGTGGTATATAGAACCCATACCATAGTCTCTGAGGAAAGCAGAAACAGATTTATTCACATGCTTCCTTGCTTTCTCAATCTGTGGACAAAATTGGTTGGACCAGTTCCATTTTTGCCTTTGGCATATATTAGAAAATACCAAGGCAGTTTGTGGAAAAAGTGACATCAATTGCCCAAAGGTGTCCTTTAAAAGCATTTCCAGACCTACCCCAGTCAAAGTGCCCAGGTCATTGCCACCACAGTGCACAATTATGAAGTCAGGGTGTGGTAGATGCATAAAGGATTCTACCAATGGTATCAATTGGTGACATCTCAATCCTCTCGGGCCAATCCACATAATATCCACATTTGGTAAATCAAGGTTGGGAATACCTCTGTTTACTGCATGCTTTTCACTCCAGTGAACAAAGCTATGACCCACAATCCAGACTTTAGACATCTTGAAGGTAGATGTGGTTGTATTCAGATGAGTTGTGGAAATGAAATGGCAGTTTGAAAGTAGGAGTTATGTAAAAAAAGTGATTGAGATTCAGTGCACTTGAAAAAGAAGAAATGATTGGTGATGTCTTACAATTCTCCACTGAAAATTAGGGTGCATGCTTCTGTTTTTTGTAAGAAGTAATTCTAATGGTTGAGAAAACGTCATTGGAAGAAACATTGCACAGGATAAGCTGCTATATTGAGAAGTCAAACAGCCTTGCTGGGTTCATTTGCAACATAGTATCATGAACTTTTGACATGTGTGCTCAGTTAGGTGATGTGTGGAGTGTTACCATGGTAACAGGCAGAAAGAGCAGTAGGGGGATGGGTGAATATTATGTGAGTTTCAAAGTGTTGAAATGTAGAACCAATTAAAGTGTTAGTTTGGTTTTGAATTTGTGTGGGAAGAAATTTCATTGGTTATGTACATGAAAATGGGTCTGAAATTAGAGAGAATCTGTGCCATTATTCTGAGGCTGCAGTGAAAGAAGCATTATTCAGAGATTCTGCATAAGAAAATCTGGTTTGTGACTGCCACTGTTCTAAATCTTCAAAAGCATTTTTAAAGGTGAGTAATGATTCATTTAATATAGATAGAGTGCTGTATGCACTATGGGGAAGATTAACAAGCATATTGGGCTTCTTTATTCTTGCATTGTGTCTCATGTTTTTTTGTAAGGCTAGGAAAAAAAATAATGGTGCATATTGGAAATGTATTTTGGAAATGAGTCAGGTTTCTGCACTGTAATGTAGTGCTTATTTATATGGGCTGTGCTCTATCTTTTAAATGATTTATTGTGGTACATGTTTTTAGGTAAAATGATTGTTTTTAACATGTTTAACTAGGATCACACTGAGTGTCTGTGTAAATTAAAGAATTATATTTGCACATTTTGTTATAATGTCTCCTCACAGTTTGCATCTGTTTGCTTATAGGGTACTGTTTCTTTATGCATTGTGTCTCATGTTTGTATGTAATGCTGGCAAAAAACGAATGGTGCATATTGGAAATGTATTTTGGAAATGAGTCAGGTTTCTGCATTGTAATGTAGTGGTCATTTATATGGGCTGTGCTCTGTATCTTAAACGATTTACTATGCTAAATGTTTTTTCGTAAAATGTATGGCTTGAGACAGTGAGATAGTATGAGCACAGACACACATAGTGGAGGCAGAGACAGACATGATAGATTACATGTAACATCCTGGTCATGTGTCTAAGATCATACTGTGAGTCAAGCTTGATTTTAAATGAATCTGGGTGAATAATTTGCTTAGTTGATGTGTTTAAAAATATGGGAATACATGTATTCTTGAAGTCAGTTAGGCTTTAGGATATGTACTAGTAGAGAATCTTAGGCAGCATGTCTGTCAGGCCTCTTAGTTTCCAAATAGGCTCTAATCTGTGCAATAAAGATCCAGGGTGTGCTGTTGAAATGAATAAGGAATGTTATGTCTTGCTTATATATATATATATATGGTCTATTTTTTGCCAGTAGAGACAGTGAGATAGTATGAGCACAGACGCACATAGTGCATACAGAGACAGACATGATAGATTACATGTAACATCCTGGTCATGTTTCTCAGATCACACAGTGAGTCAAGCTTGATTTTAAATGAATCTGGGTGAATAATTTGCTTAGTTGATGTGTTTAAAAATATGGGAATACATGTATTCTTGAAGTCAGTTAGGCTTTAGGATATGTACTAGTAGAGAATCTGAGGCAGCATGTCTGTCAGGCCTCTTAGTTCCCAAATAGGCTCTAAGTTGTGCAATAAAGATCCAGGGTGTGCTGTTGAAATGAATAAGGAATGTTATGTCTTGCTTGTATATATATATGGTCTGTTTTTTGCCAGTAGAGACAGTGAGATAGTATGAGCACAATTAGAGATAGTGGCCGTGCACTGCATGAAGTTCTTCTTAGTATTAAGGCGTAGTCGTGCTCCTATGGATACTCCCCGCTCGGGAGTATTAAAATATCACAGATTAGCGCTGGCACTGACTAGTGCAAGTGTCTCCTAGGGCACTGACTGCTGTGTGCTGAATTTGTCAGCAAGGATATGAGCAATAAAGTTTTCCACAAAATCTATTTTCTTTCTCAAGTCTCTTAAGTATTTTATTCATACTTGTAAAATTCTTCATTTGTAAATATAATTTTTTTCATCTGAAATTGCATATGTTCAGCATATGTATTTTACATCCAATTTGTTTTTCAAATGAGCAAAAAAAATACATTCCAATGCATTTCGGCCAGGGGCCTTCATCAGGGAAATCTGTGGGACAAAGATTGTATCCATCACGATATGTTTCAATACACAGCATGGTAATAACATAACAGTTAACTAACATAATGAATTACATACTTCTCAAGTTACAAAACGTCCGTAATCATGTAGTTAACCTCCAATATAGTTAATCATAACCTCAATGTTACCCTTCGTTTGCGCGTTTAGGGTGTTACTGTGTGTCTGATATGTGTCTGAGTGATAACGTAAACAACTTTTAAACTAAAACGCGTTAGCTGATAGTGTAACCTGGATGTATCGAAGGTTGCTTCTGTGTGTGGGCTATTCGCGTCAAAAATGAAATGCGGGTAAATGCACTTAAACGCTATAGCGTCTTACCCATGGTGATATGAGCGGCTTTAAACAAACATGACTGTTCGCGTTAACTGTTAAGCTCGCCTGGGGGTTCGGTATGCGGCACGCGCATAGCAGTAAAGCGCGTTTAGGAGTTAGTATTCGCTTAGGTACATTTAATACGGCTAAAGTTCTTACCGGAATGCGCTGTTACAAAGGTTCGAGCCTGCACTAGGAGCCGCCGCTCTCTCCGCTTCAAAGTCGGCGTGTGACGTGTGTGGGATGGGTTGTGCTTTAAAATTGCGCGCGCTGCCATTAAAGGGCCAAGGTTTAGAAAATGGTCACCACAATGAATTATGTGTATGCATGAATCTCAAGGAGCGGTCATCGAGTTAAACTGACAAATACATGCACAGCACTGTAATGATACACTTATTATATAAAAAAAAAACAAATTATAGATAACAGCTAAATTCTGTACGTTCATTAATTCCATGTGGGCGCAGAGTCTGTAAATGGTATATCCTGTGATTTTCACGTTTTAGCAAGGCTTTTCTGTAGTCCGTCTCCTCATTTTTTCCACTACTTCTAGTATGCAAGCCTTAATTTGGTTGATCTGATGGTTATGTTCAATGAAATGGGTGGCAAGCGCCGATTTTAGCACTTTGGTTCTTATGTTGCTTTTATGTTCGGTTAACCGGATTTTGAGTTTGCGTTCTGTCTGACCAACATAAGCATGGCCACATGGGCATTTTATCATATATATGATGTTTTTTGTGTCACATGTACCATTGACTTGTAACCTGATTTTATTGCCTCTCATTGGGTGGGTGATCGTGTTGCCTTCCATAATGTTATTGCAATTGCTGCAATTTCTACAAGGAGTTGTTCCTTTGTATATTGTATGGGGTTTTGCCGCTGATGGTTTCTTGATGATTTCTCCTATATTTTTTGCTCTGGTAAACGCAAATAGTGGTTCATCGGTGAATATATTGTTGAAATCAGGTTCAGTTTGTAAAATGCGCCAATGTCTTTTGATGATTTTCTTGAACTGTGGGCTAGCTGTGGAATATTTGCTGACGCATGTGGTTCTGTTAGCCTTTTTGCTTTTTTGTACTGACAGTAAGGTTTTTCTGTCTTTGGAACTAGTTCTTTCCAGCGCTCCCTGTAGTACTTCATCTGGATATCCTCTTTTTTTGAATTTGTTTAACATGATTTGTGTTTGCGTCTTCGATTCTTCCGGGTCTGAGACAATTCTTTTTACTCTGAGAAGTTGAGAGTACGGAAGGTGTTGTTTGAGGGGAGTAGGGTGGAAGCTCTGGTAAGCTAATAAATTGTTCCGATCAGTGATTTTGGTGTACAGGGTAGTCTCAAATTTGTCACCTGTTTTTTTGACGGTTACATCCAAATAGTTGATTTGACTGTCATGTATGGTGTAAGTAAATTGTATCCTTTGGTCAACGAGATTCAATTGTTGGATGTTGGAAATTAAACGTTCTTTGGTGTCATTCCACAAGATAAAAATATCGTCTATATATCGCAGATATAGACGTAGTCCTTGTTGCCATTGTTCTTTTTGTAAAATATGATTGTTTTCATATTGGTGCATGAAGATATTAGCGTACGAAGGAGCTGCCGGATTTCCCATGGCAGTTCCTGACTTTTGTAAGTACCATTTATCTTTCCACTTAAAAAAACTATGCATTAAGGTGAAATTAAGTAGTTCCAACAGAAATACTTTCATATTTTCTTCATATTCCATGTGAAGTAGTGCTTCTTCTACAGCTTCTAACCCCAACAGGTGAGGAATAGAGGTGTATAACGCCTGAACATCGATAGTGCACATAAGTATTACTTCATTGGGTGCAAGTTTTATGTTGTCAAGCTTAGTCAAGAATCAGTGGTGTCTTTGACATAAGAGCTCATGGTAGTGACGTATGGTTGAAGATATTTGTCAATCAGTTTACCCACTGGTTCTTGGATGCTTCCACAGGTGGATACTATGGGACGACAAGGAGGTTTAACGGGATCTTTGTGAATTTTGGGTGTCAAATAAAATGTAGGTGTTTTCGGGTAATCTGTGGTAAGATATTTTTTCATTTTGTCATCCACACATACTTTCGAGATGCCCTCTGAAATTATGGTTTGAAGTACCGCTTGTGTTTCCTTCGTGGGGTTAATGTTGAGTTCCATATATGTATTTTCATCCTGTAGGTGCTCTGAAGCTTGTAAATGGTAGTAATCCTTGTTCATTATGACTAGAGCGCCACCCTTGTCCGCTCTCTGACAAGTAATCTTGGGATTGTCCGCTATGTTTTTAAGAATGGCATATTCTTTTTGAGTGAGGTTTTTGGTTTTGCTTTTTCTTCGGTAATTGATTTTGTTTAAATCCTGTTTGACTAATTGCTCAAATAGATCCAAGGTCTTATGGCTTATGGGAGCCATATATGTGCTTGTGGTAGCAAGGCCTTTTAGCGAGTCTTCCTTGTTGTCCTGTTGTTCTCCTACGATGTTGGAGAAAAAGTGTCGAAGCCTAAGCTTTCTCATAAGTTTAAACAAACTAATATTGACTTCCAGATGGTTAGTGTGTGCCGTGGGTACGAATGATGTCCCCTTTTGAAGAATTTTCATTTGAAGTTTAGTGAGGTTGACGTCTGAGATGTTGATTACCAAGTTGTCTATCGATTCTTCTTTCTGTCTTTCCTGGTTGTTGCATTCCGGGTTTGCGGAGGGTCTTTCTCCTTCGCTTGTTCTAGGTTTTCTTCTTGACCTCCTGGGTCATCTCTTTCGTGGGGGCCTACTCCTAAAAAAGGCTGACCAGATGTGGAAGCACTCGCTGTGGGTGTTGGTACAGTGGATCTTTTTCTAGATGTGTCTGATGTGCCATCAGTATCTGAGGAGGAAGTATCCGTCTGTTGTGTATAAGGACGATTTTGTCTTCTTCTTGCGTATACCTCAGCCCAATTATACACTTCATCTAATTTATAATCGATGGTATCTCGTCGATATTTGCGTAATTTTCTTTCATTAACTTCTTCGGAATGTTTTGCCAATTGAGTCTTGATATCCTCTAGCGTTTTATTGAGTTCCTCAGATGTCATCATTTTGTTTAGGTCTTCTTTCGCTATGGTTATGTCTTTCTCCAGTTCTTCAAGTATTTGGGACAATTCTTCAATAATCAGCAGAATGAGGTCTAAAGAGCACTTATTAAGGATTGCGTACCATTTATCAGTGAATTTCTTAGAGTTTTTACACAAAGATGGTTTTAGTAATATTCTCAGTCCCCTTGGGATTCTAGACGCTTTGTGGTATCTAATCATTGTGCTGGCATGTAGACGCTGGTTGATGATTTTACGTGAATGGTACAAAAGTTTTTTCACTTGTTGATCTTTCGATTTCGTTGTGGTGTATTCAATATGTTCTTCTTGGATAAGTGAATATATTTTGGAAGATTCTTCATTGGTATATGCAAATGTGTCAGCTTTAGTTTCCGTGAGCTTGGTGATCTTGTCATACTGCATTTTTCTTTTTACTTGGATTGCGTGCTACAGTCAAGGAGCAGGATTATATCAAACAAATAGAGATAGTGGCCGTGCACTGCATGAAGTTCTTCTTAGTATTAAGGCGTAG
Organism: Lissotriton helveticus; assembly: GCF_964261635.1. Classification (NCBI taxonomy): domain Eukaryota; kingdom Metazoa; phylum Chordata; class Amphibia; order Caudata; family Salamandridae; genus Lissotriton; species Lissotriton helveticus. The sequence continues at coordinate 388,391,209 of NC_136071.1, forward strand.
TCGTGCTCCTATGGATACTCCCCGCTCGGGAGTATTAAAATATCACAGATTAGCGCTGGCACTGACTAGTGCAAGTGTCTCCTAGGGCACTGACTGCTGTGTGCTGAATTTGTCAGCAAGGATATGAGCAATAAAGTTTTCCACAAAATCTATTTTCTTTCTCAAGTCTCTTAAGTATTTTATTCATACTTGTAAAATTCTTCATTTGTAAATATAATTTTTTTCATCTGAAATTGCATATGTTCAGCATATGTATTTTACATCCAATTTGTTTTTCAAATGAGCAAAAAAAATACATTCCAATGCATTTCGGCCAGGGGCCTTCATCAGGGAAATCTGTGGGACAAAGATTGTATCCATCACGATATGTTTCAATACACAGCATGGTAATAACATAACAGTTAACTAACATAATGAATTACATACTTCTCAAGTTACAAAACGTCCGTAATCATGTAGTTAACCTCCAATATAGTTAATCATAACCTCAATGTTACCCTTCGTTTGCGCGTTTAGGGTGTTACTGTGTGTCTGATATGTGTCTGAGTGATAACGTAAACAACTTTTAAACTAAAACGCGTTAGCTGATAGTGTAACCTGGATGTATCGAAGGTTGCTTCTGTGTGTGGGCTATTCGCGTCAAAAATGAAATGCGGGTAAATGCACTTAAACGCTATAGCGTCTTACCCATGGTGATATGAGCGGCTTTAAACAAACATGACTGTTCGCGTTAACTGTTAAGCTCGCCTGGGGGTTCGGTATGCGGCACGCGCATAGCAGTAAAGCGCGTTTAGGAGTTAGTATTCGCTTAGGTACATTTAATACGGCTAAAGTTCTTACCGGAATGCGCTGTTACAAAGGTTCGAGCCTGCACTAGGAGCCGCCGCTCTCTCCGCTTCAAAGTCGGCGTGTGACGTGTGTGGGATGGGTTGTGCTTTAAAATTGCGCGCGCTGCCATTAAAGGGCCAAGGTTTAGAAAATGGTCACCACAATGAATTATGTGTATGCATGAATCTCAAGGAGCGGTCATCGAGTTAAACTGACAAATACATGCACAGCACTGTAATGATACACTTATTATATCAAAAAACCAACAAATTATAGATAACAGCTAAATTCTGTACGTTCATTAATTCCATGTGGGCGCAGAGTCTGTAAATGGTATATCCAGTGATTTTCACGTTTTAGCAAGGCTTTTCTGTTGTCCGTCTCCTCATTTTTTTCCACTACTTCTAGTATGCAAGCCTTAATTTGGTTGATCTGATGGTTATGTTCAATGAAATGGGTGGCAAGCGCCGATTTTAGCACTTTGGTTCTTATGTTGCTTTTATGTTCGGTTAACCGGATTTTGAGTTTGCGTTCTGTCTGACCAACATAAGCATGGCCACATGGGCATTTTATCATATATATGATGTTTTTTGTGTCACATGTACCATTGACTTGTAACCTGATTTTATTGCCTCTCATTGGGTGGGTGATCGTGTTGCCTTCCATAATGTTATTGCAATTGCTGCAATTTCTACAAGGAGTTGTTCCTTTGTATATTGTATGGGGTTTTGCCGCTGATGGTTTCTTGATGATTTCTCCTATATTTTTTGCTCTGGTAAACGCAAATAGTGGTTCATCGGTGAATATATTGTTGAAATCAGGTTCAGTTTGTAAACTGCGCCAATGTCTTTTGATGATTTTCTTGAACTGTGGGCTAGCTGTGGAATATTTGCTGACGCATGTGGTTCTGTTAGCCTTTTTGCTTTTTTGTACTGACATTAAGGTTTTTCTGTCTTTGGAACTAGTTCTTTCCAGCGCTCCCTGTAGTACTTCATCTGGATATCCTCTTTTTTTGAATTTGTTTAACATGATTTGTGTTTGCGTCTTCGATTCTTCCGGGTCTGAGACAATTCTTTTTACTCGGAGAAGTTGAGAGTACGGAAGGTGTTGTTTGAGGGGAGTAGGGTGGAAGCTCTGGTAAGCTAATAAATTGTTCCGATCAGTGATTTTGGTGTACAGGGTAGTCTCAAATTTGTCACCTGTTTTTTTGACGGTTACATCCAAATAGTTGATTTGACTGTCATGTATGGTGTAAGTAAATTGTATCCTTTGGTCAACGAGATTCAGTTGTTGGGTGTTGGAAATTAAACGTTCTTTGGTGTCATTCCACAAGATAAAAATATCGTCTATATATCGCAGATATAGACGTAGTCCTTGTTGCCATTGTTCTTTTTGTAAAATATGATTGTTTTCATATTGGTGCATGAAGATATTAGCGTACGAAGGAGCTGCCGGATTTCCCATGGCAGTTCCTGACTTTTGTAAGTACCATTTATCTTCCCACTTAAAAAAAACTATGCATTAAGGTGAAATTGAGTAGTTCCAACAGAAATACTTTCATATTTTCTTCATATTCCATGTGAAGTAGTGCGTCTTCTACAGCTTCTAACCCCAACAGGTGAGGAATAGAGGTGTATAACGCCTGAACATCGATAGTGCACATAAGTATTACTTCATTGGGTGCAAGTTTTATGTTGTCAAGCTTAGTCAAGAAGTCAGTGGTGTCTTTGACATAAGAGCTCATGGTAGTGACGTATGGTTGATATTTGTCAATCAGTTTACCCACTGGTTCTTGGATGCTTCCACAGGTGGATACTATGGGACGACAAGGAGGTTTAACGGGATCTTTGTGAATTTTGGGTGTCAAATAAAATTTAGGTGTTTTCGGGTAATCTGTGGTAAGATATTTTTTCATTTTGTCATCCACACATCCTTTCGAGATGCCCTCTGAAATTATGGTTTGAAGTACCGCTTGTGTTTCCTTCGTGGGGTTAATGTTGAGTTCCATATATGTATTTTCATCCTGTAGGTGCTCTGAAGCTTGTAAATGGTAGTAATCCTTGTTCATTATGACTAGAGCGCCACCCTTGTCCGCTCTCTGACAAGTAATCTTGGGATTGTCCGCTATGTTTTTAAGAATGGCATATTCTTTTTGAGTGAGGTTTTTGGTTTTGCTTTTTCTTCGGTAATTGATTTTGTTTAAATCCTGTTTGACTAATTGCTCAAATAGATCCAAGGTCTTATGGCTTATGGGAGCCATATATGTGCTTGTGGTAGCAAGGCCTTTTAGCGAGTCTTCCTTGTTGTCCTGTTGTTCTCCTACGATGTTGGAGAAAAAGTGTCGAAGTCTAAGCTTTCTCATAAGTTTAAACAAACTAATATTGACTTCCAGATGGTTAGTGTGTGCCGTGGGTACGAATGATGTCCCCTTTTGAAGAATTTTCATTTGAAGTTTAGTGAGGTTGACGTCTGAGATGTTGATTACCAAGTTGTCTATCGATTCTTCTTTCTGTCTTTCCTGGTTGTTGCATTCCGGGTTTGCGGAGGGTCTTTCTCCTTCGCTTGTTCTAGGTTTTCTTCTTGACCTCCTGGGTCGTCTCTTTCGTGGGGGCCTACTCCTAAAAAAGGCTGACCAGATGTGGAAGCACTTGCTGTGGGTGTTGGTACAGTGGATCTTTTTCTAGATGTGTCTTATGTGCCATCAGTATCTGAGGGGGAAGTATCCCTCTGTTGTGTATAAGGACGATTTTGTCTTCTTCTTGCGTATACCTCAGCCCAATTATACACTTCATCTAATTTATAATCGATGGTATCTCGTCGATATTTGCGTAATTTTCTTTCATTAACTTCTTCGGAATGTTTTGCCAATTGAGTCTTGATATCCTCTAGCGTTTTATTGAGTTCCTCAGATGTCATCATTTTGTTTAGGTCTTCTTTCACTATGGTTATGTCTTTCTCCAGTTCTTCAAGTATTTGGGACAATTCTTCAATAATCAGCAGAATGAGGTCTAAAGAGCACTTATTAAGGATTGCGTACCATTTATCAGTGAATTTTTTAGAGTTTTTACACAAAGATGGTTTTAGTAATATTCTCAGTCCCCTTGGGATTCTAGACGCTTTGTGGTATCTAATCATTGTGCTGGCATGTAGACGCTGGTTGATGATTTTACGTGATAGATACAAAAGTTGTTTCACTTGTTGATCTTTCGATTTCGTTGTGGTGTATTCAATATGTTCTTCTTGGATAAGTGAATATATTTTGGAAGATTCTTCATTGGTATATGCAAATGTGTCAGCTTTAGTTTCCGTGAGCTTGGTGATCTTGTCATACTGCATTTTTCTTTTTACTTGGATTGCGTGCTACAGTCAAGGAGCAGGATTATATCAAACAATTAGAGATAGTGGCCGTGCACTGCATGAAGTTCTTCTTAGTATTAAGGCGTAGTCGTGCTCCTATGGATACTCCCCGCTCGGGAGTATTAAAATATCACAGATTAGCGCTGGCACTGACTAGTGCAAGTGTCTCCTAGGGCACTGACTGCTGTGTGCTGAATTTGTCAGCAAGGATATGAGCAATAAAGTTTTCCACAAAATCTATTTTCTTTCTCAAGTCTCTTAAGTATTTTATTCATACTTGTAAAATTCTTCATTTGTAAATATAATTTTTTTCATCTGAAATTGCATATGTTCAGCATATGTATTTTACATCCAATTTGTTTTTCAAATGAGCAAAAAATACATTCCAATGCATTTCGGCCAGGGGCCTTCATCAGGGAAATCTGTGGGACAAAGATTGTATCCATCACGATATGTTTCAATACACAGCATGGTAATAACATAACAGTTAACTAACATAATGAATTACATACTTCTCAAGTTACAAAACGTCCGTAATCATGTAGTTAACCTCCAATATAGTTAATCATAACCTCAATGTTACCCTTCGTTTGCGCGTTTAGGGTGTTACTGTGTTGTCTGATATGTGTCTGAGTGATAACGTAAACAACTTTTAAACTAAAACGCGTTAGCTGATAGTGTAACCTGGATGTATCGAAGGTTGCTTCTGTGTGTGGGCTATTCGCGTCAAAAATGAAATGCGGGTAAATGCACTTAAACGCTATAGCGTCTTACCCATGGTGATATGAGCGGCTTTAAACAAACATGACTGTTCGCGTTAACTGTTAAGCTCGCCTGGGGGTTCGGTATGCGGCACGCGCATAGCAGTAAAGCGCGTTTAGGAGTTAGTATTCGCTTAGGTACATTTAATACGGCTAAAGTTCTTACCGGAATGCGCTGTTACAAAGGTTCGAGCCTGCACTAGGAGCCGCCGCTCTCTCCGCTTCAAAGTCGGCGTGTGACGTGTGTGGGATGGGTTGTGCTTTAAAATTGCGCGCGCTGCCATTAAAGGGCCAAGGTTTAGAAAATGGTCACCACAATGAATTATGTGTATGCATGAATCTCAAGGAGCGGTCATCGAGTTAAACTGACAAATACATGCACAGCACTGTAATGATACACTTATTATATCAAAAAACCAACAAATTATAGATAACAGCTAAATTCTGTACGTTCATTAATTCCATGTGGGCGCAGAGTCTGTAAATGGTATATCCAGTGATTTTCACGTTTTAGCAAGGCTTTTCTGTTGTCCGTCTCCTCATTTTTTTCCACTACTTCTAGTATGCAAGCCTTAATTTGGTTGATCTGATGGTTATGTTCAATGAAATGGGTGGCAAGCGCCGATTTTAGCACTTTGGTTCTTATGTTGCTTTTATGTTCGGTTAACCGGATTTTGAGTTTGCGTTCTGTCTGACCAACATAAGCATGGCCACATGGGCATTTTATCATATATATGATGTTTTTTGTGTCACATGTACCATTGACTTGTAACCTGATTTTATTGCCTCTCATTGGGTGGGTGATCGTGTTGCCTTCCATAATGTTATTGCAATTGCTGCAATTTCTACAAGGAGTTGTTCCTTTGTATATTGTATGGGGTTTTGCCGCTGATGGTTTCTTGATGATTTCTCCTATATTTTTTGCTCTGGTAAACGCAAATAGTGGTTCATCGGTGAATATATTGTTGAAATCAGGTTCAGTTTGTAAAATGCGCCAATGTCTTTTGATGATTTTCTTGAACTGTGGGGTAGCTTTGGAATATTTGCTGACGCATGTGGTTCTGTTAGCCTTTTTGCTTTTTTGTACTGACAGTAAGGTTTTTCTGTCTTTGGAACTAGTTCTTTCCAGCGCTCCCTGTAGTACTTCATCTGGATATCCTCTTTTTTTGAATTTGTTTAACATGATTTGTGTTTGCGTCTTCGATTCTTCCGGGTCTGAGACAATTCTTTTTACTCTGAGAAGTTGAGAGTACGGAAGGTGTTGTTTGAGGGGAGTAGGGTGGAACCTCTGGTAAGCTAATAAATTGTTCCGATCAGTGATTTTGGTGTACAGGGTAGTCTCAAATTTGTCACCTGTTTTTTTGACGGTTACATCCAAATAGTTGATTTGACTGTCATGTATGGTGTAAGTAAATTGTATCCTTTGGTCAACGAGATTCAATTGTTGGATGTTGGAAATTAAACGTTCTTTGGTGTCATTCCACAAGATAAAAATATCGTCTATATATCGCAGATATAGACGTAGTCCTTGTTGCCATTGTTCTTTTTGTAAAATATGATTGTTTTCATATTGGTGCATGAAGATATTAGCGTACGAAGGAGCTGCCGGATTTCCCATGGCAGTTCCTGACTTTTGTAAGTACCATTTATCTTCCCACTTAAAAAAACTATGCATTAAGGTGAAATTAAGTAGTTCCAACAGAAATACTTTCATATTTTCTTCATATTCCATGTGAAGTAGTGCTTCTTCTACAGCTTCTAACCCCAACAGGTGAGGAATAGAGGTGTATAACGCCTGAACATCGATAGTGCACATAAGTATTACTTCATTGGGTGCAAGTTTTATGTTGTCAAGCTTAGTCAAGAATCAGTGGTGTCTTTGACATAAGAGCTCATGGTAGTGACGTATGGTTGAAGATATTTGTCAATCAGTTTACCCACTGGTTCTTGGATGCTTCCACAGGTGGATACTATGGGACGACAAGGAGGTTTAACGGGATCTTTGTGAATTTTGGGTGTCAAATAAAATGTAGGTGTTTTCGGGTAATCTGTGGTAAGATATTTTTTCATTTTGTCATCCACACATCCTTTCGAGATGCCCTCTGAAATTATGGTTTGAAGTACCGCTTGTGTTTCCTTCGTGGGGTTAATGTTGAGTTCCATATATGTATTTTCATCCTGTAGGTGCTCTGAAGCTTGTAAATGGTAGTAATCCTTGTTCATTATGACTAGAGCGCCACCCTTGTCCGCTCTCTGACAAGTAATCTTGGGATTGTCCGCTATGTTTTTAAGAATGGCATATTCTTTTTGAGTGAGGTTTTTGGTTTTGCTTTTTCTTCGGTAATTGATTTTGTTTAAATCCTGTTTGACTAATTGCTCAAATAGATCCAAGGTCTTATGGCTTATGGGAGCCATATATGTGCTTGTGGTAGCAAGGCCTTTTAGCGAGTCTTCCTTGTTGTCCTGTTGTTCTCCTACGATGTTGGAGAAAAAGTGTCGAAGCCTAAGCTTTCTCATAAGTTTAAACAAACTAATATTGACTTCCAGATGGTTAGTGTGTGCCGTGGGTACGAATGATGTCCCCTTTTGAAGAATTTTCATTTGAAGTTTAGTGAGGTTGACGTCTGAGATGTTGATTACCAAGTTGTCTATCGATTCTTCTTTCTGTCTTTCCTGGTTGTTGCATTCCGGGTTTGCGGAGGGTCTTTCTCCTTCGCTTGTTCTAGGTTTTCTTCTTGACCTCCTGGGTCATCTCTTTCGTGGGGGCCTACTCCTAAAAAAGGCTGACCAGATGTGGAAGCACTCGCTGTGGGTGTTGGTACAGTGGATCTTTTTCTAGATGTGTCTGATGTGCCATCAGTATCTGAGGAGGAAGTATCCGTCTGTTGTGTATAAGGACGATTTTGTCTTCTTCTTGCGTATACCTCAGCCCAATTATACACTTCATCTAATTTATAATCGATGGTATCTCGTCGATATTTGCGTAATTTTCTTTCATTAACTTCTTCGGAATGTTTTGCCAATTGAGTCTTGATATCCTCTAGCGTTTTATTGAGTTCCTCAGATGTCATCATTTTGTTTAGGTCTTCTTTCACTATGGTTATGTCTTTCTCCAGTTCTTCAAGTATTTGGGACAATTCTTCAATAATCAGCAGAATGAGGTCTAAAGAGCACTTATTAAGGATTGCGTACCATTTATCAGTGAATTTTTTAGAGTTTTTACACAAAGATGGTTTTAGTAATATTCTCAGTCCCCTTGGGATTCTAGACGCTTTGTGGTATCTAATCATTGTGCTGGCATGTAGACGCTGGTTGATGATTTTACGTGAATGGTACAAAAGTTGTTTCACTTGTTGATCTTTCGATTTCGTTGTGGTGTATTCAATATGTTCTTCTTGGATAAGTGAATATATTTTGGAAGATTCTTCATTGGTATATGCAAATGTGTCAGCTTTAGTTTCCGTGAGCTTGGTGATCTTGTCATACTGCATTTTTCTTTTTACTTGGATTGCGTGCTACAGTCAAGGAGCAGGATTATATCAAACAATTAGAGATAGTGGCTGTGCACTGCATGAAGTTCTTCTTAGTATTAAGGCGTAGTCGTGCTCCTATGGATACTCCCCGCTCGGGAGTATTAAAATATCACAGATTAGCGCTGGCACTGACTAGTGCAAGTGTCTCCTAGGGCACTGACTGCTGTGTGCTGAATTTGTCAGCAAGGATATGAGCAATAAAGTTTTCCACAAAATCTATTTTCTTTCTCAAGTCTCTTAAGTATTTTATTCATACTTGTAAAATTCTTCATTTGTAAATATAATTTTTTTCATCTGAAATTGCATATGTTCAGCATATGTATTTTACATCCAATTTGTTTTTCAAATGAGCAAAAAAAATACATTCCAATGCATTTCGGCCAGGGGCCTTCATCAGGGAAATCTGTGGGACAAAGATTGTATCCATCACGATATGTTTCAATACACAGCATGGTAATAACATAACAGTTAACTAACATAATGAATTACATACTTCTCAAGTTACAAAACGTCCGTAATCATGTAGTTAACCTCCAATATAGTTAATCATAACCTCAATGTTACCCTTCGTTTGCGCGTTTAGGGTGTTACTGTGTGTCTGATATGTGTCTGAGTGATAACGTAAACAACTTTTAAACTAAAACGCGTTAGCTGATAGTGTAACCTGGATGTATCGAAGGTTGCTTCTGTGTGTGGGCTATTCGCGTCAAAAATGAAATGCGGGTAAATGCACTTAAACGCTATAGCGTCTTACCCATGGTGATATGAGCGGCTTTAAACAAACATGACTGTTCGCGTTAACTGTTAAGCTCGCCTGGGGGTTCGGTATGCGGCACGCGCATAGCAGTAAAGCGCGTTTAGGAGTTAGTATTCGCTTAGGTACATTTAATACGGCTAAAGTTCTTACCGGAATGCGCTGTTACAAAGGTTCGAGCCTGCACTAGGAGCCGCCGCTCTCTCCGCTTCAAAGTGGGCGTGTGACGTGTGTGGGATGGGTTGTGCTTTAAAATTGCGCGCGCTGCCATTAAAGGGCCAAGGTTTAGAAAATGGTCACCACAATGAATTATGTGTATGCATGAATCTCAAGGAGCGGTCATCGAGTTAAACTGACAAATACATGCACAGCACTGTAATGATACACTTATTATATCAAAAAACCAACAAATTATAGATAACAGCTAAATTCTGTACGTTCATTAATTCCATGTGGGCGCAGAGTCTGTAAATGGTATATCCAGTGATTTTCACGTTTTAGCAAGGCTTTTCTGTTGTCCGTCTCCTCATTTTTTTCCACTACTTCTAGTATGCAAGCCTTAATTTGGTTGATCTGATGGTTATGTTCAATGAAATGGGTGGCAAGCGCCGATTTTAGCACTTTGGTTCTTATGTTGCTTTTATGTTCGGTTAACCGGATTTTGAGTTTGCGTTCTGTCTGACCAACATAAGCATGGCCACATGGGCATTTTATCATATATATGATGCTTTTTGTGTCACATGTACCATTGACTTGTAACCTGATTTTATTGCCTCTCATTGGGTGGGTGATCGTGTTGCCTTCCATAATGTTATTGCAATTGCTGCAATTTCTACAAGGAGTTGTTCCTTTGTATATTGTATGGGGTTTTGCCGCTGATGGTTTCTTGATGATTTCTCCTATATTTTTTGCTCTGGTAAACGCAAATAGTGGTTCATCGGTGAATATATTGTTGAAATCAGGTTCAGTTTGTAAACTGCGCCAATGTCTTTTGATGATTTTCTTGAACTGTGGGCTAGCTGTGGAATATTTGCTGACGCATGTGGTTCTGTTAGCCTTTTTGCTTTTTTGTACTGACAGTAAGGTTTTTCTGTCTTTGGAACTAGTTCTTTCCAGCGCTCCCTGTAGTACTTCATCTGGATATCCTCTTTTTTTTAATTTGTTTAACATGATTTGTGTTTGCGTCTTCGATTCTTCCGGGTCTGAGACAATTCTTTTTACTCGGAGAAGTTGAGAGTACGGAAGGTGTTGTTTGAGGGGAGTAGGGTGGAAGCTCTGGTAAGCTAATAAATTGTTCCGATCAGTGATTTTGGTGTACAGGGTAGTCTCAAATTTGTCACCTGTTTTTTTGACGGTTACATCCAAATAGTTGATTTGACTGTCATGTATGGTGTAAGTAAATTGTATCCTTTGGTCAACGAGATTCAGTTGTTGGGTGTTGGAAATTAAACGTTCTTTGGTGTCATTCCACAAGATAAAAATATCGTCTATATATCGCAGATATAGACGTAGTCCTTGTTGCCATTGTTCTTTTTGTAAAATATGATTGTTTTCATATTGGTGCATGAAGATATTAGCGTACGAAGGAGCTGCCGGATTTCCCATGGCAGTTCCTGACTTTTGTAAGTACCATTTATCTTCCCACTTAAAAAAACTATGCATTAAGGTGAAATTGAGTAGTTCCAACAGAAATACTTTCATATTTTCTTCATATTCCATGTGAAGTAGTGCGTCTTCTACAGCTTCTAACCCCAACAGGTGAGGAATAGAGGTGTATAACGCCTGAACATCGATAGTGCACATAAGTATTACTTCATTGGGTGCAAGTTTTATGTTGTCAAGCTTAGTCAAGAAGTCAGTGGTGTCTTTGACATAAGAGCTCATGGTAGTGACGTATGGTTGATATTTGTCAATCAGTTTACCCACTGGTTCTTGGATGCTTCCACAGGTGGATACTATGGGACGACAAGGAGGTTTAACGGGATCTTTGTGAATTTTGGGTGTCAAATAAAATTTAGGTGTTTTCGGGTAATCTGTGGTAAGATATTTTTTTATTTTGTCATCCACACATCCTTTCGAGATGCCCTCTGAAATTATGGTTTGAAGTACCGCTTGTGTTTCCTTCGTGGGGTTAATGTTGAGTTCCATATATGTATTTTCATCCTGTAGGTGCTCTGAGGCTTGTAAATGGTAGTAATCCTTGTTCATTATGACTAGAGCGCCACCCTTGTCCGCTCTCTGACAAGTAATCTTGGGATTGTCCGCTATGTTTTTAAGAATGGCATATTCTTTTTGAGTGAGGTTTTTGGTTTTGCTTTTTCTTCGGTAATTGATTTTGTTTAAATCCTGTTTGACTAATTGCTCAAATAGATCCAAGGTCTTATGGCTTATGGGAGCCATATATGTGCTTGTGGTAGCAAGGCCTTTTAGCGAGTCTTCCTTGTTGTCCTGTTGTTCTCCTACGATGTTGGAGAAAAAGTGTCGAAGTCTAAGCTTTCTCATAAGTTTAAACAAACTAATATTGACTTCCAGATGGTTAGTGTGTGCCGTGGGTACGAATGATGTCCCCTTTTGAAGAATTTTCATTTGAAGTTTAGTGAGGTTGACGTCTGAGATGTTGATTACCAAGTTGTCTATCGATTCTTCTTTCTGTCTTTCCTGGTTGTTGCATTCCGGGTTTGCGGAGGGTCTTTCTCCTTCGCTTGTTCTAGGTTTTCTTCTTGACCTCCTGGGTCGTCTCTTTCGTGGGGGCCTACTCCTAAAAAAGGCTGACCAGATGTGGAAGCACTTGCTGTGGGTGTTGGTACAGTGGATCTTTTTCTAGATGTGTCTTATGTGCCATCAGTATCTGAGGGGGAAGTATCAGTCTGTTGTGTATAAGGACGATTTTGTCTTCTTCTTGCGTATACCTCAGCCCAATTATACACTTCATCTAATTTATAATCGATGGTATCTCGTCGATATTTGCGTAATTTTCTTTCATTAACTTCTTCGGAATGTTTTGCCAATTGAGTCTTGATATCCTCTAGCGTTTTATTGAGTTCCTCAGATGTCATCATTTTGTTTAGGTCTTCTTTCACTATGGTTATGTCTTTCTCCAGTTCTTCAAGTATTTGGGACAATTCTTCAATAATCAGCAGAATGAGGTCTAAAGAGCACTTATTAAGGATTGCGTACCATTTATCAGTGAATTTTTTAGAGTTTTTACACAAAGATGGTTTTAGTAATATTCTCAGTCCCCTTGGGATTCTAGACGCTTTGTGGTATCTAATCATTGTGCTGGCATGTAGACGCTGGTTGATGATTTTACGTGATAGATACAAAAGTTTTTTCACTTGTTGATCTTTCGATTTCGTTGTGGTGTATTCAATATGTTCTTCTTGGATAAGTGAATATATTTTGGAAGATTCTTCATTGGTATATGCAAATGTGTCAGCTTTAGTTTCCGTGAGCTTGGTGATCTTGTCATACTGCATTTTTCTTTTTACTTGGATTGCGTGCTACAGTCAAGGAGCAGGATTATATCAAACAATTAGAGATAGTGGCCGTGCACTGCATGAAGTTCTTCTTAGTATTAAGGCGTAGTCGTGCTCCTATGGATACTCCCCGCTCGGGAGTATTAAAATATCACAGATTAGCGCTGGCACTGACTAGTGCAAGTGTCTCCTAGGGCACTGACTGCTGTGTGCTGAATTTGTCAGCAAGGATATGAGCAATAAAGTTTTCCACAAAATCTATTTTCTTTCTCAAGTCTCTTAAGTATTTTATTCATACTTGTAAAATTCTTCATTTGTAAATATAATTTTTTTCATCTGAAATTGCATATGTTCAGCATATGTATTTTACATCCAATTTGTTTTTCAAATGAGCAAAAAATACATTCCAATGCATTTCGGCCAGGGGCCTTCATCAGGGAAATCTGTGGGACAAAGATTGTATCCATCACGATATGTTTCAATACACAGCATGGTAATAACATAACAGTTAACTAACATAATGAATTACATACTTCTCAAGTTACAAAACGTCCGTAATCATGTAGTTAACCTCCAATATAGTTAATCATAACCTCAATGTTACCCTTCGTTTGCGCGTTTAGGGTGTTACTGTGTGTCTGATATGTGTCTGAGTGATAACGTAAACAACTTTTAAACTAAAACGCGTTAGCTGATAGTGTAACCTGGATGTATCGAAGGTTGCTTCTGTGTGTGGGCTATTCGCGTCAAAAATGAAATGCGGGTAAATGCACTTAAACGCTATAGCGTCTTACCCATGGTGATATGAGCGGCTTTAAACAAACATGACTGTTCGCGTTAACTGTTAAGCTCGCCTGGGGGTTCGGTATGCGGCACGCGCATAGCAGTAAAGCGCGTTTAGGAGTTAGTATTCGCTTAGGTACATTTAATACGGCTAAAGTTCTTACCGGAATGCGCTGTTACAAAGGTTCGAGCCTGCACTAGGAGCCGCCGCTCTCTCCGCTTCAAAGTCGGCGTGTGACGTGTGTGGGATGGGTTGTGCTTTAAAATTGCGCGCGCTGCCATTAAAGGGCCAAGGTTTAGAAAATGGTCACCACAATGAATTATGTGTATGCATGAATCTCAAGGAGCGGTCATCGAGTTAAACTGACAAATACATGCACAGCACTGTAATGATACACTTATTATATCAAAAAACCAACAAATTATAGATAACAGCTAAATTCTGTACGTTCATTAATTCCATGTGGGCGCAGAGTCTGTAAATGGTATATCCAGTGATTTTCACGTTTTAGCAAGGCTTTTCTGTTGTCCGTCTCCTCATTTTTTTCCACTACTTCTAGTATGCAAGCCTTAATTTGGTTGATCTGATGGTTATGTTCAATGAAATGGGTGGCAAGCGCCGATTTTAGCACTTTGGTTCTTATGTTGCTTTTATGTTCGGTTAACCGGATTTTGAGTTTGCGTTCTGTCTGACCAACATAAGCATGGCCACATGGGCATTTTATCATATATATGATGTTTTTTGTGTCACATGTACCATTGACTTGTAACCTGATTTTATTGCCTCTCATTGGGTGGGTGATCGTGTTGCCTTCCATAATGTTATTGCAATTGCTGCAATTTCTACAAGGAGTTGTTCCTTTGTATATTGTATGGGGTTTTGCCGCTGATGGTTTCTTGATGATTTCTCCTATATTTTTTGCTCTGGTAAACGCAAATAGTGGTTCATCGGTGAATATATTGTTGAAATCAGGTTCAGTTTGTAAACTGCGCCAATGTCTTTTGATGATTTTCTTGAACTGTGGGCTAGCTGTGGAATATTTGCTGACGCATGTGGTTCTGTTAGCCTTTTTGCTTTTTTGTACTGACAGTAAGGTTTTTCTGTCTTTGGAACTAGTTCTTTCCAGCGCTCCCTGTAGTACTTCATCTGGATATCCTCTTTTTTTGAATTTGTTTAACATGATTTGTGTTTGCGTCTTCGATTCTTCCGGGTCTGAGACAATTCTTTTTACTCGGAGAAGTTGAGAGTACGGAAGGTGTTGTTTGAGGGGAGTAGGGTGGAAGCTCTGGTAAGCTAATAAATTGTTCTGATCAGTGATTTTGGTGTACAGGGTAGTCTCAAATTTGTCACCTGTTTTTTTGACGGTTACATCCAAATAGTTGATTTGACTGTCATGTATGGTGTAAGTAAATTGTATCCTTTGGTCAACGAGATTCAGTTGTTGGGTGTTGGAAATTAAACGTTCTTTGGTGTCATTCCACAAGATAAAAATATCGTCTATATATCGCAGATATAGACGTAGTCCTTGTTGCCATTGTTCTTTTTGTAAAATATGATTGTTTTCATATTGGTGCATGAAGATATTAGCGTACGAAGGAGCTGCCGGATTTCCCATGGCAGTTCCTGACTTTTGTAAGTACCATTTATCTTCCCACTTAAAAAAACTATGCATTAAGGTGAAATTGAGTAGTTCCAACAGAAATACTTTCATATTTTCTTCATATTCCATGTGAAGTAGTGCGTCTTCTACAGCTTCTAACCCCAACAGGTGAGGAATAGAGGTGTATAACGCCTGAACATCGATAGTGCACATAAGTATTACTTCATTGGGTGCAAGTTTTATGTTGTCAAGCTTAGTCAAGAAGTCAGTGGTGTCTTTGACATAAGAGCTCATGGTAGTGACGTATGGTTGATATTTGTCAATCAGTTTACCCACTGGTTCTTGGATGCTTCCACAGGTGGATACTATGGGACGACAAGGAGGTTTAACAGGATCTTTGTGAATTTTGGGTGTCAAATAAAATGTAGGTGTTTTCGGGTAATCTGTGGTAAGATATTTTTTCATTTTGTCATCCACACATCCTTTCGAGATGCCCTCTGAAATTATGGTTTGAAGTACCGCTTGTGTTTCCTTCGTGGGGTTAATGTTGAGTTCCATATATGTATTTTCATCCTGTAGGTGCTCTGAAGCTTGTAAATGGTAGTAATCCTTGTTCATTATGACTAGAGCGCCACCCTTGTCCGCTCTCTGACAAGTAATCTTGGGATTGTCCGCTATGTTTTTAAGAATGGCATATTCTTTTTGAGTGAGGTTTTTGGTTTTGCTTTTTCTTCGGTAATTGATTTTGTTTAAATCCTGTTTGACTAATTGCTCAAATAGATCCAAGGTCTTATGGCTTATGGGAGCCATATATGTGCTTGTGGTAGCAAGGCCTTTTAGCGAGTCTTCCTTGTTGTCCTGTTGTTCTCCTACGATGTTGGAGAAAAAGTGTCGAAGTCTAAGCTTTCTCATAAGTTTAAACAAACTAATATTGACTTCCAGATGGTTAGTGTGTGCCGTGGGTACGAATGATGTCCCCTTTTGAAGAATTTTCATTTGAAGTTTAGTGAGGTTGACGTCTGAGATGTTGATTACCAAGTTGTCTATCGATTCTTCTTTCTGTCTTTCCTGGTTGTTGCATTCCGGGTTTGCGGAGGGTCTTTCTCCTTCGCTTGTTCTAGGTTTTCTTCTTGACCTCCTGGGTCGTCTCTTTCGTGGGGGCCTACTCCTAAAAAAGGCTGACCAGATGTGGAAGCACTTGCTGTGGGTGTTGGTACAGTGGATCTTTTTCTAGATGTGTCTTATGTGCCATCAGTATCTGAGGGGGAAGTATCCGTCTGTTGTGTATAAGGACGATTTTGTCTTCTTCTTGCGTATACCTCAGCCCAATTATACACTTCATCTAATTTATAATCGATGGTATCTCGTCGATATTTGCGTAATTTTCTTTCATTAACTTCTTCGGAATGTTTTGCCAATTGAGTCTTGATATCCTCTAGCGTTTTATTGAGTTCCTCAGATGTCATCATTTTGTTTAGGTCTTCTTTCACTATGGTTATGTCTTTCTCCAGTTCTTCAAGTATTTGGGACAATTCTTCAATAATCAGCAGAATGAGGTCTAAAGAGCACTTATTAAGGATTGCGTACCATTTATCAGTGAATTTTTTAGAGTTTTTACACAAAGATGGTTTTAGTAATATTCTCAGTCCCCTTGGGATTCTAGACGCTTTGTGGTATCTAATCATTGTGCTGGCATGTAGACGCTGGTTGATGATTTTACGTGATAGATACAAAAGTTGTTTCACTTGTTGATCTTTCGATTTCGTTGTGGTGTATTCAATATGTTCTTCTTGGATAAGTGAATATATTTTGGAAGATTCTTCATTGGTATATGCAAATGTGTCAGCTTTAGTTTCCGTGAGCTTGGTGATCTTGTCATACTGCATTTTTCTTTTTACTTGGATTGCGTGCTACAGTCAAGGAGCAGGATTATATCAAACAATTAGAGATAGTGGCCGTGCACTGCATGAAGTTCTTCTTAGTATTAAGGCGTAGTCGTGCTCCTATGGATACTCCCCGCTCGGGAGTATTAAAATATCACAGATTAGCGCTGGCACTGACTAGTGCAAGTGTCTCCTAGGGCACTGACTGCTGTGTGCTGAATTTGTCAGCAAGGATATGAGCAATAAAGTTTTCCACAAAATCTATTTTCTTTCTCAAGTCTCTTAAGTATTTTATTCATACTTGTAAAATTCTTCATTTGTAAATATTATTTTTTTCATCTGAAATTGCATATGTTCAGCATATGTATTTTACATCCAATTTGTTTTTCAAATGAGCAAAAAATACATTCCAATGCATTTCGGCCAGGGGCCTTCATCAGGGAAATCTGTGGGACAAAGATTGTATCCATCACGATATGTTTCAATACACAGCATGGTAATAACATAACAGTTAACTAACATAATGAATTACATACTTCTCAAGTTACAAAACGTCCGTAATCATGTAGTTAACCTCCAATATAGTTAATCATAACCTCAATGTTACCCTTCGTTTGCGCGTTTAGGGTGTTACTGTGTGTCTGATATGTGTCTGAGTGATAACGTAAACAATTTTTAAACTAAAACGCGTTAGCTGATAGTGTAACCTGGATGTATCGAAGGTTGCTTCTGTGTGTGGGCTATTTGCGTCAAAAATGAAATGCGGGTAAATGCACTTAAACGCTATAGCGTCTTACCCATGGTGATATGAGCGGCTTTAAACAAACATGACTGTTCGCGTTAACTGTTAAGCTCGCCTGGGGGTTCGGTATGCGGCACGCGCATAGCAGTAAAGCGCGTTTAGGAGTTAGTATTCGCTTAGGTACATTTAATACGGCTAAAGTTCTTACCGGAATGCGCTGTTACAAAGGTCCGAGCCTGCACTAGGAGCCGCCGCTCTCTCCGCTTCAAAGTCGGCGTGTGACGTGTGTGGGATGGGTTGTGCTTTAAAATTGCGCGCGCTGCCATTAAAGGGCCAAGGTTTAGAAAATGGTCACCACAATGAATTATGTGTATGCATGAATCTCAAGGAGCGGTCATCGAGTTAAACTGACAAATACATGCACAGCACTGTAATGATACACTTATTATATCAAAAAACCAACAAATTATAGATAACAGCTAAATTCTGTACGTTCATTAATTCCATGTGGGCGCAGAGTCTGTAAATGGTATATCCAGTGATTTTCACGTTTTAGCAAGGCTTTTCTGTTGTCCGTCTCCTCATTTTTTTCCACTACTTCTAGTATGCAAGCCTTAATTTGGTTGATCTGATGGTTATGTTCAATGAAATGGGTGGCAAGCGCCGATTTTAGCACTTTGGTTCTTATGTTGCTTTTATGTTCGGTTAACCGGATTTTGAGTTTGCGTTCTGTCTGACCAACATAAGCATGGCCACATGGGCATTTTATCATATATATGATGTTTTTTGTGTCACATGTACCATTGACTTGTAACCTGATTTTATTGCCTCTCATTGGGTGGGTGATCGTGTTGCCTTCCATAATGTTATTGCAATTGCTGCAATTTCTACAAGGAGTTGTTCCTTTGTATATTGTATGGGGTTTTGCCGCTGATGGTTTCTTGATGATTTCTCCTATATTTTTTGCTCTGGTAAACGCAAATAGTGGTTCATCGGTGAATATATTGTTGAAATCAGGTTCAGTTTGTAAAATGCGCCAATGTCTTTTGATGATTTTCTTGAACTGTGGGCTAGCTGTGGAATATTTGCTGACGCATGTGGTTCTGTTAGCCTTTTTGCTTTTTTGTACTGACAGTAAGGTTTTTCTGTCTTTGGAACTAGTTCTTTCCAGCGCTCCCTGTAGTACTTCATCTGGATATCCTCTTTTTTTGAATTTGTTTAACATGATTTGTGTTCGCGTCTTCGATTCTTCCGGGTCTGAGACAATTCTTTTTACTCGGAGAAGTTGAGAGTACGGAAGGTGTTGTTTGAGGGGAGTAGGGTGGAAGCTCTGGTAAGCTAATAAATTGTTCCGATCAGTGATTTTGGTGTACAGGGTAGTCTCAAATTTGTCACCTGTTTTTTTGACGGTTACATCCAAATAGTTGATTTGACTGTCATGTATGGTGTAAGTAAATTGTATCCTTTGGTCAACGAGATTCAGTTGTTGGATGTTGGAAATTAAACGTTCTTTGGTGTCATTCCACAAGATAAAAATATCGCCTATATATCGCAGATATAGACGTAGTCCTTGTTGCCATTGTTCTTTTTGTAAAATATGATTGTTTTCATATTGGTGCATGAAGATATTAGCGTACGAAGGAGCTGCCGGATTTCCCATGGCAGTTCCTGACTTTTGTAAGTACCATTTATCTTCCCACTTAAAAAAACTATGCATTAAGGTGAAATTGAGTAGTTCCAACAGAAATACTTTCATATTTTCTTCATATTCCATGTGAAGTAGTGCTTCTTCTACAGCTTCTAACCCCAACAGGTGAGGAATAGAGGTGTATAACGCCTGAACATCGATAGTGCACATAAGTATTACTTCATTGGGTGCAAGTTTTATGTTGTCAAGCTTAGTCAAGAAGTCAGTGGTGTCTTTGACATAAGAGCTCATGGTAGTGACGTATGGTTGAAGATATTTGTCAATCAGTTTACCCACTGGTTCTTGGATGCTTCCACAGGTGGATACTATGGGACGACAAGGAGGTTTAACGGGATCTTTGTGAATTTTGGGTGTCAAATAAAATTTAGGTGTTTTCGGGTAATCTGTGGTAAGATATTTTTTCATTTTGACATCCACACATCCTTTCGAGATGCCCTCTGAAATTATGGTTTGAAGTACCGCTTGTGTTTCCTTCGTGGGGTTAATGTTGAGTTCCATATATGTATTTTCATCCTGTAGGTGCTCTGAAGCTTGTAAATGGTAGTAATCCTTGTTCATTATGACTAGAGCGCCACCCTTGTCCGCTCTCTGACAAGTAATCTTGGGATTGTCCGCTATGTTTTTAAGAATGGCATATTCTTTTTGAGTGAGGTTTTTGGTTTTGCTTTTTCTTCGGTAATTGATTTTGTTTAAATCCTGTTTGACTAATTGCTCAAATAGATCCAAGGTCTTATGGCTTATGGGAGCCATATATGTGCTTGTGGTAGCAAGGCCTTTTAGCGAGTCTTCCTTGTTGTCCTGTTGTTCTCCTACGATGTTGGAGAAAAAGTGTCGAAGCCTAAGCTTTCTCATAAGTTTAAACAAACTAATATTGACTTCCAGATGGTTAGTGTGTGCCGTGGGTACGAATGATGTCCCCTTTTGAAGAATTTTCATTTGAAGTTTAGTGAGGTTGACGTCTGAGATGTTGATTACCAAGTTGTCTATCGATTCTTCTTTCTGTCTTTCCTGGTTGTTGCATTCCGGGTTTGCGGAGGGTCTTTCTCCTTCGCTTGTTCTAGGTTTTCTTCTTGACCTCCTGGGTCATCTCTTTCGTGGGGGCCTACTCCTAAAAAAGGCTGACCAGATGTGGAAGCACTCGCTGTGGGTGTTGGTACAGTGGATCTTTTTCTAGATGTGTCTGATGTGCCATCAGTATCTGAGGAGGAAGTATCCGTCTGTTGTGTATAAGGACGATTTTGTCTTCTTCTTGCGTATACCTCAGCCCAATTATACACTTCATCTAATTTATAATCGATGGTATCTCGTCGATATTTGCGTAATTTTCTTTCATTAACTTCTTCGGAATGTTTTGCCAATTGAGTCTTGATATCCTCTAGCGTTTTATTGAGTTCCTCAGATGTCATCATTTTGTTTAGGTCTTCTTTCACTATGGTTATGTCTTTCTCCAGTTCTTCAAGTATTTGGGACAATTCTTCAATAATCAGCAGAATGAGGTCTAAAGAGCACTTATTAAGGATTGCGTACCATTTATCAGTGAATTTTTTAGAGTTTTTACACAAAGATGGTTTTAGTAATATTCTCAGTCCCCTTGGGATTCTAGACGCTTTGTGGTATCTAATCATTGTGCTGGCATGTAGACGCTGGTTGATGATTTTACGTGAATGGTACAAAAGTTGTTTCACTTGTTGATCTTTCGATTTCGTTGTGGTGTATTCAATATGTTCTTCTTGGATAAGTGAATATATTTTGGAAGATTCTTCATTGGTATATGCAAATGTGTCAGCTTTAGTTTCCGTGAGCTTGGTGATCTTGTCATACTGCATTTTTCTTTTTACTTGGATTGCGTGCTACAGTCAAGGAGCAGGATTATATCAAACAATTAGAGATAGTGGCCGTGCACTGCATGAAGTTCTTCTTAGTATTAAGGCGTAGTCGTGCTCCTATGGATACTCCCCGCTCGGGAGTATTAAAATATCACAGATTAGCGCTGGCACTGACTAGTGCAAGTGTCTCCTAGGGCACTGACTGCTGTGTGCTGAATTTGTCAGCAAGGATATGAGCAATAAAGTTTTCCACAAAATCTATTTTCTTTCTCAAGTCTCTTAAGTATTTTATTCATACTTGTAAAATTCTTCATTTGTAAATATAATTTTTTTCATCTGAAATTGCATATGTTCAGCATATGTATTTTACATCCAATTTGTTTTTCAAATGAGCAAAAAAAATACATTCCAATGCATTTCGGCCAGGGGCCTTCATCAGGGAAATCTGTGGGACAAAGATTGTATCCATCACGATATGTTTCAATACACAGCATGGTAATAACATAACAGTTAACTAACATAATGAATTACATACTTCTCAAGTTACAAAACGTCCGTAATCATGTAGTTAACCTCCAATATAGTTAATCATAACCTCAATGTTACCCTTCGTTTGCGCGTTTAGGATGTTACTGTGTGTCTGATATGTGTCTGAGTGATAACGTAAACAACTTTTAAACTAAAACGCGTTAGCTGATAGTGTAACCTGGATGTATCGAAGGTTGCTTCTGTGTGTGGGCTATTCGCGTCAAAAATGAAATGCGGGTAAATGCACTTAAACGCTATAGCGTCTTACCCATGGTGATATTGTGGAAAAGTAAATTTTGCCATGTTCTGTGTCCCTACGTGTCCTCCATCTTATGTTATGTGTGCATGATTAAATATGCATATGTATCCCCCATGTTTGATTAAAGACGCAATTAGAGTTGTGTCCATCACTAGTATGCCAGTTCCCAGTCCTCGTGAATACTACGAATATCAGGCCTATGTAAAGTTACGTTGCCACGTTTCTCAGTGTGCACGTTATTTTATTGTAAAGTCCCCGTTTCTAGGCCTCAAAAGGGCCCGGACACCAGATTCAGCTCCTGTCTTCTGAGTCCTCGCTGAGGAGCGATACAGCCCCCACCTGTATCCTCGACCCTTCACTTACTTCCTGCCTCACAGTGCCCGGCTCGGCCTGGCTCTGCTTCTGAGTCTGCCAAGAGTATGTTATGATTCTAGTTATCAGTCCAGCCCTCCTTCTCTGCATTCCTAAGCTACTGAATCGCATCAATAGTTTCCGTCATTGTCTAGCCTTTACGTCTCCATGTAAGAGAAATACTGTATTTAATGGTCATTTAATATTCTTCATCACGCACTACATGTAGAGTAATGCATGCACCATTCTTAGAGTCTGTTAGCCTTTACCCCGATAACTTTTGGATTCTATCAACATGTTCTCTAAACATCAGATACTAGATACTGTTTAGGTACATGTCGCCCTGACTCTCCAGACTTCAGTCTCTGCTCCTAGCACAGAGTTCATAGCCCCCAGCCTCTCCTAGTAACACGTCATTGTCAGTTTGCGCGCACCATTAGGTTAGAGGTCCCGGCTCCTTAGGTAGCCCCCTCCATGTTTCCGCCCCATTTATGACATATTCTGTTACGTTTGCATCACATGTCTATGTATACGCCCCTGTTGCACCCATTTTCACCCTTATCTTTCGCGACTGCTATTGACCACACCCACTGCTCCGCCTACTGTATTCATTGTAAATGCAACTGTTTTAGTATATATATTTGAGTACTGTTATTAAATGTTACGCCGATTCTGATCCTGCCCCCGGCAGCGCTGCCATCCTGTTCCCGTGCAGGTTGTCCTGTTCCTGTCCTTTATGCTGTATTAAACCTGCAAACTCCTACTACCTCGAATCTTGACTCTTATTTATTGAGCTATCTGTTGTTACTATGTCCAGACAAACCTAGATCCGGTATTATTTATTTATATACCACATAATGGCGCCCGAATAGGGACTTGCCCTTTCCCCACGCGCCGGTGAAGCCACGCCGGCCCCCTGACCCTCTGCAGCCGTGACGGAACCATACCGTGCACGTGCAGATATTTCTGCTTCAAGTATCCCTCAGGCCCACGGAGGAGACGGAGGTGGCGGTCCAGCATCCAGACGAGGCGGTGGAGGAACGCGGCGAGTCCCGACCAGAGCCCAAGCCGAGAGTCCAAGGTCCGAGGTATCCGGAGGCCCACCCGTAACCGAAGTCCGAAGTTCGTCCGTCCGGCGTCGAAACAGTCCAGTCCAGTCTGAGGCCTTCCGTTCTTGCTGCCCGGTGAGTACCATTGCTGGGGTAGTATCTAGACAGGGTCAATTTAATTGACTCTGGTCCGTGGGTTGGTGGTACACAGACCCAAAACGAAGTGTCCACTTCGGTGGATGCGGGTCCTGACGTGTCTCTTTATGAGACCGGTAAGTTTCGTACTGTTTCAGCAGTGCATCTAGTTTCTGTTCTAGTCAGTTCTGTTCTCGAGAAATTCATGTATTCTGTTTTCAGTATTCCAGGTAGTATTCTGTTCGAACTGTTATTCTAAATGTTCTTCATGTACTTTAATGTCGTGGTATGAATGTGGAGTAATTATCGTGTTCATTGTGTATTGTATTGTGTCTAGATTACAGTTCAGTTATGCCCTTATTCTCTAAATTACGTCAGCTAAAAACCAGAAAAGGTCTGCTAGAAGCAGCAGTTCCTGTCCCGCCTAGGGACAGTCCAGGTCATTTTATGTATCAAAAGCATGGCATAAGTGCCATATTATATCTAGATTTATGGGTAGAGTATACCAAACAGTTAGAAGAAAAGTATAGATGGCCTGTATCAGGCACATGGGATGCCGAGTGCATCATGAGAGTAGAAGAAGCATTATGGAAAAAGAAGGCCAGACAGTCACAGAAAGATGCCATCGAGTTATGGCGCAAAGAATCTCATAAAAGAACCGAAAAAGAAATCAGAAAGTCAGAATTAAGTAGAGAATCTTTAGAACGAGCCCAAGAAAGGGAATTAATCGAGATAGGTGAACGAGTCAAAACTGAACAGTCAGATAGACAGAGGCATGCCCTTATTAAGGGTATGTATCCTCTTCTTGCCGAGGGCTTGCCAAAAGCAGCCCCGGAGGCATCCAGTAATTTTCCGCCACCCTTAGTTCCGACTAAGCTACGTCACAAACCGACCGCAGCTGATATTTTCATCTCGTCCTATTTGGACGACACAGTCCCGGAATATGCAAATCCCGTTCCGCCAGTCCCTGTAAATCAGGCAATTCCTGCTCCCCCAGACACCGGGGCACCTTTTGCAGTACCTGCTACGGTACCCCCGGTCCAGCCTACATTACAATTTCCCGCCGCGCTAGTACGAAGAGTATCAGTCGACGATTCCAGTTTAGGGGCCGCAGGAGGAGGTCCTCCTGGTACCCCGCCACCGCACCAACGTAGAACGTTGGCCGAGTTACATGAATGTGCGTTACAGCGTACGCCCAAATTTAAGTCCGTTGCAGAAATCCGACGAGCTCTTACTGAATGCCGCTATGATCCAGTTGCAGGTGATGATAGTACAGTAATATATTCCATCCGTGTAAGACGGGTGACCGGGTATTTGGACACCCTACCAGATATGAAAGGAGATCTAGACCGAATATATCGTTTCATCCGTACAGGGGATGATCCAGAAAGTATTGGCGAAGCCATGTCCCAAAGGAAAGCTGAGATCCAGCTCATGATATTAAAGTTTCTGATTAATTGTCTAATAAGAGAACAAGATTACCCAACTAAAGATCCGGCCGAAATGAAAATCCTGACAAGGTGGAGTGATAATATAGCCGAGGGTAAACACAAGACTATCAGTAGTATAGAGAGTATGTACAAGAGAATCCGTAAAGAAATAATAAAGTTACATGAACAACGTAAAGCAGCACAAGTAAGCGAGAAAGAAAATGACTCTACCGAAGAGGTAGACGACGAGAATCCCACTAGAATAGCGTATGTAGGAAAATCTAGATTTCCAGATCGCCATTTGCGCCTAGAACACAAGTCAGTTTTACATCATCCAGCACCAGAACAAGGTTCTCTAGAACAAGTATTTCAAGCTACCGATCACATTCTGAAGTCACGAATCGGTTACAGTGAGTTAAGTACTATGCATGAACAAGAACTAGTCCGATCAGCGGTCCGATGGATTACTGATTCTACCACTTTTGCAGATGAAATAGTGGCACAAATGTTTCTGAAACTGCCTCCAGCCGAGCAACGACTGGTGGGTATGTATATGATCCAGCACCTCATTACTCTGTATGAGGGTCAACATTCTGATCCAGGTCCGTTACACGATGTCCTGAACGAGTTACTCCAGTATAGATGGAAAGGTTTAGGTACCGATTTAATTAGTGTCATCCTAGAACAGCGCCACAAATATAGAACGTTTTTGAACCCGCATTTTGTTCATGTCTCACCTCCAGAAAGTAAACCGTTTTACATAGACAGACAGAATCCGTTACGAGAAGTACACCCGGTCAGGACAACAGATGGTGAAATGCAACGAGTGTTTGTTTACACCCCGATTACAAAGATGGAACTCTTAGAGATGAAAAAGTTAATTCCCTGTCATGACAAAGATCCAGCAGGGTTCCACCGAGAATTAAAAGACATGCTCCGTATGGGAGAATACACGTATCCAGATATAATTAAAATGCTAAAAGTCCTGTTGCCCGCAGGGGTATATGAAAAACTCAAGGAAAAAGAATGGGAGGTGGGAGAGAAAAAGATCGATTGGGCAGTTCTAGAAGCTGAAGATAAGATACGAGTACCAGGTACCGGTCTAGGAGAAAAATGTAAAGAATTACCAGAGCTGTTAATACAAGTTTTGCCAAGATTATTAGCCACTAAAAAGGAAGACTGGGATGCAATCTCAGCCTGTAAACAGAAACCAGACGAAGATACTAGTGATTTTTATTCTAGATTTGAGAAATGTTTTATTATAAACAGTGGCCTCAAGACAAGTAGCGAGTCATACCCTCATCTTTTTGTTACTAAATTAGTCGAGAATTCGAGTCCACAAGTTAAGAATCGAGTTTTGAAAGTCGAAAGTACCTGGCTAACTAATACCCCGTCCCAGATGTTACAGATGCTTCAATATCACCAGAATAGAATCAGAGAAGAACAAGATCACGAAAGGAAACGTATGAAAGACACGAAAATGAAAGTACTGGTTGCACAATCTATTCCACAAGACAGTCAGAAGAGGGGTACGAATCAAGCCAGTCATCCTGCAGTTCCCGTTAAAGGGACCTGCAATTATTGTAAACAGCCAGGTCATTATATAAACGAGTGTGCAGTTCTGAAACACAATATAGCTACTGGTAAGACTAAAGAAAGACCACGTCCGCCTAGACAAGAACAAGTTTCACAGACTTCTCAGCCACAGAATGCACAACAGACAGTTCCAGCACCACAGCCTATTGCTGCAACACAGCATGTTACACAGCAGATGTACCAGTATGCACAGTCCGAGTATCCAGAGTATCAGCCGTACTCATGAAACAGCCTAGAGAGGGAGGTAGGCTTGCCTCTCATCGAGATTCCTGTAGATCAAGAGGGTCCCTATGTTCATAGTCAAGTACTAGGGAAAGACAGAAAGTTTCTGATTGATACAGGGGCAAGTAGGACGACCATTAGCCACGCCGAAGTTCCAGGGGCTCCGCTCTCAGGCTCTAGAAATGTTTCCCTTGGATTTTCAGGAAAGCCTATTGTAAACGAGATATCTAAGCCAGTTACTCTAGAAGTAGGTCCATTGTCCCGCACTACTGATCTGTTACTTACGAAGTCATGCCCAGAAAATTTATTAGGCATTAAAACACTGAAAGAATTAGGTGCAGTTATTTGCTGTTCCCCAGAGGGAATACGATTGTTCTTACGTGACTTCAAGGGTCACTATGTATTACGAGATTTTGATCCGAGATTGTCCAATGTTCCGCAGCATTTATGGGCGCAAGGTCCAACTGATGTAGGTTATATGCAAATCACACCCCATCGTGTGACTCTCAAGCCAGGTGTAGTGTTACCACGAATCAGACAGTACAGATTGCCACCTGAGGCTGTAGCAGCCTTATCCCAAATTATTGACGAGCTCATGGCTCAAGGAGTAGTTGTAGAAACTGACTCCAATGTATGTAATTCTCCGATCATTCCAGTCATGAAAAGTACTGATCCAAATGCACCCCCAGTATATCGATTAGTGATTGACCTCCGAGAGCTTAACAAATGTATTATTCCCCAGTACCCAGTTGTCCCAGATATCTCTTCCCTATTGACAGCCATTGATTCTGAAGCCTCATTTTTTTCAGTCATAGACCTCAAGAACGCATTTTTCAGTGTCCCCATTCATCCAGACAGCCAGTTTCTTTTCGGATTTTGTTTAAATGGAAGGAGCTATTATGTTCACACGAGCTCCTCAAGGTTTCACAGAAAGTCCTAGTATTTACAGTCAAGCACTTAAGAGACAACTAGACAACATTCACATGCCAACTGACACTGCCCTGCTCCAGTATGTCGATGATCTACTGATCACAGCCCGTTCTGAACGTGCTTGCGAGCGAGCATCACTTACAGTCTTGTATTTCCTTGCCGAGATGGGGCACAAGGTGTCCCCTTCGAAGCTTCAATTCTGTGTCCAGCAAGTGATCTATTTAGGCCACTTACTGTCCAAGAGGGGTAGGCAGTTGACACCCGACCGTATCCAGTTAATAGCGAGTCTTCCTCAGCCCAAGACCCAGAAGGAGGTACGTGCTTTTATCGGCCTTACTTCTTACTGCAGACAATGGATTCCTCAGTATGCATTTCTAGCTAAACCACTGATACAGTTAACGACACAGGAGGCAGCCGTATCGACTGTCCTCCCTTGGACATCTGAACATACACTTAGTTTTAATGAGTTAAAGAAAGCTCTATGCCAAGCTCCTGTTCTAGCTACACCGAACTACCGTAAGCCTTTTACACTTTTCGTCACAGAACGTGAAGGTACAGCATTATCTGTTCTCACACAAGATCAAGCAGGACAATAGAAGCCCTGTGCTTATTTTTCGAGCACACTAGATCCTGTAGCCCAGGCTCTGCCTGCGTGCCTCAAGTCAGTTGCAGCCACAGCACTAGCTATCAGACAAAGTGATTCCATAGTATTAGGACATTCCTTGACAGTACAAGTTCCACACTCCGTGGAAGTTCTTTTAAACCGAACACAGACTCAGCACTTGACAATTGCACGTTTAACAGGTTATGAATTGACACTGTTCCAGCCACACATAGAAATCAGACGCTGCAACGTTCTAAATCCTGCAACACTGTTACCGTCAGTTAATTCGAATCCTGCCACACACGACTGTGTGGAAGTAGTTAATATTATGACTAAGCCAAGACAAGATCTGACAGATATTCCATTACCAGATCCCGACCTGACACTTTATGTGGATGGTTCATGTATGAGAACAAGTACAGGAGAACTAGTAGCCGCATATGCAGTGACTACTGACACTGAAGTTATTGAAACACACCGTATTGACACCCTGTCTGCTCAAGCAGCAGAGCTAGTTGCTCTGACACAAGCCTGCATACACGCCAAGAACCTGAAAGTTAATGTTTACACAGATTCACGTTATGCATTTGGAGTCGTACACGACTTTGGAGTGCTCTGGAAGGAGAGAGGTTTCATGACTTCTCATGGACTCAAGATTCAGCATGGTCTCCTTATTCAAGCTCTGTTAGATGCCATACACCTACCGACATCTATTGCTATCATGAAATGCAAAGCACATACGAAAGTTACCGACACTATTTCTCAAGGTAATGATCTAGCAGATCGCACAGCCAAGCTTACAGCACAGACACCAGACATTTCAGTTAACAAGACACCGACATCCACTCTAGAACAGACTACATGTATGACAGTTAAGGACCCCACTCAAGATGTCATAGATATCCAGTTACATGCTACTCCCGAGGAAATCAAGAAATGGTCCGAACAAGGAGGGGTCCAGACAGATCAGGGATGGGTGACGAAGGGTAAAGCCACATGGTTTCTCCCCGACTCTATGGTTCAAGTCATTATCAATACCGCACATAGTCCAGCACATTTAGGGGAAAAAGCTATGTTAGATAGTATCCAGAACATTTGGTTCAACAGGCATTTACGAGCTGCAGCCAAGCAGAAAGTCCGTACCTGTATGATATGTTGCCAGTTTAATCCAGGTAAAAGTGTCCCGGTGGAACAAGGTGGATTCCAGCCCCCTGACCACCCTTTTGAAGTCCTCCAAATGGATTATATTCAGATGGAGCGATGTCGAGGTTTCAAGTATGTCCTTGTAGTTGTATGCGCTTTGTCCAGGTGGACAGAAGCATATCCAGTCCCAGATTACACAGCCGCGACCACTGCCAAGCAGTTGGTTCGTGAATTCTTCCCCCGTTATGGACTCCCTAGAGTCGTATATTCTGATAACGGCCAGCCATTCTCATCCGAGTTGATGAAACATGTTTCCCTTTTGTTAGGGTACCAGTGGAAGTTCCATTGTGTACGCCATCCTGAAGCAGCTGGTCTAGTAGAGAGAAATAATCAGACCCTGAAAATCCGTATTGCCAAGATTTGTAAAGAGAAAGGTGTAGACTGGCTAGTAGCTCTGCCAGTTGCCCTATTTTATATGCGCATGGTCGCACATTCCAGATCAGGTCTGTCCCCGTACGAGGTCGTATTCGGCCGCCCCCCTAACATGTGGGGTACACCTAGACCTCGAAGTATTACCGATGTTTCAAGTAATATGCTGACAGATTACCTAGCTTCCTTGATGTCTGCCCTCAACTCTTGTCGTTCACAGGTTGCTGCCGCATTTCCAGACAATACCGAGGTGGCACCGCATGAAATCGTTCCCGGATCCATGGTTCTTGTCCGGAATTTTGATCGTTCAAGTCCGCTGGAGCCTCGCTGGAAGGAACCCCGACAGGTCCTCCTGGCCACCCGTACTGCCGTCAAGTTGGAAGGCAGGAAGGGCTGGGTCCACCTGTCACATGTGAAAAGATTTTTTGGATTGAAACCTGTTTCAAAGAATATTTCCGAGGATTCTAAAGACTGCCAAAGTACTATTCTTAAGGACTGTCCCGCAAAAGACATTGCTACGAACCCTTCCCTGTTAGAGAAAACTCCGCAACAGGAGTATAAGCTTAAACTAAGGTCTAGTAAAATAAGTCAGCCAGTTTGATTGTCTAAGTCCTCCCCTAGGTGAAACGGTTAGACCGGTTTCTGACATGTATATAATAGACCCCCACAGAGAGAGAGTTAGTGAGAACTCTAGAAGTTGCACTATTATATTATGTTTTCTGCTATATTTTAGCATTATGATTTCCTGCACCAGTTATGCATTTTATTTGTATTTTCCAGTTTCTCATGTAAATAAGTCTGCTAATGTTACAGTAGAGCACACGTTTAGTGATCTGCCTCCTCATGAACTTTCTTATCGTCTTGCTATGCGTAATAACTCCTTTATCCGCATGTTACATTATTCACACCAGACCAGCAATGCCACTAATTGTTGGGTGTGTGGTCGACTCCCCCCTTTCCAGACACCGAAGGGAGTTCTGCCACTCTTTCCTTATCCATTTTCACATAATGGTTCGTGTGGAGCATGGTCCACGTTAACGTCATCCTCAACAGATATGTCTTTTCTGAACAGTACATGTTCCCCAGACAAGCAAGGTCTTCCCCACAGAACAGGGTTAGATCTAGAAAATGAAGTTTATAATTTAGGTAATTATTCTTCGAATTTCATGGTCCTGAATGTTCAGTCTGATACTACTCCAGACTTACCTGCTATGTCAGTACTACCAGTTAAAGGCGAATTATGTGTCCGAAAGAATGGTTCCGTACATGTAGGCCATAGTGATTGTACTACTATCGTCAAGTATAGTGACAGTGGGAAATCTATTTTCAAAGCTTCACGTCATTCTTATTTTGTTTGTGGTCAGACCGCATATGTTCGTCTGCCCCTCGATTGGGAGGGAACCTGTTACATTGCCTTCCTACTGCCACCAGTTTTCCTAGCCCCACCAGACTATCATAGGAATTCCCATCTAGTACATACTAGACACAAGAGAAATTTCCCGATTGTCGATTATACTGAAACTGCTCTAGAACAATACATAGATATCAATAAAGGTGTCTTCCCCTACTTAGGTACTGTCGTGAATAGTAAACTGATACGTAGATTAACCAGAACACTTGAAGCAGTAGTGATTGAGACTACTTCTGCTCTAGGTAACTTAACCGAAGAACAATCCTTTATGAGAATTGTCGTGCTCCAGAATCGTCTCGTCCTTGACGTCATACTGGCCGATAGGGGCGGGGCCTGTAGAGTCATCGGATCTAGTTGCTGCATTTTCATTCCTAATAACGCACCGTCTGTTTATTCAGCTATTACCAGACTCCATAAAATTGCCCATATGTTACACCAAGATCCAGGCACCTGGACATGGTCCGGTTGGTTCTGGAATATAATTTCCGCCTGGGGATGGAAAGTATTGTCATTTCTGGGTATTGCAGTAGCGATCATATTCAGTTGCTGCCTCTGTTTACAATGTGGCCCTGCGATTTGCGGCATTTGTGCTACCTCTTGTATTCCTAGTCCCAAGTCCCGTCCTAAATCCCGTTCCAAGAAAACTCGAGACGAGCAAATGATACTGTATGAAATGATAGATGGTATCATGAATATTGATGTTTCCTGATGGAAACGTAGTGACAAGGAGGGAATGTGGAAAAGTAAATTTTGCCATGTTCTGTGTCCCTACGTGTCCTCCATCTTATGTTATGTGTGCATGATTAAATATGCATATGTATCCCCCATGTTTGATTAAAGACGCAATTACAGTTGTGTCCATCACTAGTATGCCAGTTCCCAGTCCTCGTGAATACTACGAATATCAGGCCTATGTAAAGTTACGTTGCCACGTTTCTCAGTGTGTACGTTATTTTATTGTAAAGTCCCCGTTTCTAGGCCTCAAAAGGGCCCGGACACCAGATTCAGCTCCTGTCTTCTGAGTCCTCGCTGAGGAGTGATACAGCCCCCACCTGTATCCTCGACCCTTCACTTACTTCCTGCCTCACAGTGCCCGGCTCGGCCTGGCTCTGCTTCTGAGTCTGCCAAGAGTATGTTATGATTCTAGTTATCAGTCCAGCCCTCCTTCTCTGCATTCCTAAGCTACTGAATCGCATCAATAGTTTCCGTCATTGTCTAGCCTTTACGTCTCCATGTAAGAGAAATACTGTATTTAATGGTCATTTAATATTCTTCATCACGCACTACATGTAGAGTAATGCATGCACCATTCTTAGAGTCTGTTAGCCTTTACCCCGATAACTTTTGGATTCTATCAACATGTTCTCTAAACATCAGATACTAGATACTGTTTAGGTACATGTCGCCCTGACTCTCCAGACTTCAGTCTCTGCTCCTAGCACAGAGTTCATAGCCCCCAGCTTCTCCTAGTAACACGTCATTGTCAGTTTGCGCGCACCATTAGGTTAGAGGTCCCGGCTCCTTAGGTAGCCCCCTCCATGTTTCCGCCCCATTTATGACATATTCTGTTACGTTTGCATCACATGTCTATGTATACGCCCCTGTTGCACCCATTTTCACCCTTATCTTTCGCGACTGCTATTGACCACACCCACTGCTCCGCCTACTGTATTCATTGTAAATGCAACTGTTTTAGTATATATATTTGAGTACTGTTATTAAATGTTACGCCGATTCTGATCCTGCCCCCGGCAGCGCTGCCATCCTGTTCCCGTGCAGGTTGTCCTGTTCCTGTCCTTTATGCTGTATTAAACCTGCAAACTCCTACTACCTCGAATCTTGACTCTTATTTATTGAGCTATCTGTTGTTACTATGTCCAGACAAACCTAGATCCGGTATTATTTATTTATATACCACAATATGAGCGGCTTTAAACAAACATGACTGTTCGCGTTAACTGTTAAGCTCGCCTGGGGGTTCGGTATGCGGCACGCGCATAGCAGTAAAGCGCGTTTAGGAGTTAGTATTCGCTTTGGTACATTTAATACGGCTAAAGTTCTTACCGGAATGCGCTGTTACAAAGGTTCGAGCCTGCACTAGGAGCCGCCGCTCTCTCCGCTTCAAAGTCGGCGTGTGACGTGTGTGGGATGGGTTGTGCTTTAAAATTGCGCGCGCTGCCATTAAAGGGCCAAGGTTTAGAAAATGGTCACCACAATGAATTATGTGTATGCATGAATCTCAAGGAGCGGTCATCGAGTTAAACTGACAAATACATGCACAGCACTGTAATGATACACTTATTATATAAAAAAAAAACAAATTATAGATAACAGCTAAATTCTGTACGTTCATTAATTCCATGTGGGCGCAGAGTCTGTAAATGGTATATCCAGTGATTTTCATGTTTTAGCAAGGCTTTTCTGTTGTCCGTCTCCTCATTTTTTTCCACTACTTCTAGTATGCAAGCCTTAATTTGGTTGATCTGATGGTTATGTTCAATGAAATGGGTGGCAAGCGCCGATTTTAGCACTTTGGTTCTTATGTTGCTTTTATGTTCGGTTAACCGGATTTTGAGTTTGCGTTCTGTCTGACCAACATAAGCATGGCCACATGGGCATTTTATCATATATATGATGTTTTTTGTGTCACATGTACCATTGACTTGTAACCTGATTTTATTGCCTCTCATTGGGTGGGTGATCGTGTTGCCTTCCATAATGTTATTGCAATTGCTGCAATTTCTACAAGGAGTTGTTCCTTTGTATATTGTATGGGGTTTTGCCGCTGATGGTTTCTTGATGATTTCTCCTATATTTTTTGCTCTGGTAAACGCAAATAGTGGTTCATCGGTGAATATATTGTTGAAATCAGGTTCAGTTTGTAAAATGCGCCAATGTCTTTTGATGATTTTCTTGAACTGTGGGCTAGCTGTGGAATATTTGCTGACGCATGTGGTTCTGTTAGCCTTTTTGCTTTTTTGTACTGACAGTAAGGTTTTTCTGTCTTTGGAACTAGTTCTTTCCAGCGCTCCCTGTAGTACTTCATCTGGATATCCTCTTTTTTTGAATTTGTTTAACATGATTTGTGTTTGCGTCTTCGATTCTTCCGGGTCTGAGACAATTCTTTTTACTCTGAGAAGTTGAGAGTACGGAAGGTGTTGTTTGAGGGGAGTAGGGTGGAAGCTCTGGTAAGCTAATAAATTGTTCCGATCAGTGATTTTGGTGTACAGGGTAGTCTCAAATTTGTCACCTGTTTTTTTGACGGTTACATCCAAATAGTTGATTTGACTGTCATGTATGGTGTAAGTAAATTGTATCCTTTGGTCAACGAGATTCAATTGTTGGATGTTGGAAACTAAACGTTCTTTGGTGTCATTCCACAAGATAAAAATATCGTCTATATATCGCAGATATAGACGTAGTCCTTGTTGCCATTGTTCTTTTTGTAAAATATGATTGTTTTCATATTGGTGCATGAAGATATTAGCGTACGAAGGAGCTGCCGGATTTCCCATGGCAGTTCCTGACTTTTGTAAGTACCATTTATCTTCCCACTTAAAAAAACTATGCATTAAGGTGAAATTAAGTAGTTCCAACAGAAATACTTTCATATTTTCTTCATATTCCATGTGAAGTAGTGCTTCTTCTACAGCTTCTAACCCCAACAGGTGAGGAATAGAGGTGTATAACGCCTGAACATCGATAGTGCACATAAGTATTACTTCATTGGGTGCAAGTTTTATGTTGTCAAGCTTAGTCAAGAATCAGTGGTGTCTTTGACATAAGAGCTCATGGTAGTGACGTATGGTTGAAGATATTTGTCAATCAGTTTACCCACTGGTTCTTGGATGCTTCCACAGGTGGATACTATGGGACGACAAGGAGGTTTAACGGGATCTTTGTGAATTTTGGGTGTCAAATAAAATTTAGGTGTTTTCGGGTAATCTGTGGTAAGATATTTTTTCATTTTGTCATCCACACATCCTTTCGAGATGCCCTCTGAAATTATGGTTTGAAGTACCGCTTGTGTTTCCTTCGTGGGGTTAATGTTGAGTTCCATATATGTATTTTCATCCTGTAGGTGCTCTGAAGCTTGTAAATGGTAGTAATCCTTGTTCATTATGACTAGAGCGCCACCCTTGTCCGCTCTCTGACAAGTAATCTTGGGATTGTCCGCTATGTTTTTAAGAATGGCATATTCTTTTTGAGTGAGGTTTTTGGTTTTGCTTTTTCTTCGGTAATTGATTTTGTTTAAATCCTGTTTGACTAATTGCTCAAATAGATCCAAGGTCTTATGGCTTATGGGAGCCATATATGTGCTTGTGGTAGCAAGGCCTTTTAGCGAGTCTTCCTTGTTGTCCTGTTGTTCTCCTACGATGTTGGAGAAAAAGTGTCGAAGTCTAAGCTTTCTCATAAGTTTAAACAAACAAATATTGACTTCCAGATGGTTAGTGTGTGCCGTGGGTACGAATGATGTCCCCTTTTGAAGAATTTTCATTTGAAGTTTAGTGAGGTTGACGTCTGAGATGTTGATTACCAAGTTGTCTATCGATTCTTCTTTCTGTCTTTCCTGGTTGTTGCATTCCGGGTTTGCGGAGGGTCTTTCTCCTTCGCTTGTTCTAGGTTTTCTTCTTGACCTCCTGGGTCGTCTCTTTCGTGGGGGCCTACTCCTAAAAAAGGCTGACCAGATGTGGAAGCACTCGCTGTGGGTGTTGGTACAGTGGGTCTTTTTCTAGATGTGTCTGATGTGCCATCAGTATCTGAGGAGGAAGTATCCGTCTGTTGTGTATAAGGACGATTTTGTCTTCTTCTTGCGCATACCTCAGCCCAATTATATACTTCATCTAATTTATAATCGATGGTATCTCGTCGATATTTGCGTAATTTTCTTTCATTAACTTCTTCGGAATGTTTTGCCAATTGAGTCTTGATATCCTCTAGCGTTTTATTGAGTTCCTCAGATGTCATCATTTTGTTTAGGTCTTCTTTCACTATGGTTATGTCTTTCTCCAGTTCTTCAAGTATTTGGGACAATTCTTCAATAATCAGCAGAATGAGGTCTAAAGAGCACTTATTAAGGATTGCGTACCATTTATCAGTGAATTTTTTAGAGTTTTTACACAAAGATGGTTTTAGTAATATTCTCAGTCCCCTTGGGATTCTAGACGCTTTGTGGTATCTAATCATTGTGCAGGCATGTAGACGCTGGTTGATGATTTTACGTGATAGATACAAAAGTTGTTTCACTTGTTGATCTTTCGATTTCGTTGTGGTGTATTCAATATGTTCTTCTTGGATAAGTGAATATATTTTGGAAGATTCTTCATTGGTATATGCAAATGTGTCAGCTTTAGTTTCCGTGAGCTTGGTGATCTCGTCATACTGCATTTTTCTTTTTACTTGGATTGCGTGCTACAGTCAAGGAGCAGGATTATATCAAACAATTAGAGATAGTGGCCGTGCACTGCATGAAGTTCTTCTTAGTATTAAGGCGTAGTCGTGCTCCTATGGATTAGCTTACCAGAGCTTCCACCCTACTCCCCTCAAACAACACCTTCCGTACTCTCAACTTCTCCAAGTAAAAAGAATTGTCTCAGACCCGGAAGAATCGAAGACGCAAACACAAATCATGTTAAACAAATTCAAAAAAAGAGGATATCCAGATGAAGTACTACAGGGAGCGCTGGAAAGAACTAGTTCCAAAGACAGAAAAACCTTACTGTCAGTACAAAAAAGCAAAAAGGCTAACAGAACCACATGCGTCAGCAAATATTCCACAGCTAGCCCACAGTTCAAGAAAATCATCAAAAGACATTGGCGCATTTTACAAACTGAACCTGATTTCAACAATATATTCACCGATGAACCACTATTTGCGTTTACCAGAGCAAAAAATATAGGAGAAATCATCAAGAAACCATCAGCGGCAAAACCCCATACAATATACAAAGGAACAACTCCTTGTAGAAATTGCAGCAATTGCAATAACATTATGGAAGGCAACACGATCACCCACCCAATGAGAGGCAATAAAATCAGGTTACAAGTCAATGGTACATGTGACACAAAAAACATCATATATATGATAAAATGCCCATGTGGCCATGCTTATGTTGGTCAGACAGAACGCAAACTCAAAATCCGGTTAACCGAACATAAAAGCAACATAAGAACCAAAGTGCTAAAATCGGCGCTTGCCACCCATTTCATTGAACATAACCATCAGATCAACCAAATTAAGGCTTGCATACTAGAAGTAGTGGAAAAAAATGAGGAGACGGACAACAGAAAAGCCTTGCTAAAACGTGAAAATCACTGGATATACCATTTACAGACTCTGCGCCCACATGGAATTAATGAACGTACAGAATTTAGCTGTTATCTATAATTTGTTGTTTTTTTGATATAATAAGTGTATCATTACAGTGCTGTGCATGTATTTGTCAGTTTAACTCGATGACCGATCCTTGAGATTCATGCATACACATAATTCATTGTGGTGACCATTTTCTAAACCTTGGCCCTTTAATGGAAGCGCGCGCAATTTTAAAGCACAACCCATCCCACACACGTCACACGCCGACTTTGAAGCGGAGAGAGCGGCGGCTCCTAGTGCAGGCTCGAACCTTTGTAACAGCGCATTCCGGTAAGAACTTTAGCCGTATTAAATGTACCTAAGCGAATACTAACTCCTAAACGCGCTTTACTGCTATGCGAGTGCCGCATACAGAACCCCCAGGCGAGCTTAACAGTTAACGCGAACAGTCATGTTTGTTTAAAGCCGCTCATATCACCATGGGTAAGACGCTATAGCGTTTAAGTGCATTTACCCGCATTTCATTTTTGACGCGAATAGCCCACACACAGAAGCAACCTTCGATACATCCAGGTTACACTATCAGCTAACGCGTTTTAGTTTAAAAGTTGTTTACGTTATCACTCAGACACATATCAGACACACAGTAACACCCTAAACGCGCAAACGAAGGGTAACATTGAGGTTATGATTAACTATATTGGAGGTTAACTACATGATTACGGACGTTTTGTAACTTGAGAAGTATGTAATTCATTATGTTAGTTAACTGTTATGTTATTACCATGCTGTGTATTGAAACATATCGTGATGGATACAATCTTTGTCCCACAGATTTCCCTGATGAAGGCCCCTGGCCGAAATGCATTGGAATGTATTTTTTGCTCATTTGAAAAACAAATTGGATGTAAAATACATATGCTGAACATATGCAATTTCAGATGAAAAAAATTATATTTACAAATGAAGAATTTTACAAGTATGAATAAAATACTTAAGAGACTTGAGAAAGAAAATAGATTTTGTGGAAAACTTTATTGCTCATGTCCTTGCTGACAAATTCAGCACACAGCAGTCAGTGCCCTAGGAGACACTTGCACTAGTCAGTGCCAGCGCTAATCTGTGATAGTATGAGCACAGACACACATAGTGGAGGCAGAGACAGACATGGTAGATTACATGTAACATCCTGGTCATGTGTCTAAGATCACACTGTGAGTCAAGCTTGATTTTAAATGTATCTGGGTGAATAATTTGCTTAGTTGATGTGTTTAAAAATATGGGAATACATGTATTGTTGAAGTCAGTTAGGCTTTAGGATATGTACTAGTAGAGAATGTTAGGCAGCATGTCTGTCAGGCCTCTTAGTTCCCAAAAAGGCTCTAAGATGTGCAATAAAGATCCAGGGTGTGCTGTTGAAATGAAAAGGGAATGTTATGTCTTGCTTGTATATATATATATGGTCTCTTTTTTGCCAGTAGAGACAGTGAGATAGTATGAGCACAGGCACACGTAGTGCAAGCAGACACAGACATGGTAGATTACATGTAAAATCCTGGTGAAAAACTTTTAAAGTGCTCATTTTACTAAAACCATTTATCACAGTCATTTCTTTAAGACAGAGAACTCAGCCCATGTGTTGAATGTTAGACAGATTTGTTTGCATGAGCTGGAAGCCATTTTGTACTTCTGGCAGCCATTTTCTTTTCCATGTGCTCTCTCCTACCTTTCTGTTAACTGTCTTTGTAGCCTGTCTAGAGACAAACTATGTTTAACATACTCCACTTCTCACATGCCCAGAAGGGCCTAACTAACAGAATGTACTTAATTCTCTAGTATAAGTGTCAGACTATTTTGACCAGGATCACAGAGAGTGTCTGGGTGAAAGAAAGAATTATAATTGCACATTTTCTTTAATCTGTAAAGATTGTGCAGAGAGACGGTGAGATGGTATGAGCAGAGACACTCATAGTGCACGCAGAGACAGACATGGTAGATTACATGTAACATCCTGGTCATGTGTCTAAGATCACACTGTGAGTCAAGCTTGATTTTAAATGAATCTGGGTGAATAATTTGCTTAGTTGATG
Source organism: Lissotriton helveticus (assembly GCF_964261635.1). Taxonomy (NCBI): domain Eukaryota; kingdom Metazoa; phylum Chordata; class Amphibia; order Caudata; family Salamandridae; genus Lissotriton; species Lissotriton helveticus. The sequence goes on from NC_136071.1 coordinate 388,430,954, forward strand.
TGTTTAAAAATATGGGAATTCATGTATTCTTGAAGTCAGTTAGGCTTTAGGATATGTACTAGTAGAGAATCTTAGGCAGCATGTCTGTCAGGCCTCTTAGTTCACAAATAGACTCTAAGCTGTGTAATAAAGATCCAGGGTATGCTGTTGAAATGAATAAGGAATGTTATATCTTGCTTGTATATATATATATGGTCTGTTTTTTGCCAGTAGAGACAGTGAGATAGTATGAGCAGAGACACACATATTGCATGCAGAGACAGACATGGTAGATTACATGTAACATCCTGGTCATGTGTCTAAGATCACACTGCGAGTCAAGCTTGATTTTAAATGAATCTGAGTGAATAATTTGCTTAGTTGATGTGTTTTAAAATATGGGAATACATGTATTCTTGAAGTCAGTTAGGCTTTAGGATATGTACTAGTAGAGAATCTTAGGCAGCATGTCTGTCAGGCCTCTTAGTTCACAAATAGGCTCTAAGCTGTGTAATAAAGATCCAGGGTGTGCTGTTGAAATGAATAAGGAATGTTATGTCTTGCTTGTATATATATATATATGGTCTGTTCATTGCCAGTAGAGACAGTGAGATAGTATGAGTAGAGACACACATAGTGCATGCAGAGACAGACATGGTAGATTACATGTAACATCCTGGTCATGTGTCTATGATCACACTGTGAGTCAAGCTTGATTTTAAATGAATCTGGGTGAATGATTTGCTTAGTTGATGTGTTTAAAAATATGGGAATACATGTATTCTTGAAGTCAGTTAGGCTTTAGGATATGTACTAGTAGAGAATCTTAGGCAGTATGTCTGTCAGGCCTCTTAGTTCCCAAATAGGTTGTAAACTGTGCAATAAAGATCCAGGGTGTGCTGTTGAAATGAATAAGGAATGTTATGTCCTGCTTATATATATATGGTCTGTTTTTTGCCAGTAGAGACAGTGAGATAGTATGAGCACAGACAAACATAGTGCATGCAGAGACAGACATGGTAGATTACATGTAACATCCTGGTCATGTGTCTAAGATCACACTGTGAGTCAAGCTTGATTTTAAATGTATCTGGTAAAAATTTTGCTTAGTTGATGTGTTTAAAAATATGGGAATACATGTATTCTTGAAGTCAGTTAGGCTTTAGGATATGTACTAGTAGAGAATCTTAGGCAGCATGTCTGTCAAGCCTCTTAGTTCCCAAATAGGCTCTAATCTGTGCAATAAAGATCCAGGGTGTGCTGTTGAAATGAAAAGGGAATGTTATGTCTTGCTTGTATATATATATATGGTCTGTTTTTTGCCAGTAGAGACAGTGAGATAGTATGAGCACAGGCACACATAGTGCAAGCAGACACAGACATGGTAGATTACATGTAAATCTCTGCCTGCGCTATCTCACACGCAAAGAAAGAGATGACACATGCAAAGAGAGAGATGGCGCAGGCAGAGAGTTAGATGATACATGCAAAGAGAGAAAGGGCGCTGGCAGAGAGTGAGATAACACACACAAAGAGAGAGATGATGCAGGCGGTGAGAGACATGATGCAGGCAGAGGGTGAGATACCGCAGGCAGAGAGAGATGACACACGCAAAGAGAGAGATGATGCAGGCAGAGAGTGAGATAACACATGCAAAGAGAGAGATGTTCCCTGTGCCAGGGCATCTCTCTCGCTGTGAGATGACACACAGAAAGAGAGAGATGGCGCAGGCAGAGAGTAAGATGACACACGCAAAGAGAGAGATGATGCAGGCAGAGAGTGAGATGACATACAAAAAAAGAGAGAGATGATGCAGGCGGTGAGAGACATGATGCAGGCAGAGGCTGAGATAGCGCAGCAGAGAGAGATGAGACATACAAAGAGAGAGATGGTGCAGGCAGAGAGTAAGATGACACATGCAAAGAGAGAGATGACGCAGGTAGAGAGTGAGATGACACACTCAAAGGGAGAGATGGTGCAGGCAGAGAGTGAGATGACACACGTAAAGAGAGAGATGTTCCCTGTGCCTGTGGCATCTCTCTCTTTGTGAGATGACACACACAAAGAGAGAGAGGGTTCAGGCAAAGAGTGAGATGACACATGCAAAGAGAGAGATGGTGCAGGCAGAGAATGAGATGACACACACAAAGATAGACATGGTGCAGGCAGAGAGTGAGATGTCACACGCAAAGAGAGAGATGACATACGCAAAGAGAGAGATGGCGCAGGCAGAGAGTGAGATGACACACGCAAAGAGAGAGATGACACATGCAAAGAGAGAGATGGTGCAGGCAGAGAGTGAGACGACATAAGCAAAGAGAGAGATGACACACACAAAGAGAGCGATGGCGCAGGCAGAGAGTGAGATGACACACGCAAAGAGAGAGATGACACATGCAAAGAGAGAGATGGTGCAGGCAGAGAGTGAGACGACATAAGCAAAGAGAGAGATGACACACACAAAGATAGACATGGTGCAGGTAGAGAGTGAGATGACACACTCAAAGAGAGAGATGGTGCAGGCAGAGAGTGAGATGACACACGTAAAGAGAGAGCTGTTCCCTGTGCCTGTGGCATCTCTCTCTTTGTGAGATGACACACACAAAGAGAGAGAGGGTTCAGGCAAAGAGTGAGATGACACATGCAAAGAGAGAGATGGTGCAGGCAGAGAATGAGATGACACACACAAAGATAGACATGGTGCAGGCAGAGAGTGAGATGTCACACGCAAAGAGAGAGATGACATACGCAAAGAGAGAGATGGCGCAGGCAGAGAGTGAGATGACACACGCAAAGAGAGAGATGACACATGCAAAGAGAGAGATGGTGCAGGCAGAGAGTGAGACGACATAAGCAAAGAGAGAGATGACACACACAAAGAGAGAGATGACACACGCAAAGAGAGAGATGGCGCAGGCAGAGAGTGAGATGACACACGCAAAGAAAGAGATAGTGCAGTCAGAGAGTGACATTAATGTTGAACCTGGTCTGTACTGCCATAAAGTGAGAAACAGCACTCACTGCATGATTTCCTACTCTGGTGAGACACAGTTGCTGTGCTATAAAATTACTTATGTTGTAAACTAGTGTTTATATCGTTTAGTTATTGTAATTGCTGTAGGAGAGTAGGGTCTGCTATCCTATGGTCACCCCAAATTTTTGCTTTTTGCTTCACTGGTTTATGACTTAATGTGGCTGTGGGCCTGCTAATCAGACCCACAGCCTGCTGTTCTCTCTCTAAATTGTTACCCATGTACTTTAGGTGCATAACGACATTGGAACTGGTTCACCTTATTGGCCCCTGTAACAGTGTACCCAGGGCATAGGTGCTTCCAAGGCCTACCAGGGGCTGCAGCATGTATTGTGCCACCCCTGGCCTGGCCTCCATATTTGACACAACTGGCTGATCACTCAGCTGGTGTAAGTCGGTGTAATCACCCCTTACTTAGGTGTAGTGTGCCTATACCTAACCTAAAATTGACACATATGTTCCTATCAGTCACTCCTATGGAAGGCCTCATCAATCCTGGAGGCAGAGTGCTGGGAAATATGTGAGATAGTGCTCTGGCATGAGCTGAGCCTGTCTGCAGCTTTCGGAACCATGTCCTTTAGCTGTTTCATGATACTGCCATACCATATACTCTTAAGTGCATTATGAACCTCGCGGTTAAATGCTATCTTTGGTTTGGCTTTATCAAAACATGTCGAGTAAGGTGTCATACGAATTGGAATACTACCCCCTCGCCAGTTCTGGCGACGGGGGTAGCATTCCACCCTTCTAGAGGGACACAACATGTACCTAGCCTGAACCCCGGTTAAAGTTAAACAGAGCCTCAGCATCACAAAATGGATGCTGCCACCACAGACACAAGTCTGACTTCCTGCTGCTGGGAGTCCTTCCAGCGAGGGCAGCTTGGACAAAGGGTTTCCTGCCTGGGGAGGTGCTAGCACCACCCCAGACAGGATTTTGTGTATTGGGTAGGACAGGGCTGAATAGAATCAGACATGCCTGGGGCACACAAGGTGTCCCTGTGCATAGGCCAGTTCAAACCGGTGCTGGGGCTTTCCAGCCCCAGTCCTGGCGTGAAACTGGAAAAGGAAAGGGGGTGTAACCACCCCCCTTCCTGGTTCCACCCAGAGGAGGGACCTAGTAGGTGATCCGCCCCCAGATTCGAATAAGAGTGGGAGCTGTGTCCTGAGACTTCAGATCATCCTGAATCAACTTGAAACTAAGAAGACGACTGGACTTCGACATTCTGCTGCACAGACGACTGAAGAGCATCTCCCTTGTGGCCTAGGAGTGGCCACCCTGTGAACACAGGCACCATCCAGCAACTCGACGTCTGCTTTGCCGCCGCCTCCCGCCGGAGCCCGAGCCCAGAGCCTGACAAGACTCAGACTCCCAGACTTCTCACAGCCCGATCCACAGTCCCTGCAAAGAAGGGACCAGTGGAGGCACCGAGAGACGTGAGACCGGACCTCTTGAAAGACCCCCGAGAAGCTGACTGCGCAGCACCTGAGGCACCCTCGATGCTGTGCTTTGGGGTTTGAGAAGCCCCAACCTCGAGCAGCCCTTGCACCGAAGATCAGCCCCCCAGCATCTCCACGATCTGCGTGGGGCCCTTTTGCACCATGCCACTCGACGCGCCATCCCGGCCACTTGCCACGTGGCTAGCGGCCATCTTGGCGACAAAAACGACAAACTACACCACTGGTCTGGTTGCACCAGATTGGCCCTTGCTCCCCTGAAAAGGAGCACCCGCTCTGACCTTGCTGGTCCGAGTGAGAAGCTTGAATCACTTCCTGCGTGGCTTGCTTTAGCCAAGGCCTGTTTGCTCCAATCAAGTTGCCGACACCGCCATCAGCGAGAGCCTACGTGGGACAGCTCGTGACCGACTCCTGGACGTCCTTGACCTCTTCGTGTCCACGTGGCTGCAGAGACAATCTTCACGACATCACCTGTTTGCCCCCGACATCGCCTGGTTCCAATCTGGTTCCACGGTAGTCACTGGCTAGTGACTTTGAACATTGTCCCCTCTGCTTCCAGGTCTTCACCTCTTCAGATCCACCCTTGGATCCACCGGAACTCTTCACATCGAGCCGCCTGCAGCCTCTTCAGCTCCAAGCACCATCGACCTGCGTGACGAAACCCGACACTACTTCGACCCTGTGCACCCGCTTCCTGTGGGTGAGGTAACTCAGCAACGCCGGTGTTCCCACACTGGTATACACCTCTAGTGTCTGTGTCTAAAGTTTCATCCTTCTAGGTCACTCGGAAGGTTCCTTAATAACTAACTTTGTAACTTTTACGCACCATTGACATTGCATTGGTAAAGCGTGCACTTTCCGCACTGCACCCGAGTCCCGCGGGCCTTTCCCGACTTCTTTACTGCTAGTCCCGAACAGCTCCAGCGATTCTGCAGGCCCTAGGCCTCTTCACTTTCCCCATAGTGGTTCTTATACCACTATTTTAGTATATGGTTTAGGTGGCCCCTAGGGCTCATCCATAATTGTGCAACTTTTGTGTATTTAAACTGTGTTTTGTTTTAACGCATTTGCTTCTGTGCTCATAAAGAGTATCAGGGTTATTTGTAGAAATAAATCTATATATATTTTCAATATATATCTGTGTGGTGTCCTTTCATTTGGTATTCAAGGGATTGTGTATGGTAAAACAGCTTGCTTCACATCCCTTTCCAGAGTTTAGCCTAAGACTGCTTAGTCCATGCTACCCCTAGGATAGCTTGTCTATAAGGTTGACTTTACAACCTGCACCATAAGGGTTGCTTGGCATGGTACAAGGTGATCACTAGAACTAGTGAGCATCATATACCAGGCCAACTTCTCACATTGGTGAGCAGCGGATTGGGATTTGAGCTTGCTGTTGTTTTACCATTACAATCTTTGAAAGTATCATTTGAAAGATCATACAGGTACCTGATAGGTACACTAAAACAAGACTAGATATACTTAGGTTCTACTGAACTTAGTTGTTGTAGAGGATAGGGAGTAGCACACCCTGACTACAACTACTAGATAGGTTTTGTAGGAAAACATAAGTGTAGGTAGATTGCAACACATCTACCACACTAGAGCAATGTCAGGAGCAGAGGGATCCACTGGACCCATCTCTGTTGAGAGTGACCCTCCAAGGGCACCATCCAAATTTGCTATCTTTCCATTTAAGGAACTGAGGCAACTGTGTTCCATGAGAGGAATCAAAACAGGTCCTACTCCTACAGCAGGACACCTCAGAGAGCTGTTAGACCAGTCTGAAGCTCTAAAGAACTCCAAACCAGGCCCCTCAGGGACTGGTGGGGAAGGTTCTCCTTCTGAAGAAGAAAACACTGATGCCCCTGCCCCTGTTATCCACATAGATGAGGAAGACCAGGTCACTGGAGAGACTCAGCCAGAGGATGAGGAAGAAGAGGAGGAGGAGGAAGAAAGTGGGTCTGATGATGAGAGAAATAGCCAGGTGTTAGTCAGCAGGCTTAACCAGGCTAACCTAAGCCTATTTGGGACTGAAGGTGGGTCCAACCCATTGAGGCCCCCAAATGGACCTAACCAGGAGCATAGGAGGAGGAGGAATCACTCAGGTGAGTCCAATACTTCCCATGTTTCTAGAGGTTCTCATGGCAACTCCAGAAGGGAGTTGACTAGCCCTCAGAGAAGGGAACATGAGGCCAAAATGAGGGAGGCTGAGCTTAGGATCCAGAGGCAAGAGTTAGAGGTTGCCCTGGCCAAAGAGAAACTTGCTAGAGCAAGGCAGCCTAGAGAGAGTGGATTAGAATCCACTGGTGGCAGCACTATCCCTAAGGATAAAGACAGGTCCTATGACAATAGAAACCTGAGTAAGATTGTGCCCCCCTACAAAGTTGGGGATGATATCCACAAATGGCTGACTGCACTTGAGAGAGCTTGCAAAGTACAGCAGGTCCCTCAGGAGCAGTGGGCAGCAATCTTGTGTCTCTCCTTTGAAGGTAGAGGCCGAGACAGACTCCTCACAGTTAGTGATGGGGATTCTAGAAACTACCTGGTCCTGAAGAGTGCTCTGATTGATGGGTTAGGCTTAACCACTGAACAGTACAGGTTAATGTTCAGAGACACCCAGAAGACACAGACTCAGGACTGGTCTGAATTTGTTGAATGTGCCACTAAGGCTCTGGAGGGCTGGTTGCTGGGAAGTAAGGTTACAGACTATGAAGGATTGTACAATTTGCTTATGAGAGACCAGATTTTAAATAACTGTCAGAACCAGCAGTTGCATCAACATTTGGTTGACTCAGATCTAACCTCTCCCCAAGAATTGGGAAAGAGGGCAGACAAATGGGTTAGAACCAGAGTTAAGCAAAAGAACCAGAACCAGAACCAGGGTGGTGACCAAAAGAAAACAGACCAGAAGGGTGGGGAGCAGAAAGCTAAAGACCAGAAGTCTTCAACAGGGCCCCAAACTAATACTGAGGGTGGGTCCCAAACTTCCAAGAAGAAGAAGAAAGAAGGTCAAAGAAAACCCTGGTGTAGCTTTTGCAAAAACACCACTCACTGGACAAGTGATTGTAAAAAGGGTGGAGCCCCCAACACTGCAGCCCCTAAGGCACCTGCACCCACTAGTACAGTTGGCAGTGTTGGTCCACAGACTAAGGGGGTAGTGGGTATCACCTTGGGAACTGATGGAGATTCTGACCTAGTCAGAATCCCCACACAGGCTGTTCTGATTTGTGATGGGGAGATTGATTTTTCCCCTACTGTCAGTCCCAATAATTTGGGCAAGTACAGACAGACACCTTTAATTAATGAAAAAGTGGCTCAAGCATACAGGGACACATGTGCCAGTGTCACTATGGTGACGCCTAGCTTTGTGGACCCTGGACAATACATACCAGGTGATAATTACCTGGTGACCAATGCCAGCAATGTCACTACTACACATAGTGTGGCAATTGTTAACTTTTCCTGGGGAGGGGTAACTGGCCTAAAAAGAGTTGTGGTTAGTGCTGATCTCCCAGTAGAATGTTTGTTGGGCAATGACCTGGAGAGCTCTCTATGGTCAGAAGTTGAGTACAGGACTCATGCAGAGATGTTAGGGATATCATCACATGTCCTTGCTGTGACCAGGTCACAGGCCAAAAAGTGCCTCTCTGAACCTCAGGTCTTGGATCCTGGAACAATGGACCAAGTACCTTCCAAGACAAGGAACAGGAGGGTAAAGGCTGTGCCTTCCCAAATGCCTACAAGTGAGGATCAGCCTTCACAGGAAGATGATTCTGAGACCCCTGAAGGAACTGTCCCTATAGAGCTTGAACCTGATCAGGTTGAGTTTCTGGGGACAGAGGGACCTTCTAGGGCAGACTTGGGGCAGGCTCAGTTATCCTGTCCTTCTCTTGAACCCCTCAGACAACAGGCTGCTGCTGAGGCTGCTGGGAATGCTCAAGGTACCCATAAGGTTTATGGGGTGATGGGCTCCTTTATTCAGAGGGTAGAGACCCCAAGCCTGGTACAACCAGGAGGTTGGTCATACCTCTGCAATTTAGGGGCTTCCTTCTTACCTTGGCACATGATATTCCCTTAGCAGGACACCTAGGCCAGAACAAAACATGGGACAGACTTGTCTGTCACTTTCACTGGCCTCACATGTCAGAAGATACAAAGGAGTTTTGTCGCTCCTGTGTAACCTGCCAAGCAAGTGGCAAAGCAGGTGGTACCACAAAGGCCCCCCTAATACCATTACCTGTGGTGGGGGTGCCATTTGAAAGGGTAGGGATTGACATTGTTGGACCAATGGATCCCCCTACAGCATCTGGGCACAGATTCATACTGGTGGTGGTGGACCATGCCACCAGGTACCCAGAGGCAATTCCACTTAGGACCACAACAGCTCCTGTTGTGGCCAGGGCCTTACTTGGAGTTTTCTCCAGAGTGGGGTTTCCTAAGGAGGTAGTATCTGATAGAGGTGCAAACTTCATGTCAGGATACTTGACAGCTATGTGGAAGGAATGTGGTGTCAACTATACGTTCACCACTCCCTATCATCCACAATGCAATGGGCTTGTTGAGAGATTCAACAAGACCCTAAAGGGCATGATCAAAGGATTACCTGAGAAGCTCAGGCGAAGATGGGATATCCTTCTGCCCTGCCTTCTGTTTGCTTACAGAGAGGTCCCACTAAAAGGTGTTGGCTTCAGCCCCTTTGAATTGTTGTTTGGACACCCTGTAAGAGGACCCCTATGTCTGGTGAGGGAAGGATGGGAGTTACCTCTCAAAAAGCCCAAGCAAGACATAGTGGACTATGTACTTGGTCTCCGCTCCAGGATGGCTGAGTATATGGAGAAGGCATCCAAAAACCTTGAGGCTAGCCAGGAATTACAGAAAGCCTGGCATGACCAAAAGGCTGTCCTGACTGAGTACCAGCCTGGACAGAAGGTATGGGTGTTGGAGCCAGTGGCCCCAGCAGCACTCCAAGACAAATGGTCTGGACCCCATACAATCCTTGAGAAAAAGGGAGAGGTTACCTACTTGGTGGACCTTGGAACTCCCAGGAGCCCCCACAGGGTGCTCCATGTTAACAGGCTGAAAGCATATGTTGACAGGAGAGACATGGGCTTGCTCATGGCTACAGATGAGGGGCAGGAGGAAGAGAGTGACCCTCTCCCAGACCTGCTGACTCAGAATCCTGAGGATGGCTCAGTTGATGGTGTGGCCTTAGATGGCAGCCTCACTGAACATCAGCAACATGACTGTAGACAGGTTTTGCAGTCATATCAACATATGTTCTCCCTGACACCCAGTCAGACTAACTGGTGTACCCATGTGGTGGACACTGGTGATAGTCTTCCTGTAAAGAACAAAATTTACAGGCAGCCTGACCATGTCAGAGACTGTATCAAGGCTGAGGTGCAAACGATGCTGGAGTTAGGTGTCATTGAGCCTTCAGAGAGCCCCATGGCTAGCCCAGTGGTTCTGGTCCCCAAACCTCACACCAAAGATGGAAAGAGAGAGATGAGGTTCTGTGTGGATTACAGAGGACTCAATGCTGTCACCAGGACAGATGCACACCCAATTCCAAGGGCAGATGAGCTCATAGACAAATTGGCTTCTGCCAAGTATTTGAGCACATTTGACTTGACAGCTGGCTACTGGCAAATCAGGTTAGCTGAGGAGTCTAAGGCCAAGACAGCATTTTCTACCCCCAGTGGGCATTACCAGTTTGTGGTGATGCCCTTTGGTTTGAAAAATGCACCTGCCACCTTCCAAAGGTTGGTGAATCAAGTCCTTACTGGGTTGGATGACTTTTGTGCAGCATATCTGGACGATATTGCTGTCTTTAGCTCCACCTGGGAGGATCACCTGGTCCACCTGAAGGAAGTGCTAGAGGCTCTGCAAAAGGCAGGCCTCACTATCAAGGCAACCAAGTGCCAGATAGGGCAGAGTAAGGTTGTGTACTTGGGCCACCTTGTGGGTGGAGGCCAAGTTCAACCACTGGAGAGTAAGATTCAGACCATAAAGGACTGGACTCCTCCAACTACCCAGACTCAGGTCAGAGCTTTCTTGGGCCTGACTGGGTACTACAGGAAGTTTGTTAAGAACTATGGGTCCATTGTGACTCCTCTTAATGACCTGACATCCAAGAAGATGCCCAAAAAGGTTCAGTGGACAGAATACTGTCAAAAGGCATTTGATGACCTGAAGAAGGCCATGTGCTCTGCACCTATCCTGAAGAGTCCTGACTACTCAAGAGAGTTTATTGTCCAAACAGATGCTTCTGAGTTGGGAGTGGGAGCTGTGCTTTCACAACTTAATGTAGATGGCCAAGACCAGCCCATTGCTTTTATTAGCAGAAGGCTGACCCCCAGAGAGAAACGTTGGTCAGCCATTGAGAGGGAGGCCTTTGCTGTGGTGTGGGCCCTGAAGAAGTTGAGACCATACTTGTTTGGCACTCACTTCAAGATTCAGACCGACCATAAGCCCCTCTTATGGCTTAATCAGATGAAGGGTGAAAACCCCAAACTGCTCAGGTGGTCCATTTCCCTACAGGGGATGGACTTTACAGTGGAGCACCGCCCAGGGACTGACCATGGTAATGCAGATGGTCTCTCCAGGTACTTCCACTTAGAACATGAAGACACAACTGGTCAAGGTTAGTCTAATGTCCCTGCGTTTGGGGGGGTTGTGTAGGAGAGTAGGGTCTGCTATCCTATGGTCACCCCAAATTTTAGCTTTTTGCTTCACTGGTTTATGACTTAATGTGGCTGTGGGCCTGCTAATCAGACCCACAGCCTGCTGTTCTCTCTCTAAATTGTTACCCATGTACTTTAGGTGCATAACGACATTGGAACTGGTTCACCTTATTGGCCCCTGTAACAGTGTACCCAGGTACCCAGGGCATAGGTGCTTCCAAGGCCTACCAGGGGCTGCAGCATGTATTGTGCCACCCCTGGCCTGGCCTCCATATTTGACACAACTGGCTGATCACTCAGCTGGGGTAAGTCGGTGTAAACACCCCTTACTTAGGTGTAGTATGCCTATACCTAACCTAAAATGGACATATATGTTCCTATCAGTCACTCCTATTGAAGGCCTCATCAATCCTGGAGGCAGAGTGCTGGGAAATATGTGAGATAGTGCTCTGGCATGAGCTGAGCCTGTCTGCAGCTTTCGGAACCATGTCCTTTAGCTGTTTCATGATACTGCCATACCATATACTCTTAAGTGCATTATGAACCTCGCGGTTAAATGCTATCTTTGGTTTGGCTTTATCAAAACATGTCGAGTAAGGTGTCATACGAATTGGAATACTACCCCCTCGCCAGTTCTGGCGACGGGGGTAGCATTCCACCCTTCTAGAGGGACACGACATGTACCTAGCCTGAACCCCGGTTAAAGTTAAACAGAGCCTCAGCATCACAAAGTGGATGCTGCCACCACAGACACAAGTCTGACCTCCTGCTGCTGGGAGTCCTTCCAGCGAGGGCAGCTTGGACAAAGGGTTTCCTGCCTGGGGAGGTGCTAGCACCACCCCAGACAGGATTTTGTGTATTGGGTAGGACAGGGCTGAATAGAATCAGACATGCCTGGGGCACACAAGGTGTCCCTGTGCATAGGCCAGTTCAAACCGGTGCTGGGGCTTTCCAGCCCCAGTCCTGGCGTGAAACTGGACAAAGGAAAGGGGGTGTAACCACCCCCCTTCCTGGTTCCACCCAGAGGAGGGACCTAGTAGGTGATCCGGCCCCCCAGATTCGAATAAGAGTGGGAGCTGTGTCCTGAGACTTCAGATCATCCTGAATCAACTTGAAACTAAGAAGATGACTGGACTTCGACATTCTGCTGCACAGAAGACTGAAGAGCATCTCCCTTGTGGCCTAGGAGTGGCCACCCTGTGAACACAGGCACCATCCAGCAACTCGGCATCTGCTTTGCCGCCGCCTCCCGCTGGAGCCCGAGCCCAGAGCCTGACAAGACCCAGACTCCCAGACTTCTCACAGCCCGATCCACAGTCCCTGCAAAGAAGGGACCCGTGGAGGCACCGAGAGACGTGGGACCGGACCTCTTGAAAGACCCCCGAGAAGCTGACTGCGCAGCACCTGAGGCACCCTGGACGCTGTGCTTTGGGGTTTGAGAAGCCCCAACCTCGAGCAGCCCTTGCACCAAAGATCAGCCCCCCAGCATCTCCACAATTTGCGTGGGGCCCTTTTGCACCGTGCCACTTGACGCGCCATCCCGGCCACTTGCCACGTGGCTAGCGGCCATCTTGGTGATGAAAACGACGGACTACACTGCTGGTCTGGTTGCTCCAGATTGGCCCTTGCTCCCCTGAAAATGAGCACCCGCTCTGACCTTGCTGGTCCGAGTGAGAAGCTTGAATCACTTCCTGCGTGGCTTGCTTTAGCCAAGGCCTGTTTGCTCCAATCAAGTTGCCGACACCGCCATCAGCAAGAGCCTACGTGGGACAGCTCGTGACCGACTCCTGGACGTCCTTGACCTCTTTGTATCCACGTGGCTGCAGAGACAATCTTCACGACATCACCTGTTTGCACCCGACATCGCCTGGTTCCAATCTGGTTCCACGGTAGTCACTGGCTAGTGACTTTGAACATTGTCCCCTCTGCTTTCAGGTCTTCACCTCTTCAGATCCACCCTTGGATCCACCGGAACTCTTCACATCGAGCCGCCTGCAGCCTCTTCAGCTCCAAGCACCATCGACCTGCGTGACGAAACCCGACACTACTTCGACCCTGTGCACCCGCTTCCTGTGGGTGAGGTAACTCAGCAACGCCGGTGTTCCCACACTGGTATACACCTCTAGTGTCTGTGTCTAAAGTTTCATCCTTCTAGGTCACTCGGAAGGTTCCTTAATAACTAACTTTGTAACTTTTACGCACCATTGACATTGCATTGGTAAAGCGTGCACTTTCCGCACTGCACCCGAGTCCCGCGGGCCTTTCCCGACTTCTTCACTGCTAGTCCCGAACAGCTCCAGTGATTCCCCAGGCCCTAGGCCTCTTCACTTTCCCCATAGTGGTTCTTATACCACTATTTTAGTATATGGTTTAGGTGGCCCCTAGGGCTCATCCATAATTGTGCAACTTTTGTGTATTTAAACTGTGTTTTGTTTTAACGCATTTGCTTCTGTGCTCATAAAGAGTATCAGGGTTATTTGTAGAAATAAATCTATATATATTTTCAATATATATCTGTGTGGTGTCCTTTCATTTGGTATTCAAGGGATTGTGTATGGTAAAACAGCTTGCTTCACATGCCTTTACAGAGTTTAGCCTAAGACTGCTTAGTCCATGCTACCCCTAGGATAGCTTGTCTATAAGGTTGACTTTACAACCTGCACCATAAGGGTTGCTTGGCATGGTACAAGGTGATCACTAGAACTAGTGAGCATCATATACCAGGCCAACTTCTCACAATTGCCATGTAGTATGTTAGTAGTGGTCTATAATATGTTATTTTTTCTTTACAACAGATTGTAATTATCAAGAAAAAGAAGAAGTAAAATGCCTACAAAATCTCCTAAAAAAAAATATATATAAGAAAACTTACTTTTCCAAGAAAACGCAATTGCAAGATGTATGTAAAAAACAAAATACAGAGAAAAAGAAGAATGTTCCTGGTAAGGCAACTAAGCATTTCATACGGAAATTAACTCAATGTAAAAAAAGTCAAGATAATGTACAAAAGAAAAAACATGTTTCTGCAACTACAAAAAAAAGCAAAATCCAAGCAAAAATATAGAAAAAGTTTATGGAGATTATATTGTCTATATTAATAGACGTAAAAATCAGTTCATTGACATTCGTAGGCGAATGTTTTATAACAGAATTCTTTTAAATTTATTAAAAAATGTTAAAAATTGCAAAAGGAAAACTGATTCATATTAGAAACAAAAAGTATAGAGAGGATAGTTGATCAGGCTTTTGAAAAGAAAAAAAAAATATTTATTTTAGTTATCAATAGAATTCGTATACTAGACAAGGTAATCAATGTTTTGAAATCAAAAAGTAAGTGGAAAAGAGTAATTAATCGGACTAATTTTTGTGATGTTTTTTATGGAGAATGGAAGCATAGTTCAAGTTGTGAGCCATTTTTTAATGAAGAGAGTTATTTTCAGGATAATGATTTGGTGCATGCAGTTGACACCAGTGGTCGAGGATATGAGGTGACAGACAGTTGTCCGATTGAAAAAGAAAAAGTTGTGCCTAGAAATGCAGAAGAGGTGTTAGCTGATGAAGTTTTAGGTAGACATCCTAAGGCTCCAGTGTACACTTGGAATTGTAGTAGTATTTATAGTGTGCGACAGGATTCAATTGATTTGTTTCGCAATTTCTTACGTACATATACTAAGAAAAGTCTAAAACAAAAAATTAAAATGTTGTAAGAGTTAGATCCTTGCAGAGTAAGAGAAAAAACAGGTTTGCATGGTCATTTACTGGCTTGTCTTTCTAGAAAAGTATGTCAGAGTGTTTTCCATCATTTTAGGATGTTAGCAGTACATCATATTAAAGTGAGGAAATTAGTGAGAAGGTTGTATTATGCAAAAAGTCCAGCATTAATGTTAAAAAAGTTGAAGAGTGCTCTTTTGCATGGATCTGTATTAGATGTGAACAACATTTGTGAAGAAATTGAGTTAAGTTACTTTGGTGAAAAAGAGGGCAGTGCAGAGACTGATACAGTAATAGAAGGTAATGTGGAAGAGAATGTACAGAATTTAAGTACAGAACATTTTGACCATGAAATTACAAAGTTTAAGGTCATTTCAAGTGAAAGGCCACATTTTTCTTGTCTGTGTTGTCGACAAACTCATTATAAGAATTAGACTAGGTTAGTTGATTTATATGTAAAAAGTGAAAAGCAAAATAATAATGAGTGGAAGGCTTTTGCAACATATTTGTTGTTAGAGAATTGTTTTGATTTGGGTTCTGTTCTGCGTATTTGTAAATATTGTTATAATAAATTAAATGAAAACAAAATGCCTGCTAGAGCTGTACATAATAATCTTGAGTTGGTAAACATTCCTTCTGAATTGATGGATTTAAATACTTATGAGTCTATTCTGATTCAATGTGTGCATCCATTTCAGGCTATTGTTCGCATGGAGCCTAAGACAGGGAAATTGCCTCCTTCAGATTTACAGAGAGTATTAAAGGGAAGAGTTGTTTATTTGCCTCTAGATTTAAAGAAAAATATTGATACAATTGGTGTTGAAAAAGTGAAAGAGGAACCTCTGGTTATTCTAGTTAATGGCGTTCCTACAAAAGAGTAAGAAAATCTGGCAAGAATTAGTGGATGTTAGGAAAGTCAAAAAGGCAACGTTGTATTTGGTAAAAAAACAATCAGTACTACAAAAATGAATATGTAGGGGAAGAGGAAACAACTGTAGAAGAGGACAGTGATTTGCCAGCTGGGCAAATTGAAAAAGTGGATGTGTCCAGAAGTGAACAAATTTATGAACATTATAGTGTTCATCCTCTGCATTCCAAAGAAGTAATGGGGAATGCTATTGACTTGTTCCAAATGTAAGAAGCAAAAGGAAGTCCCATTAGTGTATGGGAAGAAAGCTTGGAAACTCGTTGTTTTCCTCAGTTATTTCCAACAGGTCAAGGTGGTCGATATGATGACCGATCTGTTCAAATTCCTGCATCTGAATACCGGACTTTAAGATTATATGCAGAAGATCCAAGGTTTCGCCAATGTATTCCATATTTGTTTCATCTTCTGTTTGAGAGTGACTTGTCTGGACTTTCTTATGCAGTGAACTATATACTGAAAAGTGGAGTACATCTGCAAAATGTTTCGGCAAGGGACTTTATGGATAAAGTCCAACAGCAAGACACTATTTTGGAGTCTCAGCTAATTAATCTCATGGCATGTCAGCATGGTACCAACGAGTATTGGTACCGTCGTCATGGGGAACTGAAATGTATGCTAAGAAACTTAGGAACAGCTACATGGTTCCTTACTCTTAGCTGTGCTGAGTATGCTTGGGAAGACTTACTTCAAGTTCTTCGAGAGGCAAATGCAAACACAGAAAATATAGAATACAAGACACCTGGAGAACTGTGCTCTTTGGATCCAGTTAATGTATGCAGGTATTTCAATCATAGATTTGAAGCTATGATGTCTTTTATCACAAACAAAAAAATCCTCCTCTTGGAGAGGTTCTGGATTTCTTTTGGAGAAAGGAGTATCAAGCAAGAGGTGCTCCTCACATACATATGCTGCTATGGATCAAAGATGCCCCCAAATTCGGAACAGATTCAGATGAGACAGTGATGAGTTTTATTGAACAATATGCTACATGTACTGTACCAAAAAGTACAGAAGAAAACAATTTAAGACAACAAGTGTTACGATTTCAAACCCATCGTTGTGGAAAATACTGTCATCGAAAATACAAATCTAAGGACAAGTTCTACACAAAATGTCGTTTTGCATTTCCACGTCCAGTAACATCGAAAGGAAGAGTGAACAATTTGATGTCATCTTTACGACATACTGTGACAAGAAAATCACCAAAAAATACATACAACTTAAAAAGAAATGAAGACTCCAAATACATAAATGACTATAACCCAGTCATTTTGTCCATGTGGAATGCTAACATGGATATTCAATATGTTGCTGACAACTCTATTGCTGTGGCTCGATATGTAACGTCTTACATAACAAAATTAGAAAAGACAGAACTAAAGGAAATGTGGGAAGAAATTTCTTATGAAAAGAGCCTAAGTAAGAAATTGTACATTTACAGTCTGAAGATGTTGTCACATCGAGAAATTGAAGCATACGAATGTTCAGATCGGTTATCATCAGCAAGTTTATATGCCAAATCTAGAACAATCATTTGGGTGAGTCTAGGTCTTGCTGCAACACGAAACCGAGTTTTGAAATCTGTACAAGAAATTGAGTATTTGGCAGAGAAAGAACCAAACAGTACATATATTTTGAAGACAAACATGTTGGATACATACTATCCAAATAGAAGTACTCATCTTGACAATGTTTGTCTCTATGAAGTACTGCAAAGCTATACTTTTAAAAGGAATATTACAGAAGATATCAATAAAGGAGTATATGCTGTAATTGGATGTGAATGATGTCTGGTGAAACAAAGAAAAGGACATTTGATTAATCATCGAAAATTGAGTTGCGAATCTCCTGACAAAAGGGAATTTTACTATTTAGCTCTTTTGCAACTCTTTAAGCCATGGCGTACAGAAGAGGAAATACTTGGAGATTTTCTCAGTTATGAAGATTCTTTCAATGCAAGCAAAAATACTATAGAATGTCCTGCTTTCACTAATTATCTGCAAATGTTGAACGATGAAATACAGCAAGAAGCTACAATTGCAGCAGAGATTGCTAGAGACAGTTCTCAAGACAGTCAGAGTTCTGCTTCGTTGAGTCAGGATCCACTCGGAGGACCAATTATCCAAAATGAAGCTGCCACTGCCATGGATGAGGTGGAAAGAGCAATGGAACAAGCTCAGGAGGATGTAGTAAACTTATAAGAATTGGAAAAACAACTAAACGTTGAGCAGAAACAAATATATGATGAAGTCATAGAACAGGTTGAGCATGGTTTATGTCATGAGAAAAAAGAGTGCTCATGTACGTCATTTAAACCTGTCCGACTGTACGTGAGTGGAGAAGCAGGAACTGGAAAAAGTTTTCTAATTAAAGGAATTGCAACTTATCTACAGAAAATAACTGAGTCATCGCTCTCTTGTGTTGTTACCGCTCCAACTGGGTTGGCAGCACATAACATTAAGGGGATTACTTTACATCGTTTATTGATGCTGCCAGTAGAGCATGATAATACATTACAATACCACAAGCTATCTGGAGAAGCTTGTTGTGAATTTTCCCGAGTCCTGAAGAAAATGAAACTTCTTATCATTGATGAGGTAAGCATGGTATCAAATGTAATGCTTGCTTTTGTGCATTTAAGAATGCAACAAATTCTTAAAACAGAGTATGATGTGTTATTTGGAGGCAAACACATCATTGTTTTTGGAGATCTACTGCAGCTAACTCCAGTGAAAGGACAACCAGTGTTTAAAATGCTTACGCATGAAGATACCAGAAAGTGCCTAGGGAGTATTGGAAATGTTAATATATGGTTATATTTTAAATATGCAGAACTGCTTCAAAATATGCGACAGGCAAAGGATGAAGATTATAAAAATATTCTTCAAGATATAAGAATTGGAAAAGTAAGTGAACATTGCAAAGAAGCTTTACAGGCACAATTACTTTCAAATATGTTTCCAAACGAAAATATTCCCCCAGAGAATATTTATAGGAAAATTGCTGAAAACAAATCTGTGATATGCTTGATGCCAACTCTGCAAGAATGTTCAATCTTCAACAACAAAATGTTAAAGTTAGAAAATCAAGAGATTGTAAAACTGGAAGCTAGTGATAAGATAGAGCATTAAGGAGCTACTATTATTTTGTCAGAAAAGTTGAAATCAAAATTGGATTCTTTAGAGAAGACAATATCTAAAACTGCTGGTTTGGAAAAGACTCTGTATGCATCTTTAAATTGTCGTATAATTTTATAACGGAATTTACATGTGGAAAGAGGTTTAGTAAATGGAGCAATGGGTCATGTTGTTGATTTTGTGAATTACCGAAATAGAGATGGAATTGAATTTATAAGAATTAAGTTTGATGGTATTGAAGAAGTACAACAATTGAGTCGTTGTTCTGCTCGTTTTTTGCTTGTAAAAGATTTGTATGTCCGCCGAAAACAGTTTCCTGTTTGTTTGGCATATGCGGTGACTATTCATAAATCTCAAGGTTTAAGTGTAGATAGTGCTTTGGTGAATATTGGAAGTTCTGTGTTCAAAGAGGGTATGGCATATGTTGCTTTATCTCGAGTCAGAACTTTATCTGGATTATACTTGATTGATTTTGATGAGACAAAGATTAGTGCAGATCTAAATTTTGTGAAAAAGTATAATAGGTTAAGAAGAGAATGTGCTCCAAATTTACCTCAATATTCTTTATTTCAAAAGCCTGTGGTAGGCCGAAAAAAAAGAAATGAGAAAAACTGTAGCGAGGTTGTAGCAAAAAGAAAAAAACTAGATGAACCAGTAATTGTAAGCAGAAAGGAAAAGGATTCTGTTGAAGATGTTGTTGGATTTCAGTTTGAAAACAGTTCTGGTGTCAACTGCTATGCTAATGTAGTGGTTAATGTTGTTTTTCTTCTCCAAACTTTACAAGAGCAGATTGTAGAAAATCGTGATCAAAGATGTTGTTGTTTGTTGAATACTGTGTTTGAGAGATGTAGCAGTGATAAAACAAAAATTGAAAGTGTTTCTGATATTCGAAAGGTTTTAGACATATGTTCTGGTCTAAATCAATTTTCACAGAATATTCAGCAAGATTGTCAGGAATTTCTAATGTATATGCTTGTTGTATTGCAAGATGAAGGTATAGATGTTGAAAATCTTTTTGGCCTTTCTTATAAATGGCAACATGACTGCGACAATTGTTCCTTTTCAAGTAGTACTACAATAGACACTGAAAGATTTATATATTTGACTTTACCAGACTCCAAATCAGTATCTTTCAATAATCTCGTTAGAGAAGCAAATCAAAACATGGTATGTACCCAATGTAACTCTGCAATGTTATCAACATTATTTATACAAAGATATGGACAGTATGTAATTTTAATGTTCCAACGATGTAGACCTGATGGAACTAAATTGACAACTTTAATTAAAAATGTTGTGGCTTCTCAATTATCAATTTCAGGAAGAACCTTTATAACTGCAGCAATTATTTTCCATGATGGTCCTTCTACAACATCAGGACATTACACAGCTTATTTAAAAGGTCAAAAAGGCTGGACTTATTGTAACGATACTCAATTGACTTTCAAACAATGTTTGCCTTCTGACTTACAAAATTCTTACCTAGTGTTCTTACAACCCAAATTTTAGAAAAAGTAATTGGCCTAGGAAGATTAGAGCAGTTAATAAAAGTTAGTCTGCTGTTCAAAATTAATTTGTGAGTGAGAGTGATCAAGATAATAAAAAACTTGTAGTTCTCATAGAGGTAGTGTAAGTGTATAACATAGTGAGTGATATCAGTATTATAGGAAATGTTGATCATGAGTGAGACAGAGGTGGAAATATAACTATTGTTAGATGATCGAATAGATGTTGGAGCTTTTCATTCAGAAAGTGGGGTAAATGGAAGTTTAAAAGTACTATTAAGTAATTTACAAAAAAAGGACTTTTCATATACTATTTGGCCTCGTGGAAAAGTTAATGAATCAAAAATGAGTATTTCGGGTAAATGTTGCTAATTTATGTTTCTATATTACTTTACTTTGAGAGTATAATAATGACATACTAATGTTTTATTAATTTGTGATTGTTGATATGTACGTAAGAAATTTTTATTTGGAAGAAAACATTTAAGATGTGTTTTTTTCTAAGTTTTACATTATTTATTGAAACGTTGTATGTTTTTTTTTAAACACAATCTTTTTGATTGTGGTTTTTTTTTGCCCCCGTCATATGATGAGTAGTATTGAACTCACTGTTTTTAGTGAAATTCAATATATTCTGAGAACAGTAAAAATAAATCATATAACATGTTGTACAAGTTATTTTGTATTTTGTTTTGTGTCAAATATATATTATACTCCCCTTGTCTCACGCTCACTCACCTTTATCCACCCTCTATCACCCCTCTTTACTCACTCTCACTGCCCTTCTCTCACCCTCCTTCACTCCTGTTCCCTTACTCCACTTCCCTCACTACCCCTCATTCCCCATTCCTTCACTCCCCTTCCCCTCTCTCCCGTCCTCCACTTTCCAGCTCTCAGTCCCTCTACTTCACTCCCCTTCCCCTTCTTTCCTTCCTTTGCTCCCTCAGTAATTCCCCTTCCCTCACTCACCTTACTCTACTTCACTCACTCCTTCTCTCACTCCCTCTGTCCTCTCACATCCTCACTCCCCTTCCCTCACTCCCTCTCTCTTACCCTCACTCCCTCCATCCCCTCACTTTGTCACTCCCCCTTCCCTCACACTCACTCCCTTTAACTCACCAACACTCCCTCACTTACCTTACTATACTCTCTCACTTAGTCCCCTTCTCTCACTCCTTCCTTCACTACCTCTGTCCTCACTCCCTCACTCCCCTTGTCTGACGCTCACTCGCCTTTATCCACCCTCTATCACCCCTCTTTCCTCAACCTCACTGCCCTTCTCTCACCCTCCCTCACCCCCGTTCCCTTACTCCACTTCTCTCACTTATCCTCATTCCCCATCCTTAACTCCCCTTCCCTTCACTCTCCTCCCGCACTCACCTTTTCCCAGTCCCTCTGCTTCACTCCCCTTCCCCTTCTTTCCTTCCTTTGCTCCCTCAGTAATTCCCCTTCCCTCACTCACCTTACTCTACTTTACTCACTCCTTCTCTCACTCCCTCTGTCCTCTCACTTCCTCACTCCTCTCCCCTCACTCTCTCTCTGTTACCCTCACTCCCTTTGTCCCCTCACTCTCTCACGCCCCTTCACTCACCCTCACTCACCTTCCATCCCTCATTGTCGTGAATGCACCCTCACTCACTCCCTCTTCCCTCTCACTCACTCCCTTTTCCTTACTCCCCTTTCCTCATTTAGTTTTGCTAACTCACATTCCTTTAGTATCTTACTCACCTTCAGTTCATTTCTCTCTCCCTCTCTTCCTCTGTGTCACTGAATCTATCCGTCTCATTATCCTCTTAGTATTTTGCTCTCGCTCTATTTCTTTTTCCCTCTCTCTGTCCTTCACTGTTCCTTTCTTTCTCTTTCTGTGTCCTTCACTCCTACTTTATCTCTTAGTACTCTTTTATGACTTTTAATCTCCTGCCTTGTCTCTTGTATTTTGAAATATATATTATATAAATTATAACTTATTTTTTGTCCCTCTTCCACAGATATTAAATTTAGTAAAAATATGTAATTAAGTTTACATTACTTATAAGGTAAGTTTGACAAACAACATTTAGTTTCTCATCACTCTTTTCCTTAAACTCACTGCTCTTCTCTCACCCTCCCTCACCCCTGTTCCCTTACTCCGCTTCCCTCACTTATTCTCATTCCCCATGTTTACTCCCCTTTCCCTCACTCCCCTCCCACACTCAACTTCTTTCAGTCCCCCTGCTTTACTTTCCTTCCCCTCTCTTCCCTTCCTTTGCTCCCTCACTCATTCTCCTTTCCTCTCTCACCGTACTCCACTTCACTCACTCCTACTCTCGCTCCCTCTGTCCTCTCACTTCCTTACTCCCCTTCCCTCACTCCCTCTCTCTTAGCCTCACTCTCTCCGTCCCCTCACTCTCTCACTCCTCTTCCGTCACGCTCACTCCCTATAACTCACCCACACTCCCTCACTTACCTTTCTTTGCTCCCTTACTCAGTCCCTTTCTGTCACTCCTTCCTTCACTCCCTCTGTCCCCTCACTCCCTCACTCCCCTTGTCTTACCCTCTCTCACTTTTATCCACCCTCTTTCACTTCTCTTTACTCATGTTCACTGCCCTTCTCTCACCCTCCCTCACCCCTGTTCCCTTACTCCGGTTCCCTCACTATCCCTCATTCCCCATCCTTCACTCCCCACTCTATACTTTTATCCCCCACTCACCTTCTCTCAGTACCTCTGCTTCAGTCCTCTTTCCCTCTATTCCCTTCCTTCGCTCCCTCACTCATTCCCCTTCCCTCACTCACCTTACTCTACTTCACTCACTCCTTCTCTCACTCCCTCTGTCCTCTCACATCCTCACTCTCCTTCCCTCACTCCCTCTCTCTTAGCCTCATTCCCTCTGTCCCCTCACTCTCTCAGTCCCCTTTACTCATGCTCACTCCCTTTAACTCTCCCACATTCCCTCACTTACCTTTCTTTGCTCCCTCACTCAGTCCCCTTCTCTCACTCTTTCCTTCACTCTCTCTGTCTCCTCACTCCCTCACTCCCCTTGTCTCACACTCACTTGCCTTTATCCACCCTCTATCACCACTCTTTCCTTAACCTCACTGCTCTTCCCTTACCTTCCCTCACCCCCGTTCCCTTATTCCGTTTCACTCACTTATCCTCATTCCCCATGTCCACTCCCCTTCCCCTCACTCCCCTCCCACACTCACCTTCTTTCAGTCCCCCTGCTTCACTTCCCTTCCCCTCTCTTCCCTTCCTTCGCTCCCTCACTCATTCTCCTTTCCTCTCTCACCGTACTCCACTTCACTGACTCCTTGAGAATATGTAAAGAATATAGCTCTTTTTGGAAAAGCAGATTGTAGAAAATTGTGATCAAAGATGTTGTTGTTTGTTGAATACTGTGTTTGAGAGATGTAGCAGTGATAAAACAAAAATTGAAAGTGTTTCTGATATTCGAAAGGTTTTAGACATATGTTCTGGTCTAAATCAATTTTCACAGAATATTCAGCAAGATTGTCAGGAATTTCTAATGTATATGCTTGTTGTATTGCAAGATGAAGGTATAGATGTTGAAAATCTTTTTGGCCTTTCTTATAAATGGCAACATGACTGCGACAATTGTTCCTTTTCAAGTAGTACTACAATAGACACTGAAAGATTTATATATTTGACTTTACCAGACTCCAAATCAGTATCTTTCAATAATCTCGTTAGAGAAGCAAATCAAAACATGGTCTGTACCCAATGTAACTCTGCAATGTTATCAACATTATTTATACAAAGATATGGACAGTATGTAATTTTAATGTTCCAACGATGTAGACCTGATGGAACTAAATTGACAACTTTAATTAAAAATGTTGTGGCTTCTCAATTATCAATTTCAGGAAGAACCTTTATAACTGCAGCAATTATTTTCCATGATGGTCCTTCTACAACATCAGGACATTACACAGCTTATTTAAAAGGTCAAAAAGGCTGGACTTATTGTAACGATACTCAATTGACTTTCAAACAATGTTTGCCTTCTGACTTACAAAATTCTTACCTAGTGTTCTTACAACCCAAATTTTAGAAAAAGTAATTGGCCTAGGAAGATTAGAGCAGTTAATAAAAGTTAGTCTGCTGTTCAAAATTAATTTGTGAGTGAGAGTGATCAAGATAATAAAAAACTTGTAGTTCTCATAGAGGTAGTGTAAGTGTATAACATAGTGAGTGATATCAGTATTATAGGAAATGTTGATCATGAGTGAGACAGAGGTGGAAATATAACTATTGTTAGATGATCGAATAGATGTTGGAGCTTTTCATTCAGAAAGTGGGGTAAATGGAAGTTTAAAAGTACTATTAAGTAATTTACAAAAAAAGGACTTTTCATATACTATTTGGCCTCGTGGAAAAGTTAATGAATCAAAAATGAGTATTTCGGGTAAATGTTGCTAATTTATGTTTCTATATTACTTTACTTTGAGAGTATAATAATGACATACTAATGTTTTATTAATTTGTGATTGTTGATATGTACGTAAGAAATTTTTATTTGGAAGAAAACATTTAAGATGTGTTTTTTTCTAAGTTTTACATTATTTATTGAAACGTTGTATGTTTTTTTTTAAACACAATCTTTTTGATTGTGGTTTTTTTTTGCCCCCGTCATATGATGAGTAGTATTGAACTCACTGTTTTTAGTGAAATTCAATATATTCTGAGAACAGTAAAAATAAATCATATAACATGTTGTACAAGTTATTTTGTATTTTGTTTTGTGTCAAATATATATTATACTCCCCTTGTCTCACGCTCACTCACCTTTATCCACCCTCTATCACCCCTCTTTACTCACTCTCACTGCCCTTCTCTCACCCTCCTTCACTCCTGTTCCCTTACTCCACTTCCCTCACTACCCCTCATTCCCCATTCCTTCACTCCCCTTCCCCTCGCTCCCGTCCTCCACTTTCCAGCTCTCAGTCCCTCTACTTCACTCCCCTTCCCCTTCTTTCCTTCCTTTGCTCCCTCAGTAATTCCCCTTCCCTCACTCACCTTACTCTACTTCACTCACTCCTTCTCTCACTCCCTCTGTCCTCTCACATCCTCACTCCCCTTCCCTCACTCCCTCTCTCTTACCCTCACTCCCTCCATCCCCTCACTTTGTCACTCCCCCTTCCCTCACACTCACTCCCTTTAACTCACCAACACTCCCTCACTTACCTTACTATACTCTCTCACTTAGTCCCCTTCTCTCACTCCTTCCTTCACTACCTCTGTCCTCACTCCCTCACTCCCCTTGTCTGACGCTCACTCGCCTTTATCCACCCTCTATCACCCCTCTTTCCTCAACCTCACTGCCCTTCTCTCACCCTCCCTCACCCCCGTTCCCTTACTCCACTTCTCTCACTTATCCTCATTCCCCATCCTTAACTCCCCTTCCCTTCACTCTCCTCCCGCACTCACCTTTTCCCAGTCCCTCTGCTTCACTCCCCTTCCCCTTCTTTCCTTCCTTTGCTCCCTCAGTAATTCCCCTTCCCTCACTCACCTTACTCTACTTTACTCACTCCTTCTCTCACTCCCTCTGTCCTCTCACTTCCTCACTCCTCTCCCCTCACTCTCTCTCTGTTACCCTCACTCCCTTTGTCCCCTCACTCTCTCACGCCCCTTCACTCACCCTCACTCACCTTCCATCCCTCATTGTCGTGAATGCACCCTCACTCACTCCCTCTTCCCTCTCACTCACTCCCTTTTCCTTACTCCCCTTTCCTCATTTAGTTTTGCTAACTCACATTCCTTTAGTATCTTACTCACCTTCAGTTCATTTCTCTCTCCCTCTCTTCCTCTGTGTCACTGAATCTATCCGTCTCATTATCCTCTTAGTATTTTGCTCTCGCTCTATTTCTTTTTCCCTCTCTCTGTCCTTCACTGTTCCTTTCTTTCTCTTTCTGTGTCCTTCACTCCTACTTTATCTCTTAGTACTCTTTTATGACTTTTAATCTCCTGCCTTGTCTCTTGTATTTTGAAATATATATTATATAAATTATAACTTATTTTTTGTCCCTCTTCCACAGATATTAAATTTAGTAAAAATATGTAATTAAGTTTACATTACTTATAAGGTAAGTTTGACAAACAACATTTAGTTTCTCATCACTCTTTTCCTTAAACTCACTGCTCTTCTCTCACCCTCCCTCACCCCTGTTCCCTTACTCCGCTTCCCTCACTTATTCTCATTCCCCATGTTTACTCCCCTTTCCCTCACTCCCCTCCCACACTCAACTTCTTTCAGTCCCCCTGCTTTACTTTCCTTCCCCTCTCTTCCCTTCCTTTGCTCCCTCACTCATTCTCCTTTCCTCTCTCACCGTACTCCACTTCACTCACTCCTACTCTCGCTCCCTCTGTCCTCTCACTTCCTTACTCCCCTTCCCTCACTCCCTCTCTCTTAGCCTCACTCTCTCCGTCCCCTCACTCTCTCACTCCTCTTCCGTCACGCTCACTCCCTATAACTCACCCACACTCCCTCACTTACCTTTCTTTGCTCCCTTACTCAGTCCCTTTCTGTCACTCCTTCCTTCACTCCCTCTGTCCCCTCACTCCCTCACTCCCCTTGTCTTACCCTCTCTCACTTTTATCCACCCTCTTTCACTTCTCTTTACTCATGTTCACTGCCCTTCTCTCACCCTCCCTCACCCCTGTTCCCTTACTCCGGTTCCCTCACTATCCCTCATTCCCCATCCTTCACTCCCCACTCTATACTTTTATCCCCCACTCACCTTCTCTCAGTACCTCTGCTTCAGTCCTCTTTCCCTCTATTCCCTTCCTTCGCTCCCTCACTCATTCCCCTTCCCTCACTCACCTTACTCTACTTCACTCACTCCTTCTCTCACTCCCTCTGTCCTCTCACATCCTCACTCTCCTTCCCTCACTCCCTCTCTCTTAGCCTCATTCCCTCTGTCCCCTCACTCTCTCAGTCCCCTTTACTCATGCTCACTCCCTTTAACTCTCCCACATTCCCTCACTTACCTTTCTTTGCTCCCTCACTCAGTCCCCTTCTCTCACTCTTTCCTTCACTCTCTCTGTCTCCTCACTCCCTCACTCCCCTTGTCTCACACTCACTTGCCTTTATCCACCCTCTATCACCACTCTTTCCTTAACCTCACTGCTCTTCCCTTACCTTCCCTCACCCCCGTTCCCTTATTCCGTTTCACTCACTTATCCTCATTCCCCATGTCCACTCCCCTTCCCCTCACTCCCCTCCCACACTCACCTTCTTTCAGTCCCCCTGCTTCACTTCCCTTCCCCTCTCTTCCCTTCCTTCGCTCCCTCACTCATTCTCCTTTCCTCTCTCACCGTACTCCACTTCACTGACTCCTTGAGAATATGTAAAGAATATAGCTCTTTTTGGAAAAGCAGATTGTAGAAAATCGTGATCAAAGATGTTGTTGTTTGTTGAATACTGTGTTTGAGAGATGTAGCAGTGATAAAACAAAAATTGAAAGTGTTTCTGATATTCGAAAGGTTTTAGACATATGTTCTGGTCTAAATCAATTTTCACAGAATATTCAGCAAGATTGTCAGGAATTTCTAATGTATATGCTTGTTGTATTGCAAGATGAAGGTATAGATGTTGAAAATCTTTTTGGCCTTTCTTATAAATGGCAACATGACTGCGACAATTGTTCCTTTTCAAGTAGTACTACAATAGACACTGAAAGATTTATATATTTGACTTTACCAGACTCCAAATCAGTATCTTTCAATAATCTCGTTAGAGAAGCAAATCAAAACATGGTCTGTACCCAATGTAACTCTGCAATGTTATCAACATTATTTATACAAAGATATGGACAGTATGTAATTTTAATGTTCCAACGATGTAGACCTGATGGAACTAAATTGACAACTTTAATTAAAAATGTTGTGGCTTCTCAATTATCAATTTCAGGAAGAACCTTTATAACTGCAGCAATTATTTTCCATGATGGTCCTTCTACAACATCAGGACATTACACAGCTTATTTAAAAGGTCAAAAAGGCTGGACTTATTGTAACGATACTCAATTGACTTTCAAACAATGTTTGCCTTCTGACTTACAAAATTCTTACCTAGTGTTCTTACAACCCAAATTTTAGAAAAAGTAATTGGCCTAGGAAGATTAGAGCAGTTAATAAAAGTTAGTCTGCTGTTCAAAATTAATTTGTGAGTGAGAGTGATCAAGATAATAAAAAACTTGTAGTTCTCATAGAGGTAGTGTAAGTGTATAACATAGTGAGTGATATCAGTATTATAGGAAATGTTGATCATGAGTGAGACAGAGGTGGAAATATAACTATTGTTAGATGATCGAATAGATGTTGGAGCTTTTCATTCAGAAAGTGGGGTAAATGGAAGTTTAAAAGTACTATTAAGTAATTTACAAAAAAAGGACTTTTCATATACTATTTGGCCTCGTGGAAAAGTTAATGAATCAAAAATGAGTATTTCGGGTAAATGTTGCTAATTTATGTTTCTATATTACTTTACTTTGAGAGTATAATATTGACATACTAATGTTTTATTAATTTGTGATTGTTGATATGTACGTAAGAAATTTTTATTTGGAAGAAAACATTTAAGATGTGTTTTTTTCTAAGTTTTACATTATTTATTGAAACGTTGTATGTTTTTTTTTAAACACAATCTTTTTGATTGTGGTTTTTTTTTGCCCCCGTCATATGATGAGTAGTATTGAACTCACTGTTTTTAGTGAAATTCAATATATTCTGAGAACAGTAAAAATAAATCATATAACATGTTGTACAAGTTATTTTGTATTTTGTTTTGTGTCAAATATATATTATACTCCCCTTGTCTCACGCTCACTCACCTTTATCCACCCTCTATCACCCCTCTTTACTCACTCTCACTGCCCTTCTCTCACCCTCCTTCACTCCTGTTCCCTTACTCCACTTCCCTCACTACCCCTCATTCCCCATTCCTTCACTCCCCTTCCCCTCTCTCCCGTCCTCCACTTTCCAGCTCTCAGTCCCTCTACTTCACTCCCCTTCCCCTTCTTTCCTTCCTTTGCTCCCTCAGTAATTCCCCTTCCCTCACTCACCTTACTCTACTTCACTCACTCCTTCTCTCACTCCCTCTGTCCTCTCACATCCTCACTCCCCTTCCCTCACTCCCTCTCTCTTACCCTCACTCCCTCCATCCCCTCACTTTGTCACTCCCCCTTCCCTCACACTCACTCCCTTTAACTCACCAACACTCCCTCACTTACCTTACTATACTCTCTCACTTAGTCCCCTTCTCTCACTCCTTCCTTCACTACCTCTGTCCTCACTCCCTCACTCCCCTTGTCTGACGCTCACTCGCCTTTATCCACCCTCTATCACCCCTCTTTCCTCAACCTCACTGCCCTTCTCTCACCCTCCCTCACCCCCGTTCCCTTACTCCACTTCTCTCACTTATCCTCATTCCCCATCCTTAACTCCCCTTCCCTTCACTCTCCTCCCGCACTCACCTTTTCCCAGTCCCTCTGCTTCACTCCCCTTCCCCTTCTTTCCTTCCTTTGCTCCCTCAGTAATTCCCCTTCCCTCACTCACCTTACTCTACTTTACTCACTCCTTCTCTCACTCCCTCTGTCCTCTCACTTCCTCACTCCTCTCCCCTCACTCTCTCTCTGTTACCCTCACTCCCTTTGTCCCCTCACTCTCTCACGCCCCTTCACTCACCCTCACTCACCTTCCATCCCTCATTGTCGTGAATGCACCCTCACTCACTCCCTCTTCCCTCTCACTCACTCCCTTTTCCTTACTCCCCTTTCCTCATTTAGTTTTGCTAACTCACATTCCTTTAGTATCTTACTCACCTTCAGTTCATTTCTCTCTCCCTCTCTTCCTCTGTGTCACTGAATCTATCCGTCTCATTATCCTCTTAGTATTTTGCTCTCGCTCTATTTCTTTTTCCCTCTCTCTGTCCTTCACTGTTCCTTTCTTTCTCTTTCTGTGTCCTTCACTCCTACTTTATCTCTTAGTACTCTTTTATGACTTTTAATCTCCTGCCTTGTCTCTTGTATTTTGAAATATATATTATATAAATTATAACTTATTTTTTGTCCCTCTTCCACAGATATTAAATTTAGTAAAAATATGTAATTAAGTTTACATTACTTATAAGGTAAGTTTGACAAACAACATTTAGTTTCTCATCACTCTTTTCCTTAAACTCACTGCTCTTCTCTCACCCTCCCTCACCCCTGTTCCCTTACTCCGCTTCCCTCACTTATTCTCATTCCCCATGTTTACTCCCCTTTCCCTCACTCCCCTCCCACACTCAACTTCTTTCAGTCCCCCTGCTTTACTTTCCTTCCCCTCTCTTCCCTTCCTTTGCTCCCTCACTCATTCTCCTTTCCTCTCTCACCGTACTCCACTTCACTCACTCCTTCTCTCGCTCCCTCTGTCCTCTCACTTCCTTACTCCCCTTCCCTCACTCCCTCTCTCTTAGCCTCACTCTCTCCGTCCCCTCACTCTCTCACTCCTCTTCCGTCACGCTCACTCCCTATAACTCACCCACACTCCCTCACTTACCTTTCTTTGCTCCCTTTCTCAGTCCCTTTCTGTCACTCCTTCCTTCACTCCCTCTGTCCCCTCACTCCCTCACTCCCCTTGTCTTACCCTCTCTCACTTTTATCCACCCTCTTTCACTTCTCTTTACTCATGTTCACTGCCCTTCTCTCACCCTCCCTCACCCCTGTTCCCTTACTCCGGTTCCCTCACTATCCCTCATTCCCCATCCTTCACTCCCCACTCTATACTTTTATCCCCCACTCACCTTCTCTCAGTACCTCTGCTTCAGTCCTCTTTCCCTCTATTCCCTTCCTTCGCTCCCTCACTCATTCCCCTTCCCTCACTCACCTTACTCTACTTCACTCACTCCTTCTCTCACTCCCTCTGTCCTCTCACATCCTCACTCTCCTTCCCTCACTCCCTCTCTCTTAGCCTCATTCCCTCTGTCCCCTCACTCTCTCAGTCCCCTTTACTCATGCTCACTCCCTTTAACTCTCCCACATTCCCTCACTTACCTTTCTTTGCTCCCTCACTCAGTCCCCTTCTCTCACTCTTTCCTTCACTCTCTCTGTCTCCTCACTCCCTCACTCCCCTTGTCTCACACTCACTTGCCTTTATCCACCCTCTATCACCACTCTTTCCTTAACCTCACTGCTCTTCCCTTACCTTCCCTCACCCCCGTTCCCTTATTCCGTTTCACTCACTTATCCTCATTCCCCATGTCCACTCCCCTTCCCCTCACTCCCCTCCCACACTCACCTTCTTTCAGTCCCCCTGCTTCACTTCCCTTCCCCTCTCTTCCCTTCCTTCGCTCCCTCACTCATTCTCCTTTCCTCTCTCACCGTACTCCACTTCACTGACTCCTTGAGAATATGTAAAGAATATAGCTCTTTTTGGAAAAGCAGATTGTAGAAAATCGTGATCAAAGATGTTGTTGTTTGTTGAATACTGTGTTTGAGAGATGTAGCAGTGATAAAACAAAAATTGAAAGTGTTTCTGATATTCGAAAGGTTTTAGACATATGTTCTGGTCTAAATCAATTTTCACAGAATATTCAGCAAGATTGTCAGGAATTTCTAATGTATATGCTTGTTGTATTGCAAGATGAAGGTATAGATGTTGAAAATCTTTTTGGCCTTTCTTATAAATGGCAACATGACTGCGACAATTGTTCCTTTTCAAGTAGTACTACAATAGACACTGAAAGATTTATATATTTGACTTTACCAGACTCCAAATCAGTATCTTTCAATAATCTCGTTAGAGAAGCAAATCAAAACATGGTCTGTACCCAATGTAACTCTGCAATGTTATCAACATTATTTATACAAAGATATGGACAGTATGTAATTTTAATGTTCCAACGATGTAGACCTGATGGAACTAAATTGACAACTTTAATTAAAAATGTTGTGGCTTCTCAATTATCAATTTCAGGAAGAACCTTTATAACTGCAGCAATTATTTTCCATGATGGTCCTTCTACAACATCAGGACATTACACAGCTTATTTAAAAGGTCAAAAAGGCTGGACTTATTGTAACGATACTCAATTGACTTTCAAACAATGTTTGCCTTCTGACTTACAAAATTCTTACCTAGTGTTCTTACAACCCAAATTTTAGAAAAAGTAATTGGCCTAGGAAGATTAGAGCAGTTAATAAAAGTTAGTCTGCTGTTCAAAATTAATTTGTGAGTGAGAGTGATCAAGATAATAAAAAACTTGTAGTTCTCATAGAGGTAGTGTAAGTGTATAACATAGTGAGTGATATCAGTATTATAGGAAATGTTGATCATGAGTGAGACAGAGGTGGAAATATAACTATTGTTAGATGATCGAATAGATGTTGGAGCTTTTCATTCAGAAAGTGGGGTAAATGGAAGTTTAAAAGTACTATTAAGTAATTTACAAAAAAAGGACTTTTCATATACTATTTGGCCTCGTGGAAAAGTTAATGAATCAAAAATGAGTATTTCGGGTAAATGTTGCTAATTTATGTTTCTATATTACTTTACTTTGAGAGTATAATAATGACATACTAATGTTTTATTAATTTGTGATTGTTGATATGTACGTAAGAAATTTTTATTTGGAAGAAAACATTTAAGATGTGTTTTTTTCTAAGTTTTACATTATTTATTGAAACGTTGTATGTTTTTTTTTAAACACAATCTTTTTGATTGTGGTTTTTTTTGCCCCCGTCATATGATGAGTAGTATTGAACTCACTGTTTTTAGTGAAATTCAATATATTCTGAGAACAGTAAAAATAAATCATATAACATGTTGTACAAGTTATTTTGTATTTTGTTTTGTGTCAAATATATATTATACTCCCCTTGTCTCACGCTCACTCACCTTTATCCACCCTCTATCACCCCTCTTTACTCACTCTCACTGCCCTTCTCTCACCCTCCTTCACTCCTGTTCCCTTACTCCACTTCCCTCACTACCCCTCATTCCCCATTCCTTCACTCCCCTTCCCCTCTCTCCCGTCCTCCACTTTCCAGCTCTCAGTCCCTCTACTTCACTCCCCTTCCCCTTCTTTCCTTCCTTTGCTCCCTCAGTAATTCCCCTTCCCTCACTCACCTTACTCTACTTCACTCACTCCTTCTCTCACTCCCTCTGTCCTCTCACATCCTCACTCCCCTTCCCTCACTCCCTCTCTCTTACCCTCACTCCCTCCATCCCCTCACTTTGTCACTCCCCCTTCCCTCACACTCACTCCCTTTAACTCACCAACACTCCCTCACTTACCTTACTATACTCTCTCACTTAGTCCCCTTCTCTCACTCCTTCCTTCACTACCTCTGTCCTCACTCCCTCACTCCCCTTGTCTGACGCTCACTCACCTTTATCCACCCTCTATCACCCCTCTTTCCTCAACCTCACTGCCCTTCTCTCACCCTCCCTCACCCCCGTTCCCTTACTCCACTTCTCTCACTTATCCTCATTCCCCATCCTTAACTCCCCTTCCCTTCACTCTCCTCCCGCACTCACCTTTTCCCAGTCCCTCTGCTTCACTCCCCTTCCCCTTCTTTCCTTCCTTTGCTCCCTCAGTAATTCCCCTTCCCTCACTCACCTTACTCTACTTTACTCACTCCTTCTCTCACTCCCTCTGTCCTCTCACTTCCTCACTCCTCTCCCCTCACTCTCTCTCTGTTACCCTCACTCCCTTTGTCCCCTCACTCTCTCACGCCCCTTCACTCACCCTCACTCACCTTCCATCCCTCATTGTCGTGAATGCACCCTCACTCACTCCCTCTTCCCTCTCACTCACTCCCTTTTCCTTACTCCCCTTTCCTCATTTAGTTTTGCTAACTCACATTCCTTTAGTATCTTACTCACCTTCAGTTCATTTCTCTCTCCCTCTCTTCCTCTGTGTCACTGAATCTATCCGTCTCATTATCCTCTTAGTATTTTGCTCTCGCTCTATTTCTTTTCCCCTCTCTCTGTCCTTCACTGTTCCTTTCTTTCTCTTTCTGTGTCCTTCACTCCTACTTTATCTCTTAGTACTCTTTTATGACTTTTAATCTCCTGCCTTGTCTCTTGTATTTTGAAATATATATTATATAAATTATAACTTATTTTTTGTCCCTCTTCCACAGATATTAAATTTAGTAAAAATATGTAATTAAGTTTACATTACTTATAAGGTAAGTTTGACAAACAACATTTAGTTTCTCATCACTCTTTTCCTTAAACTCACTGCTCTTCTCTCACCCTCCCTCACCCCTGTTCCCTTACTCCGCTTCCCTCACTTATTCTCATTCCCCATGTTTACTCCCCTTTCCCTCACTCCCCTCCCACACTCAACTTCTTTCAGTCCCCCTGCTTTACTTTCCTTCCCCTCTCTTCCCTTCCTTTGCTCCCTCACTCATTCTCCTATCCTCTCTCACCGTACTCCACTTCACTCACTCCTACTCTCGCTCCCTCTGTCCTCTTACTTCCTTACTCCCCTTCCCTCACTCCCTCTCTCTTAGCCTCACTCTCTCCGTCCCCTCACTCTCTCACTCCTCTTCCGTCACGCTCACTCCCTATAACTCACCCACACTCCCTCACTTACCTTTCTTTGCTCCCTTACTCAGTCCCTTTCTGTCACTCCTTCCTTCACTCCCTCTGTCCCCTCACTCCCTCACTCCCCTTGTCTTACCCTCTCTCACTTTTATCCACCCTCTTTCACTTCTCTTTACTCATGTTCACTGCCCTTCTCTCACCCTCCCTCACCCCTGTTCCCTTACTCCGGTTCCCTCACTATCCCTCATTCCCCATCCTTCACTCCCCACTCTATACTTTTATCCCCCACTCACCTTCTCTCAGTACCTCTGCTTCAGTCCTCTTTCCCTCTATTCCCTTCCTTCGCTCCCTCACTCATTCCCCTTCCCTCACTCACCTTACTCTACTTCACTCACTCCTTCTCTCACTCCCTCTGTCCTCTCACATCCTCACTCTCCTTCCCTCACTCCCTCTCTCTTAGCCTCATTCCCTCTGTCCCCTCACTCTCTCAGTCCCCTTTACTCATGCTCACTCCCTTTAACTCTCCCACATTCCCTCACTTACCTTTCTTTGCTCCCTCACTCAGTCCCCTTCTCTCACTCTTTCCTTCACTCTCTCTGTCTCCTCACTCCCTCACTCCCCTTGTCTCACACTCACTTGCCTTTATCCACCCTCTATCACCACTCTTTCCTTAACCTCACTGCTCTTCCCTTACCTTCCCTCACCCCCGTTCCCATATTCCGTTTCACTCACTTATCCTCATTCCCCATGTCTACTCCCCTTCCCCTCACTCCCCTCCCACACTCACCTTCTTTCAGTCCCCCTGCTTCACTTCCCTTCCCCTCTCTTCCCTTCCTTCGCTCCCTCACTCATTCTCCTTTCCTCTCTCACCGTACTCCACTTCACTGACTCCTTTTCTCACTCCCTCTGTCCTGTCACTTTCTCACTCCTGTTCCCTCACTCCCTCTGTCTTACCCTCACTCACTCCATCCCCTCACTCTGTCACTCCCTCTTCACTCACCCTCACTCACCTTCCATCCCTCACTGTCATAAACTCACCCACACTCACTCCCCTTCTGTCAATTGTTCCCTCAGTCACTTTCTCCCCTTCATTCAGTCATTTTATCCATTAATTTATGCAGTTCACATTCATTGCAAAAAAGAATGAGAGAATATATAAGGCATATAGCTCTTTTTGGAGAATTGGAGGTAGTTCTAAAAAGAACTTTTTTTCCTCCTTTTTTTGATTTTATATTTTTTTTATAGTTTTTCCGAACGATTTTAAACTTTTTTTGTTTTTTTGGGGGAGAAAAACAAAACCAGGGAATCCAAAACTGCTCAACAGGAGCAAAAAAAAGGGGAAAAATTAGTGCTGGGTGGAGCAGCGGTGTTCCTCCTTTCTGCGAGCAATAAGTTCAATGCTCTGCTCCCCGTAGCAGAGCAGTTCGTCACAATCTTTGCAGACGATTTTTAAACCTCCAAAGACCGGCTGTATGTTAGGGATCAAATGAGCTGCTGCTCTTCCGGAAGGTGTTGCTCCTCCGGTGGAGGTGCTGCCGCCATCTCTTCGGGGATTGCGTGCCAGGTCCCTGACACTCTCCCTCGCATAATTGTTGGTGTGCCTCCTCTTGACATGCCTAATTAAGGTGGCGTTGCCAAAGCTGTACTTTTTGGAGAGGTTTCCATGTTACGGTGTCACAGATTTTGCAGCACACCTTTGCAGCATTTACCTTTTTTTCACCTTCGGGGAAGGTAAAAAATTTCCATATAAAATGTTCTTTCACTTTGCGCCGAGGGGGGTCCTCTTCCAAAAACTCTTCATCAGAGTCACTGCTGGGTCTTACAGCCATTCTTCAGAAAAAGAGATGTTGGAGAAGAAGCAGGGAACAGCTCTTGCTCTCTCCAAGGTCAAAGAGGTAGTGAGGGAAATGGGTGGGGGTTTTCAATAGTTGGAAAAAAAACTGTTATGAACCAATGAAAAGTGTTGTTTTAAGGTCACATGGCTTGACGAGCTTACGCTATGCGCTACGGGGCGCTTACGCGGCACATACGTAGGCGCTTCCAGGAATGCTTTCTGGAGGCGCTTACGCGGCGCATTACAATGACGTTTTGCTCATTTTTCAGAAATGCTTTTAAAGTTAAAGTACGGTTATTAAAAAACAAAAATAGTACTTTTATGAGTATGCCACTGAATGTCTTGCATTATTATTTACTTTAAATACATATTTATATATTTTTTCGTTCGCGGGAATAGCACTCACGCTACGTGTACGAGTGCGTTTACAGGTGCGTTTACAGGTGCGTTTACGGGTGCGCGTACCCTGAGCGCACCTGGGGTTAAAAAATAAAAAATAAAAAAATATACAGAAAAAAACATTTAAAAATTAATATCACAAATATGTCCTGGGACCGGTTTCGGATCCCCCTTTTGTATCGCTTTGTTCGCCCTAAGTGTGGCAGGGTATGCTCAGACGTGAGTCCCTTGTTCACTTGGCCACTGGATTCAAGATAGCCTGGCTGATGAGGATTATGAATCCGAAACCTCTCCCAGGATGCTTGTTTCCGGTCCAGGGAAGACATGGCTTGGCAGTTCGGGCTGGACTGTTCCCATGAGGCACAGGGTCAGACTGATTTGCATATAGCCATGTCTGAACTGGGGTGGCTGAGTGAACTAAAGAATGGTGATGGATTAAACCCAGATCAGTTGACTGGGGGTGAGTGTTTGATTTGTTCAAGCGCTCCGTCCATCATCCCCTTTTGTATCGCTTTGTTCACCCTAAGTGTGGCAGGGTATGCTCAGACGTGAGTCCCTTGTTCACTTGGCCACTGGATTCAAGATAGCCTGGCTGATGAGGATTATGAATCCGAAACCGGTCCCAGGATGCTTGTTTCCGGTCCATGGAAGACATGGCTTGGCAGTTCAGGCTGGACTGTTCCCATGAGGCACAGGGTCAGACTGATTTGCATATGGCCATGTCTGAAATGGGGTGGCTAAGTGGGCTAAAGAATGGTGATGGATTAAACCCAGATCAGTTGACTGGGGGTGAGTGTGTGATTTGCTCAAACGCTCCGTCCATCATCCCCTTTTGTATCGCTTTGTTCGCCCTAAGTGTGGCAGGGTATGCTCAGACGATAGTCCCTTGCTCACTTGGCCACTGGATTCAAGATAGCCTGGCTGATGAGGATTATGAATCCAAAACCGGTCCCAGGATGCTTGTTTCCGGTCCATGGAAGACATGGCTTGGCAGTTCAGGCTGGACTGTTCCCATGAGGCACAGGGTCAGACTGATTTGCATATGGCCATGTCTGAAATGGGGTGGCTAAGTGGGCTAAAGAATGGTGATGGATTAAACCCAGATCAGTTGACTGGGGGTGAGTGTTTGATTTGCTCAAACGCTCCGTCCATCATCCCCTTTTGTATCGCTTTGTTCGCCCTAAGTGTGGCAGGGTATGCTCAGACGATAGTCCCTTGCTCACTTGGCCACTGAATTCAAGATAGCCTGGCTGATGAGGATTATGAATCTGAAACCGGTCCCAGGATGCTTGTTTCCGGTCCATGGAAGACATGGCTTGGCAGTTCAGCTGGACTGTTCCCATGAGGCACAGGGTCAGACTGATTTGCATATGGCCATGTCTGAAATGGGGTGGCTAAGTGGGCTAAAGAATGGTGATGGATTAAACCCAGATCAGTTGACTGGGGGTGAGTGTTTGATTTGCTCAAACGCTCCGTCTATCATCCCCTTTTGTATCGCTTTGTTCGCCCTAAGTGTGGCAGGGTATGCTCAGACGTGAGTCCCTTGCTCACTTGGCCACTGGATTCAAGATAGCCTGGCTGATGAGGATTATGAATCCGAAACCGGTCCCAGGATGCTTGTTTCCGGTCTATGGAAGACATGGCTTGGCAGTTCGGGCTGGACTGTTCCCATGAGGCACAGGGTCAGACTGATTTGCATATGGCCATGTCTGAAATGGGGTGGCTAAGTGGGCTAAAGAATGGTGATGGATTAAACCCAGATCAGTTGACTGGGGGTGAGTGTTTGATTTGCTCAAACGCTCCGTCCATCATCCCCTTTTGTATCGCTTTGTTCGCCCTAAGTGTGGCAGGGTATGCTCAGACGTGAGTCCCTTGCTCACTTGGCCACTGGATTCAAGATAGCCTGGCTGATGAGGATTATGAATCCGAAACCGGTCCCAGGATGCTTGTTTCCGGTCCATGGAAGACATGGCTTGGCAGTTCGGGCTGGACTGTTCCCATGAGGCACAGGGTCAGACTGATTTGCATATGGCCATGTCTGAAATGGGGTGGCTAAGTGGGCTAAAGAATGGTGATGGATTAAACCCAGATCAGTTGACTGGGGGTGAGTGTTTGATTTGCTCAAACGCTCCGTCCATCATCCCCTTTTGTATCGCTTTGTTCGCCCTAAGTGTGGCAGGGTATGCTCAGACGTGAGTCCCTTGCTCACTTGGCCACTGGATTCAAGATAGCCTGGCTGATGAGGATTATGAATCCGAAACCGGTCCCAGGATGCTTGTTTCCGGTCCATGGAAGACATGGCTTGGCAGTTCGGCTGGACTGTTCCCATGAGGCACAGGGTCAGACTGATTTGCATATGGCCATGTCTGAAATGGGGCGGCTAAGTGGGCTAAAGAATGGTGATGGATTAAACCCAGATCAGTTGACTGGGGGTGAGTGTTTGATTTGCTCAGACGCTCCGTCCATCATCCCCTTTTGTATCGCTTTGTTCGCCCTAAGTGTGGCAGGGTATGCTCAGACGTGAGTCCCTTGCTCACTTGGCCACTGGATTCAAGATAGCCTGGCTGATGAGGATTATGAATCCGAAACCGGTCCCAGGATGCTTGTTTCCGGTCCATGGAAGACATGGCTTGGCAGTTCGGGCTGGACTGTTCCCATGAGGCACAGGGTCAGACTGATTTGTATATGGCCATGTCTGAAATGGGGTGGCTAAGTGGGCTAAGGAATGGTGATGGATTAAACCCAGATCAGTTGACTGGGGGTGAGTGTTTGATTTGCTCCAAAGCTCCGTCCATCATCCCCTTTCGTATCGCTTTGTTCGCCCTAAGTGTGGCAGGGTATGCTCAGACGTGAGTCCCTTGCTCACTTGGCCACTGGATTTAAGATAGCCTGGCTGATGAGGATTATGAATCCGAAACCGGTCCCAGGATGCTTGTTTCCGGTCCATGGAAGACATGGCTTGGCAGTTCGGGCTGGACTGTTCCCATGAGGCACAGGGTCAGACTGATTTGCATATGGCCATGTCTGAAATGGGGTGGCTAAGTGGGCTAAAGAATGGTGATGGATTAAACCCAGATCAGTTGACTGGGGGTGAGTGTTTGATTTGCTCAAACGCTCCGTCCATCATCCCCTTTTGTATCGCTTTATAACGAGTTTGCAACCTATGGTTTTTAAAGTGAATTATTACGTTTTTTTAATAACTATTTTTTATTGCTATTAATTATTATAATTTTTATTAAATTATTTAAATAATGTATATTTTTCAAACATTAATTATTCAATGTATTTTTCCTGTTTTTTAAAAT
The DNA here is from genome assembly GCF_964261635.1 of Lissotriton helveticus. Classification (NCBI taxonomy): domain Eukaryota; kingdom Metazoa; phylum Chordata; class Amphibia; order Caudata; family Salamandridae; genus Lissotriton; species Lissotriton helveticus. Next base: position 388,471,460 of record NC_136071.1, read on the forward strand.
CTTTTTACCCTGGAGCGCTCAGGGTACGTGCACCCGTAAACACACTTGGAGCGCTCAGGGTACGCGCACCCGTAAACGCACCCGTAAACGTAGCGTTAGCGCTATTCCCGCGAGTGGAAAAAAATATAAGTATGTATTTAAAGTAAATAATAATGCAAGACATTCAGTGGCATACTCATAAAAGTACTAATTTTCATTTTTAATATCCGTATTTCACCTTTAAACGCATTTAATAAAATCTAGCAAAACGTCACTCTGACGCGCCGCGTAAGCGCCCCCGGAAGCGTTCCCAGAAGCGCCTACGTACTTGCCACGTAAGCGCCCATGTAAGCGCCCCGGTGCGCGTAGCGTAAGTGCGCGTGAAGCCATGTGACCTTAAAACAACACTTTTGGGGCCAGATGTAGGAGCCATTTACCGACCGGTAACGGCCGATTTCGGCCGTTACCGACCGGTAAATGGGTTTTTGGGATGTAGGGGCACATTTTTACAGAATCGGTAAATTTACCGATTCGGTAAATTTACCGATTCTGTAAAATACCGAATCAGTATTTTTACCGATTCGGTAAATCTCAGATGTAGGTGGGACTCTTCTGAGTCCCAAAGGCCCTACAAATTCGGTATTTTACCACCCAATCCAATTGGGTGTTAAAATACCGAATTCAGGTGTGCATGCACATGTGTGCATGCACACCTATGCCATGTGACAGACAGACATGCCCTTAGGGCATGTCTGTGTGCCACATGGCGCACATGTCAATTTTTGGGGTGCGAGAGGGTGTCAAAGTGACACCCCCTGCACTCTTGCAGAATTCGGTATTTACACCTCTTGTCTGTTCCTGGAAAAACAAAACTTCTACCATCATGTCTGGTTCCCAGGACCAGTCCTCAGACTCTTCCAATGGATTCCTGCCTGAGGTCCCCCCACAGAGAAAAGTGAAGGACCACTTCATTTAGAAATGTTTCTCTTTTCCAGAGGGGGAGAAGAAATGCAATGCAACAAAAGTCACATGTAAAATTTGTGACACTGTACTCTCTTGTGGAGATCCCACCCGGAAATATAGTTTTGGAAATGCAACATTAATAAGGCATGTGGAGAGGAGGCACCTGATTAATTTTGCACGGGAGAGCACCAGAGCCCTGGCTCGCAATCTACCACAAGAAGGCCCCTCCACTTCCACCGGAGCTTCCACATCATCAGTGAGAGGAAGACCAGAACTTATGATTCCAAATATTCAACCTGTTTTTGGTGACATTACAATTAGGTGTAAGCAGTGTGAACAACTGCTCTGTTATGGGGAGCAGAGCATTCAAATAATTGTGAGAACCAGGGAAGATCACAGCTGCGCCCCTCGGCCCTGATTTTTCCCCTTTTTTTTGCTCCTGTTGAGCAGTTTGGCATTCCCTAGTTTTGTTTTTGTTCTCAAAGAAAATACAAAGAATTTTTTTTAACGTTCGAAAAAACTAAAAAAAAATAAAACACTAAAAAAGAAGAAAAAAACTGTTATTTTGAGAACTACCTCCAATTTTCCAAAAAGAGCTATATTCTTTACATATTCTCAAGGAGTGAGTGAAGTGGAGTACGGTGAGAAAGGAAAGGATAATAAGTGAGGGAGTGAAGGAGGGGAAGAGAAGGGAAGGGAAGTGAAGCAGGGGGACTGAAAGAAGGTGAGTGTGGGAGGTGAGTGAGGGGAAGGGGAGTGGACATGGGGAATGAGGATAAGTGAGGAAAGCGGAGTAAGGGAACGGGGGTGAGGGAGGGTGAGAGAAGAGCAGTGAGGTTGAGGAAAGAGGGGTGACAGAGGGTGGATAAAGGCAAGTGAGCGTGAGACAAGGGGAGTGAGGGAGTGAGGAGACAGAGGGAGTGAAGTGCTCACGAATCTATAAACAAGTTAAAGTGCAACAAGGTTAGAGGGGACAATGCAAACAAACTCAGAAGAAAGTTGTCCGGCTAGCAGGGCCTCCTACAGAGCGGCTTCCACGTGGGGAAATAATCTAGCAAATACATAACCTGCAAGTATGTTTTGCTCGGTTGGGAGTGCAGCTGTAGTGCACACACGCTTCCTCACAGCTGCAGGCATAGAAAGAGAAAGCAGACTACCTAACACCTACTTTTCCCACTCTCTACTTCCACAACACAGTGGCAGTGAAGCAGCGCCTTCTCCTCATGCTTCTACCGAACAGTGACAGAAAAGGCACGCTTCTTGGACTCTCCCCACTTCTATCGTTCCATGGCACTGAAACACTTCCACCGCACAGTGAAAGTGGCCGTCTTTTTCGTCTCTCTAACCTGCTTCTACCGCACCATGGAAGAGAAGCTCCTACTTTCTCTTCTCCCTTCTAGTGACAGCACAGTGACTGAGGCATGGCAGACTACCGCAATAGGCACATATTAGAAGCCAGCTCGCCTGCAGGATACTGCCCCCATGTCACTAAAGGCGCACGCCCTGTGTTTTAAGACAAGGGTCACCCATGTCACCAATAAATCCATGTACACAGCACCTGAACCCAAAGATCCCAGGGTGCACCCCCAGCAGCCTGTGTACTCTACACTGCAAGAAATACAGAGGTTTTCACAGCCGCCTTCTGCCTTTATTTTCTTATCTGCAAATACTGGAGAATTTAGAAACTTGCTCAATTCAGAAAGCAGGGACTATATAACAAGCTCTCGCCATTGCTCAAATGCTTTAAGTGAAAGCGAGATGCAAAAATAAACACGCGCCCGCCCTTGCCCAAGGTGACTGAAACAAGATGTCGCCATTATGCGAATAATAAAAAAGTGCATACCCATTAAATTAAAGGAGACTGTATAATGCTGCAAGTAAAAGATCCAGTCCGGATGGCCGTCCCAAAAGGAGACAGGGCGGCAACAAAGAAACCTCATTTCAATTGGAAGCCAGTGTTTACCATAAACGATGACGCCAGCCAATGAAAAATAGGGGCGGGGCTTCAACCTCACTTCTAAAACATACCCAACTACAATATGCCTCGCAGAGCGGGCAGCGCATGCGTGCTGCAACGTTACCTAAAAAGGAAGTTTGGGGTACATCCTCCATTCCTCTATTAAGGCGTAAAGGTGAAGGAAGTCAGAAGGCAGTGAATGTTGGATTGGGACTTTCAAAACAGGGAGGGAAGTAATAAAGAGAATATGCATTCCACAGGGTGCATTTCAGGGATCCAACCTGAGAATGCAAAAGTACATTTCAAATGGGTTGCATTGTGTGGGTAAACTGGATATAAGAGGGATTTTTATGGTGAAAAATGTCATCAACTTAGAATCTGTTGAATGGGCACTCATTAAAAGATCTGCAGCTTCATGGCGCTCCAGTATTTCAGGGCCTGCAAAGCCAGCCCACCATTTCAAGGGGGTAGGGCTAAAAGCCATACGTCTCACACATGGTTCAAATAATCTAGGTAGTCAATTTTATATTGCCTCCAACTATTATGAAGCGAAATCACAGTTTTATATTCCCACTCCATCATTTCCAAAGAGCTTCTCAGCAGATATATTATGACCCAGAAACTACTTAAAATGACCAGCAAATTCCAATGATGCCATAATGTCAGCAAAAGCTTTCAGTTCAGAACCAAAGGCAAGCTGAGACTCAGAGGCAAATAGGCGCACTATAAAAACAACTCTACTTGCTATTTAAGTGATAATTCTTGCTAATTTGGTTTTCAAACTATACTATATGTAAAAGACTTATAGTTGTTATTTAAATGATGGTTTTTGATAATTTGTAGACACTGGCTTCGGGTGTTTTAATTGCATTCCCTTGGCCCTGAAGACTTTATTGGTTATTTAAAGGCACCCATGATCTGTATTAAACAATTTTCTCCCCAACCAAAGAAGCGTGTCTGCTCTAAAAAAGAAAAGGAAAGAAAAACTAAATTAGTTAGAAACACCTGTTTGAAAATGTTCGTATACAAACATGTTTTTCTGCATATATCAGCTAGGCATTTTCTGAAAGGACACTGCGTTTGTCCTTTAATACTAATATTTTATTGTTGTCAGATAGCCTAATTTGCCTGAAGTAAAACTATGTTTTTTATAAAAATGATGGTCTTTTTAACTCCAGTTACCACCTTTTAGTTTTTAGTAAATAAATTAATACCCGGTTATATTTTCGGTAAATAAAAATATTTTGTAACAATCATCAGTTTTCTATTCTGTAAATATATTAATTTTTCGCCCTCTTTCCTTCTGTTTAAGAAAAATTCTCTGAATCTACCATTTCCATTTTTTTTAAATACATGAAAATGTCTTTTATATGCCAACTTTAAACTTGTAGTAAGTACTAATTTGTTCCTCAAGCATCTTTTTCTTCACATTTGCTCTCATAAACTGCTCCAGATTGGGTACCATTATAAGTTGGGCGGAGTGGTGTTACCGGACCAGTGTTCCTGCAGCTGGATTTCGCGGGTGCCAGAACACAACTCGGCTTTTCCAGCTGGAAAATCTAGCCAGGGCAAACACAGCCCCTGGCCCCCTACCCCCCTCCAGTGGCACTGGGGGCAGACATTTTCCACCCTGCCAGCCTATAGTCACGGCTCTCCACTTTTGCCCTGCCCCTCAGCCCATGCCAACCTCCGCTTGCATTTACCATTTGCTCAGAACAGGTGCAAAATGGAAGTATATTTGCCCCCAGAATGGGGATTCTGTATGCAAATTGAGACCAGTTAATTCTGTGACGCTTGTGTTATTCTCCATTCTGGGGAATATACTTGTAATAACCAGATTTAATTGTGGAAATACCTGCTGTTGGCAGGCATTTCTGCACAAGGAGCCCCTGCACATAAATCTGGCCACCTTGTAATCAGGGTTGTAGAGGGCACTGACTCACAATCCCAGTACAACCTTGTGCACCCCTATACAGACTTCCTCTGCCATTTTTTGACAGGGATTAGCACCATATGCCAGGTTGATTCAGAAGAGCCATTAAATGGCCACAAGATGCAAGAAAGGACTAGCATTTGCTATGGATACCGATAGATGTGTCATTGTTGAGCTCACATGCTCAAGGATGCTCAAGGGTATAGACCATATTCCATGGATGTTCAGATATGCCAAGGATGGCTAGCATTTGCAAGAGGTGTCATTGTTTGCCCCATATGCTCAAGGATGCTTAAGGATAATCACCATATTCCATGAATGTTCGCATATGTCAAGTATGGCCAGCATATGCCAGGGATGCTCACTATCTTTCAGGGATACCCACCAATAGATGTTGATGGGAATGACGATTTATGATATGCTCTCCTTGACTACTACACACTAGAAAGGGTCAGAATACTCCAGTGGCAATGACCACATGCCAGGGATGGCCACCATATACCAGGATTTATAATCGGATGCCAGAAATGCTAACCAGATGTTTATGCCCACCAGATGCCATGGAATGTACTGAGGTGCCCTAAACTGCTAAGTGGATTGACAAAGGCCATAGGTTCTCACCATTTGTCATGGTTGTCCCTTGCAATGCCTGAGCTTCTCACTATAAAGGCCAAATGTGCCAATAATTTACTAGAGATGCGCATAATATGTTGTACACATTAATATATACAAGTACAAACACATGTACATGTATGCACACACACACACACACACCTCTCTCTATCTCTCTCTTTCTCTCTCTCTCTTCTCATCCCCACTCCCCCCACAGGATGTCTCCTAAATGTGTTACTTATTCCAGGCTCCACTATCTGTCCTGGGTGTTCAGTCGGCAGTGTCAGTACATCGGTCATATAGTAAGGCAAACTTTCATATAGCAATGAAATTGGTATTTGGCAACACGGACCTTGGCACTAACAAGGAGCAAGGCAGTGATGTTAGGTTATGAGTACAAAGACTAATTGCTACACACGAGAGGGCCACTTGCCTGTTTCTAACATACCACGTCCAAGTCTCCTCCTTGCCACAATCTAAACCTCGACTAGGATCAGCCTATAGGAGGAGGCAAATACCTTAGGGATCTATCAGATTTTACCGGTGCTATGCAAGGACATTTCTCACCTCAATTACTGGTAAATATGCCTCTTTTTTTTGCCCTTGCACTTTATCTCAAGCACACATACTGTGCGTGTGCCCTGCGGCAAAAGTGTAGGGTCTTAAATCCATCTTTTGTTTGTGTTTTGTGTTTGCTATGCACTTCATTTTAGTGGGTGAACTTTTTAGATGTCAGAGAGACCCTCCGTTTTAGGATGTTTTTTCAGATTTTCAGCCTTGGGCAGAAACTCACTAAGTTGCACCTCTATGCACCCAGAGGCCGAGAAACTAGGATAAAGGGTAGCACATAATAGTAGTCATGATAGACAGCAATATATAGTATGACACATTGTCCCACTGACAAATACTTCCCAAGTGGAAAATAGCTTGACCTTTTGTTGCTCACTTACATTGGTGAAGTTCCTATTGTCAGGATGATTCATTTACTGCATATTTAGTAAGACAACATCCTCTAGCATCCTTTGGGCTGAAAGATGTTGTAAAATATTCATATTCCTTCATGATGTCCCTTAGATGACTCTCAATCAATAAGGGGACGTGCTAAACTAAAATTAATTGTCTCTTATTCAAACTGGGGCTATAATATCGTCCATTTGCAAGTACATCTCAGTAAATGCCCATTGGCTCATCCAATATGGGCACAATAATTTGTTGGTAAAAATTAAGGCCCAGACTGAAAAGATATTCATTATTAATCATCAGCCACCATTATATCTTTTGATTCATAAGTCCTTCAACCCTTAATTTCTTTTTCTTATAACTATGGTTACCACTCACGAGCAGCCCTGACCATTGAATGCTGCACTTCCCGTATCCAATTATATTACTGGCCTTTTACCTTATCACTGTAGAAACTACGCACTATGTTATGTTATGTTTTCAATATACCAGTTGTTCATTCACATTAATGGACCCCTGGCCCTCATGGACTTTGTCTCCAGGCTTATGCAGGGCAAGGAAGGGAGTCGGTCGGCACCAAATGGTGAGTTTGTCTATCTCAAGGAGATGTTGATGGGGTGCTCAAATCCAGAACTGTTCATTGCTGTGTGATGTCTAGCACAACACACTGGTGAAGGGGAACTTATTTACAGCTCAGAAGCAGATGTTCTGTTTAAGTAGGAAAGGATGGTCATTCCCTTGTCCAACCAAACATCTGTGGGTTTCCTTGGGCCCAGTTCCAGTTAGAGCAACATCCTATCTGCACAAAGGACAAAGACAAACCTAAGGAGAACCATTATTTTGTGGAGACCTTTCTGGGTCCCTCGCAGCACACTAGTCACACCATACATGGGGTATCAACCACAGAGCACACTGCCACACACACCCAGAACATAGTACACACATGGGGAGTGAGTAATGATTCAGTTATGGGGGAAGGAGCGTGTTCTTTCAGAGAAGGCCAATAAACGTTTTCCCTACTGGATACAATGGAAAGAGTTGTTTGCAAAAACCTATTGATCAGGCTTGAATTTGAGTCAGATACCATCCTACCCATTCTGCATTAAAATGCTAAGAGGGACAGTGCCATAATTCATAGCTCTGGGCTAGCTAAATAGAAACAGCCATGAAAAAACCCAATCTTATTTCTCTGTTGCTGACTGGGGACTAAAACCCTTCTCAGTAGACGCGTGTGAACAGCCATTACCTTCTACATGGCACATCTCTTCCAAGACATGGCGGTTTGATGTATTGTGTTATATGAAGAAAAGCTATAAGATACTTCAAAATAAGGCACTTTAAGCGTTCTCAACACCGTAATTCCTGTCTCTGATCTAGTGGGAGTACACTTGACCTCTGGTGTCTTTTGTTACAAGTAGATAATATATTCTGAGGTCCGCAGTATTCAAAACCTTCTGTGTGGATGCTAATTCTCTAAGATATCATAAAACAATAAATGGTTTTATATAAGAACCACAAGTCCATTGGATATACTGTTAGGACATTGTATGTAGTCTATTTTTAAAGAAGAATTAAGTACACTACGCGTTTATTCAAATGCTCTACCGTTTGCAAGTGATTAAGGCCCTAGGGCATGACGCCATCTTTTAATGGTCCACCCTAAAGTGTTTCAAAATCGAGTAGTATACATGGTAAGTGTCAATGTTCATGTTTTCTTCTAGTATTAGCATGCACATTATGTTACTATGAGGACCCTAATTATCTAAAAGCGAAAAGTATACATAGAATATATCTATGGTCACCATTACTCCTAATATTGGTAAATACATTTTATGGTTATAAGATCCTCACCTACTAATGGTAGCGGGTAGCAAATCGTACTAAGACAGAAAAATGATAAGTCTTTAGCAAAGTGTCCCTTTAGGTCAAATAATGAGAGATATCGATATTTAACAGGACGCTCAGATTACAGCGTAGTATGTAACTTTAAGCATCTTAAAGATACCAAATTGTAATGGATATACGATGGAAAAAATGGGGACAGACCAACGTTTGACATATACATTAATTTCCTGAAACACTGCTCGTATGCTGGAGACTTATTAAATATAGTAATATACAAATTATATTTATCCCAGCTTAGGTGATTAGCGATAGTATTCAATACTCACTGAGTTTGTGTGCTCAAATCGTGAAAGACTTCTCTGGCGTGTTCAGAAGTCAAACACCCTGAGTGTTGTCTGGAGTGTTTTTAAATACACCCATCATTGAATCCAAAATTTCTTACACCTGTTATCGATTTTTTTAAATAACAGGCAGTGTGAAGTAATTCTATGGGCGCCATCTTGAACTGGACTAGTGTTGATGGTTATTCTATCAAACAAGTGTTGTGATTATAGACAACCATTTTCCAAAACCTTTTCACAATAAGTCACTTATATATGCCGTAAAGTATAATAATCTAGTCCGTTTCGAGCCATCTATCCCATGTTAACTCCATGTCTCACTACTAGTGATCTCCCTAGTTTTACAGACATAGTGAAGATGTTTTGGTGTGCCATCTTTGAGCATGCAAATATCTGTTCCTTAAGCAATGTTCAAACGGACATTCAGATTAACAATGCGCGCAGTCATGATAATTTCCAGTTTATTGAGGAACATGTTATAATCTGTACTAATTTATTGGCCACATACTATGAAAAAGTAGCAGCAAATACATATCTCTGACCCATAGCTATCCAATACAGTAGTATCAGGGTACTAAACACGGTCAGTCAGGCGCCATCTTTCAACATGTAAGTGTTTACTTGTTAGTAGTGTCTAGACAGTTGTTGTTTCTTACATTTACACGATTAGACTATTTCTTTAATAGGTATTTCTAAACAGAATATTCGTACCATTTGAGAATCACAGTTTAAAAATATACAATAACAATAGGCAAAGTAAATATATTGCCTTACATTATTAGGATCCATAATGTCGAGTGGCAGACTACTGTTGTGTGGGCGCCATCTTTAAACATGTTAATTTGTACATGTTGGTTAATCAAAGAGAACTAGCTATGTCTGTGTGCTATGTGTCTACATGGGAAACCATTTGGTTTAGTATGAAGGCCCTCACCCACCAACTTAGTTGGTGGCATTCTTCATCATCGGGCGCCACCCGAGATACCAAGTGCGCCTCAGGTGTGCTGCAATGCCAGATTACTGCGGAGTGGGTTTTTTGGAAGGTGAGTGTGCTGTGCAGGTGTGTTGCGTGAGATTTTAAAATTCTGTCTGTGGGGTCCCTATCGGTTACTTTATTGGTGGGCCCCAGGCAGAGGTTAAAAACAAAGGCTTGGGACGTGTAGGGGTTAACTTATGGTCTCCCACGCTCCTTCGGACCCTGCGACCGGTTCACAGGTGTTCCATTGGGCCTGGAGACACAGCCAAAGTGCTAATATGTCCCGACTCTCCGACGGAAGTCCAGGGAGCTATGTCCTCTGTAGACGGTTGTCTACAATCACAACACTTGTTTGATAGAATAACCATCAACACTAGTCCAGTTCAAGATGGCGGCCATAGAATTACTTCACACTGCCTGTTATTTAGATGGCTCGAAACGGTCTGTCATATAGTGACTGCTTATCTATATACCGTGTTAAGTTAGCATGAGCTTATTACATGTTTAAATGCCATTTTTCCTTTTTGCTGCTTCTGCACACGACACATAATTGTTGATTTAGCTTTCAGCCTAGAAAAGCGTTGTGATTTACATGAGAATAATATGTTATTGCTCTGATATCAGCTTTGCTTGGTAAATTATGTCTGTACAGTGAGTGCTGAAGCTTCAAGGATAACTCGACACAGAATTGTTGTGAGGTCTGATCTCCGCACCTTCATAGACATAACATAAGTGCAGCTTCTGCCAAATTCCGGCTTTAATGATTCAGAAAAGGGGGTGGTGATGAACAGAGTGCCTGAATTAAGCAGACCACTCTTACCCAGTCCAAAGATCAGGGCTTGATCCATCACCGTTTTTTAGCTCACTGCACCATCCCAGCTCAGAACTTGGCTATATGCAAATTAGTCTGTTCCTGTCTCAGTGCATGATGGGAACAGGGCAAACCAAACTACCAAGCCAATTCTTGTACTGGGAAGGAAACAAGCTTCCGGGGACCGGTTTCTGCCATTTCAGGCGTCGTCGGCCCGGCTTGCTTGAATCCTGATGGTGCAATGAGCAAGGGACTCACATCTGAGTATACCCTTCCACGCTTATGGTGGACAAAATGATTCAGAAAAGGGGGTGGTGATGAACAGAGTGCCTGAATTAAGCAGACCACTCTTACCCAGTCCAAAGATCAGGGCTTGATCCATCACCGTTTTTTAGCTCACTGCACCATCCCAGCTCAGAACTTGGCTATATGCAAATTAGTCTGTTCCTGTCCCAGTGCATGATGGGAACAGGGCAAACCAAACTACCAAGCCAATTCTTGTACTGGGAAGGAAACAAGCTTCCGGGGACTTATTGTGAAAAGGTTTTGGAAAATGGTTGTCTACAATCACAACACTTGTTTGATAGAATAACCATCAACACTAGTCCAGTTCAAGATGGCGCCCATAGAATTACTTCACACTGCCTGTTATTTAGATGGCTCGAAACGGTCTGTCATATAGTTACTGCTTATCTATATACCGTGTTAAGTTAGCATGAGCTTATTACATGTTTAAACGCCATTTTTCCTTTTTGCTGCTTCTGCACACGACACATAATTGTTGATTTAGCTTTCAGCCTAGAAAAGCGTTGTGATTTACATGAGAATAATATGTTATTGCTCTGATATCAGCTTTGCTTGGTAAATTATGTCTGTACAGTGAGTGCTGAAGCTTCAAGGATTACTCGACACAGAATTGTTGTGAGGTCTGATCTCCGCACCTTCATAGACATAACATAAGTGCAGCTTCTGCCAAATTCCGGCTTTAGGCGCGTTTTATATTGCTTTGCTTAGAGCACACATACACACTTGATGCTGTTCGCATGCAGAGAGCTGGTGGAAGCTGATGTGATCTCTTCACACTAGGATCTTGAGGTATGGGGCCGCCCTGCTAAAACCCAAAGAGACCTTCTTAGATATTAATATAATATGCTAGATAGGGAGGGTGAGATTTAGGTGTTGTTAACCCTTATTCATTACAGCATTTTAGCATGCTGTCACCTTTTGCTTTCTATGGACTAGTAACTATGCTGATAACTTTGCTTCTGATAATATGTTTCCTTGTATTATCTAAGATACCGCGTTTGAGAAAACGGCATTAGTAAATAAATATTTCAAATGTGCACGTGTCCTCATTTACTCCACGTTCTGGTTTGAAATGATTGTATAACGAAAGAGTGCTCATGTGTTCCACGTGACCTGAGGTATTGTAAGTTCATGATCTGGTTTGTCTAAACATTGGGAGTTTGTTAGGACCAATGAGACACTGTAGCTAGCTACATGGCGCCCAACCATTGGTGGTCTTATATCATGACACTCGAGTAGTATATCATTCAAACCATAACCCCTTCACTGTCGTTTCCGGAAAACGGTGGTGTCGGACAAAACCTACCTATTTTTGAAATAGGTCTTTTCAAGCTTGAATCTTTCTAAAACGGTTTCCTTGAATTACTACCCAGTTGTGCTACAAAGTTTACTTTGTTTTTGTACGTTCCTGTGCAGTCATGGCCCAGCCAGTGGACATTCCGCAGCATAATCGCATTGCGGTGCGCAATCATTTGCAGACTTTCAATGTTCCCGTTGATGGCTTGGCTGTAATTTTGGTGGTGAGTGCAGAAGCAGCTTACCCATACGAACTCTTTTATTCGTGGGTGACATTTCCGGCTGTGGACGCTAATTCTGGTGTGTTTCACACTTACACTCCCTCACCTGTGCCGAATGAATATAGTCCGTACAGGGCACTGGAGGTACCTATTGATCATTGGCAGCATCGCGTTTGGTTTGGTGGCGCCCTACCCCATTCTTTAACCGCTCCGAGGTTAGGTCCTTTGTCCATTCCAGGCGCAAATTGGCCTGTTCTGGCTGGATTTACTCCTCATCCTCAACACGGCAATTGTACCTTGGCGGAGGTTCGTAGACTACATGTAGTTTCTATTGCCGTGATTCGTGCATTAGTGCAATACATAGGTCGTCATCTCCCGGGTGGGCCCCCGGGGGGTCCGGCTCTTCTGGCGGGACAGGGCAGTTTGAAGCTCAGTCCTGTGATGGTCAATGCAGTGATGGGTAAGTGTCCCCTGAAAAAGGATGATTTTCCTTTCTGGCTTGCCGAGAAATTTGACCAGCTGGAAGCAGTATTTCCTAATACTACTCCTGGTGATAAACATAGGATCTTAACGATTAGTTTACCGAAGGATTTGGCCCCCGAACTCGTTGACTGTGAGACCTGGGGAAAAACATTTGCGGTGGTCTATGCTAGGTGTTATGGCACTCCGTCTATGGCTGTCCTGCCTATGATCATTAAACGTGTTCAGGATGATCACGGACCGGAGGCAGCGGTTGAATTGGGTATGCGCCTGTGTGGCTCCTTTGATATAGTTTGCGATCTCATTCTTGCTAATGTCAAAGGGGATGCAGTGAACTTTCAAGTGGCTAATGCTTTGGAGGCGATTCCCGATGCCGATAAACCCAGACAGTTAGCTAGGATTATTGTGGCTGCTTATAGAAAAGTGAGTCGCAATAGCAAGGGTCTAAAGACTTTTTCTGTCAAAGAGAAGAAGCAACCCCAAGGGCAGGCTTCAGAAACGTATGTTCAGCCCAAGTCCAAAAAACAAAATTGGCCTAAAAAACAGAAACAGGGTAAGCAACAGCAACAACAGCAGACACAAGAGTCTCGCCCTGCGTCTCCGAAGCCTGCGCAAACAGAACGTGTTTATGACTTGCGCGATCGCGCGACGATTAAATCACCTGATCGATTTCAGGTTTCTGATCAACGCTCTCCTCGTTCCTTTCAGGACTCATCGGCCCCGAAGACCGATAGTGGAGGAGGCGGAAGGGGTCGGGGTGGTCAGCAAGGACGTGACCAGCCCCGCCAGACAGACGGTACAGGAAAGCAGGACGGCTCAACGCCAAAGAGACCGCAGTTTGCCAAAAAGAAAGTCGCTGCTTTAACAGCGCATCGATATGCCACAGATAGTGAGAACGCGGCTTCGGAATCTGACATGGGCTCTGACTTTGCTGGACAGCGCGGCGGAGATTACCATTGTGAGAGAGGCCCTGCGTCCGCTACTGAAGGTGACAGCGACTGATATTTATGTTGTGATAGAAACAGCCGATACAAGAGTTGCTCCCACTCATAGACTTTATGAAATTGTCCTGTTAATAGAAGGTGACATACAACGTACTATAAAAGAGGTATTTTGGGAAAATCTTTTGTCTACCTATGACATTTTGCTTTCGGAGGCTGACTGGCCCTCACCTTTTGTGCTCGCAGCACCGCAAGGGGAGGAGGTGATCCTCCCGAATTTCGCGAACACTGTCTCGAAAGAGCATGCGCTGCATTTTGCAGAAGAGTGGGCTAAGGCTCTGGCACCGGCTCTGTACCGCAACCAATGTGGTTGGGATAAATTGTCCCCATGCCACGAAATTCCTTTACGGTCTCAGCCTCAGCCTCAACCTCAATATCCCATACGGCGTGAAGCCAAGGCTTCCGTCGCGGCAATCCTTGAACAATTGGAATATCAGGGAGTTATTGAAACATGTGTGTCACCGATGAATAACCCTCTTTTTACTGTGACCAAGCCAGACGGGTCATATCGTTTGGTATTGGATTACCGGCATTTAAACTCGCATTGCCGTAACTGTGCAGTACAGAATACTCATGGCTCTGCCTTAGTGGATATTATAGTGCGTAAGCGTTTTAAGACCACGCTTGACATTTCCAACGGGTTTTATGCCCATAGATTGGATAGTCTTAGCTCCCAATGGACCAGCTTTACTTGCGCCGGAGTCCAAAAACAATTTCGGCGTCTCCCAATGGGCTATAAGAATAGTCCTGGGATTTTTACCGCTCGCATTGTCTCTCTTTTAGAGAGAATCGATCCAGATGCATGCTCGTATGTGGATGACATATATCTCACAGACGACGAAATTTGGGAGCATCTATGTCGAGTGAACTCCATCATTTGTAACTTTGCAGACATGGGTTACAAATTTAACTTTGCAAACTCGCACATTGCAGAGTACACAGTGTTGTTCCTGGGCTATGAGCTCAACAATGAAGGTAGAGGTTTGGCTCCTCACTTCTTGGAGAAATGCGCAAAGTTGCGCGCTCCTACAACACTGAAAAAATTACAGTCTTTACTGGGTTTTTTAAAATTCGGGAGAACATACATTCCGGAATATGCCCAGCGTATCAAGCCTTTGTATGCTTTGATACAACCAACTTTTTCCAAATCATGCTGGCTGCCTGAGCACTCAGCCATCTTGCAATCCTTGCAGGCTGATCTGCTCGCTTCTAAATTCTTACTGACTCGTGATAACCACACTAACCTGGTGATAAGAATCATTCCTGGGACGGTGGGTTTCACGTACCTCACTTTTAATGAAGGAGACACAGTACCTATTGCTTACAAGTCACACTTGTACACTTCGGCTGAAATGCGGTTTTCCACTGTGGAGAAAGTTTTAACGGCTGTGCAGATGGCGATTCTTAAGGAACGTGCTCTGTCACAGGGGAAACGCATGTTGGTTGTTACACCCTGTCCTCATTTGGAGGCAGTTACGAAAGCCAGTGTACCGAATTCTAAAGCTTTGCACCCTCGGTGGATTCAATGGGCTGCTTCCTTGACGTCCACGGATGTCACGTTTATTTTTGACGCCTCATTACGGTCACAGGAGTACTTGCAGTATGAATTTGTTCATCCTGCTCCTCTAGCTATGCGGCCTTTGGAGGACTTCCATTGCATCATTTACACTGATGGTTCGGCGCAGGTTGCGCATGGCTCTAAACACGCCTACGTTTCCGCATGCGCCATTGTGGACGGTGCCATGGTGAACGATGAGTTCAAGTCCAGAGTAGTGCACACGCAGACTCTAGGGGACTGCACCGCACAATTGGCAGAGCTTTGTGCTCTCTTACTAGCGTTGGAGTTCGCTGATCCTAGTGTGACTACTCTTATTGTGAGTGATTCTTACTACTGTGTCCAGTCTTACAATGAAAACGTGTTCTTTTGGATTCAGAATGATTTTCGTGATTCCAAGGGTAGCACAATAAAACACAAGATGATCTGGGTTCGAGTGGCTGAGCTTAAGGCTACCTTGCCACTCGTTTTTGTAATTCATACTCTCGGCCATCCGCGTGTGGGAGTTCACACTGTCGGTAACTCGCTTGCTGAGGAAGGGGCGAAATCAGCGGTATCTACATATTTAGTTGCAGCAGTTACACGGTCCAAAATTAAGATTGATGATGACATCTTGGCGGCTGTTGCTGCCACTGAGAAGGGAGGTAAACATCCTACGGGGTTCCCTTCGAAGTACACATACCACTTAAGTCCCGAAAAGGTTCCTTTTGTGAAAATTCCTGAAGTTGGTGAACGTTTGATTCCCAACTCGGATCGCAGGGCTAGCTTGATTACAGCAGCGCATGAAGGTGTGGCGTCTGCGCATGCAGGCGTCTCGGCCACTGTAGCTCAATTACAACAACGTTTCTGGTGGCGGGGACTGTACAAACAGACGCGGGACCATGTCCTTCAGTGTGACATTTGCCAGCAGATTAAACCTTCCTTCTGCTGCTGCGTCCGCCACAGACACAGTTGTACATATCTAATAAACCGCTAGGTTGTGTTTATTTAGATTACTGCGGTCCTTTTTCCTCTGATACTGCGTATAAGTACATCTTAATAGCAGTTGATTCATGCACACGCTTTGTGTGGGTATGGCCCCATCGCAGCGCTGATTCACGGACTGTCATAAGAGATTTGCGTGTCTTTGTAGGGATATTTGCCTGTGGTACCTTCCATTCAGATCAGGGTCCGGCTTTCGCCTCTAAGGCGTATAAGGATGCCATGACTTCGATGGGGGTCCAAGTCAAGTTTTAGTCACCCTACAGACCTGAGGGTAATAGTGTAGTGGAGCGAATGAACCGTGACTGAAAGCAATCTTTGACAGCTCGAATTATAGGCACTGGCAGAAACTGGCTAGCCCACCTCAATGGCATGCAGCGTGCTCTTAATAATCTCCCTAGAAGGTCTCTGGGTGGGCGGACCCCATACGAAATGCTCTTTGGCATCAAGATGTACGTCCCTGACCTTGATGGTCTAGACTGCGTGGCTCGCGCCACAACCTTTGACGTAGATGAACATTGCAATGTTTTACAGGATCTACAAAAGACCAGAGACAGTCTTGCAAAGGAACATTTGCCCTCCACATCGGATGATGCTTTGCAGATCCCGGTAGTTGGCTGGCTACCCCAAGTTGGAGAACTGGTTCGAGAGAAGATCGATAACAAGAAAGAATTTGGACCTTCCTATCGAGCTCCGGTTCCAGTCCTTGGAGTGAAGGGCACAAGAACAGTCTTTTTACCTCCGCTTCCAGGTCGTAAGGAAAACAGGTTTATCTCAATTGACAATGTCAAGATACACAGAGTGGCCGATTCTTCTTAGTATGACACCGGCAGTCTCCTGTCCTTCCATTGTGAGAAATTCTGTTTTGGCCACTGCTTCTAATCCTGAACCAGAAGTGGCCATGGAGTTGCCTGCAATTTTCAGTCCTTTATTAAGTACTTTGCCTGGTACAGACCATGATGACATTGATTACACTTACCCCACTGACTTATCTATGCCTGATCTGCAAACACGTTTGGCCACAGAATCCAGATTTTCTTTTGACACTGTTTCCAATGCCTCAAAGAAGCCCTCACGGTTTGCAGTTTATGCCAGCTTATTTAAAAAACATTTTTTGATTCCCCCATGGACATACATCTGGCTAGTGCTTTTTTCAATTTACCTTTTTATGTCAATTGGGTTTGTGTTTTATTTTTTTCGAATCGTCAATGGAAATTATGTCGAGGAAAGAACATGCATTCGACATCTCAATGGAACTTTGGCCCCACTTTCCTCATCGCATTCTGCACACAGACTGAAAAGAGACTTGACATTTGTTAACATCACTGCTTGGCCTGTCCTTGATGGGATAGTGTGGGATGCCATTAGATTTCAAATTCATGGCCCTACAGAGGTTGTTAATGTCCCTAATGTGCTTAGAGTTAACATGGGGGATGTAGTGAAACAAAACATACGTTCTGATGATTGGGAAGTTCAGGCCGTAGAGACTTTGTTTTCTGATTTGAAATACTATGCTGCCTTTGATGCTGAAGATTTGTACTTAGAATCTGCTAATTATGGTGATTTGTTTTGCTTTCAACATTTTGGCAATCACTTCTTACATAAAACTACTTCCAGAAGGAATACTGTAAATTATACACAATGGGAGCATTGCCCAGCTCCTAAACAAGGCAGTTCAAGTACTTTTTTGAAAAAGTACACTTATTTTACCGACTTCAATCAGTCTAATCCCGAGTCCTTTTATTTTAAAATGACACAGAAGCCAATGTCCAAGGTTAGACTTACCGATACCAAATTATTGTACTCGAAGTCCTTTCTTGATCAACTGGCTGTTGGCGGCTACGAATTGTGGAAGGAAACTATTGACCTTAAATCTGTTTGGGGATCTAAATACTGGCAGGTACAAGGCACTGAGGCTTTGCACCGTACTTGTCTCATCCCGAATCATATGTTGTTTTTGAATTCCTCTATTTCACAGACAACATGCTTTGGATTGGCTACTTCTAAAAAATTAAATACACCTACCATCCCTGAGTTAGAAGAATATTCTGGCTGGAGTAATTTTACTCAGTTTTCCATTAGGGACCTGCAGACCCTATTGCTAAATTCATCTTTTAACATATCCAGTATGGATCCAAAAGGTTGGCTGATGTGGCACAGAAGTGCTGATTCATGCCAGCACCGTTTTCTGGGTTTATCTGATGGCTTTAAACAGGTCAGACCTGATCCACGTTTTGATACTGACCATTCTGTCACGACTTACTCAGTAGGCAAATTATGTCAAAATTGTCTGAAACATTCTACCTTGGCTGCGGTTAAACTGCATCTATCCAAGCTGAATGAAGATGTTGATTTAAATGATTTCATAAAAGGCCCGGCTAGTGGTAGATCAAAAAGATGGATATATGCTATTTACAATGAAATCTGGAAGACATCACAGATTGAGGCGGCAACTCGCCTTAGAGCTATTGATCAAGCTAATCTAGAAAAAGTGCTTGCAGTGGTAGATAATAGTATTAACATGCTTTCTTCCCGCATTTACACGTTAGATAATATTGTGTCCTCTGTAGTGGATATTGTGCAGGATGAAGTATCTGTATTGTACCATGGTCAAAATCAATTGCGTTCTATCATGCAATTTGCGTGGACCCTGCAGACGCTGAAGTCTGGCAAGGTGCCATGGACCTACATGAATGTGTCCTCTCTCTTTGCCCCTTTTAATTTAACTGACAAGCAGCTCTTGCTTTCCATGCGCGATGCGCCTTTTTCAATGTTACATATTGAAAGGTTGGAATCCCTGCCTTTCTCTGTGGCAGAGGCCACTGCTGCAACGTGGCTTATCCACGGTTTGATAACATTACCATTTGCTTTATATAAATTTACAAATTGTATGCGATATGTTGCTATAGGTCGATATGAACCATTAGGTAATGCATTTCTCCATGAAGTCTGGTCCCTTCCATTTACTTATAGATGTTTAAAAGACGGACAAGAAGTTTATCTGAATGGGGAGGAATGTACAGAGACACCGGATCATTCCTTAATGTGCAGACACATTCAGTTGCACGGTTCTTGTAACCAGGAACGGCCAAATTTAGCCTGTGTTTTGAAAGGAACACCAGTTCCCGCAATCATCCCCTCTTTTACTTTACTGGCAAACAGCAGTTATTTACATCTAAATAATGAAGATTGTTGTAGGTTAATTAAAGGTGTTGCTTATGTGGTGACCGTATCTGAATGTGTGGTTTGCTGCAAAAATGTACTTTACCCACCCCCGCATGGGAAAGGGGATGTTTCCATCTGGCCGCGCATCCCAACCTTGACGGCGGAGTTCAATGGCATGAGTAGAATAAGAGCTCTTTTGTCCCAAAAAGAAGTGGCCTTGAGTTCGGCTCGAGAAACATTTGTGCTTCACATAGCTAACACCCGCACAGAGGTTCAGGCCCTTTTAAATACTGATTTGCCGTTGCATTTCAGTGAACTGGTTCATTCAATCTTTAACGCGTCCTCCATGACTGGGCTCGCGCACTTTTTTAAGTTAGTTAGCAGCGGTCTTGTGACTTCATTTGAAAAAATATTTGGGGTCATTCCTGCTTTCTTCCATTCTATTTTTTCAAGTTTATTTGGTGGATTCCCGGTTTTGCTAGCACTTGGCGGCAGGCGTTCTGGTGATATTTTGCTTTATTAAAAATGGATGCCCTTCATGTGCAAGAAGCCGCGCAGCCCCTCCTGGCACTGTTTCGCAACAGGATGCTTGAATACTATGGCACTCTGCCGCTTGCGACTTTAAGCACGGCATATGGATTATCCTTTCGATTTTCCTATTTTACATGTGTCCTGCCTGTGTTTCATTGCCTCAGCTGCGATTTTGACTGGGCCCTTGATTTGTGTCTCTGCAAGACGGTTTCTCCTGACGTCGATTTTAATCAGCTGATGAGTCCCGTCGTTATTCACGAGTTGGTTTGTTCTGGCGAACGGATTATGGCCTTGGCAGCAATGCATGGACTAATGGGTCATTGGAACATACTCGCAGCAGCGCAAGATTTCTTGGCACAGAGCTTTCTTGAGAAGCCACCGAGTTGTCCTCTGATGGTAATAGAGGCTCCGGTACTGGAGGAGCATGTATGTTCTTTCCCACTATTAAATTGGATGGCTGAACTGTTTTCGGATGAAGACGGTGACTTCATGTTAGAGGCTGTTGCTGCATATTTTGCATATTTGGTCTTGCCCTAAAAACTTTCTAGGTTTCTGATCATGACACTTTTTTTCTTTGAATTTTTTAGCTCCCAGACCTATTGTCTTGAGTAAAAGTGAACACTGTATTGGCATTTTTGATTTTTTTTTAATTGCTTCATAAAAAAAATTTCCATCACATTTTAGAATTATGATATTGCTCATAGTTCTTGAACTCTGCTTTCATGAGGAGGTCCTTATCTTATCTTATCCGTGCGCGGATCATGGGGGGGTTTCATATAGTTACTGCTTATCTATATACCGTGTTAAGTTAGCATGAGCTTATTAAATGTTTAAACGCCATTTTTCCTTTTTGCTGCTTCTGCACACGACACATAATTGTTGATTTAGCTTTCAGCCTAGAAAAGCGTTGTGATTTACATGAGAATAATATGTTATTGCTCTGATATCAGCTTTGCTTGGTAAATTATGTCTGTACAGTGAGTGCTGAAGCTTCAAGGATAACTCGACACAGAATTGTTGTGAGGTCTGATCTCCGCACCTTCATAGACATAACATAAGTGCAGCTTCTGCCAAATTCTGGCTTTAGGCGCGTTTTATATTGCTTTGCTTAGAGCACACATACACACTTGATGCTGTTCGCATGCAGATAGCTGGTTGAAGCTGATGTGATCTCTTCACACTAGGATCTTGAGGTATGGGGCCGCCCTGCTAAAACCCAAAGAGACCTTCTTAGATATTAATATAATATGCTAGATAGGGAGGGTGAGAATTAGGTGTTGTTAACCCTTATTCATTACAGCATTTTAGCATGCTGTCACCTTTTGCTTTCTATGGACTAGTAACTATGCTGATAACTTTGCTTCTGATAATATGTTTCCTTGTATTATCTAAGATACTGCGTTTGAGAAAACGGCATTAGTAAATAAATATTTCAAATGTGCACGTTTCCTCATTTACTCCACGTTCTGGTTTGAAATGATTGTATAACGAAAGAGTGCTCATGTGTTCCACGTGACCTGAGGTATTGTAAGTTCATGTTCTGGTTTGTCTAAACATTGGGAGTTTGTTAGGACCAATGAGACACTGTAGCTAGCTTGGTAAGGGGATTTTGGGTACGGAGGTGAGTTTTGGGTCATCCTAATTCACTGAGGTTCCAAATCTCTATGCACAGTTCTGTAGGAGAACGGAATTCCCGCTACAGGTCTAGCAATACTAGAGTTACAGATTGCCCCCTGTCCACCCGCATTCTGAGATTGTCCAAGACGGTCACCAAGGCTGTCTCCGTTCCATGACCCGGCCTAAACCCAAATTGCTCCTCAGCCAGTTTATTATTTGTCTCCAAAAAATGAGACAATCCCCTACTGACCAGACACTCCACGATCTTAGTCAGATAAGGTAAGAGGGAGATGGGCCTGTAGTTCTTGTAACATCCCGGGTCTAGTGTGGATTTTTTCAGAAGTGGCGTGATGTGGCCTGCTTCCAGCTGGATTGTACCAATCCATTTATAAGCGATTGGCAGCACAGTTGATGCAGAGTGGGGAACAGCTCTCATCCAAGTTCTTTCATTATCTTATGAGGAATGGGGTCCAAGGGTGACCCTGATGACATTCCCAGGGCCGTATGGATGAATTCCTCTATCGAGGGTATCGGAAAGATATCCATGAAGGCCTTGGAAACTACCGGGCAGGTGTCCTTGTCCCAGTTATCACAAATGTCTCCATTTATCTGGTCTGGCTGCTTAGGTGGGTGTCAAATCTTTCAGACCTTCCATAATCGTGTTGATTTTTTCTTGGATGAATAGACTCAAACCATTGCACAGATCCTGTGTAGGTTTAATTTTACTGGTAATAGAGTCAGGGCGGGTCAGATCTCTCACAATCCTAATGATTTCACTGGATTTATTGGAACTTTTGCGGATAGTGGAGGCAAAATATTCTGCTTTTGCAGTAGCTATTTCACTTTTGTATTTTATTAGAGTGAGTCTCCAGCTGGCCTTATCTCTTTCTCCATAGTTCTTCCTCCACTGTCGTTCAGCCATTTTACAGGCCAGTTTCAGGTTCCTAAGGTTTTCTATATACCAGGGGGCTGAGGGATTCCATCTTTTTCTAATGTCTTTTAAAGGAGCAAGTTGGTCAATCTTCCTGGTGAGCTGCTCACAGAGAGCTGTGTAATTTGCTGTGACTTGTTTCTCAGTGTTAATCAGGTATCATAGATCGAACAGAGGGTTCGTTTTTGCCTTTCTCAGCAGTCCTTTACAGTCTCTGCCGCGGAAGGTCCTTTCATGCTCCTTAGCGGGCATCATCTGATTTAAGATTAGCAAACTGAAATTAACCAGATAGTGGGCCATCCAGCCCACTAACAGGGTTTTTCCCATGGTAATGAGGCCATCCTCAGCAAATATCATGTCTAAGATGTGCCCTTCCGTGTGCGTCTGTTCAGACACCCATTGTCTCAGGCTCAGGTTATCGCAAGACTGAGTAAGGTTGTTAAATGCTGTGTCCAGCCTACCATTGGCCCACAGATTGAAATCTCCCACGACCATCAGTCTGTGCAAATAAGATTTGGAAACTGTCAACGATAGTGAATCGTTTATCAACGAATACTGCAGGAGGGTTCTTAATGGTAAAAACCGAGATGGTTGCCATGAGAGCTTTGGTGATGCAAAATCGACTTGCTCTTGACATTCTTTTGGCAAAAGAAGGAGGAGTCTGTGGAGTGTTGAAAGTGCAACATTGTTGTACTTACATTCCTGACAAAAGTAAAAATATACAAAGATATATTAAGAATATTACTGAATTGCGTAAATAAATTGCTCCCCTGGAGGTTGATAGTGTTCTGGAGAAACTTGGTAAGAGTTTTTCAGCAATAAAGAAATGGTTTGCCGAAATAGGTAGTTCATTAGTGGGAAAGATACTAATACCAGTAACTATAGTAATATTAATGACATTGATGCTAAGATTAGCCTGTGTATGTATTAGAAAAAAAAGGCAGAAAAAAAAACAAAAATGCAAATTGAGAAAAGCCATCAAAGAGAACGAGAAATAGGAGAAATTGAACTAGAAGAGTTTATAAAGAAAAAATGTACAACAAATCTAAGAGACAGAATGTAAAAGATACTATTGTTTGAGCTAAACAAAATGAAAAAGGACAAGAAACATGTTTCTGATAAATTGGTAGAGATGGTTTTGTGGTGATGTTTAAAAAAAATCACTAAAGGGGGGAGTTGATGGAGCAGGTGAAATACAAACATTTTTATACCCCCTTTGAAGTTAATGACCTCATAACTTTAATAATATTAACTGTGTGTAGCACGTAAACTAATCAACAAATGCACCTTTTATTTAGACACCACACAAGGGAACCTAACTGCTATTTGCAAAATTCTAATTTATTAATAAAATGTGAATTAAATTAACATATGTTTGGGATTGCGTAGAAATGAAGAATAAATTGCATGTATTTTTGTCTGTAGTAGAGTTATATTGTGGCATAGAATGCAGATGGTAAGTAAAAATGGCTTTGAATTTCGCTTTTGCTAGGTAATACCTAACATGGATCATTAGAATGTTGGGCGGTAAACGGCAGGGCTTATTTTCTATATCTAATTTCCGTTATGTTTGCTTTCGTATTACTTCCAATTGGGGTCTGCTAGGCCTCACTTGAAAAATAGCTGCTGTGAAATTCGACGGCGCAAAAGAAAACTAAGATGGCCACGCGCATGTGCAGAATGGAAGTTTCAGTCACGAGTGTATGGCCTATGCCCGGAGTGAGAAATGTTAAGGTCAGCCTGGCCTGCAACAGGAGTGGTGCCAAGGAGACTATCCTAAAAGCATGGGAACGGATGAAAGAACTGAGTTCCAGAGGATGAGCAAATTCATGACTGTGGAAGAATGTTACAAATAGTTTAACAAAGTATGAATGTGAATATTTCATGAAGTCATTTGATCCCCGGAATGAGTCAGGACTTTCTGAGCTAGTTTGAGCTAGGAGGACAATGAGGTGATCATCACTACCGCTCCAATAGGCCAATCAGAAGTGGATGTAGCCCCTAAAAGTTTCAATTTTGGGTATAGAAAGTTAAAGAAAGGGTATAGAAAGAGCTTGTGTTTATGACGAGGTGTGACGTATTTTTGTACCTTTTTTCAGCACGACATGCTGTCAGTTGAGATGCTTTTCTTTTTATGGTGCAAGAGACTTTGAAAATTTGGGACTTTGAACTCTGATGGGGAAAAGGGACGAGACCGTCGCGGAAATTCTGTCTCGGGAGGGATTTGTCTGAGGAGGTTAGAGGGACAGACAGTCAGCTTGGGAACCTATCCTGTGATCTGAGGTTCATGTTCTGGTGAACCATTCTTATCGTCGCCCTATGGCCAAGGGGTAATGAGTATTTTCCATTTTCTAATTTTCCCTTTGCTTGAATGTATTGAGATAATGCTTAAATGTATTTGTCTAATAAAACATACGCAATTTTAATTTCTCGTTAAATGATTTTAGATAAAATCTTATGAAAATATAAATTCGAGTCTGTGGTTATTAGAATAAAAGTCATGATAAATAAATGTTGAAGGTTTTAAATTGTGATTGAGCTGGAATTAATCTCCATCAACTGATTCCTACTAGTTGGTCCAATCACCAAATAGCCGAGTACCTTGATGTTTTTGGAACTAACAGCTATCAAAAATTAAATGTATATATTGTATATGGTTAATGTATAGGTTAATAAGGTACCCCGCATGTCTTGCAGCTAGTCTACCTATCACCGATACGGAAACTGTGTGAATATGTCTGTTTGCGGTGTTATGGGCCCACCGACGAGTGAATAGTAAGAGTTTTCCTGGGTTAGTGATAAAAAGAAAGGGTTTTATGTTAGACCCGCTGCATCACTAGAACGAGTAATTGCAGCAACAGCAGCAGTTCGCCATGGTGGCTTCAGCAACCAGTGAATTGCCTTCAACGTATAAATAAATACACTGATGACTCAATGTGTGAATAACTTGAGGCCGTGGCAGGCATGCTTTCAGCTTTGCCACCTGTCCCCATAACATTTGTTTTGGTTTAAATTTATTTTTATTGTTTCTTGCTGCATTGTACACAAAACAATTCGGCAAATGCAAATTCGCAAATCATCCCCCTCTCCCGCACAGTCCACTCTCCCATCCCCGTCTCTGGGGTAGTATGATGTGTTCATGAGAGTGGGTAGGGGCATGGTGCCTTCTGATAAAGCATTCAACAACCCCAACCATCAACAATCCCTTCCCCCCTCTGACCCCAGACCCTCCCGAGACCCCCCTCCGGTGTGTCCAGTGTAACTTCTAGATGTTGTTGTGTAGACATTTTGTTGTGGGCTCTAATCTGGGGAGTCTGCTTTCCCGGTGAATTCGTCAGCTAGGCGCAATACCCTAAGGTATTTCAGGCATGTGAGCTCATTGAATTCCTCGGCTACGAGAGAGACTAAGGGCTGCCAGGTGTCGAGGAAAGAGTCCACTGTCTGAGTAAGGGAGGCCTGTATCCGTTCCATGTCCATTATATACCAAAGCCTATGGAGCCACTCTGTGTGTGTGGGTCTTCGTGGGGTGCCCCATAGTGATAGGATATGATGTGTCGCCGCCCCCATTGCTAGCCCCATCTGTCTCCCCCTGAGCGACTTGAGTGGGAACGTGAGTTTATTAGGGTGGCCCAGTATTGCGTAGGCAGGGAAGCGGGGAATCTCTGTTTCAAAGTGTTTGTCTATGTCCCGAAGCACTCCCTCCCAGTACTCTTGTACCTCAACACATTCCCACAACAGATGTGTCAGGGTTCCTGTCTGTCCGCAACCCCTCCAGCATGCGGGTCACGGTGCGGGTTGCTTTGGTGGAGCCTTGCTGGAGTTAGGTGCCAGTAGTATGCTATCTTAACGGCCGATTTCCTGCTTGCCACGTTTCTAGCAGTGTGGTGGGCTCTGTAGTAGATGTCCTGCCATTCCTTGTCCGTAAAGGATCGTCCTATTTCCCCCTCCCACCATTTCTGACCCGCAGAGCGCGAGGTAGGGGGGGGCTCGGCATTTTGTAGAGGTCCGTGATCACTTGTTTGTCTGTCTGTTTTGTATGGAGCCATTTCTCGTATGTCGTTAGGTGCCGGCTCGCCTGTGGCAGCATATCCCTACTTGTGAGCCAGTGCTGAATTTGGAAATATTGAAAACACTGTATCTGTGGTAGTGTGTAAGTCTCCTGCAGGGTGTTCAGTTGCAGAAAGCCCTCCAGGTAAAAGAGGTGGCCAGCCAACCTGCATTCTGACGGCCGCCACTGAGGGAACGACCCTGGAACCGTCCCCGGTGGGATGGCTGGATTATCAAACAGGGGTGTCAGCGGCGATGGGAAAGTAGTGAGGCCTCTGGAGACCGTTACCTTGTCCCACATCTGGAGCACCGTGCGGGTGATAGGCGATGTCTTGATGTAGGCAGGCCTATCAGGGCGCCTCAAGAAGGGGACCTTCCACAACGACATCTGGGCCATTGCGCGATCTTGAAATAACCAGCGTTTTTCTGATTCAGGGCGGTTCCATTCCATGAGATACCGGAGCTGTGACGCTTGGAAGTATCTAAGAAGGTTGGGAATACCCAAGCCGCCTTCCAAGGTGACCCGTCTGGCCAAGTCCCTGCGGAGTCGTGGGTGTTTACCTGCCCAGACAAATTGTCGTATTGCGTCCTGCAATTTCTTAAGCATCCCCATAGGTGGTGTTACAGGTATGGTCTGGAGTAAGTACAGGACTTTTGGTAACAGGGACATTTTTATCGCTGCCACACGCCCCAACCAGGAGAGTGGGTGCTGTCGCCACCTCGTCAGGTCCCCTTGGAGCTGAGTGAGTAACGCTGTGTAATTCTGCTCAACAGTTTGCGCAGTATTAGGTGTCAACGTGATGCCTAAGTAAGGCAGAGACATGCGAGAGGATAGTCCCCCAAATCATCGAGGGCTTCCATTGGTATTGCGAGCGTTGCGCCCCAGTGGCAAAATCAAGGATTTCTCAACATTCATCTTGAAACCCGACACATTCCCAAACGTCTCCATTTCCGCTAGGAACGCCGGTATCGACCTCTTGGGGTCGTCTACGGCCGCAAGAATGTCATCTGCGTATAGACTTATGGTCTGTGGTTCTCCTCCGAATCTGATTCCGGTAATTGCCGGGTTGTCCCTGATCCTTTGCGCAAAAGGCTTTATGTAAAGAGCAAACAACAGGGGCGAGAGTGGGCACGCCTGCCTAGTGCCCCGTTGGATGTCAAATGGCCATGAGCTCACCCCATTAACTCGGATTATCGCCTTGGGGGCAGCATAACAACTAGCGATCCATGTGCGGAATCGTTCCCCCACGCCGAACCGCACCAGAGTTTTATCTAAATACCTCCAGTCTACCCTGTCGAACTCTTTTTCGGCATCGACCGATAGGAGGGCCGCATCCGAGTCATTGAAATAGGCCTTGTCGATGACGTGGAGCAGGCGTTTGGAATTATTGGCACATTGCCTATTTGGAATAAAGCCTGCTTGGTCAGGCTCTATAGTGCCCGGTAGGCAGGGACCCAGTCTTGCCACCAAGATCCAAGTTGAGCAAAGAGATGGGGCGGTAGGCCGCACACTGAGACGCGTCTTTGCCTGGCTTTGGTAGGACAATGATGTCTGCCGCTAGCATGTCTTGGGGGATAGAGCCCGGTCCTTGGAAGGAATGCCTTATAAAAGCCCGCTGAGAAGTCGTCGGGCCCTGGTGCTTTAAGAGGCTTAAGGCGTGCTATCGCCGAGACCACCTCTTCTGTCCGTATCAGGGCATCTAGAGAGCGCGCGTTAGCCTCATTTAGGGCCGTGATCGCCGCCGTCTCGAGGTATGCTTCCCCGGCACCCGGGTCGGGGTCCGCTGCGTATAGTGAGGCGTAAAATGCCCGGAACGCCTCCACAATCTGTTCATCCCCCTGGAGCGTCTGCCCCCCTCGGCCTTGAATAGAAAAGATTTTGGAGCGAAGGACTTTGGACTTAAGCCTGCTCTGTCATAAACAAGGTTGGTGGAGGGTCTAAGGGGAAAATTATTTAAAGACCAAAGGACAGACAAACCCCTTATTCACAGTATAACAATACAAAAGGACTGTCACTGGTCTGTACAACTAATACGGGCAAAGAAAAATGTGACGGACTCTGTGTCTACCTGTAAAGTGTGTACAACAAAAAGGAAATGAATCCCATCATCCCATCCATATGGCAGAGCTTCATCATCTGGGATAGAACCAATGATGGTCCGGTTAGGGAGCCACACACCTGTTGGAATTATGTGCTTCTCCAAACCCAAGGCACCACCAGTGATGAATCATACCAAACGTCAAATCAGTTTGGAATGGTGTGGGATGTTAAATTGCAGTGAGAAAAAAATGTGTACAAAAAGAATCAAAAAGTGAGATGTAAAATTGGCTACCATGATTTAAGGAAAACTTTATTAGGGAAAATCATGGTGTCAAAATTAAAATGAGTGTGAGACAGTTTGACACAATAACTATCTATTATGGATGGTATTTGGTCAACATGTTTCAGCCATTGTAGGAAAGTTAAGCCTACCGGGCTTTCGTCAGGACCTCTTGAACACTACTGCAATTAAGCTTGACCTAAGCTTAGTGAAAAAGCAAAAATTAACACAAATTAATGATACAAAATATCCTACCGTACATTGGATTTTCCAGACGGGGGATGTCTGTTTCATAAAGTATTTAGGATTCTTTCCTAAAAAGGAAGATACACAACAAGGGACAACACATAGGTAGAACACAGACACACATTTCTATTATTTTTGCGCCATATGTTTCTTTATGCCAATAGGTCATTCTCCAAAACGATAGCGATATGTTTTTTTTATTTATTTTTACTCAACCAAAAATGCTTGGGAGAAAGCCAGAAAGCCTCACCTCATCCTGGCCACTGCTCAGGGTTGGAGGCCCGCTCTAATTCGTGAAATAAAATAGTGGGTGTCTGGTTAGATCACATCCATACTAATGATTCACTGGCACAAAGTGCTGAAAACGTAGGCATTGTTTCTGAGTACATGACAGACAGTAACTACAAGGGCTGCTGTGAGAGTGAGACACAGTTAGTAACAGATCTCTGATTCTAACACTATATCAATGTAAGAGCAGTGAAAAAGGCTCTTCAAGGCTGGCTGATAGCGAACCTAGTTCATTTAGTAACAATAATACATAAGGAGCCTGTATGCTGATATCCAGTGCGCTCTCCTAAGAATGAAAATAGAGAAACGCTTCGCTGTGTAAAGCTGGAAAATGAGCGCTCTCCTAAGCATGAAGTAGGAGACCGCTTCTCTTTAGAGTGCTGCATGAGCTTGGCTGGCGTCGCTTCCTCACCTGTCCGTCGGTACCCCTGGACTGATCCTGAGCCGAGGGGGAGGTACCGACTGGATCAGGGAGGAAGTTAATGTATGTTACATGGGCCAATGGGGATGCTCCATAACTGTAGGACCAGAGTGGAAACTGTATTATCAGCCAATGGAATCGTTTTTACTTGACTGGAACAGGAAGGAAGTTAATAAGTGTTACATGGGCCAATGAGGATGCTCCATAGCTGTAGGACCAGAGTGGAAACTGCAGTATCAGCCAATGGAATCGTTTTTACTTGCCTGGAACAGGGAGGAAGTTAATATGTGTTACATGGGCCAATGAGGATACTCCCTAGCTGTAGGACCAGAGTGGAAACTCCAGTATCAGCCAATGGAATCGTTTTTACTAGAACAGGAAGTGGCTGCTTCTCAAAGGAAGTGTGCCACAGTACTTGGACCAGCCCACACACAAGTTAATAAGTGTTACATGGGCCAATGAGGATGCTCCGTAGCTGTAGGACCAGAGTGGAAACTGCAGTATCAGCCAATGGAAACGTTTTTACTAAAACAGGAAATGGAAACTGCATTATCAGCCAATGGAATCGTTTTTACTTGCCTGGAACAGGGAGAAAATTAATATGTGTTACATGGGCCAATGAGGATGCTCCATAGCTGTAGGACCAGAGTGGAAAATGCAGTATCAGCCAATGGAATCGTTTTTACTAGTACAGGAAGTGGCTGCTTCTCAAAGGAAGCGTGCCACGGTACTTGGACCAGCCCACACACAGGGTAGCTGTAGGGCCGTAGTAGAAACTGCAGTATTAGCCAATTATAAAATATTTATGAGTAGTATGCCACGATACTTGGACCAGCCCACACACAGGGTAGCTGTAGGACCATAGTAGAAACTGCAGTATTAGCCAATTATAAAATATTAAAATATTTATGAGTAGTTTTGTAGGAAGACCTGCACAGACTGAAAGGAATCACCCATGTTGGTGGGTACAAATCCAAGTCCTCTATTAAGAACTTGTTCCTCAAGGTCACTGGGGGTCCAGGAGCCAATATTCACTATGAGACTCTCCCCTCTGTGCTGGGTCCTGCTTGTTGTTGTTGTTGCTGCAGATGGCCCTTCCTGCTTCGGGTGTAGGGAAAGGATGGTTCGTCTTCCCAATGATCCTGGGGCTGGCCTCTCCTTCTGCCTCTGCTCCGTCCACGGCCCTGTCCTGAAACAGCCTGGTCATTAAACCATTGTGGTGGAGGCTGAAAATTGGGCATTGGTTGCGGGAATTGTGGCTGATGATATTCCCAAGCAGCCGGAGGCCACCAGGGACCTTGTTGGTAAAAATTACCTCCTTGTCTGGCCCCCCTACGATTGGACCTATTGAAACGACCTCTTCCCTGCCCCGTTGATGTACTACTATGCGGTGAGTCTAAGTCACTGGAGTGTGGGTCTGAGGAAGATGTGGAATAGTTAGACCCATGCCTTTTACCCTTCTTGTTGTAATCTGGAGGGTTATAGGTGTCGCTTGTGTATGGGTAAATTTTCTCTAAAGAAATTTGGCCAGATCTTTATGAAATTTTTCAATTTTGGAAAAAAGTATAGACTCTTTGTACTCCTTATTCGCTTTGGTAGTTTCATCAGAATTTTTCTTAAAGACAGTATTGGTTAAAGTGGTCATGATCTTCCCCTCTAGGGTTTGCATTTCTATCAAAATGGCATCTGCCACTCTTTTGGCTGTGGTGATAATCAAAATCAACCAGTCGCGGGTACATCGCCATGCGATGAGCAACCAGTCTTTCAAAAACGTCTTATCTGTAAGAAAAAGCCGGGAAGCATTGGTGACTATGAGTCCTTTAGGAGCGCACTTTCCATGGAGATATTCAGCCATAATCTGCCCGTGGATGCATGTACGTGAATAAGTTTTCTTTAAAGTCAGAACGGTACCCCAATCGTCCTGCTGACTTGGTCCTCCCGTCGGTAGGGCATCCAGAATACTAGGATTCTCTGAAAGAATGGAATTGAGTGTCTCATCGTCAAACGACAAGCCGGTGAAGTCCGCCATCATACAACCTCAGAATAAATTGCCTAGCCGAGCAAATGCAACTCTAAAGTGAGAGCTGCTCAAAATATATATATTCAAGAAAGAAGACCCGCAGCCGTGACTGCTCTAGAACGTCAAAAACAAGGTTGGTGGAGGGTCTAAGGGGGAAATTATTTAAAGACCAAAGGACAGACAAACCCCTTATTCACAGTATAACAATACAAAAGGACTGTCACTGGTCTGTACAACTAATACGGGCAAAGAAAAATGTGACGGACTCTGTGTCTACCTGTAAAGTGTGTACAACAAAAAGGAAATGAATCCCATCATCCCACCCATATGGCAGAGCTTCATCATCTGGGATAGAACCAATGATGGTCCGGTTAGGGAGCCACACACCTGTTGGAATTATGTGCTTCTCCAAACCCAAGGCACCACCAGTGATGAATCATACCAAACGTCAAATCAGTTTGGAATGGTGTGGGATGTTAAATTGCAGTGAGAAAAAAATGTGTACAGAAAGAATCAAAAAGTGAGATGTAAAATTGGCTACCATGATTTAAGGAAAACTTTATTAGGGAAAATCATGGTGTCAAAATTAAAATGAGTGTGAGACAGTTTGACACAATAACTGTCTGATAAGGATGGT
This sequence comes from Lissotriton helveticus, assembly GCF_964261635.1. Classification (NCBI taxonomy): domain Eukaryota; kingdom Metazoa; phylum Chordata; class Amphibia; order Caudata; family Salamandridae; genus Lissotriton; species Lissotriton helveticus. The sequence continues at coordinate 388,503,901 of NC_136071.1, forward strand.
ATTTGGTCAACATGTTTCAGCCATTGTAGGAAAGTTAAGCCTACCGGGCTTTCGTCAGGACCTCTTGAACACTACTGCAATTAAGCTTGACCTAAGCTTAGTGAAAAAGCAAAATTTAACACAAATTAATGATACAAAGCATCCTACCGTACATTGGATTTTCCAGACGGGGGATGTCTGTTTCATAAAGTATTTAGGATTCTTTCCTAAAAAGGAAGATACACAACAAGGGACAACACATAGGTAGAACACAGACACACATTTCTATTATTTTTGCGGGATACGTTTCTTCATGCCAATAGGTCATTCTCCAAAACGATAGAGATATGTTTTTTTAATTTATTTTTACTCACCCAAAAATGCTTGGGAGAAAGCCTCACTTCATCCTGGCCACTGCTCAGGGTTGGAGGCCCCGCTCTAATTCGTGAAATAAAATAGTGGGTGTCTGGTTAGATCACATCCATACTAATGAGTCACTGGCACAAAGTGCTAAAAACGTAGGCATTGTTTCTGAGTACATGACAGACAGCAACTACAAGGGCTGCCGTGAGAGTGAGACACAGTTAGTAACAGATCTCTGATTCTAACACTATATCAATGTAAGAGCAGTGAAAAAGGCTCTTCAAGGCTGGCTGATAGCGAACCTAGCCAGCAAGCGCCCCGTTCTGTCACCGCCCACGTAGTAAGTGTGTCGGAGGCGTAATGCCGCATATTCAGCGCGATCCAAGTCCAGGCTCGCCAGTTGGGCCCTAACCGCTTTGAGCTTGCGCCAAATTCTGGGGGCCCCTGTTCTGCTATGGACCCGTTCTAGTTCAAGCACCTGATCTGAAAGCGTCTGTCGCCTATCCCTCCGTTCTCGGGCTTCCGCGGCAGCCACGGCGATTAGTTCCCCACACACCACCGCTTTAAGTGCCCCCCCAGACCGCTGTCATTGGAACGCCTGTCGTGTCATTTCTGCTCAGGTATTCTGTGATGCGTATGGCGAGCTGTTGTGTGACCCCTTTGCGCTGTAAGATGGTTTCTCGTAGGCACCACTTGCCCTTTTGTGTTGTTGTGCATGGGACCTGTAGGTTAATCTTAATGGCATCGTGGTCTGAAAGTGCTGCGGTGATAACCTCAATATCTTTAACCATGGGGGCCAGCTCAGTAGACTTAAAAAAATTATCTATCCGAGCGAATGTGTGATGTACATGGGAGTAAAATTTATACCCCGGGGTGTTGGGATGTGCCCCCCTCCACAGATCTAGAAACCCTCTGCTGGCCAGCCACTGTCCCCCTTCCCTGGAAATCACCCCTGTAAAGCCAAACCGTTGGCCTGATCTGTCCCTATCGGGGTCCATCACCAAGTTAATGTCGCCTCCTACCAGTGTGTACTTTGTGCAGGATGCTAAGACCTCTGCCAGAGCTCCTGTGAGAAAGGGTTCCTGTTTAGAGTTGGGAGCGTAGATCGGCCCTAGAACCATCGATATCCCTCCTATCTGGTAATTGTACGCTAGAAGCATACCCCTGGTTTCTGCTACCTTATCCCCCACCTGGCCCCTGAAGTGCCTTGCAAAAAGAAGAGCGACCCCGGCCTTTTTCTCTATTGTGGAAGAGAAGTACTATAGCGGGAAAGCCTTGGAGCGCATGCGTGTCTATCTAATGCTCCTGGGCACAACTCCTACCTTGATTCCAAATCAAGGGGCTGGATTACCTGCTAGGTCCCTCCTATGGGTGGGACCCAGGAAGGGGGTGGTTACACCCCTTTCCCTTTGTCCAGTTTTGCACCAGAGCTGGGGTTGGAGTGCCCCAGCACCGGTTTGAACTGGGCTATGCATGAGGAGCCTTGTGCCCACGAGGCAGTGTCTAGTTTCATTCGCCCTGCCTGCCTCAATCCACTATCTCCTGTCTGGGGTGGTGTAACACCTCCCTGTGACAGGAAACCTTTTGTCCAAGCCTCTCCTGCCAAGTTTCGGTCAGCAGCAGGAGACCAGACTTGTGTCGGTGGCAGCAGCATCCATTTTGTGATGCTGAGCTTCTGGTTAGATTTAACCGCATTTAAGTAAAGTAACATGTCTTCTCCCTCTAGAAGGGTGGAATGCTACCCCCGTCGCCAGAACTGGCGAGGGGGTAGTATTACAAAGTGTATGACACCTTACACGACATGTTTTGATAAAGCCAAACCAAAGTTAGCAATAACCGTGAGGATTATAATGCACTTAAGAGTATATGGTATGGCAATACCCTGGAACAGCTATAAGGAAATGGTTCCGAAAGCTGCAGACAGGCTCAGTTCATGCTAGAGCACCATCTCACATAAAACCAAGCACTCTACCACCAGAATTGTTAAGGCCTGCCATAGGAGTGACTTATAGGTATATATGTGTCCAGATATAGGTTTAGATATAGGTATACTATATCTAAGCAAGGGGTGATTACACGACCTTGCCCCAGCTGAGTGATCAGCCAGTTGTGTCTGTTTGGATGGCCAGCCATGGGTTGCAAAAGATATGCTGCAGCCCCTGCTAGGCCTTGGATGCATCTATGCCCTGGGTACCTATAGTACACTGTACAGGGGCTGATAAGGTGTCCATAACCAAATTGGTGATGTACCTATAGTACATGTATGTGAATTTAGAGAGAGAACAGCAGGCTGTGGGTCTGATTATGCGCCCACAGCCACATTAAGTCGAAAACCAGTGAAGCAAAAAGCAAAAATTGGGGTGACCATAGGAAAGCAGACCCTACACTCCTACACCCACTCAAATCCAGAAGAGGTCGGATGATTGCGATTGCCCTAGGGGTGGCCATACATAACATCCTGGTCCATTGGCGGTCCACCCAGCTTCCCTCACACACGGGTTGGCTTCAGAGACTCTGGCTGGTGTTGGGCATGGAGAAACTCACACTTACGCTATCTGGCAGAGGGTTGGACTTCCCTAAGATATGGTGACCCTTCCTGACATTGCTGACACCGGAATTCAGGGAACTGACATGCCCCCGATACCTGCGATTGCTCTGCCTCCCTGATACAACAGTTCCCAGTGCCGCCCCTAGGAAGGCCCGCGGAGCTCCCCGTTAAACATTGCGCTATTTTCCCCCCATGTTCCCCTTTCCCTCTTAACTTCAGGTGGACGAGGGGTGGGTGGGCTGGGGAGGGAGTGGGTGGGAGCGGGTGAGGGAGGGGGGGTGAGGTTTGTTCTTTCTTAAAATTTTCTTTGTGTCTCACTGGCAGACCCGCTCCATGCTCATTGCCGATGGTAATACTGTGTTATGCACTTGCTGTTTTCTCTCGCCCTATTTTACAGGAGCTGAGGGTCTTGGATTTCTGTCTGTTTTATACTCAATAAAAAGATTTAAACCTAAAATCACACAAATTACTGCCAAGTAACCAGCCTTCCAGAACCTTAGTAGCACAATCTTCAAAGTCAATCGAGTCTTGAGTCTGTGCCTTTTGGGTGTCTCTAAACTTAATCCTGTATTATTCAGTGGTTAAGCCAAACCCATCAATCAGAGCACTCTTCAAGACTTTTTTAATTATCAGCATCCTCTTCCCTAACAGTGAGGAGCTTGTCTCTACCTTTGTCTGCAAAGGAGAGCCACAAGATTTCTACCCACTGCTCCTGACGGACCCTCTGTACTTTACAGGTCCTCTCAAGTGCAGTTATCCATTTGTGGATGTCATCCCCACTCTGTTAGGGAGGGGCACTCTTGTACAGGTTCCTATGGTCATGAGTATTTTCACTACCTCTAGGGACACTGTAGCTGCTACCATGGGGCTCTAGCCTCAACCTTTGTGAAGCTCTCTGGAGCTCCAGGGATTCCTTATCTAAGGCCAACTGCTCTCTCTTGATCCTAAGCTGAGCTTTCTCAAACTCAAGCAGTTTGCACTTTGTATCATAGGAAGTCTCTCTCCTGTGGAAAGTAGAATTCTTATGAGAAACAGAGGTCCCTACAGAAGCATCAGAATGATGAGACTCCTGAGAAGGAGATCTTGATCTTCTTGGTAAACTGTTAACCGTTCCAGGTGGAGTAAAGAGAGGGCCACTGAGGCCTTCTCGCCCCATCTATGGGAAGAATTGGATTGTCCAGGTTGGAATCATCATGATCCTCCTGGTCAGCTTCAGAGTTTAGGTCTTGGAGGTGTTCACCTCCTAGTCTTTCCTCTTCTGCTGCCCCACCCAACTTGCCTGCCTCATGAGATCCTGGGGTCTTTTTGAGGTCATCTAAAAGCTATACCTCTATGAGGCATTGAGCCCTAGGGTTTTTCCCTGTCTTCAGTTTTCTAGATGCACGCATGTTCCTCAGTTCTTGAAATGGGACAGTGTCATACTTAGTTAGCATGGAGCCAGTGGTTTCAGCTCTTGAAAACATACTAGTGTTATGTGGTGTAGGCACCTACCTAACCTAGTGGGACTACTAAACTCTCTCTTGAGTTGTAGAAAGGGTGTGCCAGACCCTTGACGTACCCAACTCTAAGTTCAGTAGAACTTACTTTATTCTAGACTTGTTTTATATGTACCTAAGTACATAAGTGGTTTTCAGTTAGTCAGTCAATGAGATTATCTGGTAAAGCAATAGCAAGCTTGAATCCAACCGCTGCACACCAATGTGAGTAGTTGGCCTGGTATATACTGTCCACTAGTTATAGTGGGCACCCTTCACTAGTCCAAACAACCCTTATTGATCTTAAGACAACCTTTATTGAAAGCTATCCTAGTGGTAGCTATGGAGAGCAGCCTTCAGGCTAAGTCTTGAAGGAGTGTAAAGCAGCTTGGTTTACCAGAATATGACCTCTTGAATGACCAAATGAAAGGAGAGTTGATTGTTTTGACTAAATAAATGGCTTGCACACAGCCAGGGTTATTGTGAGAATTCTTAAATTGTTTATTTAGTTTATAGGTTGCTCCCAGGGGTGACGTTTCCGTCCCAATGGTGTAAAGTCATGAATCAATATTGTTTTGTGCTTCCAACAGGTTTGGTTGCATCCCCCTTAGGGCACTCCTTTGTGTATCCAGCTGGATTTTAAATAATTGAGGTCCACTCTTTCTTCTTATTCATATGAATTGTATTAATTCAATGAAGTTTTCTTGCATTTTTATTTTATTTTCATTATTTTTTCATTATACCATATGTTGCAACCAAACCTGTTGGAAGCACAAAACAAATGAAAGGAGAACCACACAAGGTATATATAAAATATATGTATTTATTACTAAACACTCTCTACTCACCTCTTTATGAGATTATAGAGCAAGATACACAATATCAACACACTAAAACGTAAGTAAATAGCACAATATACAATGGGCCCCAGGGGGAGACTAAACCATATATTAAGAAAGTGGTATAAGAACCACGACGTGACTAGACACAGTGCCTAGAGCACGTTGAATCGCTGGGACCCCAAGGAACCACCCAAGGTAGTGAAACAGGGGACTCACGGGGGACGCGTGCAGTGTGAGAACGCAGCCGTGAGTTCTGTATTATTCTATGGGGAAAGTTGCGGTTAGAATTTTAGAGATTAGGAACACTTCGGAGAGGACTTGGAGCAAACCTTTTTAGACTTAGAAGGTTCTAAGGCCAGCACCCATGTGAGCACTGGAGTACTCGTGTTACCTCACCCACGGAAGCCGGGTGCATAGGTGTCATATGGTGTTGGGAATCGTAGCTGTTTTCAATGGCAAGTGGCCTGAACAGCTTCCCTTTTGAAAGTGGGGGCTCTAGGTAAGTGCCCAATTTTCCATGTCTTAAAACATCTGTGCTTCAGCCTAAGAAAAGAACATGAAGGAATTAGCTTTCCTCACCAGAATCTGAAGGGTTGTTTGTACATTGCTAAATATATCATGGATGGCCTGAAAGTCTCCTAAATTAAATCCCTCTAAAACAGAGATTTTGCTAACTGCTAAGGCCTACAGTATACCCACAGTCAATTTGACAGGCTCCCAGCAACGGGTCCTTGCCCAAGTTCCTACGAAAGCAAAGTGTAGTTTAGCATGGTCACTGATTCAGAGATCTCGCCTGAAGAGCAAGTAAATCGCATGACGGAACCAGGCTATTTATCCGTTAAAATGTTGCTACCCTTTCTTAGAGCTGTTCCACTGGTAATGCCCTCATTTATTCAAGATGAGACTGTGGTTTAACCTCGCCGGCATATTTAATTGAACAAGTGTACTTGATAAAGAAGGCTGCAGTCGCCAGGAACAGCACACACAACCCCGCTCATATGATCGTGAAACTGGTTAGCCCTGGTTTAAAAAAGTGACTGTGCCACCAAAGACAAATGGAAGTGGAATCACCACTGCAGTGCGATTAAGTTTTGAAAGTAGTGAGGGTATAGATTGGGAAGGGGTGGAAGGACTTGGATATGTTCAAGGGAAAAGAAAACAAGTTTCATAAATTCAGAAATGAAGGAGGGGTACAGTGTTGGGTAGGAATCAGCTAGTTAACCCCATTGTTCAAAGACACTTGTAATACTAATAGCCCATGAAGAATATCCAGGTAAGAGCATGACGAAATACAGGTCGAGACATTTTTGGTGGCATGAATGATGAGCTTAAGGAATAAAGAATTGTGCTGCAGATGCCAAGAGCAACAAAACAAGACATGTTAGGGAACTACCATCAGAGGCAGAACATTTTATGAAACATTTAAATGTCCAAGACATGGGATTCTTCAGACATTCACCTGACCTGTAAAACAAAATCTCCTCGTTCCCTCACATCAGGGCTCTGATAATTACCTCTCTGAGTATGTTACAGCTCATATTACAAAAGGGTTTGGATACTTGCAAAGCATTGACTTTGCCAATCCTGTTTTCAGATCTAGATGCAGGTGCTGGGAGTAGACTGTAAGCATTAGTTCCATGATTCTGTGCACACTGACAGACTAACATGTGTAAGATTATTCATTAACTCCTCTCAAATCACTCTCCACATTGGAAAAGGTTGGAAAGTTACCTTGGTAAGGTCAGGTGTACATTTTTTCCATGGTGAGGGAAAACAGGGGGTTATGGAAAGTGAATACGCCATTGCTAAGATTTGGCATGAGCAAATATGTTCACATATACTTGCCCATGCATAAAAGGAATGCACAGAACTGTGCCAGGAGTATATTTTCCAGACCTATGTCTATAAACTCTTGTGAATTTCTGAAAGCTGTATATATGCACCACTGCAAGGGTAGGTACCTGTAGGTGCACTTTGGTGACTTTCTTTAAGAATCAGTCTATAATTTATTTTTTACGTTGCCATCATGTGGCCCATTATGGTTTTAAACTGATTCTCCATTTTGAATCTATATTTTAAATAATGCTATGCTTCTCTTTTTTTCTTTTGTGTGCTTATACCACCATTGTTTGTAAAGTCAAGCCTGACAACCGACCTGTACCACCCGAAGCTATTTGCAATTAAACATATAGGGCCAGATGTAGGTCGGCAAATACCGGTCGGTAACGGCCAATTTCGGCTGTTACCGACCGGTATTTGCAAATGGAGATGTAGGGGGCATTTTATTCACAGAATCGGTATATTTACCGATTCGGTACATTTACAGAATCGGTAAAATACTGAATCGGTAAATATACCGATTCTGCAAATCAATATGTAGGTGGCACTTCAAAGAGTGCCACAGGCCCTTTAGGAGTCGGTATTTACCACCCAATCCTATTGGGTGGTAAAATATCGAATTCCAGTGTACATGCACATCTGTGCATGTACACCTATGCCATGTGACACACAGACATGCCCTTAGGGCATGTATGTGTGCCACATGGCACACAAGCCTGCAATTGGGATGCTACAGGGTGTCAAAGTGACACCCTGTTCCCCCTGCCAGGATTCGGTATTTACCGATTCGGTAAATACCGAATCGGTATTTCCCATTGATTCCTAAGGGCTTCAAGGCCCATAGGAATCAATGGGAAATACCGATTCGGTATTTACCGAATCGGTAAATACTGAATCTTACAGATTAGGTAATTGTAAAAGAAAAATTACCTACATCTGCCTACTTCCAATTTACCTACTCTTAAATACCGAATCGGTGTGATTCGGTATTTAAGTCTAGGTAAATCGGAATTACCTACATCTGGCCCATAGTCCTGCGATCCAGTCCATTCAGTTTCCTGGTTACTGGTTCTACGCAGGTGTAATCATAGGACGCAGGGGATTAAGTTCCTGTTGTTCCATTCCAATTCAAAAAATCATCCCAGATCTTTCTGCGTGGTCCACCCTCGATTCCTATATCCATTTTGCAAATAGTTTTAACCGCCTGAAGCCAATCAAAACCATGGGGTGGTGCAGAGTCGATTCATCTTTTGCAGATCTCTCTTCTAGCAAGGAGAACCAGATAAAAAAGTAAGTCCCGCCTATTTGATGATAAGGGCAAAGTTGGCTGATATTCCAGCACTATCAAAATCAGCACTAAGCTCATTTTTATATTGGTCTTCAGAATTTCATTGATTACTTTCTCGACCATAAGCCAATACTTCTGTAGCTGGGGGCATTTGAAAAACATTTGTCAATCATCCGCACTTAACATACCGCATCTATGGCATCTTGGGGCTGTGGCTGTTGCAAATTTTGCCAATTTCTGGGGGGGTCCAATAGAGTCTATTAACTATAAAACAAATTATTTCTCTTCAGATTTGCTGGTTTAACCACCATATATAGTAGTTTGAAAGAAAATTGCCAAATTCTCTACAGCTCCGTCATCTGAATTACACCATCCCAGATCTCATATGGTGCTTTTATCTTCTTATCTTCCGAGAGCACCAAAGTCCAATACCAGTCGGTGACTTCCTTACTTCTCAGGGCCTCATTCTTTAATTTCTTTTCGAAATCTCAGACTCAGCCGATCTCCCTTTTATTAGCCTTCACCCAAGATAGCAACTGCAGGTATTTGAATCTTGAGAGGGAAACGCCCGTCTTTGCCATCAAGATTTCCCATGGCACCACCTCCTTTATCACCAGGCGAGCCCCCACAGTTTAATTCCCGTCCTCCTTAATAGGATGCTTAACTGGTTTTGAAGGCACTCTGGCGTGCCTGGTGAGTCCCATATTGGTGCAACATCTGAAAAGTAACCCATTCCAAGTATATTTCTTATCCCTACCCATAAGGTAAGTGCTGCCTTAAGCGTCTTCAGTCTGACTTTTTAAAAACAATCCTTGCCCCAAACTGATAGAGAAACCCTTTTGAGCCCCACTCCTTAACCATTTCCTCCAATAGCCCACCCCATTCCAGGGGCCCCGGTTTGCCTAGGAGGATTTTACAGTCTTTGAACTGAAAGGCCATGCAGTATAGTCTTAAATCCGGAAGTGCCAGCCCGCCTTTTCCCAATTTATGCCTCAATCATGCCTTTGGGGAAAGTGAGAGGGATACAATTGAAGAGAAATGTCAGCTTGGATAGTAGCACCATTTTAATTAAATGTACTCTTCCATATAATGACAAGGGCAAATTCTTCCATCTGGCAATTATTTTCTGGATTTCTTTCACTACCCTCTCTAGATTGAGTTGAGGGATTCCCTCTAATGAATTAATAATACCTATTCCAAGGTACCTGATCTCTCTCTGAACACCCTCCTTCCAATCTGGGATATTCCAACACAATATCCTTTTTTTTCCCGTTATTTACCAAATAACCCAAAAACGCCTGGAACTCTTTAGCTAATAATTCCACCCTAGGGATCATTAAAACTGGATCTTCTGCGTGATTACAAGATCATCCGCATAGAGCACGCTCTCCTTTTTATACGCACCTGCAAAGAACGTGATAACCTGATCATCCTGGGGAAGCATCTTTGCAAATCAAATGGTTCGATATACATATCAAACAATAATGGTGAGATAAGGCACCCCTGTTGCGTCCCTCTAAAACTCGGGGAACTCCTAGTGAGGGAGCCATTGAGAAGGATCCTAGCTGTTGTACGATGATATAAGGCTTTTAGTGTTGTTACAAAACGGGGCAAAAACCCCATACCTCCAATACTGCCCATAGATATTCCCACGGTCAAAGGCCTTGGCGGCATCCAATGTAACTACCGCTAAGGGGAGCGATCTTCTTGTAGCTAGGTCAATACTACCAATTAGCTGCAGGGTCAATTCGTGGATAAATCCCTTCTGATCCTCATGGAGGAGCTAGTTTAGCAAGCCTGCCCACTAAAATGTTAACAAAGATTTTATAGTCTGCATTTAGCAGGGATATCGGTCGATACGACTCGGCTTTCCCTGGGTCCTTGCCTGGTTTTAAAAGATCAACACTATGGAGGCCTCTCTCCATGATTCTGGACCCTGTGTCTCCCCCATATATACCATATTAAACAAGTTTTCGCAAACAGGGAGAACTTCCGCTATTAGAATTTTATACATTTCTGAGGGGACAGTATCGAAGCCTGCAGCCTTCCCATTCTTAGCTCTTTTCATTGCACCCCTAATCTCCTCCTGAGTAATTGGAGCTTCCATCATCTTTTCCCCATCGCCATTCAATACAGGGAGGCCAAGTGTTCTAAGCCAACCTTTGAGCTTTTGGGGCTCTGGGGTAATGTCTTCCTTATAGAGCTGCAACTAAAGGGCCACTACATGGTTCTGCATATCTTTCCAGTTGTCAAGCACCTCCTCCAATGACCCCGTCAGATCCTTTATCTCATTTCTGGTTCTTTCAACCCTGGACTTCCAGGCCAGCAAAGCCCTTGCTTTCTCTCCATACTCAAATTCCCTTACATTTGCGGCCTGCCACCTTGCCTTACACGTCAACTCCAACCTAATGTTTTAGTTGGGCCTCTTCTAACCTTCTTACCACCCCCTCCCTTTCTTCTCCCGCACTTATAGAATGCAAGGCTTCCTCAAGATTACCCACTTCCCTTTCGATATTTACTAATTCAACCCTTTCTTCTCTGCTTTTGTCACAACAAAGACTTTTTAAGACCCCCGTATATATGCCTTAAAGGCTTCCCATGCTATTCTGGGGGAGGCAGTGTCTTTGTTATTAATGAAGTATTTTGATACAGCCTTTTTCAAGGCAATCACCACCCCCTCATCTAAAAGAAGGGCGCGCTTTATTGTCCATCTCTTGCATAGCTGCGGTCCTGGGGCCTGTAAAGTCATAATAACTGCTGTATGGTCCGAGATGTTGACTAGAAGATGCTCAATCTATTTAATATTGAACGCAAACCATCTATCAGCCAAAAAAGAATCTAATCTTCAAAAATTATGATATTTTTTACTGTGGCAGGTATACCCTCTCACCTTCCCTCTCAGATGCCTCCAAACATCTACTAAACCTAGATCCTGCATCCCACCTTTCAATGCATGCCTTATTATGGGTACTGGTGAGCTATTCCTTCGTGTAGAACGGTCCATTACAGGGTCCAACAATACATTAAAATCCCCACCCACAATCGCAGGAGCTAAAATGTCTACTAATCTTAGTTCCAATTCTATAATGTGCTGTGGATCATCCTCATTAGGTCCATAGAAACCGGTGCATATAAAATCGATATCGCCCATTTCATACGAGCTAGGACCCATCTACCGGAGCCGTCCGTACTTGATGACTTGAGCTCGATCCCAATGCCTCTTCTAATTAAAATTGCAACACCCTTGCAACATTGTGCTTGATCAGAGACTATGACATTCTGGACCCAACCACACCTGCCAAACAGATCCTTGCTTTTGAATGCTATCAAGTATATCTCCTGTAGAATCATGATTTGCGCATGACTATCTTCCAAGTACCTCAGCACGACTATCTTCCAAGTACCTCAGCACTACCCTCTGTCTGGGTTTGGACCTAAAACTATTCACATTCCATGTGAGTATATTGATACTAGGAATTCTAGCCATAGTACTTCCTCTCGAATTCCACCTCCTGCTTCATTGCTAACTTATAAAGACTCTCCCAAGTAGGAGGTTCAGAGAACTTTTTTGTTTTTTTAACCCACAGCTCCCCACCCATGCCCATACACCCACACCACCATCCCAACCCTCCCCCCTTGACCAACCCTGGGAACCCTCCCTATCTTTTTATACATACCAATGCCTGGTAGGCGCACCATTAAGCACATTTAAACTAATTCAAGATATAAAAGAGAGCAAACTGTCCCAATAATCCTATGTTGGTCACTTAGCGATATCTCTCCTCTTTTTAATCGTATCAATTAGTGACTCAACATCTTCTACTGAGCGGAAGTTGTACATTTGATTGTCCCACATAATACGCAGCAATGCAGTGAATTTTTAGTTGGACCTTAACTCCCCATTTCCGTAGCTCCTCCATCTTTTTTCTTAGCTCCCATTGCCTCTGTTCTGTGGATTTGCATAAGTCTGACCTGACCAGCAATGAGTGGCCATCTACTAAGTATGGACAGTTTTTTAGGGCCCTGCTGAGGATCTCCTCATTGACGGTATAGGAGAGGAAATTCACAAGGATCTTCCTGGGTTTAACCCTTTGGGGACTGCGACAGAAAGGCTCTCCATGAGCTCTTTGGATTTGTGCTCAAGGTTTACATCTCTCTTGTCCTTCAGGATTGTGTTCCGTAATAATTTGATGATGAAAGCCTTCATGTACGACCCCTCCTCGGTTTCCGGAATGTTCAGAAATCTCAAATTATTCCTTCGGAAATTATTTTTGAATCTCTAAAGATCTTCCCTTAAGGTTTGGTTTTGCCTGGCTAACTTAGAAACCTCAGATGCATTCTTTGCCACATCCTGCTTTACCATGACCACCTCTTCCTCTAACCTCTTAGTGCGGAGGGTAAATTCATCTAGCTTTTGGGTTAACACCTGGCAGGAGGCTTGTATGCCTACTTGATTGCTTCTGCGACTTCAAAGCGGTGCTCAATTTGGTTTTTCAGACCCAGTAAAATACCTGCCAAAGAGGCTTCTGAGTTTCCCTGGGTCGTTTCAGAATTTACCACATCCGCGGTGCTCTGACTATATCCATTCTCAACATGTACGGACACTCCTGGAACATCTGATAGTGCCAACACAGCAAACCTGTTACTACCGGGAATTGGAACAGCTTCTTCTTGGGATACCATTAAATTACACCTGGGCTTGTTCTGTTCTGGGATCCGTCGCAGCTATTTCTGCCCTTATTTATGCTTGTTGCAATTTCCTCACAATTACCTCGGGTGCTAAGAGTATCTGCACCCATATTTGGGACTGCACCGCCTAAGCCATATTTCTGCATACTAGGTAGCGTGCGAAAGAATGATTTAAATGAGGGAGTGATTTTAATTTTAGTGGGCGCGTTTGTAGATTTATTTTTATCCCCACTGTTTTTCCCTGGTGATTTTCCTGCTCCCCTGCTCTGGAGGCTCACTCCTGCTTGCCGACCTTGCCTCCCCTTGACAGTGACTTTAGCTCCTTGCGCTGGCCCTGGAAATGGGTCTGACGAAATAGGTAAAAATTCGCCTTACCTCCTCCAGTGTTCCTGGTCCTCAAAGTGTATCTGGAGGGTTTGTCTCCAGTCTCACCTTCCTTGGCAGTACCTGTCTCCATATGTGAGAGGTGCCCGCTCTCTCACCCACCTCTCCCCACTTCCGTACTCCAGATGTGATTATCCGGTCACCAGCCATCTCCTCAGCTTCCTCAGAGAACTGCTGGCAGATTCGATGTGTTCTGCCTCTGCCCCCAGTTCTGACGCTGGCATCCCTGGACCGTCGAAGCTCCGCCACCGCCTCCTTCCACTGCATCCCCGGGGAACCACGATCCACCACCTGGCTCCCAGGAAGCCCACCTGCCACCCCCGAAGGGGCCCGCGTCTCTGGCATCCCGTAATGCAGTACGTTCTATTACATACTTTACTGCACGGAGCGGGCTCTCTTCACATGGTGCTCATTGTTTTTCCCTAATGGCGCCGAGGCTGTGACCGTCTAGCTCACGGCCGCCATGTTCCCCCCTCCAAATAATGGTATGCTAATAATAATAATGGTATGCTTCTAGCACGTTTTACTAAACGATGCCTCAGAGAAAAGGGTATGTACATTTGCAAAATAGTTCAGAAGTTTTTTTTCACTCTGAAAGTTTGTTATGTACATTTTATCTTGAAAGCAAACAATCATCACGGTTGCTTTTGGGCTTATGCATGTATTTGCATATTAACAGGGACCATTGTAAATAGCCTCAAATATTAGCATGGGCCGAGTTAGTGGAGTTCCGCAGCGCGGAAATCCGCGAAGTGCAAACGAAACTCAGCTGTGCTAAACGGGGCTACGCGAGCAGCGGAGTGTGTTCGATAAATGTAGTTTGCAGTGATTTTCAGTGCCAGATGCTTGTCTGCACAGTGCAATCATCGCGAACAACACTATGCACAATGCAAGCGGGCGCTGCTTCCTTTCTGCCGCCGAGTAGATTTTTACTCTAGTGGCAGCATTCTCAACGCAAACAGACAGTTTCTCAACGCGGCGGTCACAAACATACGAGACCTCTCGCATTGAGAATTCTTACCACCCGCATTGAGAAATCTTGCCGGGAGGTTGATTTTCAAGACTCGCACTCGAACTCGGAGTTCACCACCCAGACTTACTCAAATTGCTATATTTGCAAACATGTATACAGGTGCTCACAGCATTTCCTTAGAATGCACACCCTGATAATAAAGGTTTTACATTAATAAATCATATTTGCAAGTTGAACAACATATATATATTGATACAAATCCTGCCTTGTTGGCAGACATTCCTCTTTTATAGATAAATACTGTGGTACTGCAAACTAGGAGCCGAAGAACTATGCTGCATGGGCTGGGGCCTACTGGTACAGTGGATGAAATAAATATGAACACAACGATCACACTCCAAAGCTGCCTATGTCATCTGGAAGGTTTAATGCTAGCCATTGATGATGAACCTCGACTTGTAGATGTGAATACACTTATGTTGTCAATAATATCAGTTCATAAATTAATCTCTTGTATATAGAGACATCATTACAACACTTTCCTGGCCTCTGACCACACGAGAGGCGTCCTGATCTCTTCTGCTTCTCTATTATGGCAGAGAAAGGTTGTGATGTTTGAGATCTGTGCTATACACTTGAACACGCCATCTTTTTCTATGTAGCAAAGCATATAATACAGGAAAGAGTCAAATGGGAATTGTGATGTTGCTTAAAATTAACAAGGAGAGTCTAATACTTTTTTCATAGAGAAAACAGGTTATTTACAAAAAAGAGTGAAGCATAATACATCATGAAATAGTCTACAAGAAAATAAATAACATGGTTATTTTAGGTTTCTCTGGGGAATGTGATCCTAGGTTCGAACTAAAGGCTTGGTATGGCCACCAAAGGTGAATGAACCATTATGGATAATTACAGCTTGCTGGCGACACTGAAATATGTGACTTATCAGTTTTTTCACCTTTTAACCTAAATGATCTCTCTCACATCTTGTAACCCTTCTCTGGAATACTTTGTTCATTTGCTCACTTTTTTTTCCTTTTTTCTTTCAGAGACACCCGCGATTCTTCGAATCTCTCTTTTGTTTGGGCCAAAAGCCCCGCTCTCTGCAGCACCTGGCCCGATTTTCTGTGCGTCTCCACCTGGATGGCAAACTGCCCCACGTCCTGCCCCAGCTACAACTGCCACCCACCCTCACTGACTTCCTGATGCTGAGATTTGAGGATGTTTTATTCTAGTTTTAAACGCATGTTTTATTGGTTTGATGGAACGTAGTAAAAAATTGGATTCAATTTACCACATTGTGGTCAGCACTTAGGCGACATGTACATGTTCAACAACGATTCAGCTTCAGAAGCATCTTTATTCGTGTAGTCAAATATCCACAAAAGTGAAACTCATTTAAAACATATAGACAAGTACAAAATTAAACCCCTACATCTGGTAACATGATAAAAGTAAAGGTGAAAACAGACTAAAATTGCCATAATATCAGCAGGGCCATTTTAAGTAGGGTTCAATGTGTGTTGTGCCTGAACAGCCGTTCTAAGGAATGAACCTACATGTACACATAATTCCAGATGCGGCACTTGCATTAAAAAACTAAATGCCACCCTACAATTCCTAATGTTGTGTTTTTGAAAAGTGGAAGTAGAAAATGCTTTGCATATTTTAAATAACACTTACAGAAAAATGTAAATTGCTGTATAGTTTGACCATGGCTCCCATCACAAGGGCAAGAGCAAACATCAAGATATGGTTGGTTACCCAATGGGTAATATATTAGATATTTTAACATGGCAGCCCTAAATCAAAACAGCAAACTATTTTCCCAACGCTCCCTATCTAAACAGAGATACTAAGTAGAAGGGTTAACTGCAACCATACTCAAATAAGCTGCCACAGTTGACTTTCCCCATTCTCGTTCAGTAACGTGGTACGTTCAGTCTCGTGGTATGCTCAAAATTGAGCAGGGATTGCTGCACAGATTTTTTTGTCTATGGCAGCAACACTTTCAGGATCTGTATAACTATGATGCAGAATAGTCTTGAATTATTATTGGATGTGGACTCACCTTGTAAACGTCTTCACTCCTGAGTTACCATAGCCTGTGCAGATAACAGTGGGTGTCCTTCTGGTAATTGACACGACCAATATTCATTGTGGGTATTCACCAAGGGGCATAATAATGCTTGCCCAAAGAAATTCCACTCTGTCAGATCCTCATCTAATCTGACATTTTCTAATTAGTTTAAGAAATATTTATTTTACTTTACCATTCATATAGGTCTCCCAGTAAATGTTCTACTTTAGTTGCTATAGGGTTCATCCATTTGATGGCAGCGCATCTCCTGGCTAATGTCACCACAAGTACTGTTGCATAACATCTCATTTTTTATTTTATGCAAGTACAATAAATACACTTTGGGCCAATTACGATGTTGGGCAGACTTGCGTCTGCCTGACATGTCTCGTAAACGGGACCGACTGACTTCCTGTCGGCAGTCCCAACTGCCTGATTAGGATGCGACCGAACACTGTCCGGTCGCATTTCCACATTTCCTTATGGGAGAATGTGTTATGGCTCTAAGCCAGCCGTAGTGCATGCTCCCATAGGGAAACGGGTGGTGGTGTTCAACCCTGCACCGCGTGGTAGGCACCTCAAAGTGCCTGCCAAGGAGCAAAGGGATTAACAGGGGCGCACCATAGGTGTCTCCTTGGTCCCTACCAGAGGCCGCGCACACAAGAGGCCCTGCAGGGGCCCCCAAAAACACTTTCTGTCAGGGTTTCCATGGCAAAAGGCCTAACAGGGTTTCCATGGCAAAAGGCCTGCATGGAAACCCTGCCGGAAACCATGCAGCATAATCCCAAGGGCAGAAAAACTGCCCATTGGGATTACGGGCCAGCCTCCGACTGGCTGACGGGCTCCTTGAGGATGTTGAAAGCCAGCAGAATGACCGTCCAGTTTCAATTCCACCCAGCTGATTCCTAATTAGACCGGTCGGAGGCTTTCCGACCGCCGTCATAATAAGCCCCATAGTCTGCAAGCCCTTGCTGTGTACTGGAATAGTTTCCTGTGAATAGACCATCCAAACCACTAGTTTACTGTGTAGTAAAAATTGCTTGGGTATCAAAATATTATGCACAGCGCTCACCTTGTACACCAGTCACCCTACTAATGCACTCTAAATTATTTTGCAGTATCACAGTGAGGTGGTAACACATTTATTAAAATAGGAGTCGAATCCAATGAGTCCCATTAGTTTTCATTCAATCCCTTTATTCTTCACTTGTTATGAAAACTTGTGATGATCTAACATCATATTCTTGGCCATTAGAATGAATTCAATTTATTATCCAAAATTACTGTTTGTATATCTTTAGTACATTGGCGACTTCCCTCCATTTTTCATTCCATTACTTCAGGTTTCAAATGATCATATTTTTCATTACAACTTTATCAAGGGTACCGATAATAACATAGGAACTAATTTATATACATCATAACATCTTTCATGAATTTCTCATAAGTTTATAAATCTACACAACTCATTGACGGTACATACAGTTATTAAGAGATCATTACAGTCTAAATCATACACTTCCTAGAAGCTCATTGTGATAAAATGCCTAACGCTGGACGGTAGTGACTTTCACAGAAGAATTATATCTATTATGCAAAATTATAAGGGACATATTCTGTCAACTGAGTAGTAATGAATATTCATATAAGCTCTCTATTAACAATGTAAATAAGTAATAAACCTATTTCATAATCTGTTGACAAATAGTCTTAATGTTCATATTTTTATTTGAGTCTTTCCCTACCTTAGAGATAATTGTACCTCTTTCACCAGCACTGATTTAGACATACATTTAGAAACCCAATATTAGACTGCACTCTTCTTCGCAAGTGTCAAAGAAACGTTCCATTTACTGTGTACAGCTATACACCATTTTTGCCAGTTCAATCCTAGTTAAATAAGTGAATTAATTAAATCTTATAAGGTCTGTGCACTCATACACTACCTGTAAGTACTAGTCCTAGAAATGCTTAACTACCTTCTAAATCATACCACCTTAATTCAAATACAACTTACTTCCTCTCAGCATTCAATAAAAATGTAGTACTCGCATGAAAACGTTTCTGTAGAGTCACTATTTCTACTAAGTAAGTTTCAATTGCAGTATTAAGTTTGATTTAGTTAGCTTCACTGTTATCCTTTTTGTCTTTTATGCTCCCTATAATAAGAATACAGGAGGTCATTTATTTGTGAAGTTCTTCTATCTGCTGTCTTAACTAGTAATCCTTAAGTACATATATCCAAACACCTATTTGAATTCTTCCGTGGCAGTGTGCCCACTTTACATATGTTCAGCAATGTTTGGCCGTCAATTTGGTTCAACCTTTTAGACTACTTCGAATTCCCACCAGTTAGGTAGCTTTGCAGTCTTACCCAGAAACTGAAGGTAAGAGCTACTCCCCTTGTCCACATATCAGTAAGTACTCATTCTCATGCCATATTCGATGTGGGTATTTTTTTCTTAGAATTAATATCGAAAAACTACTCACTTGATTCTCCAGTGCTCCTCCTGGTCTGCGCTACATTTTACAGGTCACCGACTTATGAGCTGGATTTGAATTCCAGATATTAATTATATGCATGTTCATAGACATCACCCATCAATGTGTTTATTTAATACATAAAAAATGATTTAATCCTGATATGATCTCTTAATGGAAAAGGAAGGATACAAACTCTTCTTTCACTGTTTGTAAACCCATATACTATCAGTAAATGCTAGCCCTAAGACCACCTAAATATTAGTTCAAGTGCACTGTTTTGATGTGTATCAATCAAAAATATGTAAATTGTTCTGAAAATAATACCTATAGGGACAGAATCTATTGATCATCACAATATTAAAGATAATCACTTGAGAGACTTATTAGTTAGAATTTGTGAGCTGATCGTTTCACGTTGCTTGCAGATTTAAATCATCTACTGTCAAATGTACTTGATGTAGCAGATTGGATAAGAACCACTGTATTCAATTTAAAGTGGCAGTACATAACCAGCTAGTGCCAATCATACAGTCTATTTGTCTCATAGTAATGAGATACTGTGGTTTGGACAGCATTACAATTAATTAGAGAGGCTGTACTAGCATAACAAAGAGAGAAGAATCTCACTTGCCCTAGCCTTCACTTATAAAATCCTGCCTGTATTCGATTGCATTTATTTCTACACAATATTTGGCGTATTTAAAAAAACAAAACTATACATCCCCTTAAGTCAAATTTATACACAAAAGTGCCATAAAAATATTATAACTTTATCTTATCAGACTTTACTCTTAAATTGTGTTTCTCGTACACAGAAGAGTAATACGGATTGAAGATCAAAGTCTCTTAAAACTCTTTGTAAAGTGAACGAAGTTAGCATAAAGGCCAATAATATTTCCTGAGAAGTATTTCCAAAATCATATTCCATAGATAGATATTTTTTTTAATCTTTTGTGTGAATTGTTCTCAAGATGTATAGAATATGTTGATATTATAAGATCCTTCTGTCTGTGGTTTTCCCATTATATCTGATCTTGAACAGTAATTGTAATTTCAGAAGAATGTATATAATTCCTTATCAGTGTTCAACCTACACCCAACAGTGTCCAATTTGTTAATTCAAAGAGTATCCGTGGACACTAATCTCTGATCTAAATTTCCCCCTCTTCTATTTTGCCTGGTTTATTTTATCTTCATGAAACTAATATTTGCAAGTCCTTTTCCATCATGTGAATTGACATCAGATATTTTGTATCCGTATTTCTGAGCACTATTTGTCCCTTCCATTTCTCTTTCCATGTTCTGTTTGTTCACCCTAAGTTACATAGATAATCAGATATATGCAGCATTTGGTTTTGCAATTAATTAATGATCTGGTTTGATAGGTCTTCGCCTTACTGTGAAATTCGTCTTCTTTCACATTGTCATGAAAATATTCACAACATATACATGTATTAAACTTATAGCTGCCTGTCAGGGAGGGAAGCCACATGAACTTTATTTTGGTATCTGCGTATTATGTTGAATCTCTTGGGTTCAACATTATTTTAAGTTCAGCCCTTTTCTTAAAAGAGTAATAAGTGGTTTCTCTGAATTGCAGCAATATAAATTTCAATCTAAACTCAATACTTCCCAATGATTTAATATATTCAAAAAGATATAGTCAATCAATCAATTAAAGTAATCTTTCTTCAGTTTTTGACAGAACAAAAACATAGAAGCAAAACACCATAAAATAAGACATCAGTTAAAACTCAATCATCGATAAATAGCGATACAAATATATGTACAATATAAAAAACACAAAAACAATTCAGAATAAGCGGACACAATCAGTATGGTACATCTTAAGAAGAGATTACCACCTCAGATCTCATAGGATGCCTAGTTACAACCATTGTTCAACCTTACAGCGGCTTTCAGAAAACAAAGTACATTAAAAATGAAATCTCTTAAGAGCAACTGCAGAGTGCAAATACATAAGAGCCAGTTGAACTTGAGAAAAATGTGCTCTGTTAAAAAGAGTAATAATGTATGCCTTCCGGGGCATCCCATAAAGGTTACAAAACATAGTAAAGTGCAGGGTATCCTGCGGAGACCTATTGTCGGAGGCACAGTATGTACGTTTTAATCTCCATTCCTACCATAGGGGTCAGCTAGCAGAAAGGGCAATATGTCCAACCAGAACCTAGTTAGAAAAAAATAATCGTACCTACTTTTAACAAAAAGAAGGTATGGCTCTGTGGTTGTCATAGTTTTCAGCATGAGTATGTCTTCTGGCACAGGGCAGTCTCTTCTCTAGCCACTGAAGGAAGTGACTCTTAGGGGCCACTCGGGTATTTACAACCACCTGCTATGCCTTCCCAAGTAATGAAGAGTAGGTCAGACAGTAGAGAATATAAGCAAGCATTTTATTAGCAATACTCTGCAGAGGAGTCCAATCTGACCTGCACCCTAAGATATCTGCTGAGAGGATTAGCTCCCCAACAGTCTGCAACACATAATCATTCCTCCAAGAACCTCCAACCACGCCCACAGAGGAAAGTTACCAAACGTGAACAAAGCAGGCACAGAAGGATGGGCTACTACCTGCCAGATGGGTACATACTATCAGTGTCTCAAGGTTGCTGTGCTGTGCTGTGCTGAGGCTCTGGTCTCTTAACGTGGGAGCAAAGTTACAAACAGGGATAGGAATGCAAGGGTAGAATGGCCTATTCATTAGTAGGTCAGGATCCAACCTTGAGCAGGGAAGGAAATAATAGCTGAATACAGTGTTCTGCTGATGCAAGCAATACGAATAATGAGACCTGAAATGAAATGAAATGAAATGAAGTAAATCTTATACTGCGCTACTAAGCCCAAAGGCATCAAGGCGCCTACCAAACGAAATCAAAATGACCAGATAACCAGCACTACGGGTACGCCTTTGAGAATAGCCACGTTTTCAGAGCTTTCCGAAACTCCAGGACTGACAGTTGGGATTTGATTTCTAGGGGAAGGCTGCTCCACAGCTTGGGGGCTACCGTTGAGAACGCCCTACCACCCCATTTACTTCTTCGGACACGAGGCACCACCAACAAGCTCTCAGTTGATGAACGGAGGTCTCTACCCGGTGCATAAGGAAGCAACAATTTCCTCACACCACCAGCCCCCTTACCAGCGAGTGCCCCATATGTCAAGCACAGAGTCTTGAAGGCAATCCTGGATTCAATAGGAAGCCAGTGCAGGCTTTTCCTAGCAGCCGTGGCGGAGAAGCGTCTGGAAGCATCCAGAACAAATTTGGCCGCCGCATTCTGGGCAGTCTGAAGGCGCTGCACCAGACCTAGTTCAGACACAGCCTAATGGGGATTGTGAAATACAAAATGGAGTCACACTAGTTAACTGAGGCTTGCCCGTTACAAGAATAACTTAGTGGGTTACTTAACGTGAATGCGAATGGAATGTCATTTAGCCGCACACTGCTAATCTACTATGGCACAGAATAAGTATATGATAAGAATGGGGTTTTTCAAATCTAACACCATATACCTCTGCCTAAAAAAGTATTCTGTTAACCATTTGCAGTCAGCTTTATATATCCCATCTGGGTTACTAAATAAGTCTCCCCTGCCTAAACTCTGAAAGGAGTCCCTAATGTACTTAAGCCATGGGATATGATGTGAGTATTCAAGGGTCAAATAGTCCTTTAAAATCTCCTTATTTAATTTATTTCCAGACCTCAACCATATATCCTTCCACAGAGAAAGAAGGTGAAAGGCTGCAGCATTAGTTCTGTAACCAACACCTAGTTCTTCATGCACCTAGAATGTAGGGGCTTTTCATGGGACACACAGGAGATGTCTCAAAAATGAATTTTCCACTGTCTGCAACTCAACCTGGTTAACATATATCCAAATTTCACTCCCGTAAAGAAGTTTGGAGATACATTTGGTGCTGTAAATCTGCAAGAAGGCGCTGGTGGGTCTATTACCCAGTATTGAGGCAAAATTGAAAACAGCGGTTTGGCTGGATGAAATCTTCCTTCTTCCTACTAAGAAGGGGGCGCCAGCTCATTGCAGAATCAAACACAAAGCCCAGGTATTAAAACACCCTAGTCTTTGGGAGGACACAGGGTCCATAATTAAACGTAGACTATTTTGTAGAACCCACAACCATCACAAAAGAGTTTTTCTCGTCAACTGATAGGTCCGGATTCTCCATAAAATTAGCAAAGGAATTTTACATGGATTGACATGAGAACGATGTCACTCACGTATAACTTTTGTGACAACTAGGGCTTGTTCCAGTTTATTACTGCACAAATTAAACAGAAATTGTGCCAAAATACAACCCTGTTGTACTCCTCTTTTAATATAGACACTACGTGTACATCATAAATCTTTAGAATAGCGTACCAAAGCCATGGGGTCCCTGTGAAGAACCCTTAAAAACTGGATGATGTCCCAATCCTTCCCAATGGACAACATGATCTGCCAGAGTTTTGTTCAATTGACACGATCAAACGCAGATGTGAGATCCATAAATGCTAAGTGGGTGGAGCTGGGATGAACAACAGTATATTCACTTAGGAGTAAATACAGATTCAAGCACTGATCTACTGTTGACCTCCCTGAGCAAAAGCCATACTGCACTTCAAATAAAATATTATTTTCATCAGCCCATGCGGAAAGTCTATCCAGGAGAATGTGCCCCACAACCTTCACTGCCGAATCAAGAAAATAAATGGGCCTGTAACAATGACGACTGTCCCTATCTCCCTTTTTAAAAATGAGCACAATGATAGACGACACCCATGACTGTGGGGGGCCTGCCATCACTGCAGCATTAATAAGGGTGATCAAAACTGGGGCCTAAACCGCAACGCCATTTATATAAAGATCAGACAGCATTGCATTGAGACCCGGGGTCTTTTTCTTAGTTAACCCCTTATTACTCTTCTTGACTTCCTCTAGAGAGAATGTCAAAGCAGCAGTTTCTTCCACCTCACCCTCACTGTATTCGGTAGGAACTGAGTTGTAGGTTTCCTCAAAATAAGATGACCAACAATCTTGTGTGATGTGTGCCTCCAGGGATGCAGCCTCTTCAGGTGCAAGTAAGGGACTGTTGATAATACCCAAACATTTAGAAATACATTTCAGGGTACTTTCCTGAATTAAATCTATCCAAGCCTCCTCCCTTAGGTCGTGTTTATGCCTACCCATCTCCATTTCTACAAATTGTGACACTTTTTGACTAAGGTAGAATCCCTAGGCTTAGAACACAGACCTCGCTTAAGGCTCCTTAATGACTGAGAACAACCTGTATCAAACCATCTAGGTGACATGTTACATTTCCTGGATGCAGGTACTGCCAATGAACTACAATTGGACATTTTCAGAAAGCCCCCAAGAATATCACAAACATTAATCGTATAAGTTGTGCAAATGTCAAACTCCCTAACGCAGTACGAATACAAAGACTTATAGAAGTTGTCAGCAATTACCTGATTGAGCCTCCTGCCCTTGTTTACAGCCTTGGCTACCCAATTAACCACTACCCTTGGGGCTTAAATCAGCAGAGACCAACTGATTAAAACACACACTGGATTCTTGTCACTAAAATGGCTTGCTGGTATCCCAATTTCAGAGATACAGGGGGAAAAAAGGTGCAGAAATAAAAATTAAATCTATAAAGGACTCACATAATCTCCTTGTAGATCACTGTGAACCCTCTGATGAAGGTCAGCCACTTTTGGTCAATGAACTTACCTGCCATGCCAGTGATGTTCTAACTAATACATTCACACACCTTGATGTTGGAGTCCAGTGGGGCATCCATGCACTGAGATATAGAGTCGATCATCGAGCCAATGAATGAACATCCCCAGCCAGTAAACTACAAGCATACAGACTGGACAAAAGGGCAAATCTGTTTTAAAGAGCCATCTTGGATGGAGCTACATACTGGCCTGCCTATGCCAGGGCTTGACGTTTTTTAACCTGCCACTGGTCAAGCTGTAAGGTATGGACTGGTGCTCTGTAAAAGAAACACAAGGGGAGGGCCTGGATGGAATTTGTGGGGCCACTGGGGGAGGGCTACCTGCTAGATGCTAAAATTCTCCCACCAACATATGGCCTATTAAAATATATATTTACACAGTCCCCTTCAAGAATTTTCTCAGCTTTACTTAACCAATTCACTCGGTGTACCATATTGATATAGCTTCCAAGACGGTCCCCCAGCTCTGAAATTAAGCCCAACCAATTCATTATTTTGTTCTTCAATTGATAGAAGCTCTCTGAAGTGTCCACTGGGACTGATGGCACATTCTCCAAAACTACAAAATAGGGTGTAGCTTCAGGGGGTAAGTTAAGAGTCATGGATTTGGATAGGGGGGATAACAACTCGCACCTACAGGATGTGTCTTTGCAACCCCTGAGCATGATAACTTGCATTGCATTGGCCTCTACTGTTGCAGGGATTCTGCCCAAAAACATAACTATGCATAGGATTATGGGACCTTAGTGCATAGGGACTGAGTCATCCTACCACCTTAGTACCCATGAGCCCAGGACAGACTAGCTATAGTGTCTCACTTGCTCTCCTACTCTCGCACAGAAAAATAAGTGATTAGACACCCCAAAACACAACACTTCCAGATCTCTCAAGAATCGCGGTTGCAAGACACACCCTTTCGCTCGCACACTTGTACCAAACACAAGCCAGTTTAAAATATTTATTTCAACTAACATGCTTTAAGATGCAGTATATGTGCCACAACGAGCAGAAAAATGCATAATACAAATACGATCAACATAGCAGTTGGCCCATAAATCATGAAAGGAGATGTAATTGTGAAAAGACAGTATAGCCTAACCTCTTTCCCCTTGCATAGAAATAGTATTATTATATTATTATATATTAGAAGATCTCTGGGTGTTGTCTGCAGACCCCATATCTTAGCCTATAGAGAGTAGATTTACATCATAGGTGCTGGCTAGCTCTTCTCCCTGGAAAGGTCTCTCTCCAAGTGTGTGCTACCTATTTGTGTATTCCAACAAGACACAAGTATGTTGTGCCAAACAACAGCTGCATCGGTATGTTTTGTCTAGGTGCTAAGGCCTGGCCAGAACAAAATAAAAAGGGTCATTGTTGTTCGACCTTGCTCACAATGTTCAGACAAAATCCCAGGAACCTGCAGAGTGTGAACATAACAATGAGTTCTCATGTGAAAACGGCCATAGAGATTATTGCAAAAATAAAGTCTTACAGCAATGTGCACAAATCAGTGGGCAATATGCAGCGGTACTCATGCCAACTTAGAGAAAACAACAATGCCCCCATATGCCATGTGGCACCCTCCCCTACGTCAGGTCGTTAGCTCCCGGCTAAAACAAAGGTCAGAGGTAAGCAGAGGCAAAGTTTCTTGGTGGCAGGTGAAAGAGCCTTTCAAATCCCAATTAGAATATTTAAGGCCTAGCAAAAGAAGCCAAAGGGTTGCTCAAAACTATATCCAGTCACAGTGAATCATCAGAGCCAACAATTCAGTGGGGAAAGTGGAATGCCATAGCTCCAGCAGGTTGCCTGAACCTTCAATAGTAAAAAAGGTATGCCATCCAATTAAGCAATTCGAATGAGCACACATGCTTCTCATATCTAGAGGCCATTAGGAGCATATAAGGGCAGCCTGTGTTAAATTTGATGAAACTCCAATCCAAGAGGCGCTGTGAATGAGCACAGGTACTCAAGTCTGCCTTTGGTCCAAGTATAGGATCGCACACAAGGCGGCTACCCACGGAACAGTTCTGGTCATGGTTCATCAATGGACCCATCAACAGTTCAAAATCTAGGGGAGCGTGTGACGTAATGGAGAGGCAGACATCATCAGCCCATTGAAAAGGGCACCGGAGGCAGTAGAACACAGGTTGCACGCAGGTGAAGTAGGCATAACGGTAGGTCAGCCAATAGTCGATGTTAAGAGCTTCTAATTGCATTAAACCAAAAAGCTGCCGCATCCGATCACTGTACAGCTGCAACTGGACACGCTTGGCAGCTCCACAGGTCGAGCTGCCATTGCGGAGAAGCAGTAGAAGGACAAATATGCCGCAAATGAGCAGGAGCAATAGGGGAAACCCTCCCAAGGCGCTGGAAAAAATAGAATGGATAAAAGCAGGGCTTACTCCAAAAATAGTCTGAAAGGAGGTGACAAGGCCAGATTCCACAAGTTTAATAAAGTGGGCTAGACCCTCTGTATATGAATCATAAAATATTTGGTGAATTATTCCTCCAAAATGTAGGGGGAGATTCGTATTTAGCAATCACTGAATCTCACTTGCAGTTCTCTCCATCTTCAATTCGAAGGTCTCACAAGCTGATGTGAGAGCCACTTCTTGTTGAAACAATAGCGCTTTGAGACTGCTTAGCTTATTTAAGTCTGTTTTCAAAGTTGGAAGGCCACAGCAAACTATCTACAATTCTGTTTGGGGGTGGAAAGAGAACTTTGCTGCCAAATGCAACATGTTTGGAAACTGTTACTATAAACAGGATGCCTGCCAGTAAGCCACAGCAGATGTGGTTATTTAGGATAAGATAACTGCCGTTATAAGCAAAGTCAGTGCAGGAATAATAGCTGGGACTGGGGTCCCTTTTAAAAAACAAGGCAAATTAGGGGCCGAGACGTTGCAGGTACCATGAAAGTGTGCTTGTTTACAGACCAGGGAGTGTCCTACTGTAGAATCACAATCCTCCCCTTTCAGGAAAACCTCATTATCTGTTCTTTGACACTGAAACGTGCAAGGGAAGGACCATAATTAATGAATATTACTACTCCCGAGGGGTTCATATCTACCAACTGGATATTGTTTCATGCAGGCTCTAAACTAGTAGAGTGAGATAGGCAATGAAATAACTCCTGTATTAACCACACCGCTGAATCGGTTTCTGCCACAGGAAATGGTAACTGTTCTAGTTTTTCAATATGTAACATTGTATATTGACATCAATTTCAGTTTTTCTGTCAACGTTTCAGGTAATCCCATGGTACTTTCCCATTTTTTAGCATTTGCAAGGTCCAACCAAATTGCATAACACAACACAGCTGATTTTGACCATGATACAAAACAGACACTTCGTTTTGAACAATGTCAATCACCAATGATACAATATCATCCAAAGTATATATGCAAGAAGTTAAATTAGCAGTGTTTGGATGCAGTGTGTACTCAGCTAAGACTGGCCAGGTCTCTCCTTCTTTGCTGAGTGGACCGAGTCGCAAATATTCTGCAGTGTGTGGGAGGGCGCCTTTAAACAAATTTATATGTTCCTGGTAAGAGAGATGACTTTCTAGTACTTCATGTGGAGTGTATTCCTACGGTGTTTCATTCTCAATGTTCGTATGAAACATTTGTGTACGGGCATTTGCAGCTTGAAATTTAACCCACGAATAGAATACCTCTGTCATGAATGCATCGGGTGCCTCAACCACAGAGGCAACGTCTCCACCTGTAGTCGGACCCATAATATAGTAATTTGAGAGTAACTGTACGTCTGCAGTTTTCTGCTATGTTTAATTACCCTTCCAGTTCTTCAATGTTTTCTCTGTTTACGGACATTGTTTTGAATAAAAAGGAAATTATTATGGAGATACGGTAATCACAATGTGGTAAGTTTTAACATACAAGCTTGAATAAACTACAGCCAATACAAAGGGTATACCTACTCAGAGCTGATGGATTTCCCTACCACCACAGACGTCTCCAGTTTGGAGGTGAGTAGGAATCTCTGAGATGGTACGATTGAATTACTCAGATTTATCCAGAATTAAGAATCCAACCAACGTTGGCTGTGCCATGTCATGTAGTTCCCACTAATCCGTAGGATTTATGTGCTTGTGGACAACATAAACTTTAGGTGAGGTGCTTAGACTGATTCCATGCACCCCGCAGTATATCTTGGCCTAGAGACCAGATAGCTCACAGTGCCACCATAAGTCCCCCTAACACAAACAAGGTGAGAAAGGTTTTTGGCAACCACTGAACATGACAACCCTGACCCATCAGGGATCGTGGTAACAGACCAGAACCCTTCCGCTAAGTCACTCGTGCTCTTTTATTCTCAGACAAATATACAGAGAATACACAATTTCAAAATATTCATTGAATCAATGTTAGTTTTGTATAAAATACATGTCCTGCGATAATCAGTAGACAGAAGCAGATGAAAGTGATAACAAGCAACAAAAGAGTAAATATCAGATATAGTTTCACCACAGTACTAAGACAAAATGTATATGCAGGCATATAATACAAGGTAGTAATAAGGCGTACTCCTCTATGCGATCCCTACGCTGTGTATATCTAGAGTGTGTGTAGGTGTAGAGCCAAGAATACCCCCTCAGGATGATACAACACCATCACCTGGCAGGAGAGAATGTAGGACTCTGTCTCGTCATGAATTTGACACCCCTCACGGAGATGTCAAGTAGCTGTTCTGTGAAGCTACAGCAAACAGGGACCCTTGTGTCAGCTGAAGTGCCTCCTCTGCCAACCCCGGGAAATGCTTCATTTCTAATACAAAGCATCCTTGCAATGTACACACAGATTAGCATAGTTGTGGCGACTTTGGATAGCCATGTCGCCCCGTGGATGAAGATAGAATGACATTTGTACATCATACGTCAAAGCCTAGTACTCGGTGTTTGAGACATTGTGATAATGTTGTGAGAATCCAGATTTGTAAAGAAAGATCATTTCAGAAAAACTAATCTCACATTGCCGCGCATGGGAATATGTGCAAAAGCTCACAGCAGTAATGTTATTATGCAGAAATGAGGATAATGTAGGAAAATGTGCCGCGTTGCTACAAGGGCCCATTTTCATTGCTGCTCTGGTGCACTACACTGCCGACAGGGCTGGGACTCCGATGCCCACAGTTCTTCGCAGTCTGCCGCTTCCCACGTTTACACCAGCACCAGGAGGTGCTTTAATAGCAGCTAAGGCTCCCGCAACGCGGGAAGCCTGTTTTCATTGCAGCTTCACTGCACTGCACTGGCGACAGGGCTGGTACTCCGAGCCCCACAGTTCTTCACAACCTGCCACCGCCCACATTTACACCAGCACCAGGAGGTGCTTTAAATAGCAGTGCGGGCTCCCGCAGTGGGGACCGTGCGTGGGAATGCTCATGCAGTGCCTGGGCCGTGCCGGGGCCACGGGCTGGACCATCTGCGCCCATCATAGCCCAGAAGAGGCTGGGCTGGGCCACCCCCCTTGGTTCCTTTTTTGCCAGGGTGCCTCGATCCACGAGGTAGCCACCCACAAGTAAAAGGAGAGCTGGAGGAGGTATTTACCAACCAGTTAGCCAAGTGGTGACCTTGAGGAGGCAAGTGAGGGGCTTCGCAGAAAGTATTCTGCCACCATGTAATTGATTGCAGCTGGAAACAATTGATCAGTCCGGGTCAACAGCGCTCCCGCTCAGGTGCCTGGTGAAAATAAATTGTTACCCATTCAACCCTTAGAGTTTTAATGATTCTGTTTCTACAAGAGGGGAGTCCTGCACCGTTAGCCTGCACTTCACGGGGACTCCATCCCCCACCTGCCTGCCCGGAGGCGGCTGGGCTGAGCCCACTTTCTAACAGCAGGATTGTGACTCCTTGAAATTCTTCATCCGAGGTACTGGCTTTTAATATTATTTTTTCACACATAAGTACTTTTTATGAAGAATAGTCAAGCATAAGGATACCAGCGTTCATCCAGGGGGTGGAATAGCAGGGACATTAGACGCCTTCCTAACGAGGTCTGAGTTGGTCTTGACCCATCAAATAGACCTAACAGAGAGGCGACTTTCCTTGGATTCTCTAGCCATTCAGAAGAGTTCCTCTCTATGATGCATAGCCATGGTTAGTTCCCCCAAGCCCTTCACCCATGCACACTAATATAGTACCACCTGTAACCCCTGTGGCGTCAACGGGCACTCGATCCTGGCTCCGCTGTAGTTTCTACCAGACCAAAAATAGCCACAAGGGGCCATGTTGCTACTGCCCCATTTGATACCGGCAGTGAGTCTCCTGTAAAATGAAGAAGGGGTGGTGCCCCCAAAAGCAATAGCCCAAACAAAAGTCACAACCCACCGAACAAAAAGGAACTGGAGAGACAGATCCAGGCACAAAACAATACCCTCACTTTGTTTGTTCAGGGGAGTGACGACAAACTATGGAAAAGACTAGAGACATTGGTTACTGTCCTCCTGAACCCCCTATTAACTAAACTATTGCATATTGAGGAGCGATTGCTGAACATTGAAGGGTTGACATTGAACGGTTGGGTAGATCGACGCATAATCATGGTGCATGCTCTTGCCTATGCTCATGTCCAGAAGCAGTAACAGGGCCCCTAGCATCTACAGGGAGGGGGACCCGCCCAAGGGACTTTATTATTGAGGGGCATCATTCTTGCATGGGTAACAATGTGTGTAACATTGTAGCTTCCCCCGTTACAACCTACAATTGCTACCTCCCAGTCCAACAGTACATTCTACAAACACAGCTGGAATCCTAAACCCCCAGTTACGTCCTACCACCTCTTCAGATGGTCCAGCTTGCAACGTATGACCGCCATTGCTGGGGGTTGGAGGGAGGGTGTTCCGCTCTAAGCAGTGAAGATCAGACATGGGTATACGTCTCAACACATATCAGTCTCTACACCTTCCACAGGCCTCATCACCTCTTGTACTGATTCTGGGAAATGTCCCGCCCCTGATGTTAGATCCGTCTGAAACTACTGTCCATTTTATGAAGAAATCCCTGCATTGGCTAGCTCACCAAACAACTAGTAGGGAAAACAGGGGGTTTCACTGGCAAATCAAGTTATAATGGCCAGAAGGGTAGGGAAACAACCTTTACAACGCAACTTTTACAACGCACTACCATTACAACAAAACTTTTACAACACAACATCCATTACATCGCATGCCAGTACAGCGCAACCATTACAACGCATTTTACTACAATGCATACCACTACAACGCATGTCATTACAACGCAGTCATTACAACGCATACCATTACAACGCATACCATCACAACGCATAGTACCCTTACACTATCCAACACTTACCCTACTGTTGCACCCCCTGGAGTTAGAATAGTAATTTTTACCCCTTCACTATCCAACACTTACCCTACTGTTGCACACCCCTGGAGTTAGAATAGTAATTTTTACCCCTACACTATCCAATGCTTACCATACATGTAATGTAATGGTATGCGTTGTAATGGTATGCGTTGTAAAGGTAGTATGGGTTGTAATGGAATGCGTTGTAAAGGTAGTTTATAAAAATTCGTTATAATGGCATGCGTTGTAATGGAATGCGTTGTAATGTATGTTGTGTTGTAAAAAATGTGTTGTAAAGGTATGCGTTGTAAAAGTATGCGTTGTAACGTCATACATCGGAAGGGTAGAGTGGCTGGGACCGACTAAGAAAACAATGGAGGGTGATTGTGTGGTTATAAATTTTAACAATCGCTATGTATCGAGTTCCCTTTTAGACCATCTATGTTGGGGCCCACCAAACAGGACTCAAATCAGAGCACTACCCTACGTGTTTTTCTAAAGGCACCCTCACACAATGGTAAGCAAAACAAGTGCTCTTATGGGGGGGCAGTCAAAGCATGATGACCCACGCAACTTAGGCAATGTGGAGTAACTCTAGAGAACAGATTTGCCCCTCTTAGCGGTCTGGAGCAATGTGACTGACTAAATCCTTTCAATATCGGACCAATCTGAGCAATAACGGGTTAGCCAATCACCCAACTCTTCATCCAAACAAGGAAAGTAAGGATCCCACCCAAAATGAATTAATAGGCAGCCCAGACCTGGTAACCTCCCCAAAACCAGCCCAGCTATCTTACATTTTGTGGAACATTGTGGGACTACAGTCAAAACTAGAGTCCCAGGACTGGTCTCAATGAATCGAAGTCCACGATATCTGTGTGTTCCAGGAAACATGGTCCATACATCCATTACATCGTTCAGGACACCTTAACTTTCATAAACCAGCAATACAAGGGCAGAGGGGTAGACCATCAGGAGGGCTAACAATGTGGGTAAAACAGGACCTATGCTACAGAATCCATGAAGTCCACATTGATAGCCCGGACATTATGGCTATTTGTCTTCAGATTAACCCCAATGCCAAGGTAATAGTTCTTAACTTTTATGCCAAGTGGTCTTATAGGTGGAAGACTGTCTAACCCAGTTGACATCCTAGAGGGCTTCTTGGAAAGGACAACTGGTATCCCTGACCTAGTAATTTCAGAGGACTTTAACACTGCCTTTGAGCCCCTTGACCATGATGATAGCAAACTTACTGAAGAAGACGATGCACTATGGAGCATCCTCTCCTTCGAACTGCCCCCAAGCAGCATTACAACGTAAAGCCCTTTGTATGGAGAGGGGACTCAGGGCTGTAAATGGGTGAACTCCCTCTGATAAGCAGGGCTCCAATACTTTTAACAATGGCATGAGTACGAGTCGTATTGACTATATAATCATTAAACTGGAACACTGGTCCTTCCTTATCAACATGGAGGTTCAGGAGAGAGCAGAAAGTGACCACAATCCCCTAATACTAAAAACAAAAGCACCAGGACCTAGGCTGCTACCAACCCGGGCAATGCTTTGTTCCACTAGCAATGCCCTGCTGTGTAATGACATGAGGAGGGTAAAATGGCACAAGCTAGAGGAAAGCGAACAAACACTCCTAGACATTAGGGCAGATGTCACTAACACACTGACAGAGTTGCAATCTATTACCACCCAGACCCAGTTAAATAAAAATGTTACTAGGGCCCACGAAGACCTATTTGGTAAAATTAAGACATATTGTTTAAAACCAGCTAGTCATCTCAGCAAACAGTTGGGGAAAAAGTGAACAAGTACAACAAGGATTGTAGGGAAGCTTACAAGTCATTGGCGGCTGCCATCAAACAGAAAGATCTGGCCACTGTCAAGTCAACCCGTCAGAAGTATAAAGCCATAAAGAATAAAGCTAAAAATGACTGGGATGAATTGAGATGGCTAGATCTCTACCAGGCTCTCTCTCTGTCAGTCTCTCAGTTGCTCTGTCAGTCAGTCTCTCTCTCTCAATCAGTCTCTCTTCTGTCAGTCTCTCCCAGTCAGTCAGTCTCTCTCTCGCTTAGTCTCTCTCTGTCTTAGTCAGTCAGTCTCTCTCTCCCAGTCAGTTAGTCTCTCTCAGTCAGTAATTCTCTCTCTACCTCAGTCAGTCAGTCTCTCTCTCTCTGTCAGTCTCTCTTTCAGTCAGTCTCTCTCAGTCAGTCAGTCTCTCTCTCAGTCAATCAGTCTCTCTCTCTCTCAGTCGGTCAGTCTCTGCCTCTCTCTCTAAGTCTCTCTCTCTCTTAGTCAGTCAGTCTCTCTCTCGCAGTCAGTCATTATCTCTCTACCTCAGTCAGTCAGTCTCACTCTCTATCAATCAGTCTCTCTGTCTGTCAGTCAGTCTCTCTCGCAGGCAGCCAGTCTCTCTCTCTCTCAGTCAGTCTCTCAGCCAGTCAGTCTCTCGGTCAGTCAGAATTCAGTCTCTGAGTCGGTCAGTCAGTCTCTACTCTCTCTCCTCTCTCTCTCTCTCTCTCTCCATTCTCTCTCTCAACTCTGTCTACTCTATCTCCACTGTCTCACTCTCTCTCCACTCTCTCTCTCCACTGTTTCTACACTCTCTATCTCCACTCTTTCTCTTTCTACTCTCCACTCTCTCTCCACCCTCTACTTTCTCTCCACCCTCTCTCCACTCTCTCTCCACTCTCTCTCCACTCTCTCTCTCCACTGTCTCCCTCCACTCTCTCACTCTACTCTCTTTCCACTTTCTCTCCACTCTTTCTCTTCACTCTCTCTCTCTTCTCTCCCTCTCTCTCTGCTCTCTCTCCTCTCTCTCTCTCTCCACTGTCTCTCCACTGTCTCTCTCTCTCCACTCTCTCTCTCCACTCTCTCGCCACTCTCTCTCTACTCTCTCTCTCCACTCTCTTCCTGTCAGTCTCTCTCTCTCTCTTAGTCTCTCTCGTTCTCTCAGTCAGTCTCTCTCTCTTTCGGCCAGTCTCTCTCTCTCTGTTAGTGTTTCAGTCTCTCTCTCTCAGTCAGTCTCTCTCACAGTCAGCCTCTCTCAGTCAGTCAGTCTCTCTCTCTCTGCCAGTCTCTTTCTCAGTCAGTCTCTCGCTCTCTGTCAGTCCCTCTCTCTGTCTGTCTCTCTCTGTCTCTCTCTCTCAGACTCTCTCTCTGTCTCTCTCTCTCTCTCTCTCTCATTCAGTCAGTCTTCCAGACAGTCTCTCTCTCCCTCTGTCAGTTTCTCTCAATCAGTCATTCTCTCTCTCTCGCAGTCAGTCAGTCTCTCTTTCTCGGTCAGTCTCTCTCTAAGTCAGTCTCTCTCTAAGTCAGTCTCTCTCTCAGTCAGTCTCTCTCTCAGTCAGTCAGTCTCTCTCGCAGTCAATCAGTCTCTCTCTCTCTGTCAGTCAGTCAGTCTCTCTCTCTCTCTCAGTCAGTCAGTATCTCTCTACCTCAGTCAGTCAGTCAGTCTCTCTATCTCTGTCTGTCAGTCTCACTCTCTCTTAGTCAGTCAGTCTCTCTCTCTCAGCCAGTCTCTCAGTCAGTCAGTATTCAGTCTCTGAGTCAGTCAGGCAGTCTCCCTATGCTCTCTCCACTCTCTCTCCACTCTCTCTGTCAGTCTCTTTCTCTCTCTCTCAGTCTCTCTCTCTCAGTCAGTCTCTCTCTCTGTCGGTCAGTCTCTCTCTCTGTCGGTCAGTCTCTCTCTCTGTTAGTGTCTCAGTCTCTCTCTCTTAGTCAGTCTATCTCTCAGTCAGTCTCTCTCAGTCAGTCAGTCTCCCTCTCTCTCTGTCAGTCCCTCTCTCTGTCAGTCTCTCTCTGTCTCTCTCTCTCTCAGTCTCTCTCTCTCAGTCAGTCAGTCTTCCAGACAGTCTCTCTCTCTCCCTCTGTCAGTTTCTCTCAGTCAGTCATTCTCTCTCTCTCGCAGTCAGCCAGTCTCTCTCAGTCAGTCTCTCTTTATCTCAGTCAGTGACTCTCTCTGTCAGTCAGTCAATCTCTCTCTCTCTCTCTGTCGGTCAGTCTCTCTTTCTCTGTCAGTCTCTTAGTCTCTCTCTGTCAGTCTCTCTCTCAGTCTCTCTCTCTCTCTCAATCAGTCTTTCTCTGTCAGTCTCTCTCTCAGTCAGTCAGTCTCTCTCTCTCTCTGTCTTAGTCAGTCAGTCTCTCTCTCCCATTCAGTCAGTCTCTCTCAGTAAGTAATTCTCTCTCTACTTCAGTCAGTCAGTCTCTCTCTCTCTGTCAGTCAGTCTCTGTTAGTCAGTCAGTCTCTCTAAGTCAGTCAGTCTCTCTCTCTCTGTGTCAGTCTCTCCCTAAGTCGGTCTCTCTCTCAGTCAGTCAGTCTCTCTCGCAGTCAATCAGTCTCTCTTTCTCAGTCAGTCAGTCTCTGCCTCTCTCTGTCAGTCTCTCTCTCTGTCAGTCAGTCAGTCAGTCTCTCTCTCTCTCTCTCTCTCTCTCTCTCTCTCTCTCTCTCTCAGTCAGTCAGTATCTCTCTACCTCAGTCAGTCAGTCTCTGTCAGTCAGTCAGTCTCTCTCTCTGTCAGTCAGTCTCACTCTCTCTCAGTCAGCCAGTCTCTCTCTCTCTCAGTCAGTCTCTCACTTAGTCAGTGTTCAGTCTCTGAGTCAGTTAGGCAGTCTCTCTACTCTCTGTCTACTCTCTGTCCACTCTCTCTTTCTCTCTACTCTCTCTCCTCTCTCTCTCCACTCTCTCTCTCTCTCCACTCTCTCTCTCTACTCTGTCCACTCTATCTCCACTGTCTCACTCTCCCTCCACTGTCTCTCTCTCTCCACTCTTTATCCATTCACTCCACTCTCTATCCACTCTCTCTCCACTGTCTCTCTCTCTCCACTCTCTCTCTCCAACCTCTCCACTCTCTCTCTCTCCACTCTCTCTCCACTCTCTCTCTCCACTCTCTCTCTCTACTCTCTCTCCACTCTCTCTCCTCTGCCTCTCTCTCCACTCACTCTCTCCACTCTCTCTCTACTCTCTCTCTCTCCACTCTCTATACTCTCTCTCCACTCTCTCTCTCTCTCCACTGTCTCTCTCCACTCTCTCTCCACTCTCTCTCTACTCTCTCTCTACTCTCTCCACTCTCTCTCTCCACTCTCTTTCCACACTCTCTCTCCACTCACTCTCCACTCGCTCCGTCCACTCTCTCTCTCTCTCTACTCTCTCCACTCTCTCTCCACTGTCTCTCTCTCCACTCTCTCTCCACTCTCTCTCTCCACTCTCTCTCTCCACTCTCTCTCTACTCTCTCTCCACTCTCTCTCCACTCTATCTCTACTCTCTGTCCACTTTCTCCCTCCACTCTCTCCCCACTCTCTCTCTCCAATCTCTCCACTCACTCTCTCCACTCTCTCTCCACTCTCCCTCTACTCTCTCTCTCTAATCTCTCTCCACTCCCTCTCCACTGTCTCTCTCTCCACTCTCTCTCCACTCTCTCTCTCCCCGCTCTCTCTCTCCACTCTCTCTCTCTCTCTCTCCACTGTCTCTCTCCACTCTCTCCACTCTCTCTCCACTCTCTCTCCACTCTCTCCACTCTCTCTCTCTCCATTCTCTCCACACTCTCCACTCTTTCTCCACTCTCTCTCTCAACTCTCTCCACACTCTCTCTCCAATCTCTCCACTCTCTCTCTCAACTCTCTCCCACTCTCTCTCACAAAGTAGTGTGCGTTCTAAGAAGAGTGCTTACCTGAGGGCACCATTTTGCAGCCTTGTCCCTTCTCAGAGGAGCAGAGCCCTGTGGACAATGCTCTCTCTGGGGCCCCCACCCCCTTCCTTTCTCCTGTGAGCTCTCCTCTGTGCTGCCTCCTGCTGTCTCTGGGACCCTCACCCCCATCCTCTTTCAGGCTTGTGGCTCTGACTGAAGAGAAACAATGTAACTTGTTACATTGTTTCTCTTCAGTCCTGGGTCAGCGCCCGGAGCTCAGAGCAGGCTGCATGCGCAGCTGCTGCTGTAGAGCCTGTCTCTGTCACAGCTCTCTGCAGATGAGCTGAGGGGGGCCCCTTCATGTACTAGACACTGGGGGCCCCCCGCACCACGGGGGCTGCGGGGGTGTTTGTTACACCCCTGTTTAAATGATAGTAAGTGCCAATTGTGTGTGGAACTTGAGGAGACTTACTCGCATATTTTATTTGTCTGCCCGCCCTATAAGGGAGCCCGGAGCAAATGGTTGAAACTCTTATGTAGAAACATGGGTACCAGGTGTAGCTCCATTGCAATGAGAATACTGCTGACAAATACAAACGAAATGTGTGTAATAGCAACTGCGAAATTCCTAAGCTGGATGTGGTTGATTCGTGAAAAAATTACTAAGAGCCCCAAACCCATCTGTAGGAAGGTGGATACCTGACTATGGTTACCCCAGATTTTTTGCCTAGTGTTTAGCTAGTTTTTGACTTAGTTAGCCTGGGATCCTGCTAATCAAGGTCCCAGGCTATCTGCTCTCTCCTTAAAATGGACTCCATGTACCCTAGGTATATACCTAATTGGATATGGGGTCACCTTATCAGCCCCTGTACAGTGTACTATAGGTACCCAGGGCAGAGGTGTAACCAAGGCCTACCAGGGGCTGCAGCATATCTTTTGCCACCCCTGACTGGCTATCCAAACTGACACAACTGGCTGATCACTCAGCTGGGGCAAGGTCGTGTAATCACCCCTTGCTTAGACATAGTATACCTATATCTAAACCTATATCTGGACACATATATACCTATAAGTCACTCCTATGGCAGGCATTAACAATCCTGGAGGCAGAGTGCTTGGTTTTATGTGAGATGGTGCTCTAGCATGAGCTGAGCCTGTCTGCAGCTTTCGGAACCAAGTCCCTTAGCTGTTCTGGGATATTGCCATACCATATACTCTTAAGTGCATTATAATCCTCGCAGTTACTTGCTAACTTTGGTTTGGCTTTATCAAAACATGTCGTGTAAGGTGTCATACACTTTGGAATACTACCCCCTCGCCAGTCCTGGTGACGGGGGTAGCATTCCACCCTTCTAGAGGGAGAAGACATGTTACTTTACTGAAACATGGTTAAATCTAACCAGAGTCTCAGCATCACAAAATGGATGCTGCTGCCACAGACACAAGTCTGGCCTCCTGCTGTTGACTGAAACTCCGGCAGGGGAGGCCTGGACAATAGGTTTCCTGTCACAGTGCAGTGTTACACCACCCCAGACAGGAGATAGTGGATTGGGGATGGGAGGGCTGAATGAAACTAGACACTGCCTGGGGCACACAAGGTGTCCCATGCAAAATCCAGTCAAACCGGTTCTGGGGCACTCCAGACCCAGCTCTGGCGCAAAACTGGACAAAGGGAAAGGGGTGTAACCACCCCCTTCCCTGGTCCCACCCATAGGAGGGACCTAGCAGGTAATCAGGTCAAACCAGGTCACCAAGATTGTAAATAAACATTGGAAGATTTTGAACAGTGGGGGTCTACAGCTTCCAAAACCAATGTTCTCGCACAGAAGGGGGAGGAGCATTAGGGACATACTGGTGCACACCAGACCAAAAACCCCTAACAATAACCCCAGTAGGAACCCTGACTTTGTCCAAGGCCATCACCCATGTGGCAACTGTAGGGTTTGCTGTCTGACAAAGAAGAGCAATAAACTGATCTTCAGAAATGGAACGAGCTGGGAACAGAGGAATTTCACAACATGCAACACCAATAATGTTGTATATTTGATCACTTGCCCCTGCCACATGGAATACGTGGGCATGACCAGTAGACCCGTAAAAACAAGAATAGAAGAGCACTATCAAATGTAAAAGGGCAAGCACAAAATTGACAACACATTTTCTTGAACTGAACCACAAACCTGAAGACATTTTTTGGACCGTAATCGAACAGGTAACCAAAGAAGAACAACTCCTTCAGAAGGAACAAAGATGGGTGTTCCGTCTGAACACTGACAAGACTGGCTTAAACGACAAAATACCATGGTTACAGCTTTAAGGATTCCACCAGAGTTACCCCAACCCCAAAAAAATGCTGCCACTTCTTTGGGACAAATGGTACATAGCAGAAGCCCAAGCAGAACTGCTCCTAGGACAAAAGGATTCCTCTGTTTTGCGCTTTTCATTCATTTTTTCATTTTTTCCAATGAGGGCACTCTTTCAGTTTGCCTCTGCCATATGTTGGCATATTTGTGGTGATCCCATGCC
The DNA here is from genome assembly GCF_964261635.1 of Lissotriton helveticus. Classification (NCBI taxonomy): domain Eukaryota; kingdom Metazoa; phylum Chordata; class Amphibia; order Caudata; family Salamandridae; genus Lissotriton; species Lissotriton helveticus. Next base: position 388,544,098 of record NC_136071.1, read on the forward strand.
TTTTCGCCGTAGCATATGCATGAATTTGATAACTTAAGGCTTTTTGTCCACCTGCTCAGAAGAGTTTTTCAATTCTATCTTTTTTTTAGATATTTTTTAAGATAGATATAAACATCATTTTAAGAACTGATACCTTTCGAGCTTGAAACGAACTGTACCTTCTACTGAATCTAAGGAAAACCCACTACCATCATTCCTACCTAGTAACGTAAAAAGAGAAGAAAGACCCAACCTCTGGGCTCTGTTTCCACACCGTCTATGCCACAGAGGTCGGCCATCTTTGTTTACGCTCTAGTTTTTCAGTCTACACGCTGAATGAACTTGCTGACACATCGGCTTTTGCGAGCTTTGCCTTCCGGTTTAAAAGAAGAGGGTTTGCCATCCCCCTTGGAACCCACGGAGCTGCGCTAGGGTACGATTAACGCGATTTCTCGCTAGCGATCACGTAAGTCAGACCCTTATCACGGGTCTCTAAACATACCTGATTACTCGCTAAAAATGGGCCGCGCTTGACCAACAGGCCGCCCATATAATCCCATTGTTTATTTTCTCACAGTAAACCGGCGATTTGAAACCCTAAGACGCAGACTCATGGGGCAAACACCATTTGCAACGAGTGTATGTATATGTTACTTGTGTTTATTTGTTAACAGGCACCACTAATTCACAGTTCGTTTTTCTTCAAAAACGGACCCGGCTTACAACTGCCGCCCCTCCTTTAACTTGCCACTCGGAACCCCGCTAGGGAGGCTCATGTCACCCCCTGCTATTTACAAATTGGGAAATTGAGATATTCTGTGTATGTATGTTTTGCAGTATGTGAATTGTTCGTATGTGTGAGATAATGGAGGGATATTACGCCCTCAAGTCAATGATTACGAAGGGAACATGTACCATTAGTCTAGTTTCCCGCTGATAGAGCATGAGGTCAATATACCACTGCCTATGAATATTATGCCACAATGTGACCAATGCGAATAAGTTGATCTTGGATCATTATGCGCTAAGTATTTTTCCTTGTGCTTTTACAACACTCATCAACTGCATTTTTGTTGGTTTTTTTCTCCTCTTTTCTCTCCACAGGGCCCGGATTAGGTCAACTTTTTTCAAAAGCTTCACTAGGGGCCCACTCAAGCCCAGAAGCATTTCCTGGCGGCTTATTTTTGCCTCCATGAATATGACTTTAGGCATACAACATTGTACCTAGAATTGAGTATTATTGGTAGGGGCTACCATAGGTCCTGATGAATAAGCAGAAGGGGTCTGCTTATGAAACATGTCATGTTGACCAAGTAGTTAACATATTCTGTTCTACTCCTTTTCTAACCCCGTTTTACTGTTCCCAGCCAGAGAAGTGAATAAATTGTTTTTTCTACTAGCCAGGGAATTTTTAACTTTTTTAGTATTATCACTACTCTTTAGTAGGTCCCCACCTTCACTATTCACCCCTACCACCACATCACACATAGCCTATCGTCACCATTTCAGTGTTCCCGCGTAGTTCGTAGGTCGTAGCACGCCCTGCCCCGTAGAGGGACGGGAAGACCCCTATGATGAAGCATGACACTATGGGATTCATAGTGTGTGTGAGGGATATTTTAAAAGCACATAGTGCTCTCCTTCGACAACCCACGAAGAGAGCACACCTGTACTCTTAAACACAGAGTTTCCACCCCAATACACAAAAAATAAAATAAATAAAATAATTCACTTTTTTACATTGATAGAATCTCTTTGGTTATCTACGACCCTCCAAAGGCACCATCCAGTTATGAAAAACTCAGCCACAAGGACTTTAGTGCCTTATGCACTTCAAGGGGGCTGAAAAGGGGTCGCAACCCCACCATCCCTATCCTCATAGCAATCCTAGAGCAAGCTGATCTTGAGAAGGAGGCTGCAGCAGGCCCTTCAGGAAAGATAGGAGAGGTGTTAAAATCTGGATTGTGGCGTAAACATTATCGGCGCCATCTTGTCCTTTTCAGATCCATACGTGCGCGTAAGCAGCAGCCATTTTGATTGCCATGGCCTCTCTGCCCACTCCCGATAGCCAGCGCGTCTCTCCCCCTCACTCCCCGGCCTCGCAAGCACCCCCCCGCGCCCTGACAGCCCCCGGTCTCTCCTGCTTGGGCCATAAACGCACCTCCAGCGTGACCCTGTCTCCGAGCCACATCCCGTGCTGAACCCCCTCACTCTTTCATCTCATTCATAGAACAGGCCCTTTTGATAACCTCTTCCTCCCTGCCCGATTGTCCGGCCTGACCCCAGGCCATCACCTAGCCCAACAGATACGGTTTATTGCCCCCTACAGTAGGACCTCGCCTCACATCAAAGGAGCGAGGATTAATCAATGCCTTCACACCCCTAGAGCCGACCGATCGCCCGCATTCCTGTTCCCAGCGGAATGTCCAGCTGCGCGATAGCCATCATGCTGAGATTTGGGTGGGGACCCCTACTGTAGATATGTGTGAGAACGGGCCTGAACCGGGGATTCCTAAGATGCCTTTTTCGTACTTCAAAGCAATACCACGGATGTCATAAATGTAATAAAGCCATAAACTTGTGTATAGGAGGCCAGGCCTCAGAGATGCGGTTAGAGCACCTCGAGAAGATACCCTGTTGTCTGATTTGACGTGTTCTGCTCCGTCGGAATAAACTCCTGTTTCCTGCCTTCCGTCTCCAGCGCCTGCCTCTTTGTTTGGTAATTTTGAATGGTATGAGAGGCGGCTAACGCCGGGCAAATACTGAAAGGTTCTTGGTCGACATCGGCCCTACCGTTTCCACAATTGGCGTCCCAAACGTGGGGCCCATCAGCGACATGTGGATCCAGTGGGAGAGGTCCCGACGACAGTGTGAACAACTGCAACGATCGGGAAGAGCTCCTGCCCGATAGACCCTCGTCTGGCAGCCGATCATCTGAACTTCACCGGTTCTGAGCAGACCTCTCTCGAGTGATCTACGGTCCTGACTGGGAACCATCAGGAGTGCCACAGCAATCACGGAGAATAGAGGACGATCGGGCGCTGGAAGCGGAAGACGAGAAACCGTCCATGCGGTCCGGGTAAGGTCGTGTAACACGACGAATTGCGAATTGATTGTTTGATTGTTTGAAAATACTAGTATTACTCATTTGATTGTTTCTGAGAGATTCTCTATTTGCAAACAAGCACAGAGTCGCAATACTCTGTTTAGTCTTTGCAGATAGGGAAGGGTAGGTAACGCAGGCTTTTGCCCCCGTTGTAACCCGTCGCGCCTGCTTCCCTCTCCATTTGATTGATTGTTATCCAAGCATTTACTGTTTTGGAATTGGTTCTCTTTGGATCATTCTCTATTTGCAAACAAGCACAAAGTCGCAATACTCTGTTTAGTCTTTGCAGATAGTGAAGGATAGGTAACGCAGGCTTTTGCCCCCGTTGTAATCCGTCGTGCCTATTTTTATCCCTCATTTGATTGATTGTTTATCCGAACATTGATCGTTCGGAATTGGTTCTCTTTGGGTTATTCTCTATTCACAAATAAGCACAGAGTCGCAACACTCTGTTTAGTCTTTGCGGATAGTGAAGGATAGGTAGTGCAGACTTTTGTCCCCTTTGTAACCCGTCATGCCTATCTTCGCCCCGTTTGTTGGTAGTTGGTTCAACCCGGACCGCTTATTAGAGGTGAACCATCCGGCTCCACTGGAGAGCACCCCTAATAAGGACATGTTTACTAAATATGGACTAGTCACCGTGGCTTATAGTAAGCTGTGGCATAAATACACGAGAAAGGATCGGGAAAATCAGTGGCCACTGATAGGATCCTTTGATAACGATAAAATAAACGCGCTGGGAACAGCCCTTTATAACAATAAGACAACACCCACTATGCTCGACAGCTTCGGCATGTGGCGCAAAGAAACAGAACAGCGGAAAAAGAGAAATGAGGTCAGGTTAGAAAAGGAATTACGCAAAGCAGCTCACCTAGCCGCTAACAAATTGAAGGAAGAAATAAAAGAAAGAGAGGAAGCCAAGCTAAAACAAGATTCCGAATCATCGGGCCAGTGTCCTGTCAGGACACCCTCTACACTTTACCCCGAGCTACCTTCGAAACAGCGAACGAACGATGATTTACTACTAGGTCCCCCGATCATCTACATGCCCCCTCCATATGCCCCTTCCCAACCCTTAGCGCAGCACCCGCAACCCCCGACGACAGGCGAGAATAGTGCCGGAGCCTCGGTCCTCATGGCCTCTGCGCCGACCGAACCCCTCGCACTCAGCGCAGCGCGAGCAGCGACTTCAGATGATCCCGAAGCTGGGAGGAAAGACCCTGCGAGATCGAATAGATTAAGTAAGGATGAACGAGCTGGGATCGATAAGATTGTAAAGACACTGGTGGTGCGAAAGGAAAGAGAGGATTATGCAACGGATATGTACAATACATATGCCAATAGCCACAGACGACACTTTGTCGTACGCCTTTGTTACCACACCCTTAATGCCTACGAGGACCGATACCAAGGAAAAGGCCCTGAAAACCTAACGACTCTGTATAGGAAAGTTGATGTCGGAGGTGGGGGCGAGTGTGATGTGACGAACCTCTTCACGCGTACGCTTGAAGTTTTCCGCCACCTCACGGAACTGAAACCAGAGACTAACACCACGACTCCTGCAGCGACTGAAGCCAGAGTAGAAAAAATTTACACTATGATGCCCATAAAGGAGGCCGCTCCCTATTGGGTCGACCCACGAGGACAGGGAACACACGACGATATTAACCACCAAGATGCGAGAGGGAGGGTAGTTTACAACTGGGTTTACCAACCATGGGATCGGCAAGACATCCTGACTTTCCGAAAGTCCTTGCCTGATCTGCGAAAGAACCCCACCGCCTTCTATACAGAATTAGCCACCGCTTTGGGTTCGACGATTATGACCCTAGCGGATATCGATTTGTTTTTCGGGTTATGTCTGCCAGCTGATGTGTGGAAGCAAATCCGGAAAGTCGACCACCTTGAGCTGTTCGGACATACCTGGATACAACTCGGTGATGTAGACAAACAGCGGGAGCCGGGACAGAAACCTTTGAAAGCCATTCTAGACCTACCAGATAAGATCGTGCAAAAATTAAAAACCTTAGTCCCAGAAAGGAAGGTGGACTGGTCGATAGTAACGGCCTGTCGCCAGAAACCACAGGAAGACGCATCAGAATACTTCTCCCGGTTTGAAACGGTGTTCTCCGATTACAGCGGCCAGGACATGACCACTGCAACCGGACATCACTTGTTTGTCCAGAACTATGTGAAAGGCCTGACACCAGAAGTCTCGCAGAAACTACAGACTAGCGAGAGTAGTTGGGCGGCCTCCACGCCCGCAGCTATCCTTCAGATGGCTCAATACTATGAGCGACAAAAGAACGAGAATGATCAAGCGACTGAGAAAAAGAAAAAGGACTTGAGAGAGGGTGATAATTGCTCAGTTGCAAGGGGTGACTATAGGAAGGGAACAGTATAGAGGGAACTACCAGTCGAATGCTCCTAGAAATCCACCCCCTAGAGACCGCACACCCGCACCCGGCGCTCCACGAACAGACCTCGATGAGAACCAGTGTGCATTTTGCAAAGGGTTTGGCAATTGGAAGTCTCAATGTCCAGCTCTGCAAGAAGCACTCAGAAATAAAGACACGAGAGACGTAGCGGGCGGGCCAAGAAATAGAGGACAGGGACAAGGGCACGCAAACGACACCTACAATGACAGACCTGGCAGACCGAACACGTTTGACCGTCCCCGACAGAATCAGTGCCAGCAGTCTGACTGCGACAATGCCCACGACTTTGCATAGGACTGCCAAGGGCAAGGAAGGGATCCAGTCAAGCTCTATGTTGATCAGCAAGGTCCTTATGTCACCGCTAAGGTCCTAGGTACGAAGTCTCCATTTCTGGTAGATACTGGCGCAACACGTAGTGCGTTGTCTAAATGATTGATTCCCAGGGCACCCTTGTCTGGCTCACATGTGACATCAATAGGTTTTGATGGAACGCCCTCCACTAATCCCTTGTCCACACCGATCTCTTTTAACTTGGACAATAACACCACTGACACGACGTTTTTGCTCTCCTCCAACACCCCTGACGCTATTATGGGACTTGACTTGTTGAAACATTTTCGAGCTACTATTAGGTGTTCACAAGACGGAGTTCGAGTCATTCTGTACGACAACCCAACGCTGCTCAGATCTTGTCCCACACAACACATGTTTTCCATCACTGACGCTGACTTGTCCTTACTCGACACCCTACCTCTGTGCCTATGGGCAAAGACTGACTCGGACGTAGGACGCATGATGATAGACCCTGTACACATAACTGTTCCACAGGACGCAGTGCTCCCAAAACTCCCACAGTATCGGATATCGCCCGAAGGCGAGAAGGCATTGGTAAAAATCATCCAGTCCCTGGTAGACGCAGGAGTGGTAGAAGAAGTAGTTAGCAATGTTTGCAACAGCCCTATCCTACCCATTGTGAAGAAGCAGGGTGAGGGAGATGAGAAAGCGTACCGCTTCATCATCGACCTACGAGAAGTCAACAAAGTAGTCGTACCCCAGTACCCTGTGGTCTCAGACATCACCACCATTCTGACCCTGATTCCTTCCACTGCCACCACCTTCACGGTAATCGATCTCAAGAACGCATTTTTCTCCATCCCCATCCACTCAGACAGCCGCTACCTTTTTGGCTTCACTTTAAAATCCCGCTCATATAGATTTTGTAGAGCACCCCAGGGCTACACTGAAAGCCCAAGCATCTACAGCCAGGCCCTCAAGAGACAGCTGGATGCAGTCCAGTTACCGGAGGGAGTGGTGTTGATACAGTACGTCGATGATATCCTTTTGGCGGCCGACACCACTCCACTTGCAGTCACAGCCACCATCCAAATCCTGCACTTCCTCGCGGAAAACGGCCACAAGGTCTCCAAGAAGAAGTTGCAATTCTGCCAACCTCAAGTCACTTACCTAGGCCACCTCTTGTCCAAAGAAGGGAGAAAACTCACACCCGATCGAATTCAGGCTATTCTAGAGACCCCTATCCCTAGAAACCCTAAGCAAGTCCGCTCTTTGGTAGGCCTCACCTCCTTCTGTCGACAGTGGTTGCCAAATTTCAGCCTCATTGTGAAACCACTACTTTCCCTACTGGCTAAAGATGTCCCCTTCCCGCTCCCTTGGACCCCTGAATGCCAATCCTCCTTCAAGAAACTACGAGACGCCCTTTGTTCAGCTCCAGTCCTAGGAACCCCTGATTATACAAAACCCTTCTCTCTCTACACCCACGAAAGGGAGGGATGCGCTTTGTCTGTCCTGACTCAAACCATCGGCCCCAAACAACGACCATGTGCCTATTTCTCTGCCACTCTTGACCCTGTAGCGAGAGCTTTGCCTGCCTGCCTTCGAGCAGTAGCTGCTGCTGCTGTCTCTATCCGACAAAGTGAGGGGATCGTACTCTCGAATTCCCTCACTGTACTAGTGCCCCATGCTGTTGACACCCTCCTAAACCAGACCAAGACACAACACCTGACCAGCGCACGACTGACTGGGTACGAACTGACACTGCTCGCACCTCGCATCACATTGAAACGATGCACCACACTGAACCCAGCCACCTTGTTGCCTCTGCCTGAGAATGATCCCGATGTGCCCCCTATACATGTCTGTGTGACCCTCACGGACGAACAGACTAGGAGTAGAGTGGACCTCCGAGACACAGCTTTCCCAGATCCTGACGGAGAGCTATGGGTGGATGGCTCTTGCATCAAACTCACCGATGGCACCACCTCAGCTGCATATGCAGTCACCACAGCCCGATCTGTAGTTGAGACCGTCCGCATCACACAGAAATCTGCACAGGCAGCAGAACTGATTGCCCTCACACAAGCTTGTATCCTAGCAGCAGGGACAACAGCAAACATTTACACGGACAGCCAGTATGCCTTTGGGGTGGTGCATCATTTTGGGCTCCTGTGGAAGGAAAGGGGATTCCTGACCTCACACGGCACCCCCATCCTACACGGAGATCTAGTCTCCGCTCTAACTGAAGCAGTTCTCCTTCCCAAACGACTTGCTGTGATCAAATGTCAGGCACACAAAAGGGTGACAGATATCGTCGGACAGGGGAATGCACTGGCGGACATCTCCGCCCGGACGACAGCAGCGAATAGGACGACAACACGCATATACGTGACCAGGTCACAAACAGAAAAATGGAAGGACGCTAGGGAGACCATTAGGGACATCCAGACAGCCAGTGCACCACACGAATTGACTGAATGGGCACGGGTGGGACTGAAGGACGATGAAGGCTGCTGGCGGACAAAAGACACGAACAAATGGTTGCTACCCAATTCATACTTGATCCCTATACTGACCATGGCTCACTCCCCTGCACACATAGGAGCAGCCCCTATGGCTGAACTTGTCTCCCGAGTGTGGCATAACGACAACATTACAGACTCGGCCAAACGTCTTGTCCAACAATGCCTAGTTTGTCTGCAACACAACCCTGGGAAAGGAACTGTCGTACCCCGAGGAGGATTTGGGGTCCCCAACCACCCATTTGAAGTCCTACAGATGGACTATATTCAGTTAGAAAGATGTCAAGGACTGAAGTATGTACTTGTTGCTGTATGCGCTTTTAGCAAATGGGTGGAAGCGTACCCGACGCGTGACAACACTGCCATTGCCACTGCAAAAGTACTACTGAAAGAGATCTTCCCTCGCTACGGCCTTTGTCGTATTTTATGGAGTGACAATGGCCCCCATTTCGTAGCCGAGGTTATCCAGCTTATCCTGAAGGGGCTTGGGGTACGACAGAAATTCCACGCAGTTTTTCACCCCCAATCAGCTGGACTGGTCGAGCGACACAACGCCACATTGAAACTAAAACTGGCAAAAATAGTGGCTACCACAGGACTAAAATGGCCAGACGCTCTTCCCCTGGCATTGCTATCAATGCGTTCCACCCCCACCAAACACCACTTGACCCCTTACGAGGTCGTTTTCGGCCGGCCCATGAGTATCTGGTCTGCACCCAAACCGACATCTATTCACGACGTCCCGGACATCCTAATGTCTGACTATCTGTATAACCTAACTAAAACACTGTCTGTTATTCATCATCAGGTGCTGCAGGCCATCCCCGATGCTTCTAGGGGCCCCGGACATACCATCCAGCCTGGAGATTTCATCCTAATTCGGAACTTCCAGCGGGAGAAGAGTCTGGAACCCCGCTGGACGGGCCCCTGGCAAGTCTTGATCACCACCCGAACAGCTCTTCGAGTGGAGGGGAAGCGAAATTGGCTGCATGCACATCATTGCAAGAAAATCTCTCTGACCCTGACGTCGACCGAAGACGTGACCACCCAAGAAGAGCTCCTGAACAAAGACCGACCATCCCTGAGCTGCTACCCTGAGACAGAGACACTCGAATTGGCGAAATTCCCTGATCCCACTGTGCCATCCAGAGAAGGGTATAACCTGCGACGAAAGAAGGGAGCTTCGGCTAAGCAGACCACTGACTAAGTTACAATTCTCAGACTGGTGGCCTAACACTACTAAGGCTGCCAGGAGAGAAGTCCAACGAAGTTTGTGGTTCTGCCCACTACCGAGGACCTTGAAGATGATGGAAGCGCCCGATACGAAGATGATGGAAGCAACCGGACATCCGAAGACCCACTACAGAAACCCAAAAACTGACAGGTTGCACAGCTCAAAGACTATTGCCCTTCTTATCGCTCTTCTCTTTTGCCTCCTCCTCATGACTACCTTCTGGATCGTGGAAGAGAACCCACCGGCTCATAAGACATTTCTAACGACTGCACAGCCTACCACCATGAAAGAACACTACCTGGTCTCTCTTTCACCTCAAATCCAAGAAAGACGTAAGGAGTTCTGGAACAACTCCTTCGTACAGTTGCTGCACCAACACAACCTTGCTGCCAATGCCACGAATTGCTGGATCTGTGGGTTGATACCACATGCCACCGGACATTCCATCCCCTTCATCCCTTCACCTTTCTCTGTTCATGGTTCCTGCCTTGCTTGGCTGATCCTCTTGCAAGAGAGCTACAGAGACAATGCCACTTCCAGCGGAACTATGTCGCACTTTTACCATGGGGTCTGGCTGAACAAAACCGGAAGAACTGCTGCTCCCTTCTGCCCTCTATCCTCCAATACTTCTGTTCACATGGACATCCCCGCCAAAGAAAGGGTGGAGATGCAAGTATTCAACAATCCAGCCAGACCCACCATCTCCTACCTCCGGAAACGAACGGCTGCCACCCTGACTGTGGCCCTATCGGTCGTCAATGTCTCGGGCCTTGTATGCATCACAGGCCATGGGACACAACTGGTGGGCCACAGCGCTTGCCGCATCACCAGAACTTTGGACTAAACCGACCCACCCTCTTTTGTCACCTCTCCAAACATGTACTTCGTCTGTGGTACAAAAGCCTACACCTGGCTCCCATAGGGCTGGGGAGGTACCTGCTACATTGCCTTCATCCTTCCTCCGACCTATGTGGCTCCGGCAAACCATCACCGACAAAAACGAGCAAAGGACATTGAGCAGGCCGACTCCACTGGAGCACAATTCTTGGATGCAATAAAGGGACTTGTTCCACTTTGGGGTCCGATGGCGAACAGTCGTACCATTCGGCATTTGTCCCAGGCAGTCGAAACAACGATGAACTTTACAGCTGGTATCCTCACAAACAATACAGCCGAGCTTCAGGCGGTCCGTCTGGTGGCTCTTCAAAACCGCCTTGTTCTAGATGTGGTTCTGGCGGACCGTGGAGGAGCATGCCGTATCATCGGGTCCAGCTGTTGTACCTACATACCAGACAATTCGCCCTCAGTCTACAAAGCCATTGAACACCTCCACAGACTCTCCTCAGAAGTTCATCAGGAACAAGACGGATGGTCACTTGGGAGTTTGTTCTGGAGTGCTGTAAAAGACTGGGGATGGAGGTTGTTCATGATCGTACTGATACCAATCGTCGTAATATGTGGACTCTGCCTGGGTATTCAATGCTTGCCGCCTCTGTGCTCACTGTTTGCTAACTGTATTATTCCTAAGACTCCGAACTTCGAAGCTGAACGTATGAAAGCTTTGTATGATATCGAAATACGTAATATAATGGGGATAGACATAAATTGACAAGCTGGCTAGATATGTTGAAAAGGGAGGACTGTTAAAATCTGGATTGTGGCGTAAACATTATCGGCGCCATCTTGTCCTTTTCAGATCCATACGTGCGCGTAAGCAGCAGCCATTTTGATTGCCATGGCCTCTCTGCCCACTCCCGATAGCCAGCGCGTCTCTCCCCCTCACTCCCCGGCCTCGCAAGCACCCCCCCCGCGCCCCGACAGCCCCCGGTCTCTCCTGCTTGGGCCATAAACGCACCTCCAGCGTGACCCTGTCTCCGAGCCACATCCCGTGCTGAACCCCCTCACTCTTTCTTCTCATTCATAGAACAGGCCCTTTTGATAACCTCTTCCTCCCTGCCCGATTGTCCGGCCTGACCCCAGGCCATCACCTAGCCCAACAGATACGGTTTATTGCCCCCTACAGTAGGACCTCGCCTCACATCAAAGGAGCGGGGATTAATCAATGCCTTCACACCCCTAGAGCCGACCGATCGCCCGCATTCCTGTTCCCAGCGGAATGTCCAGCTGCGCGATAGCCATCATGCTGAGATTTGGGTGGGGACCCCTACTGTAGATATGTGTGAGAACGGGCCTGAACCGGGGATTCCAAAGATGCCTTTTTCGTACTTCAAAGCAATACCACGGATGTCATAAATGTAATAAAGCCATAAACTTGTGTATAAGAGGCCAGGCCTCAGAGATGCGGTTAGAGCACCTCGAGAAGATACCCTGTTGTCTGATTTGACGTGTTCTGCTCCGTCGGAATAAACTCCTGTTTCCTGCCTTCCGTCTCCAGCGCCTGCCTCTTTGTTTGGTAATTTCGAATGGTATGAGAGGCGGCTAACGCCGGGCAAATACTGAAAGGTTCTTGGTCGACATCGGCCCTACCGTTTCCACAGAGGGAAATCCACCTGATAATGCTGATACCCCAGAAGTCGAACCTGAAGAGGTAGACGATGATGAGGATGGAAAGGAGTCAGAAGATCAGGGGGGGGATGGCCAAGTTCAGGTTGGAATACTGAACCAGGCCAACTTAAGCCTACATGGGAATGGAGAGGGTGCCCACCTTCCCAGGCCCAATAGTAGACTTAACCCTGGCAATAGAAGGGTCAGATCTCCCTCCAGGGACTCTAACCAGTCTAATGCCTCAAGGGGATCTCAAAGGGGAATGACTTCCCCCCAGAGAAAAGAACATGAGGCTAGGATGAGAGCTGTGCAACTCCAGATAGAGAAGGAAGAGGTAGCCCTGGCCCAAGCTAAAATTGCTTTAGCAAGGGAGCAAAAATTGTGTGGATTAGATTCCACTGGTGGCAGCAACATTATCCCTAGAGATAAAGACAGGTCCTATGATAATAGAAACCTGAGCGAGATTGTGCCCCCCTACAAAGATGGGGATGACATCCACAAATGGATGACTGCTCTGGAGAGAGCCTGCATGGTACAGCAGGTTCCCCAAGATCAGTGGGAAGCAATCTTGTGGCTCTCCTTTTCAGAAAAAGGGAGAGACAAGCTCCTCACTGTTAGACATGAGGATGCAAAGAACTACACTGTCCTGAAGAGTGCTCTAATTGATCGGTTTGGCTTAACCACTGAACAGTACAGGTTAATGTTCAGAGATACCCAGAAGACACAGACTCAGGACTGGACTGATTTTGTAGATTGTGCCACTAAGGCTCTGGAAGGTTGGTTACTTGGCAGCAAAGTACATGACTATACAGGATTGTATAATTTGATTATGAGGGAGCAGATCCTTAGTAATTGTCAAAACCAGCTTTTGCACCAGCACCTGGTGGACTCAGATCTGACCTCTCCACAAGAATTGGGTAAGAGGGCAGACAAATGGCTCAGAACCAGGATTAGGCCTAAGAATCAGGGTAATGACCAAAAGAAGGATACTTCCAAGGCTCAAGAGAAAGGTGGGGATAAACCAAAAGAAAAGTCTCCCACAGGGCCCCAAAACTCCAAGGATGGGGGTGGGTCCCAAAACAGTTCCTCTACCCAGAAGAAACCTTACTGCCATGCCTGTAAGCAGACTGGCCACTGGAAAACAGATAGCTGTTGTCCAAAGAATAGCAATAAAGAGAATATTCCTCCAAGTAAAGCTCCAACACCTCCTGTTACTGTTAGCAGTAATCCCCCAGGTGTTGGGAGCACCCCCAAGAATTTGGCTGGGTTTACTTTTGGAACTCAGGTGGACTCTGGCCTAACCAGGTCCCCTACTACATCTACTCTTGTCTGTGAAATTGGCATGGGGTTTGCCAACTTCACTGCTTGCCCAAACACTTTGAGCAAGTACAGATAGGAGCCCCTCATCAATGGTCAGAAAATTGAGGCCTATAGAGACACAGGGGCTAGTATCACTATGGTGACTGAGAATATAGTCCCCTCCAGGCAACTCTTACCTGGTGCCACATACCAGGTGACCTATATTGATGGAGTGCAGACCTATCATCCCATGGCAGTAGTACATCTCAGCTGGGGAGGTGTCACAGGCCCCAAGAGGGTGGCAGTGTCAACAAACTTGCCTGTAGATTGTCTACTGGGGAATGATTTGGAAATCTCAGCCTGGGCTGAGGTAGAACAAGAAACCCATTCTAAAATGGTAAATCTCCATGGAAAGGTTAGTGGGGCTGTGATGGCCACAGCCCCAATCCAAGAGGTCCTTCCTGAAAAGGTTGGAAGGGATGTGCCAGATACAGCCCCCTCTCAAGCAGACTTCTTCCCTAAACAGATTTGCAGGGCTGTGATGGTAACAGCCCATACCCAAACTGAGTCCCTTCCTGACAAGGTTGGTGGGGCTGTGATGGCCACAGCCCAAACTCAAACTGATTCATGTGTTGTGAAGCCTGAAACTATGGATCACTCCACACAAACAGAGAGCATTGAGGAGGAAGAGAAATCTCCCTCCCACCAGACTGTAGGAGAGGATCAGCCTCCTCAGGGAACTGATCTTACCCCATGTGAAAACTTCCCTAGAGGTAGTCAGGCCTAGCCTGGGAGAGCCCCTGATGTCAGTGGACCCTTCCAAGGTAAATGTAAATGTAAATGTAAAATGTCAAGGTATTTGTAGAGCGCACTGCCACCAAGCGGTTTCCTGGCGCTATTACTCATACCGCTGTGGAACCCTTCCTGGCTTTCCCTGTGAGGTGTCCACTCCTGGGCGCCCCCAGGGTGAAGCCAGGCATCCTAGCGCTGTTGGGGCCGGTGTGGAGGTTAAGCAAGCTATTGCCCAGAGTTGCAGCGTTGGGCCCATGATTAGAATAGGCACCGAGGCGAGAATTGTCAGGTCCGAGGAAATTGAGCCCAAGACCCACCGAGGCGGGAATTGAAGCCTGGTCCCGGGCCAGAACTCTGCATCAGGGTCTGCCGCTCTAACCATTGAGCCACACTCCTCCACAGGTGGGACCCAGTCTGGAGCAGGTAACCTGCCCCTCTCTACCTTGCCTCAGTCAGCCCAGGGCTGCAGAGGTCAAGGAGGTCAGTGAGCCCCAAAGGGCCACCTGCCCAATAAAACACCCCCATCGGCAGATTAGGGGGCACCAAATCTAGCAGCCCTAGCCAGGTGAAAAATTCAAAAACTCCTGAGGGATCCCCCTTACAACTAGTTAGGGACCTCCCCAGATGGACACTGTTGGGCACAGCCAAACACGGGACCCAAAGGCCCCAAACCTGACATGTCCGTCCATTAAGCCAACAAAAGGGACCCAGCCTCCAGCTGTAGGCAGCCAGAGGTTGACCCTGAGAGCACCGTGCAACTCAGTCAAGGAAAGAAAGGCACACATGGTGGAAGATGATTGGAGGAAGCTGAGCCCTACATTAGTGGAGCCTCACTTCAGTACTCCATCTCAACACCAGCCTTTTACTTTGCCAAAACACACCACAGGTAGTGATTCCCTATGGTGGAGACCCTCTGATACCCCTAGGGTGAGGGATTGCTTAGTGGACCATGAGACAGGGGGTAACCATGCAAGTGCAGGTACTTCCTTATATGGCCACTTAGGCAATATAGGCTTACCTGGTCAAGGATAGCCTTATCTCCTTTCGTTTGGGGGTGTTATGTAGGAAGGTGGATACCTGACTATGGTTACCCCAGATTTTTTGCCTAGTATTTAGCTGGTTTTCGACTTAGTTGGCCTGGGATCCTGCTAATCAAGGTCCCAGGCTATCTTCTCTCTCCTTAAAATGGACTCCATGTACCCTAGGTACATACCTAATTGGATATGGGGTCACCTTATCAGCCCTTGTACAGTGTACTATAGGTACCCAGGGCAGAGGTGTAACCAAGGCCTACCAGGGGCTGCAGCATATCTTTTGCCACCCCTGGCTGGCTATCCAAACTGACACAACTGGCTGATCACTCAGCTGGGGCAAGGTCGTGTAATCACCCCTTGCTTAGACATAGTATACCTATATCTAAACCTATATCTGGACACATATGCACCTATAAGTCACTCCTATGGCAGGCCTTTACAATCCTGGAGGCAGAGTGCTTGGTTTTATGTGAGATGGTGCTCTAGCATGAGCTGAGCCTGTCTGCAGCTTTCGGAACCAAGTCCCTTTGCTGTTCTGGGATATTGCCATACCATATACTCTTAAGTGCATTATAATCCTCGCGGTTACTTGCTAACTTTGGTTTGGCTTTATCAAAACATGTCGTGTAAGGTGTCATACACTTTGGAATACTACCCCCTCGCCAGTCCTGGCGACGGGGGTAGCATTCCACCCTTCTAGAGGGAGAAGAAATGTTACTTTACTGAAACGCGGTTAAATCTAACCAGAGCCTCAGCATCACAAAATGGATGCTGCTGCCACAGACACGAGTCTGGCCTCCTGCTGCTGACCGAAACTCCGGCAGGGGAGGCCTGGACAATAGGTTTCCTGTCACAGGGCGGTGTTACACCACCCCAGACAGGAGATAGTGGATTGGGGCAGGGAGGGCTGAATGAAACTAGACACTGCCTGGGGCACACAAGGTGTCCCATGCAAAATCCAGTCAAACCGGTTCTGGGGCACTCCAGCCCCAGCTCTGGCGCGAAACTGGACAAAGGGAAAGAGGTGTAACCACCCCCTTCCCTGGTCCCACCCATAGGAGGGACCTAGCAGGTAATCCAGCCCCTTGATTTGGAATAAAGGTAGGAGCTGTGCCCAGGAGCATGAGATTATCCTGACTGAAACTTATGAAACAAAACTCTGGACCCTTCGACATCCTACTTGACGTAGAAGACTGAAGAATCTCCCTTGTGGTCAAGGAGTGACCACCCTGTGCAAACAGGCACCATCCAGTGCCCAACGGTTTGCTTTATTGCAGTTCCCCCCCAGAACTCGAGCAACAGAGATCAACAAGACCCAGCTTCTCTGACTTCTAACAGCCTGATCCACAGTTCCAGCGAATCTGAGACCCGTGGAGGCGACGTGAAGCGTGGAGCCGGCCATCTTGAAAAGACTGCAAAGTGCTAACCGTGTAGCTCCTGAGGCTCCCTCGAAGCTGTGCATTGGGGTTTGAGAAGCCCCTGCCCTGAGCAGCTTGTGCACCGAAGATCTCCCCTCCACACTCACCGAGTGCTGTGTGGGGCCCTTTTGCATTTTCCTGCTCAACGCATTGGTCCGGTCACTTGTCCGTTGGCTAGTGGCCCCAGTACCAATGAACCTTTGAATTTACACAGCTGGTCTGGTTGCTCCAGACTGGCCCTCGCTCCCCTGAAAAGGAACCACCGCTCTGACCGTGCTGTTCCGAGTAAGAAGCAATCTTCTAATCCTGCGTGGGTTGCATTTGCCAAGGTTTGTTTACTCCTATCCGGAAGCCGACACCGCCGACAGCGAGAACCTTTTTGGGACAGCTCGTGATCCACTCCTGGTCATCCTCGATGCCCCAGAGTCCACGTGGCAGCGGAGACAGGCTTCACAACAATCACCTGATTGCGCCCGACATCGCCTAGTTCCTTCCTGGTTCCATCCTGGTCACTGGCTAGTGACCCAGACTCTGTCCCCTCTGCTTTCAGGTACTCTACATCTTCGATCCACCCTTGGATCCAACCGGACTCTTCTCTCCTGGCCGCCTGCAGCATCTTCATCTCCAGGCTCCATAGATCTGGTAGACAACCATTTCAGCGCAACTTTTACGACGAACTACTTTTACAACGCATCTTTTACAACGCAGGATCCATTACAACGAATGTCTTTACATCGCATGTTTTTACATCGCAGATGCCTTTACAACGCATGCCATTACAACGTAAGTATTGGTAAGTATATAATTATATTAAAAAATGTATTTAATTATTTTTATAAAAATAAATAAATAATAATTAATTAATATATTTAAAAATAAAATATTATTTATTAAAAAAAATAATGTATGTAATTCTATTATTAATTAATATTTTTACCCCTACACTATCCAGCACTTACCCTACTATTTCACCCCCCTGGAGTTAGAATAGTAATTTTTACCCCTACACTATCCAGCACTTACCCTACTATTTCACCCCCCTGGAGTTAGAATAGTAATTTTTATCCCTACACTATCCAGCACTTACCCTACTATTACACCCCCCTGGAGTTAGAATAGTAATTTGTACCCCTACACTATCCAGCACTTACCCTACTATTTCACCCCCCTGGAGTTAGAATAGTAATTTTTACCCCTACACTATCCAGCACTTACCCTACTATTTCACCCCCCTGGAGTTAGAATAGTAATTTTTACCCCTACACTATCCAGCACTTACCCTACTATTTCACCCCCCTGGAGTTAGAATAGTAATTTTACCCCTACACTATCCAGCACTTACCCTACTATTACACCCCCCTGGAGTTAGAATAGTAATTTTTACCCCTACACGATCCAGCACTTACCCTACTATTTCACCCCCCTGGAGTTAGAATAGTAATTTTTACCCCTACACGATCCAGCACTTACCCTACTATTTCACCCCCCTGGAGTTAGAATAGTAATTTTTACCCCTACACTATCCAGCACTTACCCTACTATTACACCTCCCTGGAGTTATAATTGTAATATTTACCCATACACTATCCAGCACTTACCCTACTATTTCACCCCCCTGGAGTTAGAATAGTAATTTTTACCACTACACTATCCAGCACTTACCCTACTATTACACCCATTATTTTAAAAAAACATAAATTATTTAATAAAAAAAATACATTTATTAAAAAAATTAAAGTAAAATTAAAATTAAATTAAATTATATTAATTTAAATTAATTACATTTTAAAAAAATTATATACTTACCAATACTTACGTTGTAATGGCATGCGTTGTAAAGGCATCTGCGATGTAAAAACATGCGTTGTAAAGACATTCGTTGTAATGGATCCTGCGTTGTAAAAATTGCGTTGTAAAGGTAGGCGTTGTAAAAGTATGCGTCGTAACGTCATACATCCCATAGATCTCCACGACGAAACCCGACACACTTTGGCACCTATACACCCGCTTCCTGTGGGTGAGGTAACGAACTAACACCGGTGCCCCTGTAGTGGTTTACACCTCTAGTGTCCTAGTTTAAAGTGAGGTAATTCTATTCCAGTCGGAAGACTTCCAAAACAGTAACTCGATAACTTTTACGCGCCATTGACTTTGCATTGGTGCATGCTTGTGCTTTAGGCACTGCTCCCGTGTCCCGCGGGCCTCTCCCGACTTTATCACTGCTAGTCCCGAGTAGTCCCAGCGATTCACAACGCCCTAGGCCTTACCATTGTTCGAGAGGTGGTTCTTATACCACTATTTTAGTATATGGTTTGAGTGGCCACCAGGCCTATCCAAAATTGTGCAACTTTTGAATGTTTAATTGTGCTTTTGTTTAAACGCTTGTGCCTCTGCACTCATAAAGAGTACAGAGGATTATTCTAGTAATAAATACATATATTTTTGTAATTTATAACTTGTGTGGTGTCTTTTCATTTGATATTACAGGATTGCATATGGTAAAACAGCTGGCTTCACATGCCCTCTAGAGTTAAGCCTAAGACTGCTTAGTTCATGCTACCCCTAGGATAGCTTGTCTGTAAGGTTGACTTTACAACCACCACCATAAGGGATTGTTTGGACTGATACAAGGTGCCCACAGAACTGTGGACATCATACATCAGGCCAAATTCTCACACCATCCTACCCAGTGATTAGCAAACTGAGTTACCGGACGTACAAACAGCTAGAATACATTACATTGGCAGCCCCACAAGTAACATCTAATGCAAACTTTTGTTTGGTATAACTTCAGTCATAGGTGTAGAATTGTATACTTATATCAGTGCCACATATACTGATGCACCTTTGACAGTTCTTATGTTGATCACTTTACGGCCTTTCAAGGATGTATATTTTTTTCACCTTATCAATTGCTCACTTTTATGATATATTTATGGTAAGCGATATTTTTTATAGTATTTTAAGAACAATATGTGTGGTTTATTAATGAATACAATGGTCTTATGCTTTTAGTGAACTTCTTAACTTTTATATGCTTCAGAAGTCCTTAAATAGCAATGTACAATACTTTTAAATATATACACAACTACTATGGTAATAGGGTGTATTTACCCCCTAATGGAAATGCTGAGTGTATTGTTGTGATTGTCTTTTGTGGTCTCAGTGATCGAAATAACGTTTATGAACAGAACTATATGGGCTTAAGTCGGGCACATAACAATGTGATAAAGCGCTTATATGCATGATCTGCATGATACCAATTTAGTGTCTTGTTATTGCTTGGCTTCTCTTGCTAACTCAGATGAAAAAAGTCACTGAATAGAGTGAGTCAGCCCAGTATGATGGACGATCTGATTTTTACATGCGTGTCTATGTTATGATTGATGTAGTTAGGCAAACTGACTGATCTCTAAATACATTTTTGGGGGAATTAAAGAAACGTATTACTGATAAAAGACTGTGACCTTATGGGCCATTGAGTGAGGGTTGATACATGTCAACTTTACAGGGAGTGTAGAGCTATTCATTCCCATTAACACCCCCACATTTTTTATTTTTAACCATACCATTGAACACCACAAATAAAGGGATAGCTAGGTGGTCTGAGGTATTTTTACTTTTCCTACAAGACCCGGTAGGAGATTCTTCAAAGTTCACCCTGGATTATGGCTGAGCCCATCCTGGATTTTGAGGACCAGTATGAGATCCGATAATGAAGTATGTCACTAATAGTGTGGGTGAGGGTCTAACAGTAAGAAAATCAGTTGTTTTCCATATGGAGTTAAGCATTCTCCACCTATTATAAGATTTGCCAGTAGGTGGCTATATAACTTGCAGAATACTCTGTGTGATGTATAGTCGAAGTGGGAGAACGTATCCTATACTTGTCTCTCTCACCTCCCATTGGATAACAGTTGTTATCTACTAGGATACTTTGACGTGATAGATGACAACTGCCCACAAGGCAAATCTCACTCACGTGTCTGCTCTTATGTTACAGTAAAGTCATTGGCTTCTAGTCTCAGTGCCACCACCAGGCAAAGCACTGGGACATGCCTGGTCACCATGGTTCAGTCTAAAGGTTCACGTCTAGCACCCCCTCCTCTCCCAAGCTGTAGTGCTGCAACAAGCACTGGCACCCTTACACACGTCCTGGACAGCTGCATGCTCTAGAAACCCTACATGACTCCACCAACATGGCATCTCCATAACTGCTGGAGGGGAGAGAGCCTTCTCGCTCTGGCACTCCTCAGAGGGGTGTGCATCCCCAGCAGTCTGGCAATGCCCCTCTGGTGTGTTATCACTTCACTCCCACCAGGATAGCACACACCCACCTCCTCCAAAGCTTCAGCATCACTAGCCTGGCCTAAGATCATAACCTGTGCTAGAGCTCACACATGGAAACCGCTCCTCTGCCTGGCTGGCTCACTCATGAGATTGTCCCTTTAGAACTGAGGGACGCTCTCTTACCACTGCATTTCTCACTCAAAGGTGCATCACCCAGAATCTAACGTGAGCACAGTAGAGTCTCTATGCCCCTTAAAACGAAAATGCTGCTTTCATTAGGTAAAGGATGTAGGGCCCCACTTAATTCCTGACATAAGTTCTACTGGTCTATCAGGGGAGCAGAGGCCATGTTATAATATATTATATTATATTATATTAAATAACTATCCTGTGCTGGGAATAACCATTAAGTTAAACCTACCAATGAAAAAGCCAGGGTTTCAAACATTTTCAAAGAAAGGGTGGGTGAGTGTTGGAGGGGAAGTCTAAAGACAATGCATTCGAGAACGTGGACGTGGCAATGGAAAAGGCTCTGCGGCCATAAGAAAACGACTTCTAGAGTCGATAGTAGAAAGTGGTCAGCAGAGCTGAGAGCTCTAACAAGGGCACTCTTATTAAATCCGGTAACTATTTTCTCATGTCTGGTCGTGTGCACTATAGTCATAAATGTATAAATGCCTATGGGTCAAGTGGGTAGACAATAGAGTGACTTCAGAAATGGTATAATATATTTGTGCCTGGAGCAGCCTGAAATAAAACAAGATACTGTGCTTTAACCAGCGTTGGTCCAGTTTGAACGGAGAAACAAAATAAATAGGGTTTGCATAGTCCAGCCCTCTGCCACCCTGTTGGACCATCCGCCTTATTAGGAGATCCCTAGGGGATGTCTTTACTGTGAAGATAGCCGCACTGATTGTTCACAGAGCAGAAACCGTGTCTAAAACGCATGCTCAGCATTTTTTTTGTATTGATAAAAACAGCACTGCATAAACAAATAGTCAGATACAGAGGGACCTCCCTCCCTATGCGTGCAGGCCAGTCTTTATTCCCCCTATTCATGTCTGGCACACCCATATGTTGACCATGGACAGGGAAAATGAGTGACAATTGGCCCATCTTTATTAGGGCAGAATAACCATCACTTGACAGCCTGGTCACCAGGATATAGGTTTACTCTGGTGGGGCTAGTGGAGATTCTTGGGGTGTAACTAGAGTGCATTCTCCGGCTCTAAACAGAGCAGCGAAACTGTGAGTTAGGCAGAGCGGGAGCACAGCCGATTTACAGCAGTGTTCCCTTATTGCCAGCCTCTAAATGAGACCCTTCATTTTGCTCTTCTCAAACATTTCCGAGCCCATTCTACATTCGCTTTCTGCACAAGGGACGTGGAAAAATGACTGAGCTAAATTCTCTTAAGAAGTGTACTCCAATGTAGGAAGAGGAAGAATGGCCAAGCTATGCTTAGTCATCGCTTTTGTCAGGCCACTCTATGTCCCACAATACCTTTCCCATCAGGTTTTGCTCCATACTGAGCCACATATTTTCACTTAACAATTGGACCATTCAGACAGAGTTCCCTGTTGTTCAGCCTCATAACACAAGCCGATAGTTAGAAGAGACAAGCCTCCCGTCCCACACCCCCTGCATTTGTAGGCGTCTATAGAAGTCTGATGTGCAATCTGGGCTGCTTCACATTCTAAATGTATTGAGACCATCACCTGCAGTCTGCTGAAACTCCTTTCAACCCTATAGGATCTGCAATAAATATAAAACTCTGGGTGGGATGTTCATTTTGACTACTTTAACCCTCTCCTGTATTGAACATGAATAAAGGGGTCCTTTTCAAAATGATTTTTTTAAGCTCACAGCATCCCATAGAAAGGGAGGAAGGTCGGTTTTATGTAGGTGTAAATATGAAAAGGGCACAATAATCCCCAAATATGAGGTAGAATTTGAAGTACATGGAAAGTGGGACATCGCCAAGCAGTTAGGATTGCTAGGAAAGGGGGGGTGAAGAGTTTTCCTCTATATTTCTTTTGCTGAAAAGCTTGTATTGTCTCTTCTTTTGAAGTGTAACACAAGACAATGAATGGAGCAAAATTACACGTATCTATACAGAAGAAACACACATTGTAGGCAGTACATTTCTTTTATCAAAGGCGTCCAAGATCACCACATACTTCATTATATTTGTGCTTGATGATACAGCTTTGATAGAGCTAAATCACTCCCATGTCTGGGTCATACCCCAGTGTCATTGCCTCTCTACATCTCTGTAACCCATTCAAGCATCTCACCACTGATTCCAGATTTTCACCCATTTCTTTGGGCAGCAACCCCTCATAGGTATATTTAATCGTATTCTTGTGCTAATCCATTCCCTTTCCTCGCACATTCATACCTGGGGAGAATGTGTTGCCCCAGTTTAATCATTTCCTCAGTTCAGACTGAAACGAGTCTTACTTTTATTAAACAAAATACTGCAAAACACTTTAAAATGTAGAAGTTCCCTTGCACCAATCAAAAACGAATGCCTAGCCAACAGTTATTGAGATATGTACATTTGTGTCATCAGGACAATCAACATAGAAATTTAGGGGCTAAGGGCCACATGTATCAAGCAAAATTGCATTCGCAAACGCCGAAATTTGCAGAATTTCGGCGTTTGCGAATGCAATTTTGCCAAATTGTATGTATTAAGGCAAAATAAGGAATCGCACAATTTGCGATTCCTTATTTTGCGATAGCATTTAAGGAATCGCAAATTTTGCGATTCCTTAAATGCAATGTAAGAAGCACCAAAAAAGTGCAATTTGGCCTAAAGGAATCGCAAATTACCACCAACTTCAAGTTGGTGGTAGTTTGCGATTTCTTTGAAATGTGAAGCACATACATGCCCTTAGGGCATGTATGAGCGCCACATGTGCACCCATGCTTATTTCAGGGGTGCAATAGGGTGTCCTTTAGACACCCCTGCACCCTTGAAATTACATTCTCAATTTGCAATTCGCTAATTGCTAATTGCAAATTGAGAATGTCTTCCCAGTCATTCCTATGGGCCTCTAGGCCCATAGGAATGAATGGGGAGGTATTCCTTAATTGCGAATCGCAATTTGCGATTCGCAATTAAGGAATATGTAGGATTCGCAAAATTTATTGCAAATCCTACATACACATTTTGCGATTCTCAAATAGTGATTCGCAAAAAAATCGCTATTTGAGAATCGCAAAATGACTTTTTGATACATATGGCCCATATTATCAAGACTGGGCGATAAAATGATCGCCGCTTTATCGGCAGGAAACTGCCGCTAAAGCGGCGATAATGAGCTTGATATTATGCTCTATGGAATTCAAATCGAAGCTAAAGGTAGGTGTCCTTCACATCTAACATGAGCTTCGATTGGAATTCCACAGAGCATATTATCAAGCCCATTATCGCCGCTTTAGCGGCAGTTTCCTGTCGATAAAGCAGCGATAATTTTATCACCCAGTTTTGATAATATGCCCCCAAGTTTGAAAAACACTTGAATAGTTCGGCTTTTTTGGATGAAAGCAAGATGGCGATCACTTGAGACGGCCGCTCGCAGCTCCCTGGCCACTAGACATGTTAACTAAATAAAATCCACCGTCTAATAGGAGTAATGATGCACAAAATTGCTACAATACTTCAGACTCTGACTTAATACCGCTCAAAACCCTGTATACACCATTGTAAGGTCACCTCAAAGCAAGCAGAGTTGATGCTTGCCTGTAGAAGACTCCTCAAGGATGTTGATAACGCTGATAGTTGCTTGTTTCTGTCTCCTGCGATAACAATGGGGCCCAAGATTTTTGGCGGTAACCTTAGAGGGAAGGCTGCAGCCACTCCCTTGCAGAGTGGACTGAATCTCGCTTCAACAGCTGCGGGGTCAGGAGAGGAGATCGAGCCGGCAACTGCATAGCACCAACTAGGGCACCGTTTGCCGGCGGCAACCCAGACGGAGACCTCTGGAGAAAGGAAAGGGAAGGACAGGACTGCGCCCCAGCAGCGCCTGCCTGGCTCAAAAGTTCTGGACCTACTGCGTGGAACCACCGCAGGGGGCAATATGGATCATTCCAGTGAGATTACTATGAAGGACTTGGGCACTGGTGAGCTCTCCCTCCCAGACAAGGAGACTGCCCCTGTAACTTCAGAGGTGCCACAGCCCGGAGGCGTACAATCACCCCCCACACCAAACCATGATCAGGTAATTTCTGCAGTTAGTTTGTTGCCTCCAGATGGTGGTGCGGGGCTGAGTTGAAAGAGACAGTAAGGGATATGGCTCAAGTTCAAGAACAAGCCCTTGAGGCTAATATAGCACAGGAAATGGGTATGGTGGTTCAAACTGAAAATGGTCATCACTTGCCGGATAATGAGAGGGATGCTCCCCCCAACAAATACTTACCTACATCAGAGGTCCAGGAAGAACCCACAGTCATCGGCATGTCCTACAAGTTTGGAGAAGGAGGCCGATGAGCTGGATTATGAAACAAATGATTGTTTATTTTCTGTCAGATGAGACATGGTCAGTGGATGGATCAGGGTCAATCACTGAGTCAAGTGATAATGAAAGTTCACCAGATGCCTGCGGAGTTGAATTAGCGGTAACAGCTCGTAAAGTGGTGGGAAGGTCAGGAGGACAAAACAGCAGGGAGGGTAAAGGATCTTAAGTGGGACTACTCCCCAGCAGAGCAGTTGATTGGCACTATGATCGCAGTGTCTCAAGATCCTCACTCAACTATACCTCCTACCCTAGATACTATTTTACGGTGTATACTATCGCATCGTGAGGTGACCCGGCAGGATAGTCATCAATTGCAGGCAGCTATACGTAAAGTGCAGGGGTCAGCCAGAAAAATCACCAAGACATGCAATGCTCTTAGCGAGAGGTTGACGGACCTCGAGTCTAGAGCAGCTGCTCTGGAGAGTGATATTGCTGGCACCCGAGGCCAGACAAAGGCTCACGAATTGCAATTGATAGATATCCAGTGGAAACTGGAGGACCAAGAGAATGGCCAAAGGCGTAAGATCCTATGAGATCTGGGGGGTTCCGTAAAGCAAGGAGGGAACGGATATTTGTACATACATGGTAGAGTAGAGCTGCTGAGTAAAGCCTCTCTGGACATAGAAGGTTGGAATTGGTCCCAGGAGGTTCAGCGGGTGAATCAAGTACCATTTGCTCTGAAAGAACAAGTCACATTGGACATGAAGCCCCGGGCTGTGTTAGTGTTATTTGGGAATTACCTATTGAGACAAAGTATTTATGAGAAAGCTAGACCTGAAGCCAAACTATCTGTAGGTGATATCTCATTTATTGTCAGACTTGTCTGTTGTCATGTAACAGTTGAGAGACGATGGTGGTTGCGTCAAATGATTAAACTATTTCAAGAGAAAGGGGTTCAGGCTTTTCTAATGAACCCATCATGGCTGAAAGTGGTTTGGGGTAAAAGACTCGGTTCTTCTCCTCTGAGATTAAAGCTAAGGAATTCCTTGCTACGGTTGGGGTATAAATATAAGGTTTATCCTTAAAGGTTAGGCAGTGATAAGGGACAGGCCTAGTCCCTACTGCCACTAAAAGGGGTTATTGATTTTGTGGCAGAGGTTTCTTCTTTTTTTTGGGTGGGGATGCTAGAATTTCTTTTTCCCCATTGGTCATCTGTCACAAGTCGATGGTTGGTCTATTTGCTGTCACTGCTGGGTGGGTCAGGGAGGGAGGATGGAGTTGGGGGGGGGGATTTGACTGGAGGGGGTGGGGTTGGTGGATGGTGAGGTGGGGGTGTAGGTAGCGAGGGGGAAAAGTTCAGAGAAGCAGTGAAGAATTTGGTTTTGTAGGCTTAAAGACAGGTAATTCTTCGGCAGTCAGTGGAATTGTACAGTTTAATTCTTATTCATATGGATATAGTAACTATATGCTCAATAAATGTGGGGGGCCTTAATGATAAAGTGAAGCGCATGAGGGTAAGACAGTTATTAAGATCCCTGGGGTTTGATATAATATGTCAACAGGAAACACATATCCCGTGGGGCAAGAGGGTACTCGCTTATGGCAAGCTCAACTCAGACGTCCACTGTCAGGGAAGTGGCCATTCATGTTAGAAATAATATGGGATCCGCCAAACGAGTCCCGGAGGATAAATGGGGTACATGAGCAGTGGTTGGATTACCTATAGGTTTGACTGTCTGCACCATCTATGGCTCGAACCAAGATGACCCCAGGGAGATTGGAGGATCTAGAGTTGGAACTGTCATCTTGGCCAGACCCACTGATAATTTGTGAGGACTTAAACATTCATCAAAGAGGTAGTTGGTGCCCTAACCAATAGATATCAGGGGAGAAAGCTGCATTTGCATAGGACATTATCAGCATTAAGTGCTAGTCATGGCTTAGTTGATGTTTGGGCTGCCAAGAAACCATTTGATCAAGGATTAACGTATTTCTCATGTCCTCATATAAATTTGTTAGATTAGATCATTCTCTAGTGTCCACTACCCTGCTTGATAAGATTGGAATCAAGAAATTACCCAATTTTGTTATCAGATCACAACCCCAGATTCTTGAAATCATGGTTCAAATGCATATCAAGGGTCAATCTAAATTTACATTCTATCGAAAATTACTTACTAATAGCTTATTTATTGACCACATTAGGAGTCGGATGTTACAATATTTTCACATAAATAGATATAGTGCTTTGAGGGAAATGGTCCGAAATGCTTTTAAAGCCGGTTTCAGGGCAGAGGTTATTAGCTTTGTGAGACAGAGGAAGAAGCAACAGAGAGATTAGATAAATCAGTCGATCGCACAGCTCACACTATAAGAGGAGAAACATACCATGGCAATAAAACAGATACAGGTGGAGTTACAAGGACAAATCAGCTAGAAGTTGCGATAGTTGAAACCGAGATTAACAGCTACTATAGTAAAAAGATGGCACAAGGATATCAAGACTATAAAAATAAAAATTATTAATATGGAGAGGCAGCGGGAAAGCTGTTAGCATTACGCATATGGCAGAAAATAGTTAGGAATAATATCACAAGGATTAAAAGGACAGATGGGTCATATGCAACGGACCCTCTGGATATCTTAAATGTATTTAAAGAATCCTACAGAGAGCTGTATCAGGAGAGGCCCCCTGATAGAACCCCAGGGGTGGGAGAGGAGGGGGTTGGGGGAAACAGCTGAGATTGTTCTGTCTGTAAGACAAGAGCTTGAGGCTGACATCACAGTGCAAGAAGTCTCAGACATGCTACATCTGATGGCTTTGGGAAAAGCTGCAAGCCCTGATAGAATCGCTCTTGAATTTTATAAGCTGTTTCAACTAGTGCTAGCCCCCCAAATTTTGGATCTATTCTTCGGTGTTCAGCATAGCGGACTTCCTACTCAATCTTGGTTGGGTACGGATATAATTGATTTTCTAAAGAAATGTAAACCCTCAGATAGCCCAGCTTCATATTGACCTATCTCTCATCATTAATTTAGATGCTAAACTGCTTTCCAAAATCTTCACAATTTGTTTATGGAGGATCATAGGCCATTTGATCACCTCCGGCAACATTAATTTATACCAAGTAGGGGGACTACTGACCATATTAGACGTGCTATAAACATGTTTGACATAACAGCGCGGGGATGCCCAAGGGTAACCAGGCGCTATATAAGATTCAGTAATAATAATAATAATAATAATAATAACAGAGGTTACAGGGGACATGATAGCTATGATTCTCCTTGATGCCCAAAAAACGTTTTATTACTGCCATTAGAGCAAATTATTGTATTGGTTGGCAGGATACAAATGATGGGTAGTGAATCAGATACAAATCGAGGTCACTAAAGGGACAAGGATGAGGTGTCCATGGTTCCCCAATTCTTTTTTCCTTGTATATCGATCCATTTGTTAAACAGTTACTTCAATGCCAGACAACTAAACCAATCATTATTAATGGTTACTGTATGAAGGTGCTGGCATACGCAGACGATATAACCATAGTGACCTCAGATCCACAGAGTACGATTGCACAAGTTGAAATCCTGGCAGAGGAGTATGGGAGGAAGTCTGGGTATTTTTAGAATAAGGAAAAAACACAGATTGCCTGATCCAACAATATTCCTTTCCAGGATCCCCATAGGACTGATACCGCAATGTATCTTGGGGCCAGGATAGCTCGAAGGTGGATTCTATCTGCCAATTAATATGGAACCTTTAATACCTAAAATTAGTTCTGTTTTTTGACGTATAAATAGGCTGCATTTGTCGATAATCGTTAGATGCAATGTTCTTAAAATGGTCATATTTCCAAAGATACTTTTTGTTTCGTTCTTTTTCTCTAGAGGTAGAAGTTTGACTCCCTGTTTTCCAACTTTATATGGCAGTATAAGAAAATTAGACGGCCATTAAAACTTGTAATCCTCCCCAAAGAAACGGGGTGGATGGGAAGTCCCCAACTTGTGTTTGTTTTTATTATTTGTCTACGAAGCTCCAACAGATGGGAGTTTTGCATACATTGTGAAATAAGCATATAGAGGACCAGGAATTTGGTGATGCTCCCCCATCTATTTATAAGCTGGCTACAGGAAGGGTCATATGGGGTGTTTTACTTTGGCAACTTTGGCCAGTTACTATAAAATAGCTTGTTTTAAGAGCTTAAGAGCCGCTTGGAGTGTATGGAGTAAGGTTGGAAAATTGTTGAGCCTACCCAGATATAACAAGTATATACCCTTGTGGTGATCAACCCTTTTTCCTGTCTTTGTTTTAATGATGCCATGGCAAGACAAAGGGAGCAAGACCGCATAACTAAGATTGGCGATATATTGCTTGATGGAATAACTGAGTTCATTTTGAGAGTTATGGCAGGTCTATGGAATAGATGCTAGATCTCATTTTAAATACGTGCAAGTAAAGAAATTGTTTAAGCAACTTAGGCGTGAATTATTCTCCTTAGATGAAATCCCTCTCTTTGAGGTTATTGGACGTCAGGACTATAGAATTAAGCATTTCTATAAAATTCTGCTGAACTTTTCTTCGGACAATCTAGAAAAAGTTGAATCCAACTGGACCAGGAAGCTTGGGGAAGAGGACATGGACCGATTCATGTCTGTTGCACTAGGGTGAAAAAATCATTTTGGCCAGCCTGGAAGCTTCAACACTATAAAAGAATCTTCAGCCTTTATTTTACACCCGAAAGTTATTAGCATGGGAGAAAAGGGAAAATTATAATTGTCCTAGGTGTGGAGAAGGTCCAGCAGAAGCAGTACATGTGTTTTATGGCTGTAAAAATTGCAACCTTTAAAGAAAGGAATAGAAGCCTTTTGGTGAGAGGTGTTTGATCGGAAAATTGCATTAGCCCACTTATGATGCTTTTGTGGTGTGATAACAGAGATCAATTGGAAAGTACTCAGAATTATTTTGTTTTCCTTTCGGTTGCAATAGGTCGGCTGCTAATATCTAAAAAATGGAAAGATTTAGACTCCCCCCTCCCCCAACGTATTACGTTTGGTTGGCCCGCCTATTAAGTATATATAACAGAGCGAGAGCGCTATACAGTTGTAAGAGTAGGCGATCTAAGAAATGGGGCAGTAAGATCTGGCCCTTTTGACCACCTGGATTACGGGGGGAGAGTAGTGATTGAATAGCCCCCCTTCTCCAGCAGGAGTAGGGTATATCAGGGAGGCGCCTGTAAATGCTACCCAGTGGATAGAGGGCCACTGAATTTGATCACAGGCCTATAGGACATTTTAGATGTCATATCTAATACCCCACTGTAATATTTGGCTCTTTTAGTGGACACAAGACGGCAGGGCCAAATGTTTTTAACTCTTATCATATTTATTCCCCTAGCTCTTTGCGTTCAGACCAAATTTGTAACGTTTTTGAAGCTCTTACCCTGTTTTAAGCTTATTCGGCTGTATCATGAATTGTGTACAACGATTTGCCCAAACATACTTTATTTGTTGCTATTCTTACTGCTATATTTATATTGCACTTTATAATCTAATTAATATGTAATTTGTACAATGACTGCATTCTCTGATAGTTGCACGTTTAACTATTAATATAAGATGAGGTGTGGCTTTTCGG
Organism: Lissotriton helveticus; assembly: GCF_964261635.1. Classification (NCBI taxonomy): domain Eukaryota; kingdom Metazoa; phylum Chordata; class Amphibia; order Caudata; family Salamandridae; genus Lissotriton; species Lissotriton helveticus. The sequence continues at coordinate 388,575,111 of NC_136071.1, forward strand.
CCGATGAGCTAAGACGATACTTGGGTCGCTTCTGGGGGCCTTCTGGAAAATCACGAATTCTGATATTTTGGAGACACCCTACCAAGGGCCAGATGTAGGTAGGCTATTACCGGTCGGTAACGGCCGGAATTGGTCCTTACCGACCGGTAATAGGCTTTCCAGATGTAGGAGGCTAAAAAAGAAGGATTCGGTAATTTACCGAATCGGTAATTTAAGGAATCGGTAAATTACCGAATTCTTAAATACCGATATGGTAAATTACCGAATCCTGATATGTAGGGAGCACTCAAATGAGTGATTTTCCCATTTTAGGATTCGTTATTTACCACCAACTACAAGTTGGTGGTAAATAATGAAAACCTTTGAAAAAAAATTTTTTTTGCTTTTCCAACAGTGCCATGTTGCAGACTTACATGCCCTTAGGGCATGTATGTCTGCAACATGTCCACCCATACACAATTGAGGAGTGCAACAAGGTATCAAAGTGACACCCTGCCACCCTTCAATGTTTCCCCCTATTACCTAATCGGTATTTACCGATTCGGTAATTGCCATTCATTCCTATGGGCCTGGAGATTCAGTAAATTTTTAAGAAAAATTACCTACATCCCATTTGCCTGTTCTTAAATACCGAATCGGTATAATTCGGTATTTAAGAATCGGTAATCTGGGATTACCTACATCTGGCCCTTGGTCTTTTACCCTCACACTGTGTCCCCAGAAGTGCGATGGACTGATGGGCCCCTGGCAAGGGCTCTGGAGTGGCTGGCTAAGAATGCAGTTTCTGGACAGAGACTGGGAAGGGATGTGTGCCTACTCTAGGTTCATATCAAGAAATCCACACAGTTCAACTTCCTACCCGGATACCCCGAAGGTATCTGCCCCTTGCTAGGTATGTACAGCAGTGTCTCAGGTGCGCGCCCCAGATGTGTGTCCACACGGACTGGGACTGTACAGAACGGCAATATTACTGCACTGAGGTGCTTGATTTCCTGCAGAGGTGACAGAGAAGCGTTTGGAGCCTAGATCCGGAAATATGTTTGTTGGGGAACATGTCGCGACCCACAGGCATGAAACATCTCTCGAAATGTATAGATTAGAGCCGAGTCGTAGCCAAAAGAAGCATCGCGATGGGCTGGAAAGCCAAGGCAGCCAGCCCCACGTGCCGGCAAGAGGCTTGGGACATAGAGAGACAGATGCTGCACAGCTTGGGTGACGGTGCTTCAGTCGCAGAACAGACTTACGGTAGTACTGACAATCTGACAACATGGAAGGTGATACTCATGCCATTGGCTGGTAAGTCAGATGAACGACGCTCTTGGATATCATATGCCGGAAGAAGCAGGTTGTGGTGCCATCTTTACTTGTACACTATATATTGGAATCTGTGCGTAAAATAGGTTGGGGACTGTTGTCTACAACCTGACGACAAGTCCGGGAATATTAATGATGGTCATATATATAATGCTCTGTAACTGTTGCCTATTTGCTGTGCTGGATGTTCCTAAGGCTGGCATAGAGCTCCATTGTGTGGTAATGGCACCTACGGCTGACCAGGGGGGATGTTGGTCTGTTTGTTTTTGTTTTCTTGCACTACAAATAATCTTAAAAATGACTATGGCAATTTAACATCAGTGCACCAGGAGCACTTGAAATCTGTGATGTGACAAGTTCAGGATCATGGTGTGTTATAGACTATTCAGAACTTTTTAACTGTGCTGAAGGCCCAACAGTCATGCATGTAATGTTTATGATAAACATAAAGGAAACAAAGAATTATATGAGAACAAAATATTAAGATCAATTCTTGTTCCTACCAGTTATGCTATCATATTCATGTACCCTGTCTGCACCCTGACAAATGCTATTTGGGGGCGTCTATGGCCACTTCTTTAGATTTATCCTTCGATTCCTTCAAAATCTGTGCATCTGTGGGGATGGAGTCACGGGAGACCTCTGCTTAGCAATTAGAACATCATGTTTCAAGTCTTTGACTCTGAACTCTTTGCCTGTGTTTGTCAGTGATGATGGCCATTGTTTGCCATATAAGCCCCATTTTGGATATCTCCCAATGAGCCCCCATGTTTCTTCAATTAGAGATTGTCTGTTTCCGACATGTGATTCAATATCATTCAGTTCTGGAGATACCCTGTGTGAATTCTTCATACAATCGCCTTCTTTAAAAAACAAAAATGTTTTAATTGATTTTAACATAACACATGAAAACTGTGCCAGAGATCCTTGTGTTACATATTGTCAATTTATGCACGTAAACTTCCCATCACATAATCATGTCTAACAATATATGTGTAAACGTGCCTCCAAAGGAACCGCTTAAAATTGAGAACAATTGGGAACAAACAAACTATCCCAGTCTTAGCCTGAGTGAGAGGTATAAGTGGACTTGAAAGTTGGTCAGAGTGACGGTGATAGGCGCCCAAGTCTGCCTTATGTGGGTGGATAGAGGGGAGTTGCTGTGAATTGCTATTGTAGGGACCCTAAATGCCAGAGCAGCAAGACCCCTATTTATGGCCACCAACGAGGCACTATAAGGCGGGTGGGACTGCCTCAGTAAAACTGGTCAGAGCTTCTAACCATTACGGAGACTTCTTTCGGATATCCCTGTACTCCTCCAAGCACAGCGGAGCTCCCTAGGCCACTGCCAGGTCTTCACCTCTCTTTTCTAGCAACTGCGAGGAGGGCGATTCGATGACTTCCAATGTAGGGCAATGGCCCTTCAGCTGATGCCCAGGGATAGATCCAAAAACCTGTTGCCTGCCTTGGGGATGGTCACTTGCAGTAGTTTGACAGTTTATTTATTTCTTTGAACAGTTACTTAAAACCATTGCAATAATAGCACCAAAGGTACTGCCTTAAGTACGTTAGTAGTACTGCATTGCACATATATTAGGATAAAATCACTACTCATAAAAAGAAGTCTTACTCAATGCCCCTACTAAGGATAAACCATTGATATCAATATTAAAACATAAATGACACCAGCAGCTAGTAGTTGTCTTTTATTTATCAATGTATCAGTGCCAAGGTTCAAGCAGTGTTGGGGAAGTTCCTAGGAGAAAGAATGGCAAGTGCGAGTTTGTGGTGGTAGATGCCAAGTGCGAAGCTGGGGCTGAGGTTTGAGTAGAGCCTGATCAAGGGCCGCTCCGAATCAGTGAGGACCGGGATCCCTTGGCCATATACAGAGGGTGCTGTCAGTCGGGGGCCCAAAATACGTGGTACTCTGCGTTACTTCTGTGTTGGCCAGACTGGCCTGGTGTTTCAGAGGATTGCTTGACCAACCGAAGGTAACTAGCTTTATCAAAATTGTTTCTCGCATAGATATTCAAGATGCGCTTTAATGAAAATAGAATAATGCAAGGAGTAGTTAAGCAGCATGAGAGTTGGTAGCGGCCCAATCCGCATGGAGAGACAGTAGAAAATATAAAAGTACAGGGTAGAGAGAATGGTAATCCCGTCTAAAAGGATTTAGTGTGTTGGTAAAACTCTGGGGTGTGCCTTGAAATAGTCCGTTATCAGTTTTTGAGTGGCTTCAGAAGAGATCTCCTGGGAGCGTCAAGAGAAGGACAGTAGCACAAGAGGTAGAGACATAATCATGTCCCCGGTCTTGTAGTTGCATAATCAGCACACCCTGCCTCTCCACGTGGGGCCCATTGGCTGAAGTTGATGATTTGCAGGCCTAGGAGACACATAAACATGATATTCCTATGGGCCAATTGGTTTAGGCTGTCTGAGAGGTATGGTTGAGGCACCCCTGGTAGGTAAGACTCGTTCAAGGCAGACAAAATAGTTAAAGTTTTTAGGACCAAATGTCCTTCTGATATGAAGTTTGTCTCACCTGCTTGTCTATAACCCTTTTCCAGGCTGTGTAGGGGATGGAGTCCGATTTTAGCACTGTTTGTTTGATTTGTAGAGATCTTATGGTCTTTTGTATTTGTTGGTTCCATTTGTTCTCAGGGCTTTCAAAGGTTTATTTTAGACGGGCTTTGAGGGTGTTATCCAGGGCTTTTAATACCCTTATATAGAATTTCATTGTAGTGGCCTCGCATGTAAGTGATTGTCTCAGAAGGCCCAGCTCGAGTTGTAATCTTGCCTTATGTATTTTTTTGGGTAGTTGAAGAACTCGTTTGTAGGTCATACAGTGAGCGTTGTCTAGGCTGGCTGCACTCACCTGAGGCCCGTAGTGTAGGGCAGGAAGACAAGTGGCTTTTATTACCTCTAATATAGGGATGGCTGAGGCACTGCACAGAGTCTGGTTAAGGCTTGTCAGGCTGTGTGTTATAGCTCCGGCTCTATTTGTCAGGGATGCTAGATGTACTAATGGTCTAGAATTTTCGCTAACCCATACCCCAGATATTTGTGCTTGGGTGTAGGGTTCACATACTAGGAGTACGATCGAATACTGCCTTGTTTTATATGCCTGCATATATAGACACAGTTTTAGCAGCATGGTAGCACTATAGGTACTATTCACACTTTTGGTGCTTGTAATCACTTTTGTCTGCTTCTGTCTATTAATCGTTGCAGCACACATATTATATACAAATATAACGTTGTTTCAATAAAAGTATTGAAAACGCCCCACTGTGTATTTTCTGTATACTTCTCTGAGAATAAGCAAGCATAAGTGAACAAGTAACAGGTTCTGTACCATTTCCACGATCCCTGAAGGGTCAGGGTTGTCATGTACAATGGTTGCCAGAAACCATCTGCTTCCTAATAGGATTAGGGGGCTGACGGTGGCACTGTGAGCTTGCTGGTCTATAGACCAACAAATCCTGTGGGGGTGTCCGGAATCAGTCTAGGCACCAAGCTCTAGTTTATGTTGTCAAACAAATGCACAGATCCTACGGATTAGTAGGAACTACACAACATGGTGCCGCCGACTTTGATTGGGTTCTTGTGTAAAGGTCAATCTGAGTAGTTCAGACGTGCTTTCTCAGAAACCTCTAATCACATTTAAACCAAAGACGTCCAAAGTGGGACAGGGAAATACATCTGCCTCAGCTGAGTAGGTATACCCTATCAATTGACTGGAGGTTATTGAAGCTTGAAGGATTGAAAGTTCCCACACTGTGCATTCCATATCTCCATAAAATCATTTGATTAATACCTTTTTTTTTTAACAATGACCGAACAAGTTGAGTACATTGAGGAACAGGAAGTTCCCCTGAACATTACAGAAAACTCCAGACAGGCAGTTACTATGAAATTACTACAACATGGCCTCCTAGCAAAGGGTGGTGACATTACCTTCATGGTTGAGGCACACAAAGCATTCAGAACAGAGATATTCTACCCCTGGATTAAATTCCCACCTGCAGATGCACGCACACAGCTGTTTCATGCTTAAATGTAAGATGCCCACTTGAAGAATTCTTTCAATATGTGGACATAGAAGTCCAGTTACTTACCAAGAGTATATTAATTGGTTTAAAGGAGCCCTACTCCTTACCACAGAAAATTTGAGACTCAGTAACGAAGTAGTAAACTGGCTGGTTGAAGCTTCATATACACCGCATCCGACATTGCTACTATACCAGCAGCAGAAATGCATACACTTTTTGGAGATTTAGTAACAATTTACAGGATCAGACACAATATATATAATGAGAACATCGACAGTCCAACTTGCGAGGGCTGCACAATCTCAGTTGCCAACTACAGGTATTAGCCACCAAATGCTGAACGCCGTTATGGGAAAGATTCCCACCAGCCGGGAGCAAATCCCATTCTGGACAGCACAAAAAACAGCTCAGCTTGAAGCAGTTTTTCCCCATATGGGCCCGCAGGGAAAGCAAACAATATTAACAATTTGCTTGCCAATGGGGATGGCTCCCCCGATAGACGATATGCCACTTGGTGGACAATCTAGCTGCAATTTACACCAGAATTCATGGTACTCCTTCAATAGCAGTTATACCAGATGTACTGAAACAAATAGAGAATGAGTACGGGGCAGAGTCTGCCTTAGGTATGGGGATGAAATTAATGGGCAATGTTGCCCAAGTATCTTCCTTTATGTTAAGAAACATAAAAGGGGAGGCAGCAGTAGTGTCTGTATGCCAACCCCTGAAGGAATTTACTCCTGCACAGCAGGAGCTCGAATTGCCTAAGATTATCAAAGAAACATACGCTTCACTAGGTAGAGATAGTCTGGGAGCCAGACCTGGGAAAAGAGCAATTCTGATAAGGTTAACTCTAAGCAAGCACCCGACTCGTCAAAGTAGAATCGTCAAAGTTCAAAGTAGAAATGGGATAACAAATAAAAAAATAACAGTGTAAATATAACTAATCACATTATCAAAGTCATTCGGAAACACACAATGGGTTACAATTTTTGTACTGTTGTTGAAATGCTCACTTTTACATTTACTTCAGTATTTATTTAACAAATGAATACAAAATACAGTCACAGAGTGAGTCTCCTCAACAGGAACACACTGAGAGATAATACAATTTGAGAAACTGTGATAATATTAGGAAGCCTGACAGGTATCAGGATACTGAAACAAATTCCTCTTGTTCTTTTCAGGATTCATTTGAAAAATATTCGGAGAGAGACGGACAGTCAGAGCACAGATCGGAAGAGCGAATCAAGCCGAAAAGGGAGACACATCTCACTTCGGACTACATCTTTAAACAGGAAGACAAACAAAAGTATACTAAACCTCAATTTAAAAAGAAGAGGGTAGCGGGAATTAAAATTAGAAATGCCCAAGCTATTGAGGACTCTGCTTCTGAATGGGGAATGGGCAGTGGCGATGCTGGGCAGCGCAGCAGAGGTCACAGTAGGTCACTGGACCCTGATGGATTATCTGGGGGCAGTAGTGCTGCGTTAGCATATCACAGTGAAAACACCTGATACAAGGGTAAGTGTTCCCCATCGTTTATATGAAATAATGCTCTAAATTGAGGGGGATATACTCAGGCAAGTGAATGGTATCTTTTGGGAGAACCTGACATATGGTTACGACATTCTTTTAGCTGAAAAAGATGGGCCACCTGAGTTCATAATGAAGTGCCCAATGGGGGAAGACGTAATTTTACCTGCTTGCTCTGACCTCGTACCAGAATCAATAAAAATTTTATAAGCTCAGGAGTGGATGTTTGTGCTAGCTCCTGCACTTTATCGAAACCATGTTGGTGGGATGATGAGTCACCTCATCACAAAATCACATTAAAATCTATTCCACTACCACAGAGACAGTACCCAATAAAACATAAAGCAAAGAAACAAGTCAGGGAAATCCTAGAGCAAAATGAGCACCGGGGTGTAACAGAGAATTTGATAGAGGGAGATTTATTACGGGGCAGGAGGTCAGGGGGCTGGGCGCAGCAGCTCAGAAGCCTGCGCTGGGATGATTATGAGCGTTAGCTAGGGACAAAGGAGCACCTTAATTTGTACCGGTGTGTGCAGGAACGCTTGCTCTAAAAATAGAGAAAAACAGATATGTGAGCCGTGGAAACTGAAGCTGAAAGGTTAACAGTTTTATTAAGAAGATGCAACTTCTAGCAACAGTAATATAAAGGCATAAAAATCACATTAGTTCTGTGTCCAGAGCTCTGCATTCTCAGATAGCCTCGTGGACATCAAAATGACAGTTTTCAAATAGAGTGAAGATTTAAACCTAAGACACATTTATCATTTGTGGCAGAAATGCATTCAAAAAGCAAAGTACATATTTTCTGGGAATACTCACATCTGTCTATAAGTGAGAAATCCTGCAATTACAAGTTGTACATTTCAAATATTATAAGGAAAAAGCAATGTTAAAAGTGGACATGGCAAATATAACAATTCAATTGGCAAAACACAAGAAAAACAATATAGGTAATATATATATACATTAAGTCACTGATCAAGAGCTCTTGGAGACAACTCCCCAACCTGATGACTACAACAGACCAGGAGTTGCCCAATGATGTTTCTGCGGACCTCCTTTTTATACTTTTTAAGGTGGTGAGGGGTCTTATGGTAATGTCATCTTGCGCCACCTCATGATATTTATTCAGCACGCGTCATTTATGGTCTGTTCCGTACCCTTCCCATCCATATGTTCGAAAAGCAGCCCCTTCTCGTAAACGTGGCACTTATTCTAGGTTAAAGGTCATGCCTTGTTAACTTGAGGCTTACCGTAAATTAGCTTTTAATTTTAGTTTAACAGAAAAAGCGCCTTACAGTACATATTATGTGAGGATTTACCATCTGTATATCCTGTGACCACGCCTATCCCAGCTGCATGGCACTGCTGAGGGGCCCAAGTTCCTCTTTTCTCAAATACAGTTAGAGGATGTGGCCTCCTGTCATGTCGAAAGAATTGGGTGGAAGTTGACCTTTAGCACACAAGCGGGGTGGGGCCAGAACAGGAGCGAACAGCCTCGCAGTCAGTGGGGCTGGATGAATTCTTGATCAGACCTGCTTTTGCTTACTTTAACAGAAAATGGCAGCACTCTGGCCAATTTAACCAAGGCCTATATTTTTTAACAGTAAGGCCTACACACAGGGGCCCATGCTAGCTGATATTTATACAGTAAAATATCTCCCTCTCTCAAATTGCACCTCATCCACGAATAATCATTTTTTTCCTGTAATGAAACCCGCTTCCACACGCACATTTGCTGTACAAAATACACAGTGTCGCACTAACAAATAAGAACTTGTGGAAAAAATGTAAACCAATACTAGATATCTCAAATGGATTTTTCTGCCAAAATATAGCGCCTGGGAACAGATGTTTGACAGCATTCTCAGGGCTATGTTCTCAACTCCAATTTTACTGATTACCACAGGGGTAAAAGAATATCCCGGACTGTTTTCAGCCAGTGTGTTAGAGTTACTTCCAAATTTTGATGAGGAGGCATTGTCCAATGTAGACGATATTTATCTGAGATATGATGAATTAATGGAACTCTTGGCCGGAGTGAACCACATAATTTAAGGGTTTGCTCATCTCTGTTACAAATTCAATTTTAGCAAATCAAAACTTACTCACCTCAGTGTCCTATATCTAGGATACGAGTTGTCAAGTGAGGCAAAAGCCTGGCAGCAAATGTTTTAGAAAAATATACACTTCTCCAACCTCCAGCGGCTCTGAATTGACTAAAACCAATTTAGGGTTTTTTAATTTTGGCAGGACTTACATTTTGGATTACGCAGAAAACGTAAAAACTTTCTATGACTTAATTAGACCTGATTATTTAGTGCATCATTGGACACAGGAACATACAGATATTTTACGTTCCGTATAAGGTGACAAGATAGCTTCCAAACATCATCATCATCATAAAATCTTTATTTCGGCAATTTGCCATAAAAGAAACAGAATGTATAAAATCAACAATAATTGATGGGTGAGAGTTCATTCACTATAGCAAGAAAAGAGAAAATACGATCTCAACACTTACAGAAGGAATACAGTGTCGCAAGCAGAATAGTTACAAGGTTAAAAAGATACATCATCTCTGTGATACGGTAGCTACATATCACAATATTTCAGGGTTGCATTGATTAAAAGCCTTCCCTTGCGCCACATAGCTACCAAAAATTGCGACACAGCAAATACAATTGATCTATCTGTGTTAGTTTTTAAAAACTCTAAAAGCATGCATGCAATATTTAAAGCCCAAGTTCTTGCACAGGGGTACAAGCCAGTACTTCCTGGGTTTGCCGTATGCTGGACAGAAGAAGAGAACGTGCAGTTCATTTTCACTGTCACAGTTGCATCCAGGACATTTCTCAGTCCTTACTTGCGACCACCTATTAGTAAAAGCTTGCAGGGGTAAAACCCCATATCTCCACTGTAAATACAATTTCCTAGCTAAAATACGGTAGATTTTATCCATGAATTCTTCAAAACAATAAAAATCTTTGACCACTAAAAAAGAAGCAGTTAAGGTGCCGATTTCAGAATCAGACAAAAAAGCAGTGTGTTTATTTTCATAATAGATCGTGGTGAGGTTTTTTCGGGTAATCCTTCTCAAGCCAAACTCTGGATCAGACCATAGTGCATTCAATCCCAGCCTTTGGCATTCATTCTTTATGAATTTGACCCAGGGAATTTTCCCTACCCCAGGGAGAGTCAGTAATTCTGCTAGTTCCTGCCTATAGTTTGAAAGCTCCGGAGTCACCCAGAGCCTGCGCCAGAATCTTAAAGGCTTGAGTGCTAGGACCTCATCAATGGATCTAAGCCCTAGGTCGAGCCTTAAGGGCAGAAGAGGAGTGCTGGAGGGTAGGGCCAGCAGCTGCCTTATGAATTTATTTTCTGTCCTTATCTTTTCATTCCTGCATGAGTATCCCCATAGTTCCCCGCCATAGACAATCGCACCCCTGGCTTGCGTCTTTTATACCTCAATGGGTGGAGCCACCGGTTTGTTAGAGGAGGTATTAGATAGTTTCAGAATACCTCCAGCTAGTTGGGAAAGTTTTAGCTGGGACTTGACTATCTGGGGGCCCCACGTCAGATTCTCGTTTAGGGTAACCCCCAAATAATCAAAGGTCGAAACCCTTTCCAGACTGGATGTGCCTAGTCTTGGGCGAGTAGTCACTGGGGGGTTGAAAATCATAAATTTCGTCTTAAGCGAATTGATCTCCAAACCCCTAAGTCCGCAGAAGTCCGCAAAACCGTCCAATATTCGCTGGATCCCCATTGGGGGCTTGGAGAGCAAGAGGGTGTCATCCGCAAACATAATGGCGGGTACCCTAGTACCAGCCAACTTTAGGGCATCATTATTCTGTATTCCATTCAAGTGCGAGATTACCCCGTTGACATAGAGGCAAAACAGGGCGGTGCTAGAACTCAGCCCTGCCTGACCCCCCTGCCAACGGGAAATCTCGACGACAATGCCGTATCTTTCCCACATCTAACTTGAGAGAAATTCTCCTCATGGAGCCTCATCAATATTGTCAGAAGTGATGCCGGTATGCCCAGTTCGAGCAAAACAATCCATAGTTTTGTTCGAGGAACTAGATCGAATGCCGAACGGAGGTCGATGAACACCAAATAGAGGCTGCCACCCTCTATATTTACTGTTTTCCAGAATAATAATGATAACTGAAAAATTTGATCCACAGTAGAGGTGTTCTTTCTAAACCCCGCCTGGTAGGGACTAAGAATTGTATGCTCCTACTTCCAATACTGCAATCGATCCAGGATTAACCTGGCAAAGATCTTCTGCGGGACATCTATGAGGCTGATGGGCCTGTAGTTGGCTGGCAGCAAAGGCGAACCCTTTTTGAAAATGGGGACTATCTCCGCGCCCAGCCAAGTACATGGCACCACCATACATCCCAGGACTGCATTAAAAAGGATCAAAAAATATGGCCCCCATATCCTGTGCTCCTGCCTAAAGAGATCGCCCGGAAGTTTGTCTAAGCCGGGGGCTTTACCCGTAGCCAATTTAGAAATTGCATTGCAAACTTCTTTGAGCGTAAAATCAGCCTCCACCTCTTTGTTTGAGTTGAGGGCTGGGTATGCCATTATTAATTCGGAAACATCTTACTGATCCTCACTTTGGTACAGAGCCCGAAAGTGGTTTTCCCAGGCTTTGGATGCTACGTTCGCTCCAACAGCCGGTTTTGGTTCTCCCGAGCCGTTGTTTATTATTGACCAAAATTCCCGGGAGTCTTTATGTCTTAATGCAGTGGATACATTTGCCCACTTTTCGTAGTCCCACTCCTCCTTTGCCCATTTAATTACGTCTTTGTAGTCTATTCTCCTGGCTTTGATTACAGTTTTATCGATGTTCTCTTTTACTGCCTGTATTAGTTCAGATTTCGCCCTCCTACAGGCTGCATTATACCATGATTGCTACCTGACCCTTTTGCTCTTCTTGGTTCGCTGAGTATTGAATACCTCCACCAAGTTGGATACTAGATCCACGTGGAGCGCCTGCATTTTAGTAAAATGATCCGGAAGTACAGGTTGCGTGATTAACACATCATAATCCTACTATAGAGTTTACAGAGTTCGTCCGGGTTGTCAGCAAGTTTGTTCCATCTGACTCTGCGCCTATCATTGGTAAGAATAAGCCTATCAGCAGCATTCCCAGGAGCCGAAATAATGCTCCTATTGATGCCAGGCAGACCTAACTCAAGAACTAGCGGGTTGTGGTCGCTTTCAGCTCGCGTAGCTACGTTAAAATCTATAACTAGTGGCCACAGCAGTGTTTCTGCCAGAATGTAATCCAAACGGGACATCTGGCCTGGTTTATTGAAGGTACACTTGGCTGAACTGTCAGAAGGGGTACGACCATTACAGGGTCATAACTGATGGTTTAATATTAGGGCAGTAATCTGTATAGCTAGAGGAGACCATGCTCTCGGGTATGGGGCCTGGGTCGGTGGTATGGACCAGTAATCATCTTCGGCTGCCAGGGCCTCGTCCTTCAGACCCTCAAGAGGCTCGAAGTGACAATTCAGGTCGCCCCCTACCAGCAAATAAATTTCATTCGGTAGGGTTCGCAAGAAGTTGGAAAGTTCTTCAATGGTCCTAGACTCACTAGCTATACTCACAGGTCGGGAGTACACATTAACAAGTGCAATCATCAGATGGTTAGTCCATATGAGTACCACAGCTTGTACATCATTGGAGTGGGTAACTAATGTCGTGGCAGTGCATCCCAGATGAAAACCAACACACGTAGTGAGGCCTCCCGAAGGTCGGCCTCTCCCACCCCAGAGTGCTGGCACATGAAATGAAGCAAACCCCACCCAGCACTGCTCCTCACGGGCCCATGTCTCTTGAAAGAGACACACATCATGGCCATCTACAAAAGATCTCCAGTCAGGGCAGGCCATTTTATTATGCAGACCGGCCACATTCCATGACATTATCTTGATTGTTCCTCCCTTCCTGCTTTGATCAATGCTCGGGGTCAGATCGTCCTCGTCACTTTGTAAAAATCCTAAACCACGGGGCACAGGGCCCATTGAGCTACCTTCAGCCAGAATGGTCATCAGTGGCCTGGGTGATATATTTGGTGCGGGTTCGGGGTCACCTACAGTGGGTGTCTTGTGGTTGATGTGAGGGGCGAGGGGAGCTATCTTCAGCAAACTCTGTCCTGGACTTATGTTGTTAAAAGTGTTTGGTCTACTCCCTCGTGTCCCCTTGCGTCCTTTCACCCTCAGACCCCCTCTAGGTGCCCCAATACAGTCTGCATCCCCGTGCTCCAGTCAGTCAACCATATCCAAACAACTGTATCTGTTTTGGTTACAAATGTCTTGAGGTACTCCATACCTCTCCCTAGTGTATCCCACCCCTGGATGAGACCCCACCGTCTTCCAGTTCAGGTTCTTGCCCGGCCTTGGACCAACGGGGCCTGGGGGATAGAAATACGACAATGGTAGAGATTGTATTACTGACTGTGAGTTACACTGGACCCTCCCGCTAATGTGGGATACGGTACGGGCATCTCGAACATTTACCAACACACAGTCTCCCTTGATGTTCTTAGCTCTAGGACCAACCCAAGCTACCCTTTAAACTAACAACATTTCGCTGCTGGTGTAGGCCGGGAGCAGTCTATTATTGCTCAACCAGTCTATAACCTTGTTTTTTAGGGACTGATGGGATTCTTCTCTGGAGTTAAGGTATTCGGGTACCCCGGCTAAGACCACCACATAAGGGCTCGATTCTGGGGGTAAATCAATTTTAATTAATGTAGTTGGAGTATTGCTTATATTCTCACAATTAACTACAGTAGTCAAACTTGCCAGAGGAGCGACTGATACTACATTCCTTGAGCATAACCCATTATCGGAAGGTACATCATTCGGCATTACAGGATTATGCTGTATGGCACCCCCCTTTCCCCCTGGAACTTGATCAGAACCCGCACTCAGTGACTTAGCGTAGTCCATAGCCTTAGCTGTTGCTTTTTCAATGTTTAACAATTGTTGCTCTATCCGTGAGAGTCTTAGTTCAAACGGTTGGAGCGAAGTATGGAGAAGAGAGCCCAGTTTTGCCAGGAGCGAGTCCTCCGTTGACGGTGAAGTAGTTACTATGTTTACCCCCTCTTGGGTGGGTACTGCTGCCCGGGTCATTGAGGATGGAACTGACCCACTCACTGTGGCCTTTACGGTCTTCAAGGCCTGTCCCACTAACCCTGGCGCAAGATTCTCCAAACATTTAGTAATTTTAGGCTTTCTGCCGCAGGTAGCTGTGCCGCCGTGCTTCCTTTTTGGTGTAGCTCCTTCCGCTCTCCCTCTTAGCTGGCGGATAGTGGGATCATCCAGTCCACCTACTCCCTGGTTGGATTCAAATGTTGTTAGCGTGTTCTTCTCAGCCACTGGCAGTGTCTGCATTTCCTTGTTAGTAATGGGTCTTCCCACACCCTGTATGATATCACTCATTAAACTAGAGTCCGGCTCATCCCTAGCAGGTAATTGGGAGCCACGTTCAGGTGTACGCACATTCGCAAGATGGCCCAGCGAGGATCTTTTCGCAAGTGCAATATCTTGGGAGAGCCGGCGCTCAAACAAGGTTATCTCGTGATCCAATATTGTGTTTGCCCGCAGAATAAAACTGTCCAGTGTCCCTGGAGCATGACCTCCCAATGTGTTTTTTTTTTGCTCCTGCTTTCACGCCCGCCATTATCCTTGTGCATATAAACAAATTGGCGCAGGTATTTACACGAGGCAAAAGATCCTTCGGTGTAGCAGACAGGCGTTAGAGGGGTGGCCCGGTCCGGTCTGCAACGGGCTTAAACGGGCCCGCCCTTGGCCCGGGCTTCGCCCGGCGCGCGCCTGCGCGCGTTCCGCGTAGAGGGGAGCGTGCCCAAAGGAAGAGAGGCGGGTGGGAGGGGCGGGAAGAGGCACCCAGCTGCGATGGAACACGGGCTGCTGGTCATCGCAATCCCGTCAACTCGAAAATGCCCCAGAGTCCAAGTCACAGCAAACAAACCACTACCAGCGGCCCCCGCGAAGCGGGGGCCGCGGGTAGTTTTATGAAGTCCCGGCGTGGGAGGGCGGGAAGAGGCACACAGCTGCGATGGAACATGGGCTGCTGGTCCTCGCAGTCCCGTCAACTCGAAAATTCCCCAGAGTCCAAGTCACAGCAAACAAACCACTACGAGCGGCACAAAAATGTACACAATCGTGTAAGCACAACTAACTTGGTGATCCGTATAGTCGCTGGACCTACCGGGTACACCTGTATCACTTCCAATGAAGGTGATACAGTACCCATTGCATACAAATCACATTTGTACACAAACGCTGTTTGAAGTGGGGGTCCTTGTCCTTCACCACTGCCACCAAATGCTGGAGGTGGGAGTCCCTGTCCCACACCGCTGTTGCCAGGTGCGAGATCCGGACCCCTCGTTTCAACGTTAGGCTAAGTAAGACACCATCTGAGATAGCCCTGCTCACCCCCTTAGGAGCTTGGCACGAGCAGCCAGGCTTATCTCCAAGGCACGAGTGTACAGTGTGTGTAGGCTGTCTGGTTTTAGGTTTAAACCTATAATAACTGATAAAACCCCACCAAAAGAGAAATGGCTCCCACCAGTGTAAATATATAAACACTGAAAAAACACCTGCACAACCACAAACTAAATGTCATTCAAAAAAAGGAAAAGGATAGTGAAAGAGTCATTTTTTTCTTCCTGAAGGGGCCAATACACTGTAACTTTGTTATAGAAGCTAGCAGCAAGAAAGATTGGGCTAACATTATTCTGCTTAAGTTTTGTTGTTTAGCGATGTCACTAAAATATTGTTTTCTTTTGTTTTTTTTCTGTATTGTTGTCTTTTGCCTAAAGCTGCAGGGTTTAGAAGCATGTTTAAGGACTTGTTTAACTATTTTATAAACTGTATAGAATCAGGAAATCATATTTGATATTTTGGCTGCGTTTGATTCTTTCACTGTTGGGTATTATGGTTGGTTTCATAAGAATCTTTCCTAATATGTGCCATCACATTTACCCACAGAGAATGGGTAAATACCCTTGATACATCAGCCCCCCGTTTCTAGTGAGTCAGTATTGATAGTAGGTGAGTTGCCAAGACCTCAGGCTTTAAACATTCAATGCAAGGTATAGTGACAAGTATATGTGAAAAGAGTGCTATCATCAAGCATCTGGGATAGTGGTGAAAACATGACCTCAGGCTTTTGAAAAACATGGAACATAGTGTCACTTGAAATACTGCTGCAAAAAGGTTCCTTTCACGTTCCACAAAGATTGGAGTGATATTGTTTGTGTTTGCAGTGATTCAGCTCCGTATATGAAAAAGTTGTGTGATGACCTGTCAAAACCAATACCTGAGCTGAAGTGCATACCTGTAAGAGATCCTTGTCACTTGTTAGATGGTATGCTGAAAGCATCCTTACAATCTTCAGAGTTAATGAAGAATGCCGTTGACTTTTTAATCCATTTTGATGCACTGTTTTGTTATGCACGGGAACTAAAATGCAAATATTTCTAATTTTGTGCTTTGTGTGGCATCAAAGAAAGAGTCATCCCAGCTGTGTCACTTACACTTAGGTGAGGGTTCTCAACCCAAGGGAAGGAGCTGTGTATGCTATATTATCCATGTGGCAACCTTTACAGACTTTTTGCTGAGTGATGATGCCAAAGGCAAAAATCAACAGTTAAGTTTTATAAAACGAGTATAATCGTTATCTAAGAATATATTCAATATGACCACACAATACAAAACCAACATATAATAATGGGTAGTATTCCTACCGGTGGATTGGTAGGTTCTAATCCCAACCACCGCTTCTAATCAACAGTTAAGTTTACTTCTAACTGTTCCCAAAAGGTTAGGCAGGTCGTATTGCTAGAATCACACACGTTGCAAAAGAAAATAAATGATGCAATGCGTAACGATATACCTCAGTACTGTGCAATGGAGAAACAATGCCATACGTAGCACCACAGTCATGTACTTTACAATAGAAGGAATAATGCAATGCGTATCACTACCAGCATGCCCTGTGCAAGCAAGAAACAAAGCAATGCGTCCCGCTACAATCATGTATTGTGCAATGGAAAAACATTGCAATGCGCTATGTTACAATGCTGTATTGTGCGAAGAAGAAATAATGCCTTGCGCCATGTTACAATCATGTACTCTGCAGGGGAAAAACAACACAGTGCATAGCGCACCCAGCATGTAGTTTGTCAGGCACAAATAAGGTCAGGCGTCATATGATAGTTCAATAGTTCGTTAGCAGCAATAATGCAAAGTGTAATATGACAGTTAAGGTGCTCTGTTAACATTTGCCCCCAATCAGGGATCAATGATGGCACAAAAGTACTGCTTCTCACTCCGGCCTAAGTACTGCCCCTCCTTGGACCAGCACAGGCTTATCTCTGAGACGAAGCAACAGGCTCACATAGCTGACAGAAGCAAGAGGCTGAGAGAGTGTCCCTCCGGGCCCGTACCCACCCCCAGGTGGTGATCCACGTTACCTGGGGGGGGGCACGACCCCACTCTCCTCTCCTCCTTCAACGGCTTAAGCCTTGATCCAGAACTACGTCAAATAAGCACAGTGAGCTCGGGACAGCTGCTCAGCTCCTCCGGGGCTGATGGTCCGGGCCGCTACTGTTACACCGGGCCCTCCTTCTGGCGGTCTCAGTAGACACAGAGACCCGCCCTCAGCACTGTGGAGACTTACTTCGATTTCTGTGCACACACAACCCAGGCACTCCTCACCAGCGCCTCGGGTTGAACCTTGACATGCACTCTACGCATCCGAAACTCGCCTCTTCTCTGGTGCACACGATGACCAGGCGCTCTTCACCAGTGCCTCAGCTAGCACCTCAACATGCACCCTGCACGTCCGAGTCCCACCTCTACTCCCGGTGCGCACAATGACCAGGCGCTCTTCACCAATGCCTCGGCTTGCACTTTGACACACACCCTGCACATCTGAAACTCACTTCTTTTCCCGGTGCACACAACAACCAGGTGCTCCTCACCGACGCCTCGGCTGCCCCACGACACGCACAATGCACTCTCAAGATGTGCAGCCTGGTGCCATCTCAACCCCTCCCTGGGTCAAGACCTCTCCCTGCTCCTCTCACCTCACAGATCCAGACAGTCAATCCACATTCAGCAGAGACAAACAGAAATGCGTAAAGCACAAAACTCAGCCACTTTCTAAAAGAGTAGTTTCTGAACACACAGTGACAAAACCACTTTCACAGAAAAGTATAAAGAAGAAAGTGGTCCTAGACATAAATTAATCAACACATTTGAATGTACTACTCATTGTTAATCTGAGTAAATTCATTTGGAGTGAATCCTGAAAAATAAAAAGAAAGAAAAACAAGCAGAAACAACCTTATGCGCTTGTGGCCTTATTAATGATACCCAAGACCAAATGGAATAATTTGGAAATGAAATTTACAATTTATTTCCTATATACATTTACATATTTATACAAAACATGATGTTGGGGAAAGTTCTGCTAGACACAGTAGAAGGTGCAAAAGTGCGTGCTCAAGTGAAAGAAAAGGATAAATGAAAAAGAAATCCAATGGTTTAAGATGCTACGGTATTATTCCCTTAGAGTTGAGCCTGCCCCACGTATATCAACCATACGATTTGTTTGTAGTTTTCAAAAAAGGGGACAAGGGAAAACAGGGGTACAGGCATCACAAACTGGGGGTAGATCGTCAACGTTTCGACCCTGACGCTGCAGAGGGAGGATCAACACCTCAGCTCTGGGTCTTCCTCAGGACGGGGAGGGCGGGAGGTGGGGGAGACCTAGACTTTGTTAGGCAAGAAACAACCCCAACAATGAGGTAGGCCACCAATTAAAGGAGTGTTCCTACGAGTTCTAAATTAATTGGTTTAAAACTCATCCTTAAATGCAGAGTTCACGTTGAGAAATGCCAATCACCGCAGGTGAAGCTAGAAGTGGTCCAGCAACGAGGTGAAATAATTACCAACCACATACGGTCCTTACATTCATGGTCCAAAACTGTATTGGATAATAAATATCCTAAAAGCAGAGCGCGAGGGTGTCAGCGTCTCGGCAGATCTGCAAGTCTGATCTGCTGAGACACTGACACCCTTGCGCTCTGCTTTTATGATATTTATTATCCGATACAGATTTGGACCATGAATGTAAGGACCGTTTGTGGTTGGTACTTATTTCACCTCGTTGCTGGACCACTTCTAGCTTCACCTACTGTGATTGACATTTCGCAACGTGAACTCTGCAATTAAGGATGAGTTTTAAACCAATTAATTTGGAACTTGTAGGAACACACGTTTAATTGGTGGCCTACCTCATTGTTGGGGTTGTTTCTTGCCTAACAAAGTCTAGGTCTCCCCCACCTCCCACCCTCCCCGTCCTGAGGAAGACCCGTAGCTGTGGTGTTGATCCTCCCTCTGCAGCGTCAGGGTCGAAACATCAACGATCTACCCCCAGTTTGGGATGTCTGTACCCCTGTTTTCCCTTGTCCCCTTTTTTGAAAACTACAAACAAATCGTATGATTGATATACGTGGGGCAGGCTCAACTCTAAAGGAATAATACTTTAGCATCTTAAACCATTGGGTTTCTTTTTCATGTATACTTTTCTTTCACTTGAGCATGCACTTTTGCACCTTCTACTGCGTCTAGCAGAACTTTCCCCAACCTCATGTTTTGTATAAATATGTAAATGTATATAGGAAATGAATTGTAAATTTCATTGCCAAATTATTCCATTAGGTCTTGGGGATCATTAATAAGGCCACAAGCGCATAAGGTTGTTTCTGCTTGTTTTTCTTTCTGTTTATTTTTCAGGATTCACTCCAAATGAATTTACTCAGATTAACAATGAGTAGTACATTCAAATGTGTTGATTAATTTATGTCTAGGACCACTTTGTTCTTTATACTATTCGATACCCAGGTCCATGGACTTTTGACTGGGTCAACCCCATTTTCTTAACACTTTCACAGAAAGACATGTTGTGACACTGTGAGTTCATACATACAAAACCTCAGCTCTCCATTATAAACTTACAGGAAACTAGGCTACCAAAACACAATACCCAGCCTCCCCCATTCTGTCCTGTGGGCAGAATGGCCTTTCACCAATGAAAAACAAAATGGAGTGTTTTTCACTGTAGGGACATAACACACACCTCAGTATATGTCCTGCCTTTTACCTACACTGCACCCTGTACAGGGGTTCCTGGGACCTACCACAGGCTGCCCCATGTATATGCAAAAGGAAAAGTAAGGCCTGACAAGTAGTTGCACTTGTCAGGACAACATGCTAACTTAGCACTCTGCGCGCAGGCCCTACACTGAAGGCCTGAGTTCCCTTCTCTGCGCGCCTTTGCATTACTAGCCCCTGCACACACAGTGCACATCACTAGGGACATTACTAGTAAGGCCAACATACTAATGGTAGCCAACCAATTACCATTACACTTGACATATGGAACCCTTGTACTTTGACCCTGATCAGCAGTGGCAAGGTACCCAAAGCATCAAAATTGGCAAATATGTCAGAAAAACGATCTAGGGGGAAAGCAAAAAGTTTAGGGAACTTTAGCAAAAAAGGCCAAGTCCTACAAACGCTAAAATATGTTTTGCACCCACTGAGAAAATTCTCACAGTGGTACAGACTACTGTGGAGTGAGAGAGCACTGGCTGAGAGTAAACGCATTATTGTTGTTACCCCAGTTCCGACCTTAGAGGCCGTTATAAAGGCAAGCATCCAAATGTGAAAGCATTACATCCAAGATGGATTCAATGGGCTAACTTTCTCACTGCAACTGATGTAGATTACATATTCAACTCTACGTTACAAACAGAAGCCTTCTTGCAGTACTACCAAGAATATCCTCTGCCAAATGAAATCATCCCTCTAGATCAATATGAATGCATCATTTATACCAATGGTTCTACCATAGGAACGAAACAGTAATATTTTGCGGTATCCACAACTGTTAATGGGCACAAGAATGACAGAAAGTTCTGTCCTGGGAAAACACACACTCAGTCCATAGGGGACTGTACAGCGCAGCTGGCGGAACTCAAAGCCCTGATACTGGCACTACAAAATACAGATCGTGAATTCGCCACACTTACATTTTACTGTGTCCAGTCCTGTAGCAAATGTTTACACTATTGGAGCCAGAATGTATTTAGAGATTCTAAAGGTTGCACAGTAAAGCACAAGATGCTTTGGGAACAGATGGCAAAGCTGAAAGATGGCCTGCCACAAGCCCATGTTATTCATACATTGAGTCATCAACGTTTTGGTGTTCAAGATGAAGGGAATTTGATAGCAGATGAAGCCTCCAAGGCATCAGTTTGTACTGCTGCCATTGCTGCAATAACTCGCTCAAGTACGAGGATACAAGGAACAACTATGGAGGCAGTTAATGCCACACGTAATGGAACAGCCCTGCCTAAAGGCTTTCCACTCAAGTAATCCTACAGGTTAGATGCACAAAACATTCTGTATGCTCAGGTTCCATGTGTGGGGGATAGAATAATACCAAACATTGATCACAGATTAGGACTGATAATAGCTGCACATGAAGGTCTGGGGTACGCACATGGACTGATTACTGCTAAAGTTTAATTACTGAAGCACCGCTATTGGTTGCCGGGTGTATCAAAACAGACCAAGGATTTTGTCTTTAAATGCAACATCTGCTAGAAGATGAAAGCCTTCAATGTAGCACGTCCAGCACAGACACCTCTATTCATTTTTAACACGCCCTTGGCTTGGGGGTATTTGGATCACTGCGTCCCCTTGCAATCAGATGGGGCTTACAAGTACATTTCCGTGGCAGTAGAATCATGCTCCAGATTTCTGTGGGTTTGGCCAAGGCGCTCGGCTGGCGCTCAAACAGTAAAAAAGGATTTGTGAATCTTCATCAGGACATGCGCAATTGGTACACTACATTCTGACCAGGGTCTGGCATTTAGCTCTCTTAAGAGGAAAAACAGTGACTTATAGCAATCCTTAACAGCAAGGGTATTTGGCATGTGGGGCAGTTGGATCAATCACCTATATCAGATCCAGGGGGCGCTTAACAACATGCCAAGAAACTCCCTAGGGGGTTGTACTCCTTCTGAACTGCTTGGTGTGAGAATGTGGGTACCAGACCTCGATAGTGTCAGCACAGTGGCGTTTAAAACATCATTTGACATCAATGAACATTTGGCTGTTTTACAGGAACTCAATGAACTCCAGGCATTACAAAGCAATGTCCAAGTAAAACACACAGCTGCTGGGGAAGTGAAGGTTGCACCAGCAAGACCTGCCTGGGTCCTGGAGTTTGGGGATGTGATCAGAGAAAAAATTGTGGACAAAAAAGAATTCGACCCTTAATTCAGAGCACCTGTACCTGCCTTGGCTGTTGAAGGTACCAGAACTGTATTTGTTCCGCACCTTGCTGGTCGCAGAGACAAGGGTTGTCTCTATTGATCTGATCAAACCACACTATGTGGCTGATTCGCAACAGTAGGCTGTGTGGGCTCCTGAGTAGCTGCAGCACTCCTCTCCCTACAGTATAGGAAGTGCAGACGTAAGCTTTAATAATTACAGAGGATTCCACCCTTGAGAAGCTGTAAACAACAATGAAATGCACTTCTCCCTGTTGAAACAACTAAAACTGTACAATCAACTAGTACAGAAATCTCAATTTAAAAAATTGACAACGTCTATGTGAATATACCACAGATCAAGTAATTTCCCAGTTCTACAAAGCCTGCTGAGCTGCCAATAATAGACTGGACGGCGGCTGGCTACTTCGTGCATTAGGACAACTTCTCATCGGATTCAAGTGAACCTGAACTGCCAACACCGCCTCTCCCTTTCAAGCTACGAGTGTATGCTCTATCTTTGACTGAAAAAGGCATACTTTGTTGTTCCCTTGATACATCTCTGGATTACAATTGGATTACTTTTCCTTGTTCTCTAGATTTGTTTAGTGACTGTCTTTTTCATACTTCTGAATGGACTTTATCTTCCAGATCACTCTGCAGTACATCTTGTGAACTTGGTTCTTAATCCACATGTATCATCACCCTGTGAACTAAGGGAGCTGTCCCTGGTGAACATTACAGTGGTTCAAGTTCCTCAAGGAATTGTGTGGGACAGGGTATCGTATGATGTGTATGGTCCTTCTGAACTTTTGCAAATTCCTTATTTGCTTAAAATTTCCTTAAATGATATTATCATCTCTAGTATTTTCTGATGATGATTGGGACATTGAAACTGTGCACAATATGCTTGCAGATTTGAAGAAATCAGCTGTATTTTCTAATGATGAATCGTATGATGGTACATTTAATTATGGAGACATGTTCTGTTATCAGCATTATGGTCACAATTTTTTTGCACAAAACTAGTATCCTGCACACTGTTTATAATTACACCCAATGGGAACACTGCTCAACACCATCGAAAGGTAGTTCAAAGACAATTGCACAAAAGTTTGCTTATTTTTCAGGTTTCGTACATCAGATACAGCCTCATATTATTATAGGCTTACACCTACACCTGCAAAGAAAAATATGCTAATGAACACCAATCTGATATGCTCTGCTTCCTTTATTTACCAACTGTCTATACAGGGTTTTGACTTTTGGAATGACACCATAGACCCAAAATCTGTCTGAAGGACTAAAGATTGGCATGTTCAGGGAATTGAGGCTTTGTTTAGAGGATCCCTCATACCACAACAAATGATTTTCCTGACTAAAACATTGTAGCAAACATCTTGTCTTGGTATAGCCAAAATGAAGGATTTGAACAAGCCACGTAATCCCGCGTTCTCACACTTCGAGTATTGGCAGGCCTTTACACACTTCAGTGAGGACACACTAGATACCATGATACGTAATGGTTCTTTCAAATTATCAGACCTCAATTGGAAGGGATGGTTGGTTTGGCCAACAAACACATACAGGTGTCATTCTAGATTCCTGAATAACACCGAAGGGTTTAAGCTCAATAGGCCTGATCAACGATATGTACAAACAGAACACTCAGATGTGGTGACATCATATAGTGTTGGGAAGTTGATGCCTAGACTGGCTAAAACCTTCAACACTTTCCCATGTGAAGCAACACTTGTCCCTCCTTTGTGATGATATGGAACTCTGGGATTTTTTATTAGGTACCCTGAAACCACATCAAAAGCGCTTTTTGTACAGAATATACACAAGCTATGGAAGATATCTCAACAGGCAGCTGCTGAGAGATTGTGCGAGATGGACAGGGCTGATTTAGAACAGGCTTTGTCTGTGGTTGACAATGGTATGACCACATTTTCATCTAGAATGTATTCACAGGGCAACAGAATGTCTTCTGCAATTGAGATAATACACCAAGAAAATGTCTATTCTACAACATGGACAGTCACAATTAGGGCCCATCGTAATACTGAGCTGGATGTTACAAACATTATGTTCTGGCTACTTGCCATGGCCTTATCAAAAGTACTAGCCTGTTTTCTGAATATGAGCTAACAGATAGACATATAGTAATGGCACGCAGAGATGCAAAGCATACCATGTTGCACATTGAAAAATGAGACCAATTAGCTTTCACCATGGCTGAAACACCATCCACAGACTAGATAATCCATGGTTACATTACCCTACCGGTCACGACTTTCCAATTCCAATATTGTCTCCCATGGCAACAAGTAGGCATATGTGAAGTGCTAGGGCAAGGTTATGTGCATGAGTATTGGGAATTACTGCTCAGGTTCAGATGCAGGAACGGGGACATGGAAGTACTTCTTAGTGGCTACAACTGTGAAGATGTTTTAAGCTGATCCTTCATTTGTAAGGACATTTCTCTCCATGGGGAATGCAATGCTTTGGTAGCGAACCTGTCTTGTTATCTGATGGGTTCTCCAGCTGCCGTGATTCATCCCATGTTCATGCTGCTCTTGAATGGGAGCTTTGTGATGCTGAATGATCAAGGTTGCTGCGGAATGGAACCGGGCATTGCTTATCTGGTGATGGTTAAATCCATAGTGACTTGTTGCACACAAGTACTGTTTCCACCTGCCCACAAAGTTAGGTAGGCAACGCTATGGGCTTCCGATAAATGTTTCCAACATATGTTTTGATTCTCTAGGCAAACTGAAAGCCATGCTTTTTCAAAATGATGTGGCCTTAACTTCAGCCAGAGAGACGTTTAATCTCCAGGTTGCACAGTCCTCGCCACAGATACAGACACTACTCCATACTAACTTTCCACTGCATTTTGGGGAGCTGGTCCACCGTATCTTGAACATGTCTAATACGAAAGGAATAGTGCACTCTTTTAAATGCATCGGCTTTTGTCAAATTAGCATCTTTCAGATGATTTTCGGAGTTATACCATCTTTCATACATTCCATGTTGGGAAGCGTTTATGGAGGGTTTGTTTTCTACTTGTGGCGGGAATCCTGTTTTTCATTTTTCTGGTCCGCAATGGATGTCCCACTTCAATCCAGATTGGAGACAGCACTGCTTGTGCTGCATTGCGGTGAGCGCATGGTACACTGCTTCGGCACACCTCGGCTTCAAGAAATGACCGAGCACTGGTTCTTATCCTTCCGGCCTGCCCGGCTTGACCCCATGCAACTTATCTTATGCTGTCTGCTTTTCAGCCACAAATGCGTCCTGGTTATATATCTCGGATCATAATTGGTTGAGCCACCAGACATTGAAGTACTGATGGAATACTTAAAGGCCCATGTATATTGTTTTCCCCAGTGTATTCCATTAATAATGAATGCATTCCTAGAGCGACCCTGGGATGTGAACACTCTGAACACATAAAAGATTGGCTTTTTCTGTGTGGTATCAATTTGGCCTGTTTCTTTTTTTTATAAAAAAAAATTACCAAAACAGCTTTTTAGGTCTCGCCTGACCCAGCGCATGCGCTGGTCTGGCGAGACTTTTAGTGAGGGCTTAAAAAAATGCTACCATGGCCGGCCTACAACTTGCGTGCATGTGCGTGGGTGCGCGCTTACGAGCAGAGGCACCATATAGCTTTCCTCTCGATCTCCCGCGCGCAGGCCTCGCTCTGCCTCTCTGTCTTGCTCGCCAGTGATCTGTGCCTTCAAACGGCGAATTGGAAGGTGCTGTTGAGCCACTGAACTAGAAAACATTAAAGATGTTATGGTACAGCTCCAAAAATAGTGATACATCTACTGCAACTTATACATCTGAACTTTGGACGCCCCAGTTTCTAATCCTAAAGGTTGTGACCTCCAGCGCCCATTTCAAGCCATCTGTTACTGTCAGTGTCCCGCGTTTCCTTGTGGAAAGTAGGGTTATACTGATTTCAATGAGAACTCGTATCATCAACTCACATTTCTTTTTCTCCATCCCATAATCCGGTACTGTTAAACGTGTATTATTCACCCTCTCTCTGTAAATCGCCTACAAGCCCAAAGAATCCATGAGGGAATTTTCCAGAAAATGCACTCCTGCTTATTGTGGCAATCCTGCCACTGGTGCTTTCCCTCTGAACTTTGACGGTCTAATTACCATGCCCGTAGTAAATCTCCTGTTCCCAAAACCGCTGTCCTACACCATGATACCTATATTCACACCATCTCCTCTTCGATAAGTTTGAGATGTACTATCGATTTTTGTCCCCCCCCTTCTTTAACTTTTCTAGGGAATGAAGAGAGAAAAAAAGACTATGACCTGCAGCAGCGTGGTAGGTCCCTGTCTGCGCGTTCTGCGGCGGAAGCAGCTTTTCGAGCACAGGGCATAAGAGAGCTTGGCAGATAATTCAAAGTGCTTTTTTGCGATCCGTGATTTAAGTTTAATTGCTTTTTTTTACTAGCAAACTGACGGAGGCATTATTGTTTTTAATCTCGCGTGCACTCTGCTATTTGTCGGTGCCAGTAATGTTATTATGTGCCTGATTGTTAGGAAAACAGTCCTGCTCCCATTATCATTAATATTGGTAACATATTTTGATTTTATTCCAAGGATGTTCCACTTCCATTATAGGCAACAAAACACTTGGATAATGCCACACCAACCATAAATGCTTATCACTAGGTCAGGCGTCTGCATTAACCACATTTTAAGGTTCTGTATAATGTTAAGGAGGCAAAGGCAAACCAGTGAATATAGAAAGACAGTCATATGGCGCAAATACAGTGAGAGCCACAGCCGTCAGATTAGCTCTTGTATTCTTCACAGGCTTGACCAAACTGTGAGAATTGTGTCAAACTAAATTATCTTCTAATCTTTCACGTCAGTGTTCCCTATATTTCAGACGGAGGAACGATGGTTTGATTGTTACGTGTTCATAATTATCTATGTATATTTTCGGGTTTCATACTTTAGGGCATATTTTTAAAATGTTTGTTCAGGCTAAGCTTTTCCTAATATATGAATATGATTGGATACATGTTTTCCAGCAAAGCGCATTATCCCTGCAGTCTTGCTGCCTTCTATTCATGCAGTTGGAAAAAAATAGCCTCTTCAATGAGTAAGAAGCTACTGGAAACCAGGAAAATGGGAGAAATGTAGGTCAGGCCTGTCACACATGAGCTAGCGTTGCATGAAGTGATAGGCTGTTTTACTGTCCTGGCCTCTGGATAGGCATCCCTCAGCCGTCCATTAGAACCCACATGTTAATGGCGGTCGTCAATAATAATGCTTTGCCCATTGAGAACCCACTCCTCGCACTCCACAGTTACATACTCACCCCTCTACTGCCGTGTAGTCGCCACTTCTTTTCAACATGTCATATAAAAGCCGCCTTATCTCTCTGTAGTCTGTTGATTTGTCCTTTTACACTGTCCACTGTAAGCCCTCTATCTTACCATCTTGCAGCCACCGTTTCTTTCTGTTAAATGGACAGATGCACTTAAAGAAAGAAATACCCTGGTATGATAATAGTGCACTTTTTCTTTGTTTTTAGAGAGGGGTGAGAATGAAACATTTCTGCTTGGAGAAAGTATTTTTAGTTGAACATTTTTTTCACAGAAACTTAAAATGATTGTGTGATATTCTATTTTTCTTAGAATTGTTAATGAGATCCTTTGACCCTGCAGCAGTGTGATTTATTGTTTTATTTTGGGGTGTTTACATGTACCCCACAATTGGAGGAAGTATTCTGACATGGTCAAAGAAGTTAAGTTTATCTTTGCTTTAGGATTCTACTGTATACGGTAGGTTATACATGTATGAAGACTTTGAGTGTGTGTGTCCACTGGAGGGTTTTTAATTATTACCGCACCAGACTAATGCTTCAACAAGCACAGTCTTCATCAGGCTGTGAGACATGAGGTGATCCTTAGCTATGCATACACTCAGCCCCTGTGGCCCCAGAAGCTGCTTCACTTTGCTTTGGTCCCACACAGCAGGTTTAAGACCATTTCATGGCTGGGCCATCTACCCCTGCCCTCCGCACTCCTTTCAGCACCGAGAGTTGGCTGTCTTTTTGAATTCATTTTATTTGTGTTTATCTGACGAGAGTACCATAGATGCAAGATGGACCTCTCCAAGGTTTCTTGGTATTGTCTTAGTGCTACTGGATCCGTAGGTCCTCAGTTTGAGTCCATAGTTGCTTTGTTACTCTTTTATTTTTTTGGCATCGATCTGGCCTTCTGCTTTTCCCAGCACATATTATCTGAGTCTAGGGTCGGTCCCTTAGCCACTTTGTTTCACCCCATAATTTGTTTCTGTGGCTTCTGATTGAAAATATTTGGACACTCTCCTGTGGCACAACACGGCACACATTGCAAGCCACACTTCCTTTGATCCACAGTTACTACAGATCCTATAGTTAAGTTTACACACCCCATTCTTAGGTCTGCCATTTAGCCAAGAATTCCTGATTTTGTATGTGTGTGTATATATATATATATATATATATATCCAACAAAAGCAGGTTAGCCCCAAAGTTGAAGTTGGAACATTATTTCAGTTCGAAATTGAAGGTATTAGAGGCAGCCCCACGAGGGGAAGATGTGGCGCACTGCAATGACCAGAAGGCCTTGCGAAAGGACACGCCCACTGAGGCAGGTGTTTAAAATATCTACAAATGTGCGCTGTTTAAAACTGTCTGCTAACATCCTCTGAACTTTGCCTCTGATGAAAGGATGAGGAAATCCTGAAACGCGTCAGGCTGACATTAATCTTCGAAGACTGCAGTTGTGTGTTTCTCTGCTGGCAAGCTGTGAAATGGATGCAAATTTTGAAATGCCGATTAAACTTCTTGTGGTTTAACTTCAACTTTGGGGCTAACCTGCTTTTGTTGGATGTATTTACGGCTGATGCCCAGCCGGGAGGTTAAGCCCACCGCCTGGAAGCGGGTCCTTGCAGGCTCATCATTTTGCTTGCAGCCAGGAATGAAGAGGGCAGTGCCATACGCAGGATGGTGCTGTCTGAGGCATAAATTCCACAGCTACAAAGCAAGGCGGAGGGCACCTGGTGTGGTACTTCTCTCCACTTGGAACATTATTTCAGTTCGAAATTGAAGGTATTAGAGGCAGCCCCACGAGGGGAAGATGTGGCGCACTGCAATGACCAGAAGGCCTTGCGAAAGGACACGCCCACTGAGGCAGGTGTTTAAAATATCTACAAATGTGCGCTGTTTAAAACTGTCTGCTAACATCCTCTGAACTTTGCCTCTGATGAAAGGATGAGGAAATCCTGAAACGCGTCAGGCTGACATTAATCTTCGAAGACTGCAGTTGTGTGTTTCTCTGCTGGCAAGCTGTGAAATGGATGCAAATTTTGAAATGCCGATTAAACTTCTTGTGGTTTAACTTCAACTTTGGGGCTAACCTGCTTTTGTTGGATGTATTTACGGCTGATGCCCAGCCGGGAGGTTAAGCCCACCGCCTGGAAGCGGGTCCTTGCAGGCTCATCATTTTGCTTGCAGCCAGGAATGAAGAGGGCAGTGCCATACGCAGTATGGTGCTGTCTGAGGCATAAATTCCACAGCTACAAAGCAAGGCGGAGGGCACCTGGTGTGGTACTTCTCTCCACTTGGAACATTATTTCAGTTCGAAATTGAAGGTATTAGAGGCAGCCCCACGAGGGGAAGATGTGGCGCACTGCAATGACCAGAAGGCCTTGCGAAAGGACACGCCCACTGAGGCAGGTGTTTAAAATATCTACAAATGTGCGCTGTTTAAAACTGTCTGCTAACATCCTCTGAACTTTGCCTCTGATGAAAGGATGAGGAAATCCTGAAACGCGTCAGGCTGACATTAATCTTCGAAGACTGCAGTTGTGTGTTTCTCTGCTGGCAAGCTGTGAAATGGATGCAAATTTTGAAATGCCGATTAAACTTCTTGTGGTTTAACTTCAACTTTGGGGCTAACCTGCTTTTGTTGGATATATATATATATATATATATATATATATATATATATATATATATATATATATATATTACCTACTGGCGGTCGCCAGTAGGTATATATAGTTAGGATTTTTTCTCTATGGGTTTTTTGAAAATTCTATGTCTAATAACTTTGGCGTTTGTGGACGGAATCGGCTGAAATTTTCAGGAAAATGGCACATTTTGTTTCTGAGCAGCCCTTGAAAATTTGGGGGGGGTTCGTCCAGTGGGGGCCGAGAAAAAAGGGGGGTCCCAAAACGTGTTTTTAACATTGAGTTTTCCATAGGGCGGTTGGCCTCACTTTTAGCCCGAACGGCTGAATGGATTTGCACGAAACTTGGCAAAATTGTAGGGACTGGTAGCCCGATGTGCCTTTTGTAGGTCTCAATATATGTGCTCCAGTGGATTTTGAGAAATTAACGTTTAAAAAAAGATATATATCTGTAACAGCGGACCGGTTAGCGCTCTGGTTCGCGGACTTTTCGCGCAACGGAGCTTTGTGAAGCGAAGCTGATTGGTTCTCCGGCGTCTGTCAACATTCCAAACAGTCCGTAGCGGCCGCCATCTTGTCTCTCGGTAGGATCGAGAGACAAGAGGAGGTCAAAACAAAGGGGGAAATAACTATAAGGGGGCATAGTAGATCCTCGCTGACCCCCTAGGTTTGATGTGGAGGTTTTAAAAGGGCCCCGCGGGGCAAAAAAAAATAATAATAATAATAATCGAACGGCTGAATGGATTTGCACGAAACTTGGCAAAATTGTAGGGACTGGTAGCCCGATGTGCCTTTGCTAGGTCTCAATATATGTGCTTCAGTGGATTTTGAGAAATTAACGTTCAAAAAAAGATATATATCTGTAACAGCGCACCGCTTCGCGTACTTTTCGCGTTACGGAGCTTTGCGAAGCGAAGCTGATTGGCTCTCCGGTGTCTGTAAACATTCCAAACAGTACGTAGCGGCCGCCATCTTGTCTCTCGGTAGGATCGAGAGACAAGAGGAGGCCAAAGCGAAGGGGCAAATGACCATAAGGGGGCATAGTAGATCCTCGCTGACCCCCTAGGTTTGATGTGGAGGTTTTAAAAGGGCCCCGCGGGGCAAAAAAAAAAATAATAATAATAATCGAACGGCTGATGACCATAAGGGGGCATAGTAGATCCTCGCTGACCCCCTAGGTTTGATGTGGAGGTTTTAAAAGGGCCCCGCGGGGCAAAAAAAAATAATAATAATAATAATCGAACGGCTGAATGGATTTGCACGAAACTTGGTAAAATATTAGGGACTGGTAGCCCGATGTGCCTTTGCTATGTCTCAATATATGTGCTTCAGTGCATTTTGAGAAATTAACGTTCAAAAACAAGATATATATCTGTAACAGCGCTCCGCTTCGCGGAGATAAAATTATATGTGTATTACCTAGCTGTTGCTAACACCAGTTAGCGACGGCTAGTAGGAGATAGCGACCATCTTGGGTCCCACTTTGCATGTGAGTGATATTTATCACTAATGACATGCAAAGTGGGCATGCCAAGATGTTAGCGACTGGAAACAGTCGCTAACATCGCTATCTCCTATTATCAACTTTTGGAAATATTCGAGATAAGCGCGAATATCTCCAAAAAGTAACAGCTGCCCTGAGCAGTTCTTAGCCATGTTATCCAATGGGAGGTGGATAACATGGCTAAGAGCATTAGCTCGGTAATGCATGAATATCGCGGAGTTTTCAGCGACATTAATGCATTGCGCTCGTTTTTTATCGTATTTGCGATAAACCTTGATAATAGCAAGGTTTATCTGCGATAATTTCTGACGGTAAAAAAATCTTTGCAATGCATCGTTAGGGATAAATATCGCTTAACTTTGGTAATATGCCCCAACGTCTGTTAACGTTCGATTCGAAGGAAATCAGGAATTGTTGAAAAACATTGTGTGCGCCATCTTGTCTTTTTTCAAATGCCACACTTTTGTCGTGCACGGCAGCCATTTTAGATGCCTTGACCAGATCCACTCTGTGAACGCTGTCGATCCTTAGCATGGCTCCCCACCCTCGCAAGCATCTCCCCCAGGCAGTGGTCACCCCCGCTCTCTGTTTTATGCATGGGTAATAAACCTCCCCCCATCTGCGCTGTTCTTCCCTGAGAATCACACCCTGTGCCCGCCCGACACCTCCCTTTCGCCCTATTCACTACCGCACCCTCTGACACTCCTTTTCCTCTGTGTCCGATTGTCCAGGCCGGTCCTAGGCTATCAGCTAGCCCTGCAGATGTAGTTTATGGCCACAGCTGTAAAGAATCACCCGTCTTCAAAGGAGTTATAGTAGATCAAGGCCCACACTCGATGAGATCCGTCACAGCAGAAGCGTTGCTATTATCTGAAAACCATTCTGTATTGTGATTGGGGAGGGGACCGAGCGTGAAGCGGAAGATTCCAGGGATGACTCTTTGTACATCAAAGTTTTTACAATTATGTGTCACATTAAAAATATATAGCACTCCGACAAAGTAGTAAGATTATAAAACTTTAATAATTTATAAATATATACAAGAAAACAAAAATAGTAATAACATATAAACATTTTTAGAGAAAAACAACGAAGTAGCGGTCGGCTGTGCGAATAGTCCCAACGCAGCACAACGTCCAGATTTCCGGCGTGGGGCGTCGCGGGGGGTGGGTGATCAGTAGCAAACTGTTGTGCGAATAGTTCCAAGGCAGCAGAACGCGCCGAAATCTAGATGACACAAAAGTGATGTCTAGTAAGTTGCCACCCAGCAAATAACGGCGTGGGGCGTCGCGGGGGGTGGGTCATCAGTAGCAAACTGTTGTGCGAATAGTTCCAAGGCAGCAGAACGATGGCACCAAGGTGATGTCCAGTAAGTTGCCGCACTGGTTTTGGTATCCTACAATGCTGCTCCGAATAACGGCGTGGAGCGCCCCGGGGGAGGCGGCGTGAACGGGCCTCTCCAGGTGGAGTCTCGTCTGTTGTAGTGGGGCGCCCCTTTACCGTTTCAGTTGCCATTCCGTCCGCTTTTGGTCCACTGTGTCAAAATCCGCCATTCAGCTGAGTTGCGCCCACTCTTGCGGTGCAGCGATAGGCGGCTGTCACAGGACTCTCAAAATGGCGGCAGGCTGTTTCCTTTTTGGGCCTGGTCCACTGAAATGGCCCTGGGACACCTTGGAAATCGGACGCTTGTCTGCTAGGTCTTGGACCCCATTCTCGAAAGCGTCCCCTCCGCCTTGAGAATTCATCAAAAGTTTTGGGGGCCCCGACTCCTGCAGGCTTCTGGTGGGGAGCGGCTGCCATGATTGCTCGCGGAATGACCACGACGGAGCTACGAGATGGTGGTGCTCTCATGGTGACGCCAGCTTCAGTCTGAAACATCCAGAAACAAGGTGGGGCTTTCATCGTTTGGGGGAAAAAAAAAGTTTTCATCCAATGAAAAGTGTTGTTTTTAGGTCATATGATCAAGCCTTCCATCATTAGGAAACCAAAAGTAAAATGAACCAATGAAAAGTTTTATAAACAAGTCACATGACCTGTTATGCGGCATAGGGTATAAAATGCGGAGAAAATACGTTGGCACGTGAGGCGGCGTCAGTAGCGGACCGATGTGCGAATAGGCCGAAGGCAATACAACGCGCCAAGATCCGGATGGCATCGAGGTGGTGTCATAGTTGAGAGTTCTGAGCAGCGGTTGTAACACTGTCTGAAGCTTATTTGCAGCTGCTGCAGCTTCACTACGCGCCAAGATCCGGATGGCACCGAGGTGGTGTGTAGGAAGTTGCCGCACTGGTGTGGCCATCCTACAATGCTGAAAGTCGGCGTGGGGCGCCCCGTTGGCCTGTGAGTTTGCGTCAGTAGCGGACCGATGTGCGAATAGGCCGAAGGCAGCACAACGCGCCAAGATCCGGATGGCACCGAGGTGGTGTCTAGTAAGTTGTCGCACTTCTGTGGCCATCCTACAATGTTGAAAGTCGGCGTGGGGCGCCCCGTTGGCCTGTGAGATGGTGTCAGTAGCGGACTGATGTGTGAATGGGGCCAAAGGCAGCGCAACAATATTTTCTACTATATTTCCGGTGTAGAAGAGACCACAAGGCGCTGAGATGCCAAGATCCGGATGGCACCGAGGTGGTGTCTTGCAAGTTGTGGTACTGGTGTGGCCATCCTACAATGCTGAAAGTCGGCGTGGGGCGCCCCGTTGGCCTGTGAGATGGCGTCAGTAGCGGACCGATGTGCGAATAGGCCGAAGGCAGCACAACAATATTTTCTGACTGACACCACAAGGCGCTGAGATGCCAAGATCCGGATGGCACCGAGGTGATGTCTAAGTTGCGGACTGATGTGCGAATGGGGCCAAAGGCAGCGTAACAATATTTTTTGTATGGAAGATACCACTAGGCGTTGAGATGCCAAGATTCGGATGGCACTGAGGTGATGTCTAGCAAGTTGGTGTGGTCATCCTACAATGCTGAAACTCGGCGTGGGTCACCCCATTAGCCTGTGAGATGGCGTCAGTAGCGGACCGATGTGCGAATAGGCCGAAGGCAGCACAACGCGCCAAGATCCGGATGTCACCGTGGTGGTTTCATAGTTGAGAGGCACTTCATCTGCAGTGGGGCGCCGAGATCCGGATGGCACCGAGGTGATGTCTAGCAAGTTGCTGTACTGGTGTGGTCATCCTACAATGCTGAAACTCGGCGTGGGTCGCCCCATTAGCCTGTGAGATGGCGTCAGTAGCGGACCGATGTGCGAATAGGCCGAAGGCAGCACAACGCGCCAAGATCCGGATGTCACCGTGGTGGTTTCATAGTTGAGAGGCACTTCATCTGCAGTGGGGCGCCGAGATCCGGATGGCACCGAGGTGATGTCTAGCAAGTTGCTGTACTGGTGTGGTCATCCTACAATGCTGAAACTCGGCGTGGGTCGCCCCATTAGCCTGTGAGATGGCGTCAGTAGCGGACCGATGTGCGAATAGGCCGAAGGCAGCACAACGCGCCAAGATCCGGATGTCACCGTGGTGGTTTCATAGTTGAGAGGCACTTCATCTGCAGTGGGGCGCCGAGATCCGGATGGCACCGAGGTGATGTCTAGCAAGTTGCTGTACTTGTGTGGTCATCCTACAATGCTGAAACTCGGCGTGGGTCGCCCCATTAGCCTGTGAGATAGCAGTTCTTTGGATTTGGGCCTGGCTCGTCTGCTGTAGTGGGGCGCCCCTTTACCGTTTCAGTTGCCATTCAGCTGAGTTTCGGCTGCTCTTGATGCTACAGCGACAGGCGGCTGCAACAGGACTCTCAAAATGGCGGCCTGTTCTTTGGATTTGGGCCTGGTCCACTAAAATGGCCCTGGGACACCTTAGAACTCGGACGCTCGATTTTTTTTTCCTTTCCTGTACATGCAAAAAAAGGTAAATGCCCGGTACGTTACACGCTTCATCTGCCACGATGAACTCTCTAGAGGAACCGAAAAAAAATATAGTTGTGGTAACTATACCATGCATCGTCATATGGAGAGGTGGCAACAATTAATTATAGTGCTGCATAAAAGAGAGATTTGGAGGAGAACCCCTGACCTGCTAGTACATTCATCAAAGAAGTGGCACTGAGAGCTTCAGAGGCAAGGGAAACGGTCCCAAATATTTAGAAGAACTTTGGAAAGATTAAAATGACATGTTTAGATTGTGGCAAATTTATTTCATGTGGACATCTGAGTGTTACTCTAATAAATACAGCATATGAACATCATCATAGTCGATGGTTGGTAGAGACATTTTGACTATATCCTGGACCTGCCCGTCCTCGCCCAAAATGGCGCCAGAATAAATGGGACTCGTAACTCCTTGTTGTGTACTGGTTGCAGAACCTTGAAATCACGAGATACGTATGCAGTTTTGAAGCACATGGCGGGCGGGGACGAGAATTGATTGAATATTTCGACATCCCTATTGATATTAAGTTCTGATGTGTTATTGATTACTGTACTGTTGAAAGTTCGAATTAACGTCACCCATGGTACTTGCCCGCAAATGTATATCTAGATAATTTTATTGTAACTGGCCCTGTCGTATTTTAATTATAAAATGTACGTCCACCGATTCCGTAACTGTTAGACACCTTAGTTCTTGCAACCTAATGGCCCGCCCGTTACGTTCCTCTACAGTGTAAATGTCTATTTATCATATACGATTACAGTTTGCTCCGTGGCCGGCCCACGTGGTTATAGGCTCGTATTTGTATAATGAAATTTTCACAATAAAGGTTTTTAAAAGAAAACATGGTAGTAGTATATACATTGGTAAAGTTTTTAATAATAGTCACTGTTTTAGAATCATTAAAAGGCAAGTGAAATAAAGCAGACCAATTACATGAAGGGTAAAAGGTATAATACGAAGGAACGCAGTAAAGATAAATGGTCAAGGGCTGTTGTGTTTTCTATTCCTGCAACATAAAGTGATCGATAAGAATCTCATATTCAGGCGTATCGGCGACTAAGACAGCAGGTCGACCCTCTTTTGCTCAACGGCTCCGTCATGGGACGAAGAAACGCTCTTTTTCTCGAAAAAAGAATATATTTTACTTGCAGGACAGTTGTAAAATTTCCGGGAAAGTACATTAGCCTGGAACATTATAACATATATTTAAGAAAAAATAATGTTCGGAAGTAATGAAAAGCGTAATTTTTAGGTCATATGATCAAGCCTTTCATCATTACAATAAGAAAAGTAAAATGAACCAATGAAAAGTTTTATTAACAAGTCACATGACTTGTTATGCTTACGTTACGCGCTGCGCGCCCCGGATGACTTCCGGATGCGCTAACGCGGCGCGTCATATGACGCATTACGCGACAACGCAGGTACAGAATATAGTCAAAATGTCTCCACCAACCAGCGGTCGGAACACAACCCCTTTCAGCAGGCTAAATAGTTCTGTTAAATGACAACAGAAGGGACAGGCAACAAGAACCATCAGTCAAAGAGGGGAGGGCTAGTTCTTCTCTACCGGGTTACATTGGGGCGCTACCGGAACTGATCGAATTGGTAGTCTACAGTGTTTCTGGATGTTTCAGACTGAAGCTGGGGTTAGCATGAGAGCAGCACCATTTCGTAGCTCCGTCGTGGTCATTCCGCAACCAATCATGGCAGCCGTTCTTTATCGTTATTTTGGGCGGGGTGGGTGGCGGAGCAGAGCTGTTTTGCAGCCATCATTGTGTGGAGTTCAGTTCATCTCACTAGTTTTGTATTTGTCATGAGGGGTTGTTCCTAATGTTTCTATTTTAGCGAGGTCAAAAAGAGATCCCATTAGTGGCCTACTGATTTTGCTCGATTCCTTTTCTTTTTTTTTACACGATTTTTCGTTATCTGCAAAGACTAAACAGAGTATTGCGACTCTGTGTTTGTTTGTAAATAGAGAATGAACCAAAGAGAACTAATTCTAAAACAGTAAATACTTGGATAACAATGAATCAAATGGAGAGAGAAGCAGGCACGACGGATTACAATGGGGGCAAAGACCTGCGTTAACTACCTTTCACTATCTGCAAAGAGAGAGTACTCCTAATAGAAATGAGGGGGGGGGGCACCATTCAAAGCAGATCAGTGTGCATAAACACGAAAATGTTTTCACTTACCACGTACTTGACATTCGACAGCTTATGATATTTGCTATTAAAAAACCATTGAAATTCACTGAAAAAACCATAGGTTATAGACCATATATAGTTAGGAATTAGCATTTACAAAACCTTGAAAATTCACTGAAAAAACCATAGGTTATAGACCATATATAGTTAGGAATTAGCATTTAAAAAACCTTATTTTACTCACACAAAACCATTGAAATTCCATATATAGTTAGTTGCACTAACTATATATCGCGCACCTGCAATCCACTGCTGATGATGTCACATATTACATCATTCATGACATGGTCAGTGACATCACTGATGACATCACTGATGACATCTCAAATGACATCACTGATGACATCACTGATGACAACATCCAGTGACTGTATGTTTCTGTAAAGTTAAAATGTGTCTTACATATTGAAGAATGAGTGGAAGTATAAGTGTCTGGACAAAGGATTTAGTAGGTGCATGACTGAATGCATGAGTGAGTGATTAAATGTGTCTCACTGAGTGCATGGGTTAGTGACTAAAGTGTCTTAATTTGTGCATCATTATGTCTGTTGTTCTGTAAACTGCTGCATGTTTTGATCAGTAGCTATATGATTAACTATATGGGTTACTGATTGATTGTCCAAGTATTTGTATGGGAGACTGAGTGTGTGTGTGGCTGGCTGGGAGGTGTGTGACTCTGTGCAGATCAATGTGTACTTGTATCAATGATTGTATAACAAGGTAAGTATGTGTTAGTATATGTTTGAAAATGTAAGGTGCTCTATGTTTAACTGTATAGACAAGAAAATGGAAGTGTCATTGATTCTTTACAGGACTGACTAGGTGTGTGAGTAACTCCATGGATGAGTGGCAGACTGTGAGTGTCTGTATAGGTGTATG
The DNA here is from genome assembly GCF_964261635.1 of Lissotriton helveticus. NCBI lineage: Eukaryota > Metazoa > Chordata > Amphibia > Caudata > Salamandridae > Lissotriton > Lissotriton helveticus. The sequence continues at coordinate 388,613,928 of NC_136071.1, forward strand.
AGTGCATATGATAGTGTTGTAAAGATGAGTGATTGTATGTATGAATGATAGTATGGGTGAATGAGTGAAGGTGTGTGTAGACGTAGGAATCAGTGAGTGCGTATGTAGTAACTAGTATTGGTGTGTCAATGGTTTCAAAAATTATATTCTGTATTTAACACTGGGTGAAACAGAGGTTATATTAAAATGTGAGGAGATGCATTGTATTGTCACATGAATGATATCATCAGTGATGTGGTCATTGATGTCAAATGAGATGTCATCAGTGATGTCATCAGTGATGTCATTTGAGATGTCATCAGTGATGTCATCAGTGATGTCACTGACCATGTCATGAATGATGTAATATGTGACATCATCAGCAGTGGATTGCAGGTGCGCGATATATAGTTAGTGCAACTAACTATATATGGAATTTCAATGGTTTTGTGTGAGTAAAATAAGGTTTTTTAAATGCTAATTCCTAACTATATATGGTCTATAACCTATGGTTTTTTCAGTGAATTTTCAAGGTTTTGTAAATGCTAATTCCTAACTATATATGGTCTATAACCTATGGTTTTTTCAGTGAATATATATATATATTCACTGACTGAAAAAACCATAGGTTTCAGGCACGTTATAGTTAGGAATTAGCATTAAAAAAAACTTAGAAATTCACTGAAAAAACCATAGGTTTCACACATGTTATAGTTAGCTGGCATTTCACTCATACAAAACCATTGAAATTCCCCTGTTATAGTTAGTTCAGCTAACTATAACTCGCGTGCCCGCAATGCACTGCTGATGACGTCACATATTACATCACTCATGACATGGTCAGTGACATCACTCATGACATCATGACATCTCAAATAACATCACTGATGACATCATCCAGTGAATGTGTGTCTTTCTGAAAAATAAATATTTTTATATATGTATATCTAAAGGCTGATGGAAGAATAAATGGTTAAATAAGTGTCTAAATGTTTTTTTGTAAAATTGATTGTATAACTGACTTATTAAGTATATCTCAGTGAATACATGTATTATCGACTAATGTTTAAATATTTAAATATCTGTATCAGTGTCTCAATTTGTGTATAAGTGGCTGCATGGGTTAGTGAGTAGCTACATTAGTGTCTATATGGGTTATTAATTGGGTTTTTGAGTGTCAGAATGAGTATCTGTGTGGTTTGATGGTATTACTTAGCGCACAGATGCATGAATGTCTGGCTCACTGTTTGTATGTGTTTTGAAAACAGCATATGTGTAGGACTGTATGGGTGGATTAGTGTGTGTATGGGTGTGTTAGTGAGTGAATGACTGCCTCAATAGTGTCTTTATGAGTAAGTACATATATTTTAAACTAGTATATGTGAGTATTGATGTATATAAGTAAGGATATATGACAGTAACAGATTGAAAGAGTTCCTGTATAAATAAGTATGTGTTTCTATAACTAATTGTTTAGGAGAGTAGGTATGTGTACGTTTCTGTAGAAATAAATGTAGTGGTGTGTGTAGAGCTGTATATGCAAGTAAATGGATGCTTGATAGTTTATTTGCATGTGTGAGTATATGTGTGAATAACTGTATGTATAAGTGTAGGTGTGTAACAGGATGTATAGGTGTATGAGTACATATGATGAGTGAGTACATATATGAGTGACTATATATAACTATTTGTCAATGAGTAGATGTGTATGTAGATTTTGGAATTACTGAATAGGTTGTTCTAACTGGTATTGGAATCTCCATTTTTTTGAAAATGTTAGGTTCTATTTTTGAATGTGTGTATCAAAGGTTATATTCGGGTGAGAGGAGGTCTGCCACTCTTTCACAAGGATGATGTCATCAGTGATGTCATCAGTGATGTCATTTGAGATGTCATCAGTGATGTCATCAGTGATGTCACTGACCATGTCATGAGTGATTTAATATGTGACGTAATCAGCAGTGCATTGCGGGCGCGCGAGTTACTAACTATAACGGGAGAATTTCAATGGTTTTGTATGAGTGAAATGCCCAGCTAACTATAACATGTGTGAAACCTAAGGTTTTTTCAGTGAATTTCTAAGGTTTTTTAATGCTAGTTCCTAACTATAACGTGCCTGAAACCTATGTTTTTTTTCAGTGAATTTCAAAGGTTTTTTAAATGCTAATTCCTAATTATAACATGTGTGAAACCTATGGTTTTTTAAGTGAATTTCTAAGGTTTTTTTAATGCTAATTTCTAAATATAACATGCCTGAAACCTATGTTTTTTTCAGTGAATTTCTAAGGTTTTTTAATGCTAGTTCCTAACTATAATGTGCCTGAAACCTAGGGTTTTTTCAGTGAATTTCAAAGGTTTTTTAAATGTTAATTCCTAACTATAACATGTGTGAAACCTATGGTTTTTTCAGTGAATTTCTAAGGTTTTTTTAATGCTAATTCCTAAATATAACGTGCCTGAAACCTATGGTTTTTTCAGTGAATTTCAAAGGTTTTTAAATGTTAATTCCTAACTATAACATGTGTGAAACCTATGGTTTTTTCAGTGAATTTCTAAGGTTTTTTGTAATGCTAATTCCTAATTATAACGAGGCTAAAACCTGGCAGACCATGTGACATGACGGCAAGCGGCAAGCACCAGTAAATACCCACAGTAATTATACGCAGGTGTAGCACCTGAAGCAATTCTTTCTGGGACTGGTGGTTTAGTAGAACCCAAGTGGGTCGCCGCCGCCATTCACATGCAAAAAATTATTAAAAGGATTGCCAATGTCCTCGCAAGCACCCCGCAAGTAAAAGGCACCTCCCGTACCACAGTAAGCTGCCCAAATGAGGTAGCTGTGGACCCACAGTTTTTCCGCGGTAGTCAACGGAAGGGGGTGTTCTAAGGATATATTGCGTGAAGTAATTGACACGCGAGGAAGGCGCTTCCATAAGTGTCCAGAGAGTCTATGGCGCTTTTCCCAGACCGCCCTGAATTCCAGAAAGAGCAGGGGACATGCTGACAGTGTGCAGTCCATACTCATATGGAGGGACGTATTACTTCAATGGCGTCTCCTGTCCTGCTAAGGATGGAGCTTTAGGGCTGGAAGTGTGGGATGCGAAGATCATCATTGCCCAGCACAGCGCTACAGTTTTACCAGGTCATGCACTAAACCGGTTTCCTACTTTAGAAAGAAAAAGAAATATCGGCGCAACAGAGATACACACCAGTGAAACAGAACCAACTGCATTCTGGGTATTGCAGTTTTCAAGTAAGGTGCTGCAGGTAAGGACTCCGTGTGACGTGACCCAGGTGCACCCCACACTACTTCAGACGCTGGGGTGGAATAAGAGACTTACCAGGAACTGATAGCTCCAGAGGCACTTTCAAAACGTAAGGCTTTTGATAAAGGTGTAAATACCGAAACGTGTCATGCCAATTTTGAATAAATGAATTTATAAAAAGCCCCGCTGTGTCTCCTCATAAACTTCAACGGAAGGGGGTGTTCTAAGGATATATTGCGTGAAGTCATTGACACGCGAGGAAGGCCCTTCCATAAGCGTCCAGGGAGTCTATGGCACTTTTCCCGCACCGCCCTCCATTCCAGAAAGAGCAGGGGACCTGCTGACAGTGTGCAGTCCATACTCATATGGAGGTACGTATTACTTCAATGGCGTCTCCTGTCCCGCTACGGATGGAGCTGTAGGGCTGGAAGTGTGGGATGCAAAGATCATCATTGCCCAGCACAGCGCTACAGTTTTACGAGGTCATGCACTGAACCGGTTTCCTACTTTAGAAAGAAAAAGAAATACCGGCGCAACGGAGATACACGCCAGTGAAACGGAACCAACTGCATTCTGGGTATTGCAGTTTTCAAGTAACTTACTGCAAGTAAGGACTCCGTGTGACGTGACCCAGGTGCACCCCACACTACTTCAGACGCTGGGGTGGAATAAGAGACTTACCAGGAACTGATAGCTCCAGAGGCACATTCAAAACTTAAGGCATTTGATAAAGGTGTAAATACCGAAACGGTCATGCCGAATTTGAATAAATGAATTTTTAAAAAGCCCCACTGTGTTTTATCATCAACTTCAACGGGAGGGGGTGTTCTAAGGATATATTGCATGAAGTAATTGACACGCGAGGAAGGCCCTTCCATAAGCGTCCAGAGAGTCTATGGCGCTTTTCCCAGACCACCCTGCATTCCAGAAAGAGCAGGGGACATGCTGACAGTGTGCAGTTCATACTCATATGGAGGGACGTATTACTTCAATGGCTTCTCCTGTCCTGCTACGGATGGAGCTTTAGGGCTGGAAGTGTGGGATGCGAAGATCATCATTGCCCAGCACAGCGCTACAGTTTTACCAGGTCATGCACTGAACCGGTTTCCTACTTTAGAAAGAAAAAGAAATACCGGCACAACGGAGATACACACCAGTGAAACAGAACCAACTGCATTCTGGTTATTGCAGTTTTCAAGTAATGTACTGCACGTAAGGACTCCATGGACGTGACCCAGGTGCACCCCACACTACTTAAGACGCTGGGGTGGAATAAGAGACTTACCAGGAACTTATAGCTCCAGAGGCACTTTCAAAACCTTTTAGGGGACAAAAAATACTTTTTTTATAGCCACCTAGTACTCGCGATTATGTGTGGTGAGCACACGCGCAGCCGGCAGCTTTTAGTGCCCGATCAGGCCCCATCTTGAGTGCAATCACTTTCACTTTTGACACTGCTGCGCGCGCACCACTCGCGTGCTTTTTTAAAAAATTACTTTTTGCACACGCACACACAACTCGCTCACCACTTGCATGCTTTTTTTTTATTTCATTTTTGCACGCGCACATAATTCCCGGGCTTGTTTTTGCCTTATATGAAGAAACGGGCTGTTCACAAGGGAACTTTCTACTAAAAACGCGGTACAATAATGAGATGAATAAAATAAAAGGATTGGGGAGTTTGTGTGAGTTTCATCCTTCCTGAGACCCATTTTGCATTGCACTCCGACCCTGTTTTACAGGCTGCATCTGCCTCCTTGGTGCTATTTTGGTTCTGTGGTCACTTGCCCTTGTCTGTGGTTAGTGTTTTTAAGCCTGCTCTGCATGGCACACAACTTCATAATTAGAAGCAAAGTGACGTAGGCCTTTTCCCTTGAGGGCTTCTGGCGGGGGGGCTAAACAAAGCTCTCGCCAGGGACAGGAAAACAACATATTATTGTCAGGTATGGGCAGGAAATCTCTTGGCGTCATTGTTGGCTGAAAGAACCCCTCAATTCTTGCTGTGGGTTCCTTGAGAGCACAGGACAGAAGTCGCCTGTGGGCAGTGATTATCTAGCCGCGCTGAGCTTTACCGTTTACAAAAGTATGAAGCAAGGAGTGCCCAGGCCGCCTCGGAGTGCAAGACTGGCAGCCCCAGGTCCTTAAACTCTGGCCATTCGCTTTGCACATTCTCCGCTAGAGGAGGGAGACGCACTGTCGCCACTTATACCTAGCCTGATGTCAGAACCGCAAAATCAGGTGCCAGCCTTTGCGGAGTAGATTCATTGACTAAGGGTCAGGAGTTCCCTAGTCATAGCACTTGGACAGGACTAGTTCGCTGTTGGAGAAGTAAGATGGCCGCCAAGGTAGGACTGGAGGTGTGCAGTCTAGTCACTGAGCACACAGCTGCAGGAGAGTAGAGGTGAAGCGCGAGCGTTCTAGAAACGACGCACTTCACTGAAGATTTTCACCAGGAAGGTCATTCGTAGTAGCGTTCATGCCCCTAGAGCCTTAGTTCTGAAATAAATAATGTCTTGTCACCTTTTATAATTCGTGAGCAGAAGAAAAAGAATTATCGCGTAACTCAGCACCAGTGTCCGGTGCAAGTTACATTTTTCAAAGTTTGAAGACGAAGCTTTCACAGAACGAGCAAGAGCTTCATCAGCAGAGAGAGTTCAGCTAAGGTCACGTTCCCAGCAACTTTGGAGAACACCAGAGTCAAAAGCTAAGTGAAAATTGTCACGAACATTTGCGCAATAATTCCTTAATAAACTGAATTGTGTTTATCTGAAGCCTGTGAGAGAGAGTTCAGCAAAGGTCACGTTCCCGGCAGCTGTGAACAGCAGAGTCTAAAGCTAAGGGAAAATTGTCACGAACATTTGCACAATAATTCTTTACTGAACTGAATTGTGTTTATCTGAAGCCTGTGAGAGAGAGAGACAATATTAGTTTCACTTCATAGAAACCAGGGAATGCAATTGAAAAACGTCACGTGTAAATTGTAAATACTTACCAGGACTGAAAGTGAATTAATTCAGGAAACCTGTGAGAGGAAAGGACAGAGTTAGATTAGTTAAGTTAAAGGACACATAATGCAAACCAAAGGCTGCATGTAAATTGTAAATAATCACCTGAGCTGGAAAAGTGTAAACTCTGAAACCCTGTAAGAGAAAAAGACAGTGTTCAAAAGAGAAGACACATTTAAAAGACAGCAGCTAGAAGAAAAAGAGAAAAAACACAGAAACCCAATAAAAGAAGTACTCCTCAGTTTAGTGAAGTAAGTGCACTTACAATATCAATAATATATGGACTAATTAGAATAAAAATAGACTGGTGGAACTAATGATTGTCTTTTTCTATCAGTAACAACTAGCTGACGAGGAAGACAGAATCTCACTTAAAACAGAAGAGGAGCTAAGGTCCAGGAGAACTAGGGTGGGTGAGATACATAGTAGAGTAATTCTAGAGTAGAGTAGAAGTAAGGATAGTAATGATGTATTAATTTATAGGTTCCACTGAAAATTCAGACGACGTCTGCTGACAGCTGACGGAAGGAGCCATTCTGGACCAGTCTCTTCTTTGTTTATTATTTTATCCAATCCCCCCGTCCCCCAAGGTAATGTTAGAAGGTTCTTAGTAAGACCTACTGGCATTGCCGAGCGGGATTTGGGACCTAGCATCTCTGTTCCTGTGCAAGAACTGGTAAGCCATTAAAGTATATAAGCTTGAGTTCTGACAGAGTGAAGTGCCCACGTTGCCTTCGCACCTGAACAGAGATGGCGGAAGGAATTGATGTACAATCCCTAGGAACAATTCTAGATGCGATACAAAAGGAACTGGGAGCTGTTAGAGAAGAAAATCGAAGCCTTAGACAAGAGGTAGTCAGTGCCAGAAAGGAAACTACGGAATTAGCGCAAAGACTTAGGCCATCTAGTAGTCTAGAGAGGGAAGCCATGAATCCAGTATTAGAAGCCACCAATAGATCAACCACCCAAGTGATTCATTCCCTATACCCTGTCATTCCATTAGCGGCTCCCGAGAGATTTAACGGGGATCCCCAGAAGGCGCAAATATTTCTTTCACAGTGCTCTTTGCACTTTATGTGTCGCCCTTCGATCTTCCCTGATGCGCAGTCCAAGGTAGCTTTCATACTCTCGTATCTAAGTGGAGACGCAGCTTCATGGTCAATGCCCTTAGTCTCCCGGAATGATCCTCTATTAAGAAACTTTGAAGAATTCAAACAAGAATTCCTTCGGATATTTGACAGGCGGCGAATATCCCAGGTGGTGGATAATGAATTACTCGACTTGCGACAATGGAATCGAGATCTAATAGCATACCTGGCTCAGTTCAACAAGCTGGTGGTCGAGACTGACTGGCCAGAAAGCAAGAGAGCGGCTGTGTTTTATTGTGGGTTGAGAGATGAATTAAAGGATACATTGGCCCAAATTTCAAATCGACCCACGGAGATCTCGGCACTAATAGACTTAGTCTTGGAGATAGACTTCCGTCAGGGAGAAAGAAGAGGAGAAAAGAAGAAAGATTTTAGAGCAAATACTCCCAGATTTGACAGAGCTCGATTCGATGGCACAAGGAGTGCAACAAGGAACTGAACCAATGCAAATTGGAACAATCAGAGGGCCCCTATCTAAGGAAGAGAAGGATAAAAGGAGAGCTAGCAATTTGTGTATGTACTGTGGATCCGGGGGGGCATTTCGTTAGAAATTGTCCGAAGAAGCCCAGAAACACCTACAAGCCGAAGGAAAACTAACGGCACCACCTGTGGGAGGAGTTGAACGGGTGCGTGCGACACAAGAGATGACTCCAAAAGAACATAGAGTTGCGAACACATTACAATCTGCGGCTCCACATTTGAACCTGTCTATGGAAGCAAGATTTAGAGAGACCATCCTGACAGAGGTATCAGTTATGATCGATTCCGGGGCCACTGGGAACTTCTGTGACTTAAGGTTTGCGGCTAAGGTGGGCATCCAAGCTATCAAGAAGAGTAAGAGTGAGCCCGTCCGAGCGGTGGATGGAACCAACCTTTCGTCAGGACTAATCGTAAGTCACACGGAGACAATTCAATTGATTTCGGGAGATGGGCATAAGGAAAGGATTCAGTTTAATCTAATAGATGCGCCACAATTTCAATTAATTCTAGGTCTTCCGTGGCTTACTGAACACAATCCTACAATCGACTGGAGTTCCCGAACCATTGTGATGGACTCGAATTATTGCCATGAGAATTGTTTTGGTGCAGTGGAGAAAACCCTGGAAGACAATCCGGCCTTATCTCTGTGTTCCACTGGGCATTCCATGTGCGTAATTAATATCTCAGAAGTTCCTGAAGAATATGAAGAGTTCAAAGACGTGTTTAATGAAGTGGAGGCAGAACAGCTACCTCCACATCGAGTGTATGACTGCAAAATAGATCTGGAACCGGGTTCAAACTTACCATGCAGTCGTGTTTACGCGCTGACAGAAAAGGAAAACCATCATTTGAAGGAGTACTTGGATAAATATCTTGCAAATGGATTTATTCGACCCTCCCAGTCTCCCGTCTCGTCTCCACTATTTTTCGTGCCAAAGAAGGAAGGAGACTTAAGGATGTGCATCGACTACAGGGCAATCAACCAAATTACTAAGAAAAATCGGTACCCTCTGCCATTAATCTCCGTACTTTTGGACCAGGTTAAGGGAGCCAAAATTTATACTAAACTAGACCTGAGGGGCGCCTATCATCTAGTCCGAATGCGTGAAGGAGATGAGTGGAAGACGGCATTTCGGACTAGGTTTGGGCTTTTCGAATATCAGGTAATGCCCTATGGTTTGTGCAATGCTCCGGCTGCTTTTCAGCACTTCATCAATGACATCTTGAAGGAATTTTTAGATCAGTGTGCAATTGTGTACATTGATGACATTTTAAAATACTCATCTGATGTGTCAAGACACCACGAGCAAGTAAAAGAGGTTTTGAGGAAACTACAAGAACATAAATTGTTTGTGAAATTGGAAAAGTGTGCCTTTGATGTTTCACAAGTGGAGTTCTTGGGTTTTGTTCTTTCACCTTCTGGAATATTGATGGATCGGGGGAAGGTGGAAGCAGTAATGAACTGGGAATCTCCTGGAAGTGTAAAAGAAGTCCAAAGCTTTATTGGCTTTGCCAATTTCTATCGGAGATTTATTAGTGAATTCTCCAGGAAGATTCTCCCTCTTACCAAGTTGCTGAGAAAAGGAATCAAGTTCGAATGGACAAAAGAGGCCGAGGAAGCCTTTCAATCTTTGAAGACGGATTTCACCACCGCGCCAGTCCTGTTGCATGCTGATCCTACTGAACCCTTCTATGTTGAGACGGATGCATCCGATCAAGCTGTGGGCGGAGTACTGTCTCAACGACATAAAACCACAGGTCAGTTGCACCCGGTCGCTTATCGCTCCAGAAAATTAACCTCAGCCGAGATTAATTACACCATCCCGGAGAAGGAATTACTGGCTATTAAAGACGCCTTTAAGGAGTGGCGACATTACCTGATGGGGGCTCAACATCAAGTGACTGTGTTTACGGATCATCGTAATCTAAAATTCTTAAAAACTGCCCGAACCCTTACACCAAGGCAGTTGAGGTGGTCCTTGTATTTTGCGGACTACGATTTCGTGATCACATATCGTCCTGGGGCCCAAAATGGAAAAGCTGATGCGTTGTCCAGAATAGGTACAGAAGCACAGAAAACCCTTACTGAGAATCAACCAATCATTCCGAGTGCAAGGATTATTGGGGCCACCACCTCAATCAGTCTAGAAAAAGATGTCGCAGAAGCCATGAGTCCGGAAGCCATGCAGAATTGGGCAAAAGAAGATTCAAATAGAGAGATCATCCAGCAGTTGCCCTACCATCGAAAGGCCTTGTATATTCCCACAATTGAATTGCAACAACAAATAATGCGAGAGTGTCATGATGACAAACTAGCTGGTCACAAAGGAGAAGCCAAAACCGAGGAATTGATAAAGAGACACTATTGGTGGCCGAAGATGGCTTCAGATATTGAGAGGTATGTTAAGTCCTGTGAGATCTGCGCTCAGGGGAAGTCGGAACGGCAAGCTCCAAAGGGTCTTTTGCAGCCCTTGCCCACTCCCCCTTACCCATGGCATACAGTCACATTAGACCTCATTACAGACTTACCCAATAGTCAGGGGTTTGATACTATCCTAGTAGTGGTAGATACCTTTTCCAAGATGGCCCATTTTACTGCTCTAAAAGGGGTTCCCTCTGCCAAACAGTTAGCTACCCATTTCAGCTCCCAGATCGTAAGAATACATGGAATACCGAAGATAGTGATCTCAGACAGAGGTTCCCAGTTTGTATCTCACTTCTGGAGGGCCTTTATGGAAGGGTTAGGAACGGAAGTTAGATACTCCACAAGTTATCATCCGGAAACTGATGGGCAGACAGAGAGGGTGAACCAAGAATTAGAACAGTATCTGCGACTATTCCTCTTAAAAGAGGAGGGAGATTGGTCAGATTATTTGTGGACGGCAGAATTTGCTCACAATAATGCAAATAACAGCTCGACAGGTTACTCCCCCTTTTACCTAAATTATGGCAGGCATCCAAATGCGACTATCCGGCAAACTGATATCTCAGTTCCTGCAGTTAAAGAAGCAGTATCGCATTTGCACCAAATACAGCTAAGGGCAGTAGACAATCTTACAATGGCTAAGAAAAAGTATAAAGGCTATGCAGATAGGAAAAGACGAGAAGGGCCAACTCTGAATATAGGAGACCCAGTCTGGTTGAGCACTAGGAATTTAAGATTAAAGGGTAATCGGAAATTTCAGCCCCGATTCATTGGCCCCTATCCGGTGGAAGAGAAAATCAATCAGGTCACCTACCGAGTGAAGTTACCATCTAAGTTAAAGATTCACCCAGTTTTCCACGTTTCTTTGTTAAAGAAAGCTTCCACAGATCTTAGAGCTCAATCGCACCCCAAAACCAATTCAGTTAGAGACTGGAACTGAGTTTGAGGTAAAAAAAATTTTAGACTCCAAAAGGTCCAGAGGGAAATTGTACTACTTAATTGACTGCAAGGGTTATGGTCCAGAGGAGCGGTCTTGGGAACTGGAAGAGGATGTTCATGCTCCTAGGTTAATTAGGTCTTTTCATCGACGATTCCCCACAAAACCGAGAGGGAAAGGAACTACCTTGTTGGGGGGTACTGTCAGAACCGCAAAATCAGGTGCCAGCATTTGCGGAGTAGATTCCTTTCCAATCTTTATTTCGGCCATTTTGCCATAAAAGATACACAATACACATATACAAAATAAGAATCAGTGCATTACAATATAAAACATTAGAATGATATACTAAAATGCATTAAAAGCTGTGAGTCTTAAAATTTAGGGAGAAATCAGGGTCTTTAAAATGCGATTACGAGTGTACCAGACATTAGTAAGGTATTTAGCCAAGGCAAAGACAGTTGGACCTGAGACGTCAGATTTTAAAATCCTGTACATTGGCGCGTATTCCCTGCAGCCCATATTTCTGATCAGCGGCAACAGCCAGTATTTCCTTGCAGCCTTATAGGCTGGGCAGAAAAAAGCCACATGTAGATCAGTTTCTTCCTTGGCATCACAGGCCGGACACTGCTTGGTGGAAGGGGGGGATGACCAGGAACTAGTAAATGATCGAAATGGCAGCGTGCCGTATCTCCATTGAAGGAAGAGCTTTCTGGCCAGCACAGGGGAAATGTCATCCAGGACCCCCTCAAACCTATATAGGTCCTTGCTTTGTACAAATGCCGACGATAATGACCCTTCGGCCTGGCTGTCTAGGGCCCTCGCTCGTTTTTGTTCAAAGTATGCATTAGCCAGAAATCTTTTGGAGATATTTGTTGCGGCGCTGGATGGATCATACCATAAATCGGATAGCCCTAGTTCCATACAATTGGTTTGGATGTATTTAATCCACGGGATGCGGAGCGCTTTTGGATGGATCAATAATTCCAGCAACTCCGCCCTGTATGCAGCAAGATTGTTGCTACTCCACAGCCTACGCCAGAAGGCTATGGGTCTCAGTCCTATTTCTTCGGCTATTGGTCGTAGACCTAGATCAAGCCTTAGGGGAAGGAGCGGGGTGCTGGGCGGGAGTGCGGCTATCTGCCTAATGAAATTGTTTTCTGTTAGTGACAGACTGCGGCATGATTTGTGTCCCCAAAGTTCAGCCCCGTACAATGTCGCTCCCCTGGCCTGGGCTTTATATATCTGGATAAGTGACCCCAGCGGGCGGTATGAAGAGCCAATCATCATCCGGGCAATACCCCCGGTAGTTTGTGTCAGTTTAAGGTTCGCCCTACTCTGATGGGATCCCCAGGACATGGTTTCGTTAAGAGTCACACCAAGATATTGAAATGTGGATACTCTCTCGAGCCGTACTGCTCCTAGAATCGGGTTCGGCCGCAGTTTTTGGCTCGGATTCAAAACCATGAACTTTGTTTTAGTTGCGTTAATTTCCAACCCTCTGTCAGTGCAGAAGGTCACAAATGAGTCGAGGATCCTCTGTATCCCCATAGGGGTTTTAGATAGCAGCAGGGTGTCATCTGCAAACATTATTGCAGGCACCCTGTTGCCATTCAATTTGGGAGCGTCGGTATAGTCAGTGGCATTCAAATGGGCGATTACCCCGTTGACGAAGAGGCAGAACAGGGTCGGAGCCAGCACACAACCCTGCCTTACCCCCCGGTCAACGGGGAACCTTTCAGTGAGCTCCCCGGACCTTCCACACCTCACTCGGGCATAATTGTTATAATGCAGCCTCTGCAGGATTAATAAGATGTCCGGGGGAACGTCCATCTCTGCCAGGACGCTCCAGAGTTTCCCCCTGGGGACCAGATCGAATGCGGCCCGTAAGTCCACAAAGATGGTATAGAGACTCCCGCCCTCGAGTATTGCTATCCTCCAGTAGATAATGTTTAGTCTAAAAACCTGATCCACTGTGGAAACCCCCTTCCTAAATCCTGCCTGGTAGGGACTGAGGGCACCCACCTCCTCTGCCCAGTCCTGAAGCCGGTTCAACAGAACCCTGCCGAACAGTTTCTGCGCAACATCAATTAAACTAATGGGTCTGGAGTTGACTGGGAGGAGAGGCGAGCCCTTTTTAAAGATGGGCACCACCTCCGCCCCCAGCCAAGTACTAGGGATTTCCATGCCACTGAGCACTCCATTAAAAAGAGCAGCAAGATAGGGGGCCCAGACAATAGGTTCCTGTTTAAACAGGTCTCCGGGCAGGCCATCCAGTCCTGGCGCCTTCCCCGAGGAGAGTCCGGCAATAGCAGCCGTAACCTCGCCCAGTGTTATTAAATCCCCTTCATAGTCTGACCAGCCAGCCCCGGTGTCAGAGATTAATTCTCCTGGTTCAGAGCTATATAAGGACTGGAAATGTGCCTGCCAGACATCTGGAGCAATGTTTGGCTCGATTGCCCTTTGGAGATTTCCCGACCCCCCACTCACTATCCTCCAGAACAGCCGCTGATCTTTCGTTGCTAGGGCCTTGGTGAGTTCTTCCCACTTGTTTTCCTCCCATTCAGCTTTGGCATGGGCAGCAAGGTTCTTATAAGCCCGTCTTCTTTCTCTTAAAATATCCCCCCCTAAACCCTCCTTGATGGATCTAACAAGTTCCCCTTTTGCCCTTCTGCATGCTTGGTTGTACCACGAGAACTTATAGTGCTGCCCCTTAGTTGGTTTCCGTATGTTACTAAAGAGGATAGGGCCCGCTACTTTTATAAGGTTCTCGTGAGCCTTACCTATTTTAACCTGTGCATCTTTGTTATTTACCTCCGCCTCCAAACTCCCCACAATTTCCAATATTGGAATCATTCCCTCATAAAGCATGGGGAGTTTCTTCTCACTTACAGCCAAATGCTCCCATCTGATTCTTCTCCTGCTATTTTCCAGGAGAAGCGCCGGTTTGCTCCCCTCCAGAGCGATCATTGGAGTCTGAGGGTCAGGGTGGGCTAGGTCGAGCTCTAGTGCATTATGATCGCTGTCTACCCTTTCCATTACCCTAAAGTCTCGAATGGTTGACCACTTCTCTACTTGGGCCATGACATAATCCAAGCGAGACTCTCTTCCCACCCTATTATAGGTGGTTCTGCTGGGTATGTCGGATCTCATTCTCCCGTTACAGGCTCTAAGTCCAAACCTTAGGGTGAGGGCTGTGACTTGTAATGCAAGTGGGGTCCATGCCCTCGGTGGGGGAGCTTCAACCGCGGGCACCGCCCATCTAGCCTCTTCTTCCAATGAAAAGCCCTCTGGGAGACCTGGTAGTGGCTCAAAATGCGAGTTGAAATCCCCTCCCACCAGATAGAATGAGTCCCTCGGTAGCTCGGTTAAATAGTTCGTAAGTTCAGCTATGGTCGGCGATTCCTTGGCAATTCCCACAGGCCTGGAATAGATGTTGATTAAAACAAGTTTAGTTTGATTTGGCCAGGATAGTGAGACCGCAAGAATATCGTCAGAGCTGACTGGTAACCGTGTAGCCTTGCAGCCTAGATGACAAGCAACCCATGTTGTAAGCCCGCCTGACGGGCGTCCTTTACCCTCCCACCTAGCTGGAATGAAGAATGACTGGAAACCTTGATGCCCGTGATCTTCTCTTGCCCAGGTTTCCTGGAACATGCAAACGTGTCCAGTCTCAATGTAATTCGCCCAGTCGGGATCGGTCAATTTGTTGACCAATCCGGCGACATTCCACCATATTAATCTCAAAAGTCCTGGGGTGCTGGGTGTCGTGCCAGAAGGAAGAACAGGGACGGTTGCAGGTTCTGGTGCAATCGATTGTTCAAGAACATTGCCATCAGTAGGGGTAGATGGATGAGGGTATGTTGGAAAGCCAGTCGCCAGAGTCGCAGGGTTGCTAGTTGGCAGTCAATCAACCCCGTCCAAACCATTCAGGCAGTTGAAGCGATTGAAGTGAAAATAGGGTGTGTCAGGTAATTGGCAATTTGGTCGTCGGGCATAATCTGTATGCCTATGTCTGCGTTCCACCCTTGTCCACTCTTCGTGCTGTTGATCGTAATGCATGCGAATTGGGGGAAAAAAGAAGGATACTGGCAGGGTTTGGATAGTAGAGTCCAGCGAGCGATTTACCCCTTCACAGATGTGCAGAACGGTGCCCGGGTCTCTAAAGGTTACCAAAATACAATCCCCTATTATCGACTTCCTCGTCTTCCCTAGCCAGGGGACCCTTCTGACCATTATGATCTCATTATTGAAGTGTGGTGGCAGGGGTCGGTTCCAATTCAGCCATTTGATGACTTTTTTCTTCAGGGATTGGAAATCTTCATTTTCTCCTCTTTGTAATTGTAATTGAGGGGCCCCTGCTAACACCACCGTAAGCCTATTGGCTTCTGGCGGCAGGTCCGGCCTCCGAGGTCTTGGGGCGGGTTGGGCCGGAGGGGGAGAGAAAGCGTTATCAGCTTGGGAAAGGTCAGAATTAGTCCCTGTCTGAGAGCTATGGGGGACATTGTGTAATGGTTCAGTAGGCCTATTAGTTATGTTGTTTCGCGGGGCCGGAACTTGAATGGCCATAAGCGGCCGTAAGGGGGGGGCAGTGGGTATACCCTGAGGAGGGGCTATGATAATACCCTGCTCGTCTCCAGTTCTCAGAGGATTAGCTATAGGAGGATTAGACCCCGTACATTTAGTTTGCTTACTAACTAAGGTGTTCAAGGTAGTAAGAGTAGCCTCTAAGATGGTGAGCCTTATCTCCACCTTTTTCAGACTTTCACTAATGGGCTGTAAAAGTGAGCGAAGTAAGAATTCAATACTTCCCAGGGATGTAGGAGAAGGTACTGGTTTAGACATATTAGCCGCTGGAACACTAATGGGAGTGACCGTGTTAGAACAGGTAACATTGGGCGGGATCTCAATAGGCGCCATATCGTTATCCCTGTCTAGGGAGGGTACAGTTTTGAGTTTTTTTCCAAAATCTAAATGGGAAAGTTTAGACTTCCCCTGTCCCCCCCTTGTCTTTCTTCTACGTTTGCTGGGTGGAGGGCCATGCAACTCCACCATGGCACTGTGCTTTGGCTTGTTTTTCTTATTTTTATTCCCCAGGGGGGTTTGGGTAACCAAGTCCACTGCCATTTGGGATGATATGGATGGGACGATCTCTATAATCTTTTCGGGCGAGATACTAGGGGTGTTCGAGGTCTCCCTTAATAGTAGAGGAAAGTCCTCTAATGATAGTAGATTTTGCCTATCAGTGGCAGTGCCATCCTCTTGGGAAGTAGGGTACGGGATTATGTCAGTGAGGGGCATGCTCTTCATGGATTCGATAGAGCGGCGACGCTCCGCCCTTCGCCTCTCCAAAGAGTTTTCTTTGCCCCCGTCCCCTTTGGAGGATTTGAAATAATTGTCCAGTGTGCCTGAGTTAGTTCCCCCCACCCTTGAAGGGGTTTCACAAGGTGCTGGTGTGGGCATCTCCGTATTCGAATCCTCCGTCGCCAAAGATTGAGTGGTTTCAAGTGAGGGAAGAGGGGTGGCCCAGCCCGGCCTCTGTCGGCCCCGGACGGCCACAGACGGTCCCGCCCTTGTCCCGGGCTTCTCCCGGGACGCTCCCGCGCGCTCCCGCGCAGCGGGAGTGCTAAGGTCTTTAAGTACTAGTTCGCGTTATGGGCGGGGTCGCGGCCGGCAGGGATAGCAGCCCAGCTGATGGTAATGGGGCACGCAGGGGCTCCTGGTCCACGGAGTCCCTGCTTCGCTCGCAACCCTGCCGGTCCGGAGAACAGCCGAAAGTCAGCAGCCCCTTAAGAACTACCGCGCTGCGGGACCCGCGTAGCGGGTTCGGCGAGGTAGGAAGTATGGCCCGGTGTCAGGAAACAAAGAGACTTCAGCAGTCCAATGCGGCTTCTCAGCAGGAGTGTCCCGTTAGAACGCGGGAGATCCCGCCTGTTTAAGCTCCGTGGGCGGGGTCGCGGCCGGCAGGGAGAGCAGCCCAGCTGATGGTAATGGGGCACGCAGGGGCTCCTGGTCCACGGAGTCCCTGCTTCGCTCGCAACCCTGCCGGTCCGGAGAACAGCCCAAAGTCAGCAGCCCCTTAAGAACTACCGCGCTGCGGGACCCGCGTAGCGGGTCCGGCGAGGTAGGAAGTATGGCCCGGTGTCAGGAAACAAAGAGACTTCAGCAGTCCAATGCGGCTTCTCAGCAGGAGTGTCCCGTTAGAACGCGGGAGATCCCGCCTGTTTAAGCTCCGTGGGCGGGGTCGCGGCCGGCAGGGAGAGCAGCCCAGCTGATGGTAATGGGGCACGCAGGGGCTCCTGGTCCACGGAGTCCCTGCTTCGCTCGCAACCCTGCCGGTCCGGAGAACAGCCCAAAGTCAGCAGCCCCTTAAGAACTACCGCGCTGCGGGACCCGCGTAGCGGGTCCGGCGAGGTAGGAAGTATGGCCCGGTGTCAGGAAACAAAGAGACTTCAGCAGTCCAATGCGGCTTCTCAGCAGGAGTGTCCCGTTAGAACGCGGGAGATCCCGCCTGTTTAAGCTCCGTGGGCGGGGTCGCGGCCGGCAGGGAGAGCAGCCCAGCTGATGGTAATGGGGCACGCAGGGGCTCCTGGTCCACGGAGTCCCTGCTTCGCTCGCAACCCTGCCGGTCCGGAGAACAGCCCAAAGTCAGCAGCCCCTTAAGAACTACCGCGCTGCGGGACCCGCGTAGCGGGTCCGGCGAGGTAGGAAGTATGGCCCGGTGTCAGGAAACAAAGAGACTTCAGCAGTCCAATGCGGCTTCTCAGCAGGAGTGTCCCGTTAGAACGCGGGAGATCCCGCCTGTTTAAGCTCCGTGGGCGGGGTCGCGGCCGGCAGGGAGAGCAGCCCAGCTGATGGTAATGGGGCACGCAGGGGCTCCTGGTCCACGGAGTCCCTGCTTCGCTCGCAACCCTGCCGGTCCGGAGAACAGCCCAAAGTCAGCAGCCCCTTAAGAACTACCGCGCTGCGGGACCCGCGTAGCGGGTCCGGCGAGGTAGAAAGTATGGCCCGGTGTCAGGAAACAAAGAGACTTCAGCAGTCCAATGCGGCTTCTCAGCAGGAGTGTCCCGTTAGAACGCGGGAGATCCCGCCTGTTTAAGCTCCGTGGGCGGGGTCGCGGCCGGCAGGGAGAGCAGCCCAGCTGATGGTAATGGGGCACGCAGGGGCTCCTGGTCCACGGAGTCCCTGCTTCGCTCGCAACCCTGCCGGTCCGGAGAACAGCCCAAAGTCAGCAGCCCCTTAAGAACTACCGCGCTGCGGGACCCGCGTAGCGGGTCCGGCGAGGTAGGAAGTATGGCCCGGTGTCAGGAAACAAAGAGACTTCAGCAGTCCAATGCGGCTTCTCAGCAGGAGTGTCCCGTTAGAACGCGGGAGATCCCGCCTGTTTAAGCTCCGTGGGCGGGGTCGCGGCCGGCAGGGAGAGCAGCCCAGCTGATGGTAATGGGGCACGCAGGGGCTCCTGGTCCACGGAGTCCCTGCTTCGCTCGCAACCCTGCCGGTCCGGAGAACAGCCCAAAGTCAGCAGCCCCTTAAGAACTACCGCGCTGCGGGACCCGCGTAGCGGGTCCGGCGAGGTAGGAAGTATGGCCCGGTGTCAGGAAACAAAGAGACTTCAGCAGTCCAATGCGGCTTCTCAGCAGGAGTGTCCCGTTAGAACGCGGGAGATCCCGCCTGTTTAAGCTCCGTGGGCGGGGTCGCGGCCGGCAGGGAGAGCAGCCCAGCTGATGGTAATGGGGCACGCAGGGGCTCCTGGTCCACGGAGTCCCTGCTTCGCTCGCAACCCTGCCGGTACGGAGAACAGCCCAAAGTCAGCAGCCCCTTAAGAACTACCGCGCTGCTGGACCCGCGTAGCGGGTCCGGCGAGGTAGGAAGTATGGCCCGGTGTCAGGAAACAAAGAGACTTCAGCAGTCCAATCATTCATTCAATTCAAGATTCATTGACTAAGGGTCAGGAGTTCCCTAGTTATAGCACTTGGACTGGACTAGTTCGCTGTTGGAGAAGTAAGATGGCCGCCAAGGTAGGACTGGAGGTGTGCAGTCTAGTCACTGAGCACACAGCTGCAGGAGAGTAGAGGTGAAGCGTGAGCGTTCTAGAAACGACGCACTTCACTGAAGATTTTCACCAGGAAGGTCATTCGTAGTAGCGTTCATGCCCCTAGAGCCTTAGTTCTGAAATAAATAATGTCTTGTCACCTTTTATAATTCGTGAGCAGAAGAAAAAGAATTATCGCGTAACTCAGCACCAGTGTCCGGTGCAAGTTACATTTTTCAAAGTTTGAAGACGAAGCTTTCACAGAACGAGCAAGAGCTTCATCAGCAGAGAGAGTTCAGCTAAGGTCACGTTCCCCGCAACTTTGGAGAACACCAGAGTCAAAAGCTAAGTGAAAATTGTCACGAACATTTGCGCAATAATTCCTTAATAAACTGAATTGTGTTTATCTGAAGCCTGTGAGAGAGAGTTCAGCAAAGGTCACGTTCCCGGCAGCTGTGAACAGCAGAGTCTAAAGCTAAGGGAAAATTGTCACTGAACATTTGCACAATAATTCTTTACTGAACTGAATTGTGTTTATCTGAAGCCTGTGAGAGAGAGAGACAATATTAGTTTCACTTCATAGAAACCAGGGAATGCAATTGAAAAACGTCACGTGTAAATTGTAAATACTTACCAGGACTGAAAGTGAATTAATTCAGGAAACCTGTGAGAGGAAAGGACAGAGTTAGATTAGTTAAGTTAAAGGACACATAATGCAAACCAAAGGCTGCATGTAAATTGTAAATAATCACCTGAGCTGGAAAAGTGTAAACTCTGAAACCCTGTAAGAGAAAAAGACAGTGTTCAAAAGAGAAGACACATTTAAAAGACAGCAGCTAGAAGAAAAAGAGAAAAAACACAGAAACCCAATAAAAGAAGTACTCCTCAGTTTAGTGAAGTAAGTGCACTTACAATATCAATAATATATGGACTAATTAGAATAAAAATAGACTGGTGGAACTGATGCTTGTCTTTTTCTATCAGTAACAACTAGCTGACGAGGAAGACAGAATCTCACTTAAAACAGAAGAGGAGCTAAGGTCCAGGAGAACTAGGGTGGGTGAGATACATAGTAGAGTAATTCTAGAGTAGAGTAGAAGTAAGGATAGTAATGATGTATTAATTTACAGGTTCCACTGAAAATTCAGACGACGTCTGCTGACAGCTGACGGAAGGAGCCATTCTGGACCAGTCTCTTCTTTGTTTATTATTTTATCCAATCCCCCCGTCCCCCAAGGTAATGTTAGAAGGTTCTTAGTAAGACCTACTGGCATTGCCGAGCGGGATTTGGGACCTAGCATCTCTGTTCCTGTGCAAGAACTGGTAAGCCATTAAAGTATATAAGCTTGAGTTCTGACACCTGACCGTCATGCGCTATTTTTGTAAGATTTATTTAAAAAACGTATGTCAGCTCTTTAATTTGTTGTGTTTTGCTGAACGATGCTGAGTACCTGTGTATGTGTTTGAGTATGCACGTTTATGTGTATGTATATAGGTTTCGGACACTGATGGCCACTTAGGGCCTTACCAAAGTCTTCAGCATCTGCCGTTCCACTGACTTCATGAACATTGGTCATAGGAAAACAATACAACTTCTAAGGACTTCGGTATAACATACAATTATATAACACCAAACCCATCCATTTGCTTTGTTTTATGAACGAAAAAGAGGGCTGTGAGAAGCTACATTTTATCTCTAGCCCAGAGATAGCTTTATTTGTCTCCCCAGCCTAATGTTTTAAAATAGATCAGAATAGAATGCATACAAAGAGTGGATTTCGGTCAGTCCTCTTAACCCAATAGTTTGTTCATCCTCTGCTTTATTGCTGTTATTGTATTGCCTGTATTTTCATTGTTGTGTCTGTGACTGCTGTTGTCTGTCTTCCCCCGCTGCCTGTATGTGGTCCGTGCCCCTTTTTCTTCCCTCTGTTCCCCTCGCTGTCCCCGTGCTCTCTCTGTCCGGTCTTTCCTTCTGTTCCCCTCGCTGCCCCGTGCCTCTCTGCCCATTCTGCCTTCTGTTCTTAGCTGCCCCAGTATTTCTGTATTCTGTATTTTGCCTCTGTGGCACTCATTTTTCCGGTATTTCTGTGCCCTTTTTTCCTTCTGTGCCACTCGTTTTTCCCTCGTTTTTGTGCCCCTTTTGCCTTCTGTTCCACTCGTTTTTTGTGCCCGTCTGCCTTCTGTTCCACTTGTTTTTCCCTTGTTTTTGTTCCTCTTTTGCCTTCCGTTCCACTCGTTTTTTTGTGCCCTTCTGCCCTCTGTTCCACTAGTTTTTGGGTACCCTTCTGCCCTCTGTGCCACTCGTTTCTCCTCGTTTTTGTGCCTCTTTTGCCTTCTGTTCCACTCATTTTTTTGTGCCCTTCTGCCCTCTATGCCACTTGTTTTTCCCTTGTTTTTTGTGCCCTTCTGCCTTATTTTCCACTCATTTTTTGTGCCCTTCTGCCCTTTGTTCCACTCGTCTTTCCCTAGTTTTTGTGCCCCTTTCACCTTCTGTTCCACTCGTTCATTGTGCCCTTCTGCCCTCTGTTCCACTCGATTTTTGTGCCCTTCTGCCCTCAGTGCCACTCGTTTTTCCCTCGTTTCTGTGCCCCTTTTACCTTCTGTTCCACTCGTTTATTGTGCCCTTCTGCCCTCTGTTCCACTCGTTTTTTTGTGCCCTTCTGCCCTCTGTGCCACTCGTTTTTCCCTCGTATCTGTGCCCCTTTTTCCTTCTGTTACCTTCGTTGTCCCTCACCGCCCTCACCGCTGCGTCCCCTGCTGCCCCGCCCCCCTGACTGCCCACTGCCCATTCGCTGCCCCTGTCTCCCGCCTCCCTGCTGCTCCTCCCTCCCACCTCTCCATGGGCCATATGTATGAACACATTGTCCCCTAGACACAGAATGGGTACAAACCTTTGATACATCTGGCCCCATATATGCCGGCCGCTGCGGGGCTGCGCGCTGGCGCGATGAGGGTGCGCCTAAGGCAAGCCCGTCTGCGCCCATTCGCGCCTGGACCGTGCCCAACACCAGTACCCCTGACCCCCGCATCCGCCACAACAACCGCGGCCACTACGACGCCAGCACTCTGCACGCTCTCAACTCCAGAGGGAGCCACACCTGCTTCAAGGCCGCCCCGAAACGCACACATGGCCCCTTCACCTGCCGGAACTGCAGCTACACCAGCCTCAGAGCCGACAAACCACCCGCCAAGAAAGACTCCAACCACCTCCGATGCATACTACTGAATACCCACTCCGTACGCAAGCATGCCGTCGAGCTCTGGGACCTGCTCGACACAACATCCCCGGACGTCGCCTTCCTGACAGAGACCTGGTTTAACGACTCCTCTGCACCTGACATCGCCATAGCCATCCCAGACGGCTACAAGATCACCCACAGAGAACACACCAACGGAGTCCGAGGAGGAATCGCCATCGTCCACAAGAACAGCATCAGGGTCTCAGCTAGCACCTACGACGCGCTCAGCACCGCCGAACACATGCACTTCCAGATCTACAAAGACCCTACCTCCACCCTCAGAGGCACCCTCGTCTGCCGACTGTAGGAAGGTGGATACCTGACTATGGTTACCCCAGATTTTTTGCCTAGTGTTTAGCTGGTTTTCGACTTAGTTGGCCTGGTATCCTGCTATTCAGGGCCCCAGGCTATCTGCTCTCTCTTTAAAATGGACTCCATGTACCCTAGGTGCATATCTAAATTGGATTGGGTCACCTTACCAGCCCCTGTACAGTGTACTATAGGTACCCAGGGCATAGGTGCATCCAAGGCCTACCAGGGGCTGCAGCATATCTTTTGCCACCCCTGGCTGGCCATCCAAACTGACACAACTGGCTGATCACTCAGCTGGGGCAAGGTGGTATAATCACCCCTTGCTTAGATATAGTATACCTATATCTAAACCTATCTGGACACATATATATCTATAAGTCACTCCTATGGCAGGCCTTAACAATCCTGGAGGCAGAGTGCTTGGTTTTATGTGAGATGGTGCTCTGGCATGAGCTGAGCCTGTCTACAGCGTTAGGAGCCATTTCCTTACTGCTGTTCCAGTGATATTGCCATACCATATACTCTGAAATGCATTATAATCTTCGCAGTTATTGCTAACTTTGGTTTGGCTTTATCAAAACATGTCGCGTTTGGTGTCATACACTTTGGAATACTACCCCCTTGCCAGTTCTGGTGACGGGGGTAGCATTCCACCCTACTAGAGGGTAAAGACATGTTACTTTACTTAAAACGCGGTTAATCCTAACCAGAGCCTCAGCATCACAAAATGGATGCTGCTGCCCCGACACAAGTCTGACCTCCTGCTGCTGACCGAAAATTGGCAGGGGAGGCCTGGACAAAGAGTTTCCTGTCACAGGGAGGTGCTACGTCGCCCCAGACAGGAGATAGAGGATTGGAGCAAGGAGAACTGAATGAAACTAGACACTGCCTGGGGCACACAAGGTGTCCCAGGAAAATTCCAGTCAAACCGCTTCTGGGGCACTCCAGCCCCAGTCCTGGTGCGAAACTGGACAAAGGGAAAGGGGTGTAACCACCCCCTTCCTGGGTCCCACCCATAGGAGGGACCTAGCAGGTAATCCAGCCCCTTGATTTGGAATAAAGGTAGGAGCTGTGCCAATGCAACTCAGATTATCCTGACTGAAACTTATGAAACAAAACTCGGGACCCTTCGACTTCCCACTCGACGTGGAAGACTGAAGAATCTCCCTTGTGGTCAAGGTGTGACCACCCTGTGTAAACAGGCACCATCCAGTGCATCACTGTTTGCTTTGTTGCAGTTCCCGCCAGAACTCGAGCAACAGAGATCAACAAGACCCAGCGTTCCTGCCTTTCAACAGCCCGATCCACAGTCCCTGCAAAGCTGAGACCCGTGGAGGTGACCTGAAGCGTGGGGCCGGCCATCTTGGAAAAACTACAAAGTGCTGACCGTGCAGCTCCTGAGGCTCCCTCAAAGCTGTGCATTGGGGTTTGAGAAGCCCAGCCCGAGCAGCTTTTGCACCGAAGATCTCCCCTCCACACTCATTGAGTGCTGCGTGGGGCCCTTTTGCACTTTCCTGCTTGACGCGTTGGTCCAGTCGCTTGACCGTTGCCTAGTGGCCCCTGAACTAACGAACCAATGAATTTAAACTGCTGGTCTAGTTGCTTCAGACTGGTCCTCGCTTCCCTGAAAAGGAGCACTCTATTTGACCTTGGTGGTCCGAATGAGAAGCAATATTCTATTCCTGTGTGGGTTGCCTTTGCCAAGGCTTGTTGACTACAATCCGGAAGCCGACACCGCCGACAGCGAGAACCTTTGTGAGACAGCTTCCATCCTGGTCACTGCTGAGTGACCCTGACTCTGTCCCCTCTGCTTTCAGGTACTCTACATCTTCGATCCATCCTTGGATCCAACCGGACTCTTCTCTCCTGGCCGCCTGCAGCATCTTCATCTCCAGGCTCCATAGATCTACACGACGAAACCCGACACACTTTGGCACCTATACACCCGCTTCCTGTGGGTGAGGTAGCGATCTAACACCGGTGCTCCTGTAGTGGTATACACCTCTAGTGTCTAAGTTTAAAGTGTGGTAATTCTATTCCAGTCGGAAGACTCCAAAAACTGTAACTCAATAACTTTTACGCGGATCACTGACATATTATCGAAAGACACATTATCGAGATACAAAAATATCGACACAAAAATATCGAAATCAAAAATATCGAAGTTATATCTACATAATGGTAAGTACAAAAATATCGAAAAAATAATATCGTTGTACAAAAACATCGAAATAAAAAATATCGTTTTTTTAAATGTATTAATAATAATGTAAAAATAATTTAAAAATACATATACATTTACAAATATTAACGCATGTTTTTACAACGCAGATACTTTTACAACGCATACCATTACAACATAAGTATTGGTAAGTATATAATAATTTTTTATGTAAATTAATGAAAATAAATATAATATAATTTAATTTAATTTAATTTAATTTAATTAATTTAATTTAAATTTAATTTAACTTTAATTTTTACACTGTACCCCTGTACCCCAAAAACCCAAAACTGACCCTGAACCCTAAAAATACCCCTTTACCCAAAAACTAAAAACTGACCCTGAACCCTAAAAATACCCCTTTACCCAAAAACAAAAAACTGACCCTGTGCCCTAAAAATACGCCTTTACCAAAAAACTAAAAACTGACCCTGAACCCTAAAAATACCCCTTTACCCAAAAACTAAAAACTGACCCTAGCCCTAAAAATACCCCTTTACCAAAAAACTAAAAACTGACCCTGAACCCTAAAAATACCCCTTTACCCAAATACAAAAAACTGACCCAGTGCCCTAAAAATACCCCTTTACCCAAAAACTAAAAACTGACCCTGAACCCTAAAAATACCCCTTTACCCAAAAACTAAAAACTGACCCTGAACCCTAAAAATACCCCTTTACCCAAAAACTAAAAACTGACCCTAGCCCTAAAAATACCCCTTTACCAAAAAACTAAAAACTGACCCTGAACCCTAAAAATACCCCTTTACCCAAAAACAAAAAACTGACCCAGTGCCCTAAAAATACCCCATTACCCAAAAACTAAAAACTGACCCTGAACCCTAAAAATACCCCTTTACCCAAAAACTAAAAACTGACCCTGAACCCTAAAAATACCCCTTTACCCAAAAACTAAAAACTGACCCTGAACCCTAAAAATACCCCTTTACCCAAAAACTAAAAACTGACCCTGAACCCTAAAAATACCCCTTTACCCAAAAACTAAAAACTGACCCTGTGCCCTAAAAATACCCCTTTACCCAAAAACTAAAAACTGACCCTGAACCCTAAAAATACCCCTTTACCCAAAAACTAAAAACTGACCCTGAACCCTAAAAATACCCCTTTACCCAAAAACCCAAAACTGACCCTGAACCCTAAAAATACCCCTTTACCCAAAAACTAAAAACTGACCCTGAACCCTAAAAATACCCCTTTACCCAAAAACTAAAAACTGACCCTGAACCCTAAAAATACCCCTTTACCCAAAAATAAATCTAATTAATGTAATTAATTAACATTAATTAATTACCAATTAATTTTTAATTAACAATAACAATAAATTATATATCTTAGCACATTAAATCTAATTAATGTAATTAACTAATTAATATTAATTATTACCAATTAATTATTAATTAACAATAACACTAAATTAAATATATTACCACATTAAATCTAATTAATGTAATTAACTAATTAGTTTCAATTAATTACAAATTAATTATTAATTAAAAAATATTTAAAAATATATATTAATTATTTAATTATTATTAAGTTACTTCCCACCCTATTCCCCTATAAACCCACAACCCGCTCTAATACTAAAACGCAAAATGTTAACATAATTACTAATTTTCAAACATACATTTCTAAACATATTTAGCAAACATATAAACAACATAATAAAATATATAACACTAAACAACAAAATTTCGATATTACTAACATACATACCTTAATCTCGATATTCTGTCTGTCGATATTATGGCACATCGATATACTATACCATCGATATTAAAACATCGATATTATTGTATATCGATATTTTGTTTTCGATATTTTGTCTGACTACCCTTTTACGCACCATTGACTTTGCATTGGTGCATGCGTGTGCTTTTAGCGCTGCACCCGATTCCCGTGGGCTACTCCCGTCCTAACTGCTGTTAGTCCAGTGTAGTCCCAGAGATTCCCAAGGCCCTAGGCCTTAGCACTGTTCAAAAGGTGGTACTTATAACACTTTATTGATATATGGTTTGAGTGGCCACCGGCCCTATCCATAATTGTGCAACTTTCATATGTTTAACTGTGCTTTTGTTTAAACGCTTGTGCTTCCATACTCATAAAGAGTACAGGGGATTATTCTGAGAATAAATACATATATTTTTATAATATATAACTTGTGTGGTGTCCTTTCATTTGATATTACAGGATTGCATATGGTAAAACAGCTGGCTTCACATGCCCTCTTGAGTTAAGCCATTAGGCTGCTTAGTCCATGCCACCATTAGGATAGCTTGTCTTTTTAAGGTTGACTTACAAGAACCACCATAAGGGATTGTTTGGACTGATACAAGGTGCCCACAGAATTGTGGACATCATACATCAGGCCAACTTCTCACACCGACCCCCCGACCCAGCCCCCAGTTCAGTGACTCCATCGCTGACTTGATCAGCACGCACGCCCTGACCTCCACCAACTACATCCTCCTCGGAGACCTGAACTTTCACCTTGAGAACAACAATGACAACAACTCAACAACCCTGATCGATAACCTCGCCAACCTTGGACTGGAGCAACTCTTCACAACACCCACCAACTCCGCCGGCTACACGCTCGACCCCGTCTTCTCCTCAAGCCTGCGCGTCTCCGTCAGCCACACCACCGAACTTCTCTGGACCAACCACCGCTGCATCCACTTCGCCTTCCAGAAACCCACCACACACCACCGCACCCAACAGATCTCCCGCCGCTGCTGGAGCAAAATCACCGAAGACCAACTACCCACAAACCTCGCTCTCAGCTCACCCACCGAACCCTCCAACACCGATGATGCTGCCCACAGCCTCAGATGCTGGATCAAGGACTGCGTCAACACCCTCGCCCAGCTGAAAAAACACCCCCACAGAGATACCATAAAGAGGGCCAGCTGGTTCACCCCAGAACTCCTAGCCTCCAAGCAAGCCTGCCGGAAACTAGAGAAGAAATGGCACAGTGAACAAACTCCGGACGCCATCCGCAACCACCACCACCTCATCAGGTCGGTCAAGAGGACCTCCTTCAAAGACCGCCTCGACAACAATGCACACAATAGCAAGGAGCTCTTCAACATCGTGAAGGAACTCTCCAACCCCAGCTCCATCACCAACGACATCCCGCCGTCGCAAGCCCTGTGCGACTCCCTCGCCACCTTCTTCCACCGCAAGAGAGCAGACATCCACGACAGCTTCAACACCCAGACAGCCTCAACAGACAGCAACACAACAGACCCTCTGCACACCGTCGACCACGACCCCCTGCTAGCCTGGGCCAGCAAGAGCATCGATTACACCATCAAGACCATGTGCACAATCCACTCCGGCTCTCCATCAGACCCATTCCCGCACAACGTCTTCAACAGAGCAAGCAGCTCCATCGCACTCCACCTGCGCAACGTCATCAATCTCTCCCTCGAGACTGCGACCTTCCCAGAGATCTGGAAACACGCCGAGATCAACGCCCTACTCAAAAAACCTAAGGCAGACCCAAGAGACCTCAAGAACTTCTGGCCCTTCTCTCTGCTTCCCTTCCCGGCCACGGTCATCGAGAAAACGGTCAACAGACATCTAACCTGATACCTCAAAGAAAACAGAATCCTGGACCCTTCCCAGTCAGGGTTCCGCAGCAACCACAGCACTGAGACTGCCCTCATCGCCGCCACCGACGACATGCGGACCCTGCTGGACAGCGGCAAGACAGCAGCACTCATCCTCCTAGACCTCTCTGCCGCCTTCGACACCGTCTCCCACCGCACATTACACGCACGCCTCCATGCCCCAGGAATCCGAGACAAGGCTCTGGATTAGACCACCTCCTTCCTCTCCGGCAGAACGCATAGCATCCACCTCCCCCATTCTGTTCCAAAGCCTCCGAGATCATCTGCGGCGTACCCCAGGGATCCTCCCTCAGCCCAATGCTGTTCAAACTGTACATGGCCCCGCTTGCACACGTAGCCCGAAAGCACAACCTCAACATAATCTCCTACGCTGACGACACTCTCCCTCACCAAGGACCCCATCACCGCCAAAGCCAACCTCCACGAAGGAATGAAGGTCGTCGACAACTGGATGAAGACCAGCCGTCTGAAGCTGACCTCGGACAAGACGGAGGTCCTCATCCTCGGCTCCAACCCTTCAGCCTGGGACGACTCCTGGTGGCCGACAGCACTGGGGGGGTGAGCAGCCTTTACAACGCGGGCATTACCACGCGCTGCCATTACTATGCTGCTTTTACAATGCAAGTCATTACAACGACTTGCGCTGGATGGTGCTGTTGGATAGGGAATAGTTTAATTTTCTATTCCAACACCTTCCCTACTGTAACGTGGGCTGGAGTTGGAAGAGAAAATTAAACTATTCCACTATCCAGCGCTTACAGCGCAAGTCGTTGTAATGACTTGCGTTGTAAAAACAGTATTGTAATGCACGCGTGGTAATAGCCTGCGTTGTAGTGTCATACAACCCACTGGGGGCAGCCCCAACACCCACCGACCAAGCACGCAACCTGGGAATCATCCTCGACTCAACGCTCTCAATGACCAAGCAAATCAACGCCGTCTCCTCCTCCTGCTTCAACACCCTCCGGATGCTTCACAAGATCTACAGATGGATCCCGACAGATACAAGAAAGACAGTCACCCAGGCTCTCGTCAGCAGCAGACTCGACTATGGAAACACCCTCTACGCGGGAGCCCGACCAAGCTCATCAAACGACTACAACGCATCCAAAATGCCTTGGCACGACTGATCCTCGACGTACCACGCCCCGGCCACATCACCCCCCACCTGAGAAACCTGCACTGGAACCCTGTCAACAAGAGGATATCCTTCAAGCTCCTCGCCCACGCACACAAGGCACTCCACAAGACCGGCCCAGTCTACCGCAACAGACAGCTCTCCTTCTACATCCCCAACCTCCAGCTGCGCTTTGCCGACCTCTCACTCGCCATCGTCCTGCGCATCCGAAGAACAACCACCGGTGGGAGATCCTTCTCCCACCTCGCCGCCAAGACATGGAACACCCTCCCACTGAGCCTACGACAGACCCGAGACGTGCTGACCTTCAGGAGGGTACTCAAAACCTGGCTGTTTGGTCAGTAGCCCCCCCACCCCCAGCACCTTGAGACCCTTGCGGGTATGTAGTGCGCTTTACAAATGATTGATTGATAGTCTGTTCAAGCATGATTCACATTTTGCGTCCACGCACCACAGTAGACAGCATGGGGCCGTGGGTCAGCCCACTTCATCCATTGGCCTTCTTGGACAACATGTTTCTTGATCAGAAGAACATGGCTGCCTTAATAGAAGTGCACTTTTTAGGCGTCACCTTAGACAGTGCATGCACTTTTGAGATGTTTTGTTCCTAAAAGTTAACAA
Organism: Lissotriton helveticus; assembly: GCF_964261635.1. Taxonomy (NCBI): domain Eukaryota; kingdom Metazoa; phylum Chordata; class Amphibia; order Caudata; family Salamandridae; genus Lissotriton; species Lissotriton helveticus. The sequence continues at coordinate 388,644,389 of NC_136071.1, forward strand.
AGTGGTACAAAAGGGGCTGGTGATGGACGGAGCATCTGAACCAATCAAACACTCACACCCAGTCAATAATCAGCTTGATTCCGGTCCAGGGAAGACATGGCTTGGCAGTTTGGGCTGGACTGCTCCCATGAGGCACAGGGTCAGACTGATTTGCATATGGCCATGTCTGAACTGGGGTGGCAGAGTGAGCTAAAGAACGATGATGGATTAAACCCAGATCAGTTGACTGGGGGTGAGTGTTTGTATTGTCAACGCTCCGTCCATCATCACCTTTGGTTTTTCCTAAAGGTTAACAAGCATTGCCATAGCCAATAGGTATCGCCTTTGGGACCTTATAAGTGTTTAGCCATGCAACAGTTGATGTTGTTGCACCAAAGATATTATGCTGCATAACTAAATACGTATAAGGTCCCAAAAGCGAGACCTATTGGCTATGCCAATGCTTGTTGTTTTCTTTTTCTAGGCACCGTGGCTTTCTGAGGGCTTGGGATTTCAAAGGGTATAATGATTTAAAGGCTTTTAAATTAATATTATAAAGGAAAGCTCACTTTTAGATGCTTTTAAGTGTAGTTTAAAAAAAAATGAAAATGGTCTGCTGACTTTTTAGATCGCTTTTAGATATCTAACCTTAGTATGTAGAGTGGGTGTTATATTCCCGGGTTATGTCTATGTAGTATTTGAATAGTGCTCAGCCTTACTGATTGGAGCCAAAACCCTTCCTTGTTTTATGCATGTACTGAAGCAGCATATTTCTAAGATTGTCCTCACAATAACATTTCAGCAGTAAGTAAACTTTTGCACATATTTGCGTGTGTAGCAGTGTTGGATTCGTTTCCCTGCAACTTGTTTACACACATACCTTCACACAACATTATCACAATGCCTTGAACATCATGTACAAGGTCTTTTTTTGCAGTCTATACAAATGTCATCTCTATGTTCATCTACGGGGTGACTTATCTATACGCATATTGCAAGGCTGCTTTCTATTATAAAAGATGATCATCCTGATAGATTAGCAGAGGAGGCACTTCTGTTTACACCGAGGTTCCCTGCATACTGAGACTTCACCACGCAGTGGTCTGACATCTCGTGAGGGGTGTCCAGTTTGTGACCAATATAGGGTCTTTCATTCTCTTTCATCAGGTAATTGGTTTGGATCATCCCTTGGTGGGATTCTTGGCTCTACACCTACAAACACTCTAGGTACACTTAGAGCAGGGTTTGCATGTTAGGAGTACGCTTGATTACTGCCTTGGTTTAAATGCCTGAATAAATACACTGTTTTGCACCATGGTAGAACTATATCTACTATTTACACTTTTGGTGCTTGTAATCAATTTTATCTGCTTCTGTCTATTAATCATTGCAGCACATGTATTTTATACGATAATAACATTGGTTCAATAAAGTTATTGAAAATGCCCCACTGTGTATTCTCTGTATACTTCTCGGAGAATATGTGAGCATGAATGACTCAGCGAAAGGTGATGTACAATTTCAACGATCCCTGAGGTTTCAGGGTTTTCAAGTTCAGAGGTTGCCAGAAACCATCTTCTCCCTGCTAGGGTTAGGGGGCTGACGGTGGCACTGTGAGCTAATTAGCTCACAGTGCTTGGTATATAGGCCAACAAATCCTGTGGGGTGTCTGGAATCAGTCTATGCTAAAAGCCCCTAGTTTATATTGTCCAATAAACGTGCAGCCCCTACTAATTAGTAGGAACTACACAACAGTAGTTAACCACAAAAACAGTCAGGCTTAAATTAGAGGCACAGTGTTAAGTATTATTGCAGCATCCAAACAGTAATAAAATGGCACTGCACAAGAGATACTGCACTCCAGTTTAGAAACGGAGTAAACAAATGTAAACACAATTACCAAAATGACAAAAATCCAATCAGTAGAACCAGGGATATGCACTTTAGAAGGTTTAATTATAAACAGCACCAGGAAGTGGGTATCTGGTTGCACTTGACTGGGATAAAATCACAAGTTCAGGCAGACTGCAATAGAGTGAAGGCTGGATACACGGAGTAAGGACCAGGTTAGTCCCATTGAAAAATGTACCGTCTCAGAGTCTGGTCCGCAGGGTTTAAAACTTCAGAATTTCACAGGAGGAGCTCAACTGAAGCCAGCCAAGGGTCAAGGACCTGGGGAAGCACCTCTTGGGAATCAGAAACTCACTCTAACAGATGCCAGCAATGCTCAGGCAGTTGCAGGTCCAGTTGCAGCAGGTCAGATGGACAATTGTAGGGAGGCCTCTGGAACTTGTTGTGTCCCTGTAGCTCAGAACAGGAGGTCAGTCAACTGACCTCGGAGTAACTCTGGTAGGCCTGGGTTCAATTGATGGTCCTCTCCCCTTCAAACAATAAGGCAGACCTCAAGTAGCAGAGCAGCCCTCTGAAGAACAAGGCAGGCCTCAAGAGTCAACGTAGTCTTCTGGTAGGTGCAGGGCAGTCCTCAGAGAAACATGGCAGGCCTCAAGCAGTGGGGTAGTCCTCTGAAGTACAAGGCAGCCCTTCTGAAGTCGTCCACAGGTCCCGGACTATACTGAAGAGTGAGTCTGAGGGCCCTATTTAGGTTTAGGCCATGCAAAAGGTTTATTTTGCCAGGCTGAATTGACAGTTTATAACTACACACAGGCTGCAATGGGAGACCAGAGACAAGTTTTAAAAGGGTACTTAAGTGGGTGGCACAACTAGCGCTGGAGGTCCACTAGTAGCATTTCATGTATAGGCCCTAGGTGCATGTAGTACCATATACTAGGACATTATAAGTAAATAATATGTTTAAATTGGGTGAAAGCCAACTTTTAGGGGAGTGAGCACAAGCGCTTTAGCACTAATTAGCAATGGTAAAGTGGACAGAGCCCTATGGCCAACATAAATGAATTTCAGCAGATAGGAGGAGAGAAGGCAAAACAGCTGGGGGAAGACCACACCAAAGGCTGTCAGGTCTAACACCTTACCTCAAAGATCTTAAGAAAGGGATGTCTAACTGAAAGAGAATGCAACTTCCCTAATCTCTTGGCTGACGTGATTGCCATTAGGAAAGAGGTTTTCGACGTTAGGATACTGACATCGACTCGGATTTTTAGAGGTTCCAGTTCCAACAGTAAGTCCCAAGCAGGTAGTTGTTGAACTATCAATGTTGTCAAATTCCTGAAACCTTTAAAAATGCTATTAACTACACCCTGGTCATCTGCCAAATTATTACAGAATGCACAAACCACCTTAGTTGTTGGCCACTGTATTCTCAATGTTGGGACTTTTACATCTAAAGAAAACCCATCTTGAACAAAGGACAACATACTTGACAGCTCTGTTAGAGGAGGAACTAGATTTCTCGAAAGGCACCACTAAGCAAAACACTGCCAGTGCTTGTAATATGATTTTAAAGTGGAAGATCTCTTGGAAGCCGGTAAAGAAAAGGCCACCTCTTCTGAAAGTTCTCTACTTTTCAATCCTTCCCTTTCAAGTTCCATGTCACTATCTTTAGTCTAGCCAAAGATTCCATGGACAGTTTGGTATTCTTCAGAGAGCAAGTAACCTTCGGAAGAAGTATCTCCTGGAGAGTTGACATTGACCTTGGAGAGAAAACCAACCCTAGCAGGGCTCCATCAGTGTCACCACTGTGTGCTGATCCTGGTTAAGGTCCTTAGAGTCATAGGAAATTGACAAAGTATATAGCTCCCCTGCCACCATTGGAATGATAAGGGATACGCCTCCCACACCTCCTTCTCTCTGTACCGCACACAAAAATGCTTCAGAGGGGAATTACTGAATGTCAAAAAATATATAGTACTGGGTTCCTCTATCTCTGAAACAACATAAGAAAGACTTCTGCATTTCTGAGAGTATGGAATCGCTAGGCTCAGTCTGTTGGCCTCTACATCCAACCCCCCCCCTGAATGTAAAGTGCTGAGATCTCCACCGTTATTTTCTTTTCCTAAGTGAAGATCTGCTCCAAAATTTAGGCCAAAGAATCGAGTCTGATATTCGTACTTCCCTGCATGTCCTTATAGGACCAGGCTGTTATGTTGTTGGTTCTGACTATTACTCTTGGCCCTTTGTGTAGGGAGAGAAACCCCTCAGAGCTAATCTGATAGCTTCTAGTTCTCTCCAGTGGGAAGGTTTGATTGCTTGAATTGTTGACATCTTGTCCTGCAACTGCTAGGAGTCCATCCATTCCCCCACCCTATTGTACTGACGTATGTGTTTAGCATCATCGCACTGGGAGGTGATAAGATTGTCCTATTTAAGATGTTCTCCAGAATGAGCCACCACCATAGCTCCTCAGACTGTCCTGAGAACTAGGTAGAGGTAATGTCAAATCCTGTGACAGCGTTGGGGACTAGACTGCCAACCATTACAATCAGGTTTCAATGATGCAGGATATGCCTCATTACCCTACTCAGAGGAAACTTCACCACAGGGACCAGAAATATTATTGCTGCAAAGTCTCCTAAACGCCAATGCAATGGAAGAAAACAAAGGCGCTCAGCCTGCTATCACTCCACAAGTATGTAGGAGACACTTTGATTTGAAGGCAGGTTTTTAACTTTGTTAAACTCCCTATGTAAGAGATGTGCTTGCAGTGAAAGAATGCAAGCTTTATCTCTCTCTGAGTAATTATACAAATATTCATTTAAATGGAACATACTAATGTTTTTTTACAAGTTTACAAGTTTTCCTATTGTTCTTGCAGAGTCAATAAATGCAATTACATGCATTAAGAACGAAAAGGGACAAATGACAAAAACAATGTCATTCTATTATTCAATTAAAAACGATAATTAGTTCAAGATTAAAAGGCGACTACGAATTCATTGTTAAAAGAATGGAACTTTAGTGTTCAAAATGTTCAAGTACAGCAGTTTCTTCTAATTTCTCATTTCCGTATTAAGTGGTACTTGGATCCAGGCCGTAAGACTATCAGTGCCGAAGGTTAAAGTACCTCTGGGTTTGTGGAGCGATTGGGATTGCGTCCTCGGATGTTCAAAGTGCTTAGTGCCAGTATTCAAGGTCCTCGAGTGCTAAGATCAAGTAGTGCATTCTAAGTTCTCAGTACCCTGGAGTCTATTGGTGCCAAAGATTCTGGGATATTAAAATGTCTCTGGGTCCGTAGGTTTGTTGGCCTTGCACCCTTGAGTTTTCGAAGAGGTTAGTGTAGCCTAGGTTTTGGAAGTGCTTAAATACTACGAGTCCTCTCAAGGACTCTTTTCTAATTTACGTGTTATTTGAATCTGGAACATATTTTCAAGCTAGGGGCTCTCAGGACTCAAAGGTACTTGGGAGTGGAAAGACCTGTAGACTTACTCTCTCACATGGGTTGATGACACAAGGAGCCAGGAACCAGGTGCCAGGAGCAAGGAGTAAAGGTAGGACAGACCAAGGACGTACATTAAGGGGAGAAAAGGTGAGCGCTTGCTCCGTGTCGCGCAGCTGGGTGGCTGTGGTCTGATGTTGATGCAGATGGGCCAAGGACTCCGGACTCTACTTATCATATCCCCCACACCATCGCATCAGCCAGAACCTACCAGGTTATTGCTCCACCCAACCAGAAGCTATAAAGCAGTCCAGCCGATCATTCAGCATTTACCTCCTCCGCTCCTGTGCTCCTCAATAGCTCAGTAAGGAACAAGCAATATCAATAAAGCATTCAGCTGCTGTTGTGTTGTGGGCCCTAGGCCCACATGCTGGTGAAAGGACTGATACAGACACAGTGGCAAGGGTCACTCAACTGGCCACGAGCACGTGCACTGGGGCCCTTTTATTAGCTGGCTCATGTCACACGTGACGCCTGTGAGGGATGCGTGTGGGGTTCAAGTGTGCCCACTCCCATAGGGGAGTGGCTACTAAATCAGCGCCTGTCGAGACACCAGAACGTGACTCGGAGGATATAGGAGAGTAGGATCTGCTTACTTTGGTTACCCCCACTTTTTGCTGTGTTTCACTGATTTATCGACTTTAGTCTGGCTGGGGCCCTGCTAACCAGGACCCCAGACTAGCTGCTTCCTCTCTAAATTGATTGCATGTACATTAGGTGCACTCCAGATTGGTTACTGGGTTACCCTTGTGAGTCCCTAGTATATGGCACCTTAGGTATCAAGTGCATAGTTACCCCAGAGGCCTACCAGGGGCTGAAGCATGTATTATGCCACCCCTGGGAAGCCTTCCAAAATGGCACCACAGGTCTGCTACTGCAGCCTGGGTAAGGTGGTACTGTACCCCTTACTTAGATATAGCATACCAATATCTATCTAAATATATAGACACATATAAACCTATAAGTCACTCCTATGGCAGGCCTTGACAACCCTGAAGGCAGAGTGCTTGGTTTTGGGTGAGAGTGTGCCCAAGCATGAGCTGAGCCCCTCTGCAGCTTTCGGAATCCCTTCCTTATAGCTGTTCTATGATACAGCCATACCATATACTCTTAAGTGCATTATAACCTCGCAGTAAATGCTAACTTTAGAAAGGCTGCATCAAAACATGTCATGTTTGGTGTCAAACACTTTGAAATCCTTCCCCCCCCCTCCCCGCCAGTGCTGGTGGCGGGGGTAGAATTCCACCCTTCTAGAGGGAGAAGACATGTACACACTTTTTTTTTTTTTGCAGAGTTTTATATAGCGCGAACTAGACCCGAACTGAATCAGGTATCAGAGCGCTTTACATAGCACCAGTTACGTTACATGAGGACACGCATTCATTTTAGGCACGGGGAGATTAAGTGATTTGCCCAGAATCACAGGAGGTTTTTTGGCGTCGTTACCGAGACTCGAACCCAGATCCCCAGGTCCGAGATCGCGCGCCCTAGCCGTTAGGCCAACCCCTCTCCCCTAACTTACTTACCCAATAATAGTTAGAAAGAACCCCAGCATCACAAAATGGATGCTGCTGCCACAGACACGAGTCTAACCTCCTGCTGCTGGATGAAACTCCAGCAGGGGAGGCTTGGACAATAGGTTTCCTGCCCAGGGAGGTATAACCACCTCCCCAGACAGGCTTTAGTGTATTGGGGCAGGGTGGGTGCATTCAGTGAATTCCTTTCAGACAGTGCCTGGGGCACACAAGGTGTCCCTGTGCATACCCCAGTTCAAAGCGGTTGCTGGGGCACTCAGCCTCAGCTCTGGCGCGAAACTGGACAAAGTGGAAGGGATGTAACCACCTCCTCCCCAGGTCTTCCCATAGGTGGGACCTTAGAGTTAAGCCAACCCCTAAACTTAGTATAAGTATGGGAACCCAGTTCCTTGGACTTTAGATTACCCTGGACAAAACTCTGCAACATATATCTTGGACCTTCGACATTCTATTTCGACTAGAATACTGAAGAAATCTCCCTTGGTGTCAAGGAGTGACTCCCCTGTTCAAACAGGCACCAAAGAAGCATCTTGCCTGTCTGCATTTTCGAGGCTCCCACCGGATCCAGAAGAATCTGCGACACAGGACATAGACTTCAAGACATCTCCGATGCCGATACGAGTCCCCAGCAAAGCTGAGACCTGTAGCCATCACGAGAGACGTGGGACCGGAACTCCTGGACATCCAGCACATCTGCTAGTGCATCAACTTCCTGAGTTTTCCCGAAGTTGTGCATTGGGCTGCTTGTAGTCCAAGCCATGAGCACCTTTTGCACTGAAGCTTGTGGGCCTACACTCCACGAGTGTTCCGTGGGCCTGCTTCCTGCATTTCTGCTCGAGGCCCATTCACGATCCCTGGTCCGTCGACTGGTGGGTCCCCATGAAGGAAACTCTTTTGTTTCTTGGGCTTCCCTGGTTGCTCCAGACATGCCCTGACTCCCCTCTAAAGGGTGAGTCCCTCAAATCTTGCTGGTCTGCTCCGAAGCCAATCTTTGCATCTTGCATGGGTTGCTGTTGCCAAGGTTTGTTGGGTCCAAACCAGATATCAACACTGCAGCACTCGACATCCAACATGGGACAGCTCGAATCCAGCTCCTCGTTGTCGTCGATGTCTCCTGGTCCTCGTGGCTGAAGAGTCAAGCTTCACCTGCATCACCTGAAATCACCCGACATCGTCTGGCATCTTCTTGTCGTCTTCCTGGTCACTGGCTAATGACCCAGACTCTGTCCCCTCGGCTTTCAGGTTCTTCAGATCTCCGATCCACCCTTGGATCCTTCCGGACACTTTTCATCTGGTGTCCTGCAGCACTTCTTTGCAGCTCTCTATAGGAAACAACGATGAAACCCGACACGAAAGGATACCTTTGCACCCGGCTTCCCTGGGTTGAGGTAACACGAGTACTTCGGTGCACCCGTGGGTCTTGTTTCTCGAAGTGTCCAGTACGGAAGGGGTTTGTTCCTAGTCCATTCCTAAGTGTCCTTAATCTTTAAAAATCTAACCACAACTTTCTCCATAGAAGTCAATGGTTATTCGCGGCTGTATATAGACACTGCAAGCTTCCCCCGTGGGTCTACTGTGTCCCTATCTTGGGTGGATGATGGTTGCTCCAGTGGTTCTACAGGCCCTAGGCCTTGTTTCTATGTCACTTGTGGTTCTTACACCACTTTCTTAGTATATGGTGTGTGAGGCCCCAAGGGCAAAACAGATACTGTGCTAATTTACTCTGTGCTAATTAAGTTCCTGTATTGTAGTTTTGCCTCTAGCCTCATAAAGACACTAGAGGATTGTGTTTAGAATAAATACATCTATTTTTATATATACCTGGTGTGGTTCTCCTTTCATTTGATCATTCTTGAGATTATAGACTGGTAAAAGAAGCTGCTTTACATTCCTTCAAAACTTAGCCTGAAGGCTGCTCTCCACAGCTGAAACCTCCTATCTTAAGTGAACCAAAACACTTAACCTCTGTGCACTGTTGCTGGAGTGGTTCTATCCCTAGAACAACACTTAAATTTATAAAGTCTCACAAAATAAACACACTGTTCACATGATTTCTACATGTATTTTTTCGTATATTTTTCAGTTTTCAAGAGAATGTATATTTCAAAACATTTCTATTTGCGAAAAAGCTTAACATACATCTACAAAATTACAAAATTAAAGTGGTATACAATCTTGAAGAACAAACAATCTTGTTGACTTCATGGAAGATACTTCTCGGAGCCCTGCCCGATGCATTTCGAGCTCAAAGAGCTCTTCCTCAGGGGCCTAGAAACTAAACATGTAAATGAATTACTTTTGAGCCTTTGCTCAATGTTCAGGACATTCATAAAGTTCACTCTGTGCAAAGCTTTACTTCTTAAATAGTCATATGTCGTGGAAGTTAAAAGAAAAATGTGGACAGAAAGCCCCTCTCCACACCACTGTATTTGTGCTCAATAAAATAAAATAAAAATCACTGCTCCTATACTCACTTGCCGAGTAAAGAAATCTTCAAAACACCTGTTTGCGAAAAAACTTAGTTCACCACAACGTCTAATAAACTATACTCCATTATCACTGTGAAGACCAGCCTTCTGAGCTGTCTTACCTTACTGTGAGTTAAACCAAGACAAGCTGTTCCTAGTTTCGTCAAACCCGGTTTCGGACTGGTCCTGTAACCTGAAAACTGTGGAAATGGCGTGTTCACCAAAACTCGTTTACGATGAACGCCGAGATACAACACTATATTTCAACTCCCTCAGAGAGCACACAACGCTCCCGATTATCGCTATACATCCCTTGATTGTACCTGCTCCTCCAATATTTCCTTAGCGATTTGAAACTCTCCAGCTTTCCGCCACAACCGGTACTCAACAACAAAATGCAACCATTGCCGCTTTAGGCTTCACCTTCTGCTCGAATCATTAAAGAAACTGAAAATGGACTAACTTATCCAATGTTGCGAGCGCCATCTTGGAATGGGGCTCGTGCACTATGCTCCACTGAGCTGAACTAAACCAAGTCTCAATGATAACTCCCCCGGATTTCAACAAAACGTGTGTGAAGGGGAAATGAAAAGAGTGATTAGGGGTAGTGAAGACATAACACAAACTTGCAAATAAATCACAACTTTTAAATGACAACATGATGATAACAAAGAAATTAACTTGGTTACCTAAATACAATTATCTATAAATGCAAGCATCATTCCTACAGTTACAGAGTTAAAAAATAGCTGATTGTTATATAGACTTCATAGGAAACAAATCAGATCTACTTTTTCATTGAGCCCCCTCGGCTCCTGCGTTTCCAGTTTCTTAATCCAATAGATCTTTCTTTGGAGGAGGTATCTGGTCAGATCCACCCTCTCATAAGTTCTAACTTTCTCCAGTATTGAAAACCTGATCTGGGATATGTTGTGATGATTTTCAATCCAGTGTTTGGCTAAGTTGCTTTTCATATTTTGGTTTCTAATAGTGCTTTTGTGTTCTGAAACTCGAATTTTTAGTTTCCTCTCAGTCTTCCCTACATATATTTTGCCACATGGGCACTTTATGTAGTAAATCAGATTATTGGAATTGCAGTCTCCATCATAATGTAATACAATTTCTTTCCCAGTTTGTGGGTGATGTAAGGTCCTTCCTACTATTGCATTGGGACAATGCACGCAATTGGAAAAATTTTCCATTCCTTTGTAAGCAACTTCTGATTGTCTTTTAGGTGTCATCAACAGTTCTTTCAAATTCTTGGATCTCGTGAAACCATAAATGGGTTTTTGAGTGAAGATTCCATTAAAATCTGGTTCATTCTGCAATAATTCCCAATGCCTATTCACAATATTCTTGATTTTTTGTGATGTTGAAAATTTTGAGACAAAAACATGTCTCTCGATTGTTTGCTTGGGTTTCTGTTTAAGAAGATTTTCTCTGCTGCAAGTGTGTATCCTCCTTCTTGCTTTCTCCAGAACTTCTCCTGGATACCCTCTTTCCATATACCTTTGATGTTGAAATTCTAAATGTTCTTCAAAGTCCTCCTCCTCTGAACATATTCTCTTAATTCTCATGTATTGTGAAACAGGCAGGCTGCTCTTCAATTTTTGGGGATGGAAACTTTGAAACAATAAAGAATTATTCACATCCGTCTCTTTCCTGAATACTTTGGTCTTAATCTTAGACTCTTGTATACTGATCGCTACATCCAAAAATGATATTTCTTTATCACTGATGGTGTGAGTGAATTTGATTTGTTCCACACATTCATTGAGTCTTTCAATTTGCTTTTCCAGACTCTCTCTTGGTCCGGACCATAATACAAAAATGTCGTCAATGAACCTGTGGTATATGATCGCTTGCTCTTGCCGAGTACTGTCACTGTAAATGAAATCAGCCTCAAACTTAGCCATGAAGGTATTTGCGTAGGCAGGCGCCCCTGCAAATCTCATGGATGTTCCATTCTGTTGAAGAAAAAACTTTGTGGTCCACTGAAAATAACTTTGATATAAACAAAAATGTAAAAGTTCCAAAATAAACACCTTATCTGCTTTGACTGATGGTTGTTGCAACAAAGCCCATTCCACGGCTTCCAGACCGGATTTATGGGGGATAGATGTATACAAAGACTTCACGTCTATTGTACACAGTAACATATGGTTTGTGGTTGTAATTTCCTTCAATTTCAATAAAAAATTGTTGGTGTCTTTTATGTAAGATGGCCATTGTTGTACGAACGGCTGGAGAAATTTGTCAATGTACTGACCGAGTGGCTCAAAAATAGTGCACGCTTAGTCTAAAAATAAGTTAAAAAACTGAAGTTTTCTTAGTAGCAGAAAAAAACAGGAGTGCTTCTCCAATCTCCAAACAATTCATTTTGTGATATTGTCCACACGGAGTAATAGCACCCAAATATGTCTTTTGAACAAATTTCAAGCATCACAGAGAACAGAGCCAATATTTTAGCATATACGACCGAACAAGCTGCCGACATATACTCATTGATTCAGGATGTCAAATCTTCCAATGTGCAAGGAAACACGATTATTCAACAATTGAAACAACTTGAGTACCTGGCAAAGAGAGAGGTAAATCAAAAACTGCATGCATCAACCCTAGTGCAGTACCACAGAGTCAAAAGGATACCACGAGGCTTGAGGATGTCAATCAAACCAATGTTGTATAGATTCCATCTCAATAAGGAGTTCATGGAGAGGTGGTACTCCATCCTTAATAAATTCTCCCTGGATTTGATCCTCTTGCTAATAGAAGAACTAGCAAAGGTAATTCACGAATTATCTAGTGAAATTGAGGCGATTAAACATAATTTGGAAGAACGTATGGACAAAGATGACTGGGAAAAATCTCTAAATGACATCAACGCAAAACTGGATAAATATTCCAAAGAACTCCAGGAAGGCAAACTGAGGAAGTTTAAACGAGATACGCTGGACTATAAACTCAATGAGGTCTACACTTGGGCAGAGGTTTATGCCCAAAGAAGAGTCTATCCGAAAAAGAAAGCACCAACGACATCAGAAGAGAGTTTGGTCTCTGATAGTGATCTAAACACCAATAGACGATCAACACAGATGCAAATCACAGGAGAACAAACATCCACAGAGCCAGCGTAGAAAAGTGTTACAAAAGCCACAGGAACCATTCAGTCTTTTTTGTCCCAGGTAGGGGACTCAAGCCAACCTCCAGGGAAACAAAAACCAGCAGGAAAACCAGGAGAGGTAGTGGAAGGAGCGCGACCAAGGAGCCAAAAACAAACCTAGTGATAAACATTTCTAAAACTGAATTGACCCAGGATGAAACAAGAGTTTTAAACAAAGGTTTGGGGTTTGTTCCCACATATGACACCAACAAATTGGAAAGTGAGATCGCTTTCTTTAGATTCATGAGAGTGTTAAAATTGAGACATTTTTTCACCAATGTAGCACCTGTTCAACTAGAGAAAGAGGAACCGGAATTTTGGGAATTTAAACCAAAATCAAAATTTCAAGCGCCAGTCTCACACAAAATCTTAGATGCCTTTAAGAATTCAGTTAAGAATGATATAGACCGGTTAAATTTGCGTAAATCTAACAAGAAGAATCTGTTGGTTCAGGACAGAAATACTCTAAAAGGTCTTCCGGAAAATGAAAAAATATCAATTCAAAAGGCAGATAAAGGGGGAGCCATAATTGTCATGGACAAAACTATGTACAACCAAAAAGTGGATGAACATGTGGAAGATCCATCCACTTATTTTGAATTGGATAGAGATCCAACGGAAGAATTAAAAACTACTCTTCAAATCATTCTGGAACAGGCATATGATTCAGGTCATATTTCATCAGCTACTAAACAATTCTTATCCGTTCAGTATCCCAGGAGACCGCGTCTCTACATGCTCCCCAAGGTTCACAAGAACCGACAGGATCCACCCATGCGACCTATTGTTACCGGGTGTGGCACTATTTTTGAGCCACTCGGTCAGTACATTGACAAATTTCTCCAGCCGTTCGTACAACAATGGCCATCTTACGTGAAATGGGCCAATGACTGGCCCTGTTGTTGCGGTGCACTGCTTCCGCTACTTGCGATTGGGCATATGCGGCCAGCGGCCCTCTTCCCATTGGCTGCATGTGCATGGACCGTCACGGGCACACATCGGCAACCGCACGTGCAAGCTTCAGGCACGGATGCTTCAGTTGCAACAATGTTCTATCACTGGCGCCACCATGGCGGTGCACGTACTCAGCGGGGGAGGTGCAGGCCTATACACCCTTTAGATGTACTCAATTGACATGCCAGTTCATGTCCCCTCTTACAGTCACATTGCATCATCCACCGTACACCGGCCGGAGCGGCCGGGCCAAGGACGGCCGTGCCGGCCATGTACACAACCGCCGTGCCAGGCCATGTACACAACCGCCGTGCCGGCCATGTACACAACCGCCGTGCCAGGCCATGTACACAATCGCCGTGCCGGCCATGTACACAACCGCCGTGCCAGGCCGGGCCTAGGACGGCGGTTGTGTACATGGCCTGGCACGGCGGTTGTGTACATGGCCGGCACGGCGGTTGTGTACATGGCCTGGCACGGCGGTTGTGTACATGTCCGGCATGGCGGTTGTGTACATGGCCTGGCGGTTGTGTACATGGCCTGGCACGGCGGTTGTGTACATGGCCGGCACTGCGGTTGTGTACATGGCCTGGCACGGCGGTTGTGTACATGGCCGGCACGGCGGTTGTGTACATGGCCTGGCACGGCGGTTGTGTACATGGCCGGCACGGCGGTTGTGTACATGGCCGGCACGGCGGTTGTGTACATGGCCTGGCACGGCGGTTGTGTACATGGACTGGCACGGCGGTTGTGTACATGGCCGGCACGGCGGTTGTGTACATGGCCTGGCACGGCGGTTGTGTACATGGCCGGCACGGCGGTTGTGCACATGGCCTGGCACGGCGGTTGTGTACATGGCCGGCACGGCGGTTGTGTACATGGCCGGCACGGCGGTTGTGTACATGGCCTGGCACGGCGGTTGTGTACATGGCCGGCACGGCGGTTGTGTACATGGCCTGGCACGGCGGTTGTGTACATGGCCTGGCACGGCGGTTGTGTACATGGCCGGCACGGCGGTTGTGTACATGGCCTGGCACGGCGGTTGTGTACATGGCCTGGCACGGCGGTTGTGTACATGGCCGGCACGGCCGTCCTTGGCCCGGCCACTCCGGCCGGTGTACGGTGGATGATGCAATGTGACTGTAAGAGGGGACATGAACTGGCATGTCCATTGAGTACATCTAAAGGGTGTATAGGCCTGCACCTCCCCCGCTGAGTACGTGCACCGCCATGGTGGCGCCAGTGATAGAACATTGTTGCAACTGAAGCATCCGTGCCTGAAGCTTGCACGTGCGGTTGCCGATGTGTGCCCGTGACGGTCCGTGCACATGCAGCCAATGGGAAGAGGGACGCTGGCCGCGTATGGCCTTTGGGAAGTAGCGGAAGTTGTGCACCGCCATGGCGGCGCCAATTATGTTCTCTTGTCAGATGCTGCACCGTGATGTGTTGTGTGCAGTTGCGTCATGAGGGTTGTGAGCGTGATAGGGAAAGGTCATATGTCATACACTATTGCATGTGTGTCCATACTATGCCCATCGGTGGGCACACAATGGGCAACAGATGTGCATTTGGACGTGTTGACGTCGGGTGTGACCCTACAGACGTTATTACATCTTCACAACTACACAGTACATCACGGCTGTATGGCCAAATTATGCATCTGTTGTCAGTGTGTGGTTCTGGCGAGGTGACTACAGTGGTGGTGGTACACATGCATTCAGTGTATGTGTTTTGGACGTTGTGTCACCATGCATGTAATTACCGTATGCACAACATTATTGGTGTTGGCATTGGTGCATGATGACATGGTGTGTGTGTATCATTATCATTTGTGTGCATGCACTTGCATGTGTGTCTGTGATGTGGCTACTAAACATTAGGGTAAAGACACACGTATTGTCAGTAAGGTTCACATGTGACTACGTTGCGTTGACACACTTCCTGTTGCAAGTGGCTGCACTTTGTTAAAGGGGCACTCCGTATTGTATAGACTATCAGAGATGTCACACATATGACCATTCTCCCTAGAAAATTTGTTGTTGCTAATGTTGGCTCACATGTGATGGAGTTGCACACGTATGCGTCGTTTGTAAGTTGACCCAAGTTACATTTCTCTCCCACACAGGAGGGCTCCAAATGTGCATCGGCCATACACTGTGCTGGAGGATATGGTTGACGAGGAGGTGATTAGGAAATTCCGGCTGGATCGACGTCGGTTGATGGAGCTTGTTGCACAATTGTCTCCTCATCTGCAGCCACGTAGGACGTATCCTGGTTCGATTACACCCACTGCAAAGGTTATGGCGGCACTACATTTCTTTGCTACTGGCACCTTTCAGTACACAGTTGGATATGCCGGGGGATGTCACAGTCCATGTTCAGCACGGTACTTCGGGATGTTTTAACAGCTATGATGCTGTACAAGAATGACTACATACTTTTCCCACGGCCGGAAGAGTTGGCAGCAGTCAAAGCAGACTTCTATGCACTGGGCCACATACCACACGTTGTGGGTTCAATTGATGGCACACATATTGCTATCATTCCACCACGGGCACGTGAGCAGGTTTTTAGGAATCGCAAACACTTCCATTCGCTGAACGTGCAGGTGGTGTGCCTGGCAAACAACATCATCTCCCATGTGTGTGCAAGATTTCCTGGCTCCGCACATGACGCCCACATCATGCGGAGCAGCATTGTCCCCCAACTGATGGCAAATCTGCGACCCGGTCAAGCGTGGCTTGTTGGTGAGTGTGCAGTGGGGACTCTTGTGATCTCTGTGTGGCATGGGGTACCCACCATATCTTGTTGTGATGTTTGTGTCTGTCATCCCCCTACATAGGCGACTCGGCGTACCCAAACCGGCCCTGGCTCCTCAGTCCCATACGTAATCCTACTACAGCGGGTGAAATGCGCTACAATGATGCACATGGAAGGACACGGAGAGTGATCGAACGTACCTTTGGACTGCTAAAGTCTAGGTTTCTGTGCCTGGATAAGACCGGAGGGGCCCTGCCTTACTCACCAGGAAAAGTATGCAGGATCGTGATTGCCTGCTGCATGCTCCACAACCTGGCAGTGCGCAATGACATTGAACTGCTCTTGGACCCTGAAGACGAAGAAGTTCCTCGGCCTCCCATCCCACCCATGTCGACTGATGAGGATAGTGGTGAGGAGGAAGGTGTGGACCAGAGGCGCCAGCTCATTGATCGCTACTTCCCTTGAATGTGAGTAACTACCTCTTGTGCCAGTTGACAATGCCTTATGTATGTTTGCTGGTGTTGTGTGGATGTGGGGTGCATCAGCTGTGTGTTCTTGTTTGTGATGGTTGATTATGTGTGTCTTCATTTCTTTGGACATACAAGTCTCCATGATATGTGTCCTCTCATCCCATGCTTTAGTGATGAGTGTAGTTTGTGTAATGTTGCTGTGCAGTGTGTTGTGATGTGTGTGAATCTGTTTCCTGACGTGTGTTTGCTGTCTCTGATTTTCCCTAGGTCACTCCCGCAGCGCCATGATCATGTACGACTAGGATCCCTGAACCTGTTTACGTCTGTTTCTGAAGGCAATCATGTGAATAAACATGGAGGCAAAATATCATTGAGTGTGTAAGTGAAATTTATTTACAGGTTGTGTTTTGTGCTGGTGAATATTTACAAGTAAGTGGGGGGGAGGGAGTTGGAGTTGAAGGTAATGGCAGATGAAATGTCCGTGCTGACACCACATTGGGGGGTGTCAGGCTAGTCCAGCAGACCAGTGGCAATGATTGTCTATGTGGGACAGGATACTTTGCAGGGTGAATGTCTGGCACAGGCAGTGACAAAGTCATTGGCGGCCCCTCTTGGAGCGTGTGGATGGCGCTCCAACACTGCTCTCACCCACTTCCAGCCTCGGGCGGCCCCTCCGTCTCTGAGGTGGAACAGAGTCAGCTGGGGGTGCAGGTTGTTCATGGGCCACATCCGTCGCCAGGGGCACAGGTGGTGGTAGCGGCGGTGGAGGCGGAGGTGACGGTGGCGGTGGAGGTGACGGTGGCGGTGGCGCTACGACAATTGGTGGAGGGGGGGGGGGTTGTTCCGGGCAATCCATTCCCTCCACATTGTTGTCTGCTGGCCCATGATGTGCACTATCTGGCCAAGGTACCCCGAGATTTCGCGCAACATGTTGGTGTTGTCCACTGAGTCCTGGTGTGCACGATCTGCATGTTCCTGGGAACGGTCGTATGACGCCTGGCACCTGGCAAGGGCTTGTAGGGACTCTGCCACAGGATGGGGTAGCTGTCCTTCCTCTGTACGGCGGAGTGTGGGTCGCCTGATTGCCTGATGTCCTGTCGCCTCTCTCCTTTTGTGGCCCACTCACCCTGCTTGGGTGTGAGGCCGATGGACCTGCGTCGTGCGCTGGGTTAGGCTGGGTGGCACAGGCAGGAGTCGTGGTACTGGTGGTACTGGTGGTACTGGTGGTGGTGGTGGTGGTGGTGGGGACTCTGCAGATCACAGAGGCAGGTGTCGCTGGAGTCACACATGCGATGGTTGTCGGGCCCGGGAGTCCCTGTGAGCCAGATGGCCCTGGCTGTGTGCTTGGTCCCGCTCCATCCTCCGCACCGGAGCTGCCTGTGTCATCGTCACCAGAGAGTCGATATGTGTGGGAGGCGAGGCTTGCGGCTGGGTACTGGTTTCCCCAGTCAGTTCACGATCACCTGAGGGACAAGATAGAGCTGGTCAGTAATGTGGACATTACATGTTCATATGGATTTGTAGACATTTCTGTTTTCTGTCGCACACACCCCACACACCCCACCCTCCACCACCACCACCCTCCCCGTGAACATGGGGGCCTGTTGGGAGTTGTAGTTTGGACCTCTCTAACACCCCACCCTCCACCACCACCACCCTCCCCGTGAACATGGGGGCCTGTTGGGAGTTGTAGTTTGGACCTCTCACACACCCCACCCTCCACCACCACCACCCTCCCCGTGAACATGGGGGCCTGTTGGGAGTTGTAGTTTGGACCTCTCACACACCCCACCCTCCACCACCACCACCCTCCCCGTGAACATGGGGGCCTGTTGGGAGTTGTAGTTTGGACCTCTCACACACCCCACCCTCCACCACCACCACCCTCCCTGTGAACTTGGGGGCCTGTTGGGAGTTGTAGTTTGGACCTCTACAACACCCCCACCCTCCACCACCACCACCCTCCCCGTGAACATGGGGGCCTGTTGGGAGTTGTAGTTTGGACCTCTCACACACCCCACCCTCCACCACCACCACCACCCTCCCCGTGAACATGGGGGCCTGTTGGGAGTTGTAGTTTGGACCTCTCACACACCCCACCCTCCACCACCACCACCCTCCCTGTGAACATGGGGGCCTGTTGGGAGTTGTAGTTTGGACCTCTCTAACACCCCACCCTCCACCACCACCACCCTCCCCGTGAACATGGGGGCCTGTTGGGAGTTGTAGTTTGGACCTCTCACACACCCCACCCTCCACCACCACCACCCTCCCTGTGAACATGGGGGCCTGTTGGGAGTTGTAGTTTGGACCTCTCACACACCCCACCCTCCACCACCACCACCCTCCCCGTGAACATGGGGGCCTGTTGGGAGTTGTAGTTTGGACCTCTCACACACCCCACCCTCCACCACCACCACCCTCCCCGTGAACATGGGGGCCTGTTGGGAGTTGTAGTTTGGACCTCTCTAACACCCCACCCTCCACCACCACCACCCTCCCTGTGAACATGGGGGCCTGTTGGGAGTTGTAGTTTGGACCTCTCACACACCCAACCCTCCACCACCACCACCCTCCCCGTGAACATGGGGGCCTGTTGGGAGTTGTAGTTTGGACCTCTCTAACACCCCACCCTCCACCACCACCACCCTCCCCGTGAACATGGGGGCCTGTTGGGAGTTGTAGTTTGGACCTCTCACACGCCCCACCCTCCACCACCGCCACCCTCCCCGTGAACATGGGGGCCTGTTTGGAGTTGTAGTTTGGACCTCTCATACACCCCACCCTCCACCACCACCACCCTCCCCGTGAACATGGGGGCCTGTTGGGAGTTGTAGTTTGGACCTCTCTAACACCCCACCCTCCACCACCACCACCCTCCCCGTGAACATGGGGGCCTGTTGGGAGTTGTAGTTTGGACCTCTCACACACCCCACCCTCCACCACCACCACCCTCCCCGTGAACATGGGGGCCTGTTGGTAGCCATGTACATGTTTGTGAGTAGGTGTCCGACGTGCATGGGTTGGGGCGTAGGTGATGTGTCTTCTCAGTTGTGTGAGCCTGACCATGTCGTACTGATCGTGGGGCTTGGTTTGTACTTACCAGCCTCTTCTCCTTCATCAAGTCCGTCTAGACTCTCTGGGTGAAGTATCACCAGCACCTTCTCCTCCCAATCGGTGAAGGGTATGGGCTCCGGGGGTGTTCCTCCGCCAGTATGATTGGCTCTTGCATAGTTTTTGACGCGGATGTCTTTCACCCGGGTCTTCAGGTCATGCCACCGCCTCTGAATGTCATGCTTCGTCCTCGGCACGGTCCCTGACACATTCACCCGAGTGACGATCCTGTCCCACATGTGGTTCTTTTGCGCCACGGACGTCTGCTGGACTTGGGCCCCGAAGATGTGGGGCTCAACACGGATGATTTCATCTACCATTACCTTCAACTCGGTCTCCGTGAATTTAGGGTTCTTTTTGGGTGCCATGGTGTGTGGTGCTCAGTGTGTGGGTTGAGTGAGTTGGGGGGTGCAGGTGTGTGGTGTGTGATGTGTAGGAATTGTGTGGTGGGTGTTTGTGTGGTGGGTGTGGTAGGGTGGTGGTTGTGTGTCTTCTATGTGAGTTAGCTGTATCTCGATTAGGGCCTCTTGCTAGCAGCAATGCTGTGATGCAAAGGATTGTGGTAGTGTGTGGGTGTCATTTTATAGTCGTGTCTCAATGGTTGTTGGCAGTCGGGTGGTAGGTGGGCGTGTTGACTAGTGTGCATTATTGGGTACTTGGGGCGTGTCATGGTGGCTTGTGCTTGGTGTTGGTGTATCGGGGGGGGGGCCTTGTCAATGTTCGTATGTTTGCTTTGGACTTGCGGTACACTTTCTGATATTTGTTTGACGTTAGGGATATTGTGCGTGTTGGCCTTCCGCAGTGATGCACTGTTTATCGTTGCATTCTTTCCGCCGCGGACGTGGATGGCTGTGCGTTCCGTGGTACAGGTGGATTTATCCTAATTGCGGACACGGAGTATTCACAGGTATGGCGGTACATGTGTTTTTTTCCGCGGTCATTTCCGTCCGCGGCGGTGGTTGTTCATTGGGATCCGTCCGCCGCGGACGGAGTTAGGTGTGTTCCGTCCACCGCGGACGGTGTTTGTTATGATCCGTCCGCCGCGGTCGGAATTTCGTGACATGATTATCCTAATCCCAACCGCGGAATCTCCGCGGCGCAGCCGGGAGTAAAATTTCCCCGACCATGGCGGACAGTACCCATTTCCGTCCGCCATCCTAATCGACCCCATAGTCCTCTCTAATAGTGCTCCTACGTATTTCGCAAGTCGTAGCACGCCTCAACCCGCAGCGGGTTGGGAGGGCCCCTATGATGAAGCATGTCACCGTGAGGCAACTCAGGTGAGTGAAGGGACTCAAGAAAAAGGGTATCCTCCCCTTTTTTCTGAAAATCACATCCATCTATGATAGTGACTCTGACAGCATAGCTAGGTTCCTTATCCGACACTTCGGATTTTTTTTGACACACTACACTTAAAACTCATAAGTCACCCCTATAGCAGGCCTTACCAGTCCTGAAGGCAGGGTGCTGGGTTTTATGTGAGGGGGGTGCCCCTGGATGAGCAGAGCCTCTCTGCAGCCTTTGGAGACCATTCTCCCAGGTTGTCTGCGACTCAGCCGGACCTATAGGTAGAGGTACATTATAACCTCGGGGTAAATGCTATCTCGAAAACAGCTGCATAGAAACATATTGTGTTTGGTATCAAACACCTTGGAACCATATCTCCACACCAGTAACTGGTGTGGGAGGTATGATTCCACCCTTCTGAAGCGAGCTTCGTGGGGTCACTGGTCATACCGGTGCCAGCCTTCTTGACCTGGACAGAACAAAATGGATGCTGCCGACCAGAGACACTTTTCTGCCCTCCTGCTGCTGAGCCAAGCTCGAGCAGAGGAAAGCAGCAAAATAGGCATCCTGTCCCAGGAAGTATGACCACCTCCCAGACAGGATTTAGTGTAATGGGGCTGGCTGGGTGCACTCTGAGAGTGCCTGAAAGTCTGCACTTGGGCCACATTTGGTGTCCCTGTGCATAGTCCAGCTCAAACCAGTTCTGGGAGCCATTGACTCCTGCTCTGGTGTGAAACTGGACAAAGGACATGGGTGTAGCCACTCCCTCTGTCCTGCACCTCCACCTAGTAGGGTGCCCTGAATCTGTCCAACCCTCTCCCGTGGGTATAAAATGGGTTACCTGGTGACAGGACATTGGATTTTACGTGGACAAGATTCTACAAGAAGAAATCACTGACCTCCAACCGTCTGGACGCCTTGAACTTCGTTGGACCTCGACTGGGCTTGACTTCCGCCCCCTTTCCGTCCAAAAGCGGTACAAAAGGGGGTGGTGCTGGACGGAGCATCTGAACCAATCAAACACTCACACCCAGTCAAAAGATCTGGGTTGAATCCATCACCGTTCCGTCCAAAGCATCATTTGTGCTGTGACTCAATACAGGCTCTGTGCAGGACCTGTGGGGCACTTAAGACAACAGAAGAATCTCTCTTGGAGTGAAGGAGTCACTCCCCTGCTTCGCAGGCACCTAAAGCACAACTTACTAGTAGCTAATCATGAGCTCCTGCAGAATCCAAAGATTTCAGCAACACAGAAGGTGAGTTCCAGAAGGTCCCTGAGGTTGATCTGCCCTCTCACTGAGTTTGAGGCCAGTATCCCTCGTGGGGGCTGCATAACCGGAATCCCTGTGCACTGCATCCATTTGCAAGTGCATATGCTTGTTGGCAATTCCGGAGCTTGTGCATTAGACCCTGTGTGGTCCTGACCCTGAGCAGTATTTGCACCAAAGAACTGCGGCCTCCTTACACTGCATGCTCCGTGGGCTGGTACTTTACAGACTTGCTTGAGGTCCCCTCGCGACTCCTGGTCCTTCTGCCTGTGGGTCCCCCTGAGGGTCATCTTGATTGTTCTTGGGCTTTCCTGCTTGCTCCAGATGTGCCCTGACTCTCCATTGCTTTGAGAGTCTCTTGGACCTTGCTGGTCCACACTGCAACCTGTTTGTCCTTCTTGCGTGGGTTGCTGTTGCCAAGGCTTATTGGTTCTCTCGCCGGACGCCGACCCCTGAGCACTCACCATCCTTCGTGGGACAGCTGACCACTGGCGTCTTGGTATCCTCGATGCCTCTGGGACCTTGTGGCTTCAGAGTCAAGCATCCCTTCTTCGCACCTGAAGCACCCAACATTGGTGGGCATTTGTCTCTAGAACCCCAGGTCACTCTGTCGTGACACAGCTCTGTCCCCTTTGCTTTCAGGTTCCTTCCATCCAGAATCCAGACTTGGATTTTACCGGACCCTTTTCACCTTCACAGTAGCCGTGCTTCTTCACTTCCTTTCATAAAGAACGACAAGAGTTTCCGACGCCACTTCAGACCTATGCACCCGGCTTCTCTGGGTTAGGCAAGTCCGATAATATGGTATCCACTGGTTGGGTGGCTCTTTAAACTCTTATGTTCCAAAGGGTTTGCTCAAAGTCCTCCTAGAAGGATCCTTAAACTTTAACTTTGCAACCGCGACTTTCCCATAGAGTTGTACGGAGCACGTGGTCGTATTTCCTCACTGCACCTGTCCTCCGCAGGTTTCCTGTGTCATCACCTTGAGTGGTTCCTTGGGGTCCCAGCGATTCTACATGCACTAGGCACTGTGTCTAGTCAAGTCATGATTGTGATACCACTATTTTAGTATATGGTTCGGTCTCCCTTGGAGTTCACTGTGTATTGTGCTATTTACAACTGGTCTATTGATCCAGTATTGTGTGCTTTGTGTTCTAACCTCGTGTAGAGTGTTGTAGAGAGTGTTATGTTAATAAATACATATTTTTATATAACTACTTTGTGGTTCTCCTTCATTTAGTCATTCAGGGGGTGATATTCAGGTAAAACAAGCTGCTTTACATTCCTTCAAGATTAAGCCTGAAGGTTGCTCTTCATAGCTACCACTAGGATAGCGTTCATAAAGGTTATCTTTGACCTCATACATCATAAGGGTCGTGTGGATTGGTACAGGGTGCTCACTTTAACTAGTGGACAGCACATACCAAGCCACCTACTCACACCAGCTGTTTATTTCTCCAGCTGGAGCTTACCTGCTCTCCAGGTTCTCTCACAACCCCCACCTAAGACCAGTTAAAAGTACATTGGAAAGTCAATTAATAATTATTACTATTGTATTCCACTGTTGCAGCTACGTAGCAATTTATAATTGGGCAAAGTGTAGATCGATAAGTAGGTTGATCCGAACCTGAAAGTTAAGGTCATTTTTAAGGGTGGGGCTCGGGGGTGTACAGCTAGAGCGCAGGCAGCGGATGTGTATGAAAGAATAGGGGCATATTTACAAGCCCCTAGCGCCGTAGTAGAATCACTTTTTTTGACTCTCCACTGATGCTGTGTGCTGGCCCATATTAACAAGGCCACACAAAACCACTTTGAGTGGCTTTACATAGCCTTGTAAATATGGCCCTCTTTCACACAGTACTCTGCGTCAAAGGGGTGTGTCAAGTGTGTTTCTGTGGGTGTTCCCATGCAACACCCATGCTTTTTTGACACTTCCCCAGATGTACAAGGATTCATCAATCTGAGGCATTGCCAAAAACAGATGTCTTTTCAAGGGAGGCGATAAAGTGGGGCAACAATAATAAATACTTTTATTTCTCCTTACTTTTTGCTTTTTCTGTGTGTGCTGCATTCTGCAGCAGACATAGAAGGAGCAAAACGCCATTAGTTATTGAAGAGAAACAAATCCTGTGCACAAGCTTAAACAATAAGTGGTCCTGAAATCAGGACTCGAAAGTTCAGAGCAAATCTTTTTGATGTTGAAATGAAAGGCACACACCAAAGGTTCGTGTGTGAATAGGATTTATGAATCAGTTAAGTCAGTACAAATAATAATAGCCAGCCGACACGTGTTTCGTCACACCGTGAAGGAGATGTGACTCATCAGGGCTGTAGAGACTTGAGTGCAGTCAAAAGCGTGGTGGCGGTTCAAGATAGTTGCCGGCCACGTGTGAGCAAAAGAAAAGCAATCCAGGTGTGCCCTGCTCATCAGGTAAGCGAGAGAATAGAGTTTGGACGGGTGCGTCCCAGACTCTAACAGGGACCTAGTAAAGCGAAGGAGCGCACAGGTGTGTGCGGGCGTTCTGTGTCCGGGTCATGGAACCATTCCATGACCCGGACTCGCTTACCTGACGAGCAGGGCACACCTGGATTACTTTTCTTTTGCTCACACGTGGTCTTTACAGCCCTTATTGTTTAAGCTTGTGCACAGGATTTTTTCCTCTTCAAATTTGGTATAGGTTTCCTAAACCAGTGCAGGGGTTGTTTGCTGTCTGGGTTTGTTTTCCCATGACCTGTTTGCACCGCGTGAAGGTTACGCCAACAGAGATCATACAGCAAAAAGCGCCAAATCTTCCTGTCCTGTCAATTTAAAACCAATTTTCCCTTGTCTAGCCATTAGTTATTGTTTTTGGTGGACAGTCAAAATATTGAGTTTGAAATATCGACCTACAAAAATATCGTGTTGGAAATATCGAAGGTACATAATATCGAGGTCAAGGATATCGTTGGACAGAATATCGACCCTAAGGAAAGTAATATCGATTTTTTTTATATCGATGTAAATAATATCAAAGTTACTAATATCAATATTTATATTATTGTTATGTATTTTATTATGTATGTGTAATATTTTTTTTGTTAAGTATTTTACTTGTTTTAAATTATGTGTATTATTTATATATATTAATAATGTTATTTTTAAGTAAATGTTATGTTTTAGTACCGGAGCGGGTTGTGGGTTTATAGGGGAATAGGGTGGGAAATAATTTAAATATACTAAATTTATTAATATTTTTCAGGAATTATAAATTCATTTTAATTAATGTTTGTGTTTAGTTCTGTAGCGGGTTGTGGGTTTATAGGGGAATTGGGTGGGAAGTAATTTAATAATTAATTAATGATTTATTCTTATTTATTGGAATGGGTAAATATTTTATTTATAATTAGATATTGATTGGCAATTAATTGCTTTAATTGCTAATTAAATTTTTTAATTGGTAATTATTTTTCTTAATTGGTAATTAATGTTTTTAAGTGGCAAATAATTATTTTAATTGGTCATTACTTTTTTATTTGGTAATTAATTTTGTTAATTGGTAAATAATGTTTTTAATTGGTAATTGTGTTTTTATTAATTTGAAATTGTTTAATAAATTGATAATCAATGTTTCATAAAACGTATTATTTGGTATGAAAAATAATTTTATTGTTTAATATTTTTTAATTGTGAATTAATTTTAAATAATAAAAAAAATTGTAAAGAAAACTATGTTATTGTTCAATATTTATTATTTGGTGATTAATATTTATTAGGTAATATTTATTGGTATTTATTGTTAATTTGTTGTTAATTTATTGTTAATTAATTATTCAATTGTAATTATGTTTTTAATAATTATTAATGGGTATTTGTAAATGATGTAGAGTTATTAAAATATTTAATTATTTATTATTTTAAATACAATTTTTTTTATAAGTATATTATATTTTAATTCTACGCTATCCAATGTTTTCCCTACTGTTTCACTCTCTGGAGTTGGAATAGTAATTCTAACCCCTACGCTATCCAATGCTTTCCCTACTGGAGCACCCTTTGGAGTTGGAATAGTAATTTTTACCCCTACGCTATCAAACGCTTTCCCTACTGTAGCGCCCTCTGGAGTTGGAATAGTAATTTTTACCCCTACGCTATCCAACGCTTTCCCTACTGTAGCGCCCTCTGGAGTTGGAATATTCCTTTTTACCCCTACGCTATCCAATGCTTTCCCTACTGTAGCACCCTTTGGAGTTGAAATAGTAAATTTTAACCCTACGCTATCCAACGCTTTCCCTACTGTAGCGCCCTCTGGAGTTGGAATATTTTCAATTTCAAATGTCTTTATTTCGATTCAATTCATCATAAAAGACAGTTTGTACTGTAAGTACAGCCACAGAGAAAACAAACAGTAATTCATAAATATAGTTAAAATAAAATTTTCATAAGTTAAAAAAAAAAAGACACCTGGCATTTAGAGTAAACAATAATAAAACATAATTAAAATACAATAGTGCAAGATAAAACTTTAAAAACGTTCAAAAGAATGCTACACTGATTCCGGCCTGGCCCTAATAATCCATTCCCATCCTAGGAATTTTGCTACGGCGATAACAATAGGTTCGCTAGTATCATATAGGCCCTTAAGGCTTCGGATCCCACCCTTGTGCCCAGGTTCCGACAAATCGATTTTAACCATTTCACCCGTGGGGCCACATAGGCCGGACACTCAAAAAATATGTGGCCTATAGATTCCCTGCGATCCATACACCATCTACAAGAATCACCAACCTGTCCCTGCCATTTTTTGGTGAATGAACGGATGGGTAGACAGCCAACCCTAAACTTATGGTATAGTTTCCTATCACTGGATCTAGTAATAGTGTCCCAATATTCTTCTAGTAGAGGGTCATTTTTTAATTCCAGAAACATCCCAGACAGTGAGGTGGCCGAAGTCTGGCTGAATTGTTTCTGGGTAATCATGGTCCAGTACTGTTGTTTAAATAGCTTTTTAGGTGGAAAGGGGTTGTTAACAGAGTCAGACCACAAATTTCCCAAGCCCATAGCCTCCAAGCACAGTCTGATCTGCCTAAACCATGGAAGATTTGCCGAACCCAATATGGAGCGTACATCCAACACTGACTTTGCA
The DNA here is from genome assembly GCF_964261635.1 of Lissotriton helveticus. Classification (NCBI taxonomy): domain Eukaryota; kingdom Metazoa; phylum Chordata; class Amphibia; order Caudata; family Salamandridae; genus Lissotriton; species Lissotriton helveticus. The sequence continues at coordinate 388,671,860 of NC_136071.1, forward strand.
TAGATAGTTCTGGGGTAGACCATAACCTCCTCCATAGAGCTAGTGGTTTAAAGCGGGCTATGGCATCTATGGCGTGGCACCCAAGGTCCATTAATAGCGACTTCGTGGAGCTGGAACCGGGGAGACCTATAAGATTTCTTAGAAATTTGTTTTGGGCCTTAAGCAAGGAGGAAAGGTCAGCATAACCCCAAAGGTCCACTCCGTACAGGATCGCTGAACCTATCCTGGAGTTGTATATTTTCATGGCTGGGCCGATCCTTTTGGTCTGGGACGTTCTCTGTTCTTTTATCAGACACCCTGTGAGTTGGGCAAACTTAAGAGTTAGAGTGTCAATTTGCGGCTTCCAACTCATTTTATTCTCTAGTATGATACCCAAATATGTCATTACGTTAGTCTGATCTAATTTTGTGTTATTCATAGTGCCATGACCCACAACAGGTCTACCCCTGTTTAAAACCATAAACTTAGTCTTTGAGACATTAACCTGTAAATTGTGGTCATTACAAAATTCATCAAACTTATTTAGGGCGGCCTGCAGGCCTTTCTGCGTCTGAGACAATAAAAGAGTGTCATCCGCAAACATTAATAGCGGATATTTAGTCCCAGCCAGGGAGGGGGCGTCCGTCGAGAAGTTTGAAAAATACTGTACCACCCTGTTGATGTATAACAGAAACAGGGTTGGCGCAAGGACGCACCCTTGCCTAACACCCCTTGACACTGGAAATCTGCTTGTGACCTGCCCTTGCTTGCCCCATCGCACTTGAGCGAAATTTGCCTCGTGGAGTCTTTTTTACAATATTAAGAAGTTCCGGGGGCATCCCCATACTATCTAAGACCCCCCACAATTTGGCCCTAGGGACAAGGTCAAATGCTGACCTAAGGTCAACGAAGGCAGCGAACAGGGTACCGCCGCCAAGGCTGACAATTTTCCAGTAGATAAGTTTGAACCTAAGGACCTGTTCTATGGTGCTGGTGCATGATCTAAAACCAGCCTGGAGGGGTGATAAAATTTCCTCCAGCTCCATCCAACTCTGTATTCGAGTCAGGACCATCCTAGCAATGATTTTTTGGATTGTGTCTATCAAGCTGATAGGGCGATAGTTACCCGGGTTTGAGCGGTCCCCCTTCTTATATATTGGTATTATCTCGGCGCCTCTCCATGATTCTGGGACAACCGCCCCCTTGGATATGGCATTAGCCAAAAAAGTAATATAGGGTACCCAGTTGTCTAGATCATGTTTGAAGAGGTCTGCAGGAATGCAGTCAATACCCGGGGCCTTTCCACTAGGGATCTTACTCAAGGCCTCCTCAACTTCTCTACTTTCGAAGACTAGATCGTGCATACTGGCCGTATCTTGGGTGATAGGGGGAATGACTGCCTCATTCAGGTTTAACCCTGAAAATTGGGACTCAAAGTGCTCGACCCATCTATCTATAGGGACATGGTTTGCGGGTGCCTGCGAGTTTTGAGAAATGCCCCATTTCACAATGTGCCAGAACTTGGTCAGGTTTTTTTGTTTACTGGCATCTAGGAGGTCCTGCCAGTGGTCATTGTCCCACTCTTGCTTGGCCTGGTTTTTGGCTTTGGAGTAGCTCCCCCTGCCAGATCTAATAACATCCATGTTCTTTGCTTTGATGGCTGCAGCTAGTAAACCATATTTCTCCCTACACTGTTTGTTGTACCAGTTTTTGGACTTGGGTTTACCCCTTTTCCCCTTGGGATTACCAGATTTAGAAAAGTGCATTTTTAGGCTGGAGAACAGATCTACATGAAGTTGTGTTATCCTCAGGTTTATGTCTGCCTGTGTTGGAAAAGAGCGCAAAGTTTCAAGGGCCCTAGTTACTTTGATTTTGATCGCATCTAGTGCCCCAGGGTCAATAGCAACCTTTGCCCAGCGCACCCTACGTTGGTCATTCTTTAAAAGGGCATCAGCCGTGACTATCTCCGTATTTTCTTTACGGTGCAGAGCTCCGCTTAGCTGAAAGGTAGCTACAAGGGGGTTGTGGTCGCTCTCAGGGCGATCCACAATCTCCATATCCCTTAAAGTTGACCAACACTCAGCCTTGATAAGGACATAATCTATTCTGTTTTTACGCAAGCCATTGTCAAAAGTGTCCCTGCCCATTTTGTCAGAGACAGACCGCCCATTTGCTGCCCTAAAACCACGTTCTAGGCAGAGGCCCAACCATTGTAAGGCCGATTCTGTCCATTTCTTAATGGGAGTAAGGTCGAGGGGGGGATGTTCCATTGGGTGTCTAGTTCTGTCAGAAAAGTATCCCCATCGACGTTCAGTGGTTCAAAAGAACAATTTAGGTCCCCTGCTATTATTATGTTTATACCCGGATTAACTGAATCCAAAAAGCTGTCAAGGTTTTGAAAGGTAACGGTACCACGCCCACCAGGCAGGCCTCTATTATAAACATTAATAATGAGTATGTCAGGGCCACCGGAAAAATGCAGCTTTATGGCCAAAAGGTCCGGGTTGTCTATGGCTAATTCCATGGGGCTGCTTTAATGGTTTGCCTGACTCAAATACACAGGCCGCCCATAGGTCTACTCTTTGCCCCTTTAACTGCTGCTTTATAAAAGTTAAGAAAACCTGGTAAATAGACCGGCTCAACTGCCCATGTCTCCTGAAAGACTAGTATATCAAATTTCTCCGCCCAGGCAGACCATTCCCCTATAGAGATCTTGTTCCTCAAACCAACTATATTCCACGAAACCAGGGTAGTTTGGTGGGTGTCAAAAATCGTGGACATTACTTGAGGGGGCAAAACCTACTGGGCGTCCGGAAGGTCAATGCTACCCGTATTAATACACCCACTTACGCTCAAACAATGGTCCCTGGATCTGGGCTCATCATCACCCAACTTAAGTCCCCCGACAGACAGAGCCACCCCGGGATTTAAAGATCTTGTAATAGATATAACAGTGTCATGGGCGCTCTCTTTGGGGGGAGTGTAGATTTGGAAGCTTGATCTGCCATGTGGTACTAGGGGGAAGGGATTACAGTATCCATTTCTACATTTCCAGCACCCAGTAACTCCCCATTTAAACAGCTGCTAGAAGCCATCTCCTCGTCATTTTTACAGGCTTTCCCACTATGCCTAACTATACTGTTTTCCCTTCGCCTATAGTTCAGTCAGTCCACATACTCCAGGCTACACAACGTTTCAAAGCGGTTATGCAGGGGGAGACGAAACTTCTGACCACAAGGGCCATGAGAACGTCTGGAGAACATATCCCACTGACTGATCAAATATCTCTCCTCTACAATAGTGGGGAAAAAAATAGTCAAAGTCCAGGGTTAGAATTCCCTTTTCACCCTGGTTTCTATAATGGTCACCGATGAACCTAACCACACTCGGGTCCCTGAAGTTTATGATAATGTAATCACCCTCCACGTCCTTTCTTCTAGTACCCAACCAGCTTACCCTTCTAACAGATAAGATTTCTGCTTTCATGTAGGGGGGGAGAGGCCTATTCCCATTAAGCCAGTGGGTAACCTTATTTTTGAGCTCTCTGTGTGACTCTCGCTTATCATGGTGGGGTCCCGGTACACCTGCCATGATTACCGTGTAGGGTGCTACCTCAGGAGGTAAATGTATACTAGGCACTTTTTGTAAAATAGCCTCGTTCCGAAGGGGATTATGGCATCTTCTAGTAGATACAGTTTTGGGGTCATTAGTGACTACCCTCTTCCCTCCTTCATCAACAGTTGGGTCCGCAGCCCCTCTAAGTTGAACTATATCTCGCTGTTTGGCGGTTTGGTGGCTCCTACGGGAACAGGGGTGGGGTGCTGTTTCTCACTTTGGTTAAGCGGTAAGGAGTGAGAAATATCATTTCGACCATTTGTAGAAGCCACAGCCATATCGGGAGGTAGTGGGGGCCCTTGACCAATTTCATGTCCCACAACCCTTTCCAATGTAGCCGAGTTTGCTATTACCATGTTTTCCAGCCTTCCTACACTCTCACTAAGATGTTTAACTCTCTCCAGAATTGGAAGTATTAAAGATTTTAGAAGTTATTCTAAGGTTTCTACAGTAACTCTTGGGAGCGGATTTGCTGGAAATTCGCTGGGAGTAGTCATAGAAGCTTGGTTGCATGGGCCATTAGCCGATAAATGGTGCAGTATAAGGGGGGGGGGGTCTGTTTGAGTGGAGGTGGTGGAGAATTTTTGTACTTTCACACATCCTCCCGTCTGTATCCCTCTGCCACGCTTTCTCTTGGCTATGGTTGGCGGTGTGAAGTTTCCCTTACTTTTTTTCCCCTGGAATTAGTCTCGATACGCGAATTACTAGTGGTGGGGAGATTGGGTTCTGGTGGTCTACTCCCCAAAATCGATGTACTATCAGTAGTGGTATCTAGTGAAGAGCTATTTCTAAAAGTATCAACACCTGCCCTCTCCGGGTTAATGCTTAGATTTTGTTCACTACGAGCAAGCAGCCGCTCTGGTGTGATAGCGTTCATAATTTTACCCAGAGAGGATCTTTTGGCAGCCAACTCTTGGGATAGTCTTTTTTCAGTAACAGAAATTTCATACTCAAGAACATTTGCTGCTCTCGATATGATAAGCTCCAGAGTCCCTGATACAGAACCACCCACACTACCCTGTGCAATCATTCTCCCATTTCTTAGATGTAGCGCCATTACTAGTGCACGATATGAGGTATTAGTTAATAATTAAAAAGTGGCAAAGCTAGCATCAACGACTTTTAGAAGTAAATGTATATGTGGGCGGATTACACATGAGCGCAAAGCAATTTCAATTTACACACTTCCCCTGATGGACTAGCAAAGGTATAAGCCCTGAACAATAACCCAAACGATGTTCAAACAGTCAGTAGATGCTGCCCAATGTCAATGAGGAAAGAGTCTTACTTTACGGGAATACAGTTGGAAAAGGGGGGGGGCCCGTCCCGGACTCCGTTGGCCCCGGACGGCCACAGATAGCCCGCACTTTGCCCGGGCTTAGCCCAGCGCGTCCCGCGTGATCCCGTGACGCGGGGAGTCAGCGGGATTTAAAGCGCCTCCGGGCGCGGGGAAAGGTGTGGGCGTCTCCAGCCGGTAGGGTCCCTGGTAGAGTGAGTCCTCCACTCGGCAGCCACGGGGTGGTGTTATCGCGGTGGCGGGAGGGCAAGGGATCGGGAAACAGTGTCCCAGCTCAGGTAAAGCAGTCAAGGTGAGGAGGCAGGAAAATGTCCAGTGTTCTGGCTGACACCCGCTCAGCCGGAAGTCAGCGGGATTTAAAGCGCCTCGGGCGCGGGGAAAGGTGTGGGCGTCTCCAGCCGCTAGGGTCCCTGGTAGAGTGAGTCCTCCACTCGGCGGCCACGGGGTGGTGTTATTGCGGCGGCGGGAGGGCAAGGGATCGGGAAACAGCGTCCCAGCTCAGGTAAAGCAGTCATGGTGAGGAGGCAGGAAAATGTCCCAGTGTTCTGGAATATTAATTTTTACCCCTACGCTATCCAACGCTTTCCCTACTGTAGCGCCCTCTGGAGTTGGAATAGTAATTTTTACCCCTACGCTATCCAACGCTTTCCCTACTGTAGCGCCCTCTGGAGTTGGAATAGTAATGTTTACCCCTACGCTATCCAACGCTTTCCCTACTGTAGCGCCCTCTGGAGTTGGAATAATAATTTTTACCCCTACGCTATCCAATGCTTTCCCTACTGTAGCGCCCTCTGGAGTTGGAATAGTAATTTTTTTCCCTACGCTATCCAACGCTTTCCTTACTGTTGCACCCTCTGGAGTAGGAATATAAATTTTTACCCCTACGCTATCCAACGCTTTCCCTACTGTAGCACCCTTTGGAGTTGGAATAGTAATTTTTACCCCTACGCTATCCAACGCTTTCCCTATTGTAGCACCCTCTGGAGTTGGAATATTAGTTTTTACCCTACGCTATCCAACGCTTTCCCTACTGTAGCGCCCTCTGGAGTTTGAATAGTAATTTTTACCCCTACGCTATCTAATGCTTTCCCTACTGTAGTGCCCTCTGGAGTTGGAATAATAATTTTTACCGCTACGCTATCCAACGCTTTCCCCACTGTTGCATTTTCTGAAGTTGAAATAGTAATTTTAAGTGTTACGCTATCTAATGTTATTATTTCTGTAGTTTTTTGGGGGCTTTGAATAGTAGTTTTATTTATTTAGCTATTTAATATTTTTATTATTATTTTTGATAATGTAATATATTATTAATTTTACAAATAATGAAAGTAAATATTATTTTATTTATTAAATGTATTAAATATAATTATTTACTTTTTATTTATGCTATTTATTTATGTGTGTAGATGTATTCGTAATTTATAATACTTTTTAATAATTTACAAGTTATTAAAATAATTATTAAAACGTATTATTAGGTAAGTATATATTATATTTGTATGTATATGTTTACTTAATGTTATATTATTGTATATGTATTATTTATTAATTTTAAACATTATTAAATATTTTAAACTATTTTTATTTGGTTTATAAGTATTATTTACATTATTTTACTTTTTTTTTTCATAAAAAAAAGATATTTTTAATTACGATATTTTTAACTTCGATATTTGTTTTCTCGATATTTTTGTACTTACCATGTTGTAGATAGGCTATCGATATTCTTGCTTCCGATATTCCAACGTCGATTTTTGTGTAGGTCGATATTTTTTCTGTCGATATTGTGTCAGTGATCCCGAAGAATACCTGCGTTCGAGCATGGCTGCTGTTTTAGCGCTAGCGCAGGGGAGATCACAGGGGTGCACCATATTCTTGTAAATATGGTGCATCCCTGCGTTTTTTAAATCACGCAGTTCAGCACAACAAAATCACTTGCGGTGTAGCGCTGTGCCATTTCATTGTAAATACGCCCTCAAGTTTATAGGCTTCCAGTGCTCTGAAGCTCTGGGGCTAACCTCACTCGGCGTCCCTCAACTTCTACTTTTGCTACTGTTGTTAATACCTATCATGCTCTCATTCTCTCTCTCAAGCCTTGCTAGGTTTGCCTATTCAGATTTTCGTGTCTTTCCGGGTTGGTGTATGGATTTGCCTTCTATATCAACTGCCACTAACTCCGCAGGCTGCATCCCTCACCTCTATCTCACCAGTGCACATTGCGCATGCAGCCATAAGTCTGAAAACTGGCTGCATTACTGCACCTCGTCATTTTCTCACACCACCCTAGCCTCCCGAGATAGATGATAGAGCAAAGTAGCGCAGAGAAGAATATGAGACTAGAGAGGCACTTCCTGCAGAGCTGGCCTTGGTTAAGATAGCGCCTTGGGCGGAGATACATTTGGCACCCTTGCTGATGCTAAGACATTAAAGGATATATTTACTATGTTTTAGTGCTGTGCTTGTGACACAAGAGTGACACAAAACAATGCAAAATCTTTTTTTTTACTAATTTTTGGGCATATTTACAATTCTCCTGCTGCACTTTCGCACAACAAGAGCGTCACTTTTGTGACGCTACAGAGGCGCAGTTTGCTGGCCCATATTTACAGGGCCACACAAAACCTTTCATGGCTTTTCATGACCTTGTAAATCTGGAGTAAGGCAATGTGTTACTCTGCGTGGAAGGGGCATTCCATGGGTGTTGCTGTGGGTGTTCCCACGCAATATTCATGGTTTTTGACATGGCCCTAGATTTACAACATAGCGTAAATCTGGGGCAGCTCCAAATCGAACGCCTCCCAAAACAGGCATAACGAGGAGAAATATTTACAGTTCAGTTCAGTTCATACGTCTTTATTTCGATTTTTACATCATAAAAGACACTTTACAAACAAGATTAAAAGGACCAGATAATATATACAAATAAAATGTAACACCATCACAATTCATTTCAAATTCATCAAATTCGTTAGATTCATTAAAACAAGGATTAAACAGCGAATTTTAAAGACTCAGTATGAATGAATTAAAGGACCATATTTTGAAATATTTACATTTCTCCAAGTTTTTTCTCCTTCCATGTATGCTGCATTCTGCAGCACATTTAGAATGAGGAAAATGCCTCCTTCGATTGGTTTTGAGCAGGAAGGTGTTCCTTCATACACAAAAACAATCATGCCAACAACACAGACACCCTTGACCCATTGCAAGGGTGCCTGCATTGGCGCTCGGCTGTAGTTTGTGTGCCAGTGCTGGCAGAAAGGGAAGTATCTTGTAGATACGGCACATTTCTGCCCTTTTCTTTTGACTCAGGGCTTGTGGCGCTGCCCTACGCCCAAATATTGCAAATAGGCTCCTTCCAAGTGCTAAACTTGTTTAGTGCTGGAAAACACTCAAAGGTAGAGCAAAGAAAGGCACAGTGCTGCTTTGCATTAGTTACTGCAAAGCAGGCATACCATGGGTGGCGCATGGGCGATCCCATGCAGTCACCCAAGGTTTCTGATGCTCAGCCTTATTTACTTTAAAAAGTAGACACGGTTAAGCGTCAGTGTTAGAAATGGTGGTCTCTTGTTGGCAAGGCAAGTAGGGACCCTTCCTTCTAGTCAGGATAAGGGAGTTACACTCCTAAAATAACCCCTGTTCGCCCCCTTGGTAGCTTGGTACGAGCAGTCCGGCTTATCTTAGAGGCAGTGTGTAAAGCATTTGCAAATAACCAACAGTAATACAGTGTAAGAACTACAAAAGGACACCACACCAGTTAAAAAAAATATCTAATATTTTTATATACTTAAGACAAGACCAAACGATAAAAATCCACCATACAGTACTTGGAAATCTTCGGTTATCAAAATAAACTTGAAATAAAGTTATTTGATGTCGATAGCTCTGTCTGGGGCTATCACGGCATCGAGAACACGAAATTCAAACAGTTCTGGCCCATCACGGTGTTGGGAAGACCCGCAAAACAGTGTCTTTAGAAATGCAGGGCGTTGGCGACCTCTCGTTGAGCTGCGCAAGCACAGCATCCGCAGGCGTTGGTTCCGGAGGTCAGTGCAGAAGTCGTAGGGGCCTTGAAGTCACCCACGTTGCAGATCGAAGTCCTTGCACATTGAAGTCAGGAGCGCTGGTTCGGCAGGCATCGGGTGCTGTGGTGCGAAGTGCAGCGCTGTAGCGTGCAGTGCCCTCAGGTGGCAATTTACGCATCGGCTCTGTGATGGTCATCCAGTGGTGTTGGTAAGACCAGGGCTGCAGTGGAAGCAATGCGGTGCTTGTGGCGGTGCTGGTAGGTCACCGTGCAAGCAGCGGTGTTGTCATTGCTGAAGCAATGCTGGCAGTTGATGAACTGGAGTCGATGGCACCGGCGTCGGTAGGCCAAGGCTGCGATGCAGGATGAGGACGGTGCATCGCGTACCTTACAAGCGGTGTCCTTGAACCACGGTGCAAGCATAGGTGTCGATGTCAGCGTGGAGTGGCGGGGATACCAGGTCAACTGCGTGAAGCGAGGCGGTGCGCAGTGCCATGCCCACAGGTCGCATTGCAAGCAGCGGCTCTGGGGCAGCATCAGCTGGCATCATCGGTGAGACCATGGCTGGGGTGCTGCATTGTGGTGGTGCTCTCTGCGGTGCCTTCAGGACACGGAGTCGGCAGTGGCGTCGTAGGCGGCGTCAAGTTGATTTTCTTCTGTTGCAGAACAAACACACACAGTCCCCAGAGCTAATGGCAGAACAGCGTGAAGTCTTTGCTGTTCCTGAGACTTCTTGAACAGGAGGCAAGCTCTTACTCAAGCCCTTGGAGAAACTCAATAAAGAAGTTGTAGGAAGTTGAAGTCCAGTCCTTTCACTGCCCAAGACAGAAGCAGCCACTGCAAGCCAACTCTGCAAAGCGGTAGTTCCTCCTCACAGATTATCTAGCCCTTCTTCTTGGCACTCTTCTTGATCCAAAAGAGTTCAAAAGCTTAGGGATTTGGGCCCTGTAGGAAGGTAGGATCTGACTGCATAGATACCCCCACTTTTTTCCTGGTGTTTTGCTAGTTTTTGACTAGTCTGACTGGGAACCTGCTATTCATGACCCCAGTCTATCTGCTCTCTCCCTTAAATTGCTATGTATGTACTTTAGGTACACTCCAGATTGGATACTGGGGTACCCTTGTCAGTCCCTAGTATATGGTACACCATTTTTTAAAAGTTTTAAACTCGACCTTTATTGACATCAGTGAGGTAACACAGCCAGGTGCCCACATCCCATCGGGCTGGCACAGCAATATATAACAGTCAATACTGAAGTTAGTGGGGCGTGCGTACACAGCAAGTCGCCTACAACCCATAGGCCGGCCTAACAGAAAAAACAGAACCCTCCTATAAGCAAACATTCTGCATAGGTCAGTTGTCACATTTAGCCACAATTCCATACAATATCTTATTCCGGTTACCGCTCAGGTCACAGGTAGTTAAGTGTGGTCAAGGATGTCTCCTCCCTTATTCCCCACCCTCCGTTCCGATGTCCCACTCTAGGATCTCATGAGCCCACATCCGAAGGTTCTCCCGCCTCTACAAGCTCCTCCCGGCCTCCCCCCACTCCCCACCCGCTTCAGACTCGGTCTGTCCCCTCATTATCAGTATGTTCCAAAAGATATGCCCTAAGAGGACCCCAAATATCCTTAGGGCGTGAGGAATGTGACATAAGATCAGCATAAATATCTAGCTGTTCCTGATAGTATACAAGATCAGTAAGCCACTCTTTAAACTTGGGAGCAGGACCGCGTCCCCAGCGACAGGCTACTAGCCGTTTTGCCATCAAAAGAGCTAGAGAGGTGAACTTCCTGACCTTAGCGGGAATTTGTTCCGTATAGCCCAATAGAGCGGTGAGGGGATCATCTGGCACATGCATTGCAATCATTACTCCCAGCGCCTGAAGTACCTCCCTCCAATACTCCCGAACAATCGGGCAGTCCCATGCCAGGTGTACAAAGTCAGCGCCAGCAGCCCCGCATCTATCACAGCGTTCCGTGTCACGCAAACGTAACCGGTGTAGCCTAGCTGGCTTGTAATATAAGCGATGTACATATTTGAAGTGTATGAGACGTAGCCTGCTATTTGCAGAGATGACCCCTATTTGGCGACAGCAAAAGTCCCACTGCTCCTCCGTAATGGGAGCCCCCAACTCCCCCTCCCACTTCTCCTTAGCTGGAACAGGGCTTCTTCCCCATTCTCTTTCAGTGGACCTATATAAACGTGATACCACATGTTCAGGGGGTCCTGTTGTAATAAAGTGTGTAAAGAGACCATGACAGGAGGTTCCGACGGAAAGTCCTGGGTAAGTGAGCGTAAGTCCTGCCTAAGTCTCACATAATATAAGCGCTCTAAGGGAGTAGGGGTGCAGGGGCCAAGAAACTCTTCACTCGTCTTAAACTTTCCATTGTTGTATAATTGGCCCCAGGTCAGACAGGACAGTTTCCGCAGCATGCGATGACACCCACCCTCCGTAGTGACCGGTATATCCTGCCTCCCCAGCAAGGGTACTAGCGGCGAGTAAAGAAGAGGGCACTGAAGTGTACGTGCCAAGTAGCACCAGGCACTGGTTGTGCATTGGACTGTGGTGGCCGCCAAGTATCTAGGCACCGCAGGCGCGCTAAGATATGCTGCACACGATGTGGGCGTCATATAACCATCCTCAATAGCCAGGTGAGGCATATATGGGGTGGGTGGAACCAGTACGCGGCAAAATGCGCCTGAGCACAAGCTAAGTATCGGTCCATATCCGGAACCTCGAAACCGCCTTCTTCAAAGGACCAAGTTAAAATCTCCCACGCCAATCTGGGCTGTTTACCCCCCCATGTTAGTCGGATCAATTGCGTTTTGATGCAGTTAAAGAAAAAACGTCTCGGAGCGTAGGGAATGTTAGTAAAAAGATAAAGGAGTTTCAGTAAAATGATCATCTTGATCAGCGACACTCTAGCTGCCATGGAAAGAGGCATCAAGATCCATCCTGCCACCTTGTCTGTGATGGTTTCGAGCACGCAACCGTAATTGGAGCGCATCAGCTCCTCCCAGCACCGCGAGATCCGGATACCAAGGTAGGTAATGATGCCTCTGTACCATTTCAGCGGAAAGTCAGGTGCAAACTCCTCTGTGGTATCCGTAAGAGGGAAGATTTGGGATTTCCCCCAATTCACATTAACGCCGGACAGCTGTCCAAAGAGGATGAGCAGGCGGAGGATGGGGTTAAGGCTGACCGCAGGGTCTCGCAAGTAGAGTGTTAGATCATCGGCGTATAAAGATATCAAGATTTGCCTCTCAGGATAAATTAGGGCATGCTCTCGATAGTGCTACCGGACCTTCGCTGCTAATGGCTCGATAGCTGTGGCAAAAAGCAGCGGCAACAGGGGACATCCCTGTCGGTGCCTCGTGTGATAGAGAAGGGCGCCGACTGGATTGCATTCACCACCACCCTGGCACGCACCCCAGAGTATAGCAAGTTGATTCACTCCAGGAAGGGGGTCAGAAACCCCATGCGCTGAAGGACAAAAGCAAGGTAATCCCACTCCAGGGAGTCGAATGCCTTCGTGGCATCAAGAAATATCGCCTCAGCGTTGGCAGTCGGATCACTGTCATGAAGGATCACGAAGAGCGTCCGTAAGTTACGGGACGTGCCTCGAGTAGGCATGAAACCGATTGGTCCGGCATCACCAGTGCCGTCATAAGGGGACTGATCCGATTAGCAATAGGTTTGGCCAGGATTTTGGCATCAACATTTATTAAAGAGAGAGGTCTATATGAATCGCACAAATGAGGTGGCTTGCCTGGTTTAGGTATAGAAATGATACGTGCTTCTCTCATAGTGGGGGGAAGTATCCCACTCTCCCGGGCCTCTTCAAACACATGCCTCAATACTGGAATAAGGAGATGATGAAAGGTCTTATAAAATTCAGCGGGGAGGCCATCCGGACCCGGGGCCTTCCCAGACTGTAACTGCATTATTGCTGTAATAATTTCCTCATCCTCATGGTGTCGTAACAGAAATACCCTCTGCCCATCTCCCAGCTAGGCAATTGCCGTATCCTCGAAGAAGGGGGCAAAGTCTACCGCCTGAGTTCTATGAATTTTATATAACTGCTTGTAAAACCGCTTAAAGATGTCCACAATCTCAGCCGCGTCATTGTGCATCTGCCCATCTTCCCCCTCAATTTCCAGCACCGTGTTCGAGAAGCGTGGAGGCCGAACCAAAGCCGCCAGCATCTTTCCAGGCCTATCTCCTTCCTCATACTGCCGTGCTCTATGATATTTCCCTTTGTATTAGCATTCCCTTTCCGCTGTCTCTTGATATTCACTAAAGGCACTGCGTAGCTTGGCTTGCAATGTAGGGGTGGGGTCTCTCCGCAGTGGTTTAAAGCCCCAGAACTGAAAAGGGGAGCTCGTACACTGGAGGGTCACAGCGACCAGCACAGGGGAATGGTCCGAGTAGGTCCGAGGCAAATGGTAAGAATATGGAGCCCATGGGGCGAGGCCCTTTAAAGCAAGCCACACATCTATCCTCGACCAAAACACCCAGGCGGTAGTGTAGCAAGTGCCCTCCCGCCTAGTCAGATGCATATGTCTCCAAACATCAATCAGATCATTCACCTCTAGTAATGACTTAAGGGCAGCTTGTGAACAGGAGTAATGGTGTGGTTGCGGGTGAGAGCGATCCATACCAGGAGCAATGATCACCTTGAAGTCACCCCCCCATAACAGATGTGTCGACCCAATCTCCAATATCTTACCTAAGAGCACCCGGAAAAACTCAGGGTCATCAGTGAGTGTTAGGTCCATAGCATGACACCAGGGTAAAGGTTTGATTAGCTATCCGTTCCCAAAGGATGGAATACCGCCCCAGCCTATCCGCAACACTTCCCAACGGGGTATAAGGAAGGGACTTTCTCACCAGTATGCACGTGCCTCTGGCATACATAGAGTAGGAAGAAAAGCAGGTGTGACTAGCCCAGCGAGCAGCAAAGGTAGGGGGACATTGGGGTTAAAATGTGTCTCTTGTATCATAGCGCAGTGTATGTTGTGTCTGTCCAAATACGACAGTATGTGTCTGCGTTTATGGGCCTCCCCATCCCTCTAACAGTCCAGGTAAGGAAACTGTAGGTAGGGGGCTCCGATCGCTCACCCATTTCCCATCCTAGGGTATCGCATACTCCTGCAGCATGAAGTGGCATCCCAGTGCTCAGTGCTCATGGCACCAGTAGCTCGAGCATCAGTGATCTGTGACTTCATCTGAGAGCAATCAGCATTTAAAAACCAAATCAGCAATTCCCCCCCCTCTCCCAGATCAGCAGGCCAATCCTGCCGTGGCCCAGGTCCCTCCCCCCTTCCCCCTCTCCACAAAATTAGGTTCGCAACAGGGGAAAACATCTGTACCAATATCATAACTAGTGGTACTGAACCCATAGTCATGATAATAAGGGGTCACCTGCTAAGTGGCGTCCAGAGGGCGTCCAGGTGTCATCCTCGCTGTAGCGAGGGGGCTCGGGAGATTATATAACAGTCATCTAGAGCTTAGTTACATAAGAAAAAACATTTCCTAGAACCACCCGCTCTCTCAGCAGGCGTAGGGGCGAGTTATAACTGTCTTTATCTGCGCCAGTGGGCAGGGGGCGGGTGTCCATCCCAACCAGTGTCATTGCGATCTTCCCTGTTCATGAATCCTGGACAGCCACCAGCATAGCAGATTACTCAAGTGGGTCCCAGCACCCCTCCAGAGGGGGGTGAACAACCCCCCAAGTCCCCTCCCGTATTATATGGCTGCCCCTCTCACCTTTACCATTTGAGTCAGGATCCCAAGGATTGCGTGTTCATCCGCCGACATCATACTGTCGTGTATTTCTATAGGTTCTGAATCAGTCCCCCTATTCCTGACCCTATTCTGGTTAAACTAACTATCAAGTTAACTAACAGTCAGCCCATGAGGCAAGAAAACCCCCATGATGCAGATACCGTTATCTGACGCAGTCACACTACGGCACAGGAACGTGTTATCTGATTAGGTCATAACGCTTGAGATCTAATTAGACAAGCGACATTCCTCCAGCCCCTGATAAGGCATACGACGTTCTCATAACAAATCAAACCTATGACAACCTGGACAATCCGTGCGGCCATTGTTTTGATTTCACAGAGAACTTTAGTAAAGAATGTGCTAACGAGCAAGTCGTATGACATCTTTATTGACGTACCTATGTCCATCCTTACGTCAATCTCGGCACCTTTAAGGTATAAATATTGCCGACCTTGCCCTATGCAAACACACGCGTGGTGACAAGACGGAGCAGCCATACTTGCCGAAGCCGAGAGCAGAAGCAGACCCCGCTGGCAGCAGCCCCGCCTTCCTGACGCGCTGAGAGACGCGCTGCTATCTCAAGCCGAGAGACCCAGCACCGGCGCTTCTGGGCAGCCCTCGCAGGCAGCCTGGAATATCGAGAGCAGAGAAAGAGATACCATTCCTCATTCATCCTAACTTCCAGGTACAGAACTGAATAACCCCTCACAGAGAAATTCTTTAGTTATTTACTTGGCAAAAACAAACTTAACTTAAACTGTAACTTTCTATTCCCGCCCACGCATTAGACTTAGGTCAGGTACACGGGGTAGGCGTATTTAGAAACACCAGTTGAGTACGTTTAGTCAAATGTATATGTGTATGTAAATATATTTTAATCATTTTAAACATCATATGGCTCAGAAACCATATCAATGTTTTTACAGTATTATTTTATACTATTGCTTTTAATGTATGCACTTTACTTAACTATAAGTATTGCAATAATATCGATCCATTTCTCTTGTACGAGAAAAGAGACTGATCAATAAATAACATCTTTTATTGAACACGCCCGTCTCTTCCTTTTCTCTACATTCTGATGAGACTAAGAATGCACGTACTGACTGAGTAAAATAATTGCCTTGTGCTCACACGACTCTTGAGATTGACTCTTGATTAGGGGAGAGCAAAGTTGTCATGTTCTATGGTTGTCAGAAACTAAATCCCTTCTTGTCTAATCAGGGGAGTTAATTCCTTCCTTGAACATTCGAGAAAGTTTCTAGCGAACTCTGAGCTTAGCTGGCAAACCCAAAAATTAAGTCTAGTATCGACAGTAGTAGACCTAGTTAACGTCTGGCCTAGGCCTTTACTGCTGTAGGTACTATTCCAATGCGCAGAGCCTATTGGGAAAATAGGAGCTACACTACATGGCGCCCAACGCGTTTGGAAAGGGCGATAAAACTAACGTAAGACATTTAGAGTAACTCAGTCGTGCTTTCTCACTCAGACCCCTTTTCCCAAATACTCCAAAGACGTCTGGAGTGGGTGAAAGGTTATATCCTCCAAAACCTCGCAGGAAGAACTCCTATGTATGGTTCTTGGTATAGTCAACGTTGAAGGATAAAAACAGTTCCAAAATATTGTGCATCTAATCTCTGTTTCCATAAAGAAACCTGATCTGCAAATAGACATAATACCATCCTGTCTGTAAAATGGCAGAGAGTGATGACGAAAGAGAGGCAGTTAGATTAGCTACTGAACTCGCAGATGCTGATGCTACCATGCAAGCAGCAGACGCGGAAATAATACTCATTCCGGTCATCAAAAGGAGATCTATAACTCTAAAACTTATAGAAAATGGACTGACACCTAGAGGTGGCACAGTCATATTCGTAATCGAGGCACACGAATATCGGCAGACAGAGGTATACTATTCATGGATACATTTTCCAGCAGCAAATGCTGTAACAAAGTACTTCCACTATTACAAAGTAGAGGAACCTCCTGAAACGTACACTCCTTTCGAGGAGGTGGAAGTACCACTCAAATTCCAAGAGCATTTGCTCTTATTTGATGGCGCCCTAAAACATAACAATCACATTACAAGGCTCGGTCCTTTAGGTAGACCAGGAGCAACGTGGCCGGTCTTAGCCGGATACACACCACATCCAGACATCGAAAGAATGCCTGCAGCAGAGCTGTTAATACAGCTAAAACAACTACTAAAAATTCATAGACAATTAGTTCAGTATGTAATGCGGACTTCAACAATTCAGCCAGCGATTAAACTTCCACAGCTGACCCCTCACCAGGGGAACACAAATAAAATTACACCACAGAACATCCAATCCTGCCTAGGTAAAGTTCCAGCTAAACGGGAACAGATACCATTCTGGTTGGCACAGAAAATTACCCAAATAGAGGCGGTGTTTCCTGACACCACCCCATTAGAAAAACACAGGATTCTGACTATATGTCTCCCAATGGGAATCGCACCACACATTGAGGACTGTGACACTTGGGGTACAGTCTTTGCTTCAATCTACACAAAAACGCACGGTGTTCCATCCATTTCGGTAATACCAGATGTGCTAAAACAAATTCAAGATGAATACGGTCCAGAACCTGCTTTAACTCTTGGTATGAAATTACTAAAAGACTTCAAGCAGGTCTCGGCTATATTATTAGCCAACATAAAAGGTGAAGCAGCAAACGTGGCGATCCGCCAGAGGTTAAAAGAGACAGATATAGCAGACCAACCAGCTGAAATTGCCAGAATCATAGAAAAATCCTATGAAGAACTAGGCAGAGATAGTCTAGGTGGAATACCAGTAAAACCGCAACTGACTACAAGTCCAGAAAAAATATTTTTTAATAATAATAATTCACCAAAAAAGAACTGGGATGGAAACAAACAATCCAATCCTAAAGAAAAGAAATTCCAGTCCCGAGGGAGGTCTCCTAGGCGAAGAGAGAAATCTCCAAACCAAAGACAAAGGTCACCGCAGAGTGACCCCTCTGGGAATAGATATAACCTTAGAAATAGGGATAATATTAAAAAACCTGATAGATATCAAGACATTGATACACGTCCCTCTCAATCTTTTCAGACTTCCTCGCAGAAATCGGAAAGAAGAGGACGATCAGAAGAGCACGCCAAGTCCAAAGACAAGGAACCTGCTCAGCTAAAAAAGAAAATTACAATTTCCAAAAAAGAAGGTAGCCAGTATCAAGGTAGTTAACAATGCCGAGAATACTGAGGACACAACTGAAAAACGGAGAATGGGCTCAGACAATGCTAGACAGCGCAGCAGAGGTGAGCATAGCTCGCAAAGTCCTTATGAATCATCTGGAGACAGTGGACACGAATGAATACCTTCAAGTGGAAACTGCAGACACCAGAGTTAGCAAGCCCCACAAGATATACGAGATAACATTACGTATAGAGGGAGATAAGACTAGGAAAATTAGGGGACTATTTTGGGATAACCTGTCCAAAGGCTATGACATCCTTCTAGCTGAAAAAGACTGGCCACCAGAGTTTGTCAGGGAATGCCCTCATGGCGAAGAAGTAATTATGCCTGCCTTCTCGAATCAAATACCGATTCATAAAAAATACACACTTGCTAGAAAGTGGGCAGTGGCCTTAGCACCTGCTTTATATAAAAATCATGTAGGATGGGATGAGGATTCTCCTCCTCACAAAATCCAGTTAAAATCACAACCTACTGCACAAAGACAGTACCCAATTAAGCAAGAAGCTAAAAAACAAGTAAATGAAATACTAGATCAGCTAGAATACCAAGGGGTGATTGAAAGTTGCACCTCACAAATGAACAATCCTTTGTTTCCGGTCTCCAAACCAGACAATTCATATCGTCTAGTTTTGGATTACCGACACCTTAACACATGTTGCAAAACCTTTGCAGTGCAAAACTCACACAGTGCTGCACTAATGAATAACATAGTGCGCAAAAAATACAAAACAACCTTGGACATCTCCAATGGATTCTTTTGTCAAAACATAGCACCAGAGAGCAGATATTTAACTGCATTCTCAGTAAATGGCGCTCAAAAACAATTCTGTCGGTTAGCCCAGGGGTACAAGAACAGCCCGGGGGTATTCTCAGCGAGAGTAACAGAATTACTACAACTATATGATGATGAAGCATTATCTTATGTCGATGACATTTACTTAACAGATGATGACTAGGAGACTCACTTGAAAAGAGTGAACACCATAATACTTGGGTTCGCTGCAGAGGGTTACAAATTCAACTTCAAAAAGTCCAGAATTGCCCATCTGACAGTCCTATTCTTAGGATATGAGTTATCAAGTGAAGGCAAAAGCCTGACAGACAATTTCCTAGAGAAATGTGCCGTAATCCAAGCCCCTAAAACATTAAAAAACCTACAGTCAATTCTAGGCTTCCTAAATTTCGGAAGAACATACATTGCAAATTACGCAGAAAGGGTCAAACCCCTTTATGATCTAATTAAACCAGACTTTAAAAGATCCAGTTGGACTCAAACACACACAGAAATTTTGAGATCCTTACAAACAGACATGCTAATTAAAACAAAATTAGAAACACGTGATAACACACGCAACCTTGTGATCCGAGTCATCCCAGGAAGATGCGGATTCACATACCTGACTTCTAATGAAGGAGAAAAGGTACCAATTGCATTCAAATCACACTTGTACACTAAGGCTGAAATGAAATTTAGCCCAACAGAAAAAATTCTTACAGCAACACAGACAGCTATAGCAAAAGAACGAGCCCTGGCACAAGGTAAACGAATAGTAATCGTGACACCAATACCAGCCTTAGAGGCGGTAACAAAGGCAAGCATTCCAAATGCTAAAGCACTCCATCCGAGATGGATACAATGGGCTAACTCTCTTGCTGCAACAGACGTGGTGTACGAATTTGATCCTTATTTAAAAACACAAGAATTTCTCCAATATGAATTTGAATGTCCTCCGCCAACCGAAATTCTGCCTCTAGATCACTACGGCTGTATAATATATACAGACGGATCAGCACAACCCGCAGTAGGGGGTAAACAAGCTTACAGTGCTGCGTGCGCGATTGTTAAAGGTCGTTGGCACCAAGGGAAATTTAAACCAACCCTCACTAAAACACAATCCCTAGGAGATTGTACAGCTCAGCGAGCTGAACTACTAGCATTCAAGATGGCGCTTGAAAATACCGATCGAGAATTCCCCACACTCATAGTGTGCGATTCGTATTATTGCGTTCAGTCTTATAATGAATACTTGCAGATCTGGCTTCAGAACGGTTTCAAGGATGCGAAAGGTGGCACAATCAAGCATAAAATGCTCTGGGAACAAGTAGCTCTTTTACAAAAAAAACTACCAAAGACTCACGTGATACATACACTGAGTCATCAACGTGATGGCGTTCACGTTGCAGGGAATTCATTGGCCGATGAGGCCGCGAAGGCAGCTGTGCAAACGGCTTCCGTAGCTGCCGTCACCCGGTCAAAAACAAAAATAGACAGCGAAATATTACAAGCTGTCAGCGCTTCAGAAAAGGATTCGATAGAACCACTCCCTAAAGGCTTTCCAGTAAAATACTCATACATAACTGATGCAAACAATGTTCCTTTTGCTCGAATCCCTGGAGTGGGGGATAGGGCAATTCCAAACATGGAACATAGGTTAGGACTAATAATAGCGGCACACGAAGGGCTTGCTTCTATTCATGCTGGCGTCTCAGCCACAGTATCATTATTAAAACAGAGATACTGGTGGCCACAAATGAGAAGACAAACAAGGAACTATGTTCTAGCATGTGAAATATGTCAAAAAATGAAAGTATCAACGGTGAGACGTCCAGCACAGACGCCCCTTCTAAATCTCGGATAAACCATTAGCCTGTGTTTATCTAGACCACTGCGGTCCCTTACAAAGGGATGGTAACTATAAATATATCTTGGTCGCAGTGGATTCATGCACGAGATTCATATGGATGTGGCCCCAGCGAACGGCTGACGCCAGAACTGTTATAAAAGATTTGCGAGTCTTTATCGGCACATACGCAATTGGCATGCTGCATTCGGACAATGGTCCTGATTTTAGCTCTAGGGCTTATAAGGAGGCCATGGTCAGCATGGGCGTGCAATTGCGGTACTCTTGTCCATTTCACCCTGAGGGGAACGGAATTGTTGAAAGAAAAAACCGTGACATAAAGCAATCTATAACGGCAAAGGTATTAGGTTCGGGAGCTGGGTGGGTCAAACATCTAATAAGTGTCCAACGTAGTCTAAATAATTTGCCAAGAAATTCTCTGAAGGGATTCAGTCCGTACGAATTATTATTCGGAACTAGGATGTTGATCTCTGACCTTGATAGTCAGACTTCAGTGGTAATAGAAAAAACCTTTGATGTCAAAGACCGTTTGGCTATTTTGCAGGACTTAAACAAAACAAGAAAAGACCTGAGCAACATACAGTTGAAACAACAGCCAACAACCACTGAAGAATCACCACCTGTCCCAGCAAGACCTGTCTGGATTCCAAAAGTCGGGGATCTAGTCAGGGAGAAGATCGCGGTAAAGAAGGAATTTGGGCCTTCTTACAGAAAAGCAGTTCCTGTCTTGTCTGTCAACGGGACAAGATCAGTTGTACTACCGCCACTTGCTGGAAAAAAGGAGAACCGAGTTGTATCCATCGACCTGGTAAAACCACAACATGTGGCCGATAACAAACAGTAGGCCAAGTGGACTCCCAATAAGTAGCAGAACACCAAGGTTTGCTACCAGTACAGAGGTCCTAACAAAGAGGCTCATCACATTCGAAACGCCTACAGAAGAACAACAAGGACTATGCAACAATGCAATAGAACTAAGACCTCTGAAAACCCAAATAAAAACATTTAGCAGAGACACACCAATCTACAATGAAGTACCAAGTGACAATGCAAGAAACAAAAATCCTGAAGCAATTGGAACAATTGACAGAACTGCATCCGGGTACTTCATCAACTTCGATGATTCCTCTGACGGCTTCAGTGAATCAAAGACACAGCCATCATCAAAACCCTTTAAAGACAAAGCGAAGGGACTTTTGAAACAACTGAAAGAAACATATCTGGTTTCTCCATGGATTGAATTTTGGGTGGGTTTTGGTGCATTTATCCTCATACTTTGGCTCATCATGGTATTTACTTTGGGACGCTTCATTGAGGGAAAATATGCTAAAATGGACACAGCAAGTCAGAACATCAACTTGGTCCTCAAACCACACACATCTTCACACGTCGAGAAAAGAGAACTTTCTTCAGCCAACTTCACAGCCAATCCTATACCTGGTGGGGTAGCCTGGGACAACACTGACTATGAAATTTATGGTCCGGTCGAGATCCTGAAATATCCACACCAAATCAAGATCTCCTTGAGTGATTTTGCAAAACCGAACTCATTTGCTGATGATTGGGACTTCGAAAGTATTAACAACATGATGTCTGACTTAGTAATGTCTGCTAAATTTACAAAACATGATTATTTGCAAGGTTCTACAAATTATGATAGTATGTATTGCTATAACCATTATGGTAACCATTTTTTGCATAAATCTGCACAACCTAGAAATGTTTTAAATTATAATCAATGGGAACATTGTGCTACACCTCCAAAAGGGAGCTCTAGAACCGTGTATGACAAATATTCATATTTTTCAGGTTTTAACACAAGTAATGCTGAAACATTTTATTTTAAATTGTCAAACAAAACAGGGATGAAAACCATGATAACCAACACAAAATTGATATATTCAGATTCATTCTTTGAAAAAATGAATACTTTTGGATTTGATTATTGGGACAAAAATGTTGATTTGAAAAGTGTTTGGGGTACAAAAGAATGGCAAGTACAGGGTATAGAAGCTTTGTTTAGAGCCTGCATGATCCCAGAACAAATGATATTTTTAAATGACACTGTTCAACAAACCACCTGTCTTGGCTTAGCCAAAATCAAAGATTTAATTAAACCGTCTATTCCAAAGCCAACAATGTTTAGCAATAGCTCTGATACAGATGAAGAGATAGACGTAAACCATATATTAAACCAAAACAGAACACATCCTGATTGGAAACAATGGTTGATCTGGCCCACAGATACAAATAACTGTCAAGATAGATTCCTGAATAAAACACAGGGTTTCAAAATGACCAGGCCAGACCCTAGATATCCCCAAAGACATCACCCAGGGATAATAACAACCTACAGTGTGGGCAAATTATGCCTTCAATGGCTACAGACTTCCACACTGCCTGAAATTAAGCAACACCTAACTTTACTTACTGATGGTGCTGACTTGCGTGATTTCATACTGGGACCACGCAAACAGCGTCAAAAGCGTTTCATAGCAGCCTCTGTATATGCAGCATACAATGAGGCCTGGAAGGTTACTCAAATTGAGACAGCAGAAAGAATACGGGAAATTGACCGTATTAATTTGGAAAAATCACTTTCTGTAGTGGACAATGGGTTAATGACTCTGTCCTCCAGAATTTTTTCATTGGACAGCATTGTGTCTTCAGCAATCGATATACTATCGCATGACTTACTGTTATTACAACATGGTCAGTCACAATTGCGTTCTATTGTACAGCTTGGCTGGACGTTACAAAATCTGCGTTCAGGCTATGTGCCTTGGCGTTTAATCAACACAACGTCACTATTCCAAATCTTTAACCTTACTGATAGACAAATCGGTATGGCGCAAAAGGGTGCTGATTATACAATCTGGAGCATTGAAAAACTAGAAAGATTACCAATGACAATGTCAGAACGACCCGTCAGTGAATGGATAATCCACGGAATCATAAATATTCCAATCTCAACCTTCAGGTTTCAATACTGCCAAAAATATATACAGGCTGGCATGTACGAGAAATTGGGAAAGGGGTACCTTAAAACAACTTGGAACCTGCCCTATTCACATGCATGTGTCAGTAATAAAGGACAGAAAGTGTTTCTTAGTGGCAACAATTGTGCTATGTCACTAAGCGGCACGCTTCTGTGTAACGGTATTAGTTTGCACGGAGCCTGTGAAGGGAATTCATACAACCTTTCATGTCACCAGCAAGGCGCACCTGCAACTGAAATAGAACCATTCTTTCAAAGACTCTATAATGGGAGTTACATTCTTATTGTAGACCGCAGATGTTGTAGTCTTATGCCCGGGACTCCTTATCTAGTCACTACAACGGCGAAGGTCAAGTGCTGTGGACGTTCTTTATTCCCCAGCTCCTTTCCAGACAGGGAGGCACGGGCATGGCCCAGTTTGAAAATTACTTCTATTCGAATAGACACTTTAAGCAGAATGAAAACAGTGCTTCTTCAGACGCCTACAAGGCTCACGTCATCAAAAGAAACGTATGATCTACAAGTCGCAAGGACGACTGCAGAGATACATACATTATTATCAACTAATTCCCCCGTACATTTCGCGGAAATCCTGAGCGAAATCCTAAATATTTCTGATACCACTGGGGTCTCAAAAGTATTTAAGACAGTATTTTCGATGGCATTAACACCATTCAAAGCCATACTGGGTATTTTTCCAGATTTCGTCCATTCGATTTTTGGCGGACTTCCCCTGATCCTGGGACTAATTGCAGGAATCCTATTCCTAGTCCTTATTTTTCGTTATGGCAACCCATGTCACAGATCAAACTCTCGCGACAATGGAAGATACGATCCTAGCCATTGGATACCGGGACCGGATATCAAAAATCCTGGGACTCTCCCGGCTTAGAGACCTAAACATGACTTGGTTTCTATCATTTCGACCAATGTGGCAAAGGTGTGTTTTACCTGTACTAAGGTGTCTGCTATGCGGAGAAGAATGCGTGTTAGACACCTGTCTGACGCTACTATCGGATGCGCCAGTGGATGCAGATACACTGTTGGTTCCTACCAAGGTTCACGCTTTGTGCTGCCCTCAAAGGCTGCCAATCCTGATGACGGCATTCCTGGAATCTTCACCACTACGATTGAAGAGTAGTGAAGTTCAAGATGAAAGCAACATCGAACAGGTACGACCTTCTGTCAGCAATGCAAATCAGAATGTCAATGGAGACAATCATGCGCATGAATGCATGGTTACCCCTATTTCCGACTTAGTGGAACTTTCCCATGAAGCTGTTGACAGTTTTTTCGAAAGCCTGAATGATATGATGTTCTCTCCGGAACAGAAATAGAGACTTTTGAGTAAACTCGCACACGGCGTTCCCTGAATTCGGCCTTCAACTTTAAAAATAAAGTCACATGAACAATTTCACTCCAGTTCACGGACAGCAATTTTTTTCAGCAAGCCCCTTAAAATATTTTTCTACATATTTTTTCCCGGGACACTGATCTTCTGCTTAAAGTAAGAAACTATTCCTAGAGAACTAAAATTTCTATTTTTAGATACTTTATAGACTTTAGCTGCCCGCTGGGATGTTCACAAATATTTTATTATGTGATGAAATGGTCTCGAACTTCCTTTCTGTATAGCCATATTAAGAGCCATTTCATGTGTATTTCTCATATACCAATAAGCAATAATGCATAAAAATGCGTGTTTACTTTTGCATTTAATTCATAGCTTAAGTGCATACAATATATATGACTGCAATTTTTCAGTATATTTGAAAATTTCGAAATGCATATTTTGGGGTGGTAAGGTATACACTATACTCTATAGTATGTTGTACTATGTTATACTATGCATAGATTAGTAGATATGACCATAGTTAGCGTGGAGTGGGTGTCGTGTATTTCTATAGGTTCTGAATCAGTCCCCCTATTCCTGACCCTATTCTGGTTAAACTAACTATCAAGTTAACTAACAGTCAGCCCATGAGGCAAGAAAACCCCCATGATGCAGATACCGTTATCTGACGCAGTCACACTACGGCACAGGAACGTGTTATCTGATTAGGTCATAACGCTTGAGATCTAATTAGACAAGCGACATTCCTCCGGCCCCTGATAAGGCATACGACGTTCTCATAACAAATCAAACCTATGACAACCTGGACAATCCGTGCGGCCATTGTTTTGATTTCACAGAGAACTTTAGTAAAGAATGTGCTAACGAGCAAGTCGTATGACATCTTTATTGACGTACCTATGTCCATCCTTACGTCAATCTCGGCACCTTTAAGGTATAAATATTGCCGACCTTGCCCTATGCAAACACACGCGTGGTGACAAGACGGAGCAGCCATACTTGCCGAAGCCGAGAGCAGAAGCAGACCCCGCTGGCAGCAGCCCCGCCTTCCTGACGCGCTGAGAGACGCGCTGCTATCTCAAGCCGAGAGACCCAGCACCGGCGCTTCTGGGCAGCCCTCGCAGGCAGCCTGGAATATCGAGAGCAGAGAAAGAGATACCATTCCTCATTCATCCTAACTTCCAGGTACAGAACTGAATAACCCCTCACAGAGAAATTCTTTAGTTATTAACTTGGCAAAAACAAACTTAACTTAAACTGTAACTTTCTATTCCCGCCCACGCATCAGACTTAGGTCAGGTACACGGGGTAGGCGTATTTAGAAACACCAGTTGAGTACGTTTAGTCAAATGTATATGTGTATGTAAATATATTTTAATCATTTTAAACATCATATGGCTCAGAAACCATATCAATGTTTTTACAGTATTATTTTATACTATTGCTTTTAATGTATGCACTTTACTTAACTATAAGTATTGCAATAATATCGATCCATTTCTCTTGTACGAGAAAAGAGACTGATCAATAAATAACATCTTTTATTGAACACGCCCGTCTCTTCCTTTTCTCTACATTCTGATGAGACTAAGAATGCACGTACTGACTGAGTAAAATAATTGCCTTGTGCTCACACGACTCTTGAGATTGACTCTTGATTAGGGGAGAGCAAAGTTGTCATGTTCTATGGTTGTCAGAAACTAAATCCCTTCTTGTCTAATCAGGGGAGTTAATTCCTTCCTTGAACATTCGAGAAAGTTTCTAGCGAACTCTGAGCTTAGCTGGCAAACCCAAAAATTAAGTCTAGTATCGACAGTAGTAGACCTAGTTAACGTCTGGCCTAGGCCTTTACTGCTGTAGGTACTATTCCAATGCGCAGAGCCTATTGGGAAAATAGGAGCTACACTACAATACAGGAGGTCGGGGGTCATTCTACATCCAAAGTGCAACCACCAGCGTCAGGGTGACGAGGTGGTGAAGCACGCCCCACCGCCGTCTTCAGCGGGGTCTTCAGAAAAACCTGTGTCGAAGCTGCGGAGTGTTGAAAAAATGCTGCTTACTTTGATAAGTCACTTTAAGTTTTGCGGGGAAGAGCATTGCATAAGGGATGTTAAGTTGCTGTAGCTTCTTCTTCACCGGTAGGAATTTCCGTCTCGGCTCTTGGACCGCCATGGTGAAATCGGGGTATATCGAGATGTCCATCCCCTCATGTCGGAGCCCTCCCTTCTCTCTGGATAGGCGCAGGGCCACATCTCGGTCCCGGTAATTGAGCAGGCGGGCGATTATTGGGTGAGGAGTCGCCCTAGGCACCGGCGGGCCGCAAGCGACCTATGAGCCTGCTCTACCTTCAACACCGGTGAGAAAGCCTCCCATCCGAATAAAGCAATGAGAAGGCGCTCCACATAGTCCTCCATTCTCCCAGTCGCAGTTGTTTCCGACACGCCCAAAGTGCGGAGGTTATTCCTTCGAGAACAGGATTCGAGATCCTCGTTTTTGGCCGCGATCACTCTCAGCACTCTCTCCATTTCCAGCGTGCGAGACGTAGTCATGATAGAAGCGGTCTCCAGATCCGAAATGTGCATCTCCATGTCTCCTCTAAGCTTTCCTCTTGTAGTTCTTCTTTGTGTTACACTCCATCTAGCCGCGCAGCCATGGAGTCCATTTTGGATTCAATAGAGGTCAGGCTAGACTGCATGGCCAGGAGCAGATCCTTCAGATCAGCAGTCGAAGGCGCCTGAGTTTCCGCCTGTTTCTCTTCAGGGTCTGTGTGTGAGAGTGTGCCTTTTCATGCCTCGAATGTCAGCTTCGGCTGGCGGCCATCGGGTTTCCCAATGTTGACCAATCACCCCGTGTATTCCTCAGTGTCGGTCTCCTTCCCTGACCAGATAGTAGTAAGTAGGGCTCCTGCTCAAGGTCCCCTCCTTCATAACATAATGACAAGCAACAATGGATCTGACCCAGGAGGTGCCCAGGGGGAGAGGTCCAGGCCCCATACTCCTTGCACACCAGAAGGGGGCAAAAAACAAGGGGGGATGTCTCAAGTGCCTTCACAGCACGCCTCCCTTGAAATCAGATGTAGTCCCTTCAGTGTTGTCTATTCCCCCTACGGGACCCCAGTCTCAGCATACTGCAATTGTTCCAGTGGCACTGTATTATACACTCCTGGGTTGGTGAGGCCTTCCCTCGGGATCTTCTAGAAGCTATGATGTCTTGTTTGTGTTGTAGTTGCACTCCTCTATTCACAGCACTATAAGTGTCTAGCTCCAGACAGGCAGTGAGCAGACACCTCCCAAGGCCTTCTCAGGCCCGATCCCCACCCGGTGTCAGAACAGCCTAGAGGCCTCGCACATCCAGCCCAGCACTGTCTGTCCCGGACCCAGCAACACCAAAGGGGACGATGTGCCCAGCAGCAGGCTCGACAGTCTGCAGCAAGCCCCACTCACCGACTGCGCTCTCCTAGGGAACCCCCTTTAGGGACGGGGCCAGCTCGGCTTCCTGCGGCGTCCCTCACTCATTCAAATCCAGCTTCCCGCCGATGCCACAAGCCGCTCCGCAGGCCTCTGCTGCACCGGCCAATCATGGAGGTATCAGAGCCGGCACCCCGATATCCTCTCCTCCCGCAGTCTTCAGCTGCTGCCCGCAGGCTCCCCCGTCTGCTCCTCCAACCGCAGTGCCGCAGGCGTCCAGGGCCGGCAATACAGCCCCTGCAACGCCCAAGCTGTTCACGCGGCCTCTCTCGCAGTTCCTCAGAGAACTGCCGCCTCCAATGCCCGCGTCAGACTACAGTTCCTCCCAGCAGCCGGACCGCAAAAATTCAGTCCGGGGTCACCGACCTTCTCTCATACGCTGCGGTAAAGCGCCTTGCACAACACGTCCCAGCGGCCTCCTCTACAGCGCCAGCGTCTTCCCGTGTCCGCCATGTTAGGGTCGGCTGCAGCCTCGGATCAGTCGCGTGGATCAGCACCCCACAGCCAGGTAGGGGCTTATTTTGCAATCCCAGGGATGCCGGTGTGGTTCTTCTGCACAGTGCTTGATTTTTAAGTGTTCAGGAAGCCTAGATGGCCAGGATAAGTGTCCGATATTTCTCTGAGCAGCAAGAGTCTCACAGACGTGTGGCCATCTTGCTTGGCGCCCTCTAGCGCCCCCCCCCCCCTAGTATATGGTACACCATGTACCCAGGGCATAGGTACCCCAGAGGCCTCCCATGGGCTGAAGCATGTATTATGCCACCCATGAGAGATCATTCAAATTGACACGACAAGCCTGCTACAGCAGACTGTGTACGCTGGTGCTTGCAACACTTATTAAAGATATAGGTTCACTATATCTATCTAAATCACTACACTTAAAAACCTATCAGTCACCCCTATGGCAGGCCTTATCAATCCTGAAGGCAGGGTGCTGGGTTTTATGTGAGAAGGTGCCCCTGCATGAGCAGAGGCCCTCTGCAGACTTCGGAGGCCATTCTCCCGGGTTGTCTGTGATGCAGCCAGACATACATGTTTAAGTGCATTATAACCTTGCTGTAAATGCTAACTTTAAAACGGCTGCTTAGAAACATGTAGTGTTTGGTGTCAAACCCCTTGAAATCATACCTCCACTCCAGAAACTGGTGTGGGAGGTATGATTCCACCATTCCAAAGGGACATATGTGGGTTACCGGTCCAGCCGGTACCAGCTTTCCCGACCAGGACAGCACAAAATGGACACTGCCAGCCACAGACAAGATTCTGCTCTCCTGCTGCTGAGCCAAGCTCGAGCAGAGGAAGGCATTACAATAGGCATACTGTCACTAAGAGGTCTGACCACCTCCCAGACAGGGTTTAGTGTATTGGGGCTGGATGGATGCACTCTGAGAGTGCCAGAAAGTCTGCACTGGGGGCACATTTGGTGTCCCTTGCATAGTCCAGCTCAAACCAGTTCTGGGAGCAATTGGCTCCTGCTCTGGCGCAAAACTGGACAAAGGACATGGATGTAGCCACCCCTCTGTCCTTCCCTTCCCCTAGGAGGGTCCACAGAATCTTTACAACCCCTTCCCATGGGTATAAAGTGGGTTATCTGAGTGGTGTGAAATCCTAGCAGTTTCTACCACTGTCTTCAAAGTCGTAATAGCATACGCAGCTGTTGCAGTTCCATCTGGTAACCTAAAACAGGAACCATCAACATACAATTCTCCTTGGGGTTCTGGTAAAGGAATGTCTGTGAGATCTACACGGCCCTTTGTTTCTTCCTCAGTCCTAAACACACAATCATGGATATCGACCTTCGTATCACTAGAAGGGAGAGGTAATAGTGTTGCTGGATTCAATGTGGCACATCTCTTAATGGCAATGTGGGGCGCAAACAATATCAATTCGTATCCTCTCAAGCGGGCACTCGTAAGATGCTGGGTTTTAGTTTTATTTAACAAAATATCCACAGCATGCGGTACCATTATTGTGAGGTCAGTATTCAACACTATCCCCTCTGATTGTCGGATGGCCACCCCTACCGCCGCAGTGGCCCTTAGACAACTGGGAAGGGCTCGTGCTACTATGTCCAGTACTGATGAAAAGAAGGCACAGGGTCTTTGTTTTCCCCCGAAATCCTGAGTTAATACTGAAAGAGAACAACCGTCCACCTCGTGCACATAAAGTGAAAAAGGCTTCCGGTAATCCGGGGTACCCAAGACAGGTGCGGAACATAATGCAGATTTCAAAGAGTCAAAGGCTTCTTGGCATTCATCCGTCCAGGGTAGGGGTTCATGCACATCTTTGGTAGTCAAGTACAACAAGGTTTTAGAGATGAGGGAATAGTTAGGAATCCATTGGCGACAGTAAGAGGTTATGCCAAGAAAAGCACGGACATCACGTTGGGTACACGGTACAGGCATGTTAGTGATTACAGATATTCGTTCTGATGTTAGACGCCTCCCCGCTTTCGACAGTAAGTGGCCAAGGTAGGTCACTTCCTGTCGACAATATTGAAATTTGGAAAGGGAGACCTTATTACCTTTTGTAGCCAAATGGTGTAACAACTTCACAGTTGCATCTCTGCACACTTCCTCCGTATCGGAGGCCACCAAAATGTCGTCCACATATTGAATGATTGCATTGCCGGTGGGCAGAACTAGTTCGTCCAATACTGCTTTCAAGGCCTGACTATATATACTAGGACTTTCTGTATAGCCTTGAGGTGCGCGCGTAAATCTAAAGCTTCGTCCTCCTAATGAGAATCCGAAGATATGTCTGCTATCAGGATGAATAGGAATGCTAAAGAAAGCATTCTTCAAATCGATAACAGAAAAATATCGAGCAGTAGGGGGAATCATGGTAAGGATCGTGGTGATATCTGGTACCACTGGGTATTGTGGGACCACTATTTTATTGACCTCTCTAAGGTCAATCACAAAACGATATGCGGACTTATAATCCGGGGTACCATCAATCGGAGTCTTTTTCAAAATTGGCAAAATGGGGCTGTTGCAGACATTTGCAGCTGTTTCTTCTACCACTCCTTTGTCAACTAAGTCACGAATAATATGAAGCAATGCTTGTTCACCCTCAGGTGAAATTTTATACTGTGGAATGCGAGGCATTTTTGCATTTGGTTTTATGGTGATTGACACAGGGTCTATTCTTAACAGACCCACGTCGGTATCCCCTTTCGCCCACAAGGTCGGAGGGATGGTAGCAAATTCAGGAGGCAGGGGTTCATTTTTAGCAAAATACTGAGCCATCTCTATAGGTGGTTTCTGCATGGTTAGAAAGACACCATCGGGGGAGCAGTAGATTCGTGCATGAAGCCTCTTTAAGATATCCAAACCTAACAAATTCTCTCCACAATTAGAAGTAAGGAGAAAAGGGGTATGCATAGAAATAGGACCAATCGTAAAGGCAGAGGTTTTGAAACGGGGCTGACTACCGGTATTCCAGAGAATCCGACTGATACATTATTTTGGCCAGACAGCTGCCCCTGGGACTAGTGTCTGGGCGACTGAACTACTCATCGCCCCAGTATCCACTAAAAACTTCCCTGATGTACCCAACAGTTCTCCTTCTACATAAGGTCCCTCTTCGTCCACTGGTACTGTAATACGGCCCCCGCTCTGTCCTTGGCTATCTCATGCGTACTCTTGGTCTTCGTACCTGTCATAGTGTTCATTGTAGTACTGTCTATTTTGAGGGTCATCAAAGTGATTCTTACGAAAACCCTCATATTGTGTCTCTTCCCTCCTCATACTATTTCGATATGTGTTTCCTCGACCTCTTCCCCGACCTCTACTTGGTCCATTTCGTCCCTGTAGCAAAGGGCAATCTACTCTCCAGTGGCCTTCCTCTTTACAATAAGAACATTGATTAATCCCAATATTCGGTGGGCCTCCTCTTCCTCTTCCGGACATTTGACCTCTCTGAAAGGAACCTCGTGCTCCTCGTCCTGAACTATTCCCTCTACTGACCTGCTGTAATAGTACCCTGGTTTTTAAATCCTTGGTCTTTTTCTCTAATTTCTCCTTACTCTCATTTTCCCGATGTTCATAATATTGGGCCATGCTAAGGATAAGAGAGGGCGGAGCCGTAGTCCAGGTATTTTCTGCCTATTGAAGACGAGTCATAACCTCAGGAAGCAAGTTTGTGACAAATCTGTTTACAAATAATCGAATTCCGCCTTCCGTAGAAAGGTCCTGACCACTAAAATCTATGAACACCTTCTCAAACCTGGTGAAGAAATCGGACACACTTTCGTCCTTTTTCTGTTTACATGCTGTCAATTTATCCCAATCTACCTTCCTCGGAGGGAGGAGGGTCTGCATATAAGTAACGATCTTTTCTGGTACTGCTAATATTTCATCCCGGGGTTTCTCACCCGGCTTTCGTTCCTTATCCCAATCTTTTAATTGGTTCCAGGTACCTCCCAACTCAGGAATGTGATCCGTATCATGTATCTGTCTCCAGATATCCACCGGGATCAGGAGGCCAAAGAATAGCTCGATGTCAGCTATAGTCATAATAGCCGAATTAGCGACTTCTGTCAATTCCTTATAATAGGCTGTAGGATTTTTACGAGGGTCAGGGAGCTGGGCTTTTAACGTAAGAACCTCACTTTGTTTCCAAGGGGTATAGACCCATTGTTCCTGAAGTCTGGCATTCTCCCGTAATCTAGTAACATTGCCCGCATTATCCTTAATTTCAGGTAATTCTGGAAAGAAAAGGGGGTGTACTTCCCTCATGGGGTGTTGCGTTCCCCATTCAGCACTTTTTCGGTTCATCCTTTCCCTATAATGCAAAAGGGTGTTTACATTCTGATACACTTCTTCAATTTGGAGATGGAATTTATGAGCGTGGTCCCTGATATCACGCAGTATCTGAGGAGGTAATCCTTCCTCAAAACACTGTTCCCATAGTGAAATCAATCGGATTGCCATGCTCTCTAGGGCCAGTTGTTGTGCAATGGGTTCATAATCCTTCATAGTACTCCAAATGTCTTCCAAAGTATAAATAGGATTCCGCATCCACTGGGATGCCTGAATTATAATAGCTCTCCGTTCCTCCTGTCCCAACAGCGACCGCGTGAAAGCTCGTTGATCACTCAAGTCAGACATCGGTTGCTTGGGTGTGGCCCCAGGGCCAACAATATTTCGAAGATCTAATGAGGTCTGAGTTGGAGGAGAGAGAAATACTGGGTGCAAGGGAGAACGGACAGCCGCGTCCGGCCGAAGGGATAATAAGGGTGAGGTAGTTAGTCGAAGAGAAGGAGGGGAAACCGGAATGTCGGATCCAGATCCGCCAACGGGAGCCGTGGCAATCATTCCCGACCGTGGTCGGGCGGCCGCAACCGCACTCGCTTGATCGATTCGTACCACAGGCAGCATAAGGGGGAGTTGGTCGGGTTTCCAACAATTCTTCCAATTCATCTCCTGTCTCGGGTCTGGCTACATAGCTTTTATCGGTTTCCAACCGAAACTGCCTATCCATCCGTTCAATATTCTTTTCCACTTTGTCTTTATCATATGCTATAGCTTTCTGTGTGACCGTCTGACCCGACTTCATCTTCCCCAGCTTCTCTTCCCTAATTCTTTGTCTTTTTGCCTCCTTCAACCACAAGTTCAAGGAGTCAAACATGGACTGACGACTCTTTTTCATAAATAATTTATTCTGTATATAATTTATCTTTTTCTCATCAAAAGACCCCGTGAGAGGCCATTGTAAATCCGAATTGTCCCTGGTATACTTATTCCACAGAGTATTAAACAAAATTGGCTGTAAGCCATGTTTGGTGTACATATCGAAACTGGGGCTGCCTTCGGGAGGGGCAGGCTGTCTTTCTTCGAGCCGCGTTCCTTTCTGACAGCAGCACCCAAAACACAATTTACTAAAACACGGCATTGTGCTTTATTCTACTCGCTCTTTTACATATAGTCACGCACACACAATCGGACGCGTCCTTTCATAGCATTCACTCATACAATCGTCACAATAAAGTGCTGCAAAGCAGTGCAAGGCAATTAGTTCTCTTAACCTGTTCAAAATGCAAATGATGTCTTCAAATACGAACAGAGCCCGTCGACTCCTGTTCGGGGAATCGATTCAAAAGAATTCCAGACCAACAGATTCACAAGGTCCTGTTCTGGTTGGGCCGGGTATCTGGACACGTCTCCAGACCCCTAGCTTACCCAGTTGCTCCCAGAGATTTCCCGGAGAGAATTCAGCCTAGCGAGCAACACCGTACTCTGCTAAGGCATTAGAGGTGGTCTCAATTAATCACAAAACAAGTCTGTGAGGACTCTACTCGTGCAGCCCCTTCGCCACAACGATAGATCCCTCGATTCCCTTGTGATCCGGCTTCCACGGCCACCTTCAAACAAAGACAGTTAACTGTGTATCCAAAAAGAAACACCTCCTCGAAGTGAGTCTTATTCAATTCAA
This sequence comes from Lissotriton helveticus, assembly GCF_964261635.1. Lineage (NCBI taxonomy): Eukaryota > Metazoa > Chordata > Amphibia > Caudata > Salamandridae > Lissotriton > Lissotriton helveticus. The sequence goes on from NC_136071.1 coordinate 388,706,708, forward strand.
TTTCAAAGATCACTCACCTGGTGCACTCAGGTCGATTGCGGGTTCTCCACTGCCGACATCTAAACAAACAGACCGACACAGTCTGCTCTTCTCTCGGGTTAAGCCCGTAGGACTCCGGCGTAGGGTCTTCAACAACTGGGAGGGGTACTGGGCTCGAGAGGGGAACGGCTTGTTTTCTTACCACACACGGGTGTCTCAAATCAGGATCCTCTTTCTGTCCACCCACTCGGCCAGAACTCCTCCTTGTCCCGCTACTCCTGCTTACAGAAGGGGACGACCCTATCGCGGAGTCCCGGCGGAGTCGCCAACTGAAGGGATCAAATTAATTCTAACGGGTCACACTTACCAATAACCCATATACGATTAAGAATAACTAATAATTCAGTCGGCAATGGAGAAGGTTCAATCGTTTATTCATCAAAGAAAAACCCTGGAAGGGGAGCCCCGGTCTACACAACCTCGAAGGTGCGCAGAGGAGACTGCTTACATATTCAAAGTACAAAGCATATATACGTTTCACACATCGAGAATGACACCCTACAAGGAAAAACACAGTTTGTCAGCAGGCCAAGAGGAATACCCATATAAGGCACAATAGATTGCTAGTATCCTAGGCCTCAGCTATTCCGGGGGCAGGTCAACCGGGTGCCTCCCAGTCTATCTAGAGACGGGGAGGACAAGAACAGGCTTTGTGAGAATGTACGCATCCCGCGAAGAAGGCAGGTGCGACCTTGAGTTTCCCTTGAGCTACCAGTTAGCAGACATCCACCACGGTTTGGCTGACGCCGTGGTTTAGAGGAAAAGACATAGTCACGTGATTTCAGGGAAACCGCGTTCGCACACCAAGAAACGAAACAAAATGGCTTCAGCCGTGTCAATAGTACTAACCTATTTTGAGTGAATTTTAGGTAACTAAATGACTACACTTTATTCTAATTGATCGAACATATGTTTACAAGGTTATATTGGACATATCTGGCCAATAATATGTGTTTATCGCAAATTCGATCCCTACACTATAGGACTTTAGATTTTACCTGGACAAGATTCTGCTAAGAAGAAACCAAGTACTTCGACCTCCTGCATGATGCTGAACGACTGAAGAATCTCCCTTGGAGTAAAGGAGTTACTCCCCTGCCGAAGCAGGCACCTAAAAGCATCTGACCGGTTTGCTTCTCCCAAGCTCCAGAGGACTCCCGACGGTCCCTGAGGTAGATCTCACCTCTCAATGATTCTGAGACCAGTATCCCTCGTGGGGGCCGTGCAAACCGAACCCCTGTGCACCACATACATTTGCAATTGCATATACTTGTTGACAATTCCCAAGGATGTGCTTTGGACTCTGCTTAGGCCTGACCCTGAGCAGTAATTGCACCAAAGATATCCAGCCTCCACTCGCTGAGTGTCCTGTGGGCTGGTATTTTCTCCTCGCAATCCCTTGTCCGTTGGCCTGTGGGTCCTGGTGAGGGTCACCTTGTTTTTTCTTGGGCTAACCTGGTTGCTCCAGACATGCCCTGACTCTCAGTTGCTTGGAGAATCCCCTGAACCTTGCTGGTCCACACCGTAACCTGTTTACTCTAACCGTGTGGGTTACATTTGCCGAGGCTTGTTGGTGCTCCAGCAGGACTTCTACCCCTCAGTACTCTACATCCTTTGTGGGACAGCTCACCTCCAGATTCTGGTCATCCTCGACGGCTCCTGGTCCCCGTGGCTGCAGAGTCAAACAACCCTTCTTCGCACCTGAAGCATCCAACATCGGTGGGCATTCAACTATCGAGCCCCTGGTCACCTGAAATGACCCAGACTCTGTGCCCTCTGCTTTTAGGTTCCTCTCACATCGAATCCAGGCTTGGATTCCACCAGACACTTTTCGCCCTCCTGGCAGCAGTACTTCTTTACACCCATCTTTTTCCCTAAATCTGTACTCCCCCTCCCTTTTTTTCTCTGCTTAGTTCTCCCCCTTCGACCTGGTGAATTCATGGTTCTTTAGCGCTGGGATACCTCCGGGTGACTATCGCGCTTTATAAAAATAAATAATAATAACTCTCCATTGAAAACGACAAAGGTTTCCGACACCACTTGACCCCTATGCACCGGCTCCTCTGGGATAGGTAACACGGGTACCTCGGTACTCACTGGTGGGTTGGCCTTAGAACCTCCTATGTTCCAAAGGGTTTGCTCGAAGTCCTCGTGGAAGTGTCCTTAATTTGTAACTATGCAACCGTGACTTTCCCATAGAGTTGTACTGGGCACGTGGTCGTGTTTCCTCACTGCACCTATCCTCCGTGGGCTCCCTGTGTCACTCCTCGGGGTGGTTCCTTGGGATCCCAGCGATTCTACGTGCTCTAGGCACTGGGTCTAGTCAAGTCATTATTTTTAGGCAATTTTTTTAGTATATGGTTTGGTCTCCCCCTGGAGTCTGCTGTGTAATTTGCTACTTACGAATGTTCTATTGATTCAGTATTGTGTGCTTTGTGCCCTAGTCTAATATAAAGACTAGTAGAGAGTGTTAATAAATACATCTTTTTATACAACTACTGTGTGGTTCTCCTTTCATTTAGCCATTTAGGTGATATTCTGGTAAAACAGGCATTCCTTCAAGATTAAGCCTGAAGGCTGCTCTCCACAGCTACCACTAGGATAGCTTTCTAAAGGCTGTCTTTGACCTCATACATCATATGGGCGTGCAGACTGGTACAAGGTGCCCACTTTAATTAGTGGATAGCATATAACAGGCCACCTTCTCATAGGCCCTACTTTTTATGACCCAAAATAATTTGTTCTCTGGGGCAGAGAGAGTCTGTGCCCAGCCAGAACCAGTTCTGTCCTCTCTCGTGCAGCTTCCTGGCAGGAGGTAGAGACCGCATTGTCAGAGGCAGACCAGGCCCATTCAGGTGAAAGGAAATCTCCTCCCACTACTCTAAGTACAGACAGGGCCCATTCAGGTGAAAGGAAATCTCCTCCCACTACTCTAAATGCGGCCCATGTACATTCAGCCCATCCATGACCTATATAGACTCTCTGGAGCCACTGCTACTCCCTAGCCCCTGCTATCCCAAAGCCAGATAGTCAGTCCACAAACCCAGCAGAGGCACACTGGATGGCTGAGCATGAAAATACCTACTTTCTAAAAATGGCATTTTCAAACACAGAATGTAAAAATCACCTTCACTAAAAGATGCATCTTTAGATTCTGAGTTCAGGCATACTAAACTTTATTGCTCTACCTTGTTCCCAGGGGCAGTTATGTTTATAAGATGTTATAAACAAACTCCCAATTTTGTCCTATGGGAACAGGTAGTCTTGCAATAGTGAAAAACACAGTTGGCAGTAATTCAATCTCAGGACATGCCACACACACAAGGGCATGTCCTACCTTCCACATACAATGCACCCTGCCCACAGGGGCACCTTGGGCCTACTTTAGGGGTGACTAACATGTAAGAGCCTGGCAAGTGGGTGCACTTGCCACGTTGACATGGCAGCACCAGACTGCACAAAGGCTCTGCAATGGCAAGTCAGAGTTACATTTACAGGCTGCTTGGGTGGGTGGCACAACCCGTGCAGCAAGCCCACTAGCAGCATTTGATTTACAGGCCCTGGATACACACTGTGCACTGTACTAGGGACTGACTAGTAAATCAAATCAGCCAATCATGGAAACACCAATCCATAATAACAATTTACTGCAGGAGCACTTGCACTTTAGCACTGAACAGCAGTGAGAAAGGGCACAGAGACACTAAACCAACAAAAACAGAGTCAAAACGTGGAGGTCAGAAAGCAAAAAGTTAGGGGAAACACACCAAAAGATGCCAAGTCTAACAGTCAGAAAATAGCATGCACATCAACCAGGCGCATCACAGAGAAATGCTTTATTGTATCCTTTCTTTTCCGATTTTGCATGTGTGCTGCACTGTACAACCTGCATGCAAGGTGGGAAGAGGTTTAAAGTGAATCTCAGCACAGCAATTTGTACTGGAAGGTTATCCTTCAAGTACAAAACCTATGCTAGATTCACAGAGACATCCTTGCACTATGGTGCAAAGGTGTGTCTGTGGTTCATGGCAGCACATTTCTGAGCCAAAGCTTAGGAGAGGGGAGTAGAGTGCCATATTTCAGTAAATATGGCATTCTCCTAATCTCTCCTTCTCATGCAGCATTTGTGGGTGCTGCACTGCGCTGTGTGGAAAACTAGTAAATCGGTACCTAAATAAGGAATCAGGGGGGTTCCTTTTTTAGGTCTCGACCTGATCCAGCGCTTGCGCTGGTCTGGCCGAGACATTTAGTAGCTGCTTTTAAAAGTGCTACTGTCCCAGCGACCAGCTTGCTAGAACGGGCACAAGAGCGCACGCGCATGCGCTTAATAGCAGGCTGGTGGGCGGCAAGGTAGCACTTGCGGTGACGCGCGTGCGCACCACACGCGTGTTTTTTTTTTCGACCGCGCTAGGCGTGCGCTTGTCTCTTTTTGTCGCCTCAAAACAGCCTCCCACTGGGGCGCAGAATCCACCATGTCATTCTCCTGCAGCAACCTGCAATGGAGGCATGCACAGCAGTGAGCCTTTCACGAATAATGTACTCACACACTGCGCACAACACAGCACCAGAACTTAACACCTGGCAAAGTCCGATTCAATCAGCAGCGCTCCTGAATGGTCACAGCATTCAGCTTTCCTGCAGGACAACCAAGTTTCTATTGCAAGTGAAAAGGTTTCTTCTACAGCAAACATCGGTCCCCTAAAAATTCTGTTGATTGTTTTCGCTAGCTGCAGCCGTTCATGTGACTGTCCCTTGTCATAAATGTTTTAAATGCCTCTAACTTTTAGCACTAGATTTTAACTAAATGGTAACCATCACACTGCAATTTTTTTACGAGAAAAGTGCTGTAACTTTATCTATGCAAATTTTAGCATTGTGTATATTGCGATGATTTTTATTAATCAGTAATAAACAAAAAAGAATGTACTTACTGGTTGACTATAGTGACACACAGTTTTGTCTCAATGTGTTATAAAGTGTTCTGTTATATCAAATTGCGGCTGGTGCTATTCTGTGTGTTTTTAGGGTTAACGTCTCGGACAGCGCTTATTTTAGTGATGGTCGCGGAGCAGTACAAGATAACAAATGTGGAATGGGGCCAACTAGTGCCACCAATCCATTGCCTGTATGGTATTAAAATCAATCACGAATCATGCTGTACATTGTACTACAAAGTTTTAGTGCTGAAAACTGTGGAAAGAAGTGCCTCTGACATGTTACAACTGATATTTGTTAGAGAAATAGACTAACAACAAGTCTCGTTGCTTAGGGTACCCCGGCGAATACACCACCATTTGTAGAGCCTTTTAAAGCGGTACGACAGGCAGACATGATCCGAATCCTAAACTCTAACCTAGATATACAGCCATATGTGTAAAATCAATGTGGCTCGGGCCGCTATAGGGTGCCTCGATCACAATACTCAGTCTGGTGTACATTTCCGTAAAATTCCACCTCTACACTGTTAGACACTTAAAAAAAAATCTTTATTTATTTCATTGGAAACAAGAAGTAAAACAAAAAGGATGGAAGTCAACTTACTGTGCTCACTGGTGAGACATTATGCCCGTTCAGTGGCTGACAGTGTGCGGGAGGCTCACGGATGCCATGTGTGTGTTAAACCTGAATGTAGGGTATCATCCCCGGTCTGGGTGGTTATCTGCATGATTTAGCGTGCCTTGCGTGTCACTAAAAGGTCAAGTTGTTGCCCAATCCTATGAGTGTGTTTCGCGTAGGATGACGTGAGTGGTCAAACACTCCCATCTTGTAACGTACATCATGCAAGTATAATTTGCCTTATGGGTGTGTGATTTTCCTACTATAAACCAATGTCAACCAATATAACAACTTATGGGTAAATCATGTGCAGTGCCTGTGTTCTGGCATTGTGGTTGCAGACAAACTCCTTTGCCTGCCCTTCCCAAAGCCGACTCACATGTAAAGGGCCAAACTGCTATCATTCTCACTGCTTGGCCCAAACACCAAATGGATGTCCAATGGAATGATATGGCCACAAAGCCAATGTCTGAAGGGTGCTAACTCATTGTCCCATTGTGTGTATTCTCTTTTGGGACTGTTCGAACGTGAGTGACACTACAACTCGGAAATTGCTGAAGGTGGCTCGCCCAATACCCCTGTATCTATTATAGTTTGAGATTACATGAGACTGGCGACAGCTAGCTACACTTGTCTCCAGGCCAGGACTGAAAAGGCGCCATTCTAAATGTTTGTTTTCAGAGGTTAGCTCTGTCAAAGGCTACCCATCTTTTTACATTCTACGCACAGCCATTAAAATGTGGCTAAATGTTTATCCTTTTACATGGAATATTTCCCCATTTTCAAAAATGTTTAATATTCCCTTTCTTCTTTCACACCTAACGTGTCCAAAAGTTTTGTGTATAGTGTAAAAGTGCAACTGAATATTCATCAATGGTGTTTATCACAAAAAGCAAGATATAAATAAGCGATGTGAATATTTTTGTTCAAAGCAATAGTCATAGAATTCTTGCATTAGTTAAATACACATGGGGTAGACCTGGTAACCCTCAGAATCTGGGTCTGTTACATAAATGATTAAAAGGGGACACTGTTGGTAATATGTTTTAAAAACAAAGGTGCATATTACCAACAAAGTGGCGAAGAGAGGTGTTAGCCGCCTTGGCTTGACGCCTCTCTTTGCCACTTTGGAAATACTAGGCTGCAACAAATTACCAAGGATATGGTGCAGCCTAGCGTTTCCCCCTACGATGGTGATAAGTTTTACAACGTAACGCCAGCGGAAGCAGGGAAGGTTTGTTTATGTACAGGAAGGTGTTCCTTCCTGCACATAAACAAAGCGTAAATGCCATTTTGTAACTTACATGTGTGCTGCTTCATGCTGCACACATGTAAGTTACAAATTGGCATTTTTAAAAAGAGGTTTGTTTATGTACAGGAAGGGACACCTTCCTGTACATAAACAAACCTTGGCATTTTGCTTTTTCCATGTGTGCTGCACAAGGCAGCACACATGGAAAAAGCAAAAACGAAGAGAAATGAAGCATTTCTCCTCGTTTCGCCACGTTAAGAACAGGTCTTTCCTGTTCTTAAATTCGGCGCTGCCACCTATTATCGCCTCTCTTGATAATAGGTGGCAGCGTCGAAGTGAATGGGTGTTGAGGTGGAACGCCCACCGCACCACCCACTGCACGCCCCCTTTCACAATGAGTTTATCGCGAAAGGGGCCCTATTACCAAGGCAGCGTTAAGTCAATTAACGTGGCTTTAAGCCACGTTAATTGACTTAACGTGGCTTTAAGCCACGTTAATTGACTTAACGTTGCCTTGATAATAGGGCGATGCAAATATCGCCGCGTTATCAGCAGAGAAGTGACAATGACGCGGTGATAAGAGGCTTGATAATATGCCCCAAAGTTTTTTTTTCGGTTTGGTAATGAGTTCAAAGAATCCCCTTAACAGGTCATGTACTGACTTACAAAAACACACCTCTTAACCAAATCAAACTGTATTTAGAAATGTAAGACAAGAAATGGATAATATATGGATGTTCCACAAGGTGAAAACAGTGCAGTGGTTGTTAGAGTGAGGTCACAGCAAAACAAATGGACACCATGTATTACATAAATAGGAGCTTGTGAACTTGTATGTACAGCCAATCGGGCAAGCCAACAACTCATTCTGCCCCTTGCAGTCAATCTTCATCAAGCTCATGAATGATTTTAATGTTGTCATTTCGGCCTCTATATGTCTGCTTTGAAGCCGGACTTCATCAGGACACCCGGGGAAATATGCCCTTAAGACCTCTTACTAGTGAGCAGAGGTACTTGTGTAGGGCCGAACAGGAAAGAGATCATTCATTTATAATGGTACCTGGGTCAATGAACCTTGGACGTACACTGCACCCAAGGTGTTGTTTGGTAGAGGTGCAGACTGTTTGCAAAGCTTGACTGGTCACCTTTTAATTGCTTATTGCTATATTTGAGTTTTCAACTGGAACTAATTAGGTGCGGCGAATACCCAGACAGGGTTAACAAGACAGTGCCCAGACCAATTCTTAGACAGTGATAAAAAGGGTAACAAGCATTGAAATAGCCAATAGCTCTCGCTTTTGGGACCTTCTAAGTATTTAGTTATGCAGCACAATGTCCTTGGTGCAACCACATCAATTGTTGCGTGGCTAAAGACTTATAAGGTCCCAAAGGCGAGACCTATTGGCTATGCCAATGCTTGTTGTTCAATTGTCAGTCCATGGCTGAGCAGGGACTGGTCCCTGAACCTAAACGTATCCAGACCTGTCCCAGCTCACCCAAATCACTAATAACTTAGATGCCTCATGCTGATGATGGCTTTGTTGGTATGTGTCAGCAGGGGTGAGACAGTGAGGGAGGGCAAGGAAGGGCACAATGGGGTGTTAAAACATTGCCCATGGTATGATAATTAAGGAATAAAGTTGTTACAATCAATGGGAACTAGTTACAGCGTAGAAGCTCCTTGCGTATGTCTGCAGATGAAAAAACATTTGAAAAAACATTTGTTTTTTATAAAGACCCTCGCCCACCAACCTGGTTGGTGGCATGCTTCATCAAGTGTACCTTGGGTGTGCTTCAACGCCTGATTACAGCGGAACAGGTATTGTGCTGTGAGTGTGCGGTAAAGGTGAAGGTGTGTGGGTTAAAAAACTGTCCAGAGAGTCCCAAAGGACTATTTTAATAGTGAGCCCTTGGCCGTAATAAAAAACAGAAGTGGATATTAGGGGAGATGATTAATGATTCCAATACCCAGTGTGGTCAACATGTTTCAGCAAGGTCTCAGTGTTAAACTGGCTTTCTTCAGCACCTTATGTGTGTGGTTTAAAATGGTGCTCCAAAAAGTGTATATTGAGACCAACTATGTGGCGCACGCACTAAGGTGTGGTATGTGGAAGAGGATGGTTTCCTCTAATGACTCAATTTCTGTAAAGGATGAAAGACGACAAACAAACAGACAAACAAATGCATGTAGTTTAAATAGCTTCATTTTGGCACATGACATCATGTGACTCAGGAATCTGGTGTCCGTGCCGTATGCGGTAAATGAGCGTTGTGAGGACGGAGCATGACGTTTTTAGTGCATTGTGGTTAAAACGTTCTAGAGTTATGTGCTATCGTGTGGTGATCAAATAGCGTTAATGCATATTATATTTTACAGACATGGGAGAAATATATAGAAAATTGTTAATCCTACTCTGAAACTTTCAGGAATAAGCCTCATGAGTTCCGTGGGGGGGCCGACATTCTCTGTGGTGGGCAGTCAGTGAAGGATGTTGTCAATTAAGCCATCGCTGGAATCTGGTAACCAAGAGGGACCTCCGAATAACCTGTAACTTCTCAATATCTCATTTCTGATGTGATCAGACTGTGAACAATATCAATAATATGCTGGCAGAAATGTATTTGAGTACCTTTAAACAGGATAACTAAACATAAGAACCAAGCTGTTACAACTGTTCAAAGCAGCCAAGTGGCCAATTGTCATAAGTTATGACTTTAGTCCAATCTGGATAACAGAGCGCTGCACTTTGGGATTTGGTGGTTTGTTTTAAACAGATGTATGATGTATTCATGCATGCTTTTACAACGCATGACTTTACAAGACGGGCATTACAACGAATGCGTTATCATGCATTCCATTACAGTGCAAGTTGTTACAGAGACTTGCCTGAGGGAAGCGCTGGACTTTGGAATAGTATATTTTTTTTGATAGACAAATTTTATTGGTTTTAAAAATATTGAAAAACAAATCAGCCAGAGCACGGAAATCACAGATATAAGTTCATTCACATCGTCGCTGTACCCCCCAATCACGATCCCTTTAAAAACCCCTAGTGAAAGCTGGAATCCGGTCAATTGGGACCTTCCACAGCCCCCAGCCACTTCCCCCACACTTTGCGATATTTCTTGGCAAGCCCCTTCGCTGTATACATGGCTTTCTCTTGGGTCGCACACCAGTCCACTCCTCTTCCCCACTTCTCCAGGGTAGGAGGATCAGGGCTTATCCAGGCCGCCGCAATGTCCTGCTTGGCTACCATCATAGCTGTGTTGTAAAACAACTTATCAGACCTGGACCTGTCCAGCCCGTCAGTGATTCCCAACAATGAGTGACATGGGTCATGGGGAACATCCCAGCCTAGTACCTTCGTTAACTCTCCCTCAATGGAACCCCAGAACTGCCCCAAGCGGGGGCATGACCAAACCATGTGGAGGAAGTCGGCCTGGACATGCTTACATCGTGCGCATGACGCATCTGGGTGCAAACCCGCTCGCAGCAGGCGCAGGGGGGTGAGATACGCAGCGTGTAAGTAGTATAACTGAATCAGCTTGAGTTTAGCAGAGACAGTAACTATTCTGGGTGCCATAAGGGCATCGCGCCAGTCCACATCGTCAAGGGGGCCCACCCATTCCACCCTTTGGTCCCTCAACTTTTCTAGCGATGTGGGGGTGTTATTGACTAGAGTACGATAAATTCGGGAGACCCCCCCCCTATCCAAGTCGCCCATCAGCGTCTGGGTCTCAGTGGGGCTGTATTCAGGGAGCCTTGTGTCGCCTGTGATGTCTGTGAGGAGGGCATGTCTCAACGGCAGATATTTATAGTGTTGAGAGGAGTGTAAGGAGTAACGGATTTGGACCTCCAGGAAGGACAATATCTGGCCTCTTGCACACACGTCCCCTAACTGGGAGATACCAATAAGGTCCCAAGGTTTAAAATCCCTCAACCCGCTGACTTCCTGAAGCCAGGCCCCCTGTCAAAGGGGGGTGCACTGGGTCAGCTTCCCCGACCACCCCGTGTGTCGGAGCGAGGCCCGCCATGCCAACAGCACTGAGCGCGTCACCTCAGGAAGTCGGCACGGAATGGGTTCCCCATATAACATGGCTTGAATGCCCGTTATGCTCAGTTCGCTCAGTTCAAGCCTAAAGGCAGGGTCAGACCAGCCCCCACTAAACCAGTCGTGTATCACTAATAAACGAACCACCAGAAAATACAGATATATGTGTGTCATTCCCATGCCACCATCATAAGAGGGAATCTGAGAGACAGAAAAAGCCACCCGGGCCCTTCCACCACTCCAGAGAAACTTAGGGCCAGATGTAGGTATCCAAATACCAGTCAGTAACAGCCGAAAATACCGAGATGTAGGGTAGCTTAAAATACAGATTCAGTAATTTTACCAAATCGGTAGATTTACCGATTCGGTAAAATTACCAAATCTGTATTTTAAGATGTAGGTGGCACTGTAAACAGTGTCACAGGACTTTAAGGATTCGTTATTTACCACCAACTATTAGTTGGTGGTAAATAACGAATACCTGTGTATATGCAAATCTGTGCATGTACACCTGTGCCATGTGGCACACATACATGCCCTTAGGGCATGTATGTGTGCCACATGGCACACAAGCCCTAATCAGGGGTGCAACAGGGTGTCAAAGTGACACCCTGCCACCCTTGAATTAATCGGTATTTACCGAATCGGTAATTACCGATTCGGTAATTGACATTCATTCCTATGGGCCTCCAGGCCCATAGGATGAATGGCAATTACCGAATCGGTAAATACCGATTCGGTAATTACCGAATCTTAACGATTCGGTAAAAAATACCGAATATTTACCTACATAGGTTTTACAGATTCTAAAATGCTGAATCGGTAAAATTCGGTATTTTAGAATCGGTAAAACCTTTTTACCTACATCCAGCCCTAAGTGATTAGACTGTCCAATTCCTTAAACCAGACCTTGGAATACCAGAAAGGGGTGTTCTGGAGGACGTAGAGGAACCTGGGAAGGATCATCATTTTAAACAGAGCTACCCTCCCCAGGGGGTTCAGAGGCAGTGCCCTCCATTTAAGGAGGTCCTCTTTAGCCTTCTTAACCAAGGGGGCCACGTTGAGGGACCAGCCCAGTTCGGGAGAAGGGTGATCCAGATCCCCAGATACTTAAAGGACAGCCTCCGAATGGGTATGGTGGACTGCCACTCTAAGCACTTTCTAGAGAGATGCAGGGGGACCAGCACAGACTTTCCGAGGTTAAGCCGCAGCCCTGAGGCCCGCTCAAAATTGTGCAAGATTCGGAGGCACTGTGGCCCGGAGGAGGCGGGGTCAGACAGGAAGACAAGCACATCATCTGCATACAACGCGATCTTGTCCGTGTCCGTATGCGGCCATTCCCATCCACGGAGGCGATCATCAGCCTGCACCAGGGACGCCAAGGGTTCCATCACCAGGGCGAATAGCAAAGGAGAAAGGGGGCATCCCTGCCTAGTGGCCCTGGTGATGGGAAAGGCCTCCGACAGTAACCCGTTGACCAGGACTCGCGCTCTCAGGCGGGCATAGAGAACTCGGACCAGAGAACGAAAGTGGGGCCCAAACCCCATCTCGGCCAATAGGCCCTGTAGAAACTCCCAGTTCACGGAATCAACAGATTTTTCAAAATCTATGGACAGGAGTGCCAGGTAAGGGGTTATCAGGTGCCGGTGTGCCAGGGATGTCTGCAATCTTCGGAGGCAATGGCGGGTCCCCCGCTGCGGCATGAATCCGCATTGATCCAGGTACACCAATGAGGCCAAATAGGGTTTTAGCCGCTAGGTCAGAATGGTGGCATAGAGTTTGATTTGGGTGTTAAGAAGGAATATGGGGCGGCACTCAGCACACAATCAGGAGGGAGGCTGGGATTTTGGGATAACCACAATGGCGGAAACGATCCTTGGTCTACGGCTTCTTTAAACAACCAGAGTGCCTCGGTAGGCTGCATAATATTCCTGCGGCAGGCCGTCCGGACCCATGGTCTTACCCGGGGGGACCAGGTTGATCGCCTCCTCAATCTCTTTCAGGGAGATGGGGCGCTCGAGGTCCTTCTGGGCCGCCTGTGTAGGAAGGCGCACTCCGCCCTGGTCAAGGAGAGCAGCGACGGTCAACCCAGGGCCCCGTGCCGTGCACAATTTCCGATAATACATGGCAAAAGTATTTGCCATTGCCATAGGAGCACGTGCACCACTCCAGCTTTGTCAACCACTTCCGGAATGATACGGTTCGCCCTGGGTTTACCTGGCCAACCTGTGCAGTATCGTCCCATTCTTGTCACCCCAGCCATAGACTCTTGCCACCGATGACCGCCAGAGGAGCTTGGTTGCATCCAAGGATAATTGCTTGATGTCGACCCGAATAAGGGCCAGTTGTCGAGCCTGAGAGGCGTCCTCCAATATGGATAAAAGCTGCTCCAATCGAAGCGCCTGCGCTTCCTTGGCAGTAATTTCCTGCAGCTGCGCTTGCTTCTAGATTTTAAGCTGCCACTTTGCAAAGCCCCTAACGGTCGCCTTCCCCGCCTCCCACAGGGTACCCGGGATGCCACCGACCCCTCATTGGTGTTGAAGTATCGGTTAAGCTCCTTCCCAATCTCATTCTTAAAATCTTTATCTTGAAGGAACCAGGCGTTCATTCTCCATGCTTGGCGGGCCGCAGGGGGGGGAGCCCCCGAACTAAGAAGTATCGGGGAATGGTTGGAAATGCACCTAGGGAGGATACGGATGACTATCAGTGAACAGTCAAGCGTGGGGACAAAGAACGAGTTTATGCGGGCTTGGGTGTGGTGGGCCGCGGATGTGTGCATGAAGTGGACAGTAAGCAGGTGCCAAGTGCGCCATGCATCACAAAGCCCCAGGGACTGAGACCATTTTCGCAAGTGCTTCGCATTCACCACTCGGGCCGCCGAGGGGGAAGCCGATGTATCAAGGGCTAGGGCTAAGACTGTGTTGAAGTCACCTGCAATGATCATGTTGCCTGCGGGCATGTCGTGTAGCAAGGAAGCTGAGTGTGTCAAAGTGGTCGCAAGCAAGGAGGGAGGGGCATACATCGACATGAGAGTGAGGGGTGTACCAGACGACGATTCACAAACCGCCACAAACGAGCCGTGGGGGTCATGCACCACTTGAGAAAGAACAAAGGGCAATGTACGCCTTAGGAGGATTGCCACCCCCCGTGAGCCCCTGTAGAAGCCGGAGTGCCACAACCTGTAATAGCCATACTTTGTGGCGGTACAGCAGACCGTTGACATTCCATGACAAAATGTCGAGGAATCCCATAGGGGAGGTGTTATCTGTCATGGTAGAGTGCTCTTGGTCTAGGCGGAGTGCGTGGCTTTGAGTGTACAGTCGTGTCTGAGCGCATATGGTGGTGCATGTGATCACATACTACGGGAACACACCCGCCCCTCCCACCGGTGATTTGTGGTATTCCGTGATGGCTGAAACAAAAAACAATACACAATAGAACAACATACCGTACAAAACCGTCCCAAACCCACCCCTAACCCCCACCATACGCTTCAGGAACACAAGCATCTGTCGTCGTCCCCCAATCAACAACAACACCCAGTACACCGGGCGAACAACCAAACTAAAACACCTGGGAATAGGGAAGCGTGGAGGAACCCTCCTCATGAGCGGATGCTTAATGGCAAAGAGCAAAGGGAGTTTAGGAACAGATCAGGAACAGCATGCCGTCTCCGGCCGCTGAGCAAGGCCCGATGGGCAGAAAACGGCTCGAGCAGGATCCCTCAGCAGCATTGGGCTACGGGAGAGGTCTGTGTCTGGAAGGTCAATCATGGAGGGCCGAGACGCTTCACCTTCATGGTCCTGCCGGCAAGATGAACCTGAGCGCCTCCCATTTGATGCTCCCTCCTCAACCTGTGTGGAGTGTCGTGTGTGACCCGGCGGGGAGTCCGATCTGGCCTGCCTCACGGTGCCTACGGGAGCGGTTACGGGGAAGCTGAGGAGCGGAGGGAACGGACCGGCCTAGCCCGCCCCCCGCTTCTCCCCCATCCATGGCACGGCCCTCGACCCGCAGCAGACGATCTTCCGTAGCCCAGGTCCAAGCCTTCTTCGGATTGTCGAAGAACAGAGCCTTGTTCTCAAATATCACTCAGGCGAGCCGGGAAGAGGAGCGGATACTGAATAGTAAGTGCCCTCAAGATCATAATGGTGCAGTTTTTATGTAGGAGCTGTTGTTGCTTGTGGGCTTCAGTTAGGATGGTGTCACAGTCTTTGAAATTAAGGACCCGCATTATAATCGGGCGTGAAGGAGCGCCCAGCATTGGCTTGGAGTCCCAGGACCGATGGGCCAGCTCAATTGGATTAGTATATTTTACTATTCCAACTCCAGTCTGTGCAACAGTAGGGAAGGTGTTGGATTTAAAATCCAACAATGCGTTCCCTAAAGCAAGTAATTGTAATGACTTACGTTGTAATGGAACGCGTGGTAACGACACGTTCGTTGTAGTGCCTGTACTGTAACGGCACTACGTAGTTCTGTCTGCATTGTAAACGCTGTTTCCCATTTAAAAAATTTCAGCATGGGCTTAAAAAATCCAGCATGCAAAGTGCTTTTGGTTAACATTCTTTGGCAAAGCAAATAGGTCTCACCTATGGGAGAGGTATTGACTTTACCAATGTCATTTAGCCATGTTGTAAAGCAGCATGGCTCCTGATCAGCATGGATAACATTTAGTAGCGTAGTGTGGAGTTGAGTAGCGTAGAGTGACATATAACATAGTGGCATGAAGTCGAGTGGCACTAAGTGGAGTAGAGTTGTGAGACAGTAGTAGAGATATATGATTAGAAGCACTAAGAAAGTGAATCGATAGTATAGCTCTACCATCTTGCAATAATCATGAATCCATACAAGTATATAAAACACATGATAAAAGTGTGTACTCCTACTATGCCTCCCTAACTAGATGTACCTAAATGTACTTATCTTTGGTGTAGGTGTTATGCCAGGAATCCCACTATCATCTAATCGACCCCATTATCTAAGAATGAGAGAATATGGGAACCTGTCTGGATCTCGAGTTGGACACCCTGCGAAGGATGTTAGACCACTGCGAGCTGGTGTGTCTGCATGCAGGAACCTCAGCATCTCTGGTGACTGTATCAGCCGGAAAGTCATGGTCTCCTCTTCTTTCTAAAGCAAGATGTGATGTATAAATATACCCACTGGTCTCCCCGGGGGTCGCACCTTGCTGTGTTACTGTGTCGGCCTAAAAATTGGTGTAGGGCCTGGACTTTATACAGAGATACTATACAGAAGATGTTCATCCTGCTGTCAGGCCTGCTGTGCTTCCAAGATGGCTCATGCATGATGTAGGAGTTGTGAACTAGGGGAAACCCCACGTTCTGAATGCAGTGTCCTATCTTGGTAAAAGGTCAGCCACTATGAACCGTTATGTATGTAATGTAGGAAAGGATATAGATGAAAGGTTGCAGTGTTACCTGCGCCTATATAGGGTACCTATATGGAATATAACACTGGAAGGCAATGAAAATAGGCATGTGGCTGCAAGCATCATGAAGGGGTAAATGTGTTAGTGTGGAAATTGTATATTATAACGGTTTAATCACATTCTCAAGAATTGTAATTTATTTTTAGTTGTACGTGTACCAAAAGATGCAAGCGTGAATAAACAATGTCCAAAAATGTGTTTGAAATTAGAACGAATAGAGAAAGCGGCAGAGAACTGCAAATAGAAGAAGTGTCCTGTAACGCCTACCTCAATCACATCGTAATCAACGGACGGACATTAATGAAGTTGAATCAATCAGCGCTTGGTCCATGCTTCACAGAAAGAAAAGGAAGTGATGCAGGGCACACACTAAGCAATAAGGAGGCAGCAAAGAAGAATGACAATGAAGCCAGCAGATGTAAGCAATATGCGTGCTCCAAGTCCTTTATTGTAAAAAATACCCCTTGAATGCAAGAGTGCATGCACTGTTGCAGTCGAGACCTAAAAAGACAGGATTGACAGAAGGTATATCACACGGCCTTGACATAATCGTGCGAGCCAGGAGGCACATATGTTTCCTCACAGCTCCCGCTTTGCGGGACCCGCACAACACCACCGGCACCAACAGCAACTTGCCTGCATCACCGGGGGGGGGGGAAGGGTTGGACTACAGCCCCTAAACTGCTCCCTGCTGCCGCCTTGACATAATCGTGCGTGCAAGGAGGCGCATAAGTTTCCTATCGGCTCCCGTTTCGCGGGACCCGCACAACACCACCGGCACCAACCGCAACTTGCCTGCATCGGGGGGGGGGGGGTGGGGGACTACAGCCCTCAGACTGCTCCCTGCTGCCGCCTTGACATCATCGTGCACGCCAGAAGGCCTCACGGGCCCGCCCTTGCCCGTCATTGCCAGGAAGAGGCAGGGCAGGGCTGCCCCCCTTTTGTTTGCTGTCCAGCGCAGGCTTACCCGGGAGATTGCAATCCTAACAAGGTACTGTTTTGGTGACATTCCCCATCCCCCTCCTTAGACTGTGGAAACATCTGATAACGGTCCAATGCCTAATAGAGTTGAACTGTGCAGATCTCATTAAGAACTAATACTTTACTGCAGTGATGGGTAAAAGAAAGACCATGGAACGGAGGGAGTGGGGGGAGGGTGGTAAAGCTCGTAAAGGAAAAAAAGCTAGGAAGGCATCAAAACACCCAGTAAGTAACTGTGTTTTAGATCACATTGACACACTTATAGAGGAATGTGAGGATCTATTAGTAGGTGAGCCAAACTTGATTATGACGGATAAGTCCCTGATTGGCATAGCACAACCCACCAGGGATAGCCCAAACAATTGCCCTGTGATCCCCAATATGTTCCTCAAGCCCAAAAAGGGTCGTAAGGAGAGCAAGGATGAGAGTCAAATACATTCTGGCAGGAAGGTAGATCCCACTGGCATCGTCCCAAACTCCCTGGAAACTGCTGGTACTCAATCCTTATCAATCAATCCTTTAGTTACCTGTACTAATAGATATGCCATACTGTCTAACCCCCGGGGGAGGGAAGCATACAGTGTCTGGAAACGCCATTGGCTAAAAGTGCAGAGCAGGCTGATAATCAAGCTAGGAATCACACTCCAGATACACAAGAGGTTATCTGTGTAGTCCACTCGCTCCAGACTGAATTAGGGTCTCTGACGACCACTATGGAGAATCTAACAACAATGATTAAGCATTTGACACAAGGAAAGTCTCCCAGCACTTATTGTCCCACCTGCAGTGCCAACACCTCATGCAACCTGCCACCAACCCAGGCAAATTCATCCACCCCCGAGCCAATGAGACATTGAGTAAAGTGACCCCCTTATGTAGTGAGGCGGTCAAGCAGAACATTCCTTTAACAGCGATCCCTACTGGAAGTAATGCACTGCTTAACATCAGAACCACAACTGGCTCACCTCTCGTACTGGTAGTGGGGAAGACTTTCCAACAATTGGGGAAAGCGACCCATTGATGGATCTGTCCTGCAGAGTTTATAATAGATCAACAAAGCCCATCCAAAATTTAATCTCACAGCCACCTGAACCCGTGGGTCCAAAAGGGTCTAGCAATTCTCCTATAGGGACTAATATAGATCTAATACGTAGCACCCATGACTCTAAAAGGGATACTCTTTTATCGTGAAATATTGCAGTAATCGGCCCGAAATTATTATCTCCAGACTGGCTCGCCTTCATTGACCTTTTTGATATTTGTTGTTTTCAAGAAATGTGGCTATTAACTGCACAACATTGGGTAGGTTTGTTAAATTATTATGTGCCGTCAGTAAAAGGGGCAAAAGGGCGTCCCTCTGGTGGTTTGACCATATGGGTCCGGCAATCCTTAGGTATCAGTATTAAGGAACTTCCTTCCAACAGCAACGACATCCAAGCACTAAGATTAAACTTGGGATTGCTAGGTAAAGTTGATATTTTTAACATCTATCTGAGGGGAACAAGAGGGGGCAGGTCTCAAGTTTTAGCTGCTTTATATGATCTCCTCGACTCCCACTCTCAAGAAAGTAACCTAGTTATAGCTGGTGATTTTAACTTAACGTTTGAGCCACTCGCCAGCGAGGAATGGTTCCTCACTGAAGAGGAAGATGCCCAGTGGGGAATCCCAAAGCTGGAGCTTGTTCCCATAAAGAAATGGACAGAGCCGGTAATACAGATAAATTCTTTCTGCCTAGAGAAGGGGCTCAGAGCACTAAATGGTAGCGACTCCCCAAGATAGGCTAGGGTCCAACACATTTAATAACGGATTCAGTAAAAGCAGGATTGACTATATACTTGTGAGTTTGAAACTCTGGCATACAATTGAAGACATGGAAGTAAGGAATCGACTTGAAAGCGACCACAATCCCTTGTGTGTATCTTTAAGTCGGTGGCTGCCCAAACAAGCGTCCAGTAAAAAGGCTGAATTACACTCCCACGATGTAGTCCCCACAAATGACATGAGATGACTCAAGTTGGTCGAGTATAGTTGAAAACCCAGGGTCTCTGGAAAATATTGCAAAGGCAGTTGACCATGCCCTAATAACGCTGAATAACATATGTTTAAACAGCACAGGTTTGGAAAACGTCACCCAGCCCTACAACAGTCTTTTTTTACACATGAGAACTTATTTTACTAAACCTCACAAGCCAAAGAAAGTAACATACCAGAAATCTTGCCGCTGGTACAACAAAGATTGTCGGCGGACAAGAGCTCTTCTCGGGAATGCCATTAAAGGTGGCGAACCAGCCGCAGTACGTGTAGCCAGGTAGACATATAAAAACTCCATGGTCACAGCAAAATGCTCCTGGGACGAAAAAAGGTGGCAGGATCTTAAAGAGGCCAGTAACAAGAAAGACAGCAAACAATTCTGGAACATTATAAAGTGGGACAGAGAGGGTACCCCTGAACCTCCACACAACCATGTTTCGCAGGAAGAGTGGGTTACAAATTTTGAACCACAAAATGCACGTAACCCACCAAAGGCAACATTGGGAGGGGCAAGCTATGTGTTTTATGTAGATGAGGCTTTTAATAGCAAAGATGTTGAGACAGCTCTTGGTGATGTTGGAGGGAGAGCACCCGGTTCAGCCAGCATCCCTGCTGATGTGTTCCTCTACGATAAAACCAGATGGGGAAACTATATTATGCTACTGGCTAATGCAATTGCGCGAGGAGCCCCAACACCGGACTCCTGGAAAGAAGCCAAAATAATCCCTGTATATAAAAAAGGTGATAAATCATTCCCGGGGAACTATCGACCTATTAGCCTGATCGACTCATTGCAAAAAATTCTGGGGAGATTAATCCTTAATAAAATCCAGGATTGGGTTGAGGAGTACATCATACTGTCTCCTTTGCAAGCCAGCTTCCATGCATACACAAGCACCATAGATCAGGTGTTTTGTTTTGTTTTATTACACTGGATGGTGGTGCTCTGGCACCATATGCCGAGGGTTTTATGGACATTATAAAAACCGACACTTTCCACGAGATCAGTTGGCTACGTGGCGTCAAAGATATCCTAGCCAAAATTGGTATGTCAATGCTTTGGGAGGACCCTACTAACACTCGTTTTCCAACAAAGAAGGTCTTAAAAGAAAAGTACTGGGAGATGGTTACATTTAATGCCCTTAGAGTCAGTGATTCATCCTCGTTAGCAGGAACATTCCTGGAATCCAAACTCATTCCGAGTTATGAACCATATTGGGACACTGTCACTAATCCACTAGACAGGAAGCTTTACTTCCAGCTGAGAACGGGCACGCTACCGCTAAGGTCTTTCACATTAAGGTGGAACAAAGCATGTGATAGCAAGTGACCTAGTTGCTCGGCCTGCACTGATTCAGTTGCGCACATGTTATTCGTCTGCCCAGATTATGAAACCCCTCGTAGGGTATGGTTGAAGCCCATATGTAAACTCTTGAGGACAAGAAGTAGCCTGGCAGCTGAAAGAATCTTGCGTACTAACACCTCATCCCCAATATTTTTAGCAGTTGCCAAATATCTTGGGTAGATGTGGATAATCAGGTCGAAATTCAACTCTACTTAAAATGTGTATGTAAAATTGAGTTAAAACATTTCTCTGGTTTAATGATTTTAGACATTTTTATAACACAGTGCTCCCCAATAATATGAATTCCTATTTTTAGTGTTTTTTATGAACTCTTAGACTCACTATTAAAGTAGAGATTGCTTCAGGAAACCATGAATTTTCATCAAAATTAATTTGGTACAAGTGTCTTGGACATTTTAGCGCCTTTTTTTACAATGCATTTCAAATTTCGCACATCTGATATATTAAGAAAAAGACTAACACAATATGGCTTTTGTGCAATTCTTTGAATATGCCCCTGTATCCAGTGCTCTACTTGAAATGTTCTGAAAACACCACTGGGTTTGGACTCCCCACAGCAAGGCCAAGCCTCAATTTAATAAAGAACTACACACATGCCAATACTGCTATCTGATTCCAACTCTTTTAATCTAGAGCGGCCATATTGAAAATCCAACAATATGTACCATAGACCACCTTTTTAGTCTGAAATGAATCTTTTTTAGAAAAAAGATGATTCCAACTCTTTTAATCTAGAGCGGCCATATTGAAAATCCAACAATATGTACCATAGACTACCTTTTTAGACTGAAATTAATCTTTTTTAGAAAAAAGATTCATTTCAGACTAAAAAGGTGGTCTATGGTACATATTGTTGGATTTTCAATATGGCCGCTCTAGATTAAAAGAGTTGGAATCACGTAGCAGTATTGGCATGTGTGTTAGTTCTTTACTACTTGAAATGTTGACTTGCCGGCTTGGAGTGATTTTTTAAATGAAAAGACCCACTGCAAATGAGTTTTTCCTATGTGTGTTAGATGGTATACCCTAACACTCCACTAGGGCCCTTACAATAAATGGGCAAAAATCCCCATTACCACCAGATTCCGCAACCTCATTACCATTTCAAGGCCCTTTGGAATTTACAGGCCACTTTCTTCCTTCTTTTCCAGCTTTGTAGCATTTCAACTTCAGAGCATTCAAACCTGCAAATCCTGTTTATTGTTGTGGACTCAGATCTGTCCACATTTTAAGTCAGATATACTGTATTGTCGTTGAGAGCCTCTATTGTTTATTTAAGTTTCTAGATCTCATAGCTCACTGCTATGACATAGCAACAGTTGATAGTAAAACTCAATAATAAAACTTGCTACCCACTGTTGCCACCTCCCGAAGGCCTTCCGGGCCAGGCTGACAGAGCTGTCTGATTGCCTGTCAGTGCAGGCTGCTTATGTGCTTTGAATGAAAGCAGAAAGCACAGGTTCAGGAAAGGAGGGAAGGCAGGGAAGGAGGTGGGGGTTGTTCAAGGATAGCATGTATGTGTTTTCATCTTTGGGGAAGGGATAAATAACAAAGGCCATGTTATGTATGGCTCCCCCTGGACTTTTCTGTCCCTGCATAGCAGTTGAAAGGAGGGGCAATTGATTTTGGGGGCCATACATACCATGAAATTAATGAGGGGCAAAAAGTGAATTACTGGAATTTTCTTCACCCCGGGGTTCAGAGGGACGTCATAGACAACCATACATGCCAATAGCCCCGATTCAAGAGGGGACTCTCAATTTTTTAAGACAAAAAAGGCTTTCTTTTAGCTGTCTCCTGCCTGAAATTGCCTCTCCTTCAATAGAAGTCAATGAGAGACATACATTCTCGTGATTTTTAGGTTTCGCCTGGCGATCCGCTGCGCAGCAGCGTTCGCGCAGGTGAAATCTTTTGAGAACAGTATGTGGCTTTGTCCCGCCTCTCTTTTCCATTGGCTAGCTCCATAAATGGAGGCTAGCCATTGGAAGAGAGAGGCGTCCGTCATTGTCCGAGGCGATTCGTGGGCGTTCCGGCGATTTTTTTCCCTCTCCGCCCCTTTTAAAACGTCATGCGGCGGTGGGTGGATGTTTTTTTTTTTTGTCAAGGTTTGTTTTGGTCATTTCGCCGAAGATGGCGGCCGGGCAGTAACTTACTTGAGAAGCTCCAGTGCCGTCTTGTTAATTCTGGTACACAAATTACCTAAACTTAGCTTGTTTTCTGTCATCGTGCAGCGATCTAAATATACAGTAGTGAAAGTCCTTGTTTTAAAACATTTGATTCAGTGTTGCATTTTTCTTTTTTCTCTAATAATCACTCCGTGACTCTTAACACAAGACTTTTTGTGTGCGCGAGAGTGTGTGAGAGGCGAGGGGGCGGACGGTCCAGCGGCTCTCTTCAGTGGGGGATGATTTTCAAGCCCACCGACACTCAGCCGCCGCCCGGGGGCCGCAGTAGAGAGCATGCTGGTCCTGCTCAGCTGGATTTTGACTTTCTCTGACACTCTGTCTCAAGAGGACCCAAATTTCTGCCATCTTTTTTGCGGGGCTGTGCTTTGTGCTCGAGTCTGGGCGACGTCCCCGCTGCCCGGCTGGGGGTAGAAAAGGCAGTGGGTGCCTCCGGTAAAGGGGGGGTATGGAGTGTGGGAAGAGAGCCTTTAGTCTCTGAGTTCATGTTTTTCCACTAGAAGTGCCGCGCATCATGTGCTCTGTGTTAGACACGAGCTGAGACAGCCACAGAAGTTCACGCTGATGTCTGGGCGCACAGCGCTTGGAGCCGCCTTCAGTGTGCTGAGAGTGTGTTTAGAGCCTAGAGGAGGGGGTAGGAGCAGCAACGTGTCTGACACCCGAGTCACTTATTTACAGATCGGTTGTTGGGGGCATTGTATCCGGGCTTAGGGGGTATATTTGGAGTGGGGAGGTCAGAATGTTCTTAAAATGTAGCATTTCCTCTGTTAAGTGGTTTGATGGAGGAAGTAATGTTCCACTTCCAGGAGACTTCAGTGTGTGCCCAGAATGACCGTCTCTGTGCGTTAGATATGTTTGGTGGCGGGGGTCACACGGACCAATGGAACTCGAGAAAGGGGGCATGTTGTGCCAGTTTTCAAGATTTAGTGCTTCCCTTGTTGTGCGGGTGCCTGGCTCGGGCGGGCTCCCTAGAAGCGGCCCTTTGAGGGTCCAGCGGTCAGTCCTGGTTCTCCGAGGCAGTTCGGGTCTTTGATATTGCCTCCCTGCTTCCTGTGTCTGTGATCTGTGTCTGCGATCTAAATATACAGTAATGAAAGTCCTTGTTTTAAAACATTTGATTCTGTATTGCATTTTTCTTTTTTCTCTAATAATCACTCCTTGACTCTTAACACAACACTTTTTGTGTGCACGAGAGTGTGTGAGAGGCGAGGGGGCGGACGGTCCAGCGGCTCTCTTCAGTGGGGGATTATTTTCAAGCCCACCGACACTCAGTTGCCGCCCGGGGGCCGCAGTAGGGAGCATGCTGGTCCTGCTCAGCTGGATTTTGACTTTCTCTGACACTCTGTCTCAAGGTAGGACCCAAATTTCTGCCATCTTTTTTGCGGGGCTGTGCTTTGTGCTCGAGTCTGGGCGACGTCCCCGCTGCCCGGCTGGGGGTAGAAAAGGCAGTGGGTGCCTCCGGTAAAGGGGGGGGTATGGAGTATGGGAAGAGAGCCTTTAGTCTCCGAGTTCATGTTTTTCCACTAGAAGTGCCGCGCATCATGTGCTCGATGTTAGACATGAGCTGAGACAGCCACCGAAGTTCACGCTAATGTCTGGGCGCACAGCGTTTGGAGCCGCCTTCAGTGTGCTGAGAGTGTGTTTAGAGCCTAGAGAAGGGGGTAGGAGCAGCAACGTGTCTGACACCCGAGTCACTTATTTACAGATCGGTTGTTGGGAGCATTGTATCCGGGCCTAGGGGGTATATTTGGAGGGGGAAGGTCAGAATGTTCTTAAAATGTAGCATTTCTTCTGTTAAGTGGTTTGATGGAGGAAGTGATGTTCCACTTCCAGGAGACTTCAGTGTGTGCCCAGAATGACCGTCTCTGTGCGTTAGATCTGTTTGGTGGCGGGGGTCACACGGACCAATGGAACTCGAGAAAGGGGGCATGTTGTGCCAGTTTTCAAGATTTGGTGCTTCCCTTGTTGTGCGGGTGCCTGGCTTGAGTGGGCTCCCTAGAAGAGGCCCCTTGAGGGTCCAGCGGTCAGTCCTGGTTCTTCGAGGCAGTTCGGGTCTTTGATATTGCCTCCCTGCTTCCTGTGTCTGTTGGGTGGGAGGTGGCGAGGTGGCAGGCCACAACAGGTTCTGAACAGAGCGGGGTTCCCTTTACATGTGAAACTTTGCATCTCTTTTGCACGGCGAGCACTGATGGGTTAGGAGATGGAGCCAACGTTTGCTTTTGTAATTTGTTCACTTGTAATTTTCTACTCTTGTATCATTACTGTTCCTATTGTGAAGCGCTCTGACACCTTGGGGTAAAGTCTGCGCTATATAAAACGCATAAAATAAAATAAAATCACTGCTGATATCCCCACACCGGAGTCTCCGGCACAGGTGTGGCATCCTGCATGCGGCCTGCAAGGAGGAACGCTAGGAGCCAGCCGCGCTGCATTAAAGGTACATGCAGATAGGAGACCTCAGTCCGGCCTACTTCCTGGGTGCAGGCCGCTCCAGGTCCGTGCCCAAGCTGCACCCAGTCGGGAAGTGGGAACTGCCCCAGAGCGGCAAGCGGCCCCTCCCCTACCTATAGGAGTGAGCAATCCCAGGAGTCTGGAGCAACTGCGGGAACGAGGCGTGGGAGAGTATTCTCAGCGTCCAGGGAGAGGTAGTGAATTTCCTCACCAGAGTGTGCACAGCCCCCGGATACAAGCAGTTGCATTTAGCCTTCCGCGCCCAGTAGGGGCACCTGCATCCCCAGCCAGCGCAGCCAAGGCATCCGAAGCAGCTGTGGCCATGAACTGCAACTTCAGCAGGTCACAGAACCTGCGCTTCCTGGAGAGTAACAACACTGTGGAGGTGAAGAGTAAGGTGAGTGGGTTCAGCTCTCAATTGCACTGAGCTACGGGTACTCTCTTTCCGTGCAGCTCTTGCAGTGTGGAGACTGGAGGCTGCGGTGTAAATTATACCCGGGAATCGCTGGAATGTCAGGTGCCGGGGCATCTAGTACCAGCTCTCTTTCCCCACTTTGGACCTAACCCCTTCCATATGCGCCTCTGTGACTGGAGACAGCAGAGCTGGAGACTAAGATCTCAACATTCTGTATGTTTCTACATTGTTTTTTTTTTTGTTTGTTTTTTTTTGTTTCAAAAACCTTTATTTACTTACAAAACATTTTAAACAGTGTGTAGCCTACAACCCTGAGGCCGGCAGTTAATTTTAGGCAGTATGTCTTCATGATCCGGTCACATCTTACACAGCCAATTAGCCGACAGCCCGGAGGCCCGGCGGCGTTCATATAGTATATAATGCGAGAACCCCCACTTTTATCGTCGGTTCCAAAAGCGCTATACTTGTCTCGCCCACACTGTGTAGAGGCATACTCTCACTTATGAACAATTATCACGCCAAGCCCGTAAGGTTGTGGACCGGGAGCAGTTCTCAGAACACATTAATCCTTAATTCCAACCCCAACAAGCCCCCCACCCTCAACACGCCAGCTACTCGCCCTCCCATCTCATCTTTATGAAAGTAGACTATCATACAACCCTTCCCACTACCTACCAGGTGAAAGCCTATACCCCATCCGTACTCTAACCCTTTTTATCATTAGTACAACACAGCTCAGATCACCCTTCTGTACAGCTCCCCTATCAGTATAGTTACTGGATCAGTGCACCCAGCCCCTACCCTCCCTTTAGGCTTAAGTCCATCCCCTCCAGGTTCCTACTTCACCCTTTACACTCCCTTCGTTCAATAGGGACCCCTGTTAATCATGGCCAGTTTTCTCCTCAAACGATTCTTGCATGTCAAGTATCTCACCCTGTCCTGTCTCCTCACGATCCCCTACACCTAAATATGTCTGATATAAACGCCAGAAATTCTTGGGTTGACTCTTAGGTGGAAGCAATTCACTGTATGTTTCCGATTGCGTGCAGCAATATAACATGTCCCTGGCCCATCTTTTCTTAGTTGGTAACGGTCCCCTCATCCAACATACAGCAACCACCCGCCTGGCTATTAGTAAGGCTATATCTGCCAAGCGTCGCAATGCAATCGGAAACGTCTTGGAGTATCCCAGCAGAGCCAGTGCCGGATTGGCCGGCAT
The DNA here is from genome assembly GCF_964261635.1 of Lissotriton helveticus. NCBI lineage: Eukaryota > Metazoa > Chordata > Amphibia > Caudata > Salamandridae > Lissotriton > Lissotriton helveticus. The sequence goes on from NC_136071.1 coordinate 388,733,702, forward strand.
CTCTGTTTCTAATATCAGACTCAGTTCCGAAAAAACCTCTTTCGAAAATTTATTAATGCCAGGAAAGCTCCATGCCATATGCATGAAATCTGCCACTTGCGCATGACAGCGTTCACACTCCGCAGATTGTCTAAGCCCATACCTATGCAGTCTCTCTGGAGTGTAGTAAACACGTTGTAAATATTTGAAATGAACCAGTCTGTGCCTTCCGTTTAGAGACAGTTTCCTAGTGCTAGTACACAGTACTTCCACATCTCATCATCTATTTGCATTTGAAGATCGCGTTGCCATTCTGTCCTAGCTTTGGAGTATTGATGCTTCTTATGTTGAGCTCCTATGTTATGGAGATTCGTAACCAGCTTGCGAGACGCCGACGTTTTAATCAGATATGTAAGCTCCGGAATATCCGGCGGCTCTGTCAGTTCTAATAGCGCACTGCGCACCCTGTGGAACTGAAAGCGTAGCAAAAGCGGGGTCTCAGCCTGCAAGGGGAGAACCTGCTCCCAGGTTTTCACCACCCTGTCTATAAATAGGTCTTCCATCTTTGTCATTCCCAGTTTATTCAATGCTCTCGCGACTCCTTTCTCTTTCAGTGGGGCAAGCCATACCGCCCATTCTATCTGCATAAGTGGGGAGTACAGCAGTTCACAGTCCTGTGCCTGTAACAACGCATGCCAGGCATGATTCGTAGCCTTAATCGAGTCCAGTTTACCAATGCCGCGGTCAACCGGATAAAAGACAGTGGCCGGTAAGGGGGAAGGGTCTGCAAATAATCGTTCAAGAATCACGTGAGGGATATCAGAACTCCCATGTATCCACGTATGCAGATGAGCTGCCTGAGCCACCCTGTAGTATCTTTCCATGTCCGGAGCGCCCAACCCCCCCATCTCATAAGGAAGCGTTAAAACCTTCCACTGGACTCTGGGCTGTTTGCCACCCCAGGCAAGCTTAATAAGTATTTGAGTCAATTGTTTGAAAAAGGCCTTGGACATGACCACTGGGATGTTATTAAACAGGAACAGGAATCTTGGTAAGACCGCCATCTTCATGATGGCTATCCTTTCCATTAAGGATAAGGGGAGCTTGCACCATGTATCAACATCTTCCACTAGTTTTGTGTATGCAACCCCGTAATTTTCCCTAACTAGTATGTCCGGATCTGTGTGAAGCTGAATCCCTAAGTACCTGATCGAGTCCGTTGTCCACTGCAACGGGTATTCCATATCAAATGGCAGCGTCACATGTGATAACGGGAACGCAACTGATTTGGTCCAATTCACCTTCAACCCTGAGAGGGCCCCGAATCTTACCACTTCTCTTAGCACTGACGATAGGTTCGTTTCCAGGTCACGGACGTACAGGAGTGTGTCATCTGCGTACGTAAATATACCAATTTTGTATGATGGAAAGTTGATACCTTCCAATCTATGATATTCCCTAATCGCACATGCCAAAGGTTCCGCAACCAGCGCGTATAAAAGGGGTGAAAGGGGACAACCCAGCCTAGTTCCCCTGCTTACTTCAAAGGCACCTGTGACGCTATCACCCATCCTCAGTCTCGCCGTGGGCTTATATTATAATGCTCCTAACATCTGCAAAAAGGGTTCTCCCAGCCCCAGCTTTCGTAGGACTCTCAGCATGAAAGGCCACTGCACAGAGTCGAAAGCCTTCTCCATGTCGAGGAAAATCGCTAACGCTTTGTTCTCCTGACGCACATGCTGTATGGTCCCTAGCACTGTACGAATATTATATGTGAGGTTTCTGTCAGGGATGAATCCCGCTTGCTCCGGTGCCACCAGCTCTGGCACAAGTAGCGCCAGGCGCGTAGCTAGGACCTTAGCGTACAGTTTGGCGTCCACATTTATCAGGGAGAGCGGTCTATAAGAACCACACGCATTAGGAGGTTTCCCAGGTTTTAGAATAGTGACAAGTTAAGCCTCCCTCATAGAACCAGGCATACTGCCCTCCACACAGATGTCGTCAAAAAGGGTTAACAAATGTGGTACAAGTTTGTCTTTAAAAGCCTTATAAAAGCCCACTGTCAGCCCATCCGCCCCTGGGGCACTGCCAGATCGCATCCCTTCCAACGCCTCCAAAATCTCATCCTTTTGTATGGGCATCATTAAGAATTGCCTTTGAGAATCGGACAAGAAGGGCATTTTATTGTAGCTAAGATACTCGTCTATTTCCTCCTCCACTTGTGAGGATCTGGACTTGTATAGTCCAGAGTAGTAATCTCTGAACTTTTCAAGGATCTCCGCTTCGTCTGTGATTACCTCCCCCGTGGACGTTATCAGTTCATCGATCACCAGTGGTCGTCTGTTATTACGCATTATTCTAGTCAGCAGAGAGCTGGGTCGCTCCCCCTCCCCATATGTGCGTGCCGTGGCGTATTTGCCAATGTGCTGCACTTCCCCTCATTATAGTCAGTGATTAGTATTTTGATTTGCGCTGCAGTGTCAGCATCAGAGTTGTTCTGCTGCTGCCTTTCTAGGTCCGACAGTTGGGTTTCAAGATGCTTCAGTCTTCGCCTTATAGACTTGAGCACACTTGAGTGTTTGGCCATTGCCATACCCCGGATATACACCTTAAATGTGTCCTATACTGTCTGAAAACTATCAACAGACCCCAAATCGATCTCAAAGAAGCTGTCTATATTTTCCGCCAATTCTCCTCTGAATACTTCATCTAATAAGGAATAAGGGGGAAACCGCCATGTAAATGGAGGAATTCTCTTCACCGACGTTTCTAGTACCAAGAGTAAGGGAGAGTGGTCCGAGAGGGTACGCGGTAATATCGTGCACCCCTTAATACTATTGAGTATTGCCTGGGATGCCAGCCAGTAGTCAATTCTTGTATGGACATCATGATAGGCTGAGTAGTGTGTATATCCGCCCCTTGTGGGGTGCCTGTGTCTCCAGATGTCAACAAGATCTAATTTGACCAGTTCCGCCTGCATGTGCAGGGCCGCAGCCGCTGGCCGTCGGGCTGGCCCCGCCGATCTAGCTAGGTCCGGGTTGATCACAAAATTAAAATCACCCCCCCACAACATTCTGGAGCAAACATGGCATCTGCAATGAGTAGCTGGAGCAGCATAAAACTCAGGGTTGTCGTAGTTGGGGCAATAGACATTAACCACTACAAGATCGTGTCCTTTGCCAACACACCTGGTAATTAAATAGCGGCCTTCCGAGTCCGCTTCAATCAGTGTTAATTTTAATTTGGATCTAGGGTTGACCCATGTGACCACCCCTCTGGAGTGTGTAGTAAACCCTGCAGCCACACTGTTACCCCCGAACCTTTTAGCTAAAAGCATCCTACTCGCAAGTGGGAGGTGAGTTTCTTGTATAAGGGCGAGTTCAATGTGATGTCTGTGTAGATAATTTAACACCTTTCTAAGTTTGCGATAATCGTTGAGCCCTCTCACATTCCAGGTCAACGCTCTCAGAGACTCAGAATCACCTTCTACGTTCATTCCACCTGTATCTGTCATCCCAGCAGCGAGGCTTTATAGTTAGCAAACGGAATTCTCCCGACCCTGTGCACCATACTCTGTAGGGCGATAGCTATCATAGTCAGATTTCGATAAATAGAACCGGGAAACACACTGCTTGGCGTAACTTTCAGCTCCCCCTCCCCAAAACCAAAACTCCCCCCAAATCTCACTCCCCCCCACCCACAGCCGACCACCCCCAACCTGGCCAGACAGCACCCTATCCCTCCCCCCATCTTCCCCCCCTGGAAACTCCCTTAACAATCCCCAAACTGGCCCCACTAGGGACCGTGTGAGCTAATAGCACTAGGGCAGAGATTACCAGAAAAAACAAATAACCATACTTCAGCATTGTGTACCTCGAGATCGCCTCTGCACCATTACCCCCTTAGTACCTATCAACGTGAGTCAACATCTTTACTCCGTGAGTCATCAAAGGGCATCTCCCCATTATCTCTATGATCCACATAGCATTATAAAAGTTCAACAACTATATGCAGTAGAGTATACTCTGCAGCCATCTCCGCTAACAGATAATCAATTTAACATGTTGGCTGCCGGACACAGATATAATGAAAAGATCTCACCCAGTCGTAGCATCACAGTCTCTTTACGGGCCCCCCCGGGTCCCATAATTCGATGCTGCACAACTCCCAGGGTTACACTGCGGTAGGGGTTCCGGTACATCCCCCTCCGTTCAGACTCCAATAGTCCTACAGTGAGAAAGCCTGAGCTGCCGCAGTCATACTAGACCTGCTCATCCAATTGGGTGACATCTTCCTGCTCTCCATTTTGACTTCTTGGGCTGTTCCTCTGTTCCTTAGACCATTCCTTCAAAGATTTCTGGAGTTCTCTGGGGTCCGTGAAAAAATGTGAGTGACCTTGCCTATTAATACGCAGCTTCGCCGGGTACAACATCGCGTAGTCCAGCCCTAGTTCACGAAGTTGCTTCTTGTATGGCGCGAAGCGTCGTCTTTCCTCTTGAACTTTCGCAGTGAAGTCCGGGTATAAGGAGATATCCATACCTTCGAACTGCAGCTTCCCTTTGTTTCTTGCCACCCGCAGCGCTGCATCTCTGTCTCTGTAGATCAACAGTTTTGCTATTATCGGTCTCGGGGGTGCCCCCGGACGCCGGCGAGGCCCCAGCGTGCGGTGAGCTCTTTCCACGATAAACATTGGTGAGAAGACGTCCTCTCCCAAGAGAGTAATTAGGAGTTTCTCCACAAAGAGTTCCATTTTACCAGTTTGCGTCGTCTCCGCAACCCCCGTGATGCGAATGTTTGAGCGCCTCGAGCGGGCTTCCAAGTCCTCCGACTTATCCTGAATGACCTGGAGTAGTCTACCAAACTGTTTGCGGTCTTTGTCCCATTCCGTTTGCGCCTCTTCCACTTCAGTGAGGCGCCTCTCAGACATGTCAAGGCATTCCGCATGTTTGTCCACCCGCTCTGACATACGGTCCATGCGGTACGTGAGAGCATCAATTTTGGAACCAATTGACACCATACTGTCTTGCAGTCCTTTTTTTTTTTCTGCGCACATTGAGCTCTCAGGGGCCCTGCCCCGTGGTGATGGTTCGGGCGCCTGAGATTCCGGCACCTTTGCCCGCCGCTGGTCGAATGTCAGCTTGGCCTGAGTCTTGTCGCCCTTGCCCATGGCGAACAGACAGGTCATCGAAACTACTGGTCTCACCGCATCTGGACAGATACAAATTCTGAAGGGATACTCCAGCCACTAATCCCATTTCTGCCCGCTCCTGCGAACCAGTGTGGCCTCCTCTCTACAGGGCCCTCCTGATCTGATGACTAGTGCATTTAGCGCTCTCCAACTTGCCGGACAATCTGCACCATTGAGCCCCGAATATCGCACTGCCGTGCCTCACTCGCGTAGACTCCTTATTTCTGCGCACCTTCCCAACCAGCCTCGACTCTAGTGTGCAAACACCGCCCACCAGGCGTCCACCATGCGCTGGTAGGCTCAGCAGCTCTCGGCGTTCCTCCGTAGTAGATTTTTTTATGGCTGCAGGCCCAGAGTACCCGGTACTGCGTCGCAAGCCGGCGGGGAGGGGCAGCAGTCCAGTGAATCCAGCCCGCACCACCTTCCCTCAGTCCTGTGGCCTCACCTCCTGCCCTCTTGGTAGCCTGCGCTCGTGTCAGCCCTCCTGTACCTGGGCTCTCGCTAACTCTAGTCGTCATGTAGGCAAGGGGCCGAGGGTACCTGCCCGGGAAGGCCCACCTCCCGCAGCAGCAGCAACGCGTGATTCCTGCCAATATACGCTCTCGTGCCGCAGGCCCACCGTTTTAGGCAATGTCACCGGATCCGAGTCTGGGGTCAGGCCTGTCCGTAGTGCCGCAGCTCCGGGAAGCCGTCCGCGAAGGGATGCGATGTTCCCCGGCCTAGCGCACCGCCGTAACCAGGTCCTCGCTAGTTCTCCTTCATTTAGAGGGCGTTGCCAGGCTTTTTTCCCCCCTTCCTCGCATTCCGCTGCAGCAGCTCTCACCCCCTATGGCTCCCGCGGTCGGCTCTTGTCCGCAGCGTCCTCCTCTTCGTTAGGGCTCCAGCAGGACCGGGCCCGTCTCTGCCAATCCAGCCGCACGCACAGCGATGCAGGCCGGGCAGCTCCCTAGGAAAGTCCGGGGATTGCTGCCTGGTCCGCGAGGATGCAGCCTCTCACCGCAACTTCGTCTCCGGCCAACGTTTTTTACCGGGAGACGCCGCAGTCGCTGCTGCTGAGTTTCGAGGGGTGACACCCCCTCCGGGGACTGCCTGGCTCCGTTAATTAAGGATTATTAGCAGGATCGGAATGGGTAATGGTGCGGAGCTCAGCACCTAGACGTCCGCCATCGACGCTGGCAAGCTCCGCCCCCCATGTTTCTACATTGTTATTTGCAAAGTATCAGTTTGCTTGATAAAGTTAATTGAATAGTGGGGTCTGGCCATATTTGTTACTTGCTGCTGTTCCTGGAGTACACGGTTTCTCAATTTCATTGTGCACAACATAGGCTGTTGCTCAAACATGGAACTGAAGATTGATTGGTGGATATACTTGCCTTTTGTCCTCAACCCATTTCTTTGTTGGTAGCTCCGGCCGCTTTACTAAGTCACTTTTTTTGGGTAGACTAAGTCTACAGTATTTACATGTAACTTTTGTTGCTGTAGGATGCGCGTGTGGGTGGCAGTGGTGTTACCAGTCTCAGTTCGCACGTCACTGCTGTCTGTGCATCCTCACAGTACAAAAACGAATGGGTCCGAGTACTGGTGTCTCTGTTATCAAGACTCACTTACATATTGTTTCTAAGCAGACATGCACCACAAACTCTTAAATAATTGCAATTAGATTTGTGAGAAAAACATGGTAATACTGGAAACCTTCAGTGGCATTTATTTGAGCAAGGTTGTACTTTCATTATTTTGCAATCATTTCAGTCATGTGCAATAGAGTTTTTCAATGTAATTATATAGTCATTACATATATGGTGCTCTCTGTGAGGAGGGGAAAGGGTGTGTGGAGATTGTGAGGGACAGGGTAAAGGTGCTGTGACTTATTAGAACATCGCGTTAAAATCAAAAACGCCTTTACAATCAAATGAAATGAAAAAAGTTCCCAAGTTGCATCACACATAGGCATAAATCAATTCCGCATTTTAATCCTATGGTGTGTTAGATTGGCGTAGTTCTACGTTTCGACCCCCGTGTACGTTAAAGGGTTATTAGCGCCTCATGTTGGGGTCTTCTTCAGGATGGTGAAATAGAGAGCCTGAAAAATAATGCCGGGGCTATAGTTAAATTGCTGTGGTGGTGGGTCTTTGGAATTAACAAAGGAGGAAAAGCTGTACATACATTAAAGGACAGTTATCATCTATTCCGTCTGGTGTTGGGCCTTTGTGTGCTCCTCTGATTTCTGTAATACATAATATGTAGGAAATTCTCAGTGGGCCGATTCTGGCAGAGGCCCGCATTATTGGGTGGAAAAAGAGACATAGGGATTTACTTAGACGGTGTTCCTCGGTGAGGTATACATCGTCTTTTCAAGCTGTAAAATATGATCGCTCAAAGTGCAGAAACGTCTTTCTGAAATGTTAAATAGAAAACGCCATTAAAAGCTGTGCTGGCGTTCAAGGTGACATGTTAAAAAACATCTTGTTAAGTTGGTCAAAAAAGCATGGATTCATGGAGGCAAGAACCTGTGGCTCTGAGTTAAAAGAGCGCTCCAGGGTATCAAGTTCCATTGAGGTTTGTTCAAACTAATGAACCCCTACCTTCGCGTTTTCGTTGTCTTGGGAAAAAGGGGGCCGCTGCCGTCTGTCCTCCAGGCTGCCGCGCTGCTTCTGCAGAAGCTCGCGGTGCAGCCGCTCAGTGCTGGTATGAAAGGGGGGTCGTCAGCGGCTGGCCAATCACCGTGGGGTAATCGAAGAGGCCGAAATGAAGGCCCGGGGGTTGCGTGTAAAGTGCGTAGGTGGTGGAAGTCGGGTCTAATGCTTAGGGGGCATGTACCAAGTGCATATCGTATAACTGTAATACAAGAATTCGGACATCGTGAGGTGTCGTACTTCATTGGGACATCTATAAATGCAGTGTCCACTGTATGAGATGATACTTAAAGCAGGTTGAAGCCGATGAAGGTGAAATTAGGCATATTGTAAAGTGTCTTAATTCTCGTTCGTGCAGTGCATGATTCAAGATGTGTATATTCATTTCCAAGTGCCTGAGAGATCTTAAAACAACGAGATGTAATAATTGAAATACTGTAAAGTTTCACAATTCAAAGGTACATGTATACATATGCATTTCCCACTTCATGAGATTGTGGCACTCACTGTACGAAGGACAGTTCAGAGGAAAAATGGGTTAATGTTCAGCAGTCCACAATATACACAGACTATTCAGGATTAAGACCTGCCATTTGTGCATAGTTGGCATCTAGTTCATTCAGCCCCCCAGAAACGGTCTTAAATTTATGCATCCATTTACATTCCCTGATATCAAGAATGGAGTTCAAATTACCCCCACGTGGTCCCAGGGAGATCTTTTCAAGTACTACCCATCTGATGGATTCCGGGGTATGGTTTTTGTCTTTGAAGTGGTCAACTAATGGGGCACCTATTGTAGAGCAACGAATCCTGCTACAGTGCTGGAATATGCGATTTTTCACTTTTTGTTGTGTTTGTCCAATGTACATCAGGTTGCATGGACAAAGAATTGCGTAAATCACACCACTCGTGTTGCAATTTGTAAAGGACTTCAGATCTATCACGAGATTATTGTACGTTATTTGTTTGGTTTCCCAACACATGGGGCATGCTTTGCAAGCAGTACATCTGTAGTGTCCGACTATCTCTGGTAGTTTCCATAAACTTTGAATCGTAGGTGCCTGTGGGGTATCTAGTAGTGCTCGTACCACATGGTCCCTTACACTTTTCGCCTTTCTGAAGGCGTGCATTGGAGGTTCAGGGCTTTCCAGGGTATCAGCAACCAGATCCCAATGTTTGTTCACAATTTTTCGTATGTCATTGCTTTTTGTGCAGAATGTTGTCACACAGATCAAACGTTCGTGTGATGAATTCCGTGTCTTAGGTGCAAGTAGAGTGGATCTATCTTGGAACCATGCTCTCTCCCGAGATCTGTTGACAAGACGTTTGAGATAGCCTCTGTCTATTAGGCGATGGATAAGGTCTTCAGATTCTTTGAAGAAGTCTTCTTTAAGAGTGCAGTTTCGCCGGAGGCGGAGAAATTGTCCGAAGGGTAAGTTGTCCCTTAACCCTCTTGTGTGGTGACTTGAATATCGCAGGAGGGAGTTTCTTTCAGATGGTTTCCTGAAGAGAGTGGTGTATAGTTTTCCATCCATCTCCTTGATGCTAACGTCCAAGAAGTCAATTGATTCTTTGTCCGAGTGCATCGTGAATTTGATATCGTCTGATTGGGTATTCAACCATTCCAAAAAGGCATGGAGGTCGTCCACTTCTCCTGTCCATACCATAAGGACATCGTCTATGTAACGATTCCATGTTGTAATCATGTCTCGGTAAGGGTTATTTGGAGATAGAATGCAATGCTGTTCGTATTCGGACATGTAGAGAATGGCCAGGTCTGGGGCGAAGGCAGCGCCCATCGCTACTCCTTTACTTTGGATGAAGAATTTGTCTTGAAAGATGAAAAAGTTTTTAGTCATGGCAATTTCTAACAGGGCAACGATGAAGTCCGTCGGGACCCCTGCCGGTTGCTCCCGTCTGTTGAGTACTCTTCTCATACATTCTAGGGCTGGTCGTTGGGGAATGCTGGTGTACAATGAAACAATATCCAATGTTACCAGGATCTGGTTGTTTTTGTCAAATGGTTTATGATCGATGAAATTGATGACTTGCATAGTATCCCTAATGTATGTTGGCGTGGCTTCGGCTAGGGGTTTCAGGAAGACATCAATGTATTTACAAAGTGGTTCTAGGAGTGAACCACAACCTGATATGATCGGGCGTCCTGGTGGCTTGTCTGGATTCTTGTGTACTTTGGGTAGTACATAAATTGTGGGTGTTCTTGGTTGTTCCACATTGAGGTATTGGAATTCCTTCTTGGTCAGGAATCCCATTTCCAGCTCTTTGTTGGTGATGGCCGTGATGTCGGTTCGTGTTTCCTTAGTGGGGTCTCGTGCTGTGGGTTTATAGCTGACGCCATCCATTAGTTGGGAGTGGATTTCTGTCTTATAATCCTCTGTGTCCAGCATGACTATGGATCCCCCTTTATCAGCTGGTTTGATCACCACTGATTTGTTATTCCTTAGAGATTCCAACGCCGTTCTTTCTCCTATGCTGATATTCTGTTTCACAAAGTGTTTTTTGTCAATGGCTTTGAGGACATCCCTCATAACGACACTTTCATACGTCAGTATCTTGTGAGAGACCGATGCCATGGTGGGCATGAAGGTGGAGGGCGGTCGTAAGTTGGTGAAGGCCGTCATGGCAGTCGATGGTTTGTTCAAAAAGAAGTTCTTCAGCCTCAGTTTTCTGAAGAACCTGGTGAGTTCAGTTTGAATGTTAAATCTATTCGGATGTGAGGTAGGTACAAATGAAAGGCCTTTGCTGAGTATACTTGTTTCTTCCGGGGTCAGTGTGTATTTGGACAGATTGATTATGGGACTAGAGCTGGAATTTGTCCTTATGGCTGCACCGGTTACCACCTGTAGGTCTTCCTCCTGGTGCTCCTCTCCCCGTGGTCTTCTGGTTGGAAACGAACCTGCTTGGTGGTTTGACCTTGTTGTCTGCCGCTGTCCCAGTTCTGTTGGTTCTGTTGGTTCTGACCTCGATTTGGGCGGTTGTTCCAAGATCCTCCCCTGCCTCTCCCTCTTGGTGGTCTCCACTGGGTGTCCCCTAAAAAAGGTTGCTGGGGTTCGTTCGTGTATTGATGTGGTGATTGGTACCATTGTTCCTGTTGTTGATAGTTGCCACTGGATGCGGACTGGTCGTTTTCACTCTCTCCACTGTAAGAAGAATCAGAGAAGTTGGTATATCTTCGGGTGCCTCTATATCCGCCTCTTCCTCTATTAAAGAACCGACCTTGGTTATCTTGCCTGTAATAATCTGGCTGTAGATAGGGATAGGTCTTTTTTCGGTCGTAGTATTGGATGTCCTTAGCTAATTTGTCCAATTTCTTGGTTTGTGTTTCCACGTCGAAGTCTTTTAAAGTTTTCTTCAGTCTGTCCAATGTGTCTTTTGCGTCTGCAAAGGCAGAATGGCTGGCAATTTCTGCTTTGAGGTCTTCAATTTCTTTCGTGATCTGTTCTACCTGGTCCCTCGCTGTCTCCACCCCCAGCACCATCCAGTGCCGGGAACAGTTGTTAGCCACGAAGCTGAAGCCTTCCTTGAATTTAGGATTGTCAACGAATATGGCGGGTTCGTTACGGACTTGAAGTCCAGTCGGGATGATATTCGATCTTAAATACCCTGTTAGTAGGTGTCCATGAAGTTTGGTTCTAACCAGTTTCTTTTCTAGGCGTTCAAGTCTGTTTATTTTCTCATTTAGAGAGTGATCTACACTAGCGCTATTGGTGGTAAGAAAAGCAGTCCCAGTCTCACCTCCGATCAAATTCTTTATATAGTCCTCCGTATAGGAGAGGGTCTCTAATTCCATATCGATGTGCCCCTCTCTATACACACATAGAATCAATCAAATAGCCTTTTTATAATTGTTTGTCAATAGAAACCCTCGCAAGAAGCCTCTTGCTCTGAGAGTATGAGTAATGAAGGGGTGGGCCCTTATATACTCGGAAACCTGGGTCCATGGAACAGTACAAAAACGAATGGGTCCGAGTACTGGTGTCTCTGTTATCAAGACTCACTTACATATTGTTTCTAAGCAGACATGCACCACAAACTCTTAAATAATTGCGATTAGATTTGTGAGAAAAACATGGTAATACTGGAAACCTTCAGTGGCATTTATTTGAGCAAGGTTGTACTTTCATTATTTTGCAATCATTTCAGTCATGTGCAATAGAGTTTTTCAATGTAATTATATAGTCATTACATATATGGTGCTCTCTGTGAGGAGGGGAAAGGGTGTGTGGAGATTGTGAGGGACAGGGTAAAGGTGCTGTGACTTATTAGAACATCGCATTAAAATCAAAAACGCCTTTACAATCAAATGAAAGGAAAAAAGTTCCCAAGTTGCATCACACATAGGCATAAATCAATTCCGCATTTGAATCCTATGGTGTGTTAGATTGGCGTAGTTCTACGTTTCGACCCCCGTGTACGTTAAAGGGTTATTCGCGCCTCATGTTGGGGTCTTCTTCAGGATGGTGAAATAGAGAGCCTGAAAAATAATGCCGGGGCTATAGTTAAATTGCTGTGGTGGTGGGTCTTTGGAATTAACAAAGGAGGAAAAGCTGTACATACATTAAAGGACGGTTATCATCTATTCCGTCTGGTGTTGGGCCTTTGTGTGCTCCTCTGATTTCTGTAATACATAATATGTAGGAAATTCTCAGTGGGCCGATTCTGGCAGAGGCCCGCATTATTGGGTGGAAAAAGAGACATAGGGATTTACTTAGACGGTGTTCCTCGGTGAGGTATACATCGTCTTTTCAAGCTGTAAAATATGATCGCTCAAAGTGCAGAAACGTCTTTCTGAAATGTTAAATAGAAAACGCCATTAAAAGCTGTGCTGGCGTTCAAGGTGACATGTTAAAAAACATCTTGTTAAGTTGGTCAAAAAAGCATGGATTCATGGAGGCAAGAACCTTTGGCTCTGAGTTAAAAGAGCGCTCCAGGGTATCAAGTTCCATTGAGGTTTGTTCAAACTAATGAACCCCTACCTTCACGTTTTCGTTGTCTTGGGAAAAAGGGGGCCGCTGCCATCTGTCCTCCAGGCTGCCGCGCTGCGTCTGCAGAAGCTCGCGGTGCAGCCGCTCAGTGCTGGTATGAAAGGGGGCTCGTCAGCGGCTGGCCAATCACCGTGGGGTAATCGAAGAGGCCGAAATGAAGGCCCGGGGGTTGCGTGTAAAGTGCGTAGGTGGTGGAAGTCGGGTCTAATGCTTAGGGGGCATGTACCAAGTGCATATCGTATAACTGTAATACAAGAATTCGGACATCGTGAGGTGTCGTACTTCATTGGGACATCTATAAATGCAGTGTCCACTGTATGAGATGATACTTAAAGCAGGTTGAATCCGATGAAGGTGAAATTAGGCATATTGTAAAGTGTCTTAATTCTCGTTCGTGCAGTGCATGATTCAAGATGTGTATATTCATTTCCAAGTGCCTGAGAGATCTTAAAACAACGAGATGTAATAATTGAAATACTGTAAAGTTTCACAATTCAAAGGTACATGTATACATATGCATTTCCCACTTCGTGAGATTGTGGCACTCACTGTACGAAGGACAGTTCAGAGGAAAAATGGGTTAATGTTCAGCAGTCCACAATATACACAGACTATTCAGGATTAAGACCTGCCATTTGTGCATAGTTGGCATCTAGTTCATTCAGCCCCCCAGAAACGGTCTTAAATTTATGCATCCATTTACATTCCCTGATATCAAGAATGGAGTTCAAATTACCCCCACGTGGTCCCAGGGAGATCTTTTCAAGTACTACCCATCTGATGGATTCCGGGGTATGGTTTTTTTCTTTGAAGTGGTCAACTAATGGGGCACCTATTGTAGAGCAACGAATCCTGCTACAGTGCTGGAATATGCGATTTTTCACTTTTTGTTGTGTTTGTCCAATGTACATCAGGTTGCATGGACAAAGAATTGCGTAAATCACACCACCCGTGTTGCAATTTGTAAAGGACTTCAGATCTATCACGAGATTATTGTACGTTATTTGTTTGGTTTCCCAACACATGGGGCATGCTTTGCAAGCAGTACATCTGTAGTGTCCGACTATCTCTGGTAGTTTCCATAAACTTTGAATCGTAGGTGCCTGTGGGGTATCTAGTAGTGCTCGTACCACATGGTCCCTTACACTTTTCGCCTTTCTGAAGGCGTGCATTGGAGGTTCAGGGCTTTCCAGGGTATCAGCAACCAGATCCCAATGTTTGTTCACAATTTTTCGTATGTCATTGCTTTTTGTGCAGAATGTTGTCACACAGATCAAACGTTCGTGTGATGAATTCCGTGTCTTAGGTGCAAGTAGAGTGGATCTATCTTGGAACCATGCTCTCTTCCGAGATCTGTTGACAAGACGTTTGAGATAGCCTCTGTCTATTAGGCGATGGATAAGGTCTTCAGATTCTTTGAAGAAGTCTTCTTTAAGAGTGCAGTTTCGCCGGAGGCGGAGAAATTGTCCGAAGGGTAAGTTGTCCCTTAACCCTCTTGTGTGGTGACTTGAATATCGCAGGAGGGAGTTTCTTTCAGATGGTTTCCTGAAGAGAGTGGTGTATAGTTTTCCATCCATCTCCTTGATGCTAACGTCCAAGAAGTCAATTGATTCTTTGTCCGAGTGCATCGTGAATTTGATATCGTCTGATTGGGTATTCAACCATTCCAAAAAGGCATGGAGGTCGTCCACTTCTCCTGTCCATACCATAAGGACATCGTCTATGTAACGATTCCATGTTGTAATCATGTCTCGGTAAGGGTTATTTGGAGATAGAATGCAATGCTGTTCGTATTCGGACATGTAGAGAATGGCCAGGTCTGGGGCGAAGGCAGCGCCCATCGCTACTCCTTTACTTTGGATGAAGAATTTGTCTTGAAAGATGAAAAAGTTTTTAGTCATGGCAATTTCTAACAGGGCAACGATGAAGTCCGTCGGGACCCCTGCCGGTTGCTCCCGTCTGTTGAGTACTCTTCTCATACATTCTAGGGCTGGTCGTTGGGGAATGCTGGTGTACAATGAAACAATATCCAATGTTACCAGGATCTGGTTGTTTTTGTCAAATGGTTTATGATCGATGAAATTGATGACTTGCATAGTATCCCTAATGTATGTTGGCGTGGCTTCGGCTAGGGGTTTCAGGAAGACATCAATGTATTTACAAAGTGGTTCTAGGAGTGAACCACAACCTGATATGATCGGGCGTCCTGGTGGCTTGTCTGGATTCTTGTGTACTTTGGGTAGTACATAAATTGTGGGTGTTCTTGGTTGTTCCACATTGAGGTATTGGAATTCCTTCTTGGTCAGGAATCCCATTTCCAGCGCTTTGTTGGTGATGGCCGTGATGTCGGTTCGTGTTTCCTTAGTGGGGTCTCGTGCTGTGGGTTTATAGCTGACGCCATCCATTAGTTGGGAGTGGATTTCTGTCTTATAATCCTCTGTGTCCAGCATGACTATGGATCCCCCTTTATCAGCTGGTTTGATCACCACTGATTTGTTATTCCTTAGAGATTCCAACGCCGTTCTTTCTCCTATGCTGATATTCTGTTTCACAAAGTGTTTTTTGTCAATGGCTTTGAGGACATCCCTCATAACGACACTTTCATATGTCAGTATCTTGTGAGAGACATACTATGTATTACAGAAATCACAGGAGCACACAAAGGCCCAACACCAGACGGAATAGATGATAACCGTCCTTTAATGCATGTACAGCTTTTCCTCCTTTGTTAATTCCAAAGACCCACCACCACAGCAATTTAACTATAGCCCCGGCATTATTTTTCAGGCTCTCTATTTCACCATCCTGAAGAAGACCCCAACATGAGGCGCGAATAACCCTTTAACGTACACGGGGGTCGAAACGTAGAACTACGCCAATCTAACACACCATAGGATTAAAATGCGGAATTGATTTATGCCTATGTGTGATGCAACTTGGGAACTTTTTTCATTTCATTTGATTGTAAAGGCGTTTTTGATTTTAACGCGATGTTCTAATAAGTCACAGCACCTTTACCCTGTCCCTCACAATCTCCACACACCCTTTCCCCTCCTCACAGAGAGCACCATATATGTAATGACTATATAATTACAATGAAAAACTCTATTGCACATGACTGAAATGATTGCAAAATAATGAAAGTACAACCTTGCTCAAATAAATGCCACTGAAGGTTTCCAGTATTACCATGCTTTTCTCACAAATCTAATTGCAATTATTTAAGAGTTTGTGGTGCATGTCTGCTTAGAAACAATATGTAAGTGAGTCTTGATAACAGAGACACCAGTACTCGGACCCATTCGTTTTTGTACTGTTCCATGGACCCAGGTTTCCGAGTATATAAGGGCCCACCCCTTCATTACTCATACGTCTGTGCATCCTCTGCACTGTGAAATGTTTGCATCGCTGTACTTGCATGTATGGGAATCTGCTGTTTGGTTCAGGTTTAAGTCATATGTCCCTCGCCCAAAATTACCACACACACAATCCATTTAAGATGGAATCGATCCTGTATACTAACTTTTTTCACCAGGCAGTCGCCTCTCACGGCCCACATCAGTGTTAGTTTGCACACGCTGTATTCGTATGGCTCTGTCTAGTACTTTCCAAAACAAATTTAATGCAATACTAGTGCATTGCCCGCCTTGTGTAACATGCTGGTGCGTTGCAGGAAGGTGTCATATGTTCTCCGTTTAGAGTAGGCACGTTTAATGTTTACTTTAGGGACGTCTGGTAGATGCACTTGTGTGTGTGTGACGCTGTGCGTGAGTAGGCTATGCACAAGGTATTGGATGGCATGGATACTTGTGGCATTGTCCCTTGTTTGGTGTGTGTATGTGAGGGTGCGCACATGGCCCTTGACTGTGTGAGTAGGACGTGCAAAGGGTTATGAGGGTTGCATCTGTTGTGTGCTATGTGAGAGGGTGTGCACATGGCACTAGACGGTGTGAGGAAGCGTGCAAAGTGTTGTTGGGGTTGTATGACTTATTTGGTGCATAAGAGGATGTTCACACAGCACTGGTTGGAGTGAGTAGGGCATGCAGCTGGTTCCGGAGGCTCTATCCCCAGTGCCTAATTTGAGCCAGTGGTTTCCAGTGCTTGACAGGGGCATTTAATTTATCAACACCGGCACGTCTGACAGTCTGCAACATGGCGGCTCGCATTGTCTAATTTAGAGATGAGCACACGTTGTTTCTTATTTCAATAGAGCAGACCTTAGAAATAACTAATACCTGCCACCCAAGCCATTCTTAGAGTTATGGAGACCCTAAATAGTCCTAATTGTCTCACTTGTAAGAGCGTGGAGGTTAGTAGTTGCGTTAGTGGAGAGTGGGTGAAGAGCTTCATAGGAATGGGTGTAATAATGTTTCTACTTCTGAGGTTCCATTTAGCTATTTAAGGTATTCTGGGAGTTGTTTTCGTTTGAGTGGCAGGCCGGATACCAATGGTTTGTTCAGAATAGCCAAGCACTGGAAACATGGCTGTGCTTGCTTCCCTGCCCCCTGGCTGTGCTTGCTTCCCTGCCCCTGCTTGCTTCCCTGCCCCCTGGCTGTGCTTGCTTCCCTGCCCCCTGGCTGTGCTTGCTTCCCTGCCCGTGCTTGCTTCCCTGCCCCCTGGCTGTGCTTGCTTCCCTGCCCCCTGGCTGTGCTTGCTCCCCCGCCCCCTGGTTCCCCTTCCCCTGGCTGTGCTTGCTCCCCTGCAACCTGGCTGTGCTTGCTTCCCTGCCACCTGGCTGTGCTTGCTTCCCTGCCCCCTCGCTGTGCTTGCTTCCCTGCCCCCTCGCTGTGCTTGCTTCCCTGCCCCCTCACTGTGCTTGCTTCCCTGCCCCCTCACTGTGCTTGCTTCCCTGCCCCCTTGCTGTGCTTGCTTCCCTGCCCCCTCGCTTTGCTTGCTCTCCTGAGTGTGTGTGTGGCTCTGGGTGGGTGGGTGTGGCTCTGGGTGGGTGTGTGTGGCTCTGGGTGGGTGTGTGTGCTCTGGGTGGGTGTGTGTGGCTCTGGGTGGGTGTGTGTGGCTCTGTGTCTGTGTGTGTGGCTCTGGGTGTATGTGTGTGTGTGTGTTTGTGTGTGGCTCTGGGTGTGTGTGTGTGTGGCTCTGGGTGTGTGTATGTGTGGCTCTGGGTGTGTGGGTGTGTGTGTATGTGTGTGTGTGTGTGTGGCTCTGGGTGTGTGTGTGTGTGTGTGTGTGTGTGTGTGTGTGTGGCTCTGAGTGTGTGTGTGTGTGTGTGGCTCTGGGTGTGTGTGTGTGTGTGTGTGTGTGGCTCTGGGTGTGTGTGTGGCTGGCTCTGGGTGTGTGTGGCTGGCTCTGGGTGTGTGTGTGTGGCTCTGGGTATGTGTGTGGTAGTAATTGCTGTCTGCTGAGCTCGTCCGTAGGGTACAATAGGTCTCACATTTGCGAGAGATTAAGCTATTGGCAATGTAAATGACAATGCCATTTATTTATCTGTTTTCAAAACTAACACATAAATACAAATGTTGTCATTTACAATGCCAATAGCTCTAACTTTTCCAAAGGCGAAACCGTTGCATTGTAAATGCTTGTTTTATTTTTGGGGGAATCTCCCACTTTCCCCTTCAAAAGGTTGGCATGTGTGGATAACTCAAGCTTCACTTTTGTTTATCTATTTCGTGTTACTTCGAGACCCTTAGTGAAAATCATCCCTGTAATTCACTGTGACCCATCAATGATTGTATATTTAATGATCCGCCTGCCGAGCACGTGTCCTCTTTGTTCAGTGTCCCAGCCCAGGTGCCTCTGAGCACCCACTGTCCTGTCGCCTACCTCAGCGCATCTCCTGCTGCGCCCCTGTGAGGGCTGCAGTTGGAGGGACGACTCTGGTCTCCTCAATAGATCAGAGCAGTGTCAGGGAGGGAGGGGGGGCGAGTCGTGTGCCATTAGAACAGTAATTAGCACCCCGGACCGACTCTGGTGCTAATCAAGCCCGGTTCACCCTCAGCGCACCCTGTGCTCTCGTAATCAGGCAGGGCAGTTCGAGAGGCAGCACCCCTGGGCTGAATGGGGCTAATCAGCGCTGGAAGGCGGCAAATCAAAGCAAATTAACAGTCAAGGGAGCTTGAATATTCACCCCGGGAGGGGCCGCAGAGTGCCCCTGCTTACCCCTCCCTCTCGGGCCGCTCGACTCTCTGCCCAGGCCCAGTCACACACCGCAGTACCCACAGCACACGTGGCGCAGGGGAGGAATTAAACAACCAGCTCTGCCTAATTAGACCTTATTAATCAACACAATGTGCATGAAATTAGACTCTTTCAGAAAAATATTCCACAGAGGAGACTTTCTCCTTCGGGGGAGTGGCTTTTTCCAGAGGCCGCCCGTGCCCGGGGAGAAGGGTCCTCCCGCAGTCTGCACTGAGGGGGCCTCTCGCCCTTCACTGGAGTCACCGCGGGTCAATAGCTGGGGCTGCTTGTTTCTGATCGCACTTTCTCCCTAAAGCCAGCTCCCGATATGATCCGGGTGGCCGTGGTGAAGGGGGCCACTTGCCAAGTTTTTCTTCGAGCTGCTTCCCCTTAACTTGTAAGCACCGGGACTGTCTGATGAGTGCTTTTGCCCTCTCTCCCAGTACTGAGATTTGGAGGCATCAAACCCCGAACCGCCCCAGCCCGCCCTCCCCGATTTATTCTGGGGACCTCTTTCTTTTCATTGAGTCACTTCCACCCCCTGTAACCAGGGGGCGGGAGATACTCACAGGGGGCTTCACTCACTTCCCATTGATCACTATCATAATGTTTACAATTCGCCCCAGGAAGCAAAGGGCTGGACACCGAGGGCGAGGGGACCAGAACCCAAACATCTGCCTCCGCTCTGCCCCTCAGCTTCTGCCTGTCTGCCCCAAACTCCCACAAAGACGCCTTGTTCAGACGCCGAGCCTAAGTCATTACCAATCATCAATCAGCATTAATAATAGCTGATTAGACTGGCGTGGCTGGGGAGGGGGGTCCCCGGGAGCAGCAGGCTGTCCCACTCCGTGCCAAAGAGGCGAAGGGGCCTGAATGAGGAAGCCAAGCGTAATTTGAGGAAGATGGATGAGGCTGCAGCGTGACACCCTCCGCCCCCTCTTGTCCTGATGAAGATGAGCTGGGAGGGAAGGCCGTGAAGCAGTGCGGAGTGTGAGAGGAGGGCAGAGGGAGCCGGTGCAGGTGCAGCAGGAGCGCGCCGCGTGTGCCCCCAGCCTCCTGTCCTCGCCATGCCCGCTGCCGCCTCCGGAGGGGCCCCGTCCGCACTCCACCCGTCTGAGGCTGTGTGACTGATTCTTTGAAGTTTATTCCAGAAGTAAAGAAAGGGACTTTGCGCTCGGAGAGTCCTGGAGGCCTGAGCTGCGCTGCCCCGGGCGCCGACGGCAAAACTTGGGCTCGCACCTGTGGCAGAAGTTCCAGCGCGCAGCCATGCAGAGACCCAGCGGCCAGGGCACGGCCTTCTCCATCGACTCCCTGATCGGGAGCCCGCAGCCACGGCCCGGACACCTGCTGTACACCGGCTACCCCATGTTCATGCCCTACCGGCCCCTGGTGCTGCCCCAGGCCCTCCCGCCGCTCGCCCCCCTGGCATCGTTCGCCGGCCGCCTCTCCAACACCTTCTGCGCCGGCCTCGGGCAGGGGGCCCCGTCCATGGTGGCCCTGACCACGGCGCTGCCCAGCTTCAGCGACCACCCCGAGAGCTTCTATCCGCCCCAGGAGCTGCCGGCGGGCCGGGGCAACCCGGAGGCTGGCTGCCGGAGGCAGCGGGAGGCCGCCGACCTCGAGGAGCTGCAGCCCCGGGAGAAGGGCTCGGACCCGCTGCACTTCCAGGACTCCTTCCCCAGCCTGGCAGGTAGGTGGCCAGGGCCCGGGGGCGGGAACCTGCGCGCCTTTCTCCGGGGTCCGCTGAGGCGCCAGGAGTCTCGGTGTTGTTTGGAACAGAGCGGGACGCAAAATAAGGCAGTGGATGATGCATTATCACTAGCGAGGTCTTCTGCAGGGCACAGGGGGAGGCCGGGGAATGTCTCGCATGCAAGTAGGCAGCTGCGCCGGAGGTTAGTACCGGCGTGTGCTGGAGACGAGACTCCCCACAGAACCAGTCTGCCTGCTCTCCCGGCTCCGCACTGGTCCTGGGGCCCCTGGCTGCAGCCCCCGTCCAGGGCCCCGCATCACAGCAAGAAGGTGCCCATATAAAACAATCAGCACTGCTGCCACTTTACACCAACCCCACCGACACGTTGGAGAGTATCGCGATTTTTAATTGTGCAGGCGGCGCGCCCTCACCTTTTTTCTTGCGCACATTTGGTGTGAGTCGCTGACAGCGAGTTGGAAACGTGTCGCTGGGGGCCATCCTCAGGCAGGGAAGTTTAATCACCTTCAGAGAGCTCCATAATTTTACGTTTCCAAAGAGCTGTGCCAATGAGTTATTTTTACACAATTGACAGGGACGTAAAATGGTCAGTAAGGGGAGGGGATCTTCTCAGATTTACCAACAATCACGCAGGTGAAAGCAGGGCAGGAGGGGCCCTTAAGGTGCAGTGGGAAGGGAGAGGAGTCCGGATTGTGAGGGGAACTTATAACTCAATATGTTGTAAAATATTATTTAAGACTTTAAACCAGAGACCAGTGTGGGCGTGTGTGAATGTAAAAGTCCCCAAGTGAAATCGACAAACACCTCACCATATCCAATTTAAAGCGCTTGCACGCAAGTATTTACTACTGAACTTCAACTAATACAGAAAACATTTATTAGGAGGGATTACCACACCCCCCATCCCCAACTACATTGCGCTATTAATAATTGACAGAGATTCAGTCAGTACGAATTCTTCTTCTCTGAAATTTGCATTTTCGAAACCGTAATTAGCAATTGTATATATTTGTGGAGCGTCCGCCATCATTATCAACTAAGATGAAACTTTTGACAGCAGCTTGCAGGACTTGCAAGTGGTAGGGTGCTTGTCACGGGCCTGGGACAGGTCCACAGCGCCTATGGATGCCTTGGTGAGGAGCCGGCTGGTTCAGTCTAGGGGAGTTTCCCTGAACAGAGCAGAGAACCCCTTGTTTCCGACCCTGAGAGCGGCTAACCCAGAGACAAGCCTCTAGACTAGAGCATTGTGACCCCAGCGGGAGAAATGATTCTATTTTTTTCGCTCCCTTTTTGGCACAGCACAGACTGCTCCTCACACAGCGAATTTTAACTTCCTTCTTAAATGCTGGCTGTTATCAATTAGCCCTGACTTTACCAACCAGGAAAGTGAAAGGCTGAGTTTGTTGAATGTCTGATATGGGCACTGAGCCCCTGTCTGCCTGGCAGTGAAAGCGCCCTTGTGGAGTAAGTCGCTGAAAGCAGTAGGAAACGCAAAGCCCGCCCCGGAGTAGGGCGGTAATACCCTCGCGGTATGTCATGTTTGCGGTATTCTAGAGAGACGGCTTTGAGAGGACTGGGGGCCGCCCGGGGCTCCCTCGCCAGACAGGAGGGGCCCTGGGGCTGCCTGGGACCGGGGCTCCCTCGCCAGACAGGAGGGGCCCTGGGGCTGCCCGGGACCGGGGCTCCCTCGCCAGACAGGAGGGGCCCTGGGGCTGCCTGGGACCGGGGCTCCCTCGCCAGACAGGAGGGGCCCTGTGGCTGCCCGGGACCGGGGCTCCCTTGCTATCCGTGTGCACAGAGTAGACGCCGGCTTTTGGGGACACGTAGGAGGGAGGTTTAGAATAAAATAGAGTTTAATTTGCCTATTAAATTGAGTTGAAGAGGAATATATTTTGAGCGGGAGAATGCAAATAAAGCAATTTTTTTTAAGTGTTGGCTTGGATTGTATCAGTTTGTCATCCCACCGATGTGCTGGCCCCAGAATAATGCCTGTTTAGCTCCCCACTGAATAAGTAAGGTTTGGGGTGCTCGTGCTGGTTGCATGAATAACTTAGCCGGCTTCGAACGCCTCTGATCGGATTCCAGCGGCCCCTCGCCGAGGAGGGTGAGAACTTGAGCTCAAATCATCTTAAACTCAACCCCGACAAGACCGAGCTGGTTCTTGTCGGGGACCCTCTAACCCCTGGCAACCCTCTTTCTGGCCGGCAAGTCTGGGCAGTCCCCCTTGCCCAGTGAATTCAGCTAAAAGTTTGGGGGTTATCATCAGCAGCGACCTTTCAATGAAACCCCAGATTAGCGTGGTAGTGTCTTCTAGCCACTTTCAGCTCAGGAAGATCCGTAAAATCTCCCGCCTCCTTACCACCGAGGCCCTCACCCTGGCTCTGTTAGCGCTAGTCTCAAGAATTGACTACGCAAACGCGCTCTACGTAGGTATCCCTGACTACCAAGCCAAAAGACTCCAGCAGATCCAAAATCAAGCCGCCCGCCTTATTTTCCACCAACCCAGACATCAACATGTTCGCCCTCTTTTAAAAAGTCTTCATTGGCTTCCGGTCACCTCGCGCTACAAGTTTAAATTAGGTTGTATAATCTTCAAATCCCTTGCAGGCGGAGGCCCTTCTTTCATTTCTTCTCTCCTTCACCCCTATGTCCCCTCACATAGCCTTCGCTCGTCTCAGCTGGCTTTACTGTCAGTCCCAAGATTTAAGAGGAAGAAACACAGTGGCCTTAGGTTCTCATTTTTAGCTCCTTTTTTCTGGAATGCCCTTCCCCTCCCTCTAAGGCTGTCTTCCCCTTACACTAGGTTCAGATCCCTCCTTAAAACCTTTTTGTTTACCGAGGTCTATAATTAGTCTTGTCCCCTCACTTTTTCTCCGCTCCCTCAGCACAAGCGCCAAGAAACCTTCAGGTGTTAGTTGCGCTATATAAATTTTTTTTAACATAACAATTTTTTTTAACATAACACTTGAAAAGGTGACGATGAATGAAGGTGGGCGATCAGCACAAGCGCCAAGAAACCTTCAGGTGTTAGTTGCGCTATATACATTTTTTTAACATAACAATTTTTTTTAACATAACACTTGAAAAGGTGACGATGAATGAAGGTGGGCGATTAGACTGCTCCGGGGGCGGGAAAGGCTCGGTCGGCCGAGGGTTGCCCTCAGCTGCTGGGCGAGACCTCCAGCCCTGCGGGAGCTCACAGTGTCATCCTTGCGGAGACGGTCGGGCTCTCTCCGCCGAGGGGGGCCTGGCGTGAATGCGTTTCCAGGGTTGCTTGGTGGAGAGCAACAGTCGAAGGCAGAGGGGCTGGGAGAATGGCACGGAAGGCTGGCATGGGCATGTCCTTTCTTTGTTATTGTTTTCTTGCCGGGGTGCCGAGGGGACCCGCAGAGAGTGCAGCGTCTGTAGTAGGCGGAGGATTCAGTAGCGCTGCGGACGCAAACGTGCGCCAGGTGAGCTTTTCATGGAATAAGGGCCAGGTGCAGGGGAGGCAGGGACGAGGCCGAAGGGCAGAAAGAGGCGCAAAAGGAGAGGCGTGGGGCTAGATGGTGGGGACATCAGGGGATGGACGTGAGTGGCGTTAGTTAGACGACGCAAAGAAACAGTGTTGGGGAAACGGAGTTAAGAAATAAACATGGGGGTGGCAAAGAGGACTGGAGGTATGAGGGGGCGAAGACAATCTATATTTCTGCGGTGAAAGCAAGCGTGGCGTGGAGGGTGGGAAGAGGATGATGCAAGGCGCTAAATGTAAGTGGGAGGGCAGGGCGAGAGGCGATCGAGGGAGAGCCTGCGAGCAGAAGGTGCGATGGATGGGGGTAAATGACGGGAGAATGTAGGGGGAGATGACAGCGAGTGAGTGGAGCTGTGCATCAGTGCTGAACACTGAATCTCGGCTAGGTGCTTCCAGGCGCTACAGAATGTCCCCTTTTTAATTAGCCACTCTGACCCCTAGTGTTGGAAGCCAAACCAGAGTTCAGAGAAATAAAGTCATTTTTGCAAGATAAAGCCATATTAGTCAAGGGCGTAAGCAGGAGTCTCACTTCTGGTGCCCGGGCCACACGGCAACTACTCCCCTACTTTAAAAACAACTAGACAATTTACGAATGCTTTGGTGGATGGAAGCCCAACGGATATGGTAGATGACTGTGGAAATGAGGGCGTGGCGTGGGTCTGATTGGCGGGGCAGTTAGGAGGGACTCGGGTGGAACAGACACTAGGGCGATGGCAAACAGGAGTACGTATGAAAGTGTAACCAAACGATGGCAGGACAAACAAACCCTTCTCTCCCAAATCACAAAACCACGGGGGCAGCCGCAGTCAGGCGGGGCGGCGATAGGGCCCCACACGATGGGAACCATAACGCCAAATGCTGGTGGCGTAAAGTTTCCGGCTCGCTCTGCCATTGGACAGGATCCCGGGA
Organism: Lissotriton helveticus; assembly: GCF_964261635.1. Lineage (NCBI taxonomy): Eukaryota > Metazoa > Chordata > Amphibia > Caudata > Salamandridae > Lissotriton > Lissotriton helveticus. Next base: position 388,758,771 of record NC_136071.1, read on the forward strand.
GCGCGTCATCAGAGGTGCAACGTCGGGGGTCGTCGGAGGTCTTGTAAAGCCCTCTGGGGTGTTTGGCGTTCACCCTCTTTACCTCCATGACTGGGTCGCTGTGCTTAACCTGCCCACCCTGGCACCGTTCCTTTACATTTGCTCTTGGATAGCGGCGTTCTCGAAGTGTTTTTATGAATTCTGTAATTAATAATTCATGTATGCTATGAAAGTGGACATGTCCTACATGGTTGTAGAGAGGACAGGGTCAGTACTGCTCCAGCTGTTAATCAATGCTATTGGGGACGTCACGTCCCGTAGCTCGAGGCCTGAAGTCCCTGAGTGCAGAGGTGCCGCCCAGCGCGGCCCCTATGGAGGGGTGGCAGTGTCCTTGGCACTCCACGGGAGTCTGCTGAACCCGTGTCCCTAACCCGAGAACCCACCCGCCAAAAAGCGGGACTGGGTCCAGGATGGGCGTCTACCAGGGCTTTAAGTGGGCCGGGTCTCACCAGTGCTGAGCACCGGCAGTTCTTTAAAGGGGGCCTCGAAACGGGTCTCTATCGAGCTCTGTTTTGTGCCCTGGCACAGGCGGTCCGTTTTTTCCCCAGGGGAAAGGAAATCCTTTAAAGAGAGTCATTTTCTCTCTGGATTTCTCTTCTCCTTTCGGAACTCAGGAACAGTAATATAGTCGTGGTGTCACCAGGGCTTTATGTGGAAGATTTTTCAATATTCTACACAAGCCACAGTTGCTGCTGATTTATCTTATGCAACTAACGACCACTGACAAAGCCAAAAGTCCTGACTTGTAGGTATGATTTTACTTGTATCATATATCTGGATGCAATGACAGAAACAGCAAAATACCAGTCGGGCGACACACTATGTTCAGCACAAACTTTTAGCTTACGTGTTTTTTAAGCCACGCCCTCAATTACAATGACCACGCCCCCTTGAGAGACCCCCCCCCCCAGTTTTTTCATCCCACTTAAAGCCCTGGCGTCTACTGACTGTCGCCTGTGGTCGACCCCCGGAGTGAGGATGTTCAAGTCTTGGCCTCAAGCACGACGCCGAATTGGCATCTTACCCTATCATTTTAAGGGTCGTGCACGTGCGTTACACCTGCACTCACCACGGAGGCCACTGAGTGGGGGCAGCGCTGGCCTCATCTGTTTTAGTCAGATGTAAATACATTTCTTATGAGAATAATGTCGATTTAGCAAGATTCTATTTATAATAATGTGTTTGACAAGTTTAAAGTGGTTATGAAAGCGAACGAAAGTCTATGTAGATAAATACAACCCATATTTTTTTGAAAGTGCATATTTGGGTTGTAAATACGTTTTAAGTAGAACGAGGGGTCCCTGCCTGGCCAGTGCTCACCCTCAGACCAGGAGCCTGTGCGGGGTGAGGTTGGAGGGACAGGTCGCGGAGCGTAGAGGGCAGAGGCGGCTTGGCTTGGACAAGTGCACGGGTTCAGGCACCGCTGGCGCACTTCAATCATTAGCATGGGAGTAGCACGAAGGGTGAGTTGAGGTGGGTAGCAGCAAGCTTGAAATGATGGTCGTATAACCCACAAGGCAAAACACGCAGCCCAGACGAGCTGCCGACAAGAGTAACTCACCAGTGTAGGGGGGCGTCCCCTGGCCCCCTCATATTAGAAATACTGAACTCAACAAGCAAAAGCTACAAATACATATTTATTTTTGCTCCCGGACATTGAATTTCGTACCCAGAATCATGTGAGCATAACTACCATCCTTTATGTTCGAGAAAGTCCTGATAATCTGTATTTATGAATGTATTTACCACAGCTCTTGTGAAGCCCCGCCCACCAGTGACTGCTCCCCGAGATTGTGCGCAGTTACATGCGGATGGAGTGCGCCATTACCGTAAAGGTAGGCCGCACTTTCCACAGGGCCCTGTCTGAGTGAGAATGGGGCACGGGTGCAGCTGGAACTGGATTAGAAGGCAGGTGGCAGGAAGGGTGGCATTGGGGTGTGTGGAGGGGAGAAGGGGAATGTGAGGTGGTGTCAACGCTGGCACGGACGAGGGCGACCCTGAAGGCCATGCTAGTGAGCGCGGGTGGAAGTGAAACTGGAGGTAAAGATGGCGGTGAGAATTGGGGTCTCCGGAGGGCAATACGGGAGGTGCTAGAGCAGCAACGGAGTTGGAGTCTTGTAATGCCTTCGCGGGTCGGCGGGTGTGTCCATGAGTAACCATTTGAACCCTTTGGTCTTTTCTACTTACAATCACCAGGGCCTTTTATTACTCGGGTCCCCTTTCCCTAATGTCTCTGTGATTTGTAAATGTCTTTGCTATTGTGGGACAGCAATGCAAGAGTGTCTCTCCTTCTAAGACGTGCCATTTCTGATATTGACAGGCATTTGGCTCGGTTTGTTGGTCTGTACCAAGGAAGTGAGATGCCCACGTGTCTGTGCGTTCCTTTTGCAGTGACCTCAAAGTCTCGGGTTCAAACACTGACTTAGCCCTCATCCTACTGAAGTGAACACAACTGATCCTGGTTTAAATGGGGGGGGAGGGGTAGGATGGCAGAGTGTGTAGTGAGCTACAGGTTGGAAGCGCGAATCTTGGCCACGCCTACCTTAGTCTTCCAGCCTTTCCAGGTTGGTAAATTCAGACCCATTACATTGGGTATCACTAACAAAAGTTACTTGAAGCTCTTACAAATCCATTAAGAGCAGTTCGTAACGCCATATAAAACAAGCTAGGAAGCGACAGCTATGCCTATGAAATGCTATGCTGCAGCGTCTTCTGCAAAGAGTGCATCTGCAGATATTGATACAAAAATACGCCACCGCCCGCAGATTGAGCTAAACACGTTTTTTATTCAAAATGCATGAATCATTGCATCTGGGGTTCCGTGCCCGGCATGACGGTGCAAAGGTAAACCAGTCAACTCTCGGCTACGGTTTACTGTGCACTGGCGTGCAAAGAGGGGGCGGTTTATCATAGTTAAAGCCGAAATAGTTCGCTTCAATGGGGGCGGGAAGGTATACTTGTATGTCATGAAACCAATTGCTATTGGACGCTTCTCCAAGTAGTCGCTATCTCGAAAGTGCACCCTAACAGGGCCCCAAACGTGTCCGACCTCCTTTTGAAAGGTGGAAGGGGTCAAATCCTAAAGATGTCTCCGAGTGCCACACACGCGACACAAATGAATGCCCCGAGCTTGGCTTCCGAGTTATTTCCCAATGAGCCGGCGATAGAAAGCAACCGTTTATTCCTGCACGGCCCCTTGTTTCTGGATTTAAATACATCTTACTCGAGGCTGTTTTACTAGTTGCCTCTTTCATCTCCTGCGCGTCACAGCGTTGAAATTTCCCTTCAGGGTCGAGTCGTTGCGCTATATCAAGATCAAATTAGCATTACATAACATAACTGGGACTCGGTGAGCAAATAAATCCGTTTTATTGCAAGGGCTATTTCTCAAGGAGCGCGTGTACTCTGTATAGCACTCCGCTCTCTCCTGAATAAGGAATTATAAATGTAGTTACATAATATTTATCGAATAATATGCCGCATAATTTGAGATTCCATGAAGCATAAATAATTCAAACTCTCTTAGTAATCTTCGAGGCGCTTCAGATAGCAACTCTTTTCATTTGCTGTGCGCTCAGTAGCTAGTTAAAAAAACGTATTATTGTTTCTACACCTAGAATAACCACACAGAATGAAGAGCGACTGGAATAAAACGCAATATTCGAATTGTTTCCGACTACTGGTGCTGCACAGCAGTATCTGAAGACGAGGGGAGGGACCAGGGACCGCATCGCGCGCTATTTATGCTGTTGTATATTCTGAAGCAGCGCATTGGTTCAACAAGATAACCTGTGTCCTCCCACAAAACAGTGGCTTCTTTTTCCGCGCTGTGCTGCGGTGAGGAATTCTGAGCTAACTGTGTGTTCAGAAAGTGCAATCGCATAGAAACAGGCGCACAGTTGTGCACTGGGGTGAAAGCGCACTGACTACACGATAAGCCCTGCGTAATAATCACAATTTTAGGAAGCTAATACTTTTTTTTCTGTACTGAAAATCTGTAATCCAAAACTCTACACGCTAACCACTGGCATCTCCCGTGATCTGTGAGTGAGGAATTCGAAAGCTCCCCTCAGCGCTCTTTATCTTTCCGAGGCCGATAACCAACAACCTTAAAGTGGGCAGTAGTAACACCTGTGATTTACAGTGCTGATTGCGAGAGACGGTGTAGACCGCGCGGTTTCGTTCCTTTAAGAACCCGGTACGTGTGGACACCTACAAAGTAAGTTTGCATCCATCAAATATGTTTCCTACAATATGTAGATGGCCGTAGCGTACAAAGGAAGCCAGGGGGACGGCCTGGCGCATGCCATCTGACTTCTGTTGGGGTGGCAAATACCGCTGCCTTCTGATCCCGGCGCCACTGCACCAGCGGCAGCCACGCCCTACTGCCCCATGCCCTTAAGGTGGCCGGTCGTGAAGAAGTCAGAAAAGGCGGGTTTTACACACCCTGCTGTCGGTCACGGCGAATAAATACGTCACTTCCATTGTTTCTCCTCCAGCACAACCCACTTATTGGCTTTATAAAAGCTCCGTTGTACCCATCACCTTGCTGATCCAAAAACCCCGCAGAGACCTCTCTTTACCTTGTGTATACTCTTTGTTGTGCTGCGTATTCCTGTTGCACGCTTTAGTCTTCTCACAGGTAACCCCAGTCCTCTAGGGGGCAATACATGCTGCCCCGCGGAGTGAAGGATGGAGACCGCGGCGGCACCGGAGGGTGGCGGAAGGATACGAAGTGGGTGTGGGCGTCGCCGTGAGAAGTGACCCAGGCTCCAGGGTGAAGGCCACTGGGGCTCCGGGGGGCTTTGAAGCGGCCGGCTGGTCGGGGTTAACGAAGGGCCTGAGGCTCACACCTCTGCTCCGAACTGGCACCCCCTTGGCGAGGGACAGTTACTGAAGCCGACAGAAGGGTGACAACGTCCTGCCAGTAATGACGGAAATATTTCAATTATCTTTCCCGTCTTTTGTTGTAAATAATTAAGCGCTGCTTGCATTTGGCAGCGACCGCGCCTTTTGGATACTGTTACTAAACAAGATAAATACATTTGGGACCTCTTCATTGCCAACGATTTTTTTTCTTGAGTGCTCCATTTGAAATGTTTTGTTTTCCAGCAAACGTCTGCGAGAGATGTTCTATTTGGGAAAATAGTGCCTCTTGTCCCATGTACCCAATTCACTAAAATGAGGGCAGGCTTTAAGGCAGTGCGGCCGCACCGGGTGCTGACTCGTGGAGGGGGGGGGGGGGGGGGCGCTGACCCTCGAGGGTGCGCCGTGTTTAGAAATAACTTATGATTGGAGAGATGAGGGGCACTTTGGCCTGGCGGTAGTGAGGGTATCTTAGAAGGAGGTAACTTGGGAGAGCGCCAACAATGATAGTCGCACCGGGCGCCACCTGCTCTAAAGCCGCCATGACCAAAACCGTGGCTCCTGCGCAAGCCGCTCATTCTCCCATCCCAGGACCCGTGAGCTCTCCTGACGCTGCCGGCTGTGAGCACCATGAAGAATAGGATAATGAGCTACTTGTGCTGGGATCGTTAAGGCGACAGAAGCAGCTGTCATGTGGGGGACACCGGACTCACAAATGAACACAACCGGAAACGCGTCAGCTTGTTTTGCGGGAAGTAGTAGTGGGCCAGTCGAGCGTCGCGAGGACCCTAGGCAAGGACACGTCAACAGACCAGGCCCCAGCCAGCGAATTTCTTTTCTTATAGATGACACCATCTCAGGTTGTATTTATTAGCACGAAATTACAAAGGGAAAGATTTAAACAACGTAATAATGGGTGTTTTGATTGAAAAAGTAGCACATCTAGATTGAGTTCCATTACTGAGTAACCTAGACAGAAGAATTTGTGAACATCATCCACCCTGGGCACCTTCAGTGAGAACTTTGTCCGAATCCTCCTTCCAAACCATTCTGAGCCCCACTTGGGATTGTGAATGCCCACCAGAATCTTGACCACTGGGTCCCCCCTAAGCGCAGGCACTGTCCATCCTCAGCCCCCTGTATAAAACAAAAAAACAACCTCTAAATGCCCCCTATTGAGGTCCAGATGAAATACACAATTTTTTTTTTTGAGTTTGAAAAGCTTTATTGAATAGTGCAAAACAATGTAAAACAAGAGTACAATGGCAAGGAAGGAAACAACATGAGATAAATAAAAAATGATCGAAAACATTGCAAATGAAAAGATAAACCCCAAGAAGGGTTAGAAAATATACCAAGGAGAAATGCTTTTATAACTTTTCAGTTTTAGGGGGAGAAGGGAAAAAACTAAAAAGAAAACAGGGATGAAGGGGAAAGGAGGGGAGAGAGGTGCAAAGGGAAACATCATCACATAGCAAAAATTATCGATGCAAACGTGAGATGCGATCAGAAGGTCCGGCGCCAATCACGAGCCCATCCTGCCACAATCTGACACGGCGCACCTGCATTCAATCTAATTCTGAGACAACCAGACTTGTGCTGCAGAAGAAAATAATTGCACATGGGGTTACTTGCTTCCCCTGTGCATGCACGTCATCAGTATGGAATACACCTCTCTCCCCTGAGACAACCAGGGACGTAGCTTCCACCGGTGCAGCAGGTTTAGTGGCTCCTGGTCTCAGAGGCCTGTGGGTCCCACTGAACCCTGATTATTGCTGTATGTGTCAATCAATCAATATAAACGTTATACGGTTTTAAGAATAAAATACAGAAAAGCAACGCAAGCCATAGGATAACATATCCAATCAAATCCATCCTCGATGAATACAGGTTAAAGTTAAAAAAACATACATTATGTAAAAATACATAGAAAGGGCCGCAAATCATTTAAAACAGCCTCATGCACCAAATCATTGTAATTACATTTTTTTTCTTAACCTTAAGGCAACTTTTAAAAAGCTAAGGATGGCATACCCTGTAATCTTTTGCAAATAAATGAGGGCAGGTCGGACCTGAATAAAGTTAGCCCTTTTCAGTTTGGGGAGAAGGTATAATTTCCTGGGAACAGCGTAAAAACAAAATATGAACAAGAAGAGAGAAAGGGTATTTAAGTATGTGTATGGAGGAAACTCCTGGTCCCCTGATAAATACTTTCAAAAACAAATGGAGGAGTACCCCCGTGAGGCTATTTAAAATAAGCCTCTGGAATCCAATGTATTGTGGTGCACGTAGTGCCCAACCAACCAAGGACAAAAGTAGTCCTTTAGGAAGACCCCTCACTCACCAACCTGGTTGGTGACATGCTTCATCATCGGGGTCCCACCCCGAAGGCCGAGTGCCAACAGGGTCTGCTTCGACACCTCACTACAGTGGAGCGGGTATTTTTTCTTTTTTATATGTGCAGTGAGATATTAAAGTAAGTGATTTAAAAGGTGTCCAATGCTACTCAATCGGGGACTTTATTCCGGAGTGATTGGACACCGTGTATAAAAAAATATGTGACACCTTTGTCTAGTTAGGCTTCGGTGTTCAAGACGCGTGGTGTATTAAAATCGCGTCATGTGTTATGTGATTAAAATACAGGTCTACATGTTTCAACCATGTTAATATTATCGGTTTTCGTCAGGACCAATGTGAATGATCTGGGTGGTGCGCACACGCTAAGGTGTGTCCTGCCCTCGATCAGTGTATAAACAGGTAGGGCTCGGTGGAGGGTACAGTCTGCAACATGACATAACTATGAGCACGGGCCACCAATAAAGCTCCATCTTCCCTAACCAGCAACCTCTGTCTAAAAAAATGCTCCTTCACCAGATTATAATCCTAGCTGCAAATACCATCTGGGTTACTTAATAAATCTCTCATTCCTAGACTCAAGAGAGAATCATGGATATATTTAAACCAAGGGATAGCAAGGAAATGTTTAAGAGAAAAAACTTCCTTTAAAATATCTTTATTCAATTGAATTCCAGGCCAGGCCCAAATGCTCACCCAAAGGGAGTGAGGACGTAGGTTATACAAGCCACTCAATTCAATTCAAATTAAGCTTGATTCGATTTCTTCATTGGAAACCATGAAAGCATATACAAAAATACAATTCTATTAAATTGAAAACCATATATATTCCATACAAAATGTACAGACATTTTAAAGCAAAAACAACAATTGATGGACGGAATGTTGCACAATGGCAAAACATTCACCCCCAGTCACAGATCTGGGTTTAATCCATCGTTATTTTGCTCACCATACCATCCCAGTTCAGACATGGCCATATGCACATCAGTCTTGACCCTGCGCCTCATGGGAACAGTCCAGCCTGAACTACCAAGCCATATCTTCCCTGGACCGGAATCAAGCATCCTACAACCGGTTTCTGGCAACATTTTAAAGCACCATAGCATATTCATATTAAAATGGCATTTCTACATCTAATCACACTCTGAAAACCTTGCCATAGAGAAACGTATGTACGCGTTAGGTAGAGACTGTAAAATTAAGAATGCAGGTCGACATTGTCCAAACCCATAAGACGTCAGTATCAGTAAAACCCAGCTCTTTCTCTGTTCATTGTAGAAGCTACATAATACAGAGTGTATTGTTGATTATAGTGACATGTCATCACAATAACATTTACAAAGACATTGCGACCAATCGTTTATCTCTGGGAAACTGGTCAAGCAATGGAATATGCCCAATCTGAAGAGCATTAGAACAAGTCTATTTTGTGTCCTCTCAGTAGATTTTAAATATGGTTGCATGTCATGAGTGACCATGATCATTGGATTATTCCGGACACTGCTTCATCAATTCCAAAGACAGTCTTAATCCCTCCAGTAATGATAAACACTCACTTTTCAATTTCTTTCTATCGATGTTTTCTAAAGATTTTGGCTGAATATAAAATGTGGGGTGGCCCAGATCACTCATACATTTTTTAAATATATTTCAGCCATTGTACGCAAAGAGCAAAATGAGATTCAACACAATCTCTAATAATGTCACTATTGAAGGTGGTTTTCACAGTGGACCTGATAGGCCACCCCCATTTCTTCGTGCACCGAGAATGTAAGGGCACTTTGTGGGACGCACAAGAAATACCTCAAAATGGCATTCTTAACCTGACGCAGCTCATCCAGGTTGGTGTATCCCCAGATCTCGCTCCCATATACTACTTTGGAAATACACTTGGCCCTAAAAATCATCTGTAGGAGAGACCCAGTGGATCCACTGCCCAGCAGTGGTGCACAAACTGCAGTGTTTGCCTTTACAAAATCCTCCCTCTTCCTGTTAACCAGAGGACGCCAACATAAAGCAGAATTGATCAACAGGCCCAGATAAGAAAACACGCTAGTCACTGGCACCGAAGACTCGACTTTAAAAGTGGACCATTTTGTAGATTGAGGAGCGACCACCATCACAAAATATATTTTTTTTCATTCACCAGGAGATCCAACTCCTCCATGAACTAAACAAAGAAATTCAACATACACTGCAGTCCCCTGGTGGTTCTAACAGTATATCTCCGTTCTAACAATGGCTAGGGGCCCATTTCGTTCCTTGCCCTAGGGCATGTGACACACTGGCTACAACCACGTGGAATGGACATTACTACTGATATGTAGACTCACCAAGGGAAGCAGCAGAACCCCCCCCCCCCAGGATTCTTTTCACAGAATGCCTCGTCTTTCTCAGGCAAAGGGCTCTGACGCTGAACCATCTCATCATGAAACCTGTCTCACAGGTATGCTTCTTGAAATCTCACTCAGAGCGACTCCTAGACTCGCCTAGCTTACATATGTCCAATCACCAGACTTCAAGTAAAGGCATGATACCTACTGCATGTGAAGGAAGGAAACCAGCATCAGTAACCTAACTGCTGAGAAGAGGATTAGAGACAGCACAAGAAGGGAGCAAACTACTAGACCATCTTTACGCACACAATAGCTTCTAGCAATCTCACTTACTTCTACCTAAGCTCTGGACCAACCCAGGCTCCAGGCCACACACTACAGATGATGTAGCTGCCCCAGTCCAAAAGGAGTGTCGGCTGACACTAGCAAGATCAATACTAGCACTCCAATAGCTTTGTTGAGGACTCTAATAAACAGGACCCTCAAAAGGAACCCTATTAGCATGCAGAAAATAGTCTCACCTTTCCAGCTGGGTGAATCTTAATGTAGTTCCTTGGTGCCATCATGGGGCAACATGGGTGGCCTGGGACCACCCCTCAACTCTTCGTGACTCCCCTTCCCACCCAATCTTGGTCAGATTTTGAGAGGTGGTGAGATCTGGAAAGTGCTCCAGAGGCTAACAGATGCTGACACTGTGCATTAAAAAGGATGCCCACAGTTCCCACCCTGCATATTCTTTGCAGTTCAGGAGTCCCCCCTGTCCATTCACGTGAGCTTATTGTTCGCTCCTAGGAGGCTCTACCTTTTTCACACCTAATCAAGGCTGAGCACAGGGTGTGAGTTGGCAGCATATTATGCTAATCAGCCTTCTGCCAGTTAAAGGGTAAGTTTCTAAAAGATACATTTCCTTATTGTTTATTAAAAATCCAACTCACTCCTCTGCTGCCTCCGGAAGGAATCATCTATATTCCTGAAACCTGATATGAGGCAGAGCATTAACATAATTATTCATCATCCTAGGGACAGACTTAGCTTTCAGCTGAAAATTATTTTTCAAACATAACAGTACAATTACTTTCAATAACCTAAAAACCATCCTCAATTTTGTGTGCTGCAGAATAATAGACAACCACTGACATGTTGTCAGACCAGAAGCATTACAGACTGACCATGGAAGTGACCTATCCAGGTGCACAAGGCTAGCAAGATGGGTAACAATTCCAAAAGCCACATTACCCACTATGCCAAACTCGCACCATTCTTTAGGGCCTTTCTGGTCACCCCACTTCATTCCCAGAATTGCTCCAAAGCCAACACTTCTTGCCTCTATAAAACCCAACACCAGGAACACAACTATTGAAACTTGCAAGGAATGAAAAACAAAAAAAAGTAATGCTTGACCTCTGATGACACCGTCATTCTGTCAGATTTTACGTTGAACCCAGGCAAGTCCTCAGCAAAAGAATTGGACAATAGGCAGCCCGTGAGCATATTGAATAAAGTAAAATTTATTTGGCCAGGTAACACCTGCTGCTGATGTAATGTAGCTTTGTGCGCTCCTAGGGAATTCTGATTATACTCCTTGAATGCAGCCACCTTCTGCTTCTGGCAATCTGCACAGGCCCGCAACCGTGCCAGTCTCAATCTTCAGAATTATAAGGGTTGTCTCAGGGCCATTGGTGTTTTCTTCAGCTAAGAAACCTCTATTCTTGTAACCAAAGGCATGGATGCTACAAGCAGCTGCCCCAAATGCCTAGAATCTAGGCGTCCAAGGAACACTAAATCGTCAAAGTAATGCAGAAATTATGCAGACTCTTTCCCAAACACCCTTTTCAAGAATGTGCTGAAGTTCTTGACGTAGGTGCAAGACACTGCACACCCTTTAGTCCTGCTTTAATAAAACTGAAGGAACCTACCGATGACTCGCTGGGAGATACGTTTATTGTTCCGTTTTAAGGGCTGGCACAATTCGTTTTGTACTGTCCTTCCCACTTGGTTATTGTTCTAATTTAAACTAAATGCCGTGTCCGTGCGATGGGAGGAGTGAGCAATCTGTAAAGCATTTTATATTCTCCTGCAAATTTTATATCAAATATTTTAAACAGTTTTTATGCTCGTATTTTAATAAGAGAAGAGCAATTAGTTTAGAGGCAGCATTTGATTCCATGTTAACTTTAGATGACGAGGACCTTATTTTTCGCACTTGCACTTTCCTAAAAACGGCAGTAAGGGCACGCAGATCCATGGTTGAAGACTGACAGTAATGTAAATAGTTTTGTACTGTGATGATTCTAAATTTTGCACTAAATCACTTATGATCTGTATAATGAATGTATTTAGACTATTTAACCGGTTAAAATTTTAATATGTATTTTATACTGTGCTTTTATGGGTACTGTGGTACCCGAATAAAGATTGACTCTACTGACTGAAGGAACCTCCATTGGGAGCCCAGTAGATGGAAATCTCTTGGGTACTTTGAAAGATTTCTGCACACTGTTTCAGTGTCAGACTTTACAGGGAGGACCCTCAGCCCCACACATTTGAGCATAGCTACTGCCTGGGCTAAGGAGACATATTTCTTTGCGAGTAAGATATGTTCACTAGCATCATTAACAGATTGTCCTTTGGAGAAGAGAGGTTATGGGTGAGGCAGAATTCGCCCAGCTCTTTCTTTGGCACCATCCCCAGTGGGAAGCAAACAAAATCGAGTAAAGGCTCGGAACTAAAAGGTTCAGTAACCCTCCCTAAGCCCCCTCTTTTTTCCAATCTTTATTCGGCCAGATATGGCCATAACAGACAGAAACCATACAGAGCAATTTAATGGTTATTAAGCAAATAACTCCATCAACCTCGACATAATTTATAAGATAAATGATTCAATGACCATAAAGCATTATAGCTTGGGCTCCACAAATTAAAACTACAGCACATAAGTCCTTTAAAACAATTCACATATATGCATATAAAGTGCATGGTGTATCTATAAAATATGAACTAATCAAGTATAGTAAATATATAAAATAAGAATACAACTTTTTAAACAGGCAGTACTATGTGTCCATCGTTTTCCTAGCTAAAAAAGCTGCTTTAAGGAAAGAACATACTCTGAGACAGACAATTGGAGTATCTAATGATTTCAATTTGTTGCAAAGCCTGTTCACAGCTTCAGTACCCAAAGGATTTCAAAAGCGGTTTCAAAAAGAGTCTCTGGGCATAACTAAAATAATTACAAACAAGGATGTAATGCATTAGTGATTGTGAGGAAACCCCATCACAAAGACAAGCCCTGGAGGAGCCTCCCAAGGCGTCAGTTCGCATTCTAAAACTCATAAGCCGCCAAACCGAGCCTGATTTAAAACGGAAGAGAAGCAGGGCTCGAGTCGGGGTACCACCTGGGTGGACGGCGTCCCCCCACTTATTTTACCGGAGGGACTCCGTCCCTCCTACCAAACAGCTGGACTTCACTCTTTGGCCTCTCTGGGACGAGGAGCTCGGCACCTTTTGTGAAGTTACTTCCTGTCGTGAAGTCACTTCCGGTGACAGCGTCCCCCCACTTCTTTTTTACGACTTGTGCCCTGAATAGAAGGGACCTTTCCCATTGCGTTAGTTCAGGAGAAAGATAAAGAATGAACTTTGGCCTGGGATACGATAGTAAGTCGAGACAGAGCTCTTGGCCAGCTTCTTATGTGTTCTTACCTCAGCACAACTTCTAAAAAGAGACTTTTTATCCTAGCTTTGTGTCCGTTCTGTAATCTAATTGGAGACAAGAACAATTGAGACAACCCCAGATCTTGAGTGGTTGCGTCAATGTTTTTCAACCATGGTATAGATCCCCCAGTTAGCCAGATAGAGACAATCTGAAATTCTCTCTCTACAGAATGTGGCTTGGGGATTTGTCCTTATACTGACTCAAAGAAGTAGAGGTGCCATTCGGACACTATCCTCGATAAAACGTTGCTTAATTTCTGTGTGTAGGATAAAACTAGAGGCTGAGGGGGGAGCTGTAAAAACCTTCTACATATACGTTCTTCCTCTTGCTGAAGGGAAGAGCTCTTTCAGGCGCCCCAAATCCCTGCCCCATATGTAGCCGCAGGGACGCACTGAGTGCTATGGATTTTTAATAGAGGTAGAAACATCCCCTTACCCTTTTTGTCCTGAAGAGATTCAAAATGGCTCCTGCTGACCTACTAAGTTTAAGACTAGAACTAGCCAATTGTGGCTACCAAGAGCTTGATGAGCTAAAAGTAAAACCCATGTAAGTGAAATCCTCCACACTAGATAGAAACTGACACATTATAGGTAACCTGTGGGTTTCGATTCTTACTAGTTTGCCGGCCATAATGTGGGATTTAACATGAATGCTAACTAGATCTAAACTGTCAATGAACTGGACAAAGCAGTCCAGTAACACATGCAAGGCCTTAAGAGTGCAAGCCAACAGGACCGCACCATCTGCATATACAAGTGGGGGCACCTGAGTATCTGCCACTCTAGGGGTATCTACCCAAACAAAAGTCAGGTAAGGGCCAAGGTCATTGATGTATAGGATGAACAACACAGGAGCCAAAATGCAGCCCTGGCCCACTCCGTGATTGAGGCTGAAAACCGAGGACATTTCATCATTTTGATTAAGGCTTTCTTCGGCAACTAGATCCGAGTGCACATTAAGCAGAAAATGCACCAAATACACTTCTACCCCTATGTCCTGAAGGTTTAACCACAATTAAGTTCTATTGACAGTCAAACGCTGTTGAGACGTCCATAAAGGCAAAATAAAGAGGACAGCGTCTGGCTAAACTGCATTTATTAGCTATTAAACATAGGTTCAGGCACTATTCGATCGTTCCCAACCCAGGTCAAATCCAAATTGGACCATAGACTGTGCTGCTCCTAGACCCAATCAGCCAAATGATTTTAAATGACTCTAACAATAATTTTAACAGTACTGTCTGGTAAGGAGATAGGTCTATAGCACTTTGGGGACATCCTGTCACCCTTTTTAAAGATGGGTACGATCAAGGCCAGTTTCCATGGCTCAACAATATGCATGTTTAAAGAGCTGTTAAAACATTAGTAATCAGGGGACCCCATAGGTCAATATTGCTCTTTATTAGGTCAACAGGGGTCCCATCTGGGCCTAGGCCTTACCCCCAATGCTCTCCTTAACCGCAGATTCAACTTCTAATAAAGACATATTAACTGGGGGGGGGGGTGTAGGGGCATTGCTTAGTCTGCAACATAAGAAGTCTGTTGCTTCCTCTACTTCATCTAGGGGGTAAACAGGTGAAAAATGGCCCACCAAGTCAGAGTCTAAGATGTTGTATTGCATCAGGGAATTATATGGGGCTGATCCTAATCTAATTCTGTTAACAGAATCTCAACAGAGTTTAATTCTGCTACCAACTGCAGCTGATTCCAAAATTTCCCAATCCTGCTTATGCAGGGCCTCCTTCCTGACTTTAAGGACTCGTTTGCATATGTGGCGGGCAAGCTGTACTTCTGAGGGAACTCTTGAGGAAGCAGATAAAGCTAACTTTAAGCACTGATTGGCTCCTGAGCACTGTTCATCAAACCAACGGGGTTCCCAGTTATCTTTCCGTACTGATTCAAAAAGAAAGTTTGATGGTCTGGACTAAGGTTTAAAAATAGCCTAACATATCACTTCCAGGTGCTGCTGATAAACAGTTCAATAAAAGATCCCCTGACTGATTTTAAATGGTGCCCAGGGTAAGTACTGGATCTTTAAGGTGCCAGATCAATCTAAGTCCATCTCTGAAGTGCTGAGTTTGCTAAATTGCACTGGTTGGATTAACGTTCTTTACAGAAAGAACTCCAAAGATGGAAATAACATTGGGATTTCCCCCCGCCGTTCCATCTGCACAACCTCCCCTTTAAAAAAGCACTCCACGAAATTCCTAGTCATAATAGTCTGTGGTGGAATGCGGACCATGACACCTATATCGACAAGGTCATCAGTGGCTAGGTATTTTGTGCCAACTCAAGTCCCCTGGCAGCATTAAGATCTCCTAGGGGTCTACCCTCCGAGAACCCTCCCCCACCTATTCTAGCATTGAAGTCCCCCCACAAAATACACCATGGTTGGATACAATCTTATCCTTCCGAGTTTTTAGACTAGGTAGGAAGTTAAACAACTGTACATAAAGGGTGCAAGAAGAATTGATAAAATCATTGTTATAAAAATTAATTATGCAAAATGGCCATCGGTATAGTGACTACCATGCCATGTGAAGGAGCCCCAATAGGTATTCCAACAAGACTGGGGGCAGTTTGACGAGAAATTGAAGGGTACCGGGGATCGTGAATAATGCTTGATTGAGGGAAGGAGGGACCTATAAGGCCAGGCTTGTTCAAAGAAGAAACTGATGAGGGTTTATTATAAAAAAAAACTAATGGGACCAAAGTAGTGCCGCTCCACGGAGCCGCGTGCAAACAAATACCCAAAAAATAAGTTATGAACTTGGAACGGAAATCTAAAATTTATAATGACACAATCACTGGCGGGATCGCTGTGGTCGGCCAATCCAGGCACATCTACGAACCATTAGGATGTAATTGGCATTGGTCAATGGGAACCCTTTATGTCGCACTATCAAGTGCAGCTATTTGTTATAGAATTCCTCATAAGATTCTGACTGATTTCTATTTAATGGAGGAACACCAATAAGTATTGCCACATGAGGACATGCAGAAGGTGGCACATTGACAAGAGATTTATTGGGCATTTGATTCAAACCTGAAAGGCCATTTTCAATTTTGAAGATCGAGCAGGCACACCGGTGTGGCCTAAGTTGATCTGACTATCGCTAGTGACACTAGTGAAAACAAGGGGTGGCCTGGTCTCCTTTCGAGGTAGGCTACTGCCATTCCTTCCTAAAGAATTACGGCTACCAGCTCTCCACCTGTACATATCTCCACAGTTGTCTCCACTTCATTGAGCAAATGAGCACTTCCTCCACCTGTAGCTATTGAGTGACAAACAAAGTTGGTACATGCAGATGGCAGTAAGCCAGTGCAAGACAAGGGGAAAAGTGAACCAAGACTTGATGCGATCGAAAAAAAACTCCAGTAAGGGCGTAAAATGATCGCCAATCGGGTGCTGAGAAGATCCCCCTGTTAGAGCAGAAGTGGGATGGGCGGAGGAGCTCATCCAAAGGTCATCAGTTTGGGAAGAAACTATTTCGAGTTACTCTTGTCCTTTTTTTTTTTAATGTACCACCGCTACAGAAGTTAAAAGATTTTGTGGCCTCGACAGGGAAAAATTAGATGGAAGCATACACAGGAGAGTCACCATTGGCTTGACTGAGCATTGATCCAAGGGAAAAACTAGGTCAACGCTACCATTAATACTTCTACCAGGTCCAGCGCTTAAGGACATCCTCCTCACTGTCAGCGCAACCTCTCCACTATCTACGTTAATGGCACACTCCAACATAAGATCCATAGAGGTAGGTTTGCTAAGGGGACTCGCAGCGAAACCAGTTGCCTTCTTTTTCCCCATGCCGGTTGGACAAATAGGCTTCTCGCTCGTGATAAAATTGACAACCGAGGGAACCCCGAATGTTACGCAATCAACAGATATTTCAAAGACAGGCTCCACAGAAATAAAATCACGTGCAATTTCGAGTTCACCAAGTAAGGCCTTGGGAACAGTGGCCGCTGTCGAGATCCTTGTTGCATCCATGTTTGTCAACTAAGACTGCTGTTTCCTGCCCTTAGCCCCACTAATACTCCCTGCGTAGGGATTCTACAACCGAAATGAAAACCTAAGTACAGCTACCGAGCCACCTAGAAGTCTGGATAAAGGCTGTCACCCCAAGAGCTGCCATTGCCCAATGGCCCTCCCACCTCTGGGCCCACTTTTAAATTGGTATACGATTTGGAGGTCGGGGGAAGAGGGGAGGGTGCCTTGTTTCATTTTTGCAGCATGGCAAGCGCACATGTGAGGAAGGAGCGTATAGGCAAAGATGTGCAGGGACAAGAATGACTCAGAGGTCCAGAGAGGGCGGACCACCGTGGCAAGGTGGCATGGGGCAATGAGTGCATGAAAGAGCACTGGTGGTGAGAGAGCAGACAGAAACAGATGCACAGTGGGTACAAGGGTAGCAGGGCAATGCAGGGAGGCACACGAGGCAGGTATCACTGGGAGGGATGAGTATTGCAATGGGAGCAGAGGGGAATACATTCTGGGAGATGGCTGCATAGACAAGGTGGGACTGCGGGCAAGTGAGGAGCAAAAAGAGCTCGATCATCAAGGTAAGGAGACTGGCTCACAGGGACAGCTTGGGTCGGCAGCCATCAGAAGGGATGTACCTAGATGCATAGCAATGCATAGGAGGCACAGGAGGCCCAAGGAGGTTAAGAAGCAATGGCTATATGGGAGGCAAAGGCAAGCAAGGTAGCTGGGGAGGCATTGGAGCAATGGCCCGGAAGATTCAAGAGGCACAAGCAGGAGGCATAAAGGCCCAGACCGGATTAGCCACGGCGGGGCATGATAAGTACAATACTGACTGTGGTATCATGGCACAGTGTAATATCAAGATTAACGTCCTTGGACAGAGCGAGCTCTTATGCCATCCAATCCATTTCTGCTTACTCACCCAGGACAGTAAGAGGTTACAGTCGTGACAATTTGACACTTTTGCCTCCGGTGTTCTAGGACCAGCTTACTATTACCCATAACGGAGTACCAAGTATACCCCTTTAGCCCTTGCCCCTAAACTAATGGACAGAGCGGTCTAAGGCTTACTCAGAGAGGTGGTATGGTCTAAAAACGCAGAAGTCACCAGAGACATTGATACAACCAAAAATGCTACCAATCCAACCAATGCTTTTACTTTAAAAAGAAAAAAAAAGTTTATACACTATTAAATACTAAACATGGAAATATGAATACTCCTGGAGTAAGAACACTCAATATAACACATGCTTTTCACAAAAACCAGACGCTGCCTTTCGTTTGACCTTGACACAGGGTACACAACATCAAAATCCCTCTACGTATTGACGTTCACAGATGATCTTCACTGTCAAACTACTGCCTGTGAACCATCGCGCCAGGTTTTTCATCACAGGCAGACTTAAGCCTATTGGTTTTAACAGGGAGTTCTCACTGTCAGCACTTAATACAATGCGAGTGTCAGTCCAGCCCACTCAGACCAATTCCGGCGCTGCTCTCTTACATGAGAACAGCTTCTGGATTGGGTGGGGAGCCTACTTAGAGCACGATCATTGAAGAAGCCGGATTCCGGCAACGACAGGTAAGTCCTTTTTTAAATATATATTATTCCTGCCCCCCCCCGCGCTGCCTTAGGACTTAAAGCCACATCAACAACCCTGCTAACAACTCCTAGGATAGGGAGGAGGACTGAGCGAGTTGAAGGTGCGTTTGGGACAGTTACGGTCAGATACTGGGGAGTCATGGATGGAAAGTGCTCACCGCTTACTTGCTGGCAAATTCTGCCCTAGGGTGTACAGTGTTGCTCCCATTTCTTTGTCCCTCTTGCACAGCTGTGGTCTTCTGTGGTAGAGTGCCCTGCATTACCCCTCTTCATGGTGATTTGTCCTCTTCCCTCCTGGTAGAAGCAGCACATCCACGAGTGTTCAGGTCCCAGTCCTGTTCAGGCTCCTTAAGTCACAGCATTGCTGGATTGGTGACTCAACAAGGTAAAGTCTCTTCTTTGTGATTCAGTCCAGAATCCCCCCTGTATGCATCTGGCAGCTCCCCCTCCAGGCAGTCTTCGGCTCTCCTAGCTGGGATGTTGACTATGGTTTGTCCCCAACCTGCTGAGGAAGCCACAATCCAGGCCCCTGCCCTAGCTCTGACATACAGCTGATTTCCTGGCACTGGTGAAAGAGAAACCTTGACACGTTTACCTAGGGGTTTGCTCCAGTTATTACCCATGGCTCCTGTCAACATCAAAGACTCCAAGGACAAGAATTGAATCCCAAGTATTTGACTTTAATTTGATTAAGAAACTGTGCATGGAACCCACATGGTTGGTTTTTACATCATAAGTCATTGATCCAGTTTTTTATAGTCATCTTTGAGGAGCTCCTCGATTGCCACTGATTCCCACGGTACTCTTCCGGCTTTCACTCTCTATCCAGGGAATATTTCCTTCCTGAAGATGAGAGAAGGTTTATGTCAGCATCTCTTGTAGGCATCTGAGCCTCCCTCGCTTTCCAAATACTTTTCGTCATTCACGGGGTAGAAGTGAATTTCAAAATGTTTAATTCTGTGATTTCATTAACACACGAGAATCTCAGATGACGTGTTTGCATTATATTAAATGTAATGGAGTTCTTAAGTTGACATAAGTGAACCTAGTCTAGTTTTCAAATGCACTTGAAAATACTTGTGGTGTGCAAGTTAAACATTGAAATGCTTTCTCATTTCTTTACCTGGGCACCAAAAGTTGCAAATGTGGCCTTCAGTATTTTTTTTAATTGTACAAAATTCAGTCCGTTTTATAGTTCTGCTTGCACTGTAACCTTTGAAATTGTAATATTTAGTTCCTGTAGAAAGAACCGATTTGTCTGTAACAATTGAAGGTCATTTTCTATGGCAGTACAGAAGTGCTGTTTATATTTTGAAGGTGCCTTTTTTTCTGCTGTGAAACATAATGTAGCATTATCATTAGATCATGTAAAGCAAAAGTCATTATCTTCAATTTCTTGCGGAAGTTGTCGTCTGCGCTTGTGTGAAATGAAAGGATCTGGGGCAGATTTACAACTTCTGGCGCATCCAAGCTAATCAGCAGGGATGCGCCAGTACAGTTGCGACCCGCCAAACCACCAGTGCGCCACCGCTGATGTCCCACATTTACAATGCGGCGCACCGTGGGGCACGGATAGGCAGATGCATGTCGCATCCCCCGGCGGAAAGGCGGCGCATTGCTGGAGTCGCGTCGCAAGCGTGATGCAGCTCCAGCAAGGCTCTGGGTGCCCCTATGCCTAACATGCTACGTCAATCCTTACGCCTGCATCAAGCAGGTGCAGGGTTTTGACTCAGCGTGGCCATAAAAGTGACTGAGTGAAATCTTGTAGATTTCACTCAGCCACTCTTCTGAGGCGTTCCTGCGCCGGAACGCCCCGCCCCTGGGCCAGAATGCCCACATGTGGCGCAGGGCTTTACATCGTGACTCATCTCCCTAAATGCGTTACGTTGTAAATACCCCACAGCATGGCGCTGGCTTTGTGCCGCCGCAGGCTCACAAAAGTGACACAACGGCAGCGCAAATGTTGGGTACGGGGCTTGTAAATCTGCCCCAGAGTGTCTTAGCTGCGCGCATGCTCAGTGATGCTGTTTCATGTTGATAATGCTATCAAGTTGCTTCGCATGCTTCGAGGTGAATTCTCCTCCTTAAAAGGTTTGGTGGAAGTCACTAGGGGTTCCTAGTCGGAGATAAGTTGTACTAACCTTGTTTATTGTCTTTGCTTATCTCTCTAACGGCGAAGCATTCATTTAAGCGAAGGTACTGTTAGCCTTCTTCCTCGTCAGGCGGGAGGTCGGTGTATCTTCCTCTGAAGAAGAGAAGCACTTCCAAGCAGGATGAGAGAATAAAGAAGCTGGTATAGACATTAGTCTATTTGAAGAAGAGGAAAGGTGATGTTGAGGAAGGAGCAGGGCATGAGAGCATTTATTCAGCCATCTCTAGTTGTGACCTTCCTGATGGTTCCGCTCCACCTCCGGAGAATAAGGGAACATTTAAATTCTAAAGGCTTTTTGCCTGATCTTTAAAGCCATATAAAAGACATTCCGCCCTAGGAGGTTGCTGGATCAGGCAGCTCAAGAAAACATCCAGTATTGGGGTTCCAATCCATCAGTTCTTTATGGATGTCATCCTGAACAATTGGAGAGATCCAAACAGGATCAACATCCCCAGGATAATCCTGTTTGGAGGATATCCTCCTTTGGAGGATATGGAGGATACGCTATCTGATTGCGTTCATGTGGACTCAGCCAGCCTGGTGAATATATCTTCCACGGCTGAAGATAATATTCTGTGAGAGCCTGCGGATAGTAAAGTGGACGCTGCATTAAAGAGAGTCTACTTAGGTTTACACCAGCTCTCCAGGCTGGGGTCTATGGTGCATACATGGCTCAGTCTCTCCTTACACATTTTAAGGAATCATTTAAGGCTATGCAAGAAGGCATACAATATCCTGATCTAGAGAATGTAGAGGAGCCAGTGGAGATTCTTCTGAACATTTTGTTTGAGGCAGTAAGGGCTTCTGCTCCATTATGTGGGGCTTCTGTGGCTGCACTTAGAAATCTTTTCCTAAAAGACTGGAATTCAGTACAAAGAACGGCTTCTCTGAGAATAAAATATTATTTGGTATGGAGGTTGAAGACAAATTACACAAGATCTTTAAGAAAATAAAACACTATCATTTATTTCGTAAGTAGCACTAGTTCAAAACGTCATTCTATTACAAACCTAGATCTCTTAGACAACCATCTAGGAGACAGTAGGATGCAGAAAGAAGTTCAAGATTCTAGGGGAACAGATTTCCCTTTAAGTTTCAAAGAAAGCTGAAACAGGAAAAATATAACATTAACCTGCGTTCTTGACTATGCCAGGGACGACAAAATAAATGGAGCCGAGGTCGAGGTTGGTAAGAGAATCCAATATTTTCTGAACAGTTGGGATGAGCCCACGTCCTACAAGAGGATGAGAAATATCAAACGGAGAGGGTACAAGATAGTTTTCTTTTCCCTGACCTGCTCGGGGACCTTTTATACTCCCTTAGCAAAATCACAAAACAAGCATTGGCATAGCCAATAGGTCTCACTTTTGGGACCTTATAAGTATTTAGTAACGCAGCACAATATCCTTGGTGCAACAACAATAACCGTTGCATGGCTAAACACTTATAAGGTCCCAAAGCTGAGACCTATTGGCTATGCCAATGCTTGTTAAAGATGATGGCGATCCCTCCACCTGTGTTGTCTTGTCTATCTCTTCTAACTATCGCGTATTTGGGGGGAGGGAGCCACAATCACCTCTGGCGAGGATCCCCCATGTTGCCAGGTCTCTGTAAGGAGCACAGCCTAGTTCCTTAAAAAGTTCCATAGATGTTGCTGATGTTGAGACGGGCAATTTATGCTAAAGAATTGGAATTCTCTGTCGGAGGTAGTTCCCCCGGTGGTATAGAGATATGGCCAGCCATACTGGTTGTGGTGTCAGGGTCACTGGTAGAGGATGGAAGCATAGCATTGTGAACATTACAGTTTAGCGAAGTTGAACAAGAGAAATTGCAACCCCTGCATGGTAAAGGACTCACCCCTAGATCAAATGGCTGTCAATTAGAAAGAAAGTCCTGCCATAATGCCTTTAGTAGATCAGCAGAGTAGAACTGTCTCTCTGGTAAGAATGGATCAAGGATCCTGGTCCCCGGCCTCGGCTACACGCGGATAGGCGCAGATAGGCTTGCCTTAGATGCACCCGCTGCACGCATCTGCTATGTGTCTGTCCCTTAGCCATCATAAATAGGGCCATACCACACAAGCTAGACCGCTAGCAGCCAAGAATAACTGCACCACCAAAATGGCCACCAAGGCCGGGAACAGTACTTAAACACGTGCTTTCCTGCAGCCAACAAAAAAACAAAAAAGCATTGGCAATGCAATAGGTCTCGCATTTATGCGAGTTTAAGCTTTTTGCATTGTAAATGACAATGCCTTTTATTTATGTTTTAAAAACTAAAACATAAATAAAAGGCATTGTCATTTACATTGTTAATAGCTCAAACTTGCATTAATGCGAGACCTACTGAATTGCAAATGTTTGTTGACGCTGGGAAAGGAGCAAACTGTGATGTTAAATGTGGATATTCAGACAAAAGATAGGGAGATTGTACCGGCCATATTGGTCCACGTTAGAAATAAACCCTATGTATTGTGTGCATTTCGTATAAATAAGACACTAAAGAGTGAAGTCTGGCCATTATGTTAGTTATTTGTCTTTGCTGGAATAGCCGGTTACTACACACAATGGCATAGTCTTAATAAACACTGTGTGTTTAAGGAGTGCCTCATGCCAAGCTTGGAGTTTTGGCCATTACGGACCAGTGCATTTCAGAAACGCCATCTAGCGTTATTGCCAGTGTGATGATGCTTCACTAGAAGAATCCCATCATGGAGACCTCTATAGAGACTTTTTTTTGTTTTTAGACAAAGTTCCTCAGAAGAATATTTCAACATGTATACTCCTCCAACTCTCTAAAGAATGAAGTGTCTATTTGAACACTAGAAGCTTCTGGTGTATGTACATGTGGCTGCATACATACTTAATATTAACAGCTGTCCTGCAGGACCTAATTACTCCTAGCTGTCGCCCTCAGGCACCCAATACATGTATCTCACATGTCTCACGAATAAAAGTAACCAGGGTGATGGAAGAGAGCGTCCGACTCAAGTACTACTGATGTAGGAGGTGACGTTTTGGGAGGAGCTTATACCGCAAGGCCTCCTAAGGTAACCCAGGTGCGCTCTGCCTGATACAATCCGAGGGCTTGATATTCTGTGCTGTGGACAAGGGGCATGCTGAGTAAAGAAGTCACGTCTCATCCTTCCTTTAAAGTATGGAGCTGCGCAGGTGCCTACATTGCACCTACTCTGTATTGTTTTACTGCAATGAGCCAATGGCATTTCAGGAGGGGGTGTGGGGGTGGGGGTGGAGAAGAGGGGTATAGGGAACATGTTTAATTGAGCTGACGGAAAGATTGTACTTGAGATTGATGGTAAATAAAAAGTTGTAGTGCTCTCGCGCGTGTATATCGAAATACAAAACCATGTAGTGCCCTCCACTCTATATGCTACTCACATACCAGTCACCAGCATATAGAGTGAAAATCAACCGAACACGGTGTTCCAGTCTTTCAAATCTCATGCAGCATCACACATTACTCAAATGCAGTGAATGCATATACTTCTACACATCGTATGTCAAACTCACTGCTCATCCAAAGGACAGATAAGTATGCTCATGTTAAAAACAGGCCAGCAGAGTGGCGCGATCTGTGGTGGGGTAGGGGAAGGGAATTGCAAGGCAGAGAGAGGCACGTAAGGCTTAATGAGCCTTGACAGAAACCCACATGGCGGCTGCATGGGTGAACACAAGCTTGAGGCCAGCAAAAACCTCTGGTAGCACTTTTAAAACCCCCTTACTAAAAGTCGAGCAAGCAGAGCATGCGCTGCTCTAGGCTCGACCTAAAAAAGAGCCAGCATTATGGTCCTGAAGAAGGAGGAAGGAAAAGGAACTTACTAAATTGTCATTCTTGTTCTGAAACAAAAGAGGGGTTTCCAGATTGTGGTAGACTTAAAAAAGCAAAAAATATTAGTGAAAAAGATTCCTTTCTATTGGACTTGGCCCTCTCTGCAGTTGTGTGCACCTGTTTTTGTTGGTGTTTTGGACTCTATGCACCGTATTACCTTAATACATTTAATAAGTTTCAGCGTTTGATTAAGAGTAGGAAATAATTTCATGTTGAGACTCAAGTTAATTGTAATTTAAAATCCACTTTGATGGTAATGTTGGACTTTAGAGTACAGTTTTGAAAAGGTCACTTTTAAAAAGTTGGGAAAGCAACAATTGGTGGACAGAATGCAGAACAATGTCATACATTTATCCCAGTACAGAGATCTGGGCCTAAATCCATCATTCTGTTGCTCACCCTGCCATTCCAGTTTGAGCCAAGCCACATGCAAATCAGTCTTGGCCCTGCTCCCAATTTATTTATTTTATTTATTTATTTATTTATTTCACTTCTATAGCGCTACAGCTACCCAACAAAGGGTTTCCCGGCACTGATGATTCAGTGCATTGAGATATTCAGATTTTTTAGATGTTGAACAGCCAGGTTTTTAAGGCCCTCCTGAATTTCAAGTGATTTGTTTCCTGCCTAAGGGTCAGTGGAAGAGTGTTCCAGAGGGAGGGTCCAAGATATGAAAAGGATCTGCCGCCCATTCTCGCCAGCCTGATTTTGGGGATCACAAATTGGTTGGCTGTTGCTGAACGAAGGGTACGGGATGGACGGTAGGGATGTATAAGATTTTGTAGGTACTTTGGTGCCTTGTTAGTTGAAATCCTGTGCATAAGACATAAGGATTTGAATTTTACCCGGTTCTCGATTTTCAGCCAATGCAATTCGCGGATGTACTTGGTGGTGGGTGTGGAGATGGGAATTTTCCACAGTAATCTTGCGGCAGCATTTTGCACTGTCTGTAGTCGTCGGGTTGTGGCCTTGTTTGCTCCCAGGTATAGCACGTTGGCGTAGTCGAGCCTGGAGGTTATCAGAGCATTGATGACCGATTTTTGGGTATTTTTGGGCAACATCCAACAGATTTTCTTCACCCAATGGGAACAGTCTAGCCCGAACTGCCAGGCCAGGTCCTGCCTGGACTGGAAACAAGCATCCTAGGATCGGTTTCAGGGTTCCACCGCTCATCAGCCAGAATAGCTTGACTCCAATGGCAAGAAGAGCATGGGACCCACGTCTGGGCATACCCATCCCACACTGGGTGACAAAAGCAAAAAGAAGTTTCAGCACTCCGTCCATTGTCTCCTTGTGTTTGCTTTGTTCCCCCTAAGTTGGCATGGTATGCCCAGATATGGGTCCCTTGCTCACTTTACCACTGGATTCAAGCTAGCCTGGCTGATGAGAGTGTTAACTAAGGGTGGGCGGAGTTGGTGGAGTGGCACTACGCAGAATTCTGCCGAGTTGCCTTAAAAAACCAATGAGGAATTCCACGAAGTTCCTCTCTGCCCTATGACAGCAGCAGACTGCCTCCAGCTGTTACCGGCTTACCTCTCAGCTGATCTAGGTGCACAGTGCTGCCACCCCTCCTGCCACCATGGCGGGGATCCACAGTGTTTTTTCTCTCAAACGAAAGCACAGTGGTGCATACTAAGCTGGCTCCGTGTGAGATAATGTGTTCTCTGACGCCCAACTGTAGCCCCGTCCCCATAACACAACCTGCTTCTAGAGTAAGAAGAAGGCAAGTCTACCAATTCAGTGCATCCCCAGTCCTTAGTCCCTTTCTCTTCGTGGATACCCATCTATGAGGAACTCCACTCATTCCTCCTGCCCTGTCTACAGGATGGTAAACCACCCACCTCCTGAAATTGTGCCTGTGAGCCCCAACCAACCTCTATCATCGGGGTTCAAGGGCAGAGTAGACTGCAATGCCCAGTGCCAACTAAGCTTACACGCACCACAGGAATTCAAAAGAGGACTGTGGTGCTGATCACGTGATATGCATTGGTACTTTGGGTGCCAATTGGGTTGTTTCTCTAATGCACTGGAAAATAAACGCTGATCCACCGGAAGATAATGTCCTCGTAACTCCAGCTCATGGCCTGAGTTGAGCCTGGGTGTAGATTTTATGAATGCCAGGATTTCTGTGATTAAATTTTGATTTCTGCGAGGAGGAGACAAGGGGCCAGATGTAGTGTTAATTTAGAGGTTTGGGTCGGGGACAATCGATATTTGCCCGGCGGTATTGCCTCTGTGACCCTCGAATTATTTAATAAATGAAGAGGCAGGCGCTGGAGACTGGAAAGCAGGAAACAAGGTTTTTATTCTCTCCGGAGGCGAACACAGCAAAACGGACAGCAGGGATCGTTCTGAGGTGCTCTAACTTATGTTTGAGGCCTGGCCCCTTATATACAGTGTTTGCGGTTTTTATTACAGTTTACATACTCATGATAAAGCTTTGATGTACGGAAAGACATTCCCGGAAACCCCCCTCCGGGCCCGTTCCCACACATATTTACAGTAGAGGTCCCCATCCTGGTCACAACAGGTGATGAGTATCGCGCAGCTGGATATTCCGTCAATTCATGGAATGCGGGGTTCGATCGGATCTCATGGGGTGGGGGCTTTGATCAACCAGGGGATCCCTTGATGGGGGGAAGCTTTCTATTGTACGGGGAGGGGCAAGGAACAGTATCGGCAGAGCTGGGTGTCGGCCTGGGAACGAGGAAGACAAACGGGCACACGGGGAAAAGGGGGTTTGCATCTAAGGGCCGGGGATCATGAAAGGGAAGAAGGGAGGTGTCGCGCTGGGAACAGGATGAGGGCCTGGGGCAGAGCAGCGCTGAAGAGGGGTTTATGATTCAAGGCAGGTGCAAGCAGGGGGGGGGGTTGGTCAGCGTGCGGGCTTGGTGAGGGTGAAGGGCTATGTCAGGGGCCAGCGGCATGCAAGAGGGTTCGTTCTGATCAGGGCATCTTAAAATGGCGGGTGCGCATGACAAAAGTGTGGCATCAGGGGAAGAGGCAAGATGGCGCAGATAATGTTCACCAAACCGTACTAATTTTCAACAGTCCTCCCTTTAACATATTCAAGACATCTTGCTGGTTCATTTTCTACTCGGTTCTATTGTGGTGGGCATGAGAAAGAAAACGGTAGGAACCCTAGATGAAAGAGTTGTAAACAATACATTTTGAGATTTCTAGTTTTCAGGAGGCGGACCTATTGGATAAACTTTGATAAACTTGTTTAGCAGGAAAGTCATAGTAATGCAATGCAGAGCAGTGAGTACATTTCATAAGGCGAACTGATGGATTGTTACATCATCAATACAATGTTGGCTGGGAGAGAAACGAGACGTGGCAGAAATGATCGGGAATGTTCGAGGTTTAGTAAGCTTTCAGCAATTCTTCGTCTTCCGTTGGCACTGTGGAGCACCGGCGGTGGAGCTACGAGTCCAGCTCTATTCTAAGTTCCGTGTTGCAGGGCACGACCCTTTCCTCGCGTTTCTGGTCAGAAAAAGGGTCTTTCTCGCCCGGTGTCCTTTGGGATCAATAGTCAAAAGTTCAGGTGGAAGAAGAGTGTACAAAATAGTCCATAGGGTAGGTCGGAGAAAAAGGGGGATGGAGCAAGGCCAAATCAGGAACAAACTAGGGGAACGAGAGACTTCAGATAGGCGGGCTCATGACCGAGTCTAGAGAGCGGGGACCTTTCGGCACACATTCGAACATAGAGCGGGGGCATCAGGTTAGCCCTTTCTTCTCACTTTGTTGGAGGTAGTGCCTCGTCCTGTAGCTCTGTTCTGTCGCGGTCTCGCCTTGGCCCATGTCACAGACGTTCCACAGTCCGTAGTCAGGCCACGTGCTCCCACATCCGGTCCTTCTTTCCTCCAACAGCCGTACCCTTGAAGGAGTTTGAAAAGACAGTTTTTAGAGATTTGGTAGAGGAAAGTAACCACATAAGTCTATTTCTCTCCCAGCTCCAGGCAAATGAAGATAGGAACGTTCGCTATACATATAAATGATCGATGGTGGACCTGCTGGGTTTACTATGGCTTTCCTTCACAACTGTTTAATATAGTCACGACAGGTCATCTGATGGGGGCCCACCTCTGTAATGTAAGCCGGGCAATGCTAATAAAAAGTGGTGTGAGCTAACCGCATGGTACTAATAGGCTTCTCGCTGAGGGACGAACATAGGCTAAACAATTTTTTTTTTTTTTTTTTATATCATCAATGCCTCCTGCCCTTTAACTAAACATTTTCACTTTCGACAAGGCTCAGTGTAATGGTTTTCTTTGCTCCGGTCTAATCTTTAACTTTGCAAAACATCATTCTGGTCCCTATGCAGCCTCTCGCGGCCGGATTACTAAATTAGAGAAGACAGGGGTCTCATCGGAAGACACCTAGGTACATAGAAAACGTTGATGGGGGGGGGGCAACTGAACGCAATACTGGGAGCGTCCTGAGAAGATGGGGGGTTTCGGTTACCTTTATGGTTTTGGGTATCGCGACAATTTGGGACGGGGAGGGGCGCGTTATCTGAGGCACTTTTATTCCATAGTAGTAGCCGCTGACATGTAGTTCCCTCATTTCGGGTCAGATTTAGGGAACCGCAGTCAGCTTACCTGTCCTTTCCTTTATGACCAATTCTCGATTTCATCAAAATATTTCCGGAAAGGAGAGGTGGTGACACAGTATTAGGGTGATTTTATTAAAGACAAGTTTTGAGCAAATACCGGCGGTATTTGAAGCCAATTGGGTGGTGTGCTAGGGGTGGCAGTCTGTCAATTTCGGGGCTAATCGCTCGGAAGAGTGGGAGTGTGAAAGAGAGAGAGAGAGAGAGAGAGCGAGAGAGTGAGAGAGAGAGAGAGAGAGAGAGAGAGAGAGAGAGAGAGAGAGAGAGAGAGTGCAACGGCAGGCTAAATAGTACACGTGCGACAGAGAGAATGGCAGTGTATTTAAGGAAGGCTATTTAGTGCATTACACAGTAAAGGACATTCACGGGTCTGCGTTAGAATCTTGAAATCATGCAGTTTGAGCATTAGACAGGGTAGAGGGGACATGCTTCGAGAAAAAGGAAAAAGAAAAGGGAAGTACCATTGTGTCGCACTTTCTTGCATTCTCGGTCCTTCGACCCGTTGAGTCAATGCTTCAGTCACACATGCACATTCTCTCATAGCTTTGATTCATCCGTGACATAGGTTCATTCGCGCAGCCTGGGTTAAGAGTGATCACTTTTCATCAGCTCATACTAGTTCTACAGGTTTGTTTGCTACGTGAGTAGTTTGCAGGCGTGCTTAGGTGCCACCTTGCAGCGCTGGTCTGTTTCGTGTATTAGACATGGCAAGGCTTCAGATCTTCGCCATACCTTGGTTGCGGCCCCTGATGTACCCTGTAGAGGGAGGGAAAAAGAGGGGAAGGGGGGGGACACAACATTCGCGCACATCCAATACATGGATTCGAAAGTCCTTTACTTACCTCATACTCGTCTTTCCTCCTCGGGGTAGAATCCCCGGGGGTATCGTTTCTGGAGTCGGGGGGGGGGGGGCAGTGTGTCCTTATAGGTCGTGTGCGGGGAAACGTGAAAAGGGAACCAGAGGTGTCTAGTGCGAGGTATCTAGTCGAAAGATGTATCTCACTATCGGGATCCTTAAACCTCCTTCAGCGCTGTGACGTTCTAAGGTTCTTCGGTTCTTGGGTCAGCTCTGTTCCCTAATACCTTTGAACGTCGTACTTTATAACATTTACATCGTTTTATTTTACCCTTCTTTTACATTCCCTCATTTATACCGTTCGTTTTACCCATCCTTGGAAGTCGAGGTCTTCCTCCATGCGAGAGTTCATGAGTCAGTCGCGTACTTTGAAGGCAGAGCGTCGTGTTGTCGATCCGATCCGTCCTCCAGGGCTGGGCAGCCATCTTCTTAATAACCTTAAAGAGAGAGCATAGTAGGGTGCACAGAAAAGAACTCTCCCGCCCATCCCACATTTTAAATAAAGCAAGCAATACCCGTTCATCATTTTGAAAAAAAGGACCTTTATTTTTGCGAGATCATAGTATGTGGATTCATAAGGGTGCAGTCGTATTTGGCCGGGCACGGCAATGGCTAAAGTGCGTACAGTGGGGGGTGTTGTTTGGCAGCAATAAAAAACATCTGAAAGTTTTAGCAATTCATTTGTAGCAAACCAGAACGTCTATCAGTTGGCCGGGGGGTTCGGGGGCGTTTATTTCATAATTTAGAAGCATAGTCATACTAGTTGCAATCAGATTTCCTATATGCATACCGTGCGCGTGCATCATAAGCGAGGATATACATCGGCTATAAAAATATAATACATTGTACATTTATAATCATCATTTTTAACGCGATCCTTTTACATGTTCCTCGAGTGAGCTCTCCGTTCTTCTCGTCAAGTGTACAAAGGGTCATATATGTATCAGAACATTAAGTTTGTATAGTGAAACGGGACACCACGAGGTGTTCGTAAGTTCCTATTGATACCGGCGCCATTTTGGGCGGGGCCGGGTTAGTCCGGAAGTAGCATCAGGGAAAAATGTTTCCTACAACCGGCAGTTGGACCAGAGTCCTTTTCGGCAGTTCTAGAATTCATGCTAACAGAAGGAGTGGCAATGTCATGTTTATTTCGTTGGCGATCAAGGCAGTTGCCCCTTACCGGAGGCCTGCAGTGGCCGAGGGCTCCTTCGGGGACCTTTGTAGAATCTTCAAGGCTGTGGAGATGTTGTCGGAGGTGGGGGCTCGTGCTCCGGTGGGCGAGCCACCGAGTTATATTGCTGGTCAAAGTTACTCTAGCGGCCGAGGCCCGCCTTCCAGCGGACCCAGACGCCATTTTGGGGCCCCACAGGGGCCACTCTCGTCGAGTTTGCAAGAGTGGAAGAGATCCTTCGGAGTGAAAGGAAGAGGGCTCTGTTTTGTGAAAGCGGGACGTTCGGCTGGGGTGCAGCTGTGATGCCCCCACCTGGGGGGGGGCGAGGGAGACTCGTTCGCGCCGTCTCCTTCTTCCGGTGCACCCCATGCTGCTCTTTTTCATCGGCCCGCACGAAGGTCTCTCCCCATCCGGTGCTCCCCAAGTCGTGTGCTCAGTGCTGTGGGAGTATGGCCACCTGTGGCGCGCATTCGGCGCGGCACGAGTATCGGTGCAGTCATTGCAGGTTCGGTGTTCCGAAAATATGGGCACCATTGCACGTTCGGTGCTGCGCAAGTATTGGGGCACCATCGCCTGGTTGGGGGTGTTCGGCGTTGGGCCGGGGGCTGGGAGACCTCCTATCCGTGGAGGTGGGAGAGGCTCGTCCGCGTCGCCTCTCCCTCCCAGCCCAAGTTGGACAAATTGTTGCGGAGGTACGTGCAGGACATCCCGCCGTCCAGAGCTGCTGCGGCTGTTACGGAAGGGAAAAGAAAGAGGTGTCTCGTTCTTCTCTGGACATGTGGCGGGACTACCTGAGACTATCCAGGCCCGTTGCGGCTGGCCGAGGAGACATGTGGCGGGACTACCTGCAACTGCCCAGGCCGCTGGCCCCTTCCTCTCCTCCGGCTCCCCAATACGTTAAGATTTCCTGACCAAGAGTTGGCAGCAAGGCCCGCCTTATATGGGTTGCCGCCGGTTGGGCGTAGCCGTAACCCTACCCTGCTTTGGAAGGTTCCAGAAGGTGGGGGGGGGGCGAATGTTCGGTTGATTTTCAAGTTCTACAGTTTACCGTTCTTGTTTTTCTAGCGTTATTGTGTTTTTCTTTGCCTGTTATGTTAAAATAAAAGTTCGTGTTTATCAGTGGCTTACTGATTTCGTTTCCCATTTCTTTCTTTCCAGGTTGTTTTATGCTAAAATTTCTATTAACATAGTTTATGTAACATGGAAGCACGTGCAGGGGGATGACGCAGATTTACGTACACATAAACTCAGACGGGGGGGTTAATAGAAAAGTATGACACACAAGATCCAAAGACAAACATAAAACAGTGATTATTTGGCCAAAATTATCTTTTTCCGTCTGTTAATTTAGAGCTAGGCTGGGTTCCCGTTTTTATATTGTCCGACCTAGGAAAACTCGAACATGTCGCTGAAATCGTTCCGGCGGAACCTGTGCCATCGGGCATAATCAAACGCGGTGGTTCTGTCTGGTCTGTCCGTGCGAGTCGGATTTTTCTTTGTCTCGCGCTTTTTCTCATTCTGCTGGCCTGTCATTCCTGTCGGCCCTTTGCCCTTACTCACGCTCAGTAGAGTCGGGCATTGGGCTTTCCAGTGTCCGACATGTCTACAAAAAGCGCATTGGTCTTGCCCTAAGTCTGGCCGTCTTTTGCGTTGTGTCGGGGGATAACTTTTGGGTCGTGGTGTCCCGGGGTTGTCCTGTCGGTATATTTCTCTACCTGGTTTGTCCTCGTCTTTTCTCTGCCGTTGCATAGCCTCTCTGCGCCACATACCGAGACTGTCGAGCATAATAGGCGTTGTCTTATTATTGCGAAGGGCTATTTCCAACGTTTCTATTTTATCAAGGTCAAAGGATCCTGCCAGTGGCCACTGTTTGTCTTGACTTTCTTTGGTATACCTGTGCCACAATTTATTATAGGCTATGGTAACTAATCCATAGTTTATGAACATGTCCTTATTAGGGGTGCCTTCTAGTGGAGCTATATGGTCCACCTCTAATACACGGTCCGGGCTGAACCAATTATCAATCAGTGGGGAGAAGACAGACATGACGGCTCGTAACGAGGGACTAAAAAGTCAGCACTGCCTATCTTATCACTAGGTGCAAAGACTAGACAGAATATTCCTATTCTACGTTGTTTGCAGGCAGTGAATACCTCATGAACAAAAAGTAACAAATAACGAGGAACAATCAAACAATCAATAAATAAATAAGATAGAGTAAGAT
Source organism: Lissotriton helveticus (assembly GCF_964261635.1). Lineage (NCBI taxonomy): Eukaryota > Metazoa > Chordata > Amphibia > Caudata > Salamandridae > Lissotriton > Lissotriton helveticus. The sequence goes on from NC_136071.1 coordinate 388,792,539, forward strand.
CAATGGGGAGAGTAAGTAGGGCGCAAAAGTCTGCGTCCTCTACCCTTTCACTATCCGCAAAGAGGAATCTGTTGTTTCCGGTTTGCAGACAGAGAATCTCCAGAAGACAATCTGCGAACAGGAGTTCGGGGTCAAAGAACCCAGTTAATCAGTGAGGGAGAGGGAGTCTCCCAAAAACCGTTAAGAAATAATAGAGTCAGTGGGGGAGAAAAAAATAGGCGCGACGGTTACGTTACCTATCCTTCACTGTTTGCAAAAGAGAAGGAGCCTACTGTTTCTCCGTGTGCAGACAGTGAATCTCCAAATAGGTCAAACAAAGAGTAATACTAGTATATTTTTTTGTAAACAATCAAGCAATCAATTATTTTCGCAATCCGTCGTGTTTACACAACCTTACCCGGACCGTATGGACAGTTTCTTGTCTTCCGAATCCAGCGCCCGTTCGTCCTCTTTTTCTCGTATTTCTCACGGCACTCCTAATGGTCCCCAGTCAGGACCGTAGATCACTCGAGAGAGGTCTGTTCGGAACTAGTGAAGTTCGGATGATCGGCTGCCAGACGAGGGTCTATTGGGCAAGAGCTCTCCCGATCGTTGCAGTCATTCACTCTGTCGTCGGGACCTCTCCCACTGGATCCACGAGTCGCTGATGGGCCCCACGCTTGGGACGCCAATTGTTAATTTAGAGGTTTGGGTCGGGGACAATCGATATTTGCCCGGCGGTATTGCCTCTGTGACCCTCGAATTATTTAATAAATGAAGAGGCAGGCGCTGGAGACTGGAAAGCAGGAAACAAGGTTTTTATTCTCTCCGGAGGCGAACACAGCAAAACGGACAGCAGGGATCGTTCTGAGGTGCTCTAACTTATGTTTGAGGCCTGGCCCCTTATATACAGTGTTTGCGGTTTTTATTACAGTTTACATACTCATGATAAAGCTTTGATGTACGGAAAGACATTCCCGGAAACCCCCCTCCGGGCCCGTTCCCACACATATTTACAGTAGAGGTCCCCATCCTGGTCACAACAGGTGATGAGTATCGCGCAGCTGGATATTCCGTCAATTCATGGAATGCGGGGTTCGATCGGATCTCATGGGGTGGGGGCTTTGATCAACCAGGGGATCCCTTGATGGGGGGAAGCTTTCTATTGTACGGGGAGGGGCAAGGAACAGTATCGGCAGAGCTGGGTGTCGGCCTGGGAACGAGGAAGACAAACGGGCACACGGGGAAAAGGGGGTTTGCATCTAAGGGCCGGGGATCATGAAAGGGAAGAAGGGAGGTGTCGCGCTGGGAACAGGATGAGGGCCTGGGGCAGAGCAGCGCTGAAGAGGGGTTTATGATTCAAGGCAGGTGCAAGCAGGGGGGGGTTGGTCAGCGTGCGGGCTTGGTGAGGGTGAAGGGCTATGTCAGGGGCCAGCGGCATGCAAGAGGGTTCGTTCTGATCAGGGCATCTTAAAATGGCGGGTGCGCACGACAAAAGTGTGGCATCAGGGGAAGAGGCAAGATGGCGCAGATAATGTTCACCAAACCGTACTAATTTTCAACAGTAGGAGCCCAAATACCGGTCGGTAACGGCCGATTTCGGCCGTTACCGACTGGTATTTAGGATTTGGCATGTAGGGGGCATCTCATTTACAGAATCGGTAAATTTACAGATTCTGTAAATGAGATGTAGGTGGCACTTCACCGAGTGCCACAGGACCTTAAGAGTCGGTATTTTACCACCCAATCCTATTGGGTGGTAAAATACCGAATACAGGTGTGCATTCACATCTGTGCATGCACACCTGTGCAATGTGACACACAGACATGCCCTTAGGGCATGTATGTGTGCCACATGTTACACGTGCCTGTATTTGGGGTGCTAGAGGGTGTCAAAGTGACACCCCCTGCACCCTTGCAGAAATCGGTATTTACCGAATTGGTAAATACCGATTCGGTATTGCCCATTGATTCCTATGGGCTTCAAGGCCCATAGGAATCAATCGGCAATACCGATTATTATAGAATCGGTAATTCAAAAATAGAATTTACCTACATCTCCCTCCTTCTAATTTACCGATTCATAAATACCGAATCGGTAAAATTCGGTATTTATGAGTCGGTAAATTGAAGTTACCTACATCTAGCCCTAGGTGATTAAAAGACAGTGAATTTCCTCGCCTCCGAACTGCTGAGTTCCCACCGAGGATCCAGTCTGCTACAGGTAACCCGATGTTAGTGGAACAGTGAGCCGAGTGTCTGTGTGTGGTAGTCTCCTAAAGAGTAGCAGATTGTATATGTGACTATCAGTTAAAGTTTGTGACTAAATAGCAGATAGCAATGCGTGACATAGTGAATCCGACTATTCTGTGCCACGTAGGACGCAAACTGTTGCCACGAGATCCAGTGCCATGTTTGGCTACCACATAAGGGTGGGCGGCGAGGGCAATATCTGCCACACAGCAGAACCTGAGTTTTTTGCCCACTTCGGCACTCCCGCGGAGCGCAGAGTTGGAAAAAATCGGCAAACTCTGCTGTTGAAGCGGAGTTCGCCACCCACTCTTAGTGTTACCTCGAAACTGGTCCCAGGATACTTGTTTCCGGTTCAGTGAGGGCCTGGCAGTTCGGACTGGATTGTTCCCATGAGGCACAGGGTCAATACTGATTTGCATATGGCTGGGCCCAAGCTGGGCTGGTGAGCTAAAGAACGAGGATGGATTCAACTCTGATCTGTGACTGGGGTTGAGTGTCTGAAAAGTTTCAGCTCTCCATCCTTGGTTTTACTTTTAGAAAGTTGCCATTTTCCCGCCCTAAACCTTCTTAGGCATTCTATGAATTTCCAGTTGCCTAGGCCTGTTAATTGCTCCCCTATCTGGAATGTGTATTGGGCCTAGACAGTGAACAATAGAACCTGAGTGTAGCTAGGAAAGGGCCATCCTGCCACGAAGGGATGGGTGAAGCTGTTCCCTGTCCCACTTACATTTCTAAGGCTGCCTCCAGCACACTCTTAAAGGAACTTGATACCAGCCTTTTTTCACCCTAGACTTCTGCAGGAATGTAGACTTTTCCAGATCTCAATGTGGGGTGGACTAGAGGTTTCCCTCACTTCACAAGGGTGGCACTGTGTATAAATATTAACCTCCTGAGCCACTCTTTAGTACATCCCTGGACCTGTGGACATTACAATAGAGGAACTGTCCTGTTTCCCACTGGATTGCCCTGATGCTTGAGGCTTGCCTTGTTTTCCAAAGGACTGACCTGCTACTTAGGGCCTGTCCTGTTCTTTAGAGGATAGCCCTGCTGCACGAGGCCTGCCCTGCTCTCTGAGAAGAAAAACTGAACCTTCTCCCTTCATCTTAGGCTAACCTGAGTGACTTCAAGAGTCAGTTGACTGACCTCCTGTTCTGAGTTACAGGGACACAACAAGTTCCAGAGACCTCCTGCAATGGCCCAGCTGACCTGCTGCAACTGGCCCTACCTGGACCTGCCTGTATCTTCGACTGGACCTGCCATAGTCCTGTTTGCCTCTTCTGGAGTGAGTTTTGGATCCCCAAGAGG